>NC_087344.1:96267785-97517785 GCF_030014295.1 Loxodonta africana
GCACATTCTTCTCTGGCTTTTGGAGGAGAAAATGAACAATAAGTGATACGATCTCTTCCCAGCAGCCTCACACAATGGTAAGCCTTGCAAATGAAACATACTGTGAAACAGCTTGTGCGATGAGCTTCATCAACAATAAGTAATTTTTATTCAGATTTTATTGTTGAATACAATGAACATGATTAAATGTTTCAGATATGCCTATTCAGACCTTAAGCAAACCACCAAAAAAAAAAAAAATCCACTAAAAATCATCGTCTAAATCTGCTTTAGGAAGAGATTTAATTGCCAACTTGCTGTGTAGGACTGAATTTCTACTTGATAGTGGCACTTGTTCTCAAGGAGATAGTAACAACGTGTTTGCGCTTCCCACCTCAGTCTCTTCTCTCAGCCCTGCAGATCCTCCCATCTTTGCCTAATAGTTACAATGTCAATCTTTTCAAATCACTGCATTTTGAACTTCAAAACCTCTAACAGGCCTCTGTGTATGGCAAAGAACAATAGCGCTTCAAAAGCCATTTCTCTGAGTTCTTCAATGCTCCATTTGAATGCTGGGGTTTCAATCAACGATATCAGCAGACAATTTTGATTGCCTGGAAGTTGACTTTTATATACCTTTGATTCAATAGCCCTTCTCAATAGGAAATAAAATAAATCTTTGATCCCTTTTAGTTTTCAGAATTATCACCAAACCTCTTCCAGACAGGAAGTGAAAGAGATGGGGGAAAACGTTCCTAACCCCATCCAACCTCTCGTCTCCCCCTCCCCCTTCTATCTTCTTGACTGAGCAATTTAGGGTTCCAACCAGAATCACTCATCGCTGAGATAATAAAAAACAATGGGTGCTAATTCAGGGGGTGGGGATAGTTTATAATTTTATGGATTTCCCGAAGACCTATAATTGGCACATAAATGTACAAACGTGAACCGGGTAATTATGGGGTTCTGAACGTAAGCCACCTTTAATTTATATGATTACTTGAAAACATGTTAAGCGTTATAAAGTGCCAGTGGAACCCCCACAAGGCCTTTATTCAAAACCACCAACATTGTGAAAGGGTGTCTAACGGGCCAGCGGGAGGGGAGCAGGCAGGAGGGAGAAGCAACAGCGAGAATTCTTCCTCCGATCCCCGAAGGCTCGCCAGGAGACGCATTGTAGTCTCCCTGGCGCTGGAGGACTCGCTCGGCCAGCTCCGGGACGCTGAAAGGCGCTCTCGCTTCATCACGCTCTGGACTCGCCCCTCTTTCTAATTTGGCTCAACACAGGCGTGTGTCGGCATCCAAAGGCACACGCAGGCTCGGACCCACGCAGGCACGCACCCCACCCTCGTCGGCACACACCCAAGCGGACAGACACCCGCGCCGCGGCGCACTTCGCCCACGCCGAGCCTCCAGCGAGAGCCCGACCGTGGTCGCCCAGCGTCCCTGGTCTCCCCACCCCCGCCCCATTCCTTCACTCACCCAGCCAAGGCGGAAGTGCCCAGGCAGACCCCCAACAATGAGGACTTGTGTAATGCAGTTGGGGTGGGCGGTAGTTTACACAGAGTGAAACATACACAATCTGGCAAGTCCGGGAGGGGGCAACGCAGGAGACAAGTGTCACCAGCTTCGCGGGGCAGCTTTCTCTCGTGATCCCCTGCACCCCCATCCCAGTTCACCAGAGACACACACACAAAGAGCCTTAAAAAGTGCGGAAAATAAACGCGCCCTCCCACCAGGGGTCACAATTAACACTCTGCAGGATAGAGCCAGCGGGGGAGGAGAGAGTCCCGGCTGCAGCAGCCACCCTGGTTTTCAAATTCACTCCGTCCACTGGGCCAATGGCCCCTTTCTGACGCCGCGGTATCATCTCCCCCAGCTCTAACTCCCTGACTTCTGGTTCTCTCGGCGGTTGAGACCCCGTTTTGTGGCTCCTTTATGAGCCGAACCACGGTGATTTAAAGTTTCCCCAGTAGGAAAAGAAGAAGAAGAAGGAAAAAAAAAACCGAGCTCTACGTCCGAGGCAGAGCGTTGAGTCCAGAGCAGAGAGAAGGAAAAGGGGAGCGAAGGCGTGGGGAGACCTCGGGTAGCAGGGAGCCCGGGGAGTGGAAGTGAGGCGAGGCGGGTCAGAACTGAGTCGCTGAAGGACTCGGGGAAGGCTAGGGTCAGAGGGGAAGCGAGACCAAGCTGACAGTGTCAGCAAAACGGCTGCGGTTACTGGGAAACATCCGTCTACCAGATAGTTCAGAACAGAACCGCAGCGCTCCGGCGAGTAGGGAAGTAAGATCAGGGCTCGGGCGAGAAGAAAGTCCCGACGGCGAGCGCCGCTAGCGAGGCAGGGAGAAGCGCCCGGGACCACAGGGCAGATCCTGAAGTGGAAGAAGGAAAGCTTGTGGGTAGATGGACCCGGGGACGCAGGAATGAGCGCAGTGGGTCCCAGGGAGAACCAAGTGTCTTCGATGGACAAGTCTGGAGAGACAATCGCGCGTGGTCACAAGTAGAGAGATAGGGAGGACCCAAGAGGAAGGCGCAAAGGTCTCCCCTTTCTCCTCCGCTCCCCTCACCCCCGCCCCCAGGAAGTGGAAGGAGCGAGCAGAAAACTGCTGCAGTCGCAATCCCAGCAGAGCCCCACGCCAAACTCCCGAGAGGGGCGCGCCTCCCGGAGCCGGAACCCCGGCGGAGCCATCCCCGCGTCCCGGCGATGTGTACCCGCAGGCCACCTGCCAGCGCTGAACTCCGACTGCCGCGTGCCCTCCCCGCGCCTCACCTCGGCTCGCCCAGAGCATCCTCCTCCGCTGCCGCAGCCGCCCAGGAAGGGGCTCCCCATGCCCGGCGGGCGACGGGACTCAGGCGCGCTCTCCAGCCCGGGGAAGCCCCGGCGAGCGCGGAGCTGGGTCCATCCTCCTGGGAGCCGTGGGCCCGGCGTCAGAGCAGGGGGAGGAGACCGCCATGCGCGCAGACCCGCCTCCTCCCGCGGCCCCCGCGCCGGCCCGGCGCCCAGCGACGCGACTCACCTGCTCGCTCCCCCGCTGCCGCCCGCGTAGCCGCCCGGCGCGCCCCTCGCCTGGCCTCACGGCTCCCGCTCCCACTGAGGCGCTCTCTGCGCCTCCCGAGCGCACTCCGAGAGCTTAGCCGAGTCTCGGTGACGACCAGGAAGAGCAAGAGCGAGCGAGCGGGGGCGCCGCGGCTCGCAGTCGCGCCTCTGGAGCCCCAGCGCTTACTCCTCATCCCGGCGGGAAGGGGGAGAGCCGAGCAGCGAGCACAGGGTCCCCGCCCCAGTTGCGGCGGCGCGGAGGAGGGGTAAAAAGCCATCAGACTCCACTTTCACAAAGTATCCAGTGTTTTCGCCGTTATCCCACCACCAGCAGCAGCCCCCGCCCGGCATCCCTCATGTTTCTCATGGGTCTTCTCTTTTATCCAAGCCTCCAACATTCACCTTTGGAAATATAAAGAGTGCCAGTGAGCGGAAAAAAACCCAGGGAGGTTCCTAGACGGTGTGTTGCCCCCACGCACCTTTGCAAGAGGGGACGCTCGTTCCCAGCGGCCAACCCTGGCTCAGCGCTCTTGCAGTACCTGAGGTTTCGGTGGCAAAGTTTGGCTATAAGGGAGAAAGCTGGCATCTGTCAGGTTTTCATCAGTCCCTGGGAGGGGTCCACGCCCTTAAACCTTCGCTCTTTTCATTCTTAGAATGCCTGCGAGTGAACAATCCTAAGATTAGATCAGTGAACACAATCTGCGCAGGAGAATAATCCAGCGAGTACACTCAGGCGTTCCCTAGTTCAGGTCCTCACTTCCAAAGATCCTAGAACTCCAAATCGCAGAACGTATTTTGAGAGTTCGAAAATTCTCCTACCCTGAGACTGGATTCAACTCCAGCAAATGCCTCTTGTGGCACCCCAGTTTCCAGAAGCCAGATGCAGGGGAGAAAAATCAAATCAAGTGCTGTCCTGTCATAGCAGGGCGGGGAGGAGGAAAGGAAAAGGCAGACAACAGTTTCTTGAAAAGTTTATTTCTCCACTTTTTAGGGGCCACACTCCTGTCCTCCAGCTGTGTAATAATAAAGCTAACGTGCTGTTTTGGTTTTGTTTTTCTTCCCCGCCCCCCCCCCCCAGCTGCTGTTGCTCACCCATGAAAATTTAATGAAGCATTTAGGGTTATTACCTCCAGAGTCAATGGGCTAAAAATATTTAGCCTAATGCACTTCTCGTGGAGTCAATAGGTCTGTGGCTGGTACATACAAAGTCACCGAGAGACCCTCCGTTTCTCCACAAAATTCACGACCCATTAAACTCATTCCGTAATAACAGCTTCTGTATAAATGGAGGCCCATGCAAATGGAGGCTGTCATGCACCTCCTGAAAAGATAGCAATTTACATAGAGACAAGAAAAAATTGTGAGGTCACTGGCAGGATGCAATCTTGGGGAAAGAGTTGATCAGAAGAAACTCCCAACAAGGTGGGGGGAAGGGTGCCATCCCTGATATTAACTCTGTTCCTGTCTACTTCTGTTTGTGACCGTGGACAGTGGGGTCCCAGGAAACAGGCTCAAATCTCTCAAACTCTCCCAAAATCCTAGGGAATTTAATTCTAAAGTAACACTTGAGATTCATTAAGTAGGAAGTTGAAGCTTGCTAGGCAATTCTATTAACATTAACAAAATTCATCAGTTTCCTCATCCACAAAGACAGACCATGGGAAGCTGAATGCAACAGGAAGAAACGAGGGGACATGGACAAATCAGACAAGACATGGCTGAAATGGGGAGGGAGGTAAAGAAAATCATTAAGTACATCAGGTGGTTGGGACAAATGTCAAATCTTGGGAGAGGGAACATAGCTCCAACTTTTCATTGACTCTACTAAGAAACACTTCAAGGTTTCTCAGTGCTTTGAGGGCAGCTGGGGAACATGAAATTATTTATTATACTAGTACCTACCAGAGCCCTGGTGGCGCAGTGGTTAACCATTCTTCTGCTAACCTAGAGCCTTGGAAACCCTGTGCAGTGGTTCTACGCTGCCCTGTAGGGTCACTATGAGTCAAAACTGACTCGATGGCAACAGGTTATACGAGTACCAGTTGACTGATCTAGTACCAGTTGATAATACTAGTATCAGTTCTGACTCATGGCAACCCCATGTGTGTCAGAGTAGAACTGTGCTCCATAGGGTTTTCAATGGCTGAGTTTTGGGAATTAGATCGCCAGGCCTTTCTTCAAAGCACCTCTGCTTGGAATTGAATGTCCAACCTTCTGATTAGCAGTCAAGTGTGTTAACCTTTGTACCACCCAAGCAGGGACGGATTACCCAATAAACAAGGTACGCGTGGGTTTATTTGTGTTTACTTATTAATCCTCAGTGCATAATTTCACCGGATGTGGTGAAATCCATGTGAAATTATGCGCTACGGATTAGTCAGTAAACACAAGTAAGCCTGCCTTGCTTAATGTAAGCCCATGCATACCTCGCTTATTCTGCCCCCGCACCCAGGGACCCCACATACATTACAAGGCCTGCATGTGTGAGTTGTCCCCTTTACCTGCCTTCCACCTTGTCCTGATTTAAATTGATGTTATGATGACAGACTTTGAAGGAAATGTGTGATACTGAGTTGGCTAAGGACTATAAAGGTAAACCCTGGTGGCGTAGCGGTTAAGTGCTACATCTGCTAACCAAAGGGTAGGCAGTTCGAATCTACCAGGAGCTCCTTGGAAACTCTATGGGGCAGTTCTACTCTGTCCCAGAGGGTAGCTATGAGTCGGAATTGACTCGACAGCACTGGGTTTGGTTTTGGTTTTGGTTAAGGACTATAAAGGGAAGAATCTCATGCAAAACTCTATATTCAGTGTTAGACAAAGTCCAGCATGGATACTGGGCAAACGCCCATGAAATCTGACAGGGGCAACAAGCCAGAGCTGTTTCCAAGTCCAGGCTGGAAGAAAGCATAATATATAGGTGCTAACTGCTCACAAGCTGCCCAGCAAGGGCCAAATGGTCTTTTAGAAAAAAACTGAACCAAATTTTTAAGTGATATTTTAAGTTATTATTTTCTAAAGATGTCAAGAAACAATTCATCTAAAAGCTAGGGTGTTTTTTCCTTTGTTCTTTTTTTTTTTTAATAGCAATGTCATTTGTATGACGTATGGCAAAATGAAAAATCAATAAATAGTTCTTTATTACCTACTCTGAGAAACAGCAAAATAATAAGAAGAATAACAGCAAAGATGTACATATTGCTTATTATTTTCCAGGCACCATTCTGGGTATTTTTCATATATTGACTCATCTAACCTTCACAACAGCTGAGTGAAGGAGGTCCTACTCTTATTGGTAGGTAGTGGATAGAATGTAGACTTTGGAATCCGATGCTCCTGAGTTGTCTTTGGTAAGTTACCTCTCTTAATTTCAAACTTCTCAACTCTACAATCACCACCCCCCCCCCCAAAAAAAAAAAGGCTGTCGAGACCCTATAGGACAGAGTAGAACTGTCCCGTAGGGTTTCCACGGAGCAGCTGGTAGATTCTAACTGCTGACCTTTGGTTAGCAGCCAAACATGTAAACCACTGTGCCACCAATAGGGAGGATAATACCTGCTTCATGAGATTGCTGTGAGCCTTAAATGAGATAGCCTCTTGGATAAGTGTAGTACTGAAAAAATCACCCAGTAAACACTGGTTCTCTTTCCAGAATAATTCCGAAATCGTTCATTTTAATTGAACAGCATTTATGGAGTATGCTCTATGTATCAGGCACCATACTAGGCCCTGTGAAAAATGATGATAAATCAGAAACAGATCCTGTCTCTGAGAAGCTCAGAGTCAATTGCATAAAGGACATGGGCATGAGTAGCATGCAGATGAGAGAAAAAGGGCTTTACTGAACTTTACATAATCCCTCCCTGTGCACATGCTTCTCAAGATACTCAGAGGGGCAGTTCAGGTAAGTGCTGTTTGAGAATGACCCATCATAGAGTGCAAAACCAAATGTCAGAAATCATAAATCCTAATAGTAGGACAAATTAAGTACAGCCAGAATGCTCCTTAGAAGAGAGGATGGTGAGACTTTGTCTTATGTCCTCTGGACATGCTATCAGGAGGGACCAGTCTGTGGAAAAGAACATCATACTTGGTAAAGTAGAGGGTCAGTGAAAAAGAGGAAGACCCTGAACGAGATGGACTGACACAGTGGCTGCAACAATGGGCTTAAACATAGCAAGGATTGTGAGGCTGCTTCAGGACTGGGTGGTGTTTCATTCTATTATGCAGAGGGTTGCTATGAGTCGGAACAAACTGGACAGTACCTAACAACAACAGTAGTATCGACTCCTCCAAAGAGGGGAATGCAAAGTAGCCCATTTGTGTATTCCACATTATTTAAAATTTCGTTTATTCCTATAATTTTTCAAATATATCTCTCATTGGATGGGGTATAATATAATTAATTTGTGCTATAAGCTTTGAGGTCTCCAAACACAAATTATACACAATCACTGCTTATTAAATAGTTTTTAGTGCTCATATATGCCAGGAATATGCTGTTTCTACACATATAAATCTCTTAAATTAATAAAACTTTTAATAATTCTCTGTAGGAACACATCTACCAAGCTTATTAGAGACATTATGAGCTCAAAATATACTAACTTATAAGAACGCAAAAAAAAAATTCAAAGGTTAATATCCAATATATATAAACCTCTTACTGCTTCTTTCATTCAAGTTCAACTTCCCACTCAGATTCTGTATTTTGAGAAGAAAATTCTATTAATTTATTCAATAAATGTTTACTGAGTGCTTGCTCTATGCCAGGCACAATGTTAGGCATTAGAAGAAAAATAAAGGGGAAAAAAAAAATCTCCACCCTCAAAGAACTGATAGCCAAGTAAAAGACACACATCACCACCTTGCATTGTAATAAATGCTATGATGGTGGCAGGTACAGGATGCTAGAAAACCCAAAACCAAATCCATTGCCGTTGAGTTGATTCCAACTCATAGCAACCCTATACAACAGAGTAGAACTGCCCCATAGAGTCTCCAAGGAGCGCCTGGTGGATTCGAACTTCTGACCTTTTGGTTAACAGCCATAGCTCTTAACCAACACACCACCAGGGTTTCTACAGGTTGCTAGAGGAACATCAAAAAGGGGCATCTAACCCAGGGCAGGGTGTTAAGAAGACTTCATGAAGGAGGTGATACTACTTGGAAAGATAACTAGGTAACCAGGTGAGTCAGTGGAGGACATTTCAGGCAAAGAGAAGAGAATGATACACAAAGGCATAGGAGATTCTTCTAAAGGGGTGGTTGTATTTGAATAGAGAAGCAAGCAGAAAAAAAATTTCAAAGGGTCTAGTTTGCCATGTTCAGGAGTTTGAAATTTAGCACGGAACCAAAGGGTTCCACTTAAAACAAAGAAACAATAAAAAAAAAAAAAAAAAGACAGGAGAAAAGAAATGTCAAATATATTTTGAAACCTTAAAATAATTCCATTTCAGATACTTTTCTGGTATGCCCTGGATACAAATAAAATATCTAATTGTTATTTCTCTTCTGAGGTCACAAAAGGAGTGAAAAATATTTTAGTGTGGCTCCATCAGAACAGAAGGTCCCTTCCTTCAGGATACTGGCCTTGCTTGATTCCAGGGAAAAAGGTTGTACGGCAGCAGTATTAAGCTTGACTCTGGTTTACAGTAGCTATAAATAGCACTCTCCCTCACCCCCCAGGGAGGGGGTGGAGGAGAGCTGCAACACTGCAATCATATTTATGCCACCAATCTGCTGTTTTTAGCTAAATGCACAGTAGAAACAAAGTGGAAAGCTACAGCGATTGTCAAAGAGCTCTTATCTTCCAATACAACCCCCGAATCTTTCTCACTTACGAAGTGGACCTTAAGGTGATGTTAGTGCTTGAAACCAAGAGTGGACTAAAAGCTACCAGAAACACGGCTGAGTTTCTGATGCCTAGGGAGTATCAGAAGCAGAGGATAATCCACATAGGCTATGATACAGCTCTTGCATATTTTGTGCTATTATGTTGGCATAGTGGTTAAGCACTCGGCTGCTAACTGAAAGGTCAGCGGTTTGAACCCATCAGCCACTCCATAGGAGGAATATGTGGAAGTCTGCTTCTGTAAAGATTCGACCTTGGAAACTCTATGGGGCATTTCTACTCTGTCCTGTAGGTTCGCTATGAGTTGGAATTGACTCAATGGCCATGGGTTTGGTTGTTTTTATGTATGTTAAAAGTCTGATAGATATTTGTTTTTTGCCTCTCTGGCACCCATTACTCCTTCTGCCAGAAGCAACACCCTAATTTCCTTGGGGAGCCATTCCCCCATGCAACATTTTTTTTTTCCATTTAGTTCTGGTAGAGCTGATGCTACCCCCAGTTCTAGGAATTGGACAGGTTACTCAGTGCAATATGTTCTCTTGGACACAATTCAGGGATGGTCAAATGGGTGACCTATGCTCTTTTGACAAAGCAATAGGAAAAATGCTTTCTTTTTTCCACTGAACTCAAAACTGGAAAGACATTATGCCTATTCTATAAGAACTCATTCCATGAAGAAAGCCTCTGGAGAATGAAGCTAGCAGAGAAGAGAACTAAAGGATGGGAAAATAGATATTTATGATGATATTATTTAAAGGTTTTGGTGAAGCCACACATGAAGTCAACTATCTCCCTTGGATTTTATTTAGTTACATAAGCCAATATGTTCCCTTTATTGTTTATATCAATTTGAATTGAGTTTTTGTCAATTTCATCCAAAATAATCCTGCCTAATCAAAAACAAATTTTTTTTAATATATCAGGCAGAAACCCTCGTGGCATAGTGGTTAAGTGCTACGGCTGCTAACCAAAGGGTTGGCAGTTCGAATCCCCCAGGTGCTCCTTGGAAACTCTATGGGGCAGCTCTACTCTGTCCTATAGGGTCGCTATGAGTCGGAATTGACTCGACGGCACTGGGTTTGGTTTTTTGGGTTTAATATAACAGGCGTTGTAGTATGCACTTCCTATACATTATCCTATACGTTATTGGGAAGACCAATCACTCAAAAAGGACATCATGGTTGGTAAAGTGGAGTGTCAGCAAGGGAGGCCTTCAGTAAGATGGATTGACACAGTGGCAGAAACAACGGACTCAAACATAACAACAACCATGAAGATGGCACAGGACCAGGCGACATTTCGTTCTGCTGTACATAAGGTTGCTTGAGTTGGAACTGACTCGATGGCAATTAAGAACAACATACATTATCCAGTAACATTTAAAGAACTCCAGCAAGGTGTTTGCATGTATTTACTTGGCCTAGTTCTAAGAAGGATATGAAGGAGCTAAACTCATGTTTTACAGGTTAGGAATAAACTCAGAAAGGTTAAATATTCTACTTAAAGTTACATAGTTACAAAGTTATATAACTAGTAAGTAGTACAGCCAGTTTCATCTAACTCTAAAACTTAAAGTCTTTCTCAATATTTAAAAGTCAATTATGTTTCTATATATTAACAAAAAAAAGTGGAGAATAAAATTTTAAATACCACTTATAATAAAATAAAAAGTCAATTATGTTTCTATATATTAACAAAAAAAAGTGGAGAATAAAATTTTAAATACCACTTATAATAGATAATATAAAATACTTGGGAATAGGTTGAACAAAAGCTGTGAAAATCTCTGCCCCCCAAACTACAAAACTTTCCTGTGAAAAACTAAAGACGACCCACATAAATAGAGCAGTATGCCATGCTCATGATTTGTTAAGATGCCAATTCTCCCCAAAATGAACTAAAAATGTAGCACAATCACAATAAAAATCCTAACACACGTTTTCAAGAAATTCATAAGCTAATTTTAAAATGCATATGGAAATGAAGACTTAGTATAATCAGATAATCCTGACAAAGAAGAGTAAGTTAGAGAGCTTATACTACTTGACTTCAAGACTTACTAAAAGTCTACAGTAATCAAGACAGTATGGCAATGGCATTAATGCTAACAAATTGATCAATGAACAGAAGACAGAATCCAGATACATGCCAACACAAATATGGCTAAAATATTTTTTTTTACAAAGATGTCAGTGTAATTCATTGAGGAAAGGAAAGTCTTTGAAAGATGGTACTAGGATAACTGGATAAAAGTATGGAAAATAATGAACTTCAACCCATTTCTCACACTATATGTAGAACAAAATGTAATTGCAAAAACAGTAAGGTTCTAAAGGAGAACTTTAGGAAGTATCTTCCTGATTTAGGGGTATGCAGATTTCATTGAGAAGACACAAAACTCACTGAACATAAAAGAAAAAAAATGACAAATTGAATTTTATAAAAATTTAAAATTTTGAGAATGATATTATGCTTGGTAAAGTAGAGGGTCAGTGAAAAAGAGGAAGACTCTCAGTGAGATGGGTTGACACAGTGGCTGCAACAACAGGCCCAAACATTGCGATAATTGTGAGGCTGGCTCAGGCCCAGGCAGCTTTTCCTTCTGTTGTACATAGGGTCACTATGAGATGGAATCGACTTTAAGGCATCTAACAACAGCACACTTATCAAAAGACAACATTAAGAAAGTAAAAAATTAAGCCACAAACCTGAAAAAAATATTCACAATACATATATCTGACAAAGAAATTGAACCCCGGGTAGAAGGGGGGAAACTCTTACTAATCAATAATAAAAAGACAAATATTCCAATTAAAATAAACAGTAGAATTAAACACTTTACAAAAGAAGATATATGAACGACCAAAAAGCACATGAAGTGTTGCTCAACATCACGGTTCACAAGGAAAATGCAAATAAAAAAAGCACAATGAGACACTACTACGTATCCACTAGAATGACTAAAATTTAAAAGTTTGACAACATTAAATATTGGTGAGGATGGGCAGCTCTCATACATCCGTAGCGAAAGTACAAAATGGTACAACTGTTTCGGAAAGCTGCCTAAGACTGTCTTATAAAGTTAAACGTACATCTGCCCTACTACCTGCTCCTAGATATTGACCCAAAAGAAATAAAACATATGTACACATAAAAGGGAAACCCTGGTGGTGTAGTGGTTAAGTGCTATGGCTGCTAACCAAAGGGTCGGCAGTTCGAATCCACCAGGCGCTCCTTGGAAACACTATGGGGCAGTTCTATTCTGTCCTATAGGGTCGCTAGGAGTCAAAATCGACTCAATGGCACTGGGTTTGGTTTTTGGTTTTTTGGACACATAAAAGACTTGCACTGGAAAGTTTACAGCAGCTTTATTTAAAAAAGGCCAAACTGGGAACAACCCAAAGGTCTATACACAGTAGAACGGATAAACCAATTGCAGAATATTCACACCATGGAATACTACTAAGACAGGAACAAAGTACACCTCTGATATTTGCAGCAAAGAATCATCATTATGATTTCATCTATATAAAGTTCAAGAACAGCAAGAAAAGTCGGAGTATTACTAGTTGCCTCTGGAGGGGGACTGCCTAGAAAGGGGTACAGGGGACTTTCTGGGGTAATGGAATGTACTATATCTTTAATGTAATTTTGGTACATAAGTATATACATTTGTCAAAACTGATCAGACTATGCTCATAATATCTATGCATTTCAATACTTGTCTATTTACCTCAATTTATTATTATTATTTATTTTTTTAAAGAGCAGACACAGAGACAATGGAACAGCCGACCAGCCCCACCACCCTTATGGGCAACACTCTATTATGGGCCAACATAGACATTGTGCTATTGGTGCAAATAGTCCTGAATAAAATCGTATACTCTCAAAACAAACAAAAAATGCTCTGTGTTATACATCATGCTGCCAAAGCAATGAATGTGTAAAAAAAAAAAAGTATCCTTTAAATTATATTAATGCAAGAATGATTTGTCCAAAATGGAAGCGCCACCCATAAGATGGGAGTGCTGTCCAGAGATGCAATGGGTGTCCTCCAAAGGTCAAGAATTTTCTGGCACTGGAGTTCATAGCTTTGTTGGAGGGTTGAATGATGCAATAGAGAAATTCAAGCTCCCGGTGGTAGAGGGGAATGAGGGAAGAGATCTTGGACAATAAGATCTTTAAGTTCTCCTTCCAAACCCTGCTGTTCTATGATTCCTTGAAGAGTTCTTGTCAAACACCTCAGAAGCCATAGTCACACTTTCAAATGGCTCTCTTCTTTACTGTCTCAAAAAGCCAATGTGAGTTCACCAACCTTTACTGCAAGTACAGGCTTCATGGTTAAATTCATGTGAAAAACTTGCAGGGAAGAAGTCACCAGTCTTTCCTGGAAACATACTGATGCAAATCACACTTTATAAAATATTTTTTTAAAAATAAAAACGAATGTAATTGCTCATTGAATTGTAATATGAATGCAAATTAACTTACTGTAATTATACCATGCAATTTTCTACTTTAAAAACTTAGAAAATGGAAGAGGCCTGATGAGTAATTTGAACTGTAATTCTTCATTGTGTTCCTTCATTATGCAGTGGTTACCATAAGCAATTTGCTCTGTTGTAATGTAAAATGTTGTTAGTTCATACCTTTACATTGGCAGGACTCGAATGAGACCATTGAACACACAGAGATGCCCTGCTTCTTTTCCCCCATGAGTACATTGTAGAAATAATCACAATGAAATTAATACAGCACAACGGAATTTGTGAAGGATTCTTAATATATTTTCATTGTGGAACTTTTAGCACATTGAGTGTCTTTCTATCATATGCCCTCAAAGTGTTTTAAATAATCAGGGATTTCCTGTCCAAGTAAGAGTCAGATGATTGGCATTCACGGTAAAGGCAAGACTCTGGCACAGAAGTAAAGACAATGGGTTCTAGACCCAGCTCTGCCACTAATTAATTGTGTGACCTTCCCCATTCTGGGCCTCAGTTCCCTTATCTATAAATAAAAAGGTTGGGCTAGGTGATTTTCAGCTTCAGTCCCAGCCCTTACAGTCTAAGATCGCTCTAGAGTCACTCTGCTTTGCATTGTTTAAGCAACATGAGTGACAGGAAATGAATTGCATATTTAGAATTAATGACCATCTGAATGAACTGCAAGCCCTTTAGTTCAATCGGTCATTAGTCATTCATTGCTAAAGAATGTCTAACATAAAGATCATCCATGATGATGCAAATGTAAAATAATAATAATAATAACTATTACCCATTTCATGCTAATAAGAATCTACATGTGTAGTTTCCCCAAGGTAAAGCCTGTTACTGCGGCACAGAGGTACAAGAGCTGGTATCTCATTAAAAGCAGAGCACTTCTGGGCAGTGGAAAGAGAGTGTAAGTCTTGGAATCACAAAACATTTTATCTTAGGCCTGATTTGGTATAAAAAAAAAAACCCAAACCCACTGCCATTGAGTCGATTCTGACTTACAGCGACCCTATAGGACAGGGGAGAACTGCCCCATAGATTTTCCAAGGAGCATCTGGCAGATCTGAACTACTGACCTCTTGGTTAACAGCCATAGCACTTAACCACTACGCCACCAGGGCTCCCTGGTTTGGTATATACCATGACTATATAACAATACCAAGCAGTTGCTGATTCCTATTCATAGCGACCCCATGCATGTCAGAGTAGAACTGTGCTCCATAAGGTTTTGTTTTGTTTTGTTATTGTGTAAAATATACACAACAAAACATTCACCAATTCAACAATTTCTACATTTATAATTCAGTGGCATTGATCATATTCTTCGTATTGTGGAACGATTATCGCTATCCCTTTCCAAATTATTCTACCAACATTAACACAAAGTCAATGCCCCCCCAAGCAAAAACTCCCCATTTTCCCCACCCTTCCCCAACCCCCCAGCCTCCACTAATAATTTTTGGTTTCTATATAGTTTCTTATTTCATATAAATGAGATCATGCAATACTTGCCCTTTGGCGACTGACTTATTTCACTCAGCATGATGTTTTCAAGGTTCATTCACGCTGTGACATACATCAAGACTTCATTTCTCTTTATGGTCGAGAAATAGTCCATTGTATGTACAGTATATACCACATTTTGTTTACTCATCTGTTGATGGACATTTCTGTTGTTTCCAGATTTGGGCTATTGTGAAAAGTGCTGCAACAAACGCTGGTATACAGGTTTCTGTTTACTTTCCTGCTTTTACTTCTTCTGAGCATATACCTAAGATTGGGATTGTGGGGTCTTGTGGTAGTTCTATGTTCATCTTTTTGAGGAACTGCCAAACTGTTTTCTACATTGGCTGTACCATTCTAATGGTAATAAAGTGGTATCACGTTGTGGTTTTGATTTGCATCTCTTTTTTTTTAATGGCTGATGGTGGCGCAGTGGTTAAGAGCTACAGCTGTGAACCAAAAGGTCAGCAGTTTGGATCCACCAGCTGATCCTTGGAAACTCTATGGGGCAGTTCTACTCTGTTCAATAGAGTCACTATGAGTCAGAATTGACTCGATGGCAACGGGTTTGGTTTTTTGGTTTAATGGCTGATGACGTTGAGCATCTTTTCATGTGCTCATTGGGTATTTGAATACCTTTTTTGATGAACTGTCTAAGTTCTTTGCCCATTTTTTGATTGGGTTGTTTGTCTTTTTTGTTGTTGTTGTTATTAGGAGTAGAAGTTTTTAAAAATATATTTTGGACATTAGACCCTTATCAGATATATGGTTCCTGGAAATTTTGTCCCAATGCACTTTGTCAATAAAATCCTTCAACGAACAAAAATATTTAATTTTTATGAAGTCACATTTGTCCATTTTGTCTTTTGCTGCTCATGCTTCTGTTATCATAACTGATAATCCATCGTGAAAAGCTAGGCCCCACAGCCATGCCCCTATATTTTCTTCTAAGGATTTTATGGGCTTAGTTATCACATTTAGATCCTCGATTCATTTTCTTTTTTAATTTTTTTTATGTTTTAGGTGAAAGTTTACAGTGGAAATAGCTTCTTATCTGAAAATTTACATACAAATTGTTTTGTGACATTGGTTGTAATCCTCACAACGTGTCAGCGTCTCCCCCCTCCTTTTCCACTCCGTTTTTGTGTGTGGTGTGGGGCATAGATAACTAATTCATTCTTCTGTATGTGTCCAAAGCTTTTTAATGGCTGATTTTTCAGAAGTAGATCACCAGACCTTTCTTCTGCGGTACAGCTGGGGGTGTTTGAACTGCCAGGCTTTAGGTTAGTAGTTGATCCCAAACCATTTGCACCATCTAGGGATCTTCACACCACCTACTAGGCATCAGTAACTTCATCTCTTAGATGGGATCAATAG
Source organism: Loxodonta africana (assembly GCF_030014295.1). Classification (NCBI taxonomy): domain Eukaryota; kingdom Metazoa; phylum Chordata; class Mammalia; order Proboscidea; family Elephantidae; genus Loxodonta; species Loxodonta africana. The sequence goes on from NC_087344.1 coordinate 96,284,026, forward strand.
AGGTGCCCTCAGCTACCTTTCTGGATGGCTATGAGGATTAATTTTATAATGAATGGAAAAGCATTTGGTTGTCTTTATTTTTAAATGTCTTATTTAATTCTCTCAACAACCCTGTGAAGTAGTTTCTACTGTTATTTCTATTTTTCAGTGAAGAATATTAAAGTTAAGAGACGTGAAATAACTTCTCATGGTCACAGCCTGTGGCACTTACCTGTCCTGTCTATCCCAGAGGAGAGTAACATTCCTTCATCCTCTGAATTCCCATGAAAACATACACAGTGTTTTGTTTTGTTTTGTTTTCCTCTTGGCATAGATGAACTTCTTAGGGAAAGGGAGCTATTTTATTTTCTTACAAAACATTTTCTCACAAAACATTTTCTCAGCTGTAAAATAGAAATAAATATACACATATTTCTATAAAGGACACTCCTTCATTCCCACTTAGCTTTCATTCCACCCTCCCACCTCATTTCCTCTTTTCTAAAAAAAAACCCAATTCCCATTTGGAAAAGTATGTGATTTCTTAGAAACTGACTCCACCCTCAGCTGTGGGTTGGAGCACATGGCCTAAGCTAAGCCAGTAAACACGTCCCATCCTCATACTCAGAGTGACTGATTTAGGGGTTGGCAGAGAACTTAACCTTGTCCAAAAAGACTGAGCTTCAGTACTTCTGCTGAAAATACTGAGACAAAAATGCCCTCTTATTTGCCAGATTTGAATGAAGAAGAATGTAAGTATTACATAACCCAGGATGCCACAGCTTAGGATCATAAAGGGAATGGGCCTTAGAATATAGGTGGCCTTAAGGAGGGCAAAGCAAAGAAACCAAAAGGAATTATATCCTTTGTCACATCACTAAGCCACTAGATCAAATGTTGCCTACAGCCAGCCTCATCTTTACAGTAATATAAGCCAATATAACCCTTCTATCATTTAAGCCAGTGCAGGAAGTGATGGCTCAGTGGTAGGATTTTCACCTCTCATGTGGGAGACCCAGATTCGATTCCTGCCCAATGTACCTCATACACAGCCATTACCTTTCTGTCAATGGAAGCTTAAGTATTGCTATGATGCTGAACAGGTTTCAGTGGAGCTTCCAGACTAAGATGGACCAGGAAGAAAGGCCTGGCAATCTACTTCTGAAAATCAGTCAATGAAACCCCTATGGACCACAATGTGCATGCACTTGCCGTGAGTTGAGGGCTGAGGTGACAGCAGCTAACAACAAAACAATCGTTTAAGCCAGCATGAGTTGGGTCATCGACTAGACAAAGAGGTTATAAAGGCGTAATGAAGTCATGAATGAGACATTGCCTTCATGTCTTTGCTCATACTGCTTCCTCTCCAGTATTATCCTTCCTTATTTCCCATTTTTTTTAAATTCTTCCCAATCTGCAAGACCTAGTTTAAATGTAGCCTCCTCAGATCATTCTCTCTTCTTAGCGTCCTTGATACGTTGTGGCTAGTTATAACCTCCCTAATGCAGCTGTCAGTTTGTCATACTGTGGGGGCTTATGTGTTGCTGTGATGCTGGAAGCTATGCCATTGGTATACAGATACCAGCAGGGTCACCCATAGAGGACAGGTTTCAGCTGAGCTTCCAGACTAAGACAGACTAGGAAGAAGGACCCGGCAGTCTACTTCTGAAAAGAATTGGCCAGTGAAAACCTTGTGAATAGCAGCAGAACATTGTCTGATACAGTGCTGGAAGATAAGCCCCTCAGGTTGGAAGGCACTCAAAGGACGACTGGGGAAGAGTTGCCTCCTCAAAGTAGAGTCAGTCTTAATAACGTGGATGGAGTAAAGCTTTCGGGACTTCATTTGCTGATGTGGCACAACTCGAAATGGGAAGAAATAGCTGCAAACATTCATTGATAATCGGAACCTGAAATGTACGAAGTATGAATCTAGGAAAACTGGAAATTGTCAAAAATGAAATGGATATCCGGGATAAAATGAATGCTTCAAAGGTCAGCGGAGCAAGCGCGGGGGTCTGGGGAACATGGTTTGCGGGGACTTCTAAGTCAATTGGCAAAATAATTCTATTATGAAATCATTCTGCATCCCACTTTGAAATGTGGCGTCTGGGGTCTTAAATGCTAACAAGCGGCCATCTAAGATGCAGCAATTGGTCCCAACCCACCTGGAGCAAAGGAAAATGAAGAACACCAAGGCCACACGACAACTAAGAGCCCAAGAGACAGAAAGGGCCACATGAACCAGAGACCTACATCATCCTGAGACCAGAAGAACTAGTTGGTGCCCGGCCACAATAGATGACTGCCCTGACAGGGAGCACAGCAGAGGATCCCTGAGGGAGCAGGAGATCAGTGGGATACAGACCCCAAATTCTCATAAAAAGACCAAACTTAATGGTCTGACTGAGACTGGAGGAATCCCGGCGGCCATGCTCCCCAGACCTTCTGTTGGCACAGGACAGGAACCATCCCCGAAGACAACTCATCAGAAATGAAAGGGACTGGTCAGCGGGTGGGAGAGAGACGCTGATGAAGAGTGAGCTAATTATATTAGGTGGACACTTGAGAGTGTGTTGGCAACTCTTGTCTGGAGGGGGGATGGGAGGATAGAGAGAGAGGGAAGCAGGCAAAATTGTCAAGAAAGGAGAGACTGAAAGGGCTGACTCAAGAGGGGGAGAGCAAGTGGGAGTAGGGAGTGAGATGTATGTAAACTTATATGTGACAGACTGATTGGATTTGTAAACGTTCACTTGAAGCTTAATAAAAGTTATTAAAAAAAAAAATGAAATGGATAAACAGAATGTTCCTTAGAAGCAAGGATGGCGAGACTATGTCTCACATAATTTGGACATGTTATCAGGAGGGTTCAGTCCCTGGAGAAGGACATCATGCTTGGTAAAATAGAGGGTCAGCGATAAAGAGGAAGACCCACAACGAGATGGACTGACACAGCGGCTGCAACAGTGGGCTTAAGCATAGCAATGATTGTGAGGATGGCTCAGGACCAGGCAGTGTTTCATTCTGTTATGCATGGGGTTGCTATGAGTTGGAACTGACTCGACAGCACCTAACAACAACAAGTTACAACCTTGGTCTTGCCATGTGTTGGAGCCATTTTTTACATGTGTGAATCCCCACTGAGATTGCAATCTCTTGGAGTAAATAATAAGCTCCTTAAAAATAGCAGAGAGAAAGAGCTGGATGCAACATCTGCCACTGCACTAATGTCCAGGGTGATTCCACCAATGTGGTTTTAATTCCACCATTGACTAGTTACCAATCGAAAGTATATGTCTTATAAAGACATGGAAAGTCTTTATAACTAGAAATGCTTAGACTGTAATTTAACTGGGGGTTTTGAAGAAAGGAAGGTAGACAAATAGACAAAAGACAGATGAAAGAAAAAAGGAAGGAAGGCAGGCAAGCAACCAAGCAGAGAGGAGTATGGTTGGAGAATGTTGACAAAGGATGCTAAGGCAAAACTGTCCGTGGCTCTAGTCTGCCTTCCTATGCCTTAGGAAGATGAGGCATGGTCAGAGTCCTGTTTGCCATCGCTGTTCTCCAAGGGACAGCCCCAGGGAAATTAAAAGTGTAAAGTCATCCTATATGCATCCCAGTTAGCAGTATTGTTGTATGTTTATAAATACGGATTAAAACATGAATAGTGATTAAATGCCAAACCTGGTATTAAAACTTCCTGAAATATTGACTTTAGCCATGTTAGATAAACATTAGGACATTGGGACACATTTTATTATTTGAGTGGGCTTCTTTGCCCTGCAACCAATGGCCACTGACCATAAAAGTCCCCAGGTTTGAAAACACTTATTGGGGTGGATATTATAGCAGATTCAAGGTTATCCCTATAAAACTGTCACTTCCATGCTCTTGCATTCTCACAGGTTTTTGTGAGTGGGACAGAGGGGAAGAGAGATGGCTGGAAGAGCGCTGCCCTGAGACTGATTTTCCACAATGTCCCAATGGAAACTTGTGAGATTGTTGATGCAGGTGACTGGAAACTATCAAAGGCATTCACGTATTTAAGAGGTAGGGTCAACTTTTTATAGTAGATACATCATTCTGATGGCAGAAAAAGGCTGAGTGATGTATCCAACACCCTTACTTCGGGTATTTCCTTCTACTTGTTTCCTTAATCCTGGCTGCATGGCACACCCACTCAGACACCACTAGCCATGAACCTTGAGAAAGGAAGATTCTGAAATCTTGGGCATTCATTTAAAAATAAAAATTAAACAAATCTATTTTGGGCACATAATGTTACTTCCAAAAAGAAAGTTAACACATCCTGCCAAATTCTAAAAAGAGACACTTAGTCATTGGGAATCTTCTGTATCTGTGGATTAGCTCAGTTATAATGTTAATACAGTATAGGGGCCTGTAGTCCCCTCTTCAGTGACATAATCCAAGATGGTCATACCCAGTTCAAATGGGTTTGTAGTAGGAAGGCCCAGGTCATAGGAAGGATTGAGATATCTCTGTGACCAAAAGATCATGATGAACAGTCATTAAGAAGAGAAGCTGCTGGGAACTCAAACACATTCATTAGGTGTTTCTCTTCAAGAGATACTCCTTACTTCCTGAACACACCATACATTTTCTCATCTCTAGACGTTGCTCATTGTGCTGTTCCCGCTACATGAAATGCCTTTCCCTACACCCTACCTCAGAAACATTTTGGAAGCCCAACTCAAATGTAGCTTCCTAGGCATTCTACCCACCCTTATCCCAACCCTGTTCCAGGTACTATCATTTGCCCTCTCATTTGTTTTACTTAATCACATCATAGCTGCCTCTATTATGGTTGTTTTGTTTAGTGCCCATCTCTCCAAATAGATTGGAAGCCATCCTTGAAGCTCCCCTCTGCCTCACATCCCTATAGACAGTCCTTTCTGAGGCCAAGCCAATCCTAGTTCCAACATGCAACTCAAACTCATCCACTTCTATCATCTTCCCTGCCATTCACCTGGACCCAGTCACAGCCATCACTTGCCTAAACCCTCCTTTTCCCTTTTTTACTCTTGATTCCTACAACATGTGTTCCAAATATTAGCCAAAGTGACATTTTTAAAATATAATTCAAATCCTCGGTACTTACGTTCCAAAAAGCATGATTTAAAGGCTCTCAAAGTTCCCTATGCTCTGACCCAGCTTCAACTCATTCCACTCTCCCCCTGGTCAATATACCCCAGACACAACAAACTTCAAGGTCTGGATAAGTAGGGTTCTCTGTGCTTGGAATCGTCTCCCTCCAACTCTTCAACAGCTACTCCCCAGAGCTCATCTCAATGAGGCTCAGCTTAAATGTCACCTGGTCAGAGGGGCCTGACCTCACCACCATCCTTAATTATAAGCATTCAAAGCAACCTGTAATTTCCCCCCTCATAGACCTAATTATAATTTATAACTACATATTTATAATTTTATGTGAAGTATAATTGCATTTTATATTCATGTTTTGGCTTAATGTCTGTTTTTCCCAGTAGACTATGAGTTCCATGAGGGCCAAGGAATACTTTTTGTTTGTTTGCTTGTTTTCATGTTCGTTTGTTTGGTCACTGCAGCGGGTGGCCTCCCTTCCCTCCAAAATAAAATATCTACATCCTAATCTCCAGAATTTGTGAATGTTACCTTACTTGGAAAGATAGTCTTTGCAGATGTAATTAACTTAAGGATTTAGGGATGAGGAAATGATCCTACATTATCCAGGTGGGCCCTACATCCAATGACAAGTGTCCTTATAAGGGACACACAGAGGAGACACAGAGAAGAGGGGGAGACATTATGACCACTGAGGCAGAGATCAGAGTTACGTTATCACAAGCCAAGGAACACCTGGAATCAGCAGAAGCTAGAAAAGGCAAGGAAAGATTCTCCCTTAGAACCTTCTGTCAGAGTACTGCGACACCTTTATTTCGGATTTCTGGCCTGGAGAGCTGTGAGAGAATAAAGCTCTGTTGTTTTAAGCCACCCATTTTGTAGCACAGCTATTTGTTACAGCAGCCCTAGGAAACTAATACTGTCCCCTAAACATTCCTAGTATAACAGATGGTCAATAACTATGTGCTGAGTGAATGAACGAATGAACCTTCATTGACGAAGAGTCATATGAATTCATTATTATATACTAGAACCTACCACAGTGCTCCATGGAGTTTTCAATGGCTAATTTTTTGGAAGTAGATTGCTAGGCCTTTCTTCCAAGGTCCTGTGGATGAAATTGAATCTCCAACCTTTAGATTTGCAATTGATCACTTTAACTGTTTACATCCCCCAGGGACTCCAAAGATAACACCAATCCAAACCTGACCCTACAGGACAGAGTAGAATTGCCCCATAGGGTTTCCAAGGAGCAGCGGGTAGATTTGAACTATCGATCTTTTGGTTAGCAGCCTGTGTTCTTAACCACTGTGCCATCAGGGCTCCAAGTAGAACACAGTACCTGCTAAAATTATGTACTAAATTGTATTGATTAGAACTCACTTTATAAAATAAAGGCATATAACATTTTGAAGCTTAAATATGAGAAGGAAACTTGAGAGTTAAACTAGGCAAATTTCTTCTTTATAAATGAAAACAACGAAATCAAGAAAACTTTTCTGACTAACTCAGGGTTACACAGCTAGCTCACAGTGAAGGAAACAGCACTTACTTATATAATTCCTGTATGGCATCTACTCGGGTAACTTCCTTAAGTAGAAACACATCATTCTAAGTGAAATTACTTGGTATGTTGCTCCTATCTTCAGTAAAAGACTCCAGCATTCATTGTCATTAAATTAGTTCATACATGTAGGTCTGCGGAAACCCTGGTGGCGTAGTGGTTAAGTGCTACAGCTGCTAACCAAAGGGTCGACAGTTCGAATCCACCAGGCGCTCCTTGGAAACTTTATGGGGCAGTTCTACCCTGTCCTATAGGGTCACTATGAGTTGGGATTGACTCGATGGCAAAGGGAAAGGGAGGGATGTAGGTCCGCACTGATAATGAAATAAATAATAAACCAAATCTCAAAAATTGTAAGATAAAAATTTTTATCCATTCAAATTCCAGGAAATCCAAGAGGGAATCTCAATATTAGATAGGGATTTACAATTACATTTTATTCGAGTTCATTACTGGCATTCAAATATTTAAGCAGCTAATCAGGAATTCTCTCATCATTTAATAATTTACCCAAAAATAAATTAAAATGCATAGAATAAGCCAAATCATTTCAGAACTAAGGTATTTTCTACTTAACTTCTGGCTTTGGGATAACTCCACTTGAGGAGTCTCTAGTGACTGTGGTTTAAATTTAATGCATTTCCATGTGTTATGATGTACACGGCAGAAAACAGCACATCTGTTTCTACCAATACAACAGGAGTACCTTGAATAAATTATTTTTTCTTCTGTATGGGACTGAGCAGCATAGCACTGGGAACTGGAATATTTGCATCTGTTTCACCAGAGTCTAATTTTATGATCTTAGGCAAATAACTTGATCTGTTTGTGTATCATTCACCCATCCACCTAACCAAACATTCAGGCATTAATTCAATAATCATTAATTCCAACCTACATCATTGGATTCCAAAACTCATGTTCTTTTTCATCATTGTGTTCCCAATAGTTTCATCCTTAACACAGAGTCATTGTTAATCTATGTTAATACTTGTCTACAAAATTAATCGTATGCTTATTGGTTGAATCTGGTTGTACCCTGTAACACAGAGTCACCATGAGTTGGAATCAATGAAATGGCAACTAACAACAACAAATTTGGAGAATCCACTTGTAATTGGAGGAACCCAAGAGGTCATTTAGACAAGTTCTCAGCTGCAGATCAATTCTTAGTTAGCCAAACTCATGTAAGTCTATCCATTATAACCTTAAATATTCTTGGAATATTTAAATATTCTTGGAATGAGAGCTTTCAATATTTCCCTTGGACTCTATTTCTTTGAACAATTATATTCGGTCTTAATTGTTGTTGTTAGGTGCTGTTGATTGGTTCCAACTCATAGCGACCCTATGTACAACAGAACAAAACATTGCCCGGTCCTGCGCCATCCTCACAATCCTTGCTATGTTTGAGCCCATTGTTGAAGCTGCTATGTTAATTCATCTTGTTGAGAGTCTTCCTCTTTTTTGCTAACCCTCTACTTTACCAAGCATGACGTCCTTCACCAGGGACTGGTCCCTCCTGATAACCTGTCCAAAGTAAGTGAGATGAAGTCTTGCTGTCCTTGCTTCTAAGGAGCATTCTGGCTGTACTTATTCCAAGACAGATGTGTTCATTCTTCCAGCAATTCACGGTATAATCAATGTTCTTTGCCAACACCATAATTCAAAGGCATCAATTCTTCTTTGGTCTTCCTTACTCATAGCCTAGCTTTCGCATGCATATGAGGACACTGAAAATACTATGGGCTTGGGTATGGCGCACCTGAGTCCTGAAAGTGACATCTTTGCTTTTGAACAGTTTAAAGAGGTCTTTTGTAGCAGATTTGCCCAGTGAAATGCGTCAATTGATTTCTCAACTGCTGCTTCCATGGGCATTGATTGTGGAGCCAAGTAAAATGAAATCGTTGACGACTTCAATATTTTCTCTGTTTTCATGATGTTGCTTATTGATCCAGTTGTGAGGATTTTTGTTTTCTTTATGTTGTGGTGTAATTCATACCAAAGGCTGTAGTCTTTGCTCTTCATCAGTAAGTGTTTCAAGTCCTTTTCGCTTTCCGCAAACAAGGTTGTATCATCTATATATTACAGGTTGTTAATGAGTCTTCCTCCAATCCTGATGCTGTGTTCTTCATACATATAGTCCAGCTTCTCAGATTATTTGCTCAGCATGAAGGTTGAATAAGTATGGTGAAAGGATATAACCCTGATGTATACATTCCTGATGTTAATCCACACAGTATCTCCTTGCTCTGTTCAAACAACTGCCTCTTGGTCTGTGTACAGGTTCCACATAAGCACCATAAGTGTTCTGGGATTCTCAATGTTATTCATTCTACTTATAAGAGTGGTTCTACTTAATAAGGCTCATATTTTTATCACTCATATGTTCATTTATTAAAAAAAAATTCCTGGGTATCTTTCATTTGACAGATCCACTGTTAGGCATTGACCATAGACATAAAAAAAAAAAAAAATTACAAAAGGCTAATTCTGTTTCAAAGTGACTCATAAAATAATGACAGATAAAGATAAGTAAACAGAGAATTTTGCAAAATAGCAGCCCACAGGCTATAATAGAGGTAACTGCTGAGTGTTTTAAATGCCTTCCTAAAAAGAGGTATTTAAAGCCTGCAGGATGGGAGGGAGTGGGGGTGTGATAGGCAAGGCTCCCAGAGAAGGAGCCCTTGTGAGTCTATTAGGACAAAGGTCGTCCTTTAGCCGCTGGTCATCAGGCTTCTTCGCTACTCAAAGGGTCTCTCCAGCTCATTCCTTTCCAGTGATACCGGTCAGCCTATTAAAATTCTCAAAGAACTTCCAAGAGATAAATCCTTGTAAAGATTTATCTCTTCCTGGGCAATCACGTAGTTACTGCCCAGATGAGAGATAGAGCAATTGCACCTTTATTTGGGCTCACACTTGCACTCAGTTTGTTACTGCCTCGAAATATTTCATTAATTTTAGAGGAAGATTTACTCCTTCTGTGGTTTTATTTTCAGAAAGGTCAATAAAGAACCAGGTTCCCAGAAAACAATACTGTATAGTGGTTACATAGTATGAAACCCAAATCCGATTATACCATGTCCTTGTTTAAAATCATTTAGTGGCTCTCCCGTGCCTACAGGACAAAATGCTGGAGTACTGGGCCCTCCATGGCCAGCCCCTGTCCCCCACTAGCATTATCTCTTATCAAGATTCCATCACACAGTGCAGGCCAACCAGGCAGAACTCCTTGAGGTTGTGGATGGAGAGAAGTCACTGAAGGATTCTTAGTGCAGAAGTGATAAGTCCTGATCTATGTTTTAGAAAATTCTGGCATCTGTAAGAGCTTGTTTTACATTCCCCGAAGGAAGTAACTATCACAGTGAAATCCATGTATTACTCAACTTCCTTCCTCAAAACACTTCTGGAATGAGGCATGACATAAAGTAGCAAGCATAAAATTAAATTAAACTTAAGAAAACTAACAAATACGTCCATATTAAAAAAACATAACAGTAGTTGTTCGGTTGATTACGACTCATAGCAACTCCGTTTCAGAGAACTTTGCTCCACAAGGTTTTCAGCGGCTGTGATCAATGTCTGTGATCTTTCAGAAGTAGGTCACCGGGACTTTGTTCTAAGGTACCTCTGGGTGGATTTGAACCACTAACCTTCCAGTTAGTAACAAAGCACTTAACTCTTTATACCACCGAGGGACTGTTAGGTCCATATCATCCTTTCCTAAAAATAAAACTACAAAAGATTCCCACTATGTTTACCTTTACTTTGGTAAAAATGTCAATGTGAATGTTTGCAGATGTTATCGCAGTGACAATCTATTAGCTATTCTTAGCCAACTGTGAACCTCAACAAATGTTTTATAAAGGCTATGTCCCAGTCATGGTGCGTGTGTGTGTGTGAATTATGTTTTCTTGGCTATAATCTTTATGGAAGCAGACTACCTGGTCTTTCTCCCGTAGAGCAGCTGGGTGGGTTTGAACTGTCAACCTTCCGTTAGCTACTATGGGCTTAATCGGTTGCACAACCAGGACTCCTTGTGTTCAATAAAAATGAATTCAGGATACAGTTTAGTCTGTTCTATTCGTTCTAGATTTGTCTTCTTTGATGGATTTATTAATTTAACAAATGTTTATTGAGCATATATTACACACAACGAAGAACAAATTGTTGATTAAGACATTGCCTTTGCCTTCAAAAAGCAGAATATTTCCAGATCTCATTTGTTGTTATTAGGTGCCATCGAGTCAATTCTGACTCATAGCGACCGCATGTGACAGAGTAGAACTGCGCCCAAGGGTTTTCTTGGCTGTAATGTTTATGGAAGCAGACCACCAGGTCTTTCTCCTGTAGAACTACTGGGTGGGTTTAAACTGCTGACCTTTTTGTTAGCAGTTGAGAGCTTGTTTGCACCATCAGGATTCCTGGTATTCAGTAAAAACCAACTCAGGATACAGTTTGGTCTGTTCTGTTCCTTCACGCCATCAAGTGCCTCTCCCAAATACACACACTACACTGATAGCACTGACTAGTGATAGGCTATACACTGTTATTGACCTCAGTCTTAAATCACTTAACTGCACCTATTTTAAGCTCCAAATGTTCGCTGGGTCCTTATCTCCTCACTTCCGACCTTAATGTTCATTTTCCGTAGGAACTTTTATTCAGCTTTTGACTAGCATTCGATTCCTCTTGAGCAATACCACTTCAATTTGTCTTGGATAAATATTTTGCCCCATCTGATCCGGGGTGCAAGGCTGCTGCTGAGAGCTAGGAGGGGAGAGACAATTTCCGCCTGTCCGCCATGTTATAACATGCCCCCATCTAATAGGCAAACATAACCCTGCATTTCAAAGGTGAAATGTATAAATGTAAGAAATATGGTAGAACATGAAACATAAATCAGGATTCTACAAAAACATGCAAATCTTACATTAAAATAGTGACTAAAAACAAAGGAACTCTAGTTCTGCCATCTTGTGAAGATTCCTAAGCCACCGTAGCAGCTGGAGTCCTCGCCCCCTTCTTTGCTGTTTTAGTCTCTTTTTGACATGATTCCATATGTCATTCCTAGGCAGATAGTGGATTAGCTAGGTGCCTTAAGAGACTCTTTTCCAGTCTTCCCAATGGTTGTGAAACTGTTTTTGAATATGAAGTTTAGTGTGTTTTTGTTTAAAATCTAGCTTATGAAAATGTGATGGGTTTGACATGACTTGGTAAATCTATTACAAAAAAAAAAAACAACCAAACCCAGTGCCATCGAGTCAATTCCGACTCAAAGCGACCATGAGTCGCTATGAGGTAAATCTATTAGGGTGATTTTATTGATTCTAGAATTATTTAGAGAGTTAAATATACAACAGGCCCTGTATTCAACCACTGGGGATACATAGCCAACAAGACAGTTATGAATCCTTCCTTTAAGAAGCACACAGTCTTGGAGTAGAAGATATTTTATATATTAAGCTTACAAATGTATTTCAAAATGCTTTTTACTAGGGGCTTCCAGAAGAGTTTCCTAAACCAAAATTGTTGATGTTCTTTAGGCTCCTAAAACTTTTTTGATAGTGGACAAAGCCTTGCTATTACTTAACCGGAATTAACAATTGAAATGTAAAAACAAACAGACAAACAAAAAAAACTATGGGAGAGAGACCCTATTGGCTTAAATTCATACTAAAGTATAAATGACCGACATTTGGTATTGTTTTACGAACAAATATCTGGACTGGAAAGGGTCAAAGCAGATTGGTATGCTGGGTTCTGAATTAGGGAAATCATGGTAAAGAGAAACTTGGTGTTCTAAAGGAGAAAATTATCTACCAAATAATCTAGCTTATGACAGCCTCTTGGAATATTTTATGCTGAAAAGAATAATACACTGAGAAATTAGAAGTTTTGGGCTCTTGTTTGAGCTCTACTACTACATGCAGCTCTGAATAAGGTGCCTAATCTCTCTGAGACTTAACTTGCTTGTTTATAGAAAGGAATAACAAATTCTGCCCTAACTACCTCATAAATTTATTAGAAAGATAATACGGATCATAAACCAAAAAAAAAAAAAAAAACCCATTGCCATCAAGTCGATTCCAATTCAGAGCAACCCTATCAGACAGGGTAGAACTGCCCCATAGAGTTTCTAAGGAGCACCTGGTGGATTCGAACTGCTGACCTTTTGGTTAGCCAGCTTAGCTCTTAACCACAGTGCCACCAGGGTTTCCATACTGATCATAGGCTATACACATGTATGGTGTGAATAAAGCAGGATCACTGTTATGACACAGTGGGTAGCTGAAATTGTCTGGGACACTGACTTAAAATTAATTAATTAATTACACACATGTAGACATTTTCTGTTGGACCAATTACAAGTGTTCTACTCTCAAACTTTTACAACAATAAACTTCAAACTTACTTAAAGCCATGCTTTCAGATGACAATGAACGGATGATTCCCTTATACTCTGCTGAGAAAGTACTGTGTCACAGAGCTTATCTCCCACTTTTGAAACAAATGTGGTGGGACTGGCTGGTTTCTATTATCCAATCATTCTACAGTTAACATGTATTATACCCACTTCACTTAAAATGCCGTAATATTTTAAAAAGTTATATTTTCCTGAGAAGGGCAATTTTCTTATTTCGTTTTCTACTACCAGCTGCCATAGAGTCAACTCCAAATCATGGTGAACTCACATGTGTCACAGGAGAGCTATACTCCATAGGGTTTTCAATAGCTGATCTTTAGGAGGTAGATCACCAGGCCTTTCTTCCAAGGTACCTCGGGATGGACTTGAATCTCAATCTTTCAGTTAGCAGCTAAGCAAGTTAACCATTTGCACCACCTAGGGACTCCTATTTCAGAAACCTTAGCCATGATTTAATTGTGTGTCATGAACTCAAGTCCTTAATGCCAACTTTCATTACATGTCCCCTCCCTGATTTGGGATACCAAACCAAAATCAAACCCCAGTGCCGTCAAGTCGATTCTAACTCATAGTGAGCCTGTAGGGAAGAGTAGAACTGCCCCATAGAGTTTCCAGGGAGTGCCTGGAGGATTCGAACTGCTGACCCTTTGGTTAGCAGCCATAGCACTTAACCACTACGCCACCAGGTTTTCCTGATTTGGGATGGATCACCTGATTTTAGGCCCCAGACTCCATCAGGAAGATCAGCTTCCAGACATGCCCTCAACTTCATCCCATTTCTGTAACTCTCCTCACTTGCCCTCCCATCTTCAGCTCTGAGTCTTTGCTGAGAGGTTAATTTACTGAGGTTCAAAGAAGTTAAGCTTCTGCCCACAGATGCGTGGAAAAAGGTGAACCTCTAAGATTTGAACTTTAGTTTCTAAGGCACCAAAGCTCATATTTGTTCTTTCTACCACATCCTGCTGGTTCAGAGAGCATCTAATTCTCCCATCTTTTTAGTGGGAGAGACCTGGGTTACCATCTATTTAAAAAAAAAAAACTTATGTTAAAAGATGTTTTGTGATCTGTAGGACAAAGAGGGCTTTTTAAATTGAAATCATTTTCCTGGTATCCAAGATCTCTAAATCTCATGCACATTAAGTTTGAATTAACACTAACAAGGGTCTAACAGCTTTGATACTGTGTTCTTAGATAATTAAATTCTTAGAAAATCATTCCACATTTGAGGGAGAAGCGAAGGACACAGAGAGTTCAGTCTTAATTCAAAGTCACTTACACATCATCACCTGCTGTTTCCAGGCCTTCATGGAGTCAGCAGGGAGGATTTGATATTAAAATTGGGTTTTCTCTTTCTCTTTTTTCCCCCCATATCCTCAGGCAGGGGGATGGTGGAATTGTCAACTGGAACTCTTCCCAAGCTATCCGTTTACCCAGGTATTGCATCATATTCTAGACGATCCAGGCCATTTTGCATTCTTAAGCTGAGGCTGCTATCAGCAATATTCCTTCACAACTGTACCCGCCTTACATGTGCAAAGTGATTTACAGCTCACAATGCCTCTTTTCCATTCATTATTGCATGTGACCCTCAGAACCAACTGCAGAAGTCTGAAAGATGGTACATTTTGTCAGAGCATCATTCAAAGAGAGATTGTCTGGCTGAGGATAGGCTTCATGAGGTGGCATTTACCTTGGATAAATCATCATGAACTAATATTTGGGTCTGAGGCTTAAAGGGTCATAAAATAAATCTTGTCACATCTTCGAAGTGAGCAGGGTTGAGACTGCTGACTCATAATAACAAACCTCATAAGAGACTGATGAATATACTTGAATATCGGCTTAAGGTTTGAGGATGAGAAACAGAATTGTCAGTGGCTGAGAATGATTAAATCAGATGACCAGAACATTTTCTTTCAGAGCAGCTAACAGAAGTTTGATTTGTCAAGATGAGAAAGCAGAGGCTCAGAGAAATAAATAAGTTGCCATAGTCATCCAGATGGTAAAACAAACTTGAACCTCTATCTCTACTCCAGGAGATGGACTTACAGACCTGCCACCAGGACTGACCTGAGCTGGGCCACCTCCCACTTCTGTTTAGTGTTTGGATGGGCAACACGGATGCAGACCCTCAGAACTCTCTTTCTTTGATTGCCCAGCCCCCCTTTGGATTAACAAGGTATAAATTCAGCTATGTTAATACTTCTAGTCAAGTAACAACATAGCCAAGTGTGAATGGTTTGAGAGGGGAATTCTGTTACTTTAGGGCAATGCTGCAGATCTCTGCTTTGATCTGATATGTACTGGCTCAGAGTTGGACCCTCAGATAGTAACCTTACTTCCTAGGCTAAGGTGGCACCTTACACTTAGCTCTGTTTATCAGGACACAATTCCTTCCAGTAGGTTGGGCAGCAATTATCATCTTCATTTTTTATATTAGCAACCAGAGACAGAGGAACCTTGGTGGTGCAGTAGTTAAGCACTTGGTTGTTAACCGAAAGGTGGGTGAATCAAACCCACCAGCTGCTCTGTGGGAGAAAGATGTTTCCATGAAGATTACAGCTTTGGAAAACCTATGGGGCATTTCTAATCTGTCCTAGAGGGTCGCTATGAGTCGGAATTGACTTGGCAACGATGGGTTTGGTATGGGTTAGCCAGAGACCAAGGGAATTTATATAACTCAGCTAAGGGCATGCAGTTTGGAAGCAGAAATTTCAGACTGGAAACCACGTTTTTGGGTCTCAAGTCCTGTGCTCTTTCTGCTTTACCACAGTGCCTATGGATAACAATAATCATAATATTCACTGAACGCTTGCCACGCGCCAGACGCTGTTCTAAATATTTTAAATGTATAAGCTCATTTGATCATCACAGCAACTCTGTAAAGCAGGTATTATTATTATTATCCCCATTTTACAGATGGGGAAATCGTGTACAGAGAAACCAAATAACTAGTTCAAGGTCATATAACAAGTAAGTTGTAGAGCCAGGATTTAAACTCAGGCAGTCTGTGCTCTTAATCATATCCTCCCAAACAGAAGAAAGAAAACTGCCCTGGGTAGTGGCAGTGGGGAGAGGAGTTTTAGGAAATCCCAGGAAGGTCTTGGCTCAGCCAATTATCTTTTTCTCACCTATTGATCAATGCAAATATTCCAACTCTGAAGCCTCAGTCTAATTTGCTGAAGGGATTTCTAGCTTCTAAAAATGCAAATAGTCACTCTTACTAATTATCACCTAACAGTGTAGTTGATATATCTGAGGAGAGGAGAGCTTGGTGAAGGGGGGTTAAGTCACACTGGTGCCCTGCAGAGGAAGGGAGTGGAAGCCCAACCAGTGAATCTAAGAATTCCAAACAAGGAGAAGACAGAGAGGATGAATGTCTTACTCTCTGTGACTCTCACCTCTGCCAAATGCAACAGTTAGGTAGTTACTGTTAACTCCGAGAATGAATAACTGTTGCAACACTACACAGCTTTTAGTTAAGAAATCATAATTAGAACCTGATCTGACTGGATCCAAAGCCCATGCTCTCTCTAGCATAGCACGATAGCTTCCGGGACAGAAACATTCCCCTGCGGTCACAAGCCTCCAACACCTCCTCCCAAAGGTTTCACTTCCCTGGGTGTAAATCTAGGATTGAACCAGACTCTCGAATGCCAGGATACTCTGCCTTTAGCAAACAGAATGTGGGGGAACATTTCAAGAAGGAATTTCATGTGTGTTTGTTATTGAAATGCCATTCCCATGAAGCCCTTAATTCAATTACTCCCTGCCACAGTATCAAGCTGACAGCTCTGGAGCCAGCACAGCAGTTACTGTTAATAGGAGATACCCCAGTAGGTGTTTCCCTGGTTTGGAAAGAAACTGACAACTTGTAGGAAGAGGAAGAGAAAAGAGGGGCAGGGCTGAACATTTCTTGGGCCTCAGTGATGAGCCAAGCGTGTTACATTTCTAATTCCCCATAAGCCTCTCAACAACCATACAAGGTGGGGAGCACTGTCTTTGTCTACCGGTAAGGAATCCGAGGTTAAATAATAGGTAGCAACTTGCCTAGAGTCACAGAGCTTGTAAAGGTTGGGGCTATGTCCCCAGGGCTGTGAGGCCACAATGCAACAATACCTTCCTCTTCGACCCTAGCAGCCACGCCCAGCCTTGCATTAGCTTATTTACCTTGTTCATGCCAGTGTTCAGACAGCTGCAACTGGAATAAAAGTTAAAAACTAAAACCGACTGCTGGGGAGTTGACTCCAATTCATGGCAATCCTACTTGTGTCAGAGTAGAACTGTGCTCCACAAAGTTTTCAGTGGCTGATTTTTCAGAAGTAGATCATCAAGCCTTTCTCCTGAGGCACCTCTGGGTGGATTAGAATCTTCAGCCTTTCAGTTAGCAGCCAAGCACATTAACCGTTTGTACCACCCAGGAGCTCCTGTAAAAAGGTTAAAACCAAAAAACCAAACCCATTGCCGTCGAGTAGATTTCAACTTATAAAGCTTAAATTTATGTAGCCACCATTTCTAGTCAAACTTGTTTCTGCCCTTAGGCTCTAACTCTCCCATTTCCCAGGGTCCACTTGGTACAATAACAGTTCATTGCACTTATGAAGAAGAATATAAATATTTTAAAGGACACTCTAATAAGCACCTTGTGAATAGAGATCACGTCCTTTCTGTCCTATTCATCCTTGTATTTCCAGTGCCTGGAACAGAGCTGCTTAATAAATTTGGGAGGGAAAAGTGAGGAAGAAAAGGGAGGGAGAGAAAGAGGAAGGGAGGGAAAAAGCTTTTCACAAGTAAATTGAAGGGAGGGAGGGAGGGGGGGAAGGAGGGAAGCGAAAGCTTTGCAGAAGGAAACAGGTAGAATGTAGGAGGTGATTACATGGGAAGTGGGAAGAGAGAAGGGAGAGAAACATGAAAATGCAGGCATGCCCATCAAGAATCTTATTGTCTAGGAGATGAAAGTTATGTCTGTGAATTTTTATCGTCGTTTTACAGGTGTGTTCTTTTAATAAATGAGAAAGAGTTCCAATTACTTTTTCTATTCCAAAGTTTATATTCTGTTCCACCACTCAAATTTCAAGCAAGGAGATGTAACCACATATGCAATTTCTGTATTTATTTTTGAGAAAATCTGCTGAAATGCTTCTGAGTCAGACTCAAGAACATGCCCCTGGCTAATAAGTTATTAAAAAAAAAAAACAAACTATTTTGTCTCATTGGTGAATCTATGTGTTTGTATTTTGGAGCTACGAGAGTCCCATTCTGTTTTACTGAACCTTGTCCTGCGGTGTACGATCAGAAAGCATAATGCAGGTAGGTTTGCTTAACTGTAAGAAGAAAGTCATAGAGTGGAATGAACACCTTGAACTACAGCTCCAATTTTGTAATCTATTTTCTCTGAGTCCTCAGACATGTTCTTATCGAAAACATAACCAAAAAAAAAAAAAAAGTATAACGACATGAATCAATTTTCTCATTTAATGAGCCTCTTTCTTAACTCGACCATTAATTATGTGCTAGAGGAGTCTATTCACATTGTATATGAATCTTGCATAATTTGCAATAATTACAACCTAAGCTGTAAGTGCATTATGTGGTATCATATGAATTTTTAGTTTATCTTATAGAGAAAAAAAGTTATAGCTGCTTACGGTAGACATGACTTCATTATTTCTTTGAACACATGAAAGAAGAAAAACAAAATCCTACTGATTAGGAAATAGCATCTTTTGGGAGATATAATCGCATTAGCTCTACTAGTTCTTGAATCCTAGCTGAGGCAACTCCTCCCAGACTCTTGCACAATTCTCCCCCATATCTAGTCTCTTGGGCAGTCTGGAAGAAAATGCCTATGAGCCCCTTGCCTTACTTATTGCAAATCCGTAGCTAAGGTGCTTGTTGGATCTGGTTTACTATGCCCAGTCTTGACTGCTGTTCCTCAAACCCTCAGGTGACTGACAATGAATGAGACTGCTTTTCTTTACCATTTTGTAGCCACAGAGATGATTCCCGACCATTCTGGCTGTGAGGTTGTAAGGGGAATTGGGGTACATGTCTACTAATCAAGGTGACAAGTTGATGAGGACAATATATAGCTGTCCAGATAGGAGGAAAAGTCATTATGTGGTTAGTGACCCCAGAATATAATACTCTGCTCATTCTTTTACTTACGTAACAGATTTTTGCTGTATGCCCACCATGCCCCAGGAATTAAGATGCACACTGGGGATTCTAAAATGAATGAACAAAATTCTCTATCTTCAAAGACAGCTCAGTGTGGTAGAGGAAACAGGATGCAGTCAAATTATTTCAATACTGTGTTGCAAGTGTTTAATAAGGCATGTAAAAAGAACAGTAATTGACACAAAGGAGAGAAAGAAAAACTTTATCTGGTAGAGGGGGGAAATTAGAAAAAGAGGAAAAGGAGATTTGGAGTTGGGTCATGAAAAGGTCCACAATACAGAGAAGAGCCAAAGGCATTTCAGGTAGAGTGAAAAGCATGTTCAAAGGTAAGGGCTATTGCTTGGCATATGCAGGGGACTGTACATAATTCATAAGGGCTGAAGGGAAGGAGACTCCCTGAGAGGTACAAAGAGTTAATGTGCTTGGCCACTAACCAAAAGGTTAGACACTCGAGTCCACCCAGAGGCACCTCAGAAGAAAAATCTGGCAATCTATTTCCAAAAAGTCAGCCATCAAAAACCTTATGGAACACCATTCTACTCTGACAGGTCATTTCATGGATCAGCCAAATTTTACTATATGTATGTGTATTTTATGTGTATATATACATACATACACACACACACACATATATATACATATATACTAAAAAAAAAAAAAAACTGCTGCCATCAAGTCAATCCTGACTTATAGCAACCCTATAGGACAGAGCAGAACTGCCCCATAGGGTTTCCAAGAAGCATCTGGTGGATTTGAACTGCTGACCTTTTGGTTAGCAGCTGAGCTCTAAACCACTGCACTACCAGGACTCCATATATGTAAAATGAAAGAATTCATGAAAACAATACAAGAACAAAATGACAAAATAAATAGATAATTAGAAACTGTACAAAAACAGCAAATAGAAATCCAGAAGATTAATGAAATAATTTCAGAAATAGGCAACTCAATAAAAGAACACAGGAGTAGAATTGATTCAATGGAAGACAGAATCAGTGAAATAGAGGATAAATCCTTGGATACAATTTTTTTTCAAGGAACATTCAGAAAAAAGAATGAAGAAAACCTAAGAATTATGTGGTAAGCTATCAAGAGGAATAACTTATAAATGCATGATAGGAATCCCAGAACAAGAGAAGACCAAAAAAAAAAAAAAAAGCACAGGAAAAGTTTTGAAGATTTGCTGGCAGAAAAATTCCCTAAAATCATGAAAGATCAGAAGATATGCATCAAGGAAGCTCAACAAACCCCACACAGGCTAGACCCCAAAAGAAAGTCACCAAGACATATCATCATCAAACTTTCCAAAACCAAAGACAAAAAAAGGATCCTGAAAGCATTTCAGGAAAAACAAACTCATCCACAAAGGGGAACTAATAAGATTAAACTCTGATTACTCAGCAGAAACCATGTTGGCAAGAAGGCAATGGGATGACATATAAAATTCAGAAAAAATTGCCTACCAAGAATTTTATATCCAGCAAAATTGTCTCCCAAATACGATGGAAAATTAGGACATTTCCAGGTAAACAGAAATTAAAGGAATTTACAAAAACGAGACCAATCTTACAAGAATTATTAAAGGGAGCCCTTCAGATAGAGAAACAACAACATCAGACAACAACCTGAGATTAAAACACATGACAGCATCACCCAAATGTCAACCAAAATAAAGAATTCTCGAAAACAAAATGAAGATACAAGACCGAATAAAGGGAATCAGAGAGTCAATCTGTAAATGATGACAACTTCAAAATAAAAAAGGGATTAAATGGTGTAGTTACAGAAATTTCATATAAGAGAGTCAAGGCGATATCAAGATAAAACAGACTGTTTTAAACCTAGGAAGATAAAGATAGATTTCAGGGTAACCAAAAAGAAAATTAATAAATCTAATCACCAAAATAAAAAGAAGAAAACCATGAAGACTCAATAAACACAAAATCAACAACAACAAAGGTAAAGCAAAGAAACTTCATAAGTAAAAAGAGCTCAGTACAGAAAAGCAAATGGAACAAAGAAACCATTAACACTACCAAGGGTAGGGGGGAAGCATAACAAAACGAGAGTGGTTAGTTCATAAAAATACCTATAGATAATTATCCTAAATGTAAATGGGTTAAATGCATCAGTCAAGAGAAAAACAGAATTGATAAAATAAATAACAAAATAAAAATAAAAGCATCAATATGTTATCTACAAGTGACACACCTTAGACACAAAGTTATAAACAAGCTAAAAATCAATTAGTGGAAAAAAATAGACCAGGCAGATAGCAATCAAAAAAGAGTATGTATGGCAATACTAATCTCTGATAAAATAGACTTTAAGGCAAAATTCTCCACAAAAGACAAAAGGCATTATATAATGATTAAAGGCTCAATTCACCAAGAGGAGATAACCATAACAAACATTTATGCACCCAATGACAGGGTTCCAAAACACATAAAACAAACTCTAACAGCACTGAAAATAGAAATAGATAGTTTCACAATAACAGTAGGAGAATTTAACACATCACTTTCAATGGAAGACAAAATAAAAAACTCAACGAAGATACACAATAGCTATATATCACAATAAATCAACTTGACCTCATAGACATACAAAACACTCCACCCAACAGCGGCACAGTACACATTCTGCAATGCACATGGATTATTCTCTAGAATATACCATACTTTAGGCCACAAAGCAAGCCTCAATAAATAAAAAAATTTCAAAATAGCATAAAGCATCTTCTCTGATTGCAACACTATAAAATTAGAAATCAATAACGAGAACAAGGAAAAACAAATACATGGAAACTGAATAACACTTTGCTCAAAAATCACTGGGTAATAGGTGAAGTTAGATACAAAATAAAAATAGTTCCTAGAATCAAATGAGAATAAAGTACAATATATTAAAACCTTTGATACACAGCAAAAGCAGTACTCAGAGGTCAATTTATAGCAATAAACACACATATCAAAAAAGAAGGAAGGACCAACATCAACACCTTAACCCTAAAATTCAAACAAAAAGAAAAAGAGCATTAAAAGAACCCCAAAGCCACCAGAAGCAAGAAAATAATAAAGATTAGAGTAGAAATAAACAAATTAGAAAACAGAAAAACAATTGAAAGAATTAACAAGACTAGAAGTTAGTTCTTTGAAAAGATCAATAAAATTGACAAACCATAGGCCAAACTGACAAAAGAAAATAAGAAGGTACAAATAACCCAAATAAGAAATGAGATGGATAACATTAAAACAGAATCAAGTGGAAAAAAAAAATCATAACAGAATATTATGAAAAATTATACTCCAACAAATATGAAAACCTAGAAGAAACGTACAAATTTCTAGAAACACACTATCTAACCAAAGTAACACAAACCTGGGGTAGAGAGGCTGAATAGATCCCCATAACAAAAGAAGACATTGAAGAAGTCATTAAAACAAAAAACTCCCAGTAGAAAAAAACCCTGATCCCCGAGAATATGGCCCCTGGACACACTTTTAACTGAGTACTGAAGTAACTCCTGAGGTTCACCCTTCAGCCAAAGATTACGCAGGTCTATAAGGCAGACAGTAACACACATGAGTGACGTGCTTCATAGTTCGATCATGTATATGAGACTAATGGGCACACCAACCCAAAAGCAAAGATGAGAAGGCAGGAAGGGTCAGGAAAACTGGACAAATGGAAACAGGGAACCTAGTGTGGAAAAGGGGAGAGTGTTGACACAACACAGGGTTGGCAACCAATGTCACGAAACAATTTATGTATTAACTGATCAATGAGAAACTAATTTGCTCTGTAAACTTTCACCTAAAGTACAAAAAATTCTATCAAATTTTCAGAGAAGAGTTGACACCAATACTACTTAAAAAGGAAGAAATACTCCCAAATTCATTCTGTGAAGCCAGGATAACCCTGATACCAAAGCCAGGCAAAGACACCATAAAAAAAGAAAATTACAGACCAATATCCCTTATGAATACAGATGCAAAAATTATCAACAAAATTCTAGCCAGTAGAATTCAAAAACATATCAAAAAATAATATATCACAACCAAATGGGCTTTATCCTAGGTATGCAAGAGTGGTTCAATCACTCAATCAATCAATGTAATCAATCATCAATGTAATCCACTACAGAAATAAAACAAAGGACAAGAATCATGTGATCATTTTAAATGATGCAGAAAAGGCATTTGATAAAATCCAATACCCATTCCTGATAAAAACCCAGCAAAATAGGAAAAGAAGGTAAATTCTATAGCATAATTAAGGACATATACACAAAACACCTCAACATAAAACAAAAATCCTCACAACTGGACCAATAAGCAAGATCATGATTAATGGAGAAAAGACTGAAATTGTCAAGGATTTCATTTTACAATCAACATCCATGGAAGCAGCAGTCAAGAAATCAAACAACGCATTGCATTGAGCAAATCTACAGCAAAAGACCTCTTTAAAGTGTTGAAAAGCAAAGATGACACCTTGAGGACTAAGGTGCGCCTGACCCAAGCCATGGTGTTTTCAGTCCCGTCATACACATGAGAAGGCTGGACAATGAATAAGGAAGACCGAAGAATTGACGCCTTCGAATTGTGGGTGGTGTTGGCAAAGAATATTGAATATACCGTGGAATGCCAAAAAAATGAACAATTCTGTCTTGCAAGAAGCACAACCAGAATGCTCCTTGGAAGCAAGGATGGCAAGAATGAGTCTCACATACTTTGGACATGTTATCAGGAGAGATCAGTCCCTGGAGAAGGAAATCACCCTTGGTAAAGAAGAGGGCCAGTGAAAAATAGGAAGACTCTGAACAAGATGGATTGACACTGTGGCTGCAACAACGGTAGGCTCAAGCATAACAACAATTGTGAGAATGGTGCAGGACTAAGCAGTGTTTCGTTCTGTTGTACATAAGGTCACTATGAGTTGGAAGCAACTTGATGGCACTTAACAGCAACAGCAACATACGAAACAATAGCCAACGTTATTCTCAATGGAGACAGACTGAAAGCATCCTCCTTAAAAACAGGAACCAGACAAGGATGTGCTTTATTACCACTTCTATGTAGTATTGTACTAGAAGTCCTAGCTAGATCAATAAGGCAAGAAAGGGAAATAAAGTGTATATAAATTGGTAAGAAAGAAGGGAAACTATCCATTTTTGCAGAGGACATGATCATATACATAGAAAATTCCAGAGACTCCACAGGAAAGCTACTGAAACTAAGAGAAAAATTCAGCAAAGTGGCAGCATACAAGATCAACACACAAAAATAAGTTGGATTCTACACTAACAATGGGAACATTGAAAAAGAAATCAGGAACACAATACCATTCATGATAGCCCTAAAAAAGATAAAATAATTTAGGTGTCATGGATTGAACTGTATCTCCCCAAAATATGTCTCAACTTGGCTGGGCCATGATTCCCAGTATTGTGTGATTGTCCACAATTTAGTCATCTGATGTGATTTTCCTATGTGTTGTAAATCCTACTTCTCTGAGGTTGATGAGGCAGTTATGTTAGTGAGGCAGGACTCAATCTACAAGATTAAGCTGTTACCTAAGTCCATCTCTTTTGAGATATAAAAGAAAGAGTAGAGAGACAAGGGGACCTCCTTCCACTGAGAATAAAGAACCAGGAGGAACCCATCCTTTGGACCTGGGATCTCCATGCTGAGAAGCTCCTAGACCAGGTGAAGATTGGTGACAAGGGCCTTCCCCTAGAGCTGACAGAGAGAGAAAGCTGGCATCCTGAATTCAGACTTCTAGCCTTCTAGGCTGAGAGAATAAACTTCTCTTTGTTAAAGCCATTCACTTGTGGTATTTCTGTTATGGCAGCACTAGATAACTAAGACACTAGGGATGTAAAAGATTTATAAAATAAAATTATAAAATACGACTGCAAGAAATGAAAAGAGACCTACATAAATGGAAAAATATACTATGCTTATGGGTAGGAAGGCTTA
Source organism: Loxodonta africana (assembly GCF_030014295.1). Taxonomy (NCBI): domain Eukaryota; kingdom Metazoa; phylum Chordata; class Mammalia; order Proboscidea; family Elephantidae; genus Loxodonta; species Loxodonta africana. The sequence goes on from NC_087344.1 coordinate 96,309,278, forward strand.
ACATAGTAAAAACATCAATATTACCCAAAGTGATCTACAAATACAATGCAATTCCAATCCCAATTCCAACAATTCTTTAACGAGGTGGAAAAACTAATCACCAACTTTATATGGAAAGGAAAAGAGGCTCCAGATAAGCTAAGCATTATTGAAGAAAAAGATCAAAGTATGAGGCCTCATGCTCCCCAATCTCAGAACCAACTATAGAGCCACACTAGTTAAGACAGCTCAGTACTGGTACAACCACAGACATATAGGCCAATGGAACAGAATTGAGAACCCAGAAGTAAATCCATTCACCTATAGACATACGATTTTCAACCAAGGATCCAAATCCATTAAATCAGAAAAGGAAAGTCTCTTTAACAAATGGTATGGCAAAACTGAACATACATCTGTAGGAAAACGGAATAAAATCCATACCTTATACCATACACAAAAAACAACTCCAAATGGTTCAAAGACCTAAATGTAAAACCTAAAATGATAAAGATCATGCAAGAAAAAATAGAGACAACACCAGGGGCCCTAATATATAGCAGAAATAGAATATCAAACATAACTGAAAATGAACAAACAGTAGAAGCTGAGCTAGATAAATCAGACTTCCTAAAAATTAAACACTTTGGTCATCAAAAAATCTTCACCAAAAGAGTAAAAAGAGAACTTATAGACTGGGAAAAAGATTTTGGCTATGACAAATCTGACAAGTGGCTATCTCCAAAATTTATAGAAAACAACACCTCAACAACAAAACGACAATCCAATTAAAAATAAGTGAAGGACATGAACAGACACTTGACCAAAGAAGACATTCAGGTAGTTAACGAACACATGAAAAGGTGCTCCTGATCATTAGCCGTTAGAGAGATGCAAATTGAAAAGACAGTGAGATACCACCTCACCCTGGCAATAATGGCACTGATAAAAAAATACAGAAAAACAGATTGGAACTCTTATATACTGCTGCTGGGAGTGTAAAATGGTACAACCACTCTGGAAAATGGTATAGTTCTTCCTTAAAAAGTTAGAAATAGAATTACCATATGATCCAGCAATCTCACTCCTAGGTACATATCTAAGAGAAATAAGAACAGTAACATGAATAGACATATGCACACCCACAATAATGATGAACCTGTGAAACATCTCACAATGTGGATGAATCTGGAGGGCATTATGCTGAGTGAAATAAGTCAATCAAAAGAGGACTAATATTGTATGAGGCTATTAATATAAAAAGTCAAGAATAGGTTTACACACAGGAAAAAACATTCTTTGATGGTTACCAGGGCTGGGAGGGTCAGGGAGGGAGATTTACTAACTAGACAAGTGTTAATTCTGGTGAAGGATAAAGCAATGTACAATATGGGGAAGTCAGCACAATGAGACCAAGGCAAAGGAAGACACTGAGAGGTATGCAAGAATAAAGGACAACTACAGTAAATACTGTAATGTATACAATGCTGCAACAATAGTAATATCAGTAGTTTGAGAGTAGAAAAACCAAACCAAATCCAGACTTGTGGTCGTTGAGTTGATTCCAACTTCTAGCTACCCTATAGGACAGAGTAGAACTGCCCCATAGGGTTTCTAAAGAGTGGTTAGTGGATTTGAACTGCTGACCTTTTGGTTAGCATCCTGAGCTCTTAATCACTGTGCCCCAGGTCTCCTTGGGAGTAGATACATGAGCTAGTTTGTATGCTAGATAGGTGGGGGCAGGAGTCATATGGGAGTACACCTGTGTACATATATAGGTATAGTTGTGGCTATTTCTGCGTTCATATTTGTGAATGTTGAATGTATGTTCATGTATATAATAGAGCATGTATGGGCACAGTTATAGAAACTACATAGACATTGGGACTGAACTACTGGACATGGAAGCTAAGGACCATAGTCTCAGGGGACATCTGGGTCAACTGGCAAAACATAATTCATAAAGATAATGTTCTACATCCTAGCCTGGTGAGTAGCATCTGGGGACTTAAAAGTTTGCACGCGGCCCTCTAAGAAGCAACTACTGGTCTCTTGGCACCGAGAACAAAGGAGACTGAAGAATATTGAAGACACAATGAAGCAATTAACCCAAAGGACTAATGGCTCACATGTACTACAGCCTCCTCTAACCTGAGACCAGAAAAACTGGATGGCATCCGACTATCACTACTGACCGCTCTGACTGGGATCGCAATAAAAGTTCTTGGGTAGAATGGGTAAAAATAATTTAGAACAAAATTCAAATTAAAAAAAAAAAAAAGACCAGACTTACTGGTCTGAAAGAGACTGGAAGAATCTCCAAGACAATTGCCCTAAGACGGCCTTCTAACTTGAAACTGTAGACCGTCCTGGAAGCCACCTTTTAGCCAAATAATTGATGGAGCTATAAAATAAAAAATAACACCTGTGAAGAATGTGTTCCTTGGAACAACTGCTTACACAAGACCAAATGAGTAACATTTGCCCAAAACCAAAGATGAGAAGACATAGGGACAGGGAAACTGGACTAATGGAAATGGGGAACCCAGGGAGGAAATGTGGAAAGTGCTGACACATTGCAGGAATTCGAACCAAGGTCATGAAACGATTTGTGAAAGAACCATTGATTGGAAAATTAATTTTCTATGTTAACTTTCACCCAAAGCACAATAAAATGTTAGAAAACTAAGAGTGTCAAGATAGTGACAAACTATTGAAGAGTTGCTAATTAACTACAAGCCTTGAACTGTCTGAAAATGTAATCAATGTTTCCAACAATGTGATGCCCTTTTGATCCTAAGAAGGAAGCTTCTTCAGCCCTTCCTTGCTGTCTCTACTTTATTTCCAAAATGTATGATTTGTTTCAATCTGAAAAAAGGTTAGATATTCCTCTTCTGAATGAGTTTTATCTTTGAAAGACAAATTAGAACTCAGAGTGCCCTTACCAACCTTCCATATCAGAATTCTCTTTGTATAACTACTGCAAATTATAACTTCAAGACTTAAAAAGACAAACAAACAAAACTAGAATCAAGAAGAAAGAAAAAATGTTAGTAGCATTGCCATGAATCCTGGGAGACCTTCTACAAGTAAAATTGCCAGGGATGATAGGGGAGGAAACAAGAAATTCTGTAGCAGTGAATTCTGAGGACTATAGTTCATATATACTTCATCTGTTTATAGTGTCAGAGGTCCTTGTAAGGAGGGAGAAGAGTAAAGAGCCTCTCTCAGTTCAGCACTAAACAAACATGCACTGGACATGAGAATTAGCCTAAGAATTCTGTGCATCAATCTGCCATCCAGCTGCAGATCTGCTAAAGAAATTTGACCAGCATATCTGTGGACAGAAATTGAGGTCAAGGGCAATCCACATATCACATTTGTTGACAAATGCTATTTCTGAATACTTCTCTTCTGTTAAAGTTAGAAAAAGGATGAGTAAAATCAACAACAGCAATGTGGGGATGGTGAAAAAATCCTGGAGAATAAGGGAAAGGGAATTACGCATTCAGAAGACTTCTGAAAACTACCTACTGCAGAAACTAGAAGAAATAATTCTAGAAATCTATTTGGTGCCCTCAATTTTATGCAATAAGGTATGATATCCATGAAATAGGAAGGAGGGAAGTGAAATAAAAGTGCAATAACAAAATTAAAGTCTATATAAGAAGTGAAGAGCAGAACTGACATTGAAAAAATGGAATTAATGATAGAGAAGACAGATTTGGGAAACTCCCAAAGGGAAGAGAAAATGGACAATGATTGATCAAAATAATGAAAGTTGAGATGGTAATGAGGAAGAGAGTAAACTCCTATGAATTATAGGATTATTTGAGGAGCAAATGAGAACAATTGGAACAGAAACAATAATTAAAGATATGATTAAGGAAAACTATTGAGAGGGGAAAAAAAGTAAAAAAAAAAAAATCAATTTGCACCTATAAATTAGAAAAGATTGCTGCATTTTAGGTAAAACCAGTTAAAAGAGACTCACAGCTATACAGAGCCTAGAAAGAATGATGGTTTACATTGCATTACCAATAAATTGTGGTTAATATTTTAGTGTATGTGTATGTGCATACTCTCCTTCCAGTGAGATTTTGTATATTAAAAAAAAAAAACAAAAACCCAGTGCCGTTGAGTCAATTACGACTCATAGCAACCCTATAGGGCATATATAAGTATATTCATATGTAGTATATACATATACATACTATAACCAAAGCCAAACCAAACCTATTGCCATTGAAATGATTCTGACTCGTGGAGACCTCATACTTGTCAGAGTAGAACTGTGTTCCATAGGGCTTTCAGTGGCTCCAATCAATCTCATAGAAAGGCCCCTAGGTGGTGCAAACTGTTTGTGCTCCACAGCTACCTTAAAGGTTGTCAGTTCAAACTCACCCAGCAGTGCACGAAAGATAGGTCTGGTGATCTGCTTCTGTTAAGATCACCGCCAAGAAAACTCTATTGAGCAGTTCTACTCTGTAACACATGGGGTTGCCATGAGTTGGAACCGAATCAACGGCAACTTTTTTTTTAATGTAAGTCTTTACCCACATCTCTGCTTATTTCTGAGTCAAATTCCTCAAACTTAAATCAGTGAATTAAATGGTACAGACATTACTTTTGAATTAAATTTATAAAGATAAATTTTAAAAGCCTAAGGCCCTAGTGGTGCAGTGGTTAAGAGCTTAGCTACCAACCAAAAGGTGGCAGTTTAAATCAATCAGCTGCCCCTTGGAAACCCTATGGGGCAGTTCTACTCTGTCCTATAGGGTCACTATGAGTCAGAAGATAGGAATGAAAAAAAAATGCTCTCTGGCAAACAGAAGATTCTGAGACAGATAGGCTGAACAAAAGAGCTTTTAAAATATTATCATCTAGAAGTTGGGTAAATAGGAACCCACCCTGTCAACATGAGATAAGATTGGGGCAGCCAATTACTATCTCCTTCTTAGTGTCTTTCTCCTCCCCTCCTCCTTTGCAGGTTTTGTATGCACAGAAGAGCAGAGTGTGACTGCTGTTTGACCTTCCTTAGCCTTCCGAAGATGGCGAGGTAGTGCTGAAGATCAAGTGCGCGTGCGCTATATCCCATAATAAGAGATGCTAAGGGCTGCTGAGAGGACTCCATCTTGAATATCAGCAGGTTCCATCTTAGATTCCAGATGTACTTGCAACCTAATTAACATACACCGCCATTCTGAGAAGCACCGACCCCTTGAAAGAAGCCCACTAAATATTCACTACTCTATTGTCTCCACCGAACCCATATAAGCCCTAGCCTTGCTACCCTTTTCGAGTCACTCTTTTGGAGAGGCTTAGATCACCCCTGACTCTTTTTGCTTGACTCAAGCAAAATAAAGCTTGCTGAAGTTAAAGTTTGTATTTCATGTGTATTCTTACTCAGGAAAAGACAAGGACCTGTTGTGTCAGATTGACAGTTGGTGACAATTCCAGATTTCCTTCAAAGTGACTACTTGCAGGTTAGCCTCAGACTTTGTTTTCACACTGCAAGCCAGAGACAATGAAAAAAAATCCACAGAGTCCTCAGGATGAGAAGTTTCAACTCAAGATTTTTATAACTAGCTAAACTGCCTTTAATGTAGGAAGGCAACAAGATGTACAAAGGTACAAACCATATGCTACCCATGTACCCTTATTTGAAAAAGAAAAAATCTTTGAAGAGCAACACTTAATGATAACAAATTTCATGGACTAAAAACTCAGAAATAAGTTTTAATTTAAAGGAAAATGCATTTAATGTCCCATTTTAGGACTCTATCACAAGCAAGTAATCTGAAATTTGGACAGTGACTTAGATATTTTGAAGGTCATTTAATCATTATTTTAAAAGCAAAATATTGGAAATAATCTAAATGTTTAACAGAGTTGGAATTAAGTGATGCATTATGCATTTATAAGGCTTTTTAATGACACGGAAAACAGAACATAAAGTGAAACAATAAAAACAATGCAAAACTGGATCAGGTTTATACAGAGAGAATGATCTATTGATACAATGAAAAACCAAAATGAATGTTAAAAAGACCACAAAAAAGACCAAAATTTTATGAGATTGCTTCTAGGAAGAGGAGTTTGAGTGTTTTTGTTTTTTTCCTTCTTTCTCTCTTTTTTTAAACTTCTAAAATTTGTAAAATGAGCATTAATTTTATAATCACAAGAGAAATCAAAGCTTTGAGGGAATACCTGTAGTTATAGTTTGACTTAAAATAAAATTAGTTTTTATAAATTACCCATAAACCTATTACCAAAATAAACTATTGTATTTTGTTTCCTTTGAATTAATCAATCTAAAATGGTTTTTATACTTGCAATGTAGTTTACATGCAATTTCAAATTTTATATTTTTCCCTTTATGCTATTTCATAAGAACATATGCGTATTTCTACTTTGAAAGGTGCCATATTTGCTATGTTATGATGGGTGTATGTGGTAATTTATATAACCATTTTCCTATTGTGGGCATTTAAGTGTTTGCAGTTTGTCATGGTGGCAAATACCATAGCTTTGTACTCAGAGCTCTTCTTTTTTATAATTTCCTTGGGGTATTCTCTAGAATCATACTTATTGTGTAAAGGGTATGTATTGTGGATTGAACTGTGTTCCTGAAAAGCATGTGTCAACTTGGCTAGGCCTTGATTCCCAGGATTGTGTAATTGTCTACTATTTTGTCATATGATGTGATTTCCCCATGTTTTGTAAATTCTACGTCTATGATGTTAATGAGGCAGGATTAGAAGCAGTTATGTTAAGGAGGCAGGACTCAGTCTACAAGATTAGGTTGTATCTTGAATCGATCTCTTTTGAGATATAAAAGACAGAAGTAAGCAAAGAGACAGGGGCCCTCATACCACCAAGAATGAAGAACCAGGAGTGGAGTACATCCTTTGGACCAGGGTCCCTGCACTGAGAAGCTCCTTAACCCTGGAAGATTGATGACAAAGACTTTCCCTCAGAGCTGACAAAGAGAGAAAGCCTTCCCCTGAAGCTGGCACCCGGAATTTGGACTTGTAGCCTCCTAGACTTTGAGAGAATAAATTTCTCTTTGTTAAAGCCATCCACTTGCAATACTTCTGTTATATCAGCACTAGATGACTAAAACAGTATTCATGTACATTTTTATGGTTTTTGGTATGTGTTGCCAGATCGCCCTCCAAAAATATGGAGTTTATGTATTCTTAATATTCTCTTACAGAAAAAAAGTGAATCAAAGGAAATGACTACGGGACTTCTTGGACATTAAATTAGAAGGGACCTTGGAGATTAGCCATCTGGTATAAGTCTAATTTTACAGAATAGGAATCAGAGACTCAGAGAAGTTACTGGCTCCAGAACTCAACTAAAATTACATGCAGAAAGAAGACCTAAGTTATATCTCCTGATTGCTGAGTTGATGCTCTTTCCATTGCGTCAACATATTCTCTTTCTCCGTTCTCATTCCTCCCCCCGAGGCTGGAGACAAGAAGAGAAAACTGTGTTTATTTTCATTTGCGGCAGCAAGGGATTGGAATTTGCTTTAGCGCTGGATCAGATGCTTGCTCTGCCATATTTAATCCTCACCATTTTACTTAACCTTTCTGATCCTCAGGTTTCTAATCTGTAAAACGATGCCCACCTTATAGGGTTGTTGTATGGAATAGAGATAATATTTGCAGGGCTACCACTAACCCATATGGTATCTTTGAAAATTAGAAAAAGGTACCCCCCTTTGGAAAGATGCACCGTTTGTTAAGCATATTATAGTATATTTGTGCCAGTTAGAAAAAGGTGTTCCTTCTTCTAGGGGATGCAGCCCCCTGCAGGCACACAGTTTGCTGAGCATAACAGGACGGATACCAGCCTTCATTCATCCCTTTGTTTGGGGACCTTTGTGTGTAGGGCCAAACTTGCACGACCATACGGTAAGGCCCAACACATGGGAGCAATTATTTTTTTACTTATCGTCATTATTATTTTGGGGCAGAAAACAATTTCCTTGGTACACTCACCCCATCCTTCCTAGCCCCATAAAGTGAAGGCAGAGAGCACTTCCTGGCAACCAAGAGTTAAACAGGGGCAGAATCCCACTGCTGTGAAGGCTATCAAGGCCAAATGTGAGCCCTGACCTTCATTAATCCAAGTTTTGTACTTTTGCTAAGGGACTGTTATTTGCCTGATACATCTGCTCTTCCTAATTTGGCCTGTTTGGGTAACAAAGCTCCCAGTGATCATCTAAACCTCATTTTATGCACCTGTGAACAATTCATTATATTAGTATAACAGCAGGGGAGGAGAAGAGACACTAATAAATAGACTTGAGCTGCCAGGACTCCTTTTCGCAGCAGCAGAGGCCCCTTCCTTCTCTCTGAACACTCCCCAGCCCTCAGCCCATGACCCCACTGGGGAAGGTCCTGGAGGCTGTGGGGCGGGTGTACTCCAACCTGTCGGTTCCCACATCTGGCCGAGTTAAGCACATCAATTAATTGTCTCTTCTTGAGCTCTGCACAACTTTCACTTTATTAAATTTGAAAAATTTGTTATTAGTGGAAAATGGAGTGCAAGTGTTGTTAACTATGGTAACTTTGTACAGTATTTGGTAACCCTGCTCATGGCTGAACCACCATTCTTCGAGCAAAGCTGTACCAGAGCAACACACAGAGCAATTGGTCAATGTCTTTATCTTGTTGACTCTCAGCACTTCCGCACTGGCCTAATGCTGAAGAGAATTTCCCCTTTTCTATCGCTTTAGAAGACACAAACATACGTTTGGTGATGCTCTATATTGATGCTCCTTTAGAAACATGGACTGTTTTATATTTTTCCCTTAAACCTAACTCCACTTAACTTCAAACTAAAATATGGAATTCTGGAAGCCAAAATCAATCTACAGATGTTCAACATGGCATACACGAGCCTCTTCTCATATGTGGCCCCTGGCTTTCTCTCTAGCCTCATCTCTTCTCACTTCTTATCTGGACTTCATGCTCTAGTAGGAAAGGAAAACTGTTTGCAGTTCCTTGCAGACATCATGCAATTTCCTGTCCCTGTGCATGTCCCCAAGCTGTGCACTCTGCCAGGAATGTCCCCTATTGCCTATTTGCCTTATTTCCTCTGACACATCCTTTCACATTTTGCTCAAGGCTGGGATAAGTATCCCTCATTTGTACTCCCTGTACATACCTTTAGCATTGCACCCACCCCCTTCTACCAGAATTACCTGTTATGTTTCTCTCTGTCCCACCAGGACTTTGAACTCTGTAAAGCAGGAACTTGTCTTAGTCATATTTATATTCTCAGTGTATGACTGAAATCAGCTTTTTGTTGGGAGGGTGAGGGCAGAAGGGAAAGGAATACAAAAAGGATAAAGTTGCATAAGTCATAGTGTTGCCTTTTTGGTATAGTGTAAAGCCAGTTCTTCCTGGTTCAGTCACGGTTGAGGAAGTGAAACAGGAATAAATTCCAATTTTGAAAATGTGGGTGAACCAGAATAATAACTAGAATGGGAAAACCCTGCTACAGACCTAATCTTCCTCTTAGAAAACAAGGGCAGGGCATGCATTTCATAGCAACCAAATCTCTTGGCCATCGGATTTTGAGCAGAGTTGGAAACAGCGGTGCCCCTGTCAAACACAGCGGCCGACCATGTCACTCTGCATGTGTGTAGCTCTCCAGTCCTGCCAATAATCCAGCCTCATACATCAGGCTCCTGAAACGGCTCACTATGTCCCTTCCAATTCTCTCATTCCAGGGCTTCAACCTGTAATCTTTCCCCTTCTGAATATCGTTGCAGATCACCCAAATCGTAAAAATTCAGGTCTGTTGCAGTTTTACTTCACTGGCCGTGGCTGAACCGGTTTGAAGTCCTGGTAAAGAGCACTGGCCCAAGGTCAGACTTTTTAGCCCATTGCTGGCTATGTGAGCTTAGGCAAGTTAATTTACTTCTCTGGGCCTCTGCTTTACATGTATTTATTTATTTACATATTTATATTTATTATGGCATATATAACAAAACATCTGACTTATTTTACTCAGCATAATATTTTCAAGGTTCATCTATGTTGTAGCATGTACCAGGGCTTCAGTTTTCTTTATGGCTGAGTAATATTCCATTGTATGTATGTACCACATTTTGTTTAACTATTCATCTGTTGATGGACATTTAGGCTGTTTCCACTTTTTGGCTACTGTGAAAAGTGCTGCAATGAACATTGGTGTATAAGTATCTGCGTGGGCCAGTGTTTTGTAAACCATCAAGAACATTTGTCTGGGTCGGTGGATTTTAAGATATGCCCTTTGGACCTCCAGGGATTCTGCTGGGATGAGGGGTGTCCAGTTCCTCCAGTTCAGATTTATTTATTTGAGGAATAAATTCTGTATCTTTAACCACTGACCCAAGAAAATAGCTTAACAATGACTGGACACTGCCAAGTGCTTTATATGTATTAACTCATTTCATCCTTACAACAGCCCTAGGAGAGAGGTATAAGTAGCATTGTTTCCATTTTTAAAACAAGGAAGTCGAAGCACAGAGAGGTTAAATAACATGCAGATGGACACACAGCTTGAGAATGGTAGAGCTGAGATTTGAACCGAGAGCAAGGAGACTTCCAGATCTAATATTTAGTAGTCTTATTATTGATTTTTTTATTATTGATCTGAGGATCCAGTAAGTAAATAAAAAGATAACTATGTATGTAACATAGTGTTTGCAAAGTACCGAGCTAGTGAGGTAAACAGAGTCCAGAGAGGCTGTGATCAGTCTGGCTTGGAATATTCAAGAAAGGCTTTCTGGAGAAGGTAAAACTTAAGCAGAACCCCTAAACAAGAGTAAGATCTAGATAAACAGATGAGTGTGGGAGTACCATTAAATCTAGGAGAAAGAGAATGACAATATGAATATAAATAAATATGTTTCCCATACCTAAAAGTTGCAAGGGCTTCATATTTTATCTTTAAATGCACCCATTCCCTCTTGTTATGTGGATACATAGGACCTTGTCCGGGTCTGAGTACCAGCTGTACCACTTACCAAGTGTGCTACCCCATCTCCCTCAGCTTCATTGAGCCTCAGTTTCCCCGTCTTTAAAACAGGAATACTAACAGTGAATTGTATGGGATGTGGTATATGGTGTACAATAAGGTGTAAAAGCACCAAGGTTACTGCTTTGAGTATATTTAAAATATTTGCAAAAAATACTCATATTGTAAAAAGTGTATACATATAATTCTTGAAATAACAATATAATAATGATTTATATTTTGGGGGCCTTATATTTTATATTTTTTGGAGCCTTGGTGGTACAGTGGTTAAGAGCTCAGGCTGCTAACCAAAAGGTCGGCAGTTTGAACCTACCAGTCACTCTTTGGAAACTCTATGGGGCAGTTCTACTCTGTTCTAAAGGTTTGCTATGAGTTGGAATTGACTCGAAGACAATGTATATATATATATATATATATATACACACACATTTTATGTAGTAGCCCTTGTGGTGCAGTGGCTAAGAGCTATGGCTGCTAACCAAAAGGTTGGCAGTTTGAATCCACCAGCTGGATTCAAACCCTATGGGGCAATTTTACTCTGTCCTATAGGGTAGCTGTGAGTAGGAAGCGACTTGAGGCAACAAGTTATATTTTTATTATTATGTAGCACATTTTAGCTGCACATTTTGCCTCAGGGGAGACAGAGAAGAAATTCAAGGCCCAACATTTGTTCTCTGAGGCGAAGTGGAAGATCTCTAAGGTGAATGTGCTTTCCACCGTCCTGCTGTTCCAACACTGGTGACCTAGAGCAGCGGAATTGGGAAATAGCCCCTAGGACAATAAGTATCTTAATGACTGAATTCAAAACCTACCCTTCTTTGAATTTTCTGCAGAATTTAACTCAGAAGATTCAGTGGGCTTCTATTATATTTTTTCTATTTATTCATTCATTCATCAAACATTTATTGAGAAACTTTTGTGACAGGCACTATGTTATGTGTATAGATACAGAAATAAACAGACATAGCACTTGTCTGCAAAGAGATAATAGTTTTGAGTAGGACACAGACACATAAATAATAAATGCCTTCTGTGTCTATACATTTGAGAGCTTTTTATGTACAATATAAACAAAAACATTTGAACTGTAAGAAAATTCTTGTGTACAAGATTGGAAGAGAATATCAGCCATATTGATCTTGAATTCTTCTTAGTTCCTCAGTCAATGAATAAACACTAGCTAACATTTTGTGAAGGAGCCCTGGAGGTGCAAATGGTTAAGCGTTTTGCTGCTAACCAAAAGAAAGGGTATTGGTTCAAACCCACCTAGTGGTTCTGCAGGAGAAAGACTTGGCAATCTGCTTCCATAAAGATTACAGACAAGAAAACCCTACGGGGAAGTTCTACTCTGTTACATAGGATTGCTGTGAGTCGAAATCAACTCGACAGCACTTAACAACTGCAGCATTTCAATAAACACTGAACCAAATGCTTTCCATAATTAATCTTCATAGCACTATGACATGGGTTATCCCCATTTTAGAGATGAGGAAACTGAGGTTTAGAGAAGTTAAGCAATTTGCCCAAGGTTATTGGTATGTTATCTTTCACTTCTGGGCCTTTTTTTCCTGTGCTATCCTCTCAACTTGGAACATATCATCTGCTTACTCCTCACTGTACACCCCCTTGCCTGCTCCCCATCTTCTGGCTAACTCCCAATTTCTGCTTACCCTTCCACTTATAGTTTAAAAATCATTTTCTCAAAATAGCTGTCTTTGATCTCCTACTACACTGCTTCTCATAGCTCATGTATTTTTCAATCTTGGCTTATAATCACAGACTGGAATTACTTGTAGAATCTTTTGCTCCTCCATCTGACTACAATCTCCACGAAGGCCATTCTGTCCTGGGTGTGTTTCACTCCTTAGTGTCTTCCAAGAGACCAGCAAAGGGCTTGGAACATAGAAGGTTTCAATAAATATTTCTCAAATGCAAGAAGAGGGTGGAAAAGATATATCAAACACTTCACCCATCAAATTCCAAAGATCTCCAAGCACTTAATAAGAAATTCTTCCTGGGGTCTTATTGTAGTGTTTTCCACAGACGGGAAAAGGACAGTCTATAGGTAATTGCACCAGTTATCTTAGGGAAGTTGACATTTGTTGTACTGCAGGGAATTTCTCTTAGCACAATATTTCCTGGGAGGAGCAGGTAAATATTGAGACAAGATACACATCAAGTTTTTGCTGTGAACCACTGTACAATAATCAATTCCAGAGATAACAAAGGCATTTGTTAACAGCTCCATCTCCTTTTTCAAATCTCAGTTCTCAGTCTGGCAACGTTACAATGCTCAAGAAAAGAACTGTTGTTAGCAGATGCCAACCACTTGTCAGAGGCAAAATCCAAAAGGCACTATTCAATACCTCAGCCTTTTTATATACAGATAGGCTTTCTGTCCTCCAGTTCATCAAAATTCCTGATGGAGTGGCTGTAGGAATGGAAAGTGAGGGTTTTACAAACAGATTAAATAAGAAAAAATTCAGCCCGGCAGAAAAATCTACTTGCACCGCCCTGTGGTTTTCAGGTTATACTTCCATAAACAAGAATTTATGTCTGGGGATCTATGCTTCCTTCCATCAGAGTACTTTACATGCTAAATGTGTTATTATTATTTTTGGTTTTCTTTGTTAGATTTTGGAGCCCTGGTGGTATAGTGGTTAAGAGCTCAGCTGCTAACCTACAGATCGGCAGTTCAAATTCACCAGCTACTCCTTGGAAATTCTATAGGGCAGTTCTCTGCCCTGTAGGGTCGCTATGTGTCGGAATTGACTAGATGGCAATGGGTTTGGTCTGGGGTTTTGGTGTTAGATTTTCAGCACAAGGAGGGCAAGAATTCTGTCTCATTCACCTCTGCACCTTTGCCTCTCTGGTGCTTATCACAGAAGGTGCTGGGTTTATATCCCCTCAGCAAATGAATGAATGAATGGAATGAATGAACTCAATGTGTGAACCAATGTAGCCTCTAGTCAAAAGAGCTAAACAAACTAATCCTGGCTGGATTTCTGTAGAATGTCTATTACATACTTTAGGAATTTGCCTGTGTGAGTGTAATAATTGAGTTAGAAACTCTTTCCAAAATATGGCATCAGAATAGATTAGCCTTCTCCCTCTTCCTGAAGAGAAGATGCTCTTTGTTTTGTGCCAAAACTGTGGTCCTGTGAAGCCCAGTTGCCTCCGCATCCCACAGAGCACATCAAGAGGAACTTAATACATGAGTGGGGGCAGAGTGGAGGAACGCCTGAATGAATCTTTCTGCTGTTGAGAAAAAAAAAAAAAAAAGGTGAATGAAATGACCAGGCTGGGCCACACATGCATCACACCTTGCACTTTCTACAGTATTGACCACCCCTAATTCAATAGCCAGAGGACAGATTGTCATTGTGGGCCTGAGCTCCCCATTCCTTGCTGACTGCCAGTTGGCAGGAATATACGCTAAGTTCTGTTCTCTGAGGCTGATGAGACACCGTCGAGTTGAGGTCTTACCTAAATGTCCTCTTTATCGCCAGTGAGCCAGGAGGATATGAGACCCTTGCTAAGGAGCAAGTTCAGCCATTTGTCCCCAGCCGCCTGGCATTCTGATTGCTTTGCCAACCTTCATAGACACCATCAGAAGAACCTGAACATATAGCCATCTCCAAGCCATAGATGGCAGCTACATCGAGCCTGAGAGAATATTGCATCTCTCCCTAATCTGTTCTGACCATTCAACTTCTTATATAGTGAGTACATCAGAGTTTAAATTTCTGTGGCCATATTGAAGAAATAGAACTCATTTTCTCAATGTCTACTGACTTAGGTCTTTCTTCTTCAGCTTCATCGATTTCCTGTTTGCTTGACCTTTTTTCTTTTTAGAGAGTCAGGGAAAAGAGTATAGGCTTTGGTGTAAAAAAAAAAAAAAAAAACCCTCAAATTATAGCTCTGCCATTAGATGTGAAACAATGGCAAAAAGACTTAAGCCTTCTGTGCCTCACCTGGCCATCTGTAACATGGGGATAATAATACCATATTACTTAATGTAGTTGTCGTCAAACCTAAATGTGTATATATTAGTTTTCTTTGCTGCATAACAAATTACCACAAACTTATTGGCTTAAAACAACACCCATTTACTGTCTCACAGTTCTGCAGGTCAGAAATCTGGGCAGGCTTAGCTGGATTCTCTACTTAGACCTCAAATGGCTGAAGTCCAAGTGATGGTCAAGCTGATACCTTATCTGGAGGCTCTGGAGAAGAATACACATTCAGGCTTGTTCAGACTGCTAACTAGATTCAGTTTCATGTGGTGGTAGGACTGAGCTTCCTTTTCCTTGCTGGCTGTCAGCTGAGGGCCCCTCTCAGCTCCTTAAGACCACCCATATTCCTTCTCATGTGGCCTCCTTCACCTCTAAGGCAGCAGTACGGCTCATCAGCTCCTTCTCACAATTTGAACCTCTCCAACTTCTTCTTCTGCCACAAGCCAGAGACAACTCTTTTTTTTTTTTTTTTTATAATTTTTAAACAGTTTTTTGGAGATATACTTGGCATACAACAAGCTGTACATATTTAATGTGCATATTCTGTGTACATGTTATACACCCATAAAACCCTCACAACAATCAAGATAATGAACATACCAAAAGTTTCCTCATGTCCCTTTGTAATATCTCCCTCTAGCTCTACCCCATATGCCTCTCACCCCATTCCCAAACCAAAAAACCAAACCCATTGCTGTTGAGTTGACTCCGAACCATAGCGCCCCTTTAGGACAGAGTAGAACTGCCCCATAAGGTTTCCAAGGAGCGGCTGGTGGATTCAAACTGCCGACCTTTTGGTTAGCAGCCAAATGCTTAACCGCTGTACCACCAGGGCTCCCAACCAACCACAAATCAATTTTTGTCACTGTAAATTATTTTGCATTTTCTAAAATGTTATAATCATGGGATAATATAGTATAATAACAATATATTGCATTACACTATATTTATAATGGTATATATTACAAGACATAAATTGGATAATATAGTATGTACTTCTTTTTGTCTGGCTTCTCTCTCGGCATTTGGCAATCATGCCTTTAAAGGGCTTGTGTGATTAGAGTAGGCCCACCTGGATAATCTCCGTCTTGCCATATAATGTGACAGAATCACGGGAGTGGGGAGTGATTTCTCATCATATTCACAGGTTACACCCACACTCAAAGATGAGGGGATTATATGAGGGCAAGGGTCACTGGGGGGCATTCTTAGAATTCTGACTACCTCAGTTGATCAGAATCACCTTGAAACTCATAAAAAAATACTGATTTTCCTTCTCTACTATAGACCCTCTGTTTCAGAATCTCTAGGAGTGGGTCCTGGGAATCGGTATATTTAAAAATGTCCCTAGGCAATTTGAATGCAACCAGACTATGAATGTAATGTGAACATCATTTTGTTAATGTATTCAAAGAGCCTTGTATAGAGCCTGACACATAGCATGAACTTAATAAGTGTTATTTTCTGTTCCTTAGAAGTGAGGATGGCAAGACTTTGTCTCACATACTTTGGACATGTTGTCAGGAGGGATCAGTCCCTGGAGAAGGACATCATGCTTGGCAAAGTATAGGGTCAGCAGAAAAGAGGAAGATACCCAATGAGGTGGATTGACACAGTGGCTGCAACAATGAGCTCAAGCATAACAACGATTGTAAGGATGGCACAGGACCGGGCAGTGTTTCGTTCTGTTGTGCATAGGGTTGCTATGAGTCGGAACCAACTCGACAGCACCTAACAACAACAACAACATATGCGTGGGATATAGTAAAGGCTCAGTAAGTGAGTGAATGAATGAGTAGATGAGTTAATACAAGAAGGAGAAAGGACATTCTCATTGTGGGGAACATGCCTGGATAAAGGCATGAAGGGAAGAATGAGCACAGTAACTTTGAAAGAGAATTCTAGCCAGTCTGAGGGTTCATTCTGGAACAGTTGATGGAATGAGGTTTGATGGAGCTGAAGTTCAGAAAAATTAGAATTTTAAGATGGAAAAGGTAATTTTCAATTAAATCCACCAGGTACATATTAAGCAAATGAACAGTAGGGAGCTACTGTAGGATTTTGAGGAAAGGGGAAGAGGTTTGGCATGTGATTTGGTAAAAACCATACCTTACAAACATTAATATTATGAATTTGGTGACTCTGAGAAGAAAGGATTGGCATGTCAGAGATGGAGGCAGGAAGACAACGTATGTAGGTATACATACACATGTGTATTTAATGTATGTATTTGGGGGTTATAGGAAGAGAGAGATCACAGACATCTGAGAAAAAAGTCATGAGCAGATGCTCGATATGGAAAAATTACCATTTCAAACAAGCCAGAACATTTAAAAACAGATTGATAGGTGAACTCTGTCCCAACGGAGCTCTAAAAAAACTGCCTTGGAATATAATTTACTCACTCCTGCATTCATTCATTCATTATTCAATAAATATTTACTCTGCGCTGGGCACTGTGCTAAGGTCTGAGGTTACAGAGATAAAGAACGTCTCCTACTCCTGCAGGGGAAAAACCCTCCAAATTAAACTTGTTCGTTCTGTTAGAGGGTTAATCGTTTGGCGATAACATGAAATTTCTTGAAATCAAAGATGAAACACTCCTACAAGTTCTTTAAGCTTCCTTTCAAAGTCTGATGTTTTCTGGCTCAGTAATGTGGGAAAATGGAAGACAGATAAAGCCAGGGCTGAATCCTCCTCTTACTAGCTACGTGAGCTTGTATCTCAGTTTCTCATCTGTAAATTTTTGTGAAATTTAAGGAAATGATCAACATATATGAAGCACCTAGGTAAGTGTATAGCACACCTCTAGACTCTGAGAGTCTGAACCTAGAGACTGCATCACCAGGATGCCATTGCCTGCTGCCTTCTGTCCTCATTGGCCAATGGGAAGCACCAATAAGAGATCAGAGGGAAAAGGAAAGCGAAGTCTGTATATTTCTTCCCCATTTCTTTCTTACTTCCTCCCTCCTTCAACATTGTGCCCCTGACAGTAGCTACAACCCTCTGAGGGGATAGGTCTTACCAGACAGCCCTTCCTCCACTCTCCAGTTCACACTGGGCTCCTCCCCTTGTTCCTGGGGGTAGGTATGGGGAGGGGGTGGGTAATGGTTCTCCCTATTGCTTACCTCTGGGTGCTTCACCACCCTTTGTTGGTTTCCCTCACCCTGCCCAGATCTCTACACGTAGTCCCTTTGTTAGCCTCTTCATTGGAACCATCTAGATAGAATTTATAATGCCTACCAATACCCTGACTGATACAAAGAGGTTACATTTTACCAGTAAAACCAGAATTTTCCAAAGTGTTTCTTCCATGGGTTATTCTGTGATAAAGAGGTTTCTATGGCCAAATAGGTTTGGCGAATGCTTTATATTTGATTTCTCTTCTTAAGAGTCACAATATATATTAACATATTAAAGGTTCAGAGAAGCCTGAAATGAAACGTGTTTAATTTTATTTAACAGCATTTCCTATACTCATTTGACCATGAAACTATTATTTCATGTAACACTTATTAACATCCCACACTTGAGAAAATGCTGAACTAGGCTAAACTAATAAGATAATTTGTCACATTTATAGCAGTTTGAGGGCGAAAGAACATTGGACGTGGAACCAAGATTTGCTACTTCTTGTCCTGAGTCTGCCACTAACTAGTGGAAGACCTTGGGCAGGCATCTCATCCCACTAGAGCTCAGTCTTCATCTGTGAATTGACGAAACCGGGTGAGATGATTTGCTTTCATGCATACAAATCTGACTCCATGCACATTCATAATACTTTCATCAACATGAGAAATCTTGGCAATTTGGGCAGGAGTATCTCAGGAATGTTTTGCTTTGTTTCTGTTACAACTGCAGCTTTTTATCCTCAGAATTTTAGTTCTTCACAGTTTTTATTTCAGTCAAGATTCCAGAATTTCAAAAGCACTTGTGTTGAACCTGACAGAAATGTTCCTGAAGTGAAATTCCACCATTTTTAATGTTCTTTTCACTGTACTACCCTACAGTTTCTACAACAGCAAAGTGACGGTATGTCCAGTCCTAAGGTTTTACGATTGGCTGAATGTGTTACTTATCTTTTGGTTGTACTGTTTATACATTGTGGAGAGGAGAGCTGAAAAAGAATCAGTGAAAACCAGTCTTATACTATGGTGGGCCAGAATTCCCCACTCTTAGCCGGTAGCAGTTGCCGTCAAGTTGATTCCAACTCATGGCAAGCCTATGTGTGTCAGAGTAGAATTGCTTCATAGAGGTTTCAAAGGCTGATTTTGCAAAAGTAGATCTCCAGGTCTTTCTTCTGAGGTGCCTCTGGGTGGGTCTGAACTTCCAACTTTTAAGTTAGAAACCTTGTGTGTTAACCTTTGTACCACCCAGAGACTCAATCCCCACTCCTAGAAGCCTGATCCATAAAATCAAAATCTGAGCACCCAAGACCTTGATGTAAAGGCATCAAGGCTATTAAAGAATCATCACATACTGCCCTAAACCATAGAAAAATCAGCAAAAAACAGCTATTTTGATAGCCTTCAGAGCCAGAGGTCACATACGTTTTACTCTGCCTGACTGATAATTCCTTACAGAAAGCACTCTCCAGATATTTCTCCAAACAAGGCAAATTGTAGCTCACAGGAAATGGAATTGAATACAGATTTCAGTTCTCAGAGTTTTAGATAAAAATGTAAATGAGGAGCAAGACAATAATTAAACAAATCATTCACAGGAATTTTTATGGCCTACTTAAAAACCATCAGCACAATTCAAGACACAGCAAGAAACTCCAAGTCCTCAAAATAATTGATCTGCAACAAAGCAAACACTCATTTAATCACCACATTGGAGTCGAATCAAGGGAGCAGATAGTTAGCGTCAAATTCCCACTTTCTCCCCTGGCATACTTTATTATTTTTTCCCAGATATTTGAGAAGAAGGCGATGAGCCAAATTGCCAATGAAAATTAGCAAGATAGTCTAATATTACCTGGTAATATGATCTATCAACAAACTTTAAAACTATCAGAGATGGTGATGAATAAAATTAGTTGTAAAACAAATCTACCCTTTATGATTTTGGAAATAGAGAGGTAGGCCTGTGAAACAGCTATTTTCTTGGTAACTAAACACACACACACACACTCCAAAATCAGAAATAAAAGTGTCTTAAGCAAAGGTGAAGCTAACATTTCCTTAATGCATACGTCTTAATGCTCAGTGCACATAATAATTATTGGATAAGGCTTGGAATTTAGAATTGTGATGCACCTGTGTGACTGGTCACCTCCAAAATCGTCATATATCTGTATTATACACTCCTTTAGACTTAGCTAACAGTCATTTTGGGTGAAATTGATGTAAATGTAGGTGAGTCGGCTATGGAAGTAGAACCATGCAGAAGAGAAAATCTGAGGCTGCAGAGAGAGAGAAAGGATGACAGCAGTTAAATGCAGAAGGAGGAGTTTAGGGCAAATATTGTTTCCTTTCTACAAATAAGAAAAATGAAGCCCAGAGAGGCATATTGTCTAAGTTACCTAGCGAGTAACTGGCAGAGCCAGGATGATCACCAGGAGTGGGCTTCTAGGCTGGTTATCTTCCCCCCACACTTTGTTGCCCCCAGTAAGTTTCTGGTCTGCGTGGTTTTAGAACAGGCCAGAAGAGGGGAAATGGCATTTGCCATCTTAACTTGTAAGACCCATGATAGGTCATTTCATGGGAAGAGAAGCAAGGCTGATGCCAGCTTGACTTAACTAGGGGCACATTTTTTACTTAAAAATAATACTCTACTCTTACCATTTTGCTTAGCATGTTCTACCTTTATATTTATGGTACACAAAGGAATTGGATTCTGCAGCAAAAAAACACACTACAATCTTTCTTGCTTGCCTTTACAACTTTGGATTTTAAGAACTCCTATATAATGCATAGAGTAGGGAGGGTTTGCTTTATTTCTCTGCATAGCACTGAACTCCTTGACCTCTCCAGAAAGTTAACCACTCTCTCCTCTGTGCTCTTCTAGATTCTGTGCATGAACTTAGCTCAGAAGTCATCACCCCGATTACATTTCTGGTGGAGGCAGAGTGGTCAAGAACTCAAGGTTTATAGACTGAGAGATCAGGGTTCAAATCCCAATCTACTAAAAGTGATGTTGAGCAAGTTAAACTTTTGATGCCTTAGTCCTTTCATTTAAAATTGGTGACAATAATACTTACCTTTAAGGGTATGTAGGAGGAGCTGTTGCTGCCAAGGTGGAACCTCTCTGCTGAGCTGGAGTACCCATTCCCCAGCTGCCCTGATTGGTGACCACACCCGGCTCTGTAGAATTGCCCTCTTGTATGCGAGGCCCTTCAACTAGATTTCCCATGTAGCCACTGACTGTAGGAGGAGCAAATGTAGGGAATAAGTTCCAGAGATCACATCCTTCCTTAGTCTTCCTCTCTGCCCTATTCTTCATTCCTCATTCCCCTTCTCCTGCGAGCACAGCCCCAATAAGTCACTTGTATAAGAATCCCCTTGTTAGACTCGGCTTTTAAGAGACTGACTTAAGACAGTGTGAAGATTAAATGATAAATCAGTTTGCACATTGCCAGGCATGAGTTTAAAAGCAACAATAACAAACGACAAAAACCCGAGTTGCCATAGAAACTTCAGCACAATTTCTGGCACCTAGAGGTTCTCAGTAAGGTGAGCAAAGTGAGACATCACAAGATCACATCTTGTTGTCTCTGCATCAGGTTTATCTTCAGTACCCATGGCGGTGTCTGCACCTCTCTCTAGCGCTGTCATCTCCATTCTATTAACACTTCTGCCTCCTCCATTTCTACGTATTTCCCTTTAACCACAACAGCCATAAAAATTTCTATTGGACTTTTAAAGCCAAGGTGCCCATAGTGAAGACAGGAAAAATGTAGCTTTTATACTCAAGAAATATAAATGTGTTCTCAGATTTATGATCAACATTAAAAATAAAGAACAAAGCATATCATTAGATTTCAGGAAGTATTTAGGGGAAAACGACTAAACTGTTTATAGATTTATAAGTAACCACATTAATGGGATATTGATATATTTAAAGTGGTTACTTGCTTTTTCTCTTCTTCAAAATAATGGAGTCATGCTGATAACTGACTATGTAATCTGAGGAATTCAAACAGCTGGCAACTTGGACTCTTAAAATTTATAATTCCCCTGTGAAGCAGACAGCAAGGATATTGCAAATGCATGATGAAGTTAAACAAAATCCTGATGATTCAGGTGCCATGACTCATTGGATACCATTGCTAGCCAAATGAGGGGTGTTTCTTTGTTACTTCTACTTTCACAGCCATGAAAACAAATCCAGTTTATCTTAATCTACAGTCCCTGATCTGTGTCTGCTTAGGCGGCAAGATCTCATTTAATCCATAAAGAAGAAAAACACAGTGAGCTAATTTAATGACTATGGGTTCAAATTTTCTTTCCATTAGGAGGTATGAACTCACATTTCCTATAGGCCTTTCCACGGAACATCACTGGGCTCAGCCTGGGGGGGTTAGGGCGAAGTGGTTCAGCTACCCAAAAAGAAGTTTGAGAGATGAAAGTGTTAACATATTATTCTTACAAAGAAGTCTAACAGTTGGGCAACCCCTCTCTTCATAAATAAAATAAATTCTCCAATAAAATAATTCTCCTTCAGAAACTTTGGTGTCTGTGATAGATAAAACATGGAGATTCTAAGGGTACATTTGGAGATGTCAGCTACAAGGTATTATGACATGAAAATACCAATAAATATGCATTATAAATATGCTCATAAGGAACCTTTACGTGGATCAATAAATAGGCAGTTGTTTGGACAGAACAAGGGGATACTGATTGGTTTAAAGTCAGGAAAGGTGTGCGTCAGGGTTGTATTCTTTCACCATTCCTATTTAATCTGTATGCTGAACAAATAATCCGAGAAGCTGGACTATATGAAGAAGAACGGGGCATCAAGATTGGAGGAAGACTCATTAACAACCTGCGTTATGCAGATGACACAACCTTGCTTGCTGAAAGTGAAGAGGACCTGAAGCACTTACTAATGAAGATCGAAGACCACAGCCTTCAGTATGGATTGCACCTCAATAGAAAGAAAACAAAAATCCTCACAACTGGACCAATGAGCAACATCATGATAAACAGAGAAAAGATTGAAGTTGTCAAGAATTTGATTTTACTTGGATCCACAATCAACAGCCATGGAAGCAGCAGTCAAGAAATGAAAAGACGCATTGCGTTGGGCAAATCTGCTGCAAAGGACCTCTTCAAAGTGTTGAAGAGCAAAGATGTCACCCTGAAGACTAAGGAGTGCCTGACCCAAGCCATGGTATTTTCAATCAGATCATATGCATGTGAAAGCTGGACAGTGAATAAGGAAGACCGAAGAAGAGTTGACGCTTTTGAATTGTGGTGTTGGCGAAGAATATTGAATATACCATGGACTGCCAAAAGAACAAACAAATCTGTCTTGGTAGAAGTGCAGCCAGAATGCTCCTTAGAGGCAAGAATGGCGAAACTGCGTCTTACATACTTTGGACATGTTGTCAGGAGGGATCAGTCCCTGGAGAAGGACCTCATGCTTGGCAGAGTACGGGGTCAGCGGAAAAGAGGAAGACCCTCAATGAGGTGGATTGACACAGTGGCTGCAACAATGAGCTCAAGCATAACAACGATT
The DNA here is from genome assembly GCF_030014295.1 of Loxodonta africana. NCBI lineage: Eukaryota > Metazoa > Chordata > Mammalia > Proboscidea > Elephantidae > Loxodonta > Loxodonta africana. Next base: position 96,333,004 of record NC_087344.1, read on the forward strand.
ATAAGGGTGGCACAGGACCGGACAGTGTTTCGTTCTGTTGTGCATAGGGTCGCTATGAGTCGGAACCGACTCGACGGCACCTAACAACGACAACAAGTACAACCAGAATGCTCCTTAGAAGCAAGGATGGTAAGACTGTATCTTACATACTTTGGATATGTTATCAGGAAGGATGAGTCCCTGGAGAAGGACATCATACTTGGTAAAGTAGAGGGCCAGCAAAAAAGAGGAAGACCCTCAGTGAGGTGGATTGACACAAATGGCTGCAACTTTGGGCTTAAGCGTAACAATGATCACGAGGATGGCACAGGATGGGGCGGCGTTTCATTCTGTTGAATCAGAACCGACTCAATGGCTACCTGACAACAACAACAACAATAGCATGCATTATAATGATGCCAGCTGCTCCAAAAAAATATAGAGAGTAGGTATCTGAAAGTCTTGGAGTACTAAGAGGAAAGATATCGGGTCTAGAATAAGAAAGACTGAGATCTGTGGCCACGTTAAAAAAAAAGTTGCCATCAAGTTGACTCTGACTCATGCCACCCCTTGTGTTTCAGAGCAAAACTGTGCTCCATGGGGTTTTCAATGTCTGATTTTTTGGAAGTAGATCACCAGGTCTTTCTTCCTAAGTACCTCTAGGTGAACTTGAACATCTTACCTTTTGGTTAGAAGCTGAGCCAGTTAACCGTTTGCACTGCCCAGGGACTCCGTGGCCAGGTAGGAAAGATGGAAGGTAAGTAAGGGAGGATATTGACCTGAGTTTCGAACCCAGGAAAGAAACTGTCATCACAGGTGTTACAGCCTATCTTGCTTGCTCAGCTGTTGTAAGGATTTAGTGAGATAATATATGGAAAAGGCTTAACACAATGCCTGCTTATGTCAATGTCTGATATATGGGGAGTGGCCTATTAACATTAATTAGCACACAGATTAATAGGACTATCCTTTTGATGAGGAAATACAACCAGAGAGAGGGTTGTCAAGTAACTTGCCAGAGGTCCCACATATAAATACGTTCTTTTTAATCATCAATCTGTCTTTTCTATTTATACAGTGCCATGTGGCAGGCTCTGGGCTGAGTGCCGTATGTACGTTATCTGACAGCAGTCCCGTGAGGTGAGAAAACTGAGGCTCTGAAAAGTCGTTCAGGGTCTTACAGGTCCTTAGTGGTGGAGCCTGAGCTAGAGCCCAGGTCTGACTGGCTCCACAGTACAGGCCCTTAACCACTGTGGGATGTGGTCATCACTATATTGTAATCAACTATTTATTTGCTCTATTCCATTATAGACTGTGAACTCCACGAGGGGAGAAACTGTGTCTTGTTCATCCCCATATCTAGGACAAAACACAGGACTTGGGGTGGGGAGAGAGTGTTAGGGAGAAGCTATTCACTTTAATGGCTAAGAGACTAGGCTCTGGGTTTGGAAACCATGGGGTCAAATCCAGGCTTGGCCACTTATCACCTGTGTGATAATTAGGCAATTTACTTACTACATCCGTCACCTTCAATTTCCCTGTCAATAAAATAGGAGTAGTTCCCCAAACCTTCTGTTGGCCCAGGACAGGAACCATTCCTGAAGACAACTCATCAGACATGGAAGGGACTGGATAATGGGTTGGAGAGAGATGCTGACGAAGAGTGAGCTACTTGTAGCAGGTGGACACTGGAGACTGTTGGCATCTCCTGTCTGGAGGGGAGATGGGAGGGTAGAGAGGGTTAGAAACTGGCAAAATCATCACGAAAGGAGAGACTGGAAGGAGGGAGCGGGCTGACTCATTAGGGAGAGAGTAAGTGGGAGTATGGAGTAAGGTGTATATAAGCTTATATGTGACAGACTGACTTGATTGTAAACTTTCACGTAAAGCACAATAAAAATTATTTTAAAAAATAGGAGTAGTAATAGATTCAAGCTCATAAGTTTGTTGTGAAGATGAAAATGCCATATAGCATCTCAAGTATTTAGCACTATGCCTGACACCTAGGAAAAGCCCAATAAAGGCTTCACAGAAGAAGCTATGTTTGGACAGTGAACTGGTATTTGTCAGAGAGACAAAGAGAGGAATTACATACTGAATGTCTGTCTTAGGCTGGGTTCACTAGAGAAGCAAAACAGTGAAGCATATACATATATGTAGAGAGAGAGAGAAAGATTTATCTCGAAGAAATGGCTAACGTGGCTGTAGAGGTTGGCAAGTCCCAAGTCCATGGGGCAGGTGTCAGGTTGGAGGCTTCTCCTGACTTACGTAGCTGCAGGGACTGACAAACCCAAAATCGGCAGGCCGGACAGTAGGCTGCTGGGTCATGGGCTGCAGAAGCTGATGAACTCAAGATAAGGAAGTCAGACAGGTCAGACAGGAGGCCACTGGCTCACAAGCTGCAGAGTTCGACGAATCCCAAGATCGGCAGGTAAGCTGCTAGCTCATGTCCTAAGAGCTGGCGGTCAGATGATGACAAGCTGGATGTAAGATCCAGAGCAAGTGCCTTGCCGGAACATCCATTTATATACTGGAGGCAGGCCACAACCCTAAGGAAACTCGTTTTCAACTTATTGGCTGCTTATAGCAGATCTCATTGTGGGGTTGATTACCTCATTACATAACTGCCAGATTACATCATAACTGCTAAACCACTGAGAATCATGGCTCAGCCAACTTGATAGACAACCTTAACCATCACAGTCCACCCCTTGTCAACTTGACCTGTACACATCTCCTTAAACCATACATAATCTCTAAATAAAGACAATTATAGTCATACTTGCGTGTAACATGATACAACAAACATGCATACAAACAAAAATGTACTAGCCCTGTTATACCTTATATTTTACAAGTGAAGAAAACAAAAATTATTTGATGCACACATACAAGGAAGAAATACTCATAGCAATTACAGTCCTCATTTCCGCAACTGGTCATGTGGTTGTAGCTGGTATTTAGAACTACCTTCTTCTACCACCAATTCCAAATTTCCTTTACCCTCAGCAACTACCTCAGTGGTCACGGTTCTTTGCCTGGTGGGATGACTCAAACCTTCATTCCTGAAAGGTCTGGGCCGTTAGTAGTCACTCTACTCCATTCCATTCCATTCCAATTTTATAAAATTCTGGTTGAGTCCAGTAAATTAATTTCATGACATCTTAGGAGTTCAACACCTACAGTTTGGAAAACACTTATTTTAGAACACTGTACATGCTGTCGTTTTACACAGCTGACGTGCTGGGCATTTAACAAGAAATGCCTGATTTTGCTACACATTGTGCTTGGTCCTGGGCCTAATATAAATATAAGTGATTAGGGATGAGGATGAAAAGGAAGTCAGAGTCCTTATCATAAAGACCCTCATAAGCCACAGTACTGAGGCCAAAGTGGATCCTGCAGGCAGGGAGGAACTGCTATCGAATTCTAACATGATCAGTTTAAAGGGTCAGCATGATCACTCTGGTGCTGGCATGCAGGATGCTCAGCAGAGGCCAAGGTTGGAGGGATGTCAAGGAGTTATGCCTTGAAAGCTCTGTATAACCACTAGATACTACTAAGATAACCTTTACAGTAAATTACACACCTCATCCTAAAATTCGGTGCTTTTCCCAGGATGCTGCTCTTCCTATCCTATTAAGGTTGCACAAAGATTTGGCTGGGGGCTAGAGAAAGTCAGGGTCTCAGGGCTACCTGAGCAGATTTGCTTTCTAAATGTAAGGCATTCTGGAGTTACAGTATTCGAGAGGCTTGTCATGATGTATTCTATTTTTAACAAGTGATTTGAAAACATTATGCACCTGATCTGAACTCTCACCCTTGGGAAATGATTTTTCATAAACAGAAATGTAAGGCATTTTCTGCATTGCTATGAAATTTAGATGGCTATTAAAGACTACTTTGAGTTAATAAAATTCTTCTGCTGGTATTTGGTGGCAGGGGGCTATTTGCAAACAAACTTTTGCCTAAATTAGAATTTAATGGTTAGAGTGGGATAAGAAACTAATATTTAACAAGTGCTCACTGTATGTAAGTGCTTTTACACGTTATGACAGAAGCTCTCGTAACCAGCCTTCACTTAACCAACTTGTAGACTAACAAGGTGTGCATTCTTTTGATAAATCCATTGACTGGTGTCCAACACTTTACAGAACACGAGTGGCTAGTAAGCATCCCTTTAGTACATCCGTGTACTTCTGCTCCCATCAGCTGAACTATATGCTCACCATATGTTTGCTGATTCCAATGGCACTCGTTATTTTAATCCTGCGATCTACTTAATATGCATATTGATGAAATAAATGTACAAAAAAAAGTGTTTCTTTTTATGAAAGGTAAGTTGAATGCTTCAGAAAGACCCGATAAAGTAAATGAGCTGCCTAATAAAATGCTGAATTAGGTGGGAATGGGACAAGTATAAAGGATAGGGAGAAGTGGTAAAAATGTTAAGTGTTTTTAAGCCCTCATTCTACCTTAAATAAACTGAAACTGGAAATTATAGAAAACCGCTTTCTGGGTATGGTTTGTGCCAGGATTCTGGTCAGTGGGCCACATTCTCAAAGAAAAGACGTTGGATTCAGATCAGAAAATTGCTAAAGGAACCATTACATACTCTAATTTAAAGTAAGATATATACAGTACGTACATATATATTTTTTATTATTCCCTCCTGTTCCAGCTATCTAATACAGCATAGCAAAGGACCCAAAATTTAGGGGTTTGAAGTAGTAATAACATTTATTTAGTTCATGAATCTGCATTTTGGGCAGGCTAGGTGGGAACAGCTCATCTCTGGAACGGCATGACGGTTGGGGGCTGAAATCCTCTAAAGGCTTGCATACTCGTGTCTGGCAAATGATGCTAAGACTCAGATAGCTGGGGCTGGCAAAATCGGGGCTCTTTGCACTTCTCTTTCTATCTCTGTGTAGGTTCTCCATGTTAGCTCTCCAGATATGGCTGCTTCAGGGTAGCCAGACTCCTTACATATTAGCCCAGGGCTCCCAAAGCAAATGTCTCGAGAGAGAAAGCTAGGTGGAAGCTGTATTGCCTTTTATAATCTAGCCTTATAAGTTACAGAATGTCCTTTTCATCATAACCTACTGGTCAAGGCATCTACAAATGTGCACAAGGGCTCAAGAGGAAAGAACGCAAACTCTCCTTTGCATAAAAGAGAGTCAGTGTCACATTGTAAGAAGAGCATGTGGGAAGGGATATATCTTTGGAAGATACTATGTGCTAAAGCTATACTGGAGGTGCCCTGGTGGTACAGTGGGTAAGCACTCAGCTGCTAACCCAAAGGTGGGCAGTTTGAACCCACCAGCTGCTCCATAGGAAAAAGAAGTGGCAGGCTGCTTCCACAAAGATTGCAGCCTTGGAAACCCTATGGGACAGTTCTGCTCTGTCCTGTAGGGTTGCTATGAGTCAAAATGGACTCAACAGCAGTGAGTTTGTGTTTTTTTTTTTTTGGAGGGGTACCCGTAAAACCAAAAACCTCATTGCTGTTGAGTTGATTCTGACTCGTAGCCACACTATGAGGCAGAATAGAACTGCCCAATAGAGTTTTCAAGGAGTGGCTGGTGGATTCAAACTGCTGACCTTTTGGTTAGCAGCCATAGCACTTAACCACTGTACCACCAGGGGTCCTTGGGGGGGTGGGTACAGCCATACCAAAATCCCTGGGTGTGCAAACAATTAAATGCTTGACTACTAGCTGAAAGGGTGGTGGTTTGAACCCACCTAGAGTTTTTTTTTCTTTTTTTTTAGAGATGCCTCAGAAGAAAGCCTAGCAATCTGCTTCTAAAAGTCACAGCCTTGAAAACCTATGGAGCAGTTCTACTTTGCAACACATGGGGTCACCATGAGTCAGAATCAACTTGATGGCAACTGATTTATAGCTAGACCTGCTTTAACTTACTATTATTTTTTTCCATCAACTGAGTAAGGATTCTGATGTCATTGGACAATAGGAATTCCAATGTAATTGATTTAATTTGTACAACAAACCCACTAGGTAGGCATCATGACAGCCATCCTGGGGATAGGGAAGCAAAAGCTCAGAGAAGTAACTAAAACCTGTACTCTTCCTATTAAAACTCACTGACATTCTTCCTCTGAAAGGGATTTGGGTCTCGCATTTTCTACTTATAAGTGTTCCGTCCATCTCAACACAGGGCCTATAAACCAAGCCAACTCACTAGAACATCAAGAACCCATAATCAGAAAGTAGAGTATGTGTGTTTTACTTTCACGAGATATAATTGTCCAGAGATCACCTAGATTAGTGGTTCCCAAACCGCAGCACATTGGAATCACCTAGAAAGCTTTAAACCCCATGCCCAGGTCCCACCCTATACCAATTAAATCACAATGTCTGCATTGGGTGCCAGGCCTCTATAGTTTTTAAAAATCCCCAGGTGATTCCAATATGAAACCAAGTTGGGAGCCATTGACCTAGATTCTTCCCTCTCTAACCCCTCTCCATTTTAGGTTTTCATTAGGTTCTCTCTCTTTCCATCCTTCTCCCTGCCTCTCTCTCTCTCACTCCCCCTCTCTTTCCTCGTTGTTATTATCAGATTGGCTTCTCTAGCTTTTCCCTTCACTGTTTGCCCCAAGAATTTTACTCAGGTAGGTTCTACTGCCCAAACTTCAGACCCTGAACTGTACCAGAGAACCATCTAATAATACCTACTTTGCCATGTTATTATGAGGATTAAAAGTGCTCAATAAGCTTGTTAAAATATTTGTTAAACAAATGAAAGAATCTGGATCATTTCATAAATTTCTTTTTTGACCAAAGAAATTAAATCAACACATATCAGGCTTCAGGTATTAAAAACAGATTAGGTATTCATTTTTAAGACACGTTTGTTTTAAATTTAACTCATGGGTTCATGAATAACACTATCAAGAACCCATTTGTTAAAATATTAATATAAATATCTATGCACACGGGGAAAATAATTGGGGAATTTTATCTCCTCTGACAAAGGGGAAAAAAGGCTATTTAAAAATATCACTTTCTCCCCTCCAGACAGGGAGTGGAGGTGAGCCACAAAAAAATCCAAGTTCACATGAAAAGGCCATGATAAAAAATGCAGGTGCTGTGAAACATTTATAAGGGCCGAGTGTGAGGCAGTATGTAGGCTTGAATTTGAAATGACGTATTGGCATGAAGCAGATCTCCCACAGGCGGATTTGAAACTTCCAGAAAAGTCTTAAAATGACATCTTTCAAAATGAACAATCATCACATATGCTCAAGTCATTACCTCAAAATACTTTGCTAATGAGAAAGGCTGAAGAAATGGCTAAAAATAATTGACCCCAGTTTTATAGTTGAAAGTTGTAAAAAAAAAAAAAATACAAAAAAACTATTGAGGGTAAACCCGCTAAACCCGCTGCCGTCCAGTCGATTCCGACTCATAGCGACCCTATATGGCAGAGTAGAACTGCCCCATAGAGTTTCCAAATTGAGGGTATGAACACAGAATTAGGCATTGGCAATTGGTTAGCATGTTAAATACAAACATGTCTCCCTCAGCACAGAACAATCGCCAACCAAAAACCCAAACCATTGCCCTTGAGTGGATTCAGACTCATAGTGACCCTATAGGACAGAGTAAAACTGCCCCCTAGAGTTTCCAAGGAGCACCTGCCTTCCTTTTGGTTAGCTACTACGCCACTAAGGTTTCCTGAACAATTGCCAGTAGCTTTTTATTCACAAATTTCAAATTGCTTTACACATTATCTGATGTCATACTCCTCCTATAAATTTTATTCCACTTGTACAGAGTTACAGCTTAAAAAAAGACGTTTGCCTCAGTATCTAATGAGATATTCACCTCAATGCTGCCTTAAAAGAAAAAACTTCTTTTTTTGCCTTAGATCCTCACATAATCCTGTAAATTAGGCACGGCAGGTTTTATTGTCCCCATTTTGTAGGTATACACATTGAGGTCTAGGGAGGTTAATAACTTGCTCCTGTTTGCACAGTCTTTCAAATATGCCAGACTGTCTTACTTAAACTCAAAGCAGCACAGAGAGTTTAAGTGTTTTTCAGGAAGGAAATCAAGATAGGAAGAAGGAAATTAATGTCTATTGATCATATATTATGTGAAATATTAGACATAATGTGGAGAATTGCTTATGGTATGTTAAAGATAAAAATCAGGATATAAAAAATATGCCTAGGGAAAAAAGACTGGAAGGAAATATATGAAAATATGAATTTTTTATACCCTTGTTTCTCAATTTTATGTAATAAACATATATTATTTTTATAATTAAAGTCATGAATTTATTCATTCGACTTTTGTACTGAACATCTTCTATGTACCAAGCACTGTTCCAGATGCCAGCGATTTGGCAGTGAAGAGGATGAATGAAGTCCTTGCCCTGAAGCAGCATACATCCTAAAGGTGAAACCAAAAACCAAACCAAAGCCAGTGCCGTGCAGTCGATTCCGACTCATAGCAACCCTACAGGAAAGAGTAGAACTGCCCCATAGAGTTTCCAAGGAGCACCAGGCGGATTCGAACTACCGACCGTTTGGCTAGCAGCCGTAGCACTTAACCGCTATGTCACCAGGGTTTCCCTAGAGGTGAAAAGGGACCATAAAAAAAGAAAATCAACCAATCAATTAATTAACAAACAAATAATAATTTCACATAGTGACAGGTGGTCTGGACAGCCTGGCAATGGAGGTACGGTGGGCTCATTTGTGCGTGAACCTGAATGACGCAAAGGAAGAAGTGGTACACAAACTCAGGACGAAGCATTTCTAGCCAGGAGACATTGAAGATAAATGCTTCGAGTGCTGAGGGACAACATACAGGCCAGTGTCGTGGAGCAGAGCAGGAGACAAGGAGGGTGATGGAAGTAGTTAATCAAAGGTCAGATTATGTTGAACCCGGAGCCATGTAAGTAGTCTGGACTTCATTTAAACGTAATGGGTGCCCTTGGAGGCTTTTGAGTATCTGTTTTGGGGCAGAAGAATCACGAATGATCTGATTTATATGTTGCAAACACCTCTTTGGTTGCTGTGCAGAAAACAGCTTGAATGGAGTAGGAGGGGAATGAAAGAGACCACTTGGGAGCTGATGGCAGCTGTCCAGTCCAAGCTAGGAAAGACAATGATTTGGGTTTGTGTGGCAGGTCTGGAGATAGACAGAAATAATTTCACTAAAGTTTTTTTTTTTTTTTTTTTTGCCTGCATTACTAGGTGGGGAAAACTGAAACAGGCTTGGGAGAACATTTGAGTTTTATTTAGGATGCGTTAGACTTCCAAGTAGAGACCTGGCAGTTGGGTACAACAGTCTGTAGTTTAGAAGAGAGCTCAGGGCTGGAGACCTGTTTGTGGAGTTGCTGGCCGGTATATAGCACTTGGAACCATGAAGCTGGATACAATCACCCAGGGAGAGAATAGTTGGAGAAGAGGGCTTAAAACTGAGCCCTGGTGTTCTCTGGCATTTAAGGATCTGGAAGAAGACGAGCCAGTGGAGGAGACTGCAAATGAATAGCCATGAGAGAGAAGAAAGGAGGAAATCTAGGAGGTTAATTCTACATTTTATTTGAGAATAAAACAGAGAAACAAGACAGAGAGAGCCCACACACAGAGCGAGATGATCGAGAGAAAGATTATTGGTCGATGTCATGTATGCAAAATGCCTACGTGATACCAGAGAACAAATTGCTCCAGTTTTATTTTTAATGTTTTCTGGAAAATCACCAGAAGAGTATAAGAAAGAGGGCACTGACTGCTGGAGCAGAGGGGAGGGAACTTTGTATAACGACCTGTCACTCCCTCTTACAACTTCTGTCAACTAGAGCACATCAAAAACTGTACATAACTCAGCCTTCTCATTTGTCAAATGGGGATAACAGCAGCCAACCTCAAAACCTACAAGAACGCAGGCTTCCCAGAGCACCCCTCCTCTGTGCTACATGTAATCCTTGTGACTGTTCTTTCCATACCACACTGGACTGAAATGTGTTCCTTCTAGTAGGAAACGTCCTGCTTCTAGGCAGTGAGCAGCATGTTCTACATCCTGGGTACCAAGTGTCTAGCAAGAAGTCTAGTGCATGGTATAAAGTGGTGAACAGCTTGCTCTTTGGAGTCAGAGCTAGGATGAAACTGCTAACATTCTGATTAGCAGTGCAACTCTGGACACATTAATAAACCTCTCTGATCCTCAGTTTCCTGAGAGTTAAAATGGGAATTAGCATATATATCAGAAGATTTTTGGGATGAATAAATGAGATAATATATGTAAAATGCTTAGCAGAGCACTTAGCATAGGGCAGTGATAAATAAATTGTTGGTGTTTGTGGTGAATAATCTCACTGATCCCTGTCCGCCCTTCTTCATCCTGTTCTGAGCCACAGGAGGATGACATGATTGGAACCACAGTGTCAGAGAGACCTGAATTCAGGTCTTTGCTCCTCAGTTTACCAGCTGATTTTGATACCCATTTATGACTTTACGCACCCTGAGCCTTAGTTTCCTCTTCTGTAAAAAGGAAATGATAGCAACAAATCCAATGGGTCATTAGTCGGGTAAACGCGAAATTTGTTTATGCACATGGCATAGGTGCACTGTATGCGTGCAATAAATCTTCACTGTCATCATCATCACTGTGATGTGCAAGAAAGCTCACGTGCTTGGCTGCAAACCAAAAGGTTGGCGTTTCAAGTATATCCAGAGGCACCTTGGAAGACAGACCTGGGGATCTACTTCGGAAAAGTCAGCCACTGAAAACCCTATGGAGCACAGTTCTACTCCGACATACATTGGGTCGCCATGAGTTGGAATTGACTTATCGGCAACTGGTTTATGGGTAAACTATTACACTCTCTCCCCATAATAGATATTTCAACTGTCATTCACTGAAAAGTTCCCTGCTGCCAAGATATGAAGTTGTCCTTCACTAAAGTCTGCTGTATTTCTCCTTTCAGTCCATTACAGGATCTGTGATCACTGCCTCCTCTAAGATTTGGCCCTGGCTCACTCCCTACAGGAAGTCTTTCCTAATTACTTGCACTTTGTCTACTCGTTTATTCTCCAAACACATTAGGAGTAAATCCAGATTTACAAAACAGATGAGTTAGGGTTAATTACTTGTAGCACCAGAGGATTCTTAGAGACTGCTTTAAATCATATACTCCCAAAGCACCACATATACAATTTACAAACATTTGATTAACACTCAGGGGCTCTGGGACATCACTGTTGCCCAACCTGAGGCCAGGATTAGATTCAGTCTATCTGAGTGCAAACATGCCAAACATTGCTTTGCTAGTCTTCAGAGTTAGTTTTGCCTCCTCTCGGATTTACTATTAAACTCCAAAAGGAGGAGAACTTGACTTCAATTTTCATCACCTTCAGGAAGGAAATACCCCAAAGAGCAATTGTAAGTGGGATCCAGAACTGACCTTTGACAAGCAAAGTAGTTCATACCTGTTGTACTCTCCTAACTGCACATTTTGGGCATCTCTGTGATGACATTAAGTTGTATAACAAAGGTGGGGTCTTGAGGGAAATTTTACTCTCAGGAGCAAGGGACTGTGGAACTAAAGACCAAGATAATAGTTCTACAGATGTTTCTCTTCCTTAGTTACTCCCCTGATGAATTTCTAATAAAACCCTTCAATGAGATGGGACAGTGGGCTTCCTTTGAGCACAGCAACGAAGGGGGAGGCAGAGGAGAATGTCCTGCTTCTCAGCTGGCTTGAGAGAAAAAGAGCCCAGGGAGAGAGACGATAAATCTTTACATGACAGCGTTGAAGAAAAATGCTAGACAGGCTGAGTCCCAGCAGCCTATGGGAAGAAAGAAAAGAGAGAAGACAGGGACCTCTGTACTTTGGAGCTCCAAAAGCTCCTGAAAAGACCCCCAAGAAGGGGTGCAGAGAGCTGAATGGCTAGAAGTTCCCAATAAAGGGACACAGAAGAGCTCTTCAGAGGAGCAAGATGAACAGCAGCCCGGGATCCCAATGAGCTCAAGTCTGGAAACTCAGCTTTCAGGGATGATGGGGCTGGATCCAGACTTCGGAGGCTGAAAGACCCCAGGTAGAGTGTAGTTGGTCCGTTCCTCCTCTTGCACCTCTGGCCTAGGCGTGTGCCCATTGGAGGCAGATGGTGAACCCTCCCTCACTAACCAATTCCAGCTTCAGTTGGCTCTCATGATGTGGAGTGACCTGATGTCTGTCTGCACCCTGGGTCTTTATGACACCCTGGTTTACACCCAGGCACCCACTGGCCCATGGGCACTGTTGTGGATGGCCAGCGGATGCCACAGCAATGACCCGAGACCTCCTCACCACTTCCTGTCCTGATCTTGTTCTGGACTGATCTGGCTCCAGACCTTGCCTCTCTCTCAGGATGAGATCTGCTGTAGTTCCTGCGCCCTGGTTTCTGCATTTGGTCTCTCTGGTTAAATGCTCAAGGAAATGGGTTTGGCTTTATTCTCCCCCATCCAGTCCTACTTCTTATGTAAATGATGGTAACAATCCATAGTGCTGCATCCTTCTACTTCTTCATCTATTCTCATTTGAACATATAAAATCATAATACATAAATACCATTTTTTTTGCCAAAAGAAAGATGACAACGTATTCATTGCTTTGCATCTTGATTTTTTCCATTTAAACACTATATCATGAAAAATTTTCTATCTATAAAACCAAAAAGCCAAACCCAGTGCAGTCGTGTCAAATCCAACTCATAGCAACCCTATAGGACAGAGTAGAACTGCCCCATAGAGTTTCCAAGGAGCACCTGGCCGATTCGAACTGCTGACCCTTTGGTTAGCAGCCGTAACACTTAACCATTATGCCATCAGGGTTTCCTTTTCTATCTGTAGCTATATCTATATCTGAAATCAACACATCCTTTTAAATAACTGAAAAATATTCCATTACATGGAATGTCATAATGTATTTAGCCATTGCTATACTGAGGGACATTGAGGTTGTTTCCTTTCTTTTGCCATTATAAATAAAATGGTAATAAGCATCCTTATTCACATGTACTCACAAGTCAATTTTTTTTTTTTCTATTGGATATAGCTAGTTACCCCAATAGACCTTGGGGGCATGGAAGGATTAGGCTAACTTAAAATGGAATTGCTGGGTCAACTGGTATGCAACCTTAACATTGTATAGATGCTGTACTTCCAGACAACACAGAAACACTCTGGCTGTGGACTCTGGGCAAATTATTTAGGTTTCTGAACTTCAATGTCCTCATCTACAAAAATTGAAATAATAAAATCTACTTCAAAGCACAAAGGTAATAAATATACACCACCTGGCATGAGTGAGAAGCTTAATAAATTGCATCTCTTTTATTATTTTGCTGCTATTAAAACGCAGATCCTAAACCTACAATTAGCAGTTGCATGTGGCTAGAAGAGCAGCAGACTGAGAGAGGGAAGGACTACTCTTTCCCATTACTTGGTGTGGGCCTGGGAAAAGCCTGTGAATCTCTGGGCCTCCGAATCTACAATTAATGAAAGTTTATTCTGACCGCCACTGTCATTAATTGTAAATTGGAGGCCCAGGGAAACAGGGCATTATTGGAAGAAGCTATCAGCCTCTCAGCACTGAACAGATTGTTTTTACTGAGATGGGCACAAGATAGCAAAATAAAAACAAATAAATGAAAATTTTCAGGCCAGGCCTGTAAATGCAGAGGTGAGAGGCACCTGGCCCTGAAGAAAGCACATCCCTCTCTCTGATCTCAACTGACAGCAGGTCTCAGCTGTTGCACTATATTTACTAGGCTCTCAAACTTTCTTACTACAAAGAGGGGCATTAAAACTATTTCTGTGGGCAATGGGGATTAGGAAGTAGGTTGGTCTCTAAAGTACTCATCAGAAGAAAAAAAAAGAGCCAGTCCCAATTCCCCAATCCTCCAGGCCAAAGCCATCTCTCCCCACCATGCTCCCAAAACCTCCATCAACAATGATCTCACAGTGTGTTCTGTGGTGCACTTACATGTGTGTCTAAAGATGGCTTTTAGCCCTTATGCCTAACTGATCACTGTACCCACCCAGAGTGCCTGGCCCAGAGCCGAAAGAAACCCAGGAAACCCTTGCTGAATAGAATTGTTCAATTGTTCTTTTATAAAAGTAAGGTGACAATACTATAAAGGTAAACTATAAAGTTTACGAATACTATAAACTGAAATAATACAAGCCTTCTCCCTTACTCAGCACATATTTTTTGTAAATATAGTTAAATCGAGTGTGACTCATAAGTCATTACAGTACAAAACCAAAAAAAAAAAAAAAAAAAAAGACCTGTTGCTGTCGAGTTCAACTTACAGGGACCCTATAGGATAGAGTCGAACTGTTCCACAGGGTTTCCAAGAAGCAGCTGGTTGATTTGAACTGTCAACCTTTTGTTTAGTAGCCGAGCTCTTAACCACTGTGCCACCAGGGCTCCAAGTCAGTAGTCCCTGAATATCTATGGTTTTGCTTTCTTCAGTTTGTTACCTGCTGCCAACCAGGTCCAAAAATATTAAATGGAAATTTCCAAAAATAAACAATTCATAAGTTTGAAATTGCATGCCATTCTGAGTAGCGTGATGAAATCTCTCGCTGTCCTCCCAGGGATGTGAGCCATCCCTTTGTCCAGCATATCCGCGCCATACTCGCTACTCACTTTAGCAGCTGTCTCGGTTCTCAGGTCAACTGTTGCAATATTGCAGTGCTTGTTGTGTTCAAGTAACCCTTATTTTACTTACTAATGGCCCCCAAATAGAAGGGTAGTGATGCTGGCAATTCAGATATGCCAAAGAGACCACATTCACATAACGTTTATTATAGTATATTGTTATGATCGTTCTATTTTACTATTAAGTATTGTTGTTAATCTCTTACTGTGCCTAATTTATAAATTAAATTTTATCATAGGTGTGCATGTATAGGAGAAAAATATATTATATATAGGGTTTGGTACTATCCGTGGTTTTTTTTTTTTTTTTTACTATCTGCGGTTTCAAGCATCCACTGGAGGTCTTGGAATGTACCCCATGTGGATAAAGGGGACTACTGTACTGTGGAAGAAATTTCAGAGTACCTCACCCAACACCTTTATTTATTAATTTACCCAACTAAAGATGCTGCTTTCTAGATAAGGAAACTAAGGTCCAGGTAAGTTAAGTGACATGTTCAAGGGTGCACAGTTAACTAGTGGAAGAGCTAAGACCAGGAATTAAACTTTTTGACCCTTGATTCAGTGCTCACTCTGAATAGTCTAATATTTACCAGGTTGCAGCAATAGTTATAGATTTAATGATGGTAATTCCATACATCATAGTTTTCTATGGTAACATTGTAGTATATAGAAAAGCTTGAGCTTCTTGAACTTTTTAGTTCTCCAGGATTTTTATGAAAGGGGAAAAAGAAATCAACCCATAAATTTAGCATGTGATTGTTTTCTCTTAAACCCCCATGTTATATAGCAGAATATTTGTTTTGTTTTTAGCTCACAAACTGGAGAATCCATTAATAATGACTGGAGAAGTCACCAAGCTGCTGACAGAAAATATAATTCATTTAACAAAAAGTCAAAATCTATAACTACTGCTATTTGGATGGTGTTGAAACAATGAGTTACGGAGTCTCAAACCAAGGCCCGGGCTCTGAATTA
Organism: Loxodonta africana; assembly: GCF_030014295.1. Classification (NCBI taxonomy): domain Eukaryota; kingdom Metazoa; phylum Chordata; class Mammalia; order Proboscidea; family Elephantidae; genus Loxodonta; species Loxodonta africana. The sequence continues at coordinate 96,348,636 of NC_087344.1, forward strand.
TATACCCCTCTCACCCCTCCATGGTATCAGAAATGCGATGCCTTATCCCAGGTGGAGAGGTGACATAATTGGAACTTGCAGAGTTTTGGAGTAACAAAAAAAAACTATAATAGATTTCATTTAGTATCTGTTGAGTATAACATGCATCTAGGAATTGCCCACAGCTGAGAAGGACACAAGTTTCACATAGTCACTTTAGTAAGCTGAAATGCCCAAACATATGCCGTGAAATCTTGAGCTATAACAAGGAAAAAAAGCATAGATTTTGGAGTCAGATGGACCTGAGTTCACCTTCGCCTGTCCTGACTGAGCTTCAGTTACCTCTTAGATAAAATAAGGATAATAATATTTTTTCCATATATTTATTTGAGGGTAAAATATGAAATCTGTAAATATACCAGTAGAGTCATTGACATATAGCAGGTAGAGCTGAAGTCAAGCAAAACATGGATAAAATGAACCTAATAAGTAGTAACAGCAGAGCTGTGTACAGCTACTAAGGAAGGTCCACACTGGAACCAATGGTTCACCAAGATGAAAGACGCAGTCTGTGGGGTCTATGGCAAAGGTTTTAAGAGTAGAAGGAGAAGAAATAGTGGGCATTTGTAGAAGCAGAGGAGGTAGTTGCCCTTGTAGTATTATACAAGAAGCTTCCCAGCTTCTTTTCAAAGAAAGGTCTTTGTAGTATGGTATAGTCAAGGAAGATTTCTAGAATAGGTGTGTCATGAACTAGAACTTCAGAGTTTAGTGAAATTCCAATCGGCAGAAAGGAAGGAGCAGTAGCCCAGGACAAAGGCTCTGTGGCTGGAATATGACTGATAGATTCTGTACTTGCAGCACAGAATACACATTGGAAAAAATGAAAGGGAAGAAACCAGGCAGTGCATTTATTCCAACTTGTCAAAGACCTTGATTGTCAGACTCAGGCCCCCTATTTTCTCCACTTGACAAAGGGAAGTTATGTGTACAGTCTGCTGAAATGTGATTTTTTAGGAAGAATAATCTGAAAGTTGAGCGGGAGCAAAGAAGAGGCTGAAGGTAGAGGGAGGCTCTGTATTAATAAAGAGTGTACTAAATCTGAGTTCAGAGGGCTTGAGATTTGTGTTACGGCAGCAGTGCTAATTAGCTATGAAACCATCAGCAAGTTGCTCAGCTTCTCTAAGCTATAGAGTTCTTTTCTACAAAACGGGAATAAAAATGCCAGGATTCGGTGTGAGGACAGGCAAAGACTGTAAACTCTAGAACAATGCTGTCCAATAGAACTTCCTGTGACAGTGGAAATGTCCTATATCTGTGCTGTCCAGAACAGTAGCCACTAGCCATGTATGAAATGTCATTAGCCACAATTGGAATATGGCTAGTGCAACTGAGAACTGTATTTTTAATTTTAATTAATCTGATTTAAATTTAGAAAGCCACCATATTTGACAGCACAGCTCTAGAGCCCAGGGTGGTAGACGAGTGGAAGGAGAATGGACTTCTAAAACAGACTCAGGTTTCAAACATGGCCTTGACCCTATTAGGAAAGTAACTTTAACCCCCTGGGAGGAAAAAGAATAGGTACATTGTCATAGTAGCTAGATATCCTTGAACTCTGGGCTCCAGCCAAAAGAGATTTTTTTATATCTCCTTGACTATATCATGGAGCCCTGGTAGCGCAGTGGTTAAGATCTTGGCTGCTAACCGAAAGGTCGGCAGTTCGAATCTACCAGCTGCTTCTTGGAAACCCTATAGGGGCAGTTCTACTCTGTCCTATAGGTTCGCTATAAATCGGAATCAACTTGATGGCAACGGGTTTTGGTTTTAACTCTATCACGCTTTCTCTGGCCTCTATGTTTCTGTGCTTGTAGCTCTCTCTGCGTGGAATTGCCATCCAACTATATCCCTTGACTTTGCTTGAAGAAATTCTAATTTCTTTCAGACTCAATTCAGGCATATTCCACACAACGTTCATGAAGTCTGCCTAACCTCCTAACTGGTCCTTTGGCTGGGGTATAAAGTCTTCTTGAAGTCCACATGGAGCCCTGTGTGTCCCACTATCACCGCACATGTCATACTGCAGCCTGTCTTCCCAGTAGACTGTTGGGACGGAGTGGGCACTGACTAAAGGGCATATTTTTCTATGCATTCCCAATCCCAAGTACTGTTCTTGTAAATATAGGAGATACCCAGTAAAGGCATTCAATGGAAGGGAGAAAGGGAGGAAGGGATGAAAGAAGGCAGGCTGATTATTTATTCATGATCACAGTTTAGACACACTCACTGTCTTTGCTTTCCCCCTGAGGACGTCCATCACACTAGAAAAGCCAATCTCAAACTTCATCTTTTTCTTCTCTTTTAGTTTTAGTATTTGCAAGAACCTAGTCTTGGAATCAGAAGACTTGGGTATATTTCTGCTATTTTACTTTGATAAGACACAAACCTTGAACCTCAGCTTCTTCATCTTTAAAATGAAACTAAAGTTTGTTCTTCTCAGGTATGTGTGTGCCTGGAGTAAGGATTAAATACCAACATAATCTGTGAACCTTGAGGAACTATATATGGACCGTATGAACAAACAGATTTCAGTTACTCTCTAGAAATTTTCTTTCTTCTAAGTCTCAATTATAATAAGTCAATTAAAATCCATAATGGAAAAAGAGACCAGAGACTTAAAGAAGGGTTTCCTTTAAAATTCCATTTCTAAACCTAGGGGCAAGTAGTATCAAATTGTTAAAATTTTTACATTCTAATCACTTTCTGATTCTATTGAAGTTTCAGAAGTTCTATTCAGGCTTGATGCAGTCAGTAACAATATTAAGCCTTCACAACACCGAAAAGTGCTAACGTATAACTACAGTAACACTCTAGCCACGGGCGACACTCACAGAATCCCCGGCTACATAATCCCATTAACTTTTAATGTGCCCAAGTTCAGCTAAAATGTGTTTCCTCTCTTCTGCATCTCCTTCCTGAAGCAAAAAATGCCAATGGAACCTGAGAATTCCATTTGTGTCCTGTGATCAGCCCCCACAGACGAGAGAGTCCTTCAGGCCCCTTTCCCACACCAGCTGCTCCTCGAGGTAAACACAGCTTGTACATGTGGGCAAACATCTTTTATCATTTTACACCCTTTATAGGTCAGCCAGTTTGAGTTGGAGACACAGGAGAGTTCCCGGAGAAATTCATTACTGCCACTCATTCTGGTTTTCCGTCTCAATATAATTAAGCTTGGCTAATTGTCTATCATGATTAAAATCATGCCAATAACAACCTTGTTCTTGAGTTTGGCTCTGCTCCAAACTTGTTAATCGCTCTTGTTTTAGAGTAGGTCATTCTATACCTCGCTTCAGCTGTGAAAGTCCTTATAAATAACATACTTAGATAATAAGATCATCCTTGGGTACCAGGAACCATCAACATGGATGACACAAGCCTTGGCTGATACACAGAATAACTGAATTGCAATACAAGTCATTCTCAACAACCTGGAACATGGAGCTGATTCTAACACAATGCCATTTCACTAGAAAAAAAAAAAAAATGTAAAGCCTTGAATGTAGGTTCAAAAAATCAATTGCATAGGGATGGAATGGATGGCAGGATTTCGTACAAAACAGACTTGGATTATATAAAACGGGCCCAAAGTGCAATGTGAGTCAATATGGGTTCTAAAAACTCAAGTTTTTTCTGGATTAATTGAAATTCAATATTTCACAGATCTAAGAGGCATCAGTTATAAGGTGTACTGTTATTTTGTACATCACTAGGAAAAGAAAAAAAAAAGATGCTGTCAATTAAAAGTTTGATAATACTTTCTTACCATTTAGAATTTTTATTTTATACTTAGTGAGAAAGCTCTTGAAAGATGGATTTGTATCCTATATCATGCTGCTCTGTTTCTGTACTTTTCTGAGTACAAATAACTTTTCATTTCAAAGCTGAATCATAGTGTAATCTTTTTGAAGATCCTTTAGCTGTCAATCAAACTCAGCACATGCAGTAATGCAATGCACATAACTCATTTGAAGGGAAGGCTGTGTGAGCAACTTGGACCAAGCATGTGAGCAGAGGTAACGATGACTGTCAGCAAGCTGCAGTTATAAAACAGCAGGTGTAAGATACATTCCATTTCCTAGATATTAAAACGTGGAAAATTGTACATAGTAAAATTTATTAAATATGATATAGGGTCCAAAGCAAGAGACATGGTAACCCTGTCCTCCTTAGTGCTCATGAGTCCATATCTTAGGCATGAACCTGAGTTCTGAGTAATTTCCTGGGCAAGGCCTTGCCTGATTTATGCATGGCTTTCTCTCGGTTCTCACTGAACATTGTATATGGTTCTGCTTACAATGACTATCAGAGTACAATGTCATTTTTGTTCTCATGTTCATTTAAAAAACTATGGTCCTCGAGGTCAAGGGAATGTTCTCCACTTCTACCCCACTAACAATAAGGCTGGCACATAGCAGGTGATCAATAGATGGATGAGCAAATAAAAGAAGGAATGACTATTGTGCCATGATGAATTCTAGGTCATATAATGTTTTTCTGTGCTTAATAAGAATTTGAAAATACCATTATGATGTAGGCTATGTTCAAGTAGTCTTATTCATTGAAATATGAATATGGTATCATTGTTAAGTAAATTTCTCTTACATCAACAATGCCCCTGGACTGTATTTCAAACAGCTCCAAGCCTCCGCATCTTATCCCCACACTCCCATATATAGACCCTGGGTCCTAATGAGGAACCCTCAAATTTGATACCCAGCAGATCTGTGCTCAATACTAACTCTTCCATTAAACTACTTGAGGGAACTTGAGATTTTTACTATCTCTTGGTCTCCATTAAATAGATCTACCTCCTGAGGTTGGTGTGAGGATTAAATAACACATGCCCATTGCCATTGAGTTGGTTCTGACTCATAATGATGCCATAGGGTTTCTAAGGAGTGGCTGGTTGATTTGAACTGTCAACCTTTTGGTTAGTAACTGAGCTCTTAACCCCTTTGCCACCAGGGCTCCAAAAAGAATAGTGCCTGGTAAACTATACCTTCTCAATAAATTTTAGCTTTAGGTTTATAAGCATGTTACAATTTTCAAAGAACTTTCACATTCACTGTGTCTTTCGATTGTCATGCCAATCCTGAGAGGAGGCTCTTCTATTGCTATTTTTCAAACACTGAAATAGATTTAGAAGGAAAACTTACTTGCATAAAATCATAGGGACACTAGGACCTTTAACCCAGTTCTTCTTATCAAACCACATTCATTAAGAAATGACTTTTACATCTGGAAGGAACACTAAAGCTATCTTAACCCCAAACTCTCATTTATCACATAAGGAAACTGAGGAACAGAGAGAAAGAGTGATTTGCATTCAGCACCGTTCAACTTTGGTGTCAGAACTGGGATCAGAGCACAGAGATCTGGATTCTGAAAAAATATTTGTGTCAGTATTTTTTACCCAACGTGGTATCCAGTTCTGAGTTACGAATCCTCATCTGGGAACACTTTTCAGCCCTATGTGATCCGGCCCCTCCCTCCTCTTCAATCTCATTTTCCATCACCATGACTCATACACCACACTGACTTTTTAGGTATCCTTCAAAAGCTCCAGGCTCATTCCCCACTGAGGGCCCATGCACTTACTTTCCCTCTGTCTGGAAAGCTCGTCTCCTGATTCTTTCCAGGTCTGGCTATTTCACTTAATTCAAGTCTGTTCACAGATGCTTCTCTATCCATAATAAGTCTTTCAGACCTTTAATGAAAAAGCCCTGATCCACTACCATGCAACATTCTCAATCCCCATACTCTGCTATTTATTTCTTTTGTAACATTCATTAGCCAGCTAGACAGCTGCTGTCAATTGACTCTAACTCATGATGACCTTATGTACAACAGAATGAAACACTGCCTAATCCTGCATTGTCCTCACGATCACCAGCATGTTCAAGTTCATAATTATGGCTATTGTGCCAATTCATCTCACGGAGGGTCTCTCTTGCCCTCACTGGCTCTCTACTTCATCAAACATGATATCCTTCTCCAGCAATTGATCCTTTCTGATGACATGTCCAAAGCAAGCAAGTCAGACAATGTTCTGTTGTGAACTATGAAGTTTTCATTGGCTAAATCTTTGGAAGTAGATGACTGGGCCTTTTTCCTAGTCTGTCTTAGATTGGAAGCTCTGTTGAAATCTGTCTACCATGGGAAACCCTGCTGGTTTTTGAAATATTGGTGCCATAGTTTCCAGCAACACAGTAACAAGCAAGCCACCACAGTACGACAAACTGGCACTTGGGTAGTGGTAGAACTTATTACTACCTAACATATATATTATGTATTATATAATATATATATTATATGTAAACCAAAACCAAACCCATTGCTATCGAGTCAATTCCAACTCATAGTAACCCTATGGGGCAGAGTAGAACTGCCCAATACAATTTCCAAAGAACACCTGGTGGATTTGAACTGTTGACCTTTTGGTCAGCAGCCATAGCACTTAACCACTACATCACCAGGGTTTCCATATTAATATATAATATTATATAATTATTATTTTTTTATGATAATATATATTATATAAGTACCACAATGCCACTAGGGTTTCCATATTAATATATACTATTAGTACTAATATATACTACACTAGTATAGTATAGTATATATACTATTAATAGTATATATACTATAATATATACTATTGGCAACCCTGGTGGCATAGTGGTTAAGTGCTACGGCTGCTAACCAAAGGGTCAGCAGTTAGAATCTGCCAGGTGCTCCTTGGAAACTCTATGGGGCAGTTCTACTCTGTCCTATAGGGTCGCTATGAGTCGCAATCGACTCGACGGCACTGGGTTATACATACTATAATACTATATAGTATTATATACTATAACATATAATACTAATATATAGTATTATGCAGTTATAATAGTATATATTATATAAGTACTATGACACAACAGAATTTCCATATTAATATATATTATGTAAGTGATATATAATACACTATATATAATATGGAAACCCTGGTGGCGTAAATGTTATGGCTACTATCCAAAAGGTTGGCAGTTCGAATCCACCAGGCATTCCTTGGAAACTCTATGGGGCAGTTCTACTCTGTCCTACAGGGTCACTATGAGTCGGAATCAACTTGACGGCAACAGGTTTGTTTTGGTTTTGGTATGTGTTAATACATTATATATTACTTGTTTAATTTCCTGCTCTTCCACCATAATGCAGGCTTCATGAGGACAGAGACTGGGTTTGTTTTGTTCATCCTTGTATCACCATCAGAACAGTGCCTGGCACATAGTAAGTGCCTAGTGAAAACATCTGTAAACTGCCTACTATATCCCAAGAACTGGGATAGGCATTGAGGAAAAAATTGTGAGCCAAAAACACATTCCCTTCCACCTTCGTGGAGCTTCTAGCCTAGTGACCGACACAGACAATCAAATAATCACAGAAGTATATGGTGCTGTTGTTGTTTTTAATTGCCGTTGAAAGCAGATGAGCCTGTACTTACTTCAGAGGTGCCTTTGGGTGGGTTTGACCTGCCAGCGTTTTGGTCAGCAGTCCAGTGCTTAATGATTCGTACCATCCAGGGATTCCTATATGGTGGTATAAAAAAAAAATAGGGGAAGTAAACTAGTCTTGAGAGTCTGGGAAGATTTCCCTGAGGAAGCAACTTTCTGTGTACACTTTTGATGGACAAGTAAGTATAAGTTAGGAAAAGAAGGTTGGAAGATGAGAGTTCTCAATAGAGGTGACACTAAGCCTACATTCTCTAGCAAATAAAGGATAATGGCTGGAATGTAGGCACCCAGAGAGATGGGGAAACTGGAATTCATATCATGCAAGAAATTTTAGGACATGTTGAAAATTTTGGCTTTCATTCTGTGAGCAATGAGAAGCCATTGGTACATTTTAATCAGAAAGATGATACAATCAATTCTGTATTTTACTTCAGTTGTAGTACAGAGAATGAACTGGAATAGGACAATGGAGGAATAAGAGTGAGTAGTCAGGAGGCCATTGCAATTATCCCAGGGAGAAATGACAGTGGCTTTTATTAGGTTGGGGACAGTGGAAGTAGCAAGAAATGGATGGATCAAGAATATCTTAGAGTTAGAATTTACAGAATTTGGTCAAGGATCAGATGTGATGATTGAAGAAGAGGGTGTGCAACTTCATGAAGGGTGGTGAATGAGAGATGGGGAATTCTGGAAGAAGATCAGGTCATGAACTCTACTTTGGATATGCTGACTCTGAGATGTTTTGAGACACCTAAGTGCAGATACAAAATAGATAGCAAGAAATGTGGGTCTGGAGCTCAGGAGAGCTCTGCCCTGGAGATCAAATTTGGGTAATTTTAGATGGTACTTAAGACTGTAGGTGTGGATGACACTCTGAGGAAGGAGCTTACATAAGAAAAGGTCTACATTGGAGCATTAAGAAACCCCATCATTTAATGACCAGGTAGAAAAGGATAGACTTGAAAAGGGTACTGAGGAGTGGACAAAAATGAATGAGAAAATGAGAAGAAATGTGCCCCACAGAGGCCCAAGGAGGAGGAGAGTGTTTCATGGAGAAGGGCATGGTCAGCAATGCCATACATAGCAGAGAGGTCAAGGAGGGTGGGCACTGAGACAGCCTCTTGGATTTAATGACATCGAGGTCACTTGGTGACTTTAGTGAAGGTTGCTCAAGTGGAATGATGAAAAAAGAAACCAAATTAGAAGAGGCCAAAGGGAGAACATCAAGATTTGTAATGGGGACAGCAAGGTCTGTAACAAAGATCTTTTAAGAAGTATAGCTGAAGGTCATAGCTGGTGGGGGATGCAGGGTCTCTGGAAGATTATTTATGTTTCAGAACTGAACATGCTCAAGAATGTTTAAATAATAATAGGAAGGAAAAACTGAGAAGGAGAACCAGATATAAAGGAGACAGAAGAGATAGTGTAAAGTTCCAGAGAATATAGGGAAGACCATGTTTCAAAGCCTATGTAAAGAAATCAGCCTTGGCAAAGAAACTAGGGCCATTCTCCTCTGTAGTAGTTGGAAGGAAAGAGGGCAGAAGTGTTCAGATGTGGGTAGGTTTCTATGTTTAGTCGGAGGAAGGTAAGGGAGTTCTGATTTTATGGATCTATTTTGTAAGTAGGAGGCAAAGTCATTTTCTGAGGGTCAGAGGTAAAGGAGGGAGGCATGTTGGGAAGGAGCTGGAGGTTTGCGGAAAGTGGAGAAAGTTGGAAATATTTGTTGTAGAGTGTGAGACAATAAATTGACCAGAGAGACAGGATGGGATATGCCTCTTTTGGGGGTTCGCAGTCATGCCACTCTGCTCTGTGGGGTAACCCTCTACTCAGCTGCACAAGTGTTGACACCAAATAAGAGATTGGTTGGGTATATCCCAGATGAGGTTTTTTTCCAGATAAATGTGACGAAAATGCAGAGAGGCAAGGGAGTTAAAGGACGTCAGCAAATATGTTACTAAAAACAAAAGTCTGGCTTGTGCTTTTAGTTCAACTTATGGACATTATGGTGAATGAAGAATGTATCCCTCATCATATTTACCAGTTGGTGGAAGACATTTTCTCTTTCATTCATTTATATTTCAAGTACTTTTTAGGGCGAGACATTGGGAATTTTATGCCTTAATTACTTCGGTCAATCTGGCTCATGTCCACCCTTCATATTAATTCCTATTTGCATTGCCAGTGCCTAGCTCAGTGTTTTCGACATTGCAGATGCTTGCCAAATGGTAAATAAAAACATTACATAAATTGATGCATGTGGAGGGCATTTAGACAGGACAATTACCAGTGAGATATTTATCCATCCCATCTCTAATAATAAAAATAATAATCATCACCCTCCTTGATACAGATTTATAGCCAGCTTCTTAAGGTAGAACAAACAGAGTGAGCTGAAAACCAGACTAAGTTCTGAATGAGAGATGTGGTCATTATTTTTTTAGATCTCTTTGCTAAGAAGTTGCTATTTCTCCCCCTTACAGAGAAATGAGAAAAGGAGAAATGAACCAGACTAGATGGCTTTAAAATTCTTCATTAGCATCCACACTGAATAAATTTCAATGGCAGGAGCCTTAACACAGCTTTCACTGTATCTGATGCACAGAAAACGAAGCCTGCCAATCTTGTAGCACGTCTCAAGATGAAGAAGGTCAACATATCAGAAAATAAAATCAGTAGCAGAGATTTCAAAGAAATTCATCCCAAGAGTTCTTCTCAATGCATGCAGTGCAAGATTGAAGAATTCAATTACATGAAAAGGAGGCCTTTTTTTAATACCATGCCCAGCTATTAGTTTTTTTGTCATTGCTAACATGAAGGCATATTGTTAGCCATCAGGAAATCTCAACAAATTCATACATTCAAATCACAAGGGATTTGTTTGGTGGATGGATCTGAAATCTGGTCTGCCTCCAACCCCTTACCCAAGATTTCATTTATACCTAAGAGAATGTTATTCCTAAGCAGACCTAGAAAAATCCAACTCATTGCTATTGAGCTGCCTTTTTTCTTTAGAAAAAAAAAAAAATTGTCTTGAATTTTAACAAAATATAATAATTAACTTTTCCTTTGGAGTTGATCAATTGAACTTTCTCTGTCTCAGAAAGCAGAGATGGTGACGGGTCATTTAAGTATACTTTGTGGAAAGCAAAAGCCTTTGTATCAAAAGTCTTAAAAATGCTTCTTATCCTTTGACTTAGTAAAATCAAATATAGGAGTTGGTTCAAAGGAAATGGTGTCTTAGATTTTAAAATGTAAAGCTTAATTTATAAAAATGTTCATTGAAGCATATTGTATGGAATCCCTTGTAGAAGATTAACAGCCCAAATTCCTTTCATCCTGCCATGCATGCCCCTTCTAATATAACTTTGAAGCTCCTCCTTCTCAGAGGTAAAACTTGTTTTCCACTCCCTTGATTTTAATCCAGTTTTGTTGAATTGTTTTGACCAACAGAATGTGGTAGAAGTAACATTTTACTAATTCTAGGTCCTAGACCTCAACAGGTATTGGAGCTTTCTTTATCCACTTGGAGTGCTGCCCTGGGACTTCCATGTAAGCCAGTCTAGATTACCGGAGAATGAAAGGTTGGAGGAGGAGAATGGAGACACCGTATTGCTCAGCCACCATCAATTGCCAGACAGTGAATGAGGCCATATTGGATCTTCCAACTCAGCTGATCCTTCATCTGAAAATAACTGTATGAATAAGCCTAGGCTAAACCAGCAGAAACTACCCAAGTAACCAACAGAACCATGAGAAATAACAAATGTTGTTTCAAGCCATTTAAGTTTGGGTATGATTGTTCACACAGCAATAGATCCTTGATATGCCAAAGAATTGAAAACAACCTGAAAGTTAAACAGTAGAATGGTTAAGTGAATTCTCCTATATTCACACAATAGAATGTAACGCAGATATTACAACTTATGTTTGCAGAGAGCTTTTGGTGACATAGGAATGTGTTTGTGTTATAATGCTTAGTGAAAGGCAGTATGAAAGTTTTTACATATAATAGGCTCTAATTAAGTGATAGATACATTCAGAGAAAATGACAGAGGAAAAGACAACAAAAACATTCCAAAGGCTTTTAATGGTGGAATCAGTTATGTCTTTTAACTTGTTTTTTTTCCCCTAGTTTTTCTTTTAAATAATTGTTTCTCAGCCCTCTCCCTTCACCCAAGCCAATAATCATATGTGAATTTCGAGTCATAGGGGCTCAACTTGAGGCAGGACTGTTGATAGTGTCTTTAGGAAGGATTGTTGCCTGTATTTGCACTGCTCTGCCTAACTCCCTGCCCTCATAGCTCTCTTCTCTCCACAATACCAGTGAAGTCTAGAAAGTCTTAAAAGGAAAGAAGCCCACTAGGGTGAGACAGTCCCTTGAGAAAAACTCTATCCAGGCAAAATAATTACAGTAGGATCAACAAAAAATATGTTGCAGGCTAGGCACATTCCAGCTTAATTTATTTTTCATAGCACTTACCAATCCTTGACATTATGTCTTATATTTATTTGTTTGTATGTCTCTTCAATTAGGATGTCAAGTCCATGAGGCAGGAATTTTGTCTATGTGGTTGCTGCTATATCTTGATCGTATACAATGGTGTTTGCCAAAGAATAGCATTTCAAATAAGTATCTGTTAAATGAATGAAAAAGGTAATTGGCCAAGGACTGGCTTCATATTTAACTTATCTCTGTCTGATTGAAATGTAGTGGAGAAAATCCTAGTTTTGGAGTCACAAAATCTGTTAGAGGAGCTCTTTCATTTTGGTCAAATCTTTTTACTTCTCTGTACTTAAGTTTCTTTCTGTAAAGAAGGAATGTTAAAATTTGCCCTTAAAATATAGCTGAAAGATTAAGTGAAATTTATGGGAAAATAAACAATAAAACTGAAGAAATTTAAACTAGTGATAACAGGTGACATATGTCTGTATGCCAGGAACATTCATGCAGTAACTCTTATCCTTATAATAATCATAAGAGCTAGGTAGTAGTATTATTCCCAATTTACAGATGAGGAAACTAAGGCTCAGAGAGATTCAAGCAAGATCATCCAGCTAAGCAGAGGAAGTAGAATTCAACCTTGCTTGGCTTGACTCCAAATCCCATATTCATTCTACTATAATAATAATTGCATTTAATTACTATTGCAAATGAACGCTGCCACTGTGATACATAAATAAATGTTAAGATTCCTATTCTCTTTGGTTCTTTTCTGGCAAACTCAGGCTCCCAAGGTTTATAACACAGGAGACACCAGTCAAATTTAAAAACTAGTCCTTAGAATATTCTTCTTGACTCCCTTCTCTTTTATTGATCTGGGACTCAGACTGTACATTCTGGAAAGAAAAGAAATGCAAGAGTTTTATTGTTGCTCAGTCTCCAGACCCTGTAAATGAACACACACCAATTTCCCTAATCTGAAGTGCCACTGCCCTGGCTTAAAATAGGGCCCTAGTATCTCTCACCTGGGCCTTTGCTATCACCTACTAACTGGCCTTTTTGCATCTTACCTGACACTTCCTGTTTGTCATCCCAACTGTGTCAAAGTGATCCATCTATAACTAAGATCTAACCATGGCATTCTCCCTTCCCTGTCATTTACAAGTAAGTCCAAGCCATCTAGCAGAATATACACAACACTCTAAGACGGAGTCTCTTGTCCTCCTTGTCAACCTCAACTCTACGCATTCCCTGCCTGGCAGTATCTGACCTTTTACCATTTCTCTTGCAGGGGGCTATTTTACCTCTTACTGCTTTTATTTAAGATCTTTCTTCTTCCTGGCCTGATACCCCACAAATTCTACTCATAATTCCTTTCCATTCAGTAGGACTCAACTCAGGTGTCACCTCATCCAGGAAATCCTCCCTAATCCCACAGGTGAACTGGGTGCCTCTCTTTCTTGCTTTTACTGACACACTAGGCTGGTAACTGAAAAGTTAGAGGCCAGAGTCCAGACTAAGTTGGAGTTGACTCCACCGCAACTTGTGCTTTAATGAGCAAAAAGCACCCTGCTGACTACCTGGCATGCAATGGATAATTAACAAAAAACAAAAAAACAAACCTTTTTTATTTGAGAGTAGTTTTCGATTTATAGAAAAGTTGTGAAGATGTTGTTGTTGCTGTACATCGCCAAGCCAATCCCAGCTCCTGGCAACCCTACAGGGCAGCGTACAACTGCCCCATAGTGTTTCCTAGGCTGTAATCTTGACGGGGCAGATCACGGGATCTTTTCTCTCCTGGAGCCACTAGTGGGTTCGAACCACTGCCCTTTTGGTTAGCAGCTGGGTGCTTAACCGTCGCACCACCAGACCTCTTTATTATGAAGATAGTACTCAGAATTTCCATGCAACCTACACAGAGTTTCTCCTATTATTCCCACTTTATATTAGGGTGGTACATTTTTCACAATCAGGAAACCGATATTGATACATTTGTATTAACTAAAGTCCATACTTCATTCAGATTTCCTTAGTTTTTACCTCATATCTTTTTCTGTTCCAGACTCCCATTCAGAAAACCACATTACATTTAATTGTCATAATCTCCTTAGGCTCTTCATGGCTGTGATGGTTTCTCAGACTTTCATTGTTTCTTGATGGCCTTGACAGTTTTGAGGAGTACTGGCCCTTCAGTTGAAGAATGTTTCTCAGTTAGGATCATGGTTTTCTCATGATAAGACTGGGGTTGTAGGTTTTGGGGAGGAAGACCATAAAAGTAAAGTGCCATTTGTATCACATCATATCGAGTATATACTATCAGCATGATTATGACTGTTGATGTTGACCTTGATCACCCTTCTGTAAATTTACTCATTTTCTTCCTTTTCCATACTGTACTCTTTGGCAGGAAGTAACTAGGTCAGCCCACGCTTAAGTAGTGTGGGGTTTTGCTCCACATCTTTGAAGACAAAGCATCTACATAAATTACTTAGAATTCTCCTGCACAGGAGATTTGTCTATTCTCTTCTATTTATTTATGTATTTAATCATTTATTTATATCAGTGTGGACTCATGGATATTTATTTTACACTTTGGGTTATAATCCAATGTTATTTTATTTATTTTGCTGCTCTAATTATTGTAGTTTTGACTATTGGGAGCTATTCCGGTTGGCATCTCTGTCTCTTTGACACATCCCATTATTGTGTGTATGTGTGTGTGTGTGTGTGTTGGGTTGCTTGTTTTGCTTTGTTTTAACACCATCTTACTTTCTGGCACTACAAGACGCTCCAGGCTCATCATGTATATTGCCTACCCTAATCTAGAATTAGCCATTTCTCCAAGGAACGCTGGTTTCTTTTATTGAAATGGATACTTTTTAAAATATCACTTTTCTCCTTACTTTAAGAGTACACAATGAAGGCATTATAATTGATTGTGGAATTGTTAGACCATGTTGACAGTATAGACAATTTCGTGCCTTAAAGTAAGCAACTATGTGCTTTAGTATTTCCTGTTACATGTGGTGTAGGTTTCTGAAGACATGAAGACACTGAGTAATTATTAAGTGCTCTCTATGTGTATCACTGTTGTCAGGAGGAATCAGTCCCTGGAGAAGGACATCATGCTTGGCAGAGTACAGGGTCAGTAGAAAAGAGGAAGACCCTCAGTGAGGTGGATTGACACAGTGGCTGCAACAATGAGCTCAAGCATAACAACTATTATAAGGATGGCTCAAGACCGGGCAGTGTTTCACTCTGTTGTGCACAGGGTCGCTATGAGTCGGAAGCGACTTGACCGCACCTAACAACAACATGTGTACCACTATGACATGCACTGTTCTAAGCACTTTATATGTGTTAACTCATTTTTAACCCTTATAAGAACTCCATGAGGTGTAGATAATATTATCGTTCTAATTTAATAGATGATGATGACAGGGTCCTCTGCTGCTCTGGAGTTCACCTTCTAGTAGGCAAAATAGACAAGTAGAAGGTATCACCAACCAACCAAACAACCATCTGGCTACTCGCTGTCAAGTTGACCCCAACTTATGGTGACCCCATGGTATCAGAGTAGAACTGTGCTTCATAGTTTTTTCAATGGCTGGTTTTTCAAAAGCAAATTGCCAGACTTTTCTTCCAAGGTGCCTCTGGGTAGACTCGAATCTCCAACCTTTTGGTTAGCAGCTGAGCACGTTAACCATTTGTACCACCGAGGGACTCCTTTTGCTCATTAACTAATTTAATTCTCAGAGCAACAGATGAAAATATCAAGTCTCAAAGAAATTAAGGAATTTGCCTAAAGTTGTACAGCTAATAAATCTCAGAATCAGGATTCCAACCTGTCTTCCAAACTTGTGATCATTTGATGACACTATATTAGGATTCTAAGACAAGAGGGATTCTACGTGAGGAGGTTGAGTGGTGAGAGAAGGCTTTGGAGTGGCCGTACAGAAGACGGGGGTGGGGTGGTGTGTTTGTCATGACATAGATATTTAAGTACTCTTAATTTCCTTTCACAATTCTTGCACTTCCAGATTTCTTGAACTGATGCCCTGATTTCAATGTTTTTGCTTTAGAAATGACTACTTAATATCTTAAACAACTTCCTTTGCCACTCTCATAAGTAAGTTTTGCAGCAATATTTCATTTTGCAGTCTGCTTAAGAGAGACTTTTCACTGCATTTTTGGCTTGGTAACTTTTGCTTATGGGAAGCACTTCTTGATATGCCAGGGTCCTCCTGAGCCCAGCAGTTGATTTTGCATTGTTTTGTTAAGAAACAAAAGAAACAAAACAAAAAAAGCAAGAGAGGGGGAAAAAAAGTACATCAATATACAGCTTCGTTTATACATTTTGCATCAATGCATTGATCAGTATTTTTTTTTTTTAAGTATTTTAAAATGAAACTTTGGACAAGAGATCTGTTTCCTAATCCGTTTTGTTTATTCGTCTATGGTAAACTCACACTGTTTTATTATCAGGGTCCGCACCCCCATGTTTTCTGGCTTTTGTCATGAGTTTTACCACATAGGGTGAGGAGAACAAAACTTAGTCTCTATACACACATACAGCCCTAGGATTTTGTTCCCAGTGTATATTTATCGAATCAGGGTGTGTGTGTGTGTGTGTGTGTGTAGAGAGGGAGGAAAAGAATAACAGCATCTGAATTACCATGTTGGGTCTAATCAATGATCCATGCAGCCTTGCATTCAGTCGCCAAGGAAGGGAACTCCTGCTCATACCCACCTCACCATCATTTACCTCCCTCCAGAGTTCCTGCCAATTTAACCACCTGCTTGGCTGTCCCCCTTGCATTCAAACCATCAGGCCCCACACCTTTCCACACTAATCTGTACCTGTCAGCCCAGTTTCTGTAAATGGCACCAAAGTCTCTGCAGTTACCCAGGTGGGAAACCTTAGAGTCGTTTTGGACTCTTTGCACTAACGCACGCCATCTCTTTATTCAATTGCCAGCTCCTGTAGATTCTGTCTCTGCTTTTCTTGAAACTTCCTTCCCTCTCCTCTCCATTCCCCCTGCTTCTGCCTTATTCAGCTCCTCATTATTTCTCACCTGGGCCTTTTCAGCTATCTCCTAATTAGTCTCCTCACCTCCAGTCTCTTCTGTCTATAATCTATCTTCCATCCTACCACCAGTTTAATTTTCCTAAAGTGCAGCTCGAATCACGTAGACCCACTGCTAAAAAAACTTAAATGACTTCTCACTGCCTCCAGCATAAATGCCAAAGTCCTTAGCTTGGCATTCAAGGCCCTTTACTGTCTGGTCCTAAACAACCTTTCCAGATTTATAGCCTATTACTGCCCTGCATGTACTTTTTATTCTAGCCAAATTGGTCCACTCATTACCGCACACACATACGTCTCTGATCATGGACCTCTGTTCAAGCATTTCTCCTGTTTGCATAGGCTTATTTGCTCCTGTCTGTTTGGGAGTAAGTTCCACCTTATCATAAGGTTATTCCTGGCCACACCAACCCCTCCTAAATACCTATACTGTTAATTAAGCTTTCTATTCTCGCCATTTAAGTGTATGTCCTGATTCCATCTCAATTATGGACCTTTTAAGGAGAATAATATGGCTTATACTTGCAGTAAATCGACTCTATCAGTCCTAACTTGAAAACAAGGGCATGAGGGCCTGAGCTGTGAGGCAAACCTGATAGCCTTCCTCACAACGCGCTCAACATCATCCTTTCCCTCTGACGAATGAGCCTCTGCATCGACCAGACCTTTTTCACCTTCCCTCTGTCTTAAGGTTTTTTTTTTGTCTTAAGGTTTAGCTTTCCTCCAGGAGGCTCTGCATTCTCTTTTGTAAATGAGCTTACTCATTTACAAATGACTTTACCCCATTGGTTTCCCAGATGTGCCCAAGGAAGTTTGAATTCTAGTGATGTCTTAACTAAGTTGTCTTAAATGGGGCTCTTTACTCCCATTTCCTTTCCCTGCCCCTTTCTGTCTGCTGATACCACACCCAACACACACACACACTTCAATTTAATTCCAAATAACTTATACTCCAATAATCCAAAAATATTGTGAACATTAAGAATCATCTGAAAAACTTGCTAAAAATTTAGATTCTTGTATCCTACCCTCACAGATTCAGAATCAGTAGGTCTGTATTATGATCCAAGAATATATATTTTTAATGAGCTCCCTAAGTAATTCTATGAGACATGATTTGAGGACCACACTACAAATATCTCTACTTTATAGTCTGAGTCTGGTCATTTGTTACTGCCCTACTCACATCCTATGGGTCAATCTGGACTGCTTCCCATTTCTAAGATGTCACTTGAACATCCCAACTTTCGTTCCTGTATTAAAGCTCTGCTTTAATAGCAATGAAGTTTCCTCTCTATCTAGTTACTAAAATTCTTCCCATCCACATGAATGTACACCTCAGAGGGCAGGGACTTTTAGCTCATTTTTTTTTTTTCCCCACTGTTTTATCTCTACACCTAGAATAGTGCCTGGCACGTAGGAGGTGCTAAAAATATTTGTCAAATGAAGGACTAAATCTGTCAAGAGAGAATTTGAATGTCACCACTTTCTTGAAGTAGGTTTGGATCGTTACCAAGAAGAACAGCTCCATCTTCTTGATATTAGCACCTTCTTCCTAATACTTTTACAACTTTTTTTCTATAAAGGGACAGATAAATATTTTAGGCTTTGTAGGCCATAGAATCTCTGTTATAATGACTCAACTCTGCCACTGTAGCATGAAAGCAGCCATAGACAGTATGCAAACAAATTGTCATGTCTCTAATAAAACTTTATTAACAGAGACAGGCAGGCATTGGATGGATCTGGCCTGGAGACTACAGTTTGCCAACCCTTGCTTTATTCATTTGTGTACAAAGGTTATCTCCACAGCTAGACTGCCAGATCATAAATTCCTCAAGACAGGGAAGGAATCTTATTAGAATATAAATGCATGTGTGTGTATGTGTGTATATGTATGTATACATTTATATACACACACATATATATACACAAACAACATATATATAAGTACACACACACATATGTATATACACACACAGACATGCACATACACTGAGTGATTGTAGGAAAATTGTGTAGCCTTTTTGAATCTCAGTTTTCTCATTATTAAAAATAAGGATATTATCATCTACTTCATTATAGGAGACTGTAGATGAAATGCCTGGCATAGTGCTTAACCTATAACACAAGCTCAGAAAATCTTAGTTTTTTTTCCTCTATTTACTTAAAAGAGCACTGCCACCCCCCACCCACCCCCCCAATACAATGCACTCAGCAAACATTTGGGCCTATGATGTCAAAGGAGCATGCTTGGAACTCAAGATGAACAAGAAGAATGTGATCAAATAGAAACTATTGTAGATCAGGAATCAGATATAGGTGTTCTAGTCCCAACTCCACTCATTGCTTCCAAGTATGTTAATTTTCCCTTGCTTTGAGACAACCATTTCATGCATACCTCTTTCATTCTCCTCATACTTCCCACATGCCCTGCTCTCATCTCGCCCTATTAGCTGATGGCCTCATATCACACTTCACTGAAAATAGAAGCCACCACAGTATTTCGTCACTTTCCCAACCAGTCTACAAAACAACCCTCACCTCTGTGTACATGTACCAGCTGCTTTTCCTCCTTCTCCCACAGGCACAGTGTCCCCATTCTTCTTGTTGTGTGCCGCTGAGCCGATTCAGACTCATAGTGACCCTATGTGACAGAGTAGAACTGCCCCATAGGGTTTCCTAGGGTGTAGTCTTTATGGGAGCAGATTGCCAGGTCTTTTCTCTCGAAGAACTGCTGTTGAGTTCGAACCTGCACCTATTAAAAATGAGCTCCATCACTTATCCTCTGAATTCCCTCTTTTCTCTCTTGCTGAGGGCTTTAATCCTTTACACATAGCCTCTTTCTTTTGCATCATCAATCACCTACCAAATATGTTCTCCTATCTGCAATTTAAAAGCAAAAACAAACAAAAACTTCTCATTGACTCCCACACTTGACTTCCATCTAGTGCTCCATATCACTGCAACTTCTAAAGCCAAATTTCTCCAAAAAATCATCTAGTCTTATTGTTTTCACATTCTCGCTTCAATTATTTTTTGTTTTTCAGAAAATAAAAGTAAAAAAGAACAGAAAGTTAAACACAGAAACATGTATATACCACCTTCATAATTTACAAATGCTGTTTTATCATTTTAGCTTCAGATTTTTAAATTTAGAACAAATAAAGCCTACAGACACAATGGAAGTAGCCCATCCCATTCATGGCTTTAGCCCATTCCAAGCTGGCTTCCATCCTCACTACTACCAAGGTCACCAGTGTTCTTCATGAAATTCTCTCTGTCTTGGCCTACGCAATTTCATTACCTCCTGGTTTTTGCTTACTTCACTGGTCTCTCCTTCTTGGTCTCCTTGACTGGCTCCTTCACCTCTCCTAACCCTTGGTCTCTCATGTCTTCTTCATTTACACCCTCTCCGTAAGTAAGCTCACCATGGCTTTAATACCATCTAAATACTAACGATTCACAATTTTATGTTTCCAGCTTAGACCAATACTATGAGCTCTAAGTAACATTTATCATCTTCTAAAACAAAACAAAAACAAAAAACAAATCTATTGCTGTAGAGTCAATTCTGACTCATAGCGACCGTGTAGGCAGAGCAGAGCTGCCCCATAAGGCTTCTGAGGCTGTAAATCTTTGTGGAAGCTGACTGCCACATTTTTCTCCCACGGAGCGGCTGGTAGGTTTGATCTGCTGATCTTTAGTTTAGCAGCCCAGAGCTTTAACAACTGTACCACCAGGGGTCCTTGGCTGTCCACTCCAAAAAAAAACCCCAAAAAACCCATTGATGTCAAGTCGATTCCAACTCACAACAACCCTATAGGGCAGAGTAGAACTGCCCCCTAGGGTTTCTAAGGAGCACCTGGTGGATTTGACCTGCCAACCTTTTTGGTTAGCAGCTGAGCTCTTAACCATTGTACCACCAGGGCTCAACTGCAATTGAATGTCTTCAGTGACGCTCTTCATAGCCACTTAAGCTACTTCCTTTCCCATTCTCCCTCATCTCAGTAAATGGCACCTTCTTTTTTAAGAAAAAAACCCTTGAAGTCATCCTTGATTCCTCTTTTCCATACTCTCTCTGTCCCAATCTATGATCAAGCTCTATTGGTTGGACTTCCCCAAATATATATCTCCACTTCAGATCCACTAACTGCCTAGTCCTTCACCAATCTCCCTCTCTACTAGATCATTACCATCACCCAAAAAACGGGCTCTTAAAAGTTAAACAAAAACATCTCTTGCTGGGATGATTGCTATAGTCCTTAACTGGCCTTTTATTTATAATCTAGTCCCCCTAAACCTATATTCCACACAGCAGCCACAGTGACCCCTGAGTAAATACAAAACTGACTATGTCCCTTTTGTGCTTAAAGTCCTTCCATTGATATCTGAAAATGAAACAAGACAACAACAAAAAACAAGCTTATGCCTGCTCCTGTGGCCCCAACTATCACCATTCACTTTTCTGGCTAATGATATTGCATCCACGAGGATCTTCTTGCTGGTGATTCAACCCAGCACGCCTTTTCCCACCTCTGGGCTTTTGTTTTTGCACAGAGGTCCATAAGGGCAAGACCTTGTCTGGTTCACAGTAGATCCCTAAAATTTAGTACAATGTCTTGCACATTATATACTAGAAGCTTAATAAACATTTGTTGAATGAATTAATAATGTATTCCCATCCTCATGCCTCTATCCACTTTTTCATCTGCTTGGAATGCCTCCTCTCTCTTTCTCCATTTGGTGAAAGCCACATTTTCCATCCAAATTCAGCCTAAATAATACCTCCTCTGTGCTGCTATACCATGGGAGTTCATCTGTGCCTTCATGGCTCTTTCTTCTATCTCTATCACAGCACTAATAGTACAGAACTGCCCCACAGGGTTTCCAAAGTGTGCCCGGTGGATTTGAACTGCCGATCTTTCGGTTAGCAGCCATAGTTCTTAACCACTATGCCACCAGGGTTTCCACAGTAAGAATAGCTGCTGTTTATTGAGCACCTACTCTAAGCCAGGTAGATTGCCAACTGTTTTAAAGACATTGTCTAACTCAACCCATACAACCAAACTATGAATAAGAATTATATCCTCCATTTACAGATGTTGAAACTAAATCTTAGAGAATTTAAGTTAGTTGCCCAAGGCCATCAAATAAGATGGATCCAAGGGGTTCAAATCTAAGTCTACCCAATTCCAAAGTTTATACTCTTTAGCACTGAGGTATATCTTGCATATTATTGTATTGCAACTTCTTATATACCTGCCTTCTTAACCTTTCCCAGAGCTGAGTACCCTACTAGGCACAGAATTGTAGCTTAAGAAATTTTTGTGGAATAAATAAACCTATTATGCACAAGTTTATCAGTACACTTTCTGAGCCTATTAAATATTTACAGCCAAAAAAGAAAGAACAAAGGAAATAAATTGGGTGGGGGACTCTAAGAAGTAGATACATGAACTAACTAGGCTAAGTTTATGCAGTCTCAGACTTGATGTTTTTCACACCGAAGACAATACCAAGGTCACTGCCAAAGAAGACAGACATTATGTAATTAGGGAATGGAGTGCCAGCAATTACTCCAGAAGCTATTTCAAATTGAAACATGCCGGTGTTTGCTCATGTCCCTGCTCACACAAACAAAAGGCCTACATCTTGGAAAATGTTTTGCTTTGTTTGTTTGCAACAGCTCAAGTCATTCCTCACTTGGCAGCCAGTGGTAAAATCTTGCTGGAAGCATTGCCTGGACGCCAGCTCTTGCTGTGGACTGTTGAAAGCAAATGGGAAGGTAAATGAGATGCCTGGTTTAGGTCTGCAGGCATGGTGTTTAGACAGGTATAATGAGGCAATGGAGCCTGTGGGTTTCCACCTACTAAAGTGTAAGCCCATTTCCAAGGATGGTACAAAGGAAGACTCTTTGAAGAGACCGTCCAGTGAAGCCAAGACAGACCAGGGCTGTATCTTCCCACTCCTGGGCCAGGCTTGTTAAACTTTTTTATTTGTTCCTGAGAGAAAACTGGGATTCCCATTTTACAGATGAGAAAACAGAAGCTCAAAGACATTTGTAACTTGTCAACATGATACAACCAGCAGCTGAGCTCAAATTTGAACTCTCTGGTGTCTTAGTTATCTAATGCTGCCCTAACAGAATGCCACAAGTGGATGGCTTTAACAAAGAAAAAATTATTCTGGCATAGTCTAGGAGGCTAGAAGTCCAAATTCAGGATGCCAGCTCCAGAGGAAGGCTTTCTTTTTCTGTAGGCTTTGGAGGAAGGTCATTGTCCTCAATCTTCCCCTAGTTTAGGAGCATCTCAGCGCAGGGACTGCCTTAGTTATCTAGTGCTGCTATAACAGAAATACCACAAGTCTATGGCTTCAACAAAGATAAATTTATTCTATCACAGTCTAGTAGGCTACAAGTTCAAATTCTGGGCATCGGCTCCAAGGGAAGGCTTTCTCTGTCAGCTCTGGAAGAAGGTCCGTGTCATCAATCTTCCCTTGGTCTCGGAGCTTCTCCATGCAGGAACACTCGGCTCCCAGCACTGCTTTCTTGGTGATATGAGGTCCCCGTGTGTCTGTTTGCTCCTTTCTTTTATATCTCAATAGAGATTGGCTTAAGACACTATCTAATCTTATAGATCTCATCAATATAACTGCCACTAATCCATCTCATTACATCATAGTGATAGGATTTACAACACATAGGGAAATAATACCAGATGACAAAATGGTAGACAATCATACAATACTGGGAATCATGACCTAGCCAAGTTGACAGATATTTTGGGCGGATACAGTTCCATCCATGACAGGGAGCCTGGGTCCGAAGGACACACATTACTCCCTGCTTCGCTTTCTTGGTGGTAGGAGGTCCCCCGTCTCTCTGCTCACTTCTCTCTTTTATATTTCAAAAGGGATTGACTTAAAATTCAACCCAATCTTGTAGATTGAATCCTGCCTCATTAACATAACTGCCTCTAATCCTGCCTCATTAACATCACAGAAGTAGGATTTACAACATATAGGAAGATCACATCAGACGACAGAATGGTGGACAATTATGCAATACTGAGAATCATAGCCTAGTCAAGCTGATGCACATTTTTGGGAGACACAGTTCAATCCATAACATCTCGTTTATATGACTAAAGAACCTTAAAAAAAAAAAAAATCAAATACAGGGGAAGTCAGCACAACTTGATCAAAGCAAAGGTATGGAAGCTTCCGAGACCGATCCAAACACCTTAAGGGGACTGAGTTGCTCGAGCTGGGGACCATAATTGCAGGGGACATCAAGGTCAATTGTCATAATATAGTTCATATAGAAAATGCTCTACATCCTACTTTGGTGAGTAGTGTCTGGGTTCTTAAAAGCTTGTGAGCGGCCATCTAAAATACATCTACTGGTCCCATTCCATCTGGAGCAAAGAAGAATGAAGAAAACCAAAGACATAAGAAAAATATTAGTTCAAAGGACTAACTGACCATATGAACCACAGCCTCCACCAGCCTGAGGCCAGAAGAACTAGATGGTGCCCAGCTACCACCACTGACTGTGCTGACAGGGATCACAACCGGGAGTCCTGGACACAGCGGGAGAAAAATGGATATGGCTGGTGTCCAAACCTCGGAGTAACACATAATACCTGAAGCAAAAAGTATTTGTACCAGCAGGACCCTGAAAGTCATCTCAATAGTCCTCTTCTTCTAGAAGGCAGAGATCTGGTTACTCAACCACTGGGACTCAACTGATTGGGAAGTGGCCAGGCCAATGAGGTACCTGAATGGGGTAACCTGTTACCATTTATTCATTCCTTTGTTCTTTTTTTCCACAAATATTTATGGATCACCTTCCTTATGCCAGGCCCTGAGCCAAGTACTGGGGATTCAGAGGTGATAAGAAGGACATGATCCTTACCCTCAGGGTATTTAGGGTCTAGTAAATCTTCCTTCCCTGCCTTTCATTTAATCATCCACCCACCAATGAATTTTTACTGAACATTACATGCCAGGCCCTGCCACTCGGTGCTAAGGATTGGAGTTGAATATATGTTATTTCACTGCTATGGAGTCTGGCTTGTTCCACAAAGGATGTAAAATGGGGACTGTCCACACAAATAAATAAATGCATCAAAGTGTTGCAGGCCTCACAAGTGCAAGGCTGGGGCTGAGGGCACATAGAGATAAGTATGTTTTAAGTGAAGGTGAAGATTCAAGAAAACACTGGAGACAGGATAGGACAGGATACTGTGACCGATGAGGGATTCTTTTCACCAGATAAGGCATGAGTTTAAACTCACCTCAGGGAATAAAGTTGGAACTGACTAGATAGCACCTAACAACAACAACAACACATTAACCCCTAAGAGTATAATAAAGGGCTAAGGGCATTGTAGTCAGAAAAAGGGGGGAGGGGGCGCCGGGAAGATCAGGCAGAAGATATTATGAGCCATAAGACTGAAGGCTTCCTTGAATCTCCAATTCACAAAAACAGAAATGCGTATTCACACCCCACAAGTTAACTGCCATTTCAACTTTCTCTAAAGCTTGATCTCTCGCTTGATAGTCGTTTAATCACTAATGACAGCTACTGCTTACAGAATGACAAGTAGAGAACAATAAAGTCACATTACTCTGATCTTATTATCTTATTGCTCGAAAACTTCTAAAGGCTGGCTGCCAATTTCCTGCAGGATGAAGTTCAAACTCCTTATTATGATACTCCAAATCCCTCATGAAAGCTCCAGCCTACTTTCTGGCTCTATGCAGCTAATAACACACCACGTCAGGCTGTTTAGACTGCTATCAACACCGACTTTTACTAGAATGCTTTCCCCATCCTTTTGCCCTATTGATACATTACTCCTATTTCAAGTCCATCTCAAATGCATATATTTATTCATCTATCTACTCAAAAAGTATTTATTAAGAGCCCTACTAAGTGTTAAGCCTAGGTAACAGCAAGATGAGTGAGAAATGGTTTCTTGCTCAAGGAGAACGCAGACTTAGTCAAGTTTAGGGGAGGTGGGGGGGGAGGGAAGCATATACACTTTGATGAATTATTTCTGTGATCTCCCCAGCCAGTCAAAATTAATCTTTGCTTCCAAAGTCCCTAGCAGTAGGGGACATACAGTAAGTGCTTCCATTTATTCATTTGCATAAATATTTGATTATCTATTTGTACCTCTATTGGAAACCCTGGTGGTATAGTGGCTGCTAGCCAAGAGGTCGGAAGTTCGAATCCACTAGGCACTCCTTGGAAACTCTTTGGGGCAGTTCTACTCTGTCCTGTAGGGTCGCTGTGAGTCAAAATCAACTCGAGGCAATGGTTTTTTTTTGGGGTTTGTACCTCTATTATCACACTTAGCAGACTCCACTCATGGTACTGTTTTTCGCTCTATGCCAGTTTCCTCTACCAGAGCAAAGGCCTTGACTTAACTGCCCCTGTATACCGCTATGCACAGCACCTTCCACATAATATGGGTCATAAATGCTTGCTGAATGTGATTAAATTGGGATGGGGAAAAGAAAAGGTAAAAATTGAGGGAAAAGGAAAGCTGATAGGCCAAAGCTACCCCATCGATTTTGGTGTGAGTGTTCTAGGCTCTTCTGTTTCCTCCAGGTTACTTAAAGAAATTTATCTGAGCAAATAAGCTTTCATGTTTGCATTCCTTTGAACCCTAATTTGACATGCAAATAAGCTACTAACTAGAACTGGGCTTCAACTGGCAGTGTTTAAACAGAAATCCCTGTAGCTGTTCAGAGACCTGTGTTCAGAAAGAAGCCAGCATGAGCCAGTGTAGGTAACAATGTTGGCCTCAGCAGCAAATACGGGACATCCACCACATTTTTTTCTCTCAAATTTCCTACCCACCTCTTCCAGGACCTCCTGTCCTGAAGCACAGACTCTGAGAGCTGAAAGCAACTAAACTTAAAGGCTACTTGGACCAACTCTTAAAGGCCCTCAGCTGGCATCCCCTCCACAGTGGCATCCAGCCTCTGTTGTAGTGCTGCAGTGACGGGGAACTCATTTCCTCTCAAGGGTGCTCTCACTGTCAAAAAGGCCTTTCTTATACTGAGCACAAGAAATCTGACTCCTTTTAACTTGATTCCCCTTGGAGCCAAACAGGACCAGGTCACTCTTTCTTCCATAAAACAGACCTTCAGATATGGGAATATAAAGCCCATTGCCATTGGGTCAATTTCGACTCATAGTGACCCTACAGGACAGAATAGAACTGCCCCATAGAGTTTCCAAGAAGCACCTTGAGGATTCGAACTGCTGATCCTTTGGTTAGCAGCCACAGCACTTAACCACTAAGCTGCCAGGAATTCCATGGGAATACAGCAATCTGAAATTTCTCTTTGCTAAATGTAATAGAAATCATTATCATCATCACTGCAAATGGTTAATATGCTCGGCTTCTAATTGAAAGGTTGGGGGTTCTAGTCCACCCAGAGGCACCTCCAAAGAAAGGCCTGGTGATCTACTTCTGAAAAATCACCAGTTGAAAACCTTAGGGAGCACAGTTCTACTTTGACATACATGGAATCACCATGAGTGGGAATCTACGGCAGCTTGTAGCGGTGGTGGTTATCATCCTCATCATTATCAACTTAACCCCTTACCATGCTCAGCTCTCTCATGCCACACTCTTACAGTGTCTTCCCCTTTTCACTTGAACCTGCTGAGCTCACTTCGACTCAGTGACTTTGGCATGCTACCCTTTTTGAATGGCTGCCTTTTGATCTTATCATTCAGGTCTCAGCTCAGATGCTCCTTCCTCAGAGATGCTTTGCCTACCCATCATAGCTAAAATAGGACCAGCCTCAGGACACCTCCCCCCACATACTCCAGACACTCTTCACCACATTAATCTCTTCTTTAAATAGAATTCACAACTATCTGAAGTCGACTGATGTGATAAAGAACACCATTTTTTGATGTTTGACTGCTGACAGCTTTTCAAAGAGCTGCATCCCTCTCTTCTGTTCCACATCTGGGCAAACTCATGGAAAGGCCTAGATGCTCCCTCATTTTGCATCATAAGGAATTCAAATTACAGGTATGAGGACCCTCAGTCCAGTCCCACCTCCTAACCAACATAAAAATTCCAAGGCGGTTTCCTTTCCCAGCTCTCTCAAACCAGCTTTGGACCAGCTTGAGAGGCCTGCCTTGTTCTCCCCAAAAAGCCTCACTATGTAAGTAATAAACCTTTTTATACCATCTTGGTGTGTGTGACATTATCAGTCTCAACCTGCAAACCAACTTTTGGATGGGAGTCCACTGTATCTTTGAAAAGTGGCTTCGGCATCTGGTTTATTTATTTGTTTATTTCTTTAGTTTTTTTTTTTTTTTTCTCTCATTGGAATTTAAGTTCTGCTTTACTTTCACCTCTGCGGGGCCCAGATGGTGACTGCCTATAGTCAGGCTCAGTAAATACCTGCTGCATAAAGAAATGATTCTGAAGTTCTTAAAATAGTTCTGTTATAATGGTCTCAAAATGATGACTTCTACAACTATTACTTCTAGGTCCCGCTAACAAGGTGCCAGATACTATTCTAAGTGTTTTATTTAAGTTATTTTATTCCTCATAAAGCTCTGTAAATACTTGACTTCATTTTACAGATGAGGTCATATGGTGAGCGGCAGTCAGGATTAGCGTGTAGGTGGCTGGGCCCTGAACACCATGCTTCCAAGCATCTTGCTGGACTACTTACCACTGCCACTGGTGCTCTGCTGCTGCTATGTGGAATTCCTACAGTGTGCCAGGCCCTGCACATCACCTCATCCTCCTACAATCTCTGTACATGAGGAAACTTTAACTCAGGGAGTTGGAAGACTCTTCTGCACATGGCAGGTTGGCTGCAGAGCCCCCCTCCCCTGCTTCCCCCACATCAAAACCTCCAAAGTGTTTTGAGGGTGTGAAATTGGAAGCACAGGAGAACAGAAGTTTGTGCTGAGTAATAGGTTATCTCGGAGGCTTGTTTGATTATTAATAGCAAGGATTTGGGAAAATCGCCTGAATCCTATCTCATACTGCATATTAATAAAAAAAATAAGGGTCCCTGTAATTAACACTTAGCTGTTCAAAGGAATATAATCCTCCGGAACGTCTGTTGATCTAAGGGAATTACTTTTTATTAAAAAAAAATACACTTTTTATTATAAAAGTAATGTATGCTCACTGTAGAAAATTGAGAAAATGATGAATAACTCATATTCCTATCCTCCAGATATAACTACTTATAACAGAAAAGTTTTTAAAGATGTGATAGTTGGAAAGGCCAATTTGTAAAAACTTGACACGGGCTTTAGGTTAAATGCTCATTCTAACTAGCGGTGTGACTTAACAAGTTATTTTACCTCTTTGAGTCTTAGTTTCTTTGATGGAAAGATGCTATCTGGATTAAAAAAAAAAAGCACATGTCAATATGATCTGCGAAACTTCTAAGAGGGAGAATATATGGAAGAACTTAGCATGGGGTCTGGTGCATAGTAGGTCCCCATTAAGGGCTGAATTTCTATTTTTCTTTCTTCCTTGCTAACTCTGAGACCCACATGTCTTGTAATGAGTAAAGACACAAGATAGTTCCTCTATCTCTGTTCTAAACCTGCTCACAAATAATCTATGACTTTCTATTCTGATAAAGTGCCTGAACTAATGGAGAAGAAATTAATTTTCTTGACCTGACAGTTTCAAAGTTTCTTCTATAAATTCACTTAT
This sequence comes from Loxodonta africana, assembly GCF_030014295.1. Classification (NCBI taxonomy): domain Eukaryota; kingdom Metazoa; phylum Chordata; class Mammalia; order Proboscidea; family Elephantidae; genus Loxodonta; species Loxodonta africana. The sequence goes on from NC_087344.1 coordinate 96,378,426, forward strand.
TTTTTTCTAGAAAGATCTGAGGGTTTGTTTTATTTATTTTGCAACTGTTGTTCTTAAGTTTTATCAGAATTTTAGGAAAAATAAGTGAAAATTACCCCAACATCAATTTTTAGGGTTAACTCTCACATAAAACCAGTTGCTGTTGAGTCCAACTCATGATGACCCCATATGCGTGAGTATAGAACTGTGCTCCATAGGATGCTCAATGGCTGTTTCCCTCCCCCTGCCCCGAGGAAGATCACCAGACCTTTCTTCCGAAGTGCCTCCATGGACTGGAACCTCCAACCTTTTGGTTAGGAGCTGAACACTTTATCCATTTGCACCACTTAGGGACTCCAACTCTTATGCAGAAGACAATAATAAAAATAAGGGTATTATTTGGAAAAGTATATATTAGATATCATTATACTGCAATCAGTTGGAAGCACACAACATGTTCCCTTGATGTTCTCAGTTATTCTTTATTTGCACATATTGAAGAAACAAAGTCAAAGTAACTATTAAGGAGCTCACAATCAAGAGAGAAGCGTTAACTAACAATTTTGGCAGAGTGTAATGAATGTTACGATAAAAAGATGGTCAGAAAAGTTTATCTAAGCAGGCTGGAAAGTTGGAGAGCACTGCCTAGAGCAGGCCCTTGAGCTGAGTATTTGCATATGCATAGGAGTCACCTGGTGGTAGAAAGGAAGAAGGGGACATTTAGGCAGAGGAAGACATGGGAAGGTAAGTGGGCACACAAGGTAATGCTGTTTTCAATAAACAAGAAATCACAATCATTCAGTGAGGCTAGAAGGAAGAATAACAGCTAACATTTATTGAGCACTAACTATGTGCTACACACTGCTCTAAGCAGGGCTTTTATTACAGGAACACTTACAGACCCAAAGGGCAGGAACAGAGATAGATGAGAAGAACGAACTAGAACCAGAGAATGTGAGACTCCCACTAGCACTGTCTTTCCATCTCTCCACACAACCTTTCTCTGCTTCTCAGATCTGTAATAATAAACAGCATAGTTGCAATACTCACCGAGCTTTGCAAATTCCAAAAATGCTCAGGGAAGTGCAAGCGTGGGTCAGCTAGCAGTGACCAGGGAAACAAGGTCAAGTTTAGGAAAAAGCCCGACGTGGCTGTTAGAGCACTATGGGAATGGTGCACAGAGGGGCAATTACACAAAAGAGGTGGCAGGCAGACTATCCCACTGGTCACCTCTGTGTAGGCAACTGGTGATAGATGACTCTTGAGAAGCAGGCAGGTGTCTGATCAAAAAGTTCTTCTCTGCTAAGCTAAACCATAGTCATCTCAGGCTGAAAGTTATGAGTACACTTTGAGGGATCTGGAATAGAGGAATGACATGAGGGTCAAATCTTTATTTTAGAAAATCAGTCCAGTAGAGGCTTTTACGTAAACCTAATGGACCAAATATGAGTGCATTTATCTCCATTCCCTCCCTAAACACTAGCCCAAAATGACAGCCATGGTCTATATAAAGAAAGAAGCACACAAAGAGAACAAGACAGGAGAGGGGGGAGCAGCCAATAGAGGACATCATCACGTTTTTGGAAGATGGAATTGAAATGGGCTAACAAATCAAAAGCTGAACCATGATTGCCTACAGAGGGATTGTCAATGCAAACGGTGACCATTCAATCCAGAAAATTTTAGAAAGGGCTAGAATTTAGAGGTACTGGGACCCAGGAAAGGCAGGTATTTGGCTCCAGCCTAAAAAGAGGTCTATCTGAGGTTGCGTACTTGTAAAAATGGGTTGGGGACAGTGTCTGACCTCCTCTAACTTCACAAGGTGAAAGAAGGATCCAGATCAGCAGCCCAAGGCTGATTCCTATGAGGCGGAGGTCAGACAAGCCTTCTCTCTCCGCCATCTTTACCAATTCTGTCACCAACTGTCCTTCCCACAGCACTCTCTACTTCTCTGCTGGGTTCGATTTTTCATTGCAGTGGCCACATGGAACTCACAGACCACACTCATGATTATGGGGTTTATTGGGGAAGTAATAGTTACCATTCAGGCTCAGGAACGCTCAGGATACAGTTCCTCCATCAGGACAGCCTCTCCCCAGCTGTGCTTGCAGGCACATCTCTCCCTGGCCCTAGGCCTCTGCCCAAAGGCACTCCGCTTTGTCTCACCATGGACTGGGAAGCCCACCGTATCATCTCCTGCTGCTGAGTCTCTGCTGCCAGGTCTCTCCTACCACCACTTCTCATGGCTGTCAGGGTTACAGCTTGCTCCCTCTTGGTCTCCTGCTTCCGGGAGCTTCTCAGTATAGGGATCGTGGGTCCAAAGGATGTACTCTTCGCTCCTGGCTGTTCTTTCTTAGTAATGGTAGGATCCTCCTCTCTGTTCTGGAATTGGCTCTCTTTTAAGGCAAAACTGACCAATCCCTTTGGTAGGCCACAATTGCCCCATCACACAGTCCTGCCCAATCACCTGGGTGGGAGTTACAAGACCATGGCTAGAAAGGCCACACAGAAAAGTAATTAATTGCACTGCAATACTCGCTGCCCATCTGCCAGTTTATCATACTGTGGTGGCTTACATGGTGCTGTGATGCTGGAAGTTATGCCACTGGTATTCCAAATACCAGCAGGGTCACTATGTGTTTCGGAAGAGCTTCCAGATTAAGACAGACTGGGAAGAAAGGCCTATCTTCTTCTGAAAACTAGCTAATGAAAACCTTATGGATCACAGTAGAATATTTTAAGATCTGAATCTGGAGAATCCCAAAACACAAATATAACCATTTCCACTGAGTAGTTCTCTTACACATAAGTCTTAGCTTCATAGTGCTGTCATAACAAAATACCACACAGAGTGTGGCTTTAAAGAACAGATATGAACTTTCTCACAGTTCTGGGGGCTAACAGTCCAAATCAGGGTCTTGGCCATGTTAATTCCTTCTATAGGTCTCTCTCCTAGTTTCTGCTGGTTGCCAGCAATCGTGGGCATTCCTTTACTACTTATAGATGTATCTTCACATGACACCTGCCTTTCCCTATATGGGTTCTGTCTACTCTGCTCTTTTCAGAAGACACCTCTCAGAAGGGATTAAGTTTAGGATCCACTCTACTCTGGTATGGATTCATTAACATAATAAAATGACATCCCTATTTCCAAACCTGTAATATTTACAGGTACAGGGGGCAGGACTTCATCATGACTTTTGGGGAGACACAATTCAAACCATAAAAATATGCAACATAAAATTACATTAAAATTCCTCATGCAAAGAAGAATTTGATTCATAGACAAGAGGAAAATCTATCAAAGGAAATAGAACTACAGATGACATAGATATTGGAATTCTCAAAAAAGAACTTTTCAAATAACTATGATAATATATTTAAAGTTCTACAGAAAAATATAATGAGTGAAGAGAAGGGGAATTTCAAGAAAGACTTGGGAAACGGCAAAAAAAATGCAGCAAATGGGACTCCTGGAGCTGAAGAATAATTGAAAAAAATTAAAATTGCTGGATAGGATTAACAGAAGAATTAACACAACAGTAGAAGGGATTAGTGAACTTGAAGAGAAGTCAATTGAAACTGAAGCACAGAGGGAAAAGTGCCTGAGAAAAATAAACAGAGCCTCAGTGATCTGTAGAACAATATTAAGCAGTCACTTGTATGTATAATTGCAATCTTAGGATGTGAAGAGAGAGAGAATGGGGCAGAAAAAAAGAGAAATTATTACCAATTTTTTTTTCTCAAATGGAATATCTTAAAAAGTAAACGTGAATCCTACATAGAATAAATATAAAGAAAATCACTTGTAGGCACATCATAGCTAAATTTCTGAAAACCAGATAAAGAGAACCTCTTAAAAGGAACAGGAAAAAAGACCCATTACATACATGGGAAGTACAATAAGACAGACAGTAGACTTCACGAGAGAAACATGGCTGTCAGAAGGCAACGGGACCACATCTTTAAAGTGCTGTCAACCCAAAATTCTATACTCAGTGAAAGTGTTTTTCAAAATGAAGGCAAAATAAATACATTTTCACATAAATAAAAATGGAGACAATTTGTCACCAGCAGGCTCATGCTACAAGAAATGCTGAGGAGCCCTGGTGGCACATTGGATAAGAGCTCAGCTGCTAACCAAAAGGTTTGCAGTTCGAATACACCAGCTGCTCTTTGGAAACCCTACGGGGCAGTTCTAATCTGTTCTAGTGACTCACAGGGTTACTATGAGTTGGAATCAACTCCATGGCAATGGATAGAAGACCAGATGTTCCGAAAGGAATAAATAACAGCAGAAAGGTATATATTTGGGTAAATATGAAATCCTTGTACAAATACACACACACACACACGTGCTTTCTTAAAGGCCTATTACATCTTAGCACAAAAATAATAAAAGCATAGGGTCTATAACTTATGCATAAGTAAATCATATGATAAAAAGAGAACAAAGTACAAGATGGGGGTAAAGAGAACTATATAGTTGTAAAGTTATTACATGGCTCAAAGAAGTATAATATTATATGAATGTTTGTCATTGCTGGGTGCCATCGAGTTGGTTCTGACTCATAGCGACCCTATGTACAACAGAACGAAACACTGCCCAGTCCTGTGTCATTCTCACAATCCTTGTTATGCTTTAGCCCACTTTTGCAGCCATGTATCAATCCATCTCATTGAGGGTCTTCTTTTTCACTGACCCTCTACCAAGCGTAATGTCCTTTTCCAGGGACTGGTCTCTCCTGATAACATGACGAAAGTATGTGAGATGAGGTCTCGCCATCCTTGCTTCTAAGGAGCATCCTGGCTATACTTCTTCTGAGACAGTTTTGTTCGTTCTTCTGGCAGTCAGTGGAATATTCAATATTCTTTGTCAACACCATAATTCAAGGGAGTCAATTCTTCTTCAGTCTTCCTATTCATTGTCCAGCTTTCTCACGCATATGTGGAAATCGAAAACACCACGGCTTGGGTCAGGTGCACCTTAGTGCTCAAAGTGACATCTTTGCTTTTGAATACTTTGAAGAGGTCTTTTGCAGCAGATTTGCCCAATGAAATGTTCTGTTTGATTTCTTGACTGCTGCTTCCATGAGTGTTGATTGTGGATCCAAGTAAAATGAAATCCTTTACAACTTTAATATTTTCTCCATTTATTATGATGTTGCTTAATAGTCATTGGTCCAGTTGTGAGGTTTTTTGTTTTCTTTCTGTTTAGATGTAGTCTATATTGGAGGCTACGGTCTTTACCTTCTTCAGTAAGTTTTTCAAGTCCCCTTCACTTTCAGCAAGCAAGGTTGTGTCATCTGTCTATTGCAGGTTATACGAATGCAGCATGTGATAAGTCAAGGTGTAAATATAATTTCTATAAGCTTTAATAACTAACATAAAGATGCAGAGTCAAGAGTCAACAGACAAGATAAAATGAAATACTAAAAGAGTACTTGGTTAACCAAAAAGAAGTCAGACTTTGAAGTATAGAGGAACAAAGAATGGGGAACAAGTACCAAGATCATAGATTTAAACACAACTCTACTTTAATTACGTTAAATGTAAATAGACAAAGCACTTCATGTAAAAGGCAAAGACTATCTGACTGGATAAAGAGGCAAGACCCAACTATGTGTTTGTAAAAAAAAATGCACATTATTTTTAATATAAGATATAGCCAGGTTGAAAGAAAGTGAATGAAAAAAAAATACCATGGAAACACTAAAAATGTGACTACATTAATATCAAAGAATTAATATTACCAAAGACAAATAGAAATGTCATAATTTAAAAAAGGCTAATTAACCAAGAAAATATAACAATCTTAAATATGTACAGACTTAAAAGCAAATCCATGCAGACTGACTCTAGAGTCCAAGATCTTGCTAACATCCCCTGTAAAATCCAACCTTTAAACTGAGGACTATAAGCTGTATGTGTGATTGTAACTCTCATTCTTCCTTGTCGTATATTCCTTGAGATACACGAATATTTCTATAGGTCTATATTTGTGTATGTCTAGCTCCAATTCTCCATGTATCTTTATGTAAACAAGATACACAACTATTCATTCATTCAATAAACACTTATTAAGTGCCTACTAGGCATAGGAATGTACAGAACATCTATTCTATGCCACATCGTGAGTCAGGGGATGAGACAGTCATTAACATACTCTTTTACTACTAGTGTTCAGTCTAGTAGAGAATCCAGACTAAATCCATGATATTATACCCCAAGATGTATGCAATAATGGAGGATATTTTCAAATATTTTGGTGTAAACTGCTAGGGAAACAACACTACGTCGGGTCCTAGAGAGCTAAACTCTCTGTGTCACATTCGGAATGTCAGCCTCTTTGAGTCTCAGCTTTCTCATATACTAAAGAAAGAGGTTGGGAGCCTGCGTTCCTTTTTTTCTACCCTCACTATGTTATGCTACTGGATAATATGCAAATTGTGACATATAGGGGACTGTCTCTTTCTAAGCTCCATGCTACATATCATCACGCTGGGCATGTGAACCAATATGGATTATATGGGCAGAACGCATGCCATCTGTGCATTCAGGGAAAAGAGTTTTGTGGAAATTTTGCTTATAATGGAACCCAGTAGGATCTTGCACTTCTTAATCCATGATAGAATGTAACGGTATGAAATTAAATCTGGCCTTTGTGGAGAACCATTTAGTTAACCTCTTCTATGCTGTGATGACAGTCCACACCCGACTAGAGAGAGAGAGAGAGGCAGAAATATTACTGCAGAAACAAGCAAGTTGTCCTGTAAGTGAAGAGAGAAAAAAATGTATTTTTTAAAATTTCTTCGTTCAACCTCCCAATTTCTGTCCAATGAATGACTTTCTTGGCATACTATGACAAGCAGAATGTTCATTAAGAGAGAGTCTGGCAGCTTGTGCTTGAATTCTTTTCAAATGTTTAGTGTGCTGCAATGAAATTAAATAATATAGGGAAGGCATAAAAAGCACCAAAAAGTACCATGGAGAATGCCTTGGTAACAGGAAACAGCAAAGGCAGGGACTCTGGAGCCCAGGTTCAACCCTGGGCTTCTATTGTCTCTTGACCTTTCCTTGATCTGTGTCCCTACACACCCACCATTAAAGCAGCCAGTCAATATTGTCAAATCAGTCTTTTCAAACCTAGTAAGTTAGGTGACGGGGGACTTTAATTAAACCAAGGGAGGTTTATGGATTGGCAAACCAAGTCCCATAGCTCCGCAGAATACGTTTCAGGCCAAAAGAAATTCCATGTGAAGGAGGAAAGAAGTGACATGATCAAAGAAACAGGAGGGCTGAAATACCAAAGTGTAGATCAGTCAGGGAGTGAAACTGGCACGGTATAAACAAATGGGAGGAGAAATAAATGAAGTGAGACTTAAATGGGAGGGGGAAGCTAGGGAGGGCAACTGCAGGAGGGGCAGGTAGAATGATAGTCAGTGGTATGCTTATAAATGCTTAACAATGAACTTCTTGAGAATAAAAAGACCCTGATTTGCAGTATTTACTGATATCTGTGGTGTAAATGTTTCCACCAGGGCTGATTCCAAGCTGCCAACATGATGTCACTCAAGACTGAACTGAGATGAGATGCGCAGTGGCACACGATCATGTAGTATTGCTTCCAGATAGATACATAGACGTAAATAATCTCAAGAGTACAGATAGTAATAAAAGGGAGTAAAATAACTAGGCAGTGATACATTTTGAATGTTAACTACTTCTGTTTTCAATATAATTTAGTTAAATGTTATCTCATATAATTTAGTTTTTAATAACAGGTGTTTAACAACAGGCTTGCAAAATGCCTAATAATTCAACATTTGGGCTCTTGTGAGACACACAGGGTTAATGTTAGTGAGCTTCCAGGGAACAGTCCCCTTATACAGTTAGCTTTGCTTCTTGGGCTGGGGATGGGGTTGGGAGAGGAGCAACAGAGGTATGGAGCTTGAGATTCTTAAAGTGACATACTTACTGTTCTGCTGTCTTATTGTAAAACACAGCTTCTCTAATGAAGAACCTGTAGGATAGTGAAAAGTATTCTGGACTAGTAGTCATTCTTCCATTTTATGACCCTACTAGGTTGGATTAGATGCCCTTTTCTTTATACCCATACATCGTTGTACGTACCTTGTTCCAGTATTTTTCACACTGTGCTCTATGTTTGCTGATTTACTTATCTTTCTCACTAGACTAGATGCCACCTGGAGACAGAGACTATAAACAACAACAAAAAAAACACCCATTGCCGTCGAGCCAATTCCGACTCATAGCAACCCTATAGGACAGTGTAGAACTGCCCAATAGAGTTTCCAAAGAGCACCTGGTGGATTTGAACTGCCAACCTTTTGGCTAGCAGCTGTAGCACTTAACCACTATGCCACCAGGGTTGACAGAGACTATAAGGTGGCTTATTTTTGTTTGCTGTATGTCTGGTCCAAACTGAAATACTCACAGACCTTTATTTATTTATTTTTTTTAACAATGAAAAACTTCAGTGTGTATTTCCTAAAATTAAGGACATTTCCTTGTAACCACAGTAAAATTATCAAAATCAAGAAATTTAACATTGATATAAACCTGTTATCTAATCCACATTCCACATTCAATTTTATCAATCTTCACAGTAATGTCATTTATAGCTATTTATTTTCCTGTTGCATGATGTAATCCAGGATCTTATGTTGCACTTAATTATCACATCTTTTCAGTCTCTTTTAATCTGGGGTAGTTCCTCAGTCTTTATCGTTCTCAATTCTGATATTTTTAAAACATACAGGCCAGTTAACTGGTCTCTCATCTTGAGTTTGCTGAGGTATCTTGATTATTAGAGTCAAGTTATGCTTTTTTTTTTTTGTCAGTAATACCACAGAAATGGTGCTATATCCTTCCCAGTGTATTACACTGAGAGGCCTGTGATGTTGATTAATCCTACTACTGGTGATGTCAACTTTGATCACCTAGTTAAAGCAGTGCAACTAGGTTTCTTTCTTACAATATTACTTTTTTTTCCCCTTTGCAATTGATAGATATTTTCTCACTGAATTTTTGTCTACTAGTTTTAACACCCACTGATGAATTTCTAACTACATCACTTCTGTATTACCATTTTTCTGTGTGGAAGTGCTTTACCTTCTCCATTTATTCTATTCATTTATCTATATGGACTTGAGGATCTTATTTTATTCAGTGGGTTATAATATGCTACTACCGTTACTTATTTTGATGCTCAAATTTCTCTAGATTTGGCTATTGACAGTCCCTTCAAACTAATCCTGGGCCCTTCTAATTTGTCTGTATCATCCTTTTAGTACCCTTTTCCTTTCTGGTTCAACAGGTATTTCAGGATCATTTAAAATTTTTTTTTTTTTTGCCTCAGCCCTGAAATCAGCTCTTTTAAAATTATTATTATTAGAGAATGTTATTTAGAAACCAAGATCTGAATGCTAAATGTGCTTATAGCTTCTAGGTCTTGTCAGAGTTAGGAAATCTACCTTCCTATTTATCTTTCAAAAAGTCAAGAGTTTATGTTGATACCTTAACTCCAAACCACACTACCCTTTCCATATTTCTGACTACTTTTAGCAGTAGTGGGCCACCTTGCTTTCATTACCACAGGTAATTTTTTGAATGAATGGATCTCTACACTAACTTGCTTCTATCTAGGTCTGTAATCTCTATCAGAAAGAGGTTTTCTATTTATTCCATCATTGACTATGCAAAGGCATTCGATCGTGTGGACCATAACAAATTATGAATAACACTTCGAAGAATGGGAATTCCAGAACACTTAATTGTGCTCATGCAGAACCTGTACAGAGGCCAAGAGGTAGTTGTTCAAACAGAACAAGAGGATAGTGCGTGGTTTAATATCAGGAAAGGTGTGCATCAGGGTTGATTCCTTTCACTATACTTATTCAATTTGTATGCTAAACAAATAATCCAAGAAGCTGGACTATATGAAGAAGAACAGGGCATCAGGATTAGAGGAAGACTCATTAACAACTTGTAACATGCAGATGACACAACCTTGCTTGCTGAAAGTGAAGAGGACTTGAAGTACTTACTGATGAAGGTCAAAGACCACAGGTTTCAGTATGGATTACACCCCAGCATAAAACCAAACCCTGTGCCGTTGAGTTGATTCCGAATCATAGTGACCCTATAGGACAGAGTAGAACTGCCCCATAGAGTTTCCAAGGAGTGCCCGGTGGATTCGAACTGCCAGCCCTTTAGTTAGCAGCCATAGCACTTAACCACTACACCACCAGGGTTTCCCAACATAAAGAAAACAAAAATCCTAACAACTGGACCAATAAGCAACATCATGATAAACGGAGAAAAGATTGAAGTTGTAAAGGATTTCATTTTATTTGGATCCACAGTCAATACCCATGGAAGCAGCCATCAAGAAATCAAGTGACATATTACATTGGGCAAATCTGCTGCAAAAGACCTCTTCAAAGTGCTAAAAAGCCAAGATGTCACTTTGAGGACTAAGATGTGCTTGACCCAAGCCATGATATTTTCAGTTGCCTCATATGCATGTGAAAGTTGGACAATGAATAAGGAAAACTGAACAAGAATTGATGCCTTTGAATTATGGCGTTGGCAAAGAATATTGAATATACCATGGATTGCCAGAAGAACAAACAAATCTGTCTTGGCAGAAGTATAGCCAGAATATTCCTTAGAAGCAAGGATAGCGAGACTTTGTCTCATGTACTTTGGACACGTTATCAGGCGGCACCAGTTCCTGGAGAAGGACATCACGCTTGGTACAGCAGAGGGTCAGTGAAAAAGAGGAAGACTCTCAAAGAGTTGGATTGACACAGTGGCTGCAACAATGTGCTCAAACACAGCAAGAATTATGCGGACCGCGCAGGATTGGGCAGCATTTCATTCTATTGTACATAGGATCACTTATGAGGACAAACCAGCTCCATTCACTAACAACAACAACAATTCTATTGTAAATATTGAGGAGGCTGGCCAACCCACCTTTGTTTCAAAGTAAAGATATAAATAAAGGTTGCCTTGGTCACTATTTCCTTTTCTCCTGGGTCTCTCTCCTTTGTTACTTTACTCCCACTTGATACATACTTTGAGATGGAGAAGAAGATCTAATGCTCTATCAGTCCTCATGGTTGAACCATTCAACCTGTAATAATGTGTGGATTTGGATAATATAATCATCCAGGAGGGCTCTCAAATGAAATTATAAGACTGGCCTGGATTGGAGTTTCTCAGAAGAAGTGGGTCTGCACTGAAAATTACTTGCTGCCCTTTGCAATCGTGGCAGTTAGATAACTCAACAAGAGGGCCCTCGGAGAATATTGATACACACAAAATTGCAAAAATATGGATGCAATTTGTGGAGAAAGTGGATTTGATGTGAGTCTGTATTGGCTGCCAGCATGGAGTCACTCCCAAGTTGGATTAAAACATGCTGCAGCTCTCCATTCCAAAAGCTGGGCCAGCGTCCTCCTGACCTGTCCACTCAACCCTACTCTAGGGTACAGGACCAATTTGGCCCTGAGGTGGCGGCCTGATGTGGCTTCAATTATAGTCGACTGCAGGCATCAAGCCCCTCTTGCTCTAATAGAAATCTCACCCTGGGCTCAATTTCAGGTAGTGGGGACTTCTCCTTCTGCCTCGCCTTGGACAACAGTTCTAAGAACAGAAATCTCATTGTGTTCATTATTTCCAGAGTCTCTGGATAGGCAACTTGCTTACCAATCTTTAGGAATTGGCGCTGCTTGCCTTTGCTGTCCTACTAATGCCATCGGCTGACATATGTTAGCCTTTGAAAAATGCAAATAAGATAATATTACTCCTTTCCCAAAACTTCTCAATGCCTTCTCATTGTATTTAGAAAATACCTTCGTCTGGAAGGCTTTGCATGGTATGGCTCCTCCTGGTGCTCCAAACTCATATAAACTCCCTCTGAGGTACTATACAGTCTTGTCATTTTTCACAATCATCCAAGGCTCTGCCATAGGTATTTGGATGGGCTGTGTTCTCTGCCTGCAAATCTGTTCTCCAAGCTCTCTGTATGACTGGCTCTTTTATATCCTTCAAGTTTCAGCTGAAGGGTACCACCTGAGCAAATTCTTTCCTGATCACCCTTTCTAAAGTAGCACTCCTCCCTCATTACTTCTGCTACTACATTAATTTCCTAACTTCAAGCTATTATAATTGTATATATTTATTTGCAGCCGTGTTTATTGTCAACCTCCCCTACAACAGAAATAACATGATGGCAGTGACCACACGCTTTAATCACAGTTATAGTCCCAGTATCTAGCATAGTATCTAGGTCACACGGGTACAAAACACACACACACAAATTGTGAAATTCCAACAGCCTTTTTTACAGAAATAGAAAAACTAGAGAACAAAGTAGGAGGACTCATATGTCCTGATTTTAAAACATAATATACAGTTACAGTAACCAAAACAGTCTGGTACTGCTATAACAATAGAGACATAGAGATAAACCCATACATCTATGGTCAATTGATTTTTGACAAAGGTGCTAAGTCCATTCAATGGAGAAAGAAGAGTCTCTTCAATAAACCGTGCTGGGAAAATTGGATTTTCACATGCAGAAAAGTGACACAGGATCCATGTCTCACACCATACACAAAAACAAATTCAAAATGGATTAGGGACCTAAATGTGCAAACTAAAACCATAAAATTCTTAGAAGAATAATCAGGGGCAATGCTGTCAGGTCTACGTTTAAACAATAGATAATCTAATTAAGAACAAAACCACAAACAGCAAAAGACAAAATAAATAAATGGGACCTCTAAAAATTAAAAGCTTTTGTTCAACAAAATACCCAAAAAGTAAAAAAGACTAGTTATCGACTGGGAGAATATCTTCAGAAACCATGTATCTGACAAGAATCTAATAACCAAAAATATTTATAAAATTTCAACAACTTGACAACAAAAAGACAACCCAGCCGTAAAATGGGCAAAGGACTTGAATAGACGTTTCACCAAAGAGGACATTCAAATGAACACCAAACACATGAAAAGATGTTCGGCATCATTAGCCATCAAAGAGATGCAAATCAAAATCACAATGAGATACAATTTCACTCCCGCTAGTATAGCTAAGATAATAAAAACAGAAAATAATAAATGTTGGCAAGGATGTCGAGAAATTGGAATGCTTATCCATTGCCAGTGGGAATGTGAAATGGTACAGCTGTTGTGGAAAACAGTGTGGTGGTTCCTCAAAAAACTAAAAATAGAACTACCACATAACCCAGCAATTCCACTACAAAAGATTTGAAGGCAGAGACTCAAAAAGAGCCTTGTATGCCAATGTTCATTGCAGCACTATTCTCAATAGCCAAAAAGTGGAAACAACATAAATACCCATCAACACATGAATGGATAAATAAAATGTGGTACATACATACAATAGAATAGTACACAGCCAGCAGGAGAAATGAAGTCTTGATACATGCTACAGTATGGACAGAGCTTGAAGATGCTATGTTGAGTGAAATCAGCCAGTCACAAAAGGACAGATATTATATGACCTCACTTACATATAAAAAGACAAGAAAAGGCATATGTATAGAGACCAAAGCTTATTAGTGGTTACCAGGGGTGGGAAGGAGAGAGAAAAGGGGAGTTAACAGTGATGGAAAATTCACCATTGATTAAGGGTAGGGTTACATAGCTGATCATTGTAATTGCTGTCAATAAGTTGTACATCTGTAAAAAGTTGAATTGGCAAAGGTTGTGTGATAGATACTGCTGACGGTTAAGATAGTATGTCAACTTGGCTGGAACATGATTCTCAGTATTTTGTCAGTTGTATAATGCTGTGATCATATCCCTGTTGAGATCTGATATGTGATCACCCCCATGATGGGATCTGCTGTGAGTTGGTGCTCTTGGGGGCAGGACCTTAGCAGCTTACTGTCCCCCCTCAGCCTTCATCTGTCCACCCTCTGGCACCATTCTCTTCCCTCTCTCCTTGCCCAGACTTTTGCTCATTCTGAATCCTGCAGCTGGCTTCTGTTCGTCTGACCTCCAGTTCTTGGGACTTGAGCTAGCAGCTTACCTGTGGTGTTGGCTGCCGATTTTGGGATTTGTCAATCTTCACAGCCTATGAGAAACAGCCCGGTTCTCCAGTCTGCCGCTTTCCTGACCTATGAACTGGGGACATTGCAGCCTCCGTAGCTGTGTGAGCCATTTCCTTGATATCTCTCTATATATACATATTTATAAGCTTTATTCATTTTGTTTCTCTAGAGAACCCAGTTTAAGACAGATATAACAGTGACCAAAAAAAAAAAAAAAAAAAAAAAAGCTTCTGGGGCTGCTTACGTACAACCATACACCTCATGGGATTTGGTTCCTTGGTTTGGAGGTTTAGGGTCATGGTTTCATGGGACATTCCAGTTAATTGGCCTAATAAACTGTTTAGTGCTTCTGTTCTACCTTCTGGTTCGTTGTGTAGTGCCTGGGGTCTTAAAACCTTGCAAATGGCCATCCAAGGCATAACAATTGATTTCTGTCCACCTGGAGCAACAGAGAGAGGAGAGTCAGGACTAGGAGGAGGATATGGAGTGTGTGGCTAATTGCCTCCATGAACAACTGCCTCCTTGGCCACGAGACCAGAAGAACTGGATGGTGCCTGGTTATGATTACTAAACATTTTGATCAAAGATTCCATAGAAAAATTCTAATCAAAAGAGGGAAAATATAGAACAGAATTTAAAATTCTAATGGACTCTAGACTTCCTAGAACCATGAAAGGTAGATGAACCCCTGAAACTATTGCCCTGAGAAACCTTAAACCAAAAATCTTCCCTGAAGTCATCTTAAAGTCAAACAATAGTTTAGCTTAACAAGTAAAAAATATCTTCCTTGAGCATTACGCTCATTTAAGAACTGTCTACATGGGATCAAACTGACAACAGCAACTTGATAGGTTAGATAGGTACCTTGGGAGACAGGAAGTTTATGTTAAGGAGGGAGAAACAACTCAGAAAAGGAGGGTGAGAATGGTTGCACAACTCAAAGAATAGAGCCAGTGTCACTTAATTGTACATATAGAAACTGTTTGAATTGGTTTATGTTTTACTGTGTATATGCTCAACAACAACAACATAAATAAAATTTGGGAAAGAAGTATGAAATGAATTAATTAATTAATAATGAATTCATGAATGATATAGATCCCTGGTGCCACCAACCTAGTTTATTATTTATGGGCTGTATTTTTTTTTATTGTCTTAACGGCATTCTACTAATATATTGTTGGACGTTGTTGACAATGCTTAGCATTATGCTACTTGATGTTTATATAAGTGCTTTTTAACAGCTTTTTGGGGGTACAGTGGAACACTTTTTTATTTTAAATTCAATCTGGCAATAAAGCCCCAAAGATAAAACTTATGAAAATGAGTCTGCTCTGCTTAGCTTAGGAGTGAGAGGACCCAAGTTTTCTCCCTTTCCCCACTGAGATGTAGTTGTTGTTGTTATTAGTTGTCATAGTGTTGGCTCCGATGCATGGTGACCCCATGCACAATGGAACCAAATGCTGCCTGATCCTGTACCATCCTCCTGGTCAGTTAAAGATCAGACTGTTTTGATCCACAGGGTCTCCACTAGCTGATTTCAAGAATACATCACCAGGCCATTCTTTCTAGTCAGTCTTAGCCTGGAAGCTCTGATGAAATCTGTTCAGCATCATAGCAATGCGGGGAGCCTCTACTGACAGTTGGGTGGTGGTTGTGCAGGAGGTGCACTGGCTGGGAATCAAATCTGGGCCACCAGCATGGAAGGGGAGGGAGTATTCTACCCCTGAAACACCAATGTCCCCAGGTTCTCACTTAGACACTTCTGAAAAAGCTTAGAGCTTTACACAGGATAGCCTGGAAAGCCATAGTTCAGTAGATGCTTCTTTAACTCCATGGTCTGCCTTCTAGAATGGACTTCCCTTTGCAAACTGCTCCACCCCACAGCCTGGCCTTACTTCAATCTCTCCTGTTATGTTCCAGCACTGCAATTAATTGTTCCATGTCTCAGTATATCAGAAAATACTTCACAGAGACCCTAGATTGGAACAGTTGGTCTCTGAACTTGATGGTACATCATTGACAAATACTTGAACCAATCCATAACAAACTCTGTCAGTCTGCTAGCACCAAGAAAGCAGGACAGATTTCTGTGAAGGATTTTAACAGATGGGCTAATTGGGATCAGTTTTATTACTGTTTTAAAATGTATCTAATGCACCCACAGTGAGGCTTTTAAGAACCCTGACAAAATCTGAAATTGAAATTAAACTGAAAAAGCATATGCACGCCAGATTCTCAATGCCACAAAGTCTTCCACAATTACTGCTCTGGTTTCCAACAACAACAACAAAAGCCCCCTTGGTCGTCCTTCCCTGAGGCAGTGTCTCGATAAACCAATAAACCAAATACCATGTCCAGGAAGCCCTGGAGCTCTGATCTCCCAGAATTAAAAAAAAAAAAACACTGAGTAAATTTTAAGTCTTTCTCACTAACTTTTAAAGTGTAGCAGTGGTCCATGAAACAGAAAACTATCTAGGCAGCCAGAGGGCATGGGAAGAGCCATAAGGAGGTATTGACCACAGTTGAGGAGACCCAAGTTCCTTAAAGGCCTGCAAGGCCTTCCCCTTCTGCAATCTGGACCTGCCTCACTCCCTGGCCTCATTTCCTGCTCTGCTTGCTTTTCCCTTGCTGTGCCAGCTACCCCATCACACTGCTTTATGCCTCCTTGCTTTTGCTCATTTTGTTTCCATTGCTTGGAATGCAGAGTCCCAGACCAGAAGTCAGAACAGCATGTCCTCCATGTCAGGCCTCACATGAGGTGTTGAGGATGCATAGTTGGACACGCACACAGTTCTGTCTTTGGCAAGTTGGCAGTGGGGTCTGGAGCTGTGAGTGTCAAATACACATGGGATTCTGAAGACTGTATTAAAAAAAGAAGAATGTAAAACAGCTAAGTTTTATATATATATATATAGTTGTTGTTGTTAGGTGCCATTGAGTCAGTTCTGACTCATAGTGACCCTATGCACAACAGAATGAAACACTGCCTTGTCCTGTGCCATCCTTACAATTGTTTTGCTTGAGCTCATTGTTGCAGTCACTGTGTCAATCCACCTTGTTGAGGGTCTTCCTCTCTTCCGCTGGCCCTGTACTCTGCCAAGCATGATGTCCTTCTCCAGGGACTGATCCCTCCCAACAACATATATATATATATATCCCATGTTGAAATGACAATGTTTTGGATATACTGGACTAGAGTAAAATACATTATTAGTTTTACTTATTTTCCTTTACCTTTCTTTTAATGTAGCTATTAGAAAATATATCATCACACATATGGCTCACATTATATTTCTTTTGGACAGCACTGCTCTGGAGGAGTGGTTCCCAACCTGCCTGATCATCTGAACCATCTGGAGAACTTTGTCAAAAGAGAGATTCCAGGTCTCCATTCTCTGGTAATTTTGATTTAGTAGGTGCTGGTGGGGTCAAAGAGAGTCCCTGGGTGGTGCAAACAGTTAATTTGCTCAGCTGCTAACTGAAAAACTGGAGGCTCAAATTCACCCAGAATTGCCTCAGAAGAAAGGCCTGGAGAGGCAGGGCCAAGACGGTTAAGTAGTCAGACACTTCCAGTGATCCCTCTTACAACAAAGACCAAAAAGCAAATGAATTGGTTATATATATAACAAGCTAGGAGCCCTGAACATCAAAGGCAAAGTTAGGAAATCAGACTGAGCAGCAGGGGAAGAGAGAGATGGTTCAGAAGCAGCCATGAGTTGCTGGACCTGACTTGGCGCCCCTCACGCACGATCCCCTGGTGCAACACCGGCGGGGCTGGTGGTAGCGTTCAGGACATGGTTTCCTTAGCCACAGAGTCTACTCACATCTCCAGATCAGCGAAGAACAGCGCTCTCAGCAAAAGGAAAGTGCTTGTGTCTAATTTAGCCCATGGATCAAATAGCACCCCTTGTGAAAGAACACCTTCCCATTTATCTGATCCCTTCTCCCTCTGCCCCAGGCCCCCAAGCTGGCTTCAGTGGTTGTCATTTTCCCTGTACCTGAGATAGGTCCTGTTGCGTGCCCTGAGCCATTCTCCCAGCCTTGGAGAAGGAACAAATTAACAAATGGAGAAAAAATAATCTGTCAGAGTCCTAAACTGGGAACTCAGGGTAGAAGCTTGTTCTATGCAGGCGCAAATGGTACACAGATTTTGAATGCCTTTCACCCCTGCATGGACCTAGGTGGGCCCATTTCAGCAGCTTAGCCCATTGTTGGCAGACTGCAATGGAATATGTGCCTGAGATCTGACTTCAACTATTTCAGTTGTGAAGTGGAGGGGTGGATTTTTGACATTTGACACCAGTGTGCATATTACGCAGGGTCCTCACCTATCCACATCAGTGGCCTGAGAACTGATGGCTCCACCCATGCCACCTAGCCACCAGTGACAGTGGTCCGAGGATAAGTGGTGCCTTACAGTCCTTACAACAAAAAGGATTGGGTGCCCATGGTCTGGCTGCAGAAGCCACCCACCTGTGTGCTGTAGGGAACAGGGACGTAATTTCCTCACATTCAGGGGACAGTTTTCAGCCCCCTGCCTTTCTCAGAGTATGATCCCCTGCTGCAACCAGATACCTGTGCCTACACCAATCAGCCCTGTTCCTCTAAGACTGTAGGAGAGAGCCCGTACCATACACTTGGACACCTGAGCTGAATCCATACAAGAAAAGTGAATGGATTCCCAGGCTCACGTAACTGTTAACAGCTCTAGCCATCTGGTGACAGGACTTTAGAGCTTCAAAGGTGCAAATAATCAAGCTAGCTCACTCAAGCAGCCTATTTGGGCATATCAAAACAAAACAAAGCAAGGAGTTAGGAGACAGTAAACAAACATAAAAATGAACTAACACAATAACTTCTAGATGGCTGGGAGACAACAGTCAATATGAAATCACATAAAGAAGCAGATCATGATCACTTCAATAAGCTCCCAAAACAAAGAATCAAGGAATCTCCCAGATGAAGTCATATTCCTAGAATTAGCACGGGTAGAATACAAAAGATTAATATACAGAACTCTTCAAGCTAACAGGAAGGAGATCAGGCAAAATGCAGAACAAGCCAAAGAACACACAGATAAAGCAGCCAAGGAAATTAAGATCATTCAAGAACACAATGACAAGTTTAATTGGCTGCAAGAATCCATAGAGACAGCAATCAGAAATTCAGAAGATTAACAATAAAATTTCAGAATTAGCAACTCAATAGAAAGTCAGAGGAGCAGAATTGAGGATATGGAAGTCTGAATTAGTGAGATAGAAGATAAAAAACTTGGCACCAATATATTCGAAAGAAAATCACATAAAAGAATTTAAAAAAAATGAAGAAACTCTAAGAATCATGTGGGACTCTATCAAGAGAAATAACCTATGAGTGACTGGAGAACCAGAACAGGGAAAGAGAACAGAAAAAAACAGAGAGAATTGTTGAACATTTATTGGCGGAAAACTTCACTGATATTGTGAAAGATGAGAAGATATTTATCCAAGATTCTCACTGAACCCCACATAAGGTAGTTTCCAAAAGAAAGTCACCAAGATATATTTTAATCAAACGTGCCAAAACCAAAGATAAAGAGAGAATTTTAAGAGCAGTTAGGGATAAACAAAAAGTCACCTACAAAGGGGAGTCAATAAGAATAAGGTTGGACTACTCAGCAGAAACCATTCAGGCAAGAAGGCAATGAGATGACATATATAAAGCACTGAAGGAAAAAAATTACCAGCCAGGAATCACATATCCAGCAAAACTGCCTCTCAAATATGAAGGTGAAATTAGGACATTTCCAGACAAACAGAAGTTTAGGGAATTTGCAAAAAACCAAACCAAAACTACAAGAAATACTGAAGGGAGTTCTCTGGTCAGAAAATCAATAACAGCAGATAACAACCCAAGACTAGAACACAGCAAAGAGCAATCAAATATCAACCCAGATAGGGAAATCACACACACACACACAAACAAGATTTAAAAAAATGCTCAAAACAGGGAAACAACTATGTCATTATGTAAAAGACGAAAACATGAAATCAATAAAGAGGGACTGAAAAATGTAGTCACAGATCTTTCATATGGAGAGGAAGTCAAGGTGATGTAAAGAGATAAAAGTTTGGTTTAAACTTAAAAAATAGTGGCAAATATTAAGGTAACCACAAAGGAGGCTAACAATCCTAAACATTAAAATAAAATACAAGAAAAACACAAAGACTCAGCAAAAACAAAATCAACAACAATGAAAAAGAGGAACATGCAATTTACAAAGGAAAACTACTCAGCACAAAAAATTAGGTGGAAAAAAGAAATCTTCAATAACACACAAAAAAAGACATCAAAATGACAGCACTAAACTCATACTATCCATAATTATACTGAATGTAAATGGACTAAATGCACCAATAGACAGTGTCAAAAGGATAAAAAAAAAACAATCTGTCTAAATGCTGCCTACAAGAGACACATGTTAGACTCAAAGACACCAACAAACTAAAACTGAAAGGATGGAAAAAATATATCAAGCAAACAACAATCAAAACAGAGCTGGAGTAGTAATATTAATTTCTGGCAAAATAGACTTTAACGTTAAATTTACCACAAAGGACAAGAAAAGACACTATATAATGACTAAAGGGACAATATACCATGAGGATATAACCATATTAAATATTTATGTACCCAATGACAGGGCTCTAAAATACATAAAACAAACTCTAACAGCATTGAAAAGAGAGTTAGACAGCTCCACAATGATATTGGGAGACTTCAACACACCACTTTTGGTGAAGGCCAGAACTTCCAGAAAGAAGCTCAATAAAGACACGGAAGATCTAAATGCCACAATCAACCAACTTGACCTCATAGACATATACAGAACACTCCACCAAACAGCAGACAAGTATACTTTCTTTTCCAATGCACATGGAACATTCTCTAGAATAGACAACATATTAGATTATAAAGCAAGTCTTAGCAGAATCCAAAACATTGAAATATTACAACGCATCTTTTCTGACCATAAGGCCATTAAAGTAGAAATCAATAACAGAAAAAGCAGGGGATAGAAATCAAACACTTGGAAACTGAAAAACACCTTGCTCAAAAACGACTGGGTTATAGAAGAAATCAAGGGTGGAGTAAAGAAATTCATAGAATCCAATGAGAATGAAAACACATCCTATCAGAACCTTTGGGACACAGCGAAAACAGTGCTCAGAGGTAAATTTATATCAATAAATGAACGCATACAAAAAGAAGAAAGGGCCAAAATCAAAGAATTATCCCTACAACTGGAAAAAAATAGAAAGAGAGCAATAAAAGAAACCCTCAGGCACCAGAAGAAAGCAAAAAATAAAAATTAGAGCAGAATTCAATGACATAGAGAACAGAAAAACAATTGAAAGAGTTAACAAGACCAAATTTTGTTAATCTTTGAAAAGATTAACAAAATTGATAAATCATTGGCCAAACTGACAAAAGAAAAACAGGAGAGGAAGCAAATAACCCGAACGAGAAATGAGATGGGTGTATCACAACAGACCCAACTGAAATTAAAAGAATCATATCAGGTTACGATGAAAAATTGTACTAACAAATTTGAAAACCTGGAAGAAATGGAAAAATTTCTAGAAACACACTACCCACCTAAACTAACACAAACAGAGGTAGAACAACTAAATAAACCTATAACAAAAAAAGAGATTGAAAAGGTAATTAAAAAACTCCCAACAACAAAAAAGTTCTGACCCCGATGGCTTCACCGGAGAATTCTACCAAACTTTCAGAGAAGAATTAGCACCACTATTATTAAAGGTATTTCAAAGCATAGAAAATGATGGAATACTCCCAAACTCATTCTATGAAGCCAGCATATCCTCGATACTAAAACCAGGTAAAGACTCCACAAAAAAAGAAAATTACAGACCAATATCCCTCATAAACTTAGATGCAAAAATCCTCAACAAAATTCTAGCCAATAGAATTCAACAACATATCAAAAAAATAATTCACCATGACCACAAAGGATTCATACCAGGTATGCAAGGATGGTTCAACATTAGAAAAATAATCAATGTGATCCATCATATAAATAAAACAAAAGACAAGAACCACATGATCTTATCGATTGAGGCAGAAAAGGCATTTGACAAAGTTCAACACCGATTCGAGACAAAAACTCTCAACAAAATAGGAATAAAAGGAAAATTCCTCAGTATAATGAAGGGCATTTAAACAAAGCCAACAGCCAACATCATCCTAAATGGAGATAGTCTAAAAGCATCACCCTCGAGAACAAGAACCAAAAAAGGATGCCTTTTATCACCACTCTTATTCAACATTGTGCTGGAGGTCCTAGACAGAGCGATTATGCTAGATAAAGAAATAAAGGGCATTCAAATTAGTAATGAAGAAGCAAAAGTATATCTATTTGCAGATCACATTATCTTATACAAAGAAAACCCTAAAGAATCTGCAAAAAACTATTGAAAATAATAGAAGAGTTCAGCAGAGTATGAGGATACAAGATAAACATACAAAAATTCCTCTACACCAACAAAGAGAATGTCAAAGAGGAAATAGCCAAATCAGTACCATTTACAGTACCCTCCGAAAAGATAAATACTTAGGAAAAAATCTAACCAGAGACATAAAAGACCTATACAAAGAAAACTACAAGACACTATTGCAAGAAACCAAAAGAGACCTACATAAGGGGAAAAACACACCTTGCTCACAGATAGGAAGACTCAACATTGTAATAATGTCTAGTCTACCCAAAGCGATCTATAGATACAATGAAATCCCAATCCAAATTCCTATGACATTTTTTAAGGAGATAGAGATGCAAATCAGTAACTTCACATGGAAGGGAAAGAGGCCCCAGATAAGCAGCATTACTGAAAAAGAAAAACAAAGTGGGAGGCCTCACACTACCTGATTTTAGAACATATTATACTGCCACAGTAGTCAAAACAGCCTGGTGCTGGTACAACAACAGGTACATAGACCAATGGAAAAGAACTGAGAATCCAGACATAAATCCATCCACATATGAGCAGCTGATATGTGTTATATGGGGAAAAGGCAGTGTCTTAAAAAATAAATAAATAAAATTAAATCAAATTAAACTAAATTAAATTTTTTTTTTTTTTAAACAAATGGTGCTGGCATAACTGGATGTCCATCTAAAAAAAAAATGAAACAAGACTCATACCTCACACCATGCCCCAAAACTAACTCAAAATGGATCAAAGACCTAAATATAGAATCGAAAATGATAAAGATCTTGGAAGAAAAAATAGGGACAATGCTAGAAGCCCTAATACACAGTATTAGGCATAAACAGTATACAAAACATAACTAACAATGCACGAACACCAGAATAGAAACTAGATAACTGGGAGCTCCTAAAAATCAAAAATGTGTGCTCATCCAAAGACTTCACCAAAAGAGCAAAAAGGTTACCTACGGACTGGGAAAAAGTTCCTGGCTACGACAAATCCAGTCAGTGTCTGATCTCTAAAATCTACATGATATTGCAAAACCTCAACAACAAAAAGACAGATAACCCAATTAAAAAATGGGCAAAGGATATGACAAGTACTCTACCAAAGACATTCAGGTGGCAACAGATACATGAGGAAATGCTCAGGATCATTAGCCATTAAAGAAATGCATATCGATACTACAATGACACACCATCTCACCCCAACAAGGCTGGCATTAATCCAAAAAACACAAAATAATAAATGTTGGAGAGGTTGTGGAGAGACGGGAACACTTATACGCTGCTGGTGGGAATGTAAAAGGGTACAACCACTTTGGAAACTGATTTAGCGCTTCCTTAAAAAGCTAGAAATAGAAGTACCATAACCCAAAAGGCAAACCAAACCCACTGCCGTTGAGTTGATTCCGACTCATAGCGACCCTATAGGACAGAGTGGAACTGCCCCGTTGAGTTTCCAAGAAGTGCCTGGCAGATTCGAACTTCTGACCTTTTGGTTAGCAGCCGTAGCACTTAACCACTACACCACCAGGGTTTCTGCTACTGTCAACAGTGCTGCAATGAACATGGGTGTGCATATATCTGTTCATGTGAAGGCTCTTATTTCTCTAGGATATATTCCAAGGAGTGGGATTGCTGGATCATGGTAGGAATATATCCTAGAGAGATAAGAGCCTTCACACGAACAGATATATGCACACCCATGTTCACTGCAGCACTGTTTACAACACTGAAAAGATGGAAGCAACCAAAGTTCCCATCAACAGATGAATGGATAAATAAATTATGGCATATTCACATAATGAAATACTACACAAAGATTAAGAACAATGATGAATCTGTGAAACATCTCATAACATGGAGGAATCTGGAAGGCATTATGCTAAGTGAAATTAGTCAGTTGCAAAAGGAAAATATTGTATGAGATCACTATTATAAGAACTCAAGAAATAGTTTAAACACATAAGAAAATATTCTTTGATGTTTACAAGGTTGGGGAGGGAAGGAGAGGGGTATTCACTAATTAGATAGTAGACAAGAACTATTTTAAGTGAAGGGAAAGACAATGCACAATATAGGAGAGGTCAGCACGACTGTACTAAACCAAAAGCAGAGAAGTTTCCTGAATATAACCGAATGCTCTGAAGGCCAGAGTAGCAGGGACAGGGGTCTGGGGATCATGGTTGCAGGTGACATCTAGGTCAACTGGCATAACAAAATGTATTAAGAAAGCATTCTGCATCCCACTTTGGTGAGGTGTGTCTTGGTTCTTAAAATCTAGCAAATGGCCATCTAAGAGGTATCAATTAGTCTCAAAGCACCTGGAGGAAAGGAAAATGAAGAACACCAAAGACACAAAGTAATTATGAGCCCAAGAGAAGGCCACATAAACCAGAGCCTACACCAGCCCGAGATCAGAAGAACTAGATGGTGCCTGGGTACATCTGATGACTGCCCTGATGGGGAACACAACAGAGAATCTCTGATGGAGCAGGAGAATAGCGGGATGCAGACCTCAAATTCTCATTAAATGACCAGATGTAATGGTCTGACCGAGACTGGAGGGACCCCAGATATCATGGTCCCTGGACCTT
The DNA here is from genome assembly GCF_030014295.1 of Loxodonta africana. NCBI lineage: Eukaryota > Metazoa > Chordata > Mammalia > Proboscidea > Elephantidae > Loxodonta > Loxodonta africana. Next base: position 96,403,618 of record NC_087344.1, read on the forward strand.
GTGTTGGCCCAAAACTGGAATCATTCTTGAAGCCAATTCTTCAGGTGGGGATTGGAAATTGATACTGCTGAGGAGTGAGCTTCTTGGCTCAAGTCGACACATGAAACTATGTGCGCAGCTCCTGTTTGGAGGCAAGATGAGAAGGCAGAGGGGGACAGGAGCTGGTTGAATGGACACGGGGAATACAGGGTGGAGAGGAGGAGTATGCTGTCTCATTAGGGGGAGTGTAGCTAGGAGTACATAGCAAGGTATGTGTAAGTTTTTGTATGAGACTTGATTTGTAAACTTTCACTTAAAGCGCATTAAAAAGAAAAGATTTTACAGATATAACTATCTTGATCTTTAAAATAAAATATAAGGTGAAAATTCGAAAAAGAAGAAGAAGAAGAAGGTCCTGGTGACCTGTTAAAAATTAGCCATTCCAAACCCAGTGGTGCACAGTCCCACTCTGACACACATGGGGTCACAGCAGGTGGTTTGTAAGGGGCCCTAGAATCCTATTTTTACCATGTTCCCCATGTCATTCAATGGCTACCATCACCCCAATTTGAGACAAAGGCTACTATCTTACCTTGGGCTTCCCTCTATTGCAGTGATCCCCAATCCCCAATGTGTATCAGAATCACTTCAGGGAAATTAACAAAAATAAATAAACAACTGTCTATCTTTAAAATTTGGATTCAATTGGTGTTTCTTTTCTTTTTTTTAAAGCTCCTTGGCGATTCTCAAGTGCAGCCAGGAGTAGACACAATCGCCCTACCCCAGCACTTGCCACGTGTGTTAGAGGTTCCGTGAACTTCCCTTTCTCCTTTGTTAGACTGTGAGCTCCCTGATGTCAGAGGCTTTGCCTTGGTTGTCACTATATTCCCTGTGCCTATAGTAGCAGCCACAGGAGTGTGGCTAAATGAAGGCGTCAGAGTTCACCCTTTGTGGTTTGACATTTGGGCAACAGCTTTCCTGCCCTGGCTTGGCTCTGATTTCCACCTCTATATTTTCTTTGGCCCCATGTACCTTCCCTTAGCAGCTGGCATCCCCAGCTTCCTGCCTCCCTGGGATTTTTTCTAGCAGCAATGAGTGGGCTGTCTCAGTCCCCTGTTTCTCTGCTATCCTCACCATCCCCTTTCACTCTAAGGGTTGCACAAAGCTACAGAAAGGAGAGTTGCGATGAAACTTGGAGCTGCATTTCTCCTCAGTGACCTCCTCTGACTTGGCCTGAGTGCCATGACTCAGCACACTAGGATTGAGAGCAGCGTGTTCAGTGTTCAGTGCCTGGAGCACTGGGCAGCGGTCAGAAGATCTGTGCTGCCACTGACTTCCCTGGGCATGGGACTCCTCTCTCTGACCTCATATTCTCAACTACGAGGGGGAAAGCCAGCAAGCGAGAAAATCAAAAGGCAAACCTATTGCTGTCGAGTTGATTCCTGCTTATAGCTACCTCACGGGTTATAGAGCAGAACTGCTTCATGGGGGTTTCTTGGCTGTAATCTTTACGGAAGGAGATTGCCAAGCATTTCTTCTGTGGTACCACTGGGAGGGTTTGAACTGACAACTTTTAGGTTAGTAGTCAAGTTACAAACTGCCTGCACCACCCAGGGGCAATATCAGCTCTATATTCTTGATGACTATGGGATTCTTTTCGACCTAGTCACCCTCCAACCATCCAGTCACAAACAAAGCCCTAAGGAGCACCAGCCGTGTGGAGCACCAGCCATGTGCAACACTGACCTACGTGCCGGTGATGCAGCAGGGAACAGGCAGAAATGGCCTCTTGCTAGGGACTTGCTTCAAAATTACAGCCTTAGCATTTCAGTCATGATACCCTTCTCTTCTATGAGACTCCTCCAGCCCACACCCTCCCGTCTTTTTTGTTGTTATTGTTAGGGGCTTTCAAGGTAGCCCCCGACCCATGGTGACCCCACGCACAATGGAACGAGATGCTGCCCAGTCCTGTGCCAGTCCCATGATCAGCTGTGGATTGGACCTTTGTGAGCCATAGGGTTTTCATTGGCTGATTTTTGGAAGCAGATTACCAGGCCCTTCTTCCTAGCCTATCTTAGTCTGGAAGCTTCGCTGAAACCTGTTCAGCATCATAGCAACTTGCAAGTCTCCACTGACAGATGGCTGGCGGCTGCGGTTTGTATGCATGGGCTGGGAAGGAAACCCAGGTCCCCCAGATGGAGGGTGAGAATTTTACCACTGAGCCACTAATACACTCTCACTGAATGTTTACCACGTGCTGAAACCTTTGATAACTCTTCTCATTTAAGCCCCACAATCATCCTCCCTAGTAGGTATGATCCTCCCCATTTTAGGGTGAGGAAACTGAGCCTCAGAGTCCCCCTTTCATCTTGGTCCCTCAGACCTCAGCTAAGCTGCTCTCACAAGATCGAGGAACACATCTGCCTTTCCGAGGAGCAGCCAGTGGGAAGATCCAACAACGTCTGTATAGACGAAGCACATCTAATCAATGATCAGAATGCTGGTTCTCTTTAAAAAATATTTTAGGACGAGCATTTCACTACCCCATTGTTGCCATGGATGATGAGATGAATTGGAAAAACAACAAATGACTAAAAATCACTGGAAAGCTTGAAAATTTAAAATGGGGTGGGGGCTGGTTTTCTAGGCTTGAAGTAGGGGCTTCCATTGTAATCTCCAAAGAATAAACTAGCTGATTCAGGCATTTATTTTATAAAGACTACTTCCTGTTACCACTCAAAGCTGTGGCAAAAATAATAATAGATGATTTCAAATTATTTTGAGTCACTGTGTGTGTAACTGACAAGGAAGGGGGAAAAGTGAGCATCTTTTGTTAATGAAGAAATTACCTTTCTTCTATAAATTCTCTGAAAAACCAGAGGACAGAATTCTGAGCTGAATGATTCTCATTGGAACAGAAAACTTTGAGCTACTTTCCAAAATTGTTTTTTTTTCTTTTCCTGCCAAAGGGGGGAAAATCCACTTCCAAATGAATGAGTGGGTAATTGAAAATACGATAGGATTACAGAAGACAATAAAAATAAATGTAATTAAAAAGGGGCAAAGATCATCTCTGTCTTGAACGTAACTAATGAAGTGCTGTGAGGTGAGTAATGAGAAGAAAGTTTCTCTTAACTGCCAACTTGGTCACATTGACAGGGTAGCCCAGCATCTCCAGTGACAAGGAAATGTAAGGCTGGCATAAACCCAGACAGATGAAGCCCAGGCCTAATTAGTTTTCCAGCGTGAAATCTAATTAGTAACAGTATACCTTAGTAAACGGGTGACACAGTTTTGGTGGTCACAGTGGTGGCAGTTCAAAACTAGGGGTCCCAAGTTGTTGATAAGAATAAGTGGAGTCTGAATAGCCTAGAAATGGCTTGAAATATTGACTAAATATCTACTCCATACCAAGTCCTGGCCTAGGAACTTTTTTTTTTTTTTTTTTTGTAACTTTTATTAAGCTTCAAGTGAACGTTTACAAATCCAATCAGTCTGTCACATATAAGTTTACATACATCTCACTCCCTACTCCCACTTGCTCTCCCCCTCTTGAGTCAGCCCTTTCAGTCTCTCCTTTCTTGACAATTTTGCCGGCTTCCCTCTCTCTCTCTATCCTCCCATCCCCCCTCCAGACAAGAGTTGCCAACACAATCTCAAGTGTCCACCTGATATAATTAGCTCACTCTTCATCAGCGTCTCTCTCCCACCCGCTGACCAGTCTCTTTCATGTCTGATGAGTTGTCTTCGGGGATGGTTCCTGTCCTGTGCCAACAGAAGGTCTGGGGAGCATGGCTGCCGGGATTCCTCCAGTCTCAGTCAGACCATTAAGTTTGGTCTTTTTATGAGAATTTGGGGTCTGCATCCCACTGATCTCCTGCTCCCTCAGGGGTCCTCTGCTGTGCTCTCTGTCAGGGCAGTCATCGATTGTGGCCGGGCACCAACTAGTTCTTCTGGTCTCAGGATGATGTAGGTCTCTGGTTCATGTGGCCCTTTCTGTCTCTTGGGCTCTTAGTTGTCGTGTGGCCTTGGTGTTCTTCATTTTCCTTTGCTCCAGGTGGGTTGAGACCAATTGCTGCATCTTAGATGGCCGCTTGTTAGCATTTAAGACCCCAGACGCCACATTTCAAAGTGGGATGCAGAGTAGTTTTCATAATAGAATTATTTTGCCAATTGACTTAGAAGTCCCTGCAAACCATGTTCCCCAGACCCCCGCCCTTGCTCCGCTGACCTTTGAAGCATTCATTTTATCCCGGAAACTTCTTTGCTTTTGGTCCAGTCCAATTGAGCTGACCTTCCATGTATTGAGTGTTGTCTTTCCCTTCACCTAAAGCAGTTCTTATCTACTGATTAATCAATAAAAAACCCTCTCCCACCCTCCCTCCCTCCCCCCCTCGTAACCACAAAAGTATGTGTTCTTCTCAGGTTTACTATTTCTCAAGATTTTATAACAGTGGTCTTATACAATATTTGTCCTTTTGCCTCTGACTAATTTCGCTCAGCATAATGCCTTCCAGGTTCCTCCATGTTATGAAATGTTTCAGAGATTCGTCACTGTTCTTTATCGATGCGTAGTATTCCATTGTGTGAATATACCACAATTTATTTAACCATTCATCCGTTGATGGACACCTTGCTTGCTTCCAACTTTTTGCTATTGTAAACAGAGCTGCAATAAACATGGGTGTGCATATATCTGTTTGTATGAAGGCTCTTGTATCTCTAGGGTATATTCCCAGGAGTGGGATTTCTGGGTTGTATGGTAGTTCTATTTCTAACTGTTTAAGATAACGCCAGATAGATTTCCAAAGTGGTTGTACCATTTTACATTCCCACCAGCAGTGTATGAGAGTTTCATAGTATTACCTTATTTAATCCTCTAAGGGAGATTTTATTTTTCTCACTTTGTAGAGGGAGCCACTGAGGCTCAGAGAGAGAGTTCAACAAATCCATCTTGGTGGTATCATTGGAACAAGGGTTCTTTTTGTTAGACGTACCTCTAGATTTGTAGGGCCTGATGCAAATCCTTGTTCCCCCAGTAAGACTTTTATTTATGAGGCAATTTGTTTCATTTTTTCTACAGAAACAGCTTAAAAGGTGAAGAAAGTCATAAATTAATGATTTGAGATGGACAGGGTGGAATGATATTGAGAACTATGTTTGCCCTGGGTCTTAGAGAAATAAAGGGAATCAACATTTGCTGATCTTACTAGGTATCCCTGGGTGGTACAAATAGTTAATAGTTCTTTGCTGCGAACCAAAAAATGGGAGGTTTGATTTTACCCAGAGGTGCCTTGGAAGAAAAGGCCTGGCAATCTACTTTCAAAAAAGCAGCCATTGAAAACCCTGTGCTGTGTAGTTCTACTCTGACACACAAATCCATGAGTTGAAGTTGACTTGACGGCAACTGGTTGGTTAGTAGGTGTCAGGTACTATTCTAGGTACGGCTGGAATCTCATTAAGCTTTCCCAACAGCACCAGCAGTGGTTGTTAAAAAAAAAAAAAAAAAAAAATTTTTAATTATTATTATTTTTTTTTAGATACTGTTATTTTCTGGCCTCAGAGAAGTTAGGTAACGTTCCTCAGGCCACCTGCCTACTAAGGGGCAGAGACAGGATGCGACAGCATGTGGGACTTAACACGTGGACCACAGGACATCACAGGGCCTGGGAAGTTGTGCACAAGGCTCAGATGCGTAGACATGTCCAGGGCATATTTGGAAAATTTCCCGTTTTACTAATGAGTTAATAAGATCTAAAACCAAACAAAAAACCAAATTCATTGGTGTCAAGTCACTTCCGACTCATAGCAACCCTACAGGACAGAGTAGAACTGCCCCACAGGGTTTCCAAGGAGCAGCTGGTGGATTCGAATTGCCGACTTTTTGATTAGCAGCAGAACTCTTAATCACTGTGTCACCAGCGCTCCACTAATAAGATCTAAAATAAGATCTAAAAAGGTGAAATCACTTGCCCACATATACGGGCAAAAATATTTTTTAAAAAATGTGATTAAATAACATAATGTCTAAGAAAGTGCCTGAGGCAGCAGCTGGCTCTCGGGAGCTTAATAAATGTTAGTTCTTTTTCTTCCTCCTGAAGTCATTCAGTGTACACCAGAGCCAGGCCTTTACTCCAAGTTGAACCCATAAAGAACTTCTTCTTGGATTGCATGGTGGGGAAAAAAAAAAAAAATTTTTTTTTTTCATGGTGAGGAAGGGTGGTTTATTCTGAGATTTTGTGCAGAGGAGCCTGCAGTAGGCCTTGCAGACTGTGCCCTGCAGAACACAACCTGGAGATGTCAGGAAAAGAGATCTCAGGGGAGGAAAGAAGAGAGCCTGGTTTAAAGCATAAGCACTTACCGGGTGGACCAAGAGAGTGAAAACAAGGGCGCTCCATGCAGGGGAAACAGTATGAACCAGGCTGAGAGGTCAAAGCGTTCAGTAGAGCTGGGGCTTCAAGTTCAAAGAAGGGGGTGGGGGTGAAGCTAAGGAACGACGTAGGACTTGGGTCCTGGAGAGCTTCCCATCTCAGACAAGATATTTTGGATTTATTCAATGAGTAATGGGGACCACCAGAGTCCTTCAAGCAGGACAAAGCTAACGATGCTTAGGTTTTCATTGCAAGCAGTCATGAAGTAAATATTATCCCTGTTAGTGGTAGCCAGCCTCCAAGATGGCCCCCAATGATCCCCGTCTCCTAGTATTCAAACCCTTGTAGAGTCCTCTCCCACAGTGTATCAGGGTTGGTCTCTGTGACCAATAGGATATGGCAGAAGAGATGGCATGACACGTCTTTGATTAGGTTATAAAATCCTGTGACTTCTGTCTCTGTTTGTGTGTGTGTGTTTATCTCTTTCTCTCTGTGTCCCTCTGCCTCTTTCTGTTTCTCTCTTTCTCTGACTCTTTGTGTCTTTCTCTATGTCTCTGTCTGTTTCTCTCTGTCTTGTCTTTGTTTCTCTCTGTCTCTCTCGGATCACTTGCTCTGGGGGAAGCCAACAGCCATGTTGGGAGGCGAGGCCTATGGAGAGGCCCATACAGAGAGAAGTAAAGCCTCTAGTCACAACTCTGTGACTGAGCTTAGAAGCAGATCCTCCAGCCTAGTCAAACTGTAGCAGCCCTGGCTGACATCTTTACTGCAACTTGATAGATCCTGAGCCAGAACCACCAGCTAAACTGTTCCTGGGTTCCTGACCCTCACAAATGGCGTGAAATAATAAATGTGTGTTCTTTAATCCTGCCAAATCTCAGGTAATTTGCTATGCAGCAAAAGACAACTAAAACGGTGCTTGAAGATGAACAGATTCAGACAGGTGAAATGATTTAGGTAAGATCACACAGCTTAGTAAATATCAGACCCTAGTCTTGTTCTCAGTTCTGTCTGACTTCACACCCTCTCTTTCCCTAAGCATGCTATTCCCACTGTTTTCCTCAGTGATGTATCAGGGCTCAAGTTCTAAACATGGTCATTTCCTGGCCAATTCATTAAGAATTTCTTAGCCTGCCACTATGTGCCAGGGACTGAGCTACTCAGTGAGTGACATGCCCTTCTAAGATACAAGAGGAATTAAACATTGTCCCCACTCTCTATTTTTCTTATATTCTTATTAGAAAAGTAGACATATAAAAAACTAACCGTACAAAAAAAAAAAAAAAACCGTAGGGAGGGGGAAAAGGAAGGCACAATGTTTAGGGGATACTGAGCTTCTGTTAACGGTAATGGAAAAATCTGGGAATGGATTAAGAGCAACGGTTGAATGACATGATGAACGCGATGTCACTGAATTGTACATGTGCGATTATTGAAATGGCAAATGTTTTGTTACACATAGAACCCTGGTGGTACAGTGGTTAAGAGCTATGGCTGCTAACCAAAAGGTCGGCACTTTGAATCCACTGGCCGCTCCTCAGAAATTCTGTGAGGCAGTTCTACTCTGTCCTATAGGGTCTTTTTTTTTTTTTTTTTTTTGATTGCTTCATATATATATATTTTTTTCTTTTCATATATATTTACTACAATGAAAAAAAAAAACTATAATAAAAGGTGATAATGTATAACAAAGTTAGAACTAAAAACAAAGCCCTAGGAAAATAATAAGAAGGCAGCAGTTGACTGTTGGAGTAAAGAATCTAAGGAAGCTTCCACAGGGAAGGCAAGTTTGGATATGCGCCAAGTGGAAAAGTATTGGGGGGTGGAAGGAAGAGTGTCCTTTGGTAGCAGAAACCATAGGAGCAAAGATATAGTAGCACAAAACTGCAAAGTATATTTAGGAAATTGTTAATAATGTGTTTTGATTGCAATAAAAAGAGTGGTACATACACACACTTACAGAGCTAGAAGAACCCGAGCGATGCACAGACATGTGCATTTCCGTCTGAATCATCGCTCAGGTTTTTGTATGGCCTTCCATTAGCCTTGAGAATCAGATTAGTGACTGAACAATTTGATTCCGATGGAATTCTAGTATTTTCATAATGGGGTTGTCGGTGCTTTGCTAGTCTCTTTCATATACATTCTTTTCTTTAACTTTCACAGTTCATTAATCCCCATTTCATAGATAAGAAGATTAAAGGCCAAGGGAAGCTAAGTAATTTGCAAGAAGTCCCCCCCTAGTGATGACTGGGCTAGTGTTAATCCCACACTTGTCTATCTCTGTGGCCTCTGCACTTTCTGATCATCATTTGTCCCTCTCCCCAACTATTGCGACAGCCCCCTAATTGATCTCCTACTTCTACCCTGGCCTCCCTACACTCTATTCCCTTGCAGCGGTCAGAGTGATCCTTGTCAAACACAAATCAGATGATCCACCTCTCTCCACAAATCTTCCAATCCCCTTCTTTAGAGCGAAATTCAAAGTACCTCCTATGGCCTACAAGGTTCCGCATGATCTGGCTTCTGACCACCTCTCTGACCTTGACCCCTAACTCACTATGCTGGAGCTGCACTGGCCTGGAAGATTTTCCCCCAATGTCTCCACATGACTTTCTCTACATTTCCGTCTCTGCTTACATGACAGCTCCTCAGAAGGCCTTCCCCGACTAGCCAGTTTAATATAGATCAGAGATCATGTCCCCAAGCCCCACCACTCCTGTCCTTATCTGTCCCCTTACTCTGCCTTACTTTTTTTTTTTTAATTGCATTTATCCACCTGACATCATATCCTTTTATTCTATTACTAGTTCATAATCTGTCTCTCTTCTCTAGGATGTAAGCTCCATAAGTTTTGTGTGTATTGTTCACTGCTATTTAGGGTGACCGACTCATCTGTTTGCCCTGGGCATTCCTAGTTTTAAGCCCTTAGTTCTAGGCAAACCACGACAGTTGATCACCCTACTGCTGTTACCCCTTTAAGGGTTGGCCTCAAGGCCCTGACTCTTGAGTGATCCAGCCTGTCAGACCATCATATATGACACACAAGTGAAAGCAGAACAAGTAAATGATAATTAGTCATCTGGTCACCTCCTCTGGAAACCTTCAAGCCTTCTAATCAAAAGGCACAGCTCCTCCCTTTGGCTCCTACCTCATATTATCAATACCTTTACTGCTGTTTTGCATTCTTCTTGGTTCTACTTATCTTTTGTTACATTCAGTAGGACTGTATACTTCTGGAAGAGAGGATCTATACTCCTGTATCTCTAGAACACTTTGTACTTAATGAATGCCCAATAAATGTTTGTTGAAATGATTATTTATATAAACTTACGTGAAGACTCCAGAACGAACCTGTCGTAATAAGGGCATCATTCTTCATTAATTGAGAGGCTGACGGAAGTATAACTGGCTGAGAAGGTATATAGCCAGGAGTGATATGGATGCTTCAGTACCAAGCGATGAGGGTGATAACCTTAAGAAGTAGAAGCAGAGATGACTAAAGAAGTCATGGAGACAAGGAAATGGTGAGTAAGTAATTCAAGATGGGTCCTAAGGATTATGACTAAGGGTATTTACTGAAACATCTTGACTCAACAAAAACACCCAAAAGGAGAGCATTGTTTAAATACATCAAAAAATTGATGTTGAACAGAAATACATGTGTTGACATAGAATGATGTGCATCACCTGTTTTAAATAGAAAAAAAACAGGTGACAAAACATTATGTAGACCATAGGTTCTGGAGCCTGACTGTTTGAATCCCAGCTCCACCACTTACTAGCTATGTGATTTTAGGAAAGGCACTGACTCTTTAAGCCTTAGTTTCCTCATCTATAAAATGGGGATAATAATAATATTTTCCTAGTCATCTAGTACAGGAATACCACAAGTAGATGGCTATAACAAACAGAAATTTATTCTCTCACAGTTTAGGAGCGTAGAAGTCTGAATTCAGGGCGCCAGCTCTAGGGAAAGGTTTTCTCTCTGTCAGTTCTGGGAAAGGTCCTTGTCATCAATCTTTCCCTGGTCTAGGAGCTTCTCAGCATGGGGACCCCTCCTGGTTCTCCATTCTTGGTGACATGAGATCCCTCTGCTCACTTCTCTCTTCTTTATCTCAAAAGAGATTGACTCAAGATACAAGCTAATTTTGTAGATTGAGTCCTGCCTTATTAACATAACTACCTCTAATCCTACCTCATTAACATCATAGAGGAAGGATTTACAACACATAGGAAAACCACATCAGATGACAAAATGGTGGACGTTCACAATACTGGGATCATGGCCTAGCCAAGTTGACACGTATTTTGGGGGGACACGATGCAATACATAACAAATAGTATCCCCTCATGGGACACTGGGAGGATTAACTAACTTGATACATGTACAAATATTACCAATTATTATGCTATTATTATAGGATGGGCCTATTTGGAGAGAATATATATGTGCATGTGTAAAAAACAGAACGTAAGGATGTTAATAGTGATAAAATTATGAGTAATTTAGATTTTCTCCTTTGTTCTTATCTATAGGTTCTAATTTTCTGTGTACTAACAGTATCATTTTGAATAAAACCCAAAACATGAAAAACAAGGAACTGAGGTGGGTATCTAAATTTGGAGAATGAAGACAGGAAACTGAAGAACCAGGGAACAGAGACCAGGAAGAAAAATTACAGAGAAGGCAAGGGAGAGAAAGTAGTCAAGGCCAAGACCCCAATGGGCCAGTTACCCACCCTTGGCTTTTAGGCTCTTACTTTGGGAGGGTGACCACAGCTAAAGGCAAAGGACAGAATAGACAATGGTTGTCAAACTGAAGGAATGTCTTGGAAACATTAAACACATACATTGGGTACTGAAAACTATTTGATCTGGCTCAACAATGTTTTATATTCCGGATTAATTTACTTAAGAATTCTATTTGTGTGTGTGTATGTGTTTTTGAAAGTAACTGAAAACTAAAGCTTCTTTAACTTGAATCTCTTTAGAAATACTACCAAATTGAGATATTTAATTCTCTTAAATGGAAACTTTTTTAAGACTACATGTTGGCTTAATTTAGTAATTTTAGCTACCGAATAAAGTGCCAGTTGCAGAGTTGATTTCTTGCCAAGATAGTAGCTGCTGAGAACTTTGAGCAAAGCTGACAGCTGATGTTACCAAAGCACAGCAGTCTCACAGAAGAACTCCAGATAGAAAGGGTTGCCTTTAACTACTGTAAATACATTTAATTTTTAACAAACAAATACTCACATAGATATATATGGAAGCTAAATGCATGTGGTATCCTGGATTGGATCCTAGAACAGAGAAGGGACATTAGTAGAAAAGCTGGTGAAATCCAAAGAAAATTTCTAGTTTAGTTTTGACAAATGCACCATGATTATATAAGATGTTAATATTAGGGGAAGCTGGTGAGGGTATATGGGAATTCTCTGTGCTATCTTTACAACTCTTCCATAAATATGAAATTATTCCAAAATAAAAAGTTGGTTTAAAAAAACCTGGGTAGAAAAAAAAAAAAAAAACTTTGCCATTGCTGCCCAGTCCTGCGCCATCCTTACAATCGTTATGCTTGAGCTCATTGTTGCAGCCACTGTGTCAATTCACCTCGTTGAGGGTCTTCCTCTTTTCTGCTGACCCTGTACTCTGCCAAGCATGACGTCCTTCTCCAAGGACTGATCCCTCCTGACAACATGTCCAAAGTATGTAAGACGCAGTCTCACCATCCTTGCCTCTAAGGAGCATTCTGGCCCCACTTCTTCCAAGACAGATTTGTTCATTCTTTTGGCAGTCCATGGTATATTCAATATTCTTCGCCAACGCCACAATTCAAAGGCATCAACTCTTCTTCAGTCTTCCTGATTCATTGTTCAGCTTTCACCTTGCATATGATGTGATTGAAAATACCATGGCTCGGGTCAGGCGCACCTTAGTCTTCAGGGTGACATCTTTGCTCTTCAACACTTTGAAGAGGTCCTTTGCAGCAGATTTGCCCAATGCAATGCGTCTTTTGATTTCTTGACTGCTGCTTCCATGGCTGTTGATTGTGGATCCAAGTAAAATGAAATCCTCCACAACTTCAATCTTTTCTCCATTTATCATGATGTTGCTCATTGGTCCAGTTGTGAGGATTTTTGTTTTCTTTATGTTGAGGTGCAGTCCATACTGAAGGCTGTGGTCTTTGATCTTCATTAGTAAGTGCTTCAGGTCCTCTTCACTTTCAGCAATCTGTGTAACACAGGTTGTTAATGAGTCTTCTTCCAGTCCTGATGCCCTGTTCTTCATATAGTCCAGCTTCTCGGATTATTTGTTCAGCATACAGATTAAATAGGTGTGGTGAAAGAATACAACCCTGACTCACACCTTTCCTGACTTTAAACCAATCAGTATCCCCTTGTTCTGTCTGAACAACTGCCTCTCGATCTATGTAAAGGTTCCTCGTGAGCACAATTAAGTGTTCTGGAATTTCCATTCTTCGCAGTGTTATCCATAGTTTGTTACGATCCACACAGTCAAATGTCTTTGCGTAGTCAATAAAACACAGGCAAACATCCTTCTGGTATTCTCCGCTTTCAGCCAGGATCCATCTGACATCAGCAATGATATCCCTGGCTCCACGTCCTCTTCTGAAATTGGCCTGAATTTCTGGCAGTTCCCTATCGATACACTGCTGCAGCAGTTTTTGAATGATCTTCAGCAAAATTTTGCTTGTGTGTGATATTAATGATATTGTTCAAAATTTCCACATTCAGTTGAATCACCTTTCTTGGGAATAGGCATAAATATGGATCTCTTCCAGTCAGTTGGCCAGGAAGCTGTCTTCCATATTTCTTGGCATAGATGAGTGAGCACCTCCAGCGCTGCATCTGTTTGTTGAAACATCTCAATTGATATTCCATCAACTCCTGGAGCCTTGTTTTTCGCCAGTGCCTTCAGAGCAGCTTGGACTTCTTTCTTCAGTACCATCAGTTCCTGATCATATGCCACCTCTTGAAATGGTTGAACATTGGCTGATTCTTTTTGGTATAATGACTCTGTATATTCCTTCCATCTTCTTTTGATGCTTCCTGTGTCGTTTACTATTTTCCCCATGGAAACCTTCACTATTGCAACTCGAGGCTTGAATTTTTTCTTCAGTTCTTTCAGCTTGAGAAACGCCGAGGGTGTTCTTCTCTTTTGGTTTTCCATCTCCAGCTCTTTGCACATGTCATTATAATACTTTACTTTGTCTTCTTGAGAGGCCCTTTGAAATCTTCTGTTCAGTTCTTTTACTTCATCAATTCTTCCTTTTGCTTTAGCTGCTCGATGCTCAAGAGCAAGATTCAGAGTCTCCTCTGACATCCAGCTTGGTCTTTTCTTTCTTTCCTGTGTTTTCAGTGACCTTTTGCTTTCTTCATGGATGATGTCCTTGATATCATTCCACAACTCATCTGGTCTTCGGTCACTAGTGTTCAATGCGTCAAATCTATTCTTCAGATGGTTTCTAAATTCAGGTGGGATATATTCAAGGTCATATTTTGGCTCTCGTGGACTTGCTCTGATTTTCTTCAGACCCAGCAGTCTACTTCTGAAAAGCATTAGCCAGTGAAAACCTTATGAATAGTAACACAAGGAAATAGAATTATAGTAATACCAATTTATTTACAGAGTCCCTATTATGTGCTCTTGTTTTCCTTTTCTTGTTGTAACTGATCCTATGACGATGATGCCAGGGAGACATTCCCACACACCATCTGTCATATCAGCCCCTTCCTCTCAACGCCCTGTCAATGTTTTCCCAAATCATTTCAAATCTCTCTCATCTGGTCTCCCTGACTCCAGGATCTCCCAAAACCATACATCTTTCGGAAAAATTAGATTAATTGCTGATGATATCACTCTGAGCTCTAAAACCTGCCCCATCTCCCTACTGCATTAAAAAAAAAAACTGCTGCTGTGGACACCTGAGAACTCATGACAATATCGTGTGTGTCCAAGTAAAACCGTGCTCCATAGGGTTTTCAATGGCCGATTTTTCTGAAGTAGATTTCCAGGCCTTTCTTCTGAGGTGCCTCTGCATAGACTCAAGCCTCCAGACTTTTGGTTAGCAGCTGAGCATGTTAACCACTTGCACCACCCAAGGACTCCCCCTACTGCATAAAGCAGGGTTTCTCCACATCGGCACTATTGACCTTTCAGCCTGTATAATTTCTTTGCTGTGGGGGTGACCTGCACATTGCAGGATGTTTGACAGCGTCCCTGGCCTCTGCCAACCAGATGCCAATAGCACCGCTCCAATTGTGACAACCAAAAATACCTCCAGGCATAGCCAGATGTCCTCTGGGGCCAAAATCATGCCAGCTGAGAGCCACTGGCATAAAGAATAAAATCTAAGTTCCTCAGCCTGGCTTTCAAAGTCTTCCTATTATTCCGGTCTTAGGCCTTCTTCATTCGCTTTCCCTACCTCCCTGATGGTGTTCTTACTCTTGAAAACTTTGTTCACTTTCTTGCTTCTGAGCCTTTGCTCAAGCTATTTTCTTTCCGGAATGCTGTCTTCCCAAGAAGCAGAGCAATTTCCATCCTCCCTGTACAGTGGCTGGCACACAACAGACACTGCTGAATGAACGAATGATAGAAAAAAAGTTTTATCTATCTGATCCCCACCATATAAAGCAACTTTATCTCCTCAAGCTTAAATTCTTTCTTCTTCTTCCATTGTCTTCTGTCTGTCTGTCTTCTTCCATTGTCTATCTGTTGTACACTATATGTGTATACTATATGTGCAAACAGTTATAATCATAGTCGTTTAGGCACCCATCTGTCTCTATCCTTATGCCCCAAATCAGACTGTGAGATTATAGGATACTAATAATTAGTTACATTTACTTGGTATTTATTATATCCTAGATTCTGTGCCAAGTAACTAAAAAATACTGTTTATTTTCACAATATACAACAGGTATCATTATTATCATCCCATTTTATAGGTGAGGAGTTTGAAGCTCAGTGAATTTAGGTAATTTTCTCAAGGTCATACATCTGGATTAGAATTTAAATCAGTTTGATATCAGAGTTCAAGTTCTAAAACCACCACACATTTTTTTCAACTCCTTCAACACCAACAACAGAGGTCTTTAAACATGGACTTTGCTCCATAAATTATGATCTATTCCCACAGTTACGAAATCTAATGCCTTTTAAGTAAGCAAAAAGTTATAAGCAAGCCCCATCTCTGGGGCTTCTACTCTTTCCTTGGGACAGTCTACACGATCACTAAATTACATGATGAGGGCTCGGTAGCATTTTCTTCACAGAAAAGAGTAGCACAGAACCTTCCTTTGCAACTTAGTCGGCTTTGAAAGCTTTTATGCAGTCCCTCGGACTGGTTTTATCCCAGAGGATGTGAAACTGGGACTGGTGGATGGATATTCGACCTAGCCAGCTTTAGGCTTAATCTATGAAAGAGTTTGAGAATTTCTTCTTCACAGCAATACTAACTAGGTAACATTAACTTACATACTTACTATGCTACAGTGTTCCGTTGCTAACGAAAAGTTCAGCAGTTTGAACCCACCACAGCTCTGCAGGAGAAAGACGTAGCAGTCTGCTTCTGTACAGATTTACAGCCTTGGAAACCCCTTGGGGCAGCTCTACTCTATGGGGTCACTAGGAATCGGAATTGACTTAATGGCAATGGATTTTGGTTTTGGGTTATTTGTATTAATTTATTTAATCCTGATAATCACCCAATGAGGTGAGTATAATTATTATCCCCATTTATTGTTGAGGAAACTGAGGCACAGACAGCTTAAATACTGTGCCCAAATAGTCTAGCTCCAGAACCTATACTCTTTTTTCTTTTTCTTTTTTCTAATTTATTTTGTTGTTGAGAATATACACAGCAAAACATACAGCAATTCAAGTTTCTACATGAACAATTTAGTGCCATTGACTACATTCTTTGAGTTGTGCAACCATTCTCACCCTTGTTTTCTGAGTTGTTCCTCCCCCATTAACATAAACTCACTGCCCCATAAATTTCTTATCTAATCTTTCAAGCTGCTGTTGTCACTTTGATCCTGTATAGATAGTTCTTAAATGAGAATAATTCTTAAGGCAGACATTCTTTACTAGTTAAGCTAAACTATTGTTTGGTTTTAAGAAGACTTCTGAGAATAATTTTGGTTTAAGTTTTAAAGATTATCTCAGTGCAATAGTTTCAAGGGTTCATTCAGACTCCATGGCGCCAGGAAATCTGGAATTTATGAGAGTTTGAAATTCTGTTCTGCATTGTCCTTCCTCACTCCCTCTCCCCCGCCCCCACCCCTCCATTTGATCACGATTCTTCTATAGAATCTTTGATCAAAATGTTCAGTAATGGCAGCCAGGCACTATTCATTTCTTCTGGTCTCATGGCAAAAGGAGGCAGCTGTTCATGGAGTCAATTAGCTACACATTCCATATCCTCCTCCTGGTCCTGACTCTCCTTTTTCCTCTGTTGCTCCAGGCAAACAGAGACCAATTATTGTGCCTTGGATGGTCGCTTGCATGTTTTTAAGACCCCAGGCACTACACAACAAACAAGGAGTTGAACAGAAACACTAAACACATTATTAGGCCAATTACCTGGAACATCCCATGAAACCATGACCCTAAACCTCCAAACTAAGAAACCAAATCTCATGAGGTGTTTGGTTGTACATAAGCAGGCTCAGTAGCTACTCATTTTTTTTTTTAAGTCATTGTTGTAAATACATTTATCACACAAGTTTTTGCCAATTCCTTTTTTTACTGGTGTATAACTTATTGATGGCAATTACAATAATCACCTATGCAACCCTACCCTTAATCAATGCGATTTTTCTATCACCATCAGCCCCCCTTCCCTCTCCATCCCACTCCTAGTAACCACTAATAAACTTTGGTCTCTATCCATTTGCTTTTTCTTGTCATTTTATGTAAGTGAGGTCATGCAATATTTATTCTTTCGTGATTGACTTGGAGCCCTGGTTGTACAGTGGTTAATAGCTTGGCGGCTAACCAAAAAGTCAGTGGTTTGAATCAATCAGCTGCTCCTTGGGAACCCTACAGGGCAGTTCTATTGTGTTCTATAGGATCATTATGAGTCAGAATCAACTCGATGGCTATGAGTTTTTTTTTTTTTTTTTGGTGATTGACTCATTTCACTCATCATAGTATCTTCAAGCTTCTTTATATTGCTTGAAATGAACTGCTTTGTAGGATACTAATGACACTGTGACTGGTGGTATACAAATAGAGGTTAAAAGTCTACCTATTGAAGATGTTGTAGGGAACACTCCTGCCTTGGCTGGGTTCCTACATCACTTTGCTAAGATCATTAAAAGAGAATTGATGACTTTCTTAAAAGATATAGCTGTGCATGAGCCTGTTTTTTGCCTGCAGCTGTGAGCTTCTCTAGTGCAGGAATCTTTGCATCTTCGATGTCTTCTGCAATGTCTGACGTGAAGTAGGTTTGCAGTAACAGTTTGCTGAATTTCTCAGTAAACTCCCACGGCATGATAACAGGGAGGAGAGCTAGGAAGAATGCATCTTATTCTTGACTCTCTCACAGCCAGAAGCATTTTGCTGTCTGGAGTTTTGCCTGGTAAGTGTGATGACATCATCTACCACCTTCTGAGTCTTGAAGGTCAGATGGCACGGCTCCTGGTGAGGTTTCCTAGTCGGTCTCCAGGCAGGCCCTGAGTCCACCAAGGACAATCTTTAAGGGTCTGATAAATCCAATTACAATGACCTAACCACGCTCAGTCAGTTGAATCCCTTGAATAGCTGAAGACACTAATACATCTTCTGGAGAGGGGGCACTGGATCTTGCAATGGGACATATAATAGACTTTTTCAGGTCAGCATGGATGGGAATGGGAGGAAGTGTTTAAAATTTCTATTAGCTGTGGATAGTTCTTCCTAACTGAAAGAAAGAACAAAGAATTTATAAAACAGTATTTAAGCAGAAATGAGATTTATAATGGATGGTTCTAAATACCAGACACCAAAAGTTACAATGAGTGTTCTGCAGGCATTGGGATGTGGCAGACAGTCCTTTTTTTTCCCTAGGAAAAGGCTTTTGAGGGGAGAGTTCTCAGGCTGGACTAGGCTGACGCCTGAGGAGGTGTCTCCTCTATGGACAAAAACATGCTACGGAGGCAGAGATGGAGCTCGAAAGTCTTTGGAGACCTATAGACCTGGTCCAGATTGTGGGCTCCTTAATTAGTTGTAAGATTTGTGCAGCTCAGTTTGTTCTTCTATAAAATGAGGATACTAATAATACTTTCATCAAGGGAACTTGAAATAATTTGATACAATGTATAGAAACACTATGGTACTGAGTAGACTTTCAATAAACGGGAGCTATTACCATTTACATCCCGTCAATACAGTAGTTTATGGGAAGTGGTAAGCCCTTAAGGTTCCTGTGTAGCACAATCAATTTGCACTCAACTGCTAACCTAAAGGTTGGCAGTTTGAACTCGCCCAGTGGCTCCGCGGAAGGAAGGCCTGGTGGTCTATAAAGATTAGAGCCAAGAAAACCCTATGGAGCACAGTTCTGCTCTGTAACACCTGAGGCGGCCATGAGTTGGAATTAACTCAGTGGACAACAGGTTGGTAGCCTTTTACCTCTCTAGCAGAAGCTAGAACGCTAAGTGCTAAGATGCTATAAAGAGGATTCCTGCATAGGCGAGGAATTGGGTAAGTTGGTTATTTAGGCACAAGATTTTTTTTTCTTTTTTGTAACTTATTTTATTTTTAACTGTACTTTAGACGAAGGTTTACAGACCAAACTAGCTTCTCATTAAACAATTAGTACAAATATTGTTTTGTGACATTGGTTGCCAACCCCATGACACATCAACACTCTCCCCTTCTTGATCTTGGGTTCCCTATTACCAGCCTTCCTGTCTCCTCCTGCCTTCTTGTCCTTGCCCCTGATCTGGTGTGCCCCTTGAGTCTCATTTTGTTTTATGGGCTTGCCTAATCTTTGACTGAAGGGTGAGCCTCAGGAGTGACTTCATTACTGACCTAAAAGCTGTCCGGAGGCCATACCCTCGGGGTTTCTCCAGTCTCTGTCAGGCCAGGTGGTCTCATCTTTTTTTTTTTTTTTTTTTGTGAGTTAGAATTTTGTTCTACATTTTTCTCCAGCTCTGTCCGGGACCCTCTATTGTGATCCCTGTCAGAGCAGTTTGTGGTGGTAGCTGGGCACCATCTAGTTGTGCTAGGCTCAGTCTCGTGGAGGCTATAGTGCTCGTGGACCATTAGTCCTTCAAACTAATCTTTTCCTTGTGTGTTTGGTTTTCTTCACTCTCCCTTGCTCCAAATGGGGTGAAATCAGTGGAGTATCTTAGATGGCTGCTCACAAAGTTTTAATGCCCCAGAGGCTACTCACCAAAGCAGAATGTAGAACATTTTCTTTACAAACTATGTTATTCCAATTGACCTAGATGTTCCCTGAGACCATGGTGCCCACAGCTCTAATAGGCAGAAGATCTTTTGATTCTATGTCATCCGCTGCTAAGTCACAATTTCAACAATATCTCTCACTGACCTTCTTCAAAGACTTGCTCACCTCCCTGGTGGCACAGTGGTTAAAGGGACCAATTGTTAACCAAAAGGTTGGAGGTTTGAAACCACCAGCAGCTCCATGGAAGGAAGATATGGCAGTCTGCTTCTGTAGAGATTTACAGCCTCAGAAACGCTATGGGGTCACTAGGAGTTGGAATCGACTCAACGGCAGTGAATTTTCCCCTCCACTATTTATGCCTTCAGGCCTTTTGTCAGCCATTTACCCACCCACCCCTCTCATGCATCAATCAACAGGAGTCCTTCTAATTCAAGTCTGTTTGTCTATCTGTCTACCTACCTGTCTGTCTCATCTCATCTATCTTTTATTATTTTCGGCTCTCTCCACATCTTTCTCTTCAGTTCCCCTGCTCACAGCTCTTCTTCTCTGAACCCAATGAGTGTATAACTTTGTGTCACTTAACCTAGAGTGCCCTTTGTTGTTAGCTAAAGTATCTAGTATTCTCTTTGAAACCACATAACTTAATATCTTGTCTTAGTCATCTCTGCATGTCCCAAAAGGCCTAAAACAGTTCTTGTAAAGGAGAAAGTGACTATCATTTATTAAGCATCTGCTTGGTACCAAGCACTGTGCTAGGTATTTTACATATATTAGCTCATAAAATCTTCAGGAAAAACCCAGTAATATGTCATTATTCCTACTCTACAATTGAAGTATCTGAAGCCCAGTGGTGTTAAGTGTCTTGTCCAAAGTCACATAAAGTGGCGGAACCAGATGTATTTATCCAAAGACCATGTATTTCTCATTTCTCCCATCTACACTAGGAATGGCAGATGGGCCTGAACTTGTGTGCTATTGACATTAACTTCCAAAGACACTGTAGGGATAAGTGGCAGATGTCCCATCTATCTGCCATCCCTGCACTCCACTGTTCAGTAAACACAAATTGTTTTGCCTACCATTTCATCCCCCTCCCCCCATGAAATAGGTGTCTATAAGTACTGCCTAGAAAGAGGGTACAGCCGGGAATGCAGCCTCTCCCTTGGTAGAGCACAACCCTTCTGTGACCGCTGGCTCTGTGGCATAGAACAGGTGCATAACAATAATGATGATGGATGAATAGATGAATGAATGATTAAATGTATTACAAGGAGGCTGAGTCAGGTCTAACCCACTCAGATTCACTGGAGCCTTTTACAAAATGAAAATAGAGAATTAGCAAACAGAGTTCAGGCAACTTAACAAACCTCTTGAGTTTCCCTCTGTTAGTGTGAGGACACGGGGCCACTTGAGGGAATGACAAACCTGAGATCCCACTGCTGCCTGCACCAACATCATTCTATATGCAAATGCAGGCCTGCCATTTAAAGAGCTGCTGAACTCATTAGGCCATCTAAACCCAGCCTGAAGACTCCAGTAGTTAGCATAAGTAGTATGAATCCCTTAAGAGCTGGGAGGAAATACCATCTTCTTGATGGATTAATTTATAGGCAAAAAGTGGCAGAGAAGCGATTGCAAGGAACTTCTTTCCCCAAGACTTCAAGCAGGCACTTCTAATTATTATCCAGGGGCCAAATGTTGAGGTCACGTTCTAAGGCAGGGGTTGGACTAGCAATGAATGATTTCCCCTAGCAGCGAAAATGCATTCACACCTTCAAACAAAGAGTACACAAGAGAGAGGCAAGGCAGTCATAGGATTCAATTCTCTCTCCAGCGAGAAAAGTTTCTCCTGAGCACTTTCTCCTACTTTCCTCTAGTGAGTCTAGGTTGGCAAGGTGGCACTCCTCCGTTCTGGCCTCACAGTGAGCATTGGCACAACAAGGGGCAGTCTGAGGAGGTCTATCTTACAACTGGAAGATTACAAAATTAGTTTAGCTTCTTTGAAGTCAGAGGCACTATGTGTAAGGCACCTAGTATGTGCCTGTCATGGCTCAGTTTTCATTCTTAGTAATCTTAACTTAAGGTTTACTAACCAAACCCAATTGGGGTCAACAAATATTTACTCAGTACCCACTCGGTGGCATGCTCCATGCTAGACATTTGTGATACAAAAATGAATAAGGCAGCTCTCCTGCTTTTAATTAGCTCACAGTCCAGGAGAACAGTCGAGAAGAAACATAACTATAAGACAGTATGCTTGGTGCTATGGTAGAGGGAAATGCTGCATGCTATCAGAGTTTAAGGGAAGGATAGCTGTCTGCCATTTGGGGGTTTGGGTATAGCTCTTGGAGGACATGATCCCTGAGAAAAGTACTAGAGGATAAGTGAGAGTTTCAGATGAGAGAGGATGGCATTCCACGTAGAGGAAACAGTGTGAACAAAGGCATGCCCTTGGGAATATGGGCATATGGCACTTCAGTCCCCTTGTCATTAAGGGAGAGTCAATTTTAAGCAGCAGCATCTTGGGCGATGAGCCTGGAGAGTTAGGTAGGAGACAAGTCACAGGTGGGCCTTTTCTGCTAATGAGGAAATGAGTTAGAACTCTAAACGATGTTATGTAGGGAAGTTAAATATTTAGATTTATGTTACATATCATCATTCCTTGAGGCACAATGGAGGAAGCAGTGAAGTGGACGTGGTAAACTGGAGGCAAGAAGAAACAAGAGGTGAGAAGACTGTCTTGTGATAATCCAGGGAGGAGATAATGAGGGCATTACATTTGGATGGAGAGGAGATGATACATTGGGCGGGATATTAAGGGGGTTGATGGTTTGGGGACTGTAAGGAAAGGGACATGGAGGAGTCTAGGATGATTTTAGTTTCCAGCTTGGATATGTAGGCATCTAACACTGTTCAGTGAAACAGATATGATGGAGAAGGACAGGGGAGGACGCAGGAAGGGTGGTGAGAGAAGGAGATAAGGAGTTAAGTGTTGGTTCTCTGAATCCGAGGTGTCCGTGGGTCATTGGGCTGGAGCTGTCCAGCTGATTGGTATTATCACCTTGTTGCTGTTAGCTGCCATGGAGTTGGCCTCTGACTCACGGACCCCACGCATGACAGAAAGGAATGCTGCCTGCTCCTGCACCATCCCCATGATCTGCTGCGGATCAGACTGTTGTAATCCACAGGATTTTCCCTGACTGATTTTCAGAAGTAGGTTATCAGGCCTTTCTTCCTTGTCCATCTTAATCTGAAAAAGCTATTGAACTTTCTCAACATCATAGCAACAAACAAGCCTCCACTAACAGACGGGTGTTGGCTGCACGTGAGGTGCATTGGCCAGGAATCAAACCTGGGTCTCCCGCATGGCAGTTAAGAATCCTACCACTGAACCACAAATGCCCCCTTGATATTACTTAGGACTAGGGATACAGACTTTGGGATACAGACTACTTAGGAAACAAAACTGATTTCTTAAACAAGGACTTCGTTGTATAACAGGTACATTTACATGTTGTTAATTGCCATTGAGTAGGCTCTGAGTCATAATGACCTTATGTATAACAGAATAAAACATTGCAAAGTCCTGTACCATCTTCATAAACATCAGTATGTTTGAGCCCACTGTCATGGCTATCATGTCAATCTATGTTTTTAGCAAAAATGCAGGCATTAAAATATTGAGTATGTCTGAAGCTATTCTGGGATAATACATAAAGTGGTAGGAGCAATAACAGGAGCATCCAACTCAGCAAAAACAAAGGAAGAGGCTCCCACAAAGAAGTCAGACTGCTAAGAGGAAGACTTAAAAGCCAGTGCTGGCAGTTGAAGCTATGGGCCTGGAGGGCTTCCGAAGAAGTGGAGTGGGGCTCAGGGTCAAAGCAGCACCCGTCAAGTGAGGACTGCCAGTGTTCACTGAGTCAGGAACCAGGTGGTCATTAGCGACTGTGTAGTCAGAGCTGGCTCAGGGAGTCACACAGGTGGAAACCAGATGACAACTTGTGAGGAGCTAACAGCAGGTTAATAGGAGGGGGCACTGTTAAGAATCTTGGCTGGGAAGGGAAGAGGAAGACAGAGCACCAGCTAAAGGAGGCAAATGCTCAAAGAGAAGCTCTATATTTTGTTTCTTTGTTTAGCATGAGAGACCCTGAGAAGGTTTATAAATTGAGAGGAAATAGCCAGGAAGACAGGAGACGGGTTAAAGAAAAAACTGAAAGAGTGGATATTTGATAGAGTAAACTCCTAGCAGGTAAGAAAAGAAGGGACTGAGAATAAATGGAAAAGGGGGCCTTTGATAGGGAAAATACCTCCTTATCTGAGCTAGAGGAAAGGAGATGAGAATCCCATAGAATCCAATAATCTCAGAGAAGTGCGATGCAATGTTCAAAACATGATCAGACAAACATGGGATCTAAATGTTACTCTGCCACTCCGTAGCTTCGTGAGCTGGGCAAGTCACTTAGACACTCCTGGCTTCATTTTCATTACCTGTAAAGTACCTTTCCTGAAGGGTTATCATGAGGATGGCATGAGATCAACTAGTTTGTATTGTTTTCGTCATTGATATTATCATTACGCAGTTTCTCACCACGGATTCAATAAACTTTGGTGGTTTTCTAACCAGTAAACCTAACTATTATTGCCCTGTGTTGGTACTAGAAAATCTGTTTTGAATTCTAAATAACTTACGTACAAATTCTTTTGGAACCTAATTGATTTCTTAAATAAGAACTTTACTGTCTAACAGATATAAATACATGTTGTTGTTGCTAGCTGGCACGGAGTAGGCTCCAAGTCATAAAGACTTTACGTACAACAGAACATAACATTGCCAGGTCCTGTTCCATCTTCATGAACATTGGTATGTTTGAGTCCATTGTCAAGGCTACTGTGTCAACCCCTGCCATTGAGAGTTTCCCTCATTTTGGCTGACCCTCCACTTTGCCAAACATGATGCCCTTTTCTAGTGATTAGTCTTTCCTGATAATGTGTCCAAAGTAAGTGACTTTGCTAACTTGTAAGGAGCATTCTATATATAATAATGTTAAGATGGTTAAAAATCAGAGACAAAGCTGAGGTGTTTTCTCTCCACCCCTTCCTTTTTTTTCTATTGACTCTCTAGCTCTTTGGGTTTTAGGAATCTGGGTTCTTAATGAAACATAACACTACAAAAGTATTGACCCTGTTCTCTTGCATTTATTTTAAAACTAATTTTACAAAGCTTCTAGAAAGGCTTTTCAAAACTGAAAATAGCAGAATGTGGAAACTCACCCATGAGGTTATTAGTCCAAGCAGAGCATTCTACGGGCTGGTTTCACCTCTTTGCAGCATTGCAGGTGGGTCAGGCTAAATCCAGGCTGCATTTACATAAAATGCTTAGGTTCCAGCCTTCATGCTTGGGCATCTTTTTTTTTTTTTTCCTTTTGCTTCTTTCTTTCATTCTTTCTCCCTGTTTTCCTGTCTTTTGCCTTTTTATAACTCATATTTCTTTCAAAAGCAAATAAGAAAGCAGAGTACAGTTACTGTACTTATGGAAAATAAACAAACACATCAGTAGTTACCTCTGATTGGCCTTTGGAGTTTACACAGGTCATTTACTCAGTGGATTGCTCCTTACTGATCAGCATTGTCACCACAGCGCCTACCATGGGTTAGGCCCTCTACTTACTCTAGGTTTAAAAAAAAAAAAGTTTAGAGAGGGGAAAATACATGGTCTTTACTCTTCAAAGATCCCTACAGACAAAAAAAAAAAAAAAAAAGATCCCCACAGACAAAAGCATGGGGGTTTAGAATATGGTTCCCAGAAACCCTTTTAACTCAATATTGAAGTCACTCCTGAGGTTCACCCTTCAGTCAAAGGTTAGATATGTCCATAAAACAAAGGGAGACTAAATGGGCATACCAGCCCAGGGGCAAGGATGAGAAGGCAGGAGGAGACAAGAAAGCCGGCAATGGGGAACCCAAGAGTGAGAAGGGAAGAGTGTTGACATGGTGCTGACGTTGGCGACCAATGTCACAAAATAATATGTGTATTAATTGTTTAATGAGAAACTAATTTGCTCTGTAAACTTTCATCTAAAGTACACACACACACACTAAGAGCATTGGGGTTTGGAGAGGGCAAGTAGTATGTCCAGTATCACAGAGCTAGTAAAGGTTGGACCTACATCTTGAATGCACAGTTTTTGAGTCCAAGTTCAGTGCTATTTCCAGTACCCCACTGTTGATCCTTAATAAGAAACACAGTCTTTGAAATGGGATTGGTAAATGTTAGAAAGCATGGCATGAAATCTCTTTTCTCAGCTAAAAATGCTCTCCTTCATTCCTTTACATTCTACTTTGAAATGACTCCCAGTTGATATACGTATTTGGTTTGTCCTAGCTGCTACTTGACTGCATAATTTCTGTCACAATATCTTAGTGACAGGTTTCAAACTTTTATTTGGGGAGGTAAGGGTTCCAACCCAACTTGAGAAGGGATGACGTGTAGAACAAGACATGGTCTGAAAAAGAAGCAAGACGTTTTATGATAACTGAACAAGAGAATGAGAAGAAGCTTAACAGTCATGTAATGCAGCCATCACCAGTCTCCCTGGCTCTAGTGTCACTCTTGCTGATCATTTAACTGATGGGAAAACCACATTTCTATGTACACCAGTCCTCTATCCACTGCATGTAAATTACGTAGAGCATAGTCTTGCTCCCTGAGAGCTAAGAAATGGGGAAAGAATGGCACAGAAAATTTATTTTAAGTTGTGTTTCAAAGTGTCCAAGGAATCTGAGGGAGGTGCTTTAAAGCCTTCCCAGGGAATTGTAGGGGGCAGCTCAGGGCCCTCCTCTTAGCTAGAAAAGTATCTTTGGGCTAGAAGATGACAAATAACTGTCTATTCCTGATTTTTTTTTTTTTTTCCAGATGATAAAGCCCTGAGAGATGTGAAACATCCTGATTACAAGTATTGGGCAAAATCGGGGGAGAAGCCTAAGGTTACAACATTTTTTCCAACACACAGATAGGAGGCAGACCGGAGACTCAGCACCAATAAAGAAAATCAGGGCTTTGGGCTCTGGTTTCAATTCTGTAGCTAATGAGCAATGTGACTGTGGGGAGGACTCCACCCGTCTGCGTGCTCGGTCTCATTTTCAGTGTCAAAGAGCAGCCAGTTCCTGCCCGTCTCATCCTCACAGGATCATTTGGAGAGCTAAGTGAGGTATCGCATGGCAAGTGCCTTAGAAAATAAAACGGTAGATGCTAAAGGAATGTTGTTACATTTAAAGAGTACAGATTCGAGAGGTGAGAGGAGCGGCCAGCTAGGACTGAAGTTAGCAGTACGTAAGTGAGGATATAAACTGACTGATTTTTAGGGTGCAGAGATTTTATGAGGTCTTGGAATTGCCTCCATAAAATTCAGCCTGAACCTGAAGGTTGAAGTCAAAGACTTCGGCCGTGGGAGAGGTCGAGGTCAAAGCCATAATTAATGAAGCCATTTCACATGGTGACCAGCACGTGAGTCCAGAGAAACTACCAGCATTTAAATTCCCACCCTACCACTAACTAGATTTCAGCTATTGAGTAAATCATTTAATCACTGGGCTTTAGTTTCCTCATCTGTAAAATGGACACAGTAGCCATTTTTCCCTCATAGAGCTGCTATGAGGATGAACAAACCAATTTTTGTGAGGTGTGTAGTGCAAGCACGTACTTAATTTAAAAATGTGGGCTCTGAAGCCAGAATGCCTGGTTCAAACACTTATTCTGATACTTACTAGCCATACTACATTGGGCAAAGTTACAGAGGCTCTCTGCTCCTCATTTTCCCAATCTGTAACATGGGGACAAGAGTATCTCTTATCACTAAGAGCTATTGTGAGGGCAGAACGAGTAAACCCACATAAACACTTAGTACCTGGCGTTGAGTATGCACTCAGCAAACGGTAGTTCTCAAATTATCAAAAAACAAAAAAACCCATTGCTGTCGAGTTGATTCTGACTCATAGTGACTCTATAGGACAGAGTACAACTGCCCCATGGGATTTCCAAAGTTATAATTTTACGGAGTCCTGGTGATACAGTGGTTAAGTGCCCAGCTGCTAACCAAAAGGTCGGTGGTTCAAACCCGCCAGCTACTCAGTGGGAGAAAGATGTGGCAGTCTGCTTCTGTAAAGATTTACAGTCTTGGAAACCCTATGGGGCAGCTCTACTGTGTCCTGTGGGGTTTCTATGAGTCAGAATCAACTCCACAGCAGTGGGTGGAATCTTTACAAAAACAGGCTACCATGTCTTTCTCCCGTGGAGCAATGGGGGGGTTCAAATCACCCACCTTTTGGTTAGCAACTGAGCAGTTAACTACTGCACCACCAGGGCTCCTCATATTTATTATAATGAATTATTATTAGTAAAAATTCATTTAGCCTGAGTCGAAATCCTCAAATGTTTTTAGACCTGAATAAAACCTACAGAGGCAGCAAACCCTCAATTCCCCCACAGCAGTTTGCTCTCTAACACTTTGAGTGCATTATTACTGCTCCTGAACAAACAGAATCTGTCTCTGAGTTTGGA
The DNA here is from genome assembly GCF_030014295.1 of Loxodonta africana. Lineage (NCBI taxonomy): Eukaryota > Metazoa > Chordata > Mammalia > Proboscidea > Elephantidae > Loxodonta > Loxodonta africana. Next base: position 96,431,945 of record NC_087344.1, read on the forward strand.
CATCAATGGACTTGAAACACACATTAAGATAATCTCTTAACCATGTCCTATAAATATTCATCATAGTTTAAACCCTCATTGCAACAATGAAGCCCTGCAATAATTCCTTGTGTGGCTCCGACTCCCTCTGGCCAGAGCACCCAGGAGGCTGCAGATGCTGCGTGGAAGAGCCAGAGCCTCACCCAGATGCTGCTTTAAGACCTAGTCATTCCACCCCCAAAGGATCTGCCCCTCCTCCCATGGAGAATCTGGCTACAGCTTTGTTCATCTTTGTTTCCCCAGCCCATGGCACGCGGTATGTACTCTATAAAGGTTTCTTGAATTAATGAGTGAACCATTAGTAAAATGAATGAATGAGGAATAAATAGTCTCCTTGAATATTGGAAAGCGGAGGAGGTGGTGTCATAATCCATGCGGCTTGGGTTGTGAGGCACCCTGGGTCCTCAGTGATGGCCAGAAAGAAAGAGAAGAGTGATTCTGGAAAGATAGTAACTAGAGAGGCCAGAAACCCATGTTGACATATCCTGGGGATTTTTCCAAACTTGGATACTAGCTGGGTGAATTCTGATATTGAGGGCGAGGCGGGCATAGAAGCAGACGTTCCCTGGTAAAGAGTGATGTTCACACCCAGATGGAAGAAATCCTTTCATTTCACCAGGACCCCAGCCAGTGCTTGGCGACAGGGGAAGAAGAGGGCATAGCTAGAGGATTTGTAGACGGAGAGAGAAGGAGAGCAGAACCAGCCACCTGTCACGGCTGCTGTTCAATAGAATGTGAGTTAGGGCGGGCTCTGGGGTAGCATTGGTGGTCCAGTGGTAGAATTCTTACCTTCTATGCAGAAGACCCTGGCTCGATCCCCGGCCAACGCACCTCATGTGCAGTCACCACTTTTCTGTCAGTAAATGCTTGCATGTTGCTATGATGCTGGACAGGTTTCAGCAGAGCTTCCAGACTAAGACAGACTGGTAAGAAAGGCCTGATGATTTACTTCTGGAATTCAGCCAATAAAACACAATGGATCACAACAGCCTGATCCATAACCCATCATGGGGATGGTGCAAGACCAGGTAGCATTTTGTTCTCTTGTGCGTGGGGTCCCTAAGAGTCAGAGCCAATGTGATAGCAGCTAACAACAAATGGTTCCAGTACAGGACAGAAAGTTAACTAGCCAGCAGCCCAGGAATTTCTTGAATTCCTACTTTGTGCCAAGAACTCAACGTTATTCATAATTTATCTCACTTAGCCCTTATACCCTTATAATCTCCATTGTATAGATGAGAAAAACAAACTTTGAAGAGGTTAAATGTTTTTCCTAGATTACACGGCTTCAGACTGGACTAGATAAGATTCAAGTTCACCTTCATTTGATTTCAAAGCCCAGGAGATTTTCAGGACCCTGGGCTCCTTTCCAGGTTTGTGCCCTGGGTAATCAGGGTAGTGTAAGGATTAGGAGAGTTGGCTGCAGTTGGGTGGACAGGCAGATAATCTAGTCCAGAGCCCCAGACCCAGGGTAATAAAACAAATGCTAGATCCCACCTGCTGGTGCGATACTTCTTCCTGAATACTGCCTACTGCATTGGCTTGGCTCAGGGACTGGACATGGCTGAACTCAAAGGTGGCAGGGCTCAGGGACTGCAGAGATTCACAGATGGCACCTGGAAACCCAATCACACAGCCCTAATCTTCAGGACTGGTAGACGGGGCTTGCCATTCTTATTTTCTGGTGCTTAATTCAATCTCAATGTTCTCATTTATAAAAAAGACACCTTAATGGGGGGAGGAGGAAGAGAAAGAGGATAAATGACTAATTAGAGGTTGCCAGACACTCTGTGCAAACATTTACATAAATGGATGAAACCATTACTGGGTCTCCCTAAAATGATCACAAGGCCAGTAGAGAACAGGGAGCAAGGTGAAGGGAGTACACGGAGCTTGGAGGTTTTAAGTGGGCACCTTGCCAAGGCCTCTGTGATCTTATGCAAATTTCTTAACCTCTCTGAGCTTCAGTCAAATAATTTGTAAAAAGGAATCACTAACACAAATGAATATGAAGCTCTTTGAACCTGAAGAAGCAACATAAATGTTGAATAGTATTAATAGCATTTTTTAAAAATTGATAATAAGAATCCAACATCTATTTAGTTTCCAAAATGCTTTTGCATATATTGCCATGGCTCTATATACTAATAGCCCTATGATCTAGGTAGGAGAGGTGCTGTTCTCAACCCATTGTACAGACTGGGAAACAGAGGCTCTGAGAGGATACATTTTCCTCAAGGTCAAAAGTTTATAAAGAGGTGAAACTGTATATGGAGCCAGATAGAGCTATAATTTAAGAACAGCTCAATTAAAATAACACTGTGAAATGTTGCTATGTCTGTTGCAGAAATGAAGAAGTAGAGCTCCAGGGAGGTGGAAGAACCCTCGGGCACAATTTTGATTTGTAAGTGCCTGGCATGACCTAATTTAACTTCTTTCATTTGCATGAGAAATGAAAATGCCAGAATAGGGACCCAGAGGACTTTCTCCCCTCCCTGACAGGCACCTCGGTCCCTGGCTGCCTGGGACCTAGCACAAGAACAGAGTAGTGGGGCTGGGTTATGAACTCAAGACTGTCTAATCCAAAAGCCTTATATTTATTTCCCTGTCCCAGGCTTCAGGTTGAGAATCATTCTTTAATTGAGTAAGCCATTACTGAGTGATTTTAGATGCCAAGCTCTGATCTAGACATTAGGGAAACAACAATGAACAGGGTCTTTGCCCTCATGAAGCTTATATTCTGACAATTAACACAGAAGTAAAACGTATGTTGTTGTTAGCTGCCAGCCCGTTGGCTCGCAACGCACGGCAGCCCCATGTATGACAGAGTAGAGCTGTTCCATAGGGTTTTCTTGGCTGTAATCTTTATGGAATCAGTTTGCCAGGCCTTTCTTTCACACAGTATGTTAGGTGGTGATATATGGTACTTTACCAGTTGCCATCGAACTAACTGACTCAAGATGACTTCATTTGTACTCCACAGGGTTTTGAGTGGCTGATGTTTCGGAAGTAGGTCACTGCGTCTTTCTTCTGATGTACCTCTGGGTGGACTCGAACCTCCAACCTTTCAGTTAGCAACTGAGTGCATTAACTGTTTGCACACCCACTCAGAGCAATTAAAAACAAAACAAGCAAACAGCGACAAAAATTAAAATTCCAAATAACATGCCTGATTTTTGAGATCAGAAGGGACCAACAAAAGGCTCTAAAACCTGGTTATTTGTTAGGTACAAATAAGAAAAATTTGAACCCGGCCCACCGGCTATAGGCTTACCAAGCAGGCTCTCTGCCTCGCTCCACAGGCTCATTTACTGTGGCTGGCTTCCCAGCTCACCTCTACACGAACTTGACTGGAAAGGGTTTACTAAGCAAATTGATAACGTAAAGGAGATTGCAGCTAGCACCTTCCACGCAGGAACGGCAGTGAAGGCCTACCCCGCAATAATCGTCTGCATACAAATGGATGCTGCAGCTGAAAATGAGTGTATAATGCTCAGGGAAGCAGGCCATCAGGGCTGCTGATGGGGGACACTCTGGCACCCCTTTGGATCGTTTTTGCTATTACACAAATAATAGCAAATCTACAAAATGATTTATTACTTATAATGTGTTTTTCACACCAGGCCTTTCATTTAATGTTCATAAGAACCCAGGGAGGTGGGCGATAGGAAGGTTCCCTCCTTACAGAGGAGGAAACTGAAGCTTCGAGAGACTGGGAAACTAGTCCTAGATTCAGTAAGTGCCCGTGCAGGACTTCTAACTCAGAGCTTCTTCCTTGAGGTCTAGTGGGTAGCTGAAAGCTTTCTAAAAAAAAAAAAAAAGAGAAAAAATCCAGTTGTTTATAAGCCTTTAATAATTGTGTTGTTCTTAGCTGCTGTCAAGTCAGCTCCTGACTCATGGTGGCCCTATGCACAACGACCCTATGGAATTGGATGACAGCGATCCATAGGGTTTTCATTGGCTGATTTTCAGAAGTACATCACCAGGTCTTTCTTCCTGGTCTGTTTTAGTCTGAAAGCTCCGCTGAACCCAGTTCAGAATCATAGCAACACACAGCCTCCCCTGACAGATGAAGCGGTGGCTGTGCTGGAGAAGCATTCATTGGGAATCGAACCTGGGTCTCTGGCATGGAAGGCAAGGATTCTACCACTGAACCACCAACAGCCTCATTCCTTTTAATAACGTCTAACCTTTAATTTGGAGCCCTGGTGGCATACTGGTTAAGAACTATGGCTGCTAACCAAAAGCTGGCAGTTCCAATCCACCAACTGCTCCTTGGAAACTCTGTGGGGTAGTTCTCCTCTGTCCTCTAGAGTCACTATGAGTCAGAATCAACTCGACCGCAAGGGGGTTGTTTTTTAACCTTTAATTGATTACCGACGCTGAGAAAACATTATACCATCAAATCCTTACTATAACCTGTGAAGTAGGAATTTTTATCCTCATAAAGAAACAGGTTCAAAGAGGTTATGTGACTTGCCTAAGACCGACCATACAGTAGGTGGTGGGAATGGGATTCCAGTTGGGCCTGTATGAAGCCAAAGCCAAGTTCTCATTCACCCATACTGTAATTCACTCTGTGACATGGGAGACTGTTAGAAATCAAGATCCCTGGGCTGCACCCAAGACCTGCTGAATCCAAATTTATAAGGGTGGTCTCTGGATTGTACATATGTAGTAAGCTCTCTGGTGATTCTGACACCACCATTCTCTTCAGGATGTTATTTTGCCTCTTAGTACAAACTAGGGCTCCTTCTTTTGCCTTTTAAGGTCTCTAGGGAGCTTGTGCTTGGCTGGTAACTAAAAGGTTGGCTGTTGGAACCCGCCTAGCGTTACTGTAGAAGAAAAACCTGGAGATCTGCTTCCATAAAGATTAGAGCCAAGAAAACCCTAGGGAGCTCAGGTCTACTCTGTAACACATGCAGCCGCCATGAATCAGAATTGACTCAACGGCAAAAGGTTTTTTTTGGTTTTGACTTCCCTTTCCTTAGGTTCCTTCCAGAAACAAGATGTGGGCTGTAAACACCCCCCCCCCGCCCCCGCCCCATCAATAGCAAAGGAAATCCCCACCGGTGGCTCTGAAGCCAACATTTCTTCAGGTGAAGAGCTGTGTGAGGGTGTCTCCTGGGGGGCTTAGCAGTGATACGTCCCTCCCCCATGCAGCCAGGGGACCGAGGTGCCTGTCATGGAGGCCTGAGAGTCCTCAGGGCCCCCATTTGGGCATTTGCATTTCTCACACAAATGAAAGCAGTTAAATTAGGTCATGTCAGGGACTCGCAAATCCAAATCGTGCCAGAGGGTTTTTCCACGGCCGCAGTGGGGGGTTGTGTGGAGGGTTCTTCAGATGTTTCTATTTTTGAATTCCCCATCAGAGCAAAATGCCCTGGTGCCCAGCTTTGTCCATGGCCTGGATCTTTTGGAGCTGCAGTGATGATTCACAGCCAGGCCTCTGCTTTTGTCTCTGCGGAGTTCAGACAGGGGAGCCCCTAGTGCTGACCCTATGAGTGCAATGAAAAGTGCTGCATGGGCTTTGGAGTTAGAGGCCTCTCTGGACTAGACCTAATTGTATCCTGTGGTGGCTGGGAGCAGCTAGAGAGCTTTGTTGCTGTTGTTAGCTGCCACTGAGTTGGCCCCCTCCCCCAAGTTGCTGTGGCCCTGTGCACAACAGAACAAAATGCTACCTGGTCCTGTGCCATCCCCATAATTAGTAGCAGATCTGACGATTTGGAGGTTTGAGTCTGCTCAGAGACTCCTCAGAAGAAAGGCCTGGTGATCAGCTTCCAAAAAGACAGCCTCCGAAATCCCTATGGAGCACAGTTCTATTCTGACACACATGGGGTTACCATAAGTCAGAACTGACTCAACGACAACTGGTATGATTTACTACCCTAGACACTATTCCAGGGCTGGACACTTGTCTTCATAGCATGTATCTTCTAGGGGGCGCAAGTCTGAGCTCTGCCACTTATCAACTAGGGGACATCAGGCAAGTCCCTTCACCTCTCTGCACCTCACATCATCCATCTGAGCCCTTTTCGCTGTGCCTGGAACTTTGCAGGTGCTCTGTATATATTGCACATGCCTGAATAAGTCAATTCCTCCTGTTTGCCAGTGGGAGGATGTGTTAGGGATGTAGATGAATAGCTAAAGGTCGACTTATAATATTTAATTGATTAATTTAGTTACACATTTATTCGTTACACACCCATTTGCTTCTGGTAGGAGGGTTTGTATGAATTTGCATCTGTCCTTTCCCTTGAGCCTGGGACTAAATGTCTGGCTCCCCAACTCTCTGAAGCGAGACAGTCAAGCCTTTTGCACACAGTCAGCACTGGATACCTGCTGCTGAATCACAGCCTGAATAAATGAATAATTTGCCGTAGAAAGAGTTGGTCCTTTTTCAAAGCTCCAGCTTCTTTTGATGAATTGGATTTGCCAGAATAAAGAAAACCTCAGCACTCCCAAGGGGCAGGAGGTTAGATACGGTCACCCTCACGTACAAAGATTCCGCCATGTTTTCGAAACCACCCCATGGCTGGAGACCTTTGAGCCACTGCAGCTGCTCTCCATGTTAAAAAGGAATAATTGGGCTTTTAAGCAAGCCACTGACTGAGAGAGAGCTAAAATCGAGACTATTTGTTTTGTTTTTACCAGGTTTGTTCTCTTTTCCTTTTCCTATAATAACATTGGCTTCTTAAATGTTGGCTTCCTTGTTCTGTGGTAGAACGATACTGGGTTTTAAAGCCAGACTCACTGGAGTTCAAATCCTCTCCCTTTCACTTACCGGCCTTCAGACCCTGGGTGGGCACTCTTGGATGCCCCTGCAAATTAGGCAACATAACAACACCCACTCCACAAGGCTGCTGTGAGCATTAACTGAGGGAAAGAATGTGAAAGCACTTTGTAAACTATGTCTCTATATAGATCTAATTAACATGACTATTTTTATTCTCTTAGTTCCCTCTATTTTCCTCTCTTGCTAATAATTACAGAATCTCAGGCTTAGAGAAGAGTAGGTCCCTGGGCCACCTGCATCAGAATCACACAGACTGCTGGATAAAATCCAGACTCCCTCAGGGTTACCCCAGACCTACTGAATCAGGCTTGGGGGCCGCACATGGGGGCCTGCGATTTATAATGAGGCCAGGTTTGGGAAACACTGATCTTGTCACTTACCATGTGTATCTGCCACAACAACTTGGTGAAGGGGGCACACTGTCCCTACTTTCAAATCTCCAGGGGTACAGAACCCATGGCCTCATCAGGCAGCTCCATCCAGCTCTGGCCCTCTGACAGCGAGAATACTCTTTGTCCTAGTTTCCTAGTGTTGCTGCTATACAAATACCACACATGGGTGGTTTAGAGAACAGAAATTTATTTTCTCACAGTTCTGGTGGCTAGAAGTCCAAACTGGGGTCTCAGCCATGTCGATTCCTTCCTTGTCGGCAGCCCCATGACATCTGTCTTCCCCTGTATGTGTGTGTATGTCTTTGTCTAAGCTGCTCTTCATATAGCTCAGAAGTGATTAGGTGTAGGATCCACCCTATACTGGCATGGCCTCAACAGATTGATTACATTACACTATATTAAAAAAAACAAAAAACCACTATATTACGTTACATTAATTACATTATGGAATGTGATTATATTACACTACATTAGATTACACTCAGAGGTATAGGGGTTAGGATTTCAACACATATTTTGAAGAGACACAATTCAATCCATCGCACTCACCTAACATCTGACTTCCTGCAGCTTCTACTCCTTGGTCCCAGTTTTCCTTTGGGGCTACACAAATTAAGCCTTAATCTCCTTCCACATAACGCTAACCCTTCCCACATTTGAAACCAGGGTTTTCTCCCTCCTTAACTTTTTCCAGTTGGTCCTTATTGACAGGAGTTCAAGTCCCCTCTCCTCCTTCTGCCTCTGCCCCATCTCCCTTTGAGTTGGAAAAGGAAATGGCTTGAGAAAATACTAAGACCATGCAGGGAGTTAGCCATGGAGACTGAACTAACGGTAAAAACCACAGCTCTGAGTCAAGGAGCACCAGGCACACACCAAGCATCATGCTGGTGCTTCATGGCCAACTCATCTCGCCCACATAAGAACCCTGGTTGCAGGGATTATCATAACCCAGTGAGGTCGAGTCAATTCTGCATGCCCAGCTTAAAAAACAAAACAAATCGTTACTGTGGAGTCAGTTCTGACTGATGGCAACCCCATGTGTGTCGGATAGAAATGTGCTGTATAGAGTTTTTAATGGCTAAGTTTTTGGAAGTAGGTCACCAGGTCTTTCTTCCAAGGTGCCTCTGGGTGAACTCAAAGTTCCAACCTTTTGGTTAGCAGTCAAGCTCATTAACTGTTTTTACCACCCAGGGATTCCTATGCCCAGTTTACAGATGTGTTAATTGAGGTTCAGAGGGGTGAAAAGATGTGCCCCAGGTCACTTGATCAGTACCCCAAGAGCCGAATTAGAATGCAGGATTGCCTGACTGAGTTCAGTCCAGCCTACTTCCCATTTCCTGACGCAGCCACATTTAGCACCAGGGGACATTATTCAGGAAATTGGGTCCTGAACCATAGCCAAGGGTGGCAGCTACCCACCTGTGGAGCCCTCTCTTCACCTTTGCTGGCCTCCTCTGCAGAGGTGCATCAGAGATGCAAACACCTGCTCCATTATCTGTGGGGCTGTTGGAACGCCTTGTCAAACACCCAGGCATAGTTTTGTCACTTTAAAAATCAAGGCAATTTCTGCACTTGACAGAGGTAAAATCTTTTAAAGCTTTGGAGGATTGGGAAGGGAATAAAAAAAGACATTAATAGAATGACATATTTTTAGTATAACACTTCAGAGAAAACTCTGGGGGGAACAAAAAATAAAATGAGCGACCTAAATTTGATTCCTTTTTTTTTTTTTTTTTTAATACTCTGAGCTTCAAAGGAGTGGGCTGTGCTGGGCGTTTGAGTGCCCTAAATTTGTAAATGATTTGAATACAATTGGAAGTCTCTTGGACGGAGCCTCTGCTTCCCTGTGGCAAACTGCATCTGCCTGAATGCAGGATTGACTACTTTTGAGCTGGTTCTCAGGTTTACAATCTGTTACAGAAGGACAGTGGTACTTTCTTCATAGACTTGTGATGAGATTTCTATTAAATTGGCTGGCCTGTGGGAAAGCATAATGGATGGCAGGCATGTTCCCATGAGAAATGGAAATGTCTTCCCTTAATTTACCAGTGGAGCTATTGTTTGGAAATTGGAGAAATGGCTTGTTTTGGAAGGCTATTAAAATATCTCCTGCTACTTTTGCTAAGTTTCTGAGGAACGGGTAAATACCAACTCTACAAGCTTTTGTGAATGTTATGAGTTGGTAGGTGCCTCCTCGTCACTGACTAGCTGGGCCCACGTGGAAGTGCTGGCTGGGGAGTCAGGAGACCTGGGCTCTGCTTCTCGCTCCATCACAGTGGCAGGTGCAAGAGGCTGCTGACCCCATAGCCGTGCCAATCCAGATCTTCTTCACTAACAGAATCCTGATTTTGTTTGGATGTCTGCCAGCAATTTGATCAGGAAAAGTGGATTCAGCCCCAGAGGTTGAATCATAATTGGTCAAAGATAACTTTGTAGGTGACTAGTTTAGTCATGGGCCCATGACTCACTTCTGGCCATTGAGACAAAAGACAGGTATTATGGATTGAATCGTGTCCTTGAAAAAGATATGTTCAAGTCCTAACCTCCAGTACCTGTGACTACGACCTTATTTGAAATCAAGGGCTTTGCAGATGTAATTTCAGGTCATTGGTGGCTCAGTGGAAGAATTCTTACCTTCCATGTGGGAGACCCAGCTTTGATTCCTGGTCAACGCACCTCACGTGCAGCTACCACCCGTCTGTTGGTGGTTTGCATGTTTCTTTGATGCTGAAGAAGTTTCAGTGGAGCTTCCACACTAAGATGGACTAGGAAGAAAGGCCTGGTGAACTACTTCTGAAAATTAGCCAAGGAAAAGCCAATAAAAAAAAATTAGCCAGAAAAAATTCTGTTGTGCACGGGGTTGCCATGAGTTGGGGGATGACTCCAGGGCAGCTAACGTCAACATTACAACAACAATGAAGGATGTAATTATTTATGTTAATGAGGTCGTACTGTAGTAGGATGGGCCCCTAGTCCAACATGGCTATTGTCCTTATAAAAAGAGAAGAGAGACCCAGAGACAGACAAATACAGAAGAAAGATAGCCATGTGAAGCCAGAGGCAGCGATTGGAATTATGTTACCACAAAGCGAGACATGCCTGAGGCTTTTAGAAGCTGGAAGAGACAGGAAAGTATCTTCCCTACGGCCTTCAAGGAAAACACGGACCTGCCAACACTCTGAATTCAGACTTTTAGCCTCCAGGACTGTGAGAGAATAAATTTCCGTTGTTTTAAACCACCTGGTTGTGGTAATTTGTCATAGCAGCTTTAGGAAAGAAATACAGGGCGTTTCTAGAAGAGAGTTTTCCTTTTTGATGAAAACTGCCCCTTTTCCTCCCTGTCTCTGTAGACTGGCATATTAGGATGTGATAGCTAAAGCAGGCGCAGCTTTCTTGTGACCATGAGGGGAAACTCAAGAGAACTGGAGAAGTGAACTCGGGGCCCTGAAATTATTAAACTGCTGAATTAACAGACCCTGAAACCATCTACCCTGTTGTTCTAGTTATGTGATATAGTAAAACCCCTATGTTTTCAGCTACTTTTATGCAAAGTAGCTTCCTAATGGACACGGCACAATCCCATTCTGTGATTCTGGGCCACAGTTTCCTCTTGTATTAAATGATGGGTTAGAGTCATGTTTGCGAACTAGTGGCCCATGGGCAGACAGGATTCAGTCTAGCAGTTATGTTTGGGTTATCCTGTGCATCATACAGTCAAACATACTTAAAAAGAAATCAAATCCTGTATTTTCTAAGCCTCTTTTAACTGCCATCTTGAGCCTCCAGCCTCACTGTATAGTAATGAAAAACTGAATCATGTCAGTTAATGATATCTCAGTCTCTTTCTGATGTGAGGAATCTATTGGTTGTCTTGTATTTTCTGTGTAAATGCTCGTGGTCAGGGGTGAGACCATGGGGGCTTACATACCTTAGTGGCCTTAAGGCTATGTGTTTTTTCTGAATCTGTTGTAGAATGGCAGGGCTGCCTGTGGCTCCAAACTCTGTGCATTGTTTGTTAGATACAGCAGGTCCTTCTGGTGGTGCAAACAGTTAACATGTTCGGTTGCTAACCAAAAGGTTGCCGGTTCAAGTCCATCAAGTGGCACCTCAGAAGAAAGGCCTCATGATCTACGTTAGAAATTTCAACCTCTGTAAACCTTGTGGAGCACAGGTCTATTCTGACATGCATGTGGTCGCCAGGAGTCAGAATCAACTCTATAGCAACTTTTTTTTCTTTTTCTTTTTCTGGCTCTTCAGAATATTGTGCTGTTTCTGAAGCTGAGATCCGTGCTCTTAGACATGGTCCCTGTGTCCTGCAACTTCTGGTCCCAAGTCCCTTCCAGATGCCTGTGCTTGGAACCTACACAGTCCCTCCCTGGGATATCCAGGCTACGAACAGGTTTCAGGAAAGTAAATATCACTTGGGCCTATTATTTCAAGACATACCCATACACACCAATACCAGCTCTCCTATGGGACGTAGTGACAATGACAAGCCCAATGCAAGGCTTTCTCTAGAACCTTGCAGCCTCTCAGAGGCAGTGCCCAGGGAGGTGGGCTCCAGCTTCCTGTTCCTTGGGTCCGCAGACCTGTCTGGATATCTCTATTAGCTAGCTCCACACCCCTTGTCAAGGTGTGACTACACAGCAGGAGGTGGGGAGGAGAGGTTGATAAGAATCCTGCCATCTGCTTTCCTCATCACTTCCTCACTCCCCTTTCTCCTTGCCTCCAGGACAAAAGGCCCAAGATCTTCTATTTCTTTTCCTATTTGGAAGGAACTTCTTACATAAAATCCTCCTCCATCAGAACTCATGACTTAATGGCAGACATGTAAAAGAAATCTGTATGCTAAAGAGATAACATAAATCAGGAGATTTAAAAAATTACACCATTGTATTATATTTAAAATCATTTTTTATTTTTGCTGACATTTTTAAAAAATGAGATTTTATATGTGTTACAGAGCAGAGCTGCCCCATAGGGTTTTCTAGGCTGTAATCTTTATGGGAGCAGATCATCAATTCTTTCTCCCGTAGAGCCTCTGGGTGGGTTCGAACCGTGAACCTTTTGGTTTGCAGCCGAGTGCTTAACTGTTTTGCTACCATGGCTCCTGTCAAGTATGTAAAACCAACATTTGTTTTAAAATGAGGAGGAAAAGTTCATGAAAACTTCTAAGAACGTTTCAACATTTCGCTTGACTTCCGTTCTTTGAACCAGCTGTGGGTAAGCCACTTAGGCCACCTGGACTCCTATTTCTTCAGCTATGAAAAGAGAAACGTAGACTAGTTCCAGGATTCTATAATTATGAGTTTAGTCCAACAGACATACATTCTAGCATTAAAAGGGCTATCCCAAGAAGTTTAAGACAGACCCCTCACCTTTAGGGAATTTATGATCTAGTTGAGGGAAAAAACATAAGCCCACAACATGGAAGGCATTACAAGGCAAAGGGGTTCCAGGAGTTCAATGCTCAGGATCATGGAATCTTAGAGTTAGAAGGAATCTTGGAACCTCTTCTCCCCACCAACATCTTTTCTTCCCTCAAAATCCCTCTCCTGAAGTCCCCAAGGTTGGTGAGTTAGTACCATTCACATGCGTCCCCACAGCTCTGCACTCTCTTTGTTTGTCTCCCCCATTATGCTATGACTCTCTGAGGTCCAGGAATGTGGTATACATTTGCCATTCATTCACTCATTTTTTGCTTTCCCAGAATCCCTGCACTTTATTTTGGTAACAACCACCACTTCTCCTTTAGGGAACCATACCAGTGTTCCATCCCATGTGGTCCTGATAAAATGGTTGATAAGGATTTCCATCACACACATCCTCCTTCCAGTGGGCAAGTCAAAGTTAGGGCAGACTCCTTCTTCAGGGAATTTGAATCATAAGGGAAATGACTGAACATCAAAAGTTTGAAATTGAATCATTTTTCCAGCAGTGTCTATTTGTTGCTGCTCTGAGATCCACTGAGATGTCCTTGGTCTTCTCCTCCCTTGGATGTATAACCCTTCCTCTCTCTGAGCTCCTCCATACTTTCCTCTTTTTTTTTTTTTTAAGTTGGATGGAGTTATTTCTGTCTGTTGCTTCCAACGAGAGGAACCTAATGGTTTCCAGGATCAAATAGTTTTCAATTTTGGTGTCTATCACAGAGGCTGTCATGTGGTAACCTCTTGGGACAAACTATTAAATGATTCTTGGGTGAATAAACTTCCCATCAATGCCAGCATCCACTCTACAGCATCCTTGACTGGTGATCATCTCTCCTTTTTCTACTAGAACCTGGTCAAAGATGGGGAGCTCACTATCTCATTAGGCAGCTCAGGCTATTTGGAAATGTTCCCGAATTCTAGCACTCTTCCCAGTCTTTAGAAAGTTCTTCCCAAATGAGTTAAAATCTTACATTAACTTCCCCCAGCTCTTCCTTGTTCTTTGCTGGAACCATGAAAATTCTTTCATTAGATAATTTCAGAGTCAGGGCTAGCAATATCTATAGGGTTTCAGGGTTTGCTAAGAGGTCTCTAAGGGATAATAGTAGCTCACATTTGAAAGGCAAATAACACCTAGAGGGTTTTCAGAGCTCTTTCCCAACCATTATGTAATTTATTCTCACAAAAACTGGAGACAGAGATTGCTGTGGGATTACTAGTCACCATTTTACAGACCAGGGGACTCTATCCTAGAAAGGTTGTAGTATTTCCCCTTCCCCAAGTCACACAGCTAATAAAGGGCAGGGTTAGAGACCCAAACACTGACCTCTAAGGCTTAATTCTCCCACCTCCTCCATGTTACTATTAATCCCTTACCACAAAATTATAATAATAATCTCAGTGATGAACATAAGATTTTTAAAGGAATTTATTCTATTTCAGCCACTCTGCTGGTCAGTTTAAGACATATTTACTCTAATTCTTACATTTACTCTAATTCTTACATCATCCAAGAGAGGTATGATTATTTTTAATTTACAAGTGAGGAAACTGAGGTTCAGAGCAATAAAGAGTTTTGCCCGAGGTGTTGATGGGTGCCATTGAGCTGATTCCAACTCACAGCAATCCCACGTGACAGAGTGGACCTGCCTCATAGAGTTTTCTAGGCTGTAATCTTTACGGAAGTGGATCACCAGGTCTTCCTTTCGCAGAGCCACTGGGTGGGTTTGAACCGCCAAACTTCCAGCAACTGGGTACTTCACTATTGCACCACCAGGGCTCCTTAAATCTGACATTTTCACCTTGGTAAAGAATGCAGATGCTAGGAGTTGGATGAAGCTTATGTGAGTAGCCTGGCCCTGCACCGGAGAAGCCCACCATTAAGTCCAATTCCACTTCCTAACTGGGAAATTTTGGCCCCAGGGCCTCAACAAAGTTAACAGCCATTTCTCTTACCTACTGTCTCTGTGACTTCTGGGGCCCATTTGTTGTACTCTGGTCCCACACTTTAAAATCTTCTTCTGCCCTGCTCCCCACATATTTGCATTAAACAGTTTACAAAGTTCTGTCAGAAGCTTTTGTTGCAGAATGATTTATGGGGAAGTGGGAAGATTGGCCATACACATGGGAAACATTCAGGTCATTTCCATTTCTCCAATCTGTGGGCAGCATCAACTGAACATGGAATTTGCTTCCTACAGCTGCATTAAGACCAATAAAAAAACATCTGTATTCTGTTACTCTGTCTCTTCCCAGACTCCTCCCCGAAAGGAATGGTGTTTTCTTAAAGTTCATCTGTGAGGTGCTATTTCCAGCACTGATAACACTATAAAGTAATGGTAAAGTTAATTAATTGGCAAATTAAAATGAAAGTGCTATCTAAATTCATAGGACAGCCACATGACTATCAAATGAGTTTATTGTGATTAAAATGATTAATGACATCTGAGAAAATACCAGAGAATAGAAATCCTGAATACAAAGAAGGTTAAGGTCTTATCATTATTAGAGTGAAAAAAAAAAAAAGTACCTCAAGGAAAAAGTGAGTCTTCTCCCTGTCTGCTTACATCAGGGAAGGAGACAAACAGCAAATAAAAACATTTGAATTTTGGCAAATACTGAAAACTGGGGGCTCATTTGCTTATGTAATATTTGGAAACAACACGTATTGTACAGCAGGGAAACAATAGCTCACATGTAATTTAAACAGAATAGACAGACCAATGGAACAGAATCAAAAGCCAAAAATAGATCTACGCATATTATAGCATTTTAGCGTATAATAAAGCAGGCATTTGAAGACTGGGGAAAAGGATAAAACCAATCCTACTGCTGCTGAGTCGATTCTGACTCACAGCGACCCTATAGGACAGAGTAGAACTGCCCCAAACTGTTTCCAAAGGCTATGAATTTGTACGGAAGCAGACTGTCACGTCTTTCTCCTGTGGAGTGCCTGGTGGGTTTGAACTGCCGACCTTTCGGTTAACAGCTGAGTGCTTTAACAATTATGCCATCAGGGCTCCCTGGGGAAAGGAACAGGTTATTAAATAAAGGTATTTGGACAACTGGTAAACCATTAGGTAAGAGACGATTACTATTTTGCATATTACTCTTAAATAGATTCTTAAAAAAATAACTAGATAAAATATTTGTGAATATTTCTAATATTTCTATGGTCTTGAGGGAGGCAAAACATTAAAAGGTACAATCTAAAAATAAAGTTAAATAAAATAAAAGAGAGAAAGATAGGACTAGGTTTAACAAGGTATAAATTAAACTAAATCAAAAGATAAGTAATAATCTGGGAAAATATCTACAATTTGATAGACAAAAGGATGATATCTTCCATATTAATTTTTAAGACCTAAAGGATATCTCGGAAACCCTGGTGGTATAGTGGTTAAGTGCTACAGCTGCTAACCAAAGGGTCGGCAGTTCAAATCCGCCAGGTGCTCCTTGGAAACTCTATGGGGCAATTCTACTCTGTCCTATAGGGTCACTATGAGTCGGAATCGACTCGACGGCAGTGGGTTTTGAAAGGATATCTCAATATATAAAGAACATCTACAAGTTCTTTATATATTGATAGCCTTATGTTTTTTTACAAATAAGAAAAAGCCAAGCTCTCTAATATAAAAATGTGCAAAAGACCTGAAACCAAAAATGTAAGTCATCAATACCACGATGAAAATATTTCTCCCTCAGCGTAGGGTCACCATGAGTCAGAATTAAACAGAAAGTAATCAAAGTAATGCAAAATTTGAATAACAACATACTTTACCCTTTGGCAATAATTTAAGAAGCCTTATAATAAGTCCCTGGGTGGTGCAAACAGTTAATTGTACAAAATGGTTAAGCACTCAAACCCACCCAGAGGCACCTATTCTGAAAGGTCACAGCCTTGAAAACCCTATGCACAGTTCTACTCTGCACACATGGGGTCACCATGAGTCGGAGCTGACTTATAGTAACTAACAATGACAATTTTCAGTTTGGAAATGATTTAAGAAGCCTTATAATAAGTCTTTGGGTGATAAAAAAAAAAAAAAGTGATGTAAATGGTTAATGTACTTGTGGGCTAATGGAAAGTTTGGAGGTTCTAGTCCACCCTGAAGTGCTTTGGAAGAAAGACCTGGCAAACTACTTCAGAAGAATCAGCCACTGAAAACCCTATAGAGCACAATTCTGCTTTGACACACATGGAGCTGCCAAGACTTGGGATCTACTCAAGAGCCACTTTTATTTATGTTTTGTATAGTAAGCAGTGTTGTGAGAATACAGGGAGATAGATGAGCCCTCTGTGGCTCTGCTGGAAGAGCATGCATTGACCCAGAATTTATGTTAGGCCATTTGGATATGTATGCCATGAAAATTTTCCTTTCCTTTGACCCAGGCACTGGCAATGCCACTTCAAGGATATTATCCTAAAAAACAAACCAAACAGACAAAAACCTGATCCTAGCTGTCTTAGTCATCCAGTGCTGCCCTAACAGAAATATCACAAGTGGATGGCTTCAACAAAGAGAAATTTATTTCCTCACAGTAAAGTAGGCTAAAAGTCCAAGTTCAAGGCGTCGGCTCCAGGGGAAGGCTTTCTCTCTCTGTCAGCCCTGGAAGAAGGTCCTTGTCCTCAGTCTTCCCCTGGTTGAGGAGCTTCTCAGGTGCAGGGACCCCACGTCCAAAGGACTTGCTCTGCTCCTGGTGCTGCCTTCTTGGTGGTATGAGGTCCCCAGCTCTATGTTTGCTTCCCTTTCCTTTTATCTCCTGAGAGATAAAAGGTGGTGCAGGACACACCCCAGGGAAATTCCTTTTACCTTGGATCAGGGAGGTGACCTGAGTAAGGGTGGTGTTACAATCCCACCCTAATCCTCTCCACATAAAATTACAATCACGAAATGGAGAACAACCACACAATGCTGGGAATCATGGCCTAACCAAGTTGACACACACATTTTGGGGGGACACAGTTGATTCCATGACACTTGCATATATAACTTTTCGTCCTAGGTCCTATTTTCTAATCTCATTTTTCCAATTTTGTTAAATTGGTGGTAGACTAGTGAGTCAGATTTTTTTGAGATAGAATCCAAGAAACTTTTTTAAAAAATTACATTTCCTAAGCACTTCCAGTGTGTAATCTGGTGATGGTGAAATCTTTAATCACTTTGTAAATGACAACGAAAATGTAAGACACCATTATCTGTACCCACCATGGAAACTCCGCTGCCTCTGGAATAGAGTGGACTCTTGATAAAGTGGAAGCACTGCCTAGTGGAGAGACTGGCTAGAATTCACTTTTCCTTGTTGGCTTTGTGACCGGGGACAAATTCTTTACCTTCTTCAGCCTCGGTTTCCTTTTTCTGTAAAATGAGGAAAAGACTATCTGCTTGCAGAGTGGTATAAGGATTGGAGATAATTTAAGAAATGCCTCTGGTTGTTGGTCCATGTTAGTTCATCAAAAAATAGATGATATCCCATCATCATCATCATCATCATTGTCATCACCACTGTTCAGGAAGTGAGTTGACTAGCCAAATTGTACAAACAATACTGGTGTGTAGGAATATCCAAATAAAAGTTATTTTATAGAAGTTAAATTTCTGGGTAAGGGGACAGTGTACTTAAAAGAAGAAAAAGTATAGGTTTTGGAGGGAAATAAATCAGATTAAAATCCTGGCTCTGCCAACTAGGTGGACAAATTCAGACAAGTTGCTTGGAATTTCTGAGCCTCAGTTTCTGCATCTGTAAAGTGGGGTTAATAAGATTTACTTCACAGTATTACTATAAGGCATAAATAAGATAACCCAAGGAGTTGGATGGCTTATGGCTTAGGACCAGAGTTACATGGGGCAACTCAGTCAATTGACACCATATAGTTCATAAAGATAATGTTCTACATCCTAGTTTGGGGAGTAGTGTCTGGATGTAAAGATAATGTTCTACATCCTAGTTTGGGGAGTAGTGTCTGGGGTCTTAAAAGCTTGTGAGCAGCCACCTAAGATACAACTATTAGTCTCTAGTCATCTGGAGCAGAAGAGAAAAAAGGCTCAAAGAAGAAGCTAGTCTGCAAAACTGGTAGTCTACACAAACCACAGCCTCATCTAACCTGAGACCTGAAGAACTAGATAGAAGAACTAGATGGTGCCCGGCTACCACTACCAACCATTTCGACCAGGGACGCAATAGAGGTCCCAAGATAGAATGGGCAAAAAATGTAGAACAAAACTCAAATTAAAAAAAAAAAAAAAAACAGATTTACTGAACTGGATGAAACTGAAGGAACCCCCAAGACTATTGCCCTGGGACACCTTTAAACTTGGAATGAAAATCACTCCTGCAGGTCGCCTTTCAGTAGAGGACAGATTAGCTCTTAATATAAATAATATTGAGATAGGGAAGAAACAGACTGAGCCCCTAGGCAAGGAGCCCTGCAACACCCGCAACTTACTTAAAACAGTTTGTGCTTGGCTAATGCAAAACCCGAATCCTGGAATGTGTGATAAGGAAAGAACAAACAATGTACTCCCTCATAAGATGTTTTTCAGAAGGACCGACCAGATCTGGTCCCTGGAGCATATGCAGACAGCTGCAAAGTGACTGACAGTGACCTCTGTCTGCTGAAAGTTCCTGCGACAGGAATCAAACCCGCCCCACAGGGAGACTGCGCAGGTGACACCCCATAATAAGTCCTGCCACCCAGTCCCAGGAGCCTTTGCTACGGGTTCCATTTTGGATTCCAGATGCATGTGGAGCCTTATTTAGTATGCACCGCCGTTCTGAGAAGTATCTACCCCTTGAAAGAAACCTACTAAATATTCATTACCCTATTATCCTCACCAAACCCATATGTTGTTGCGGTTAGGTGCCGATGAGTCAGATCCAACTCATAACGACCCTATGCACAATAGAAAGAAACACTGCCTGGTCCTGAGCCATCCTTACAATTGTTATGCTTGAGCTCATTGTTGCAGTCACTGTGTCAGTTCACCTCGTTGAGGGTCTTCCTCTTTTCCACTGACCCTGTACTCTGCCAAGCATGATGTCCTTCTCCAGGGACTGATCTCTCCTGACGACAATGTCCAAAGAATGTAAGATGCAGTCTCACCAACCTTGCTTCTAAGGAGCATTCTGGCTGTACTTCTTCTAAGACAGATTTGTTCGTTCTTTTGGCAGTCCATGGTATATTCAATATTCTTTGCTAACGCCACAATTCAAAGGCGTCAACTCTTCTTCAGTCTTCCCTATTCATTTTCCAGTTTTCACATGCATATGATGTGATTGAAAATACCATGGCTTGGGTCAGGTGCACCTTAGTCTTCAAGGTGACATCTTTGCTTTTCAACACTTTGAAGAGGTCCTTTGCAGCAGATTTGCCCAATGCAGTGCATCTCTTGATTTCTTGACTGCTGCTTCCATGGCTGTTGACTGTGGAACCAAGTAAAATGAAAGACTTGACAACTTCAGTCCTTTCTCCGTTTATCATGATGTTGCTCATTGGTCCAGTTGTGAGGATTTTTGTTTTCTTTCTGTTGAGGTACAATCCATAAAGCTGTGGTCTCTGATCTTCATCATCAGCAAGTGCTTCAAGTCCTCTTCACTCTTCCCCCACGTGTCTGTCAGTTTGTCGTACTGTGGGAGCTTGCGTGTTGCTGTGATGCTGGAAGCTATGACACCGGTACTCAGATACCAGCAGGGTCACCCATGGAGGACAGGTTTCAGCTGAGCTTCCAGACTAATAAGGACCTGGCAGTCTACTTCCGAAAAGCATTAGCCAGTGAAAACCAAACCCATATAAGCCCCAGAAATATCTTTTTGAGGGGAACAGGGGCCAGCGTTGCTTGGTCCCTCTCTGTTCCCGGCTCGTAAGCCTTTACTCTCTTTCTGTAGCTCTGTCTGTCACTAATAAACCTTTGTTCATGTGGAACTTCTGAGCTTCTCCTGGTCATTCTTGGTCAGTAGAAGGCAAGAACCTAGGCAGGACTTAGCCCCGAGCTGGGAAGCCTTGCCCTGTAACAACATCACCTGTGAGTACTGTGCTCCTCTAAATAAACCTCTAAATGAAACTAAATGGTAAACATTTACCCTAGACCAAAGATGAGAAGGGAAGGGAGGACAGGGAAGCCCGATTAATGGAAACAGAACAACCAGAATGGAAATAATGAGAATGCGGATGCATCGTGAAATATGTAACTAATACGCATAGAAATTTTTAAATAAGAACCTAATTTGCTGTGCAAACTTTCACCAAAAACATAACGAGATATTAAAAAAAAAAAAAAAAGATAACCCCAGTAGCACATAGTACATGTTCAATAAGTGCTTCTGTGTTTGGCCACTGCCAGGGCAAGTCGGCCTCAGACAGAAGCGCAAATGTTGACAGTGTCAGAGGAAAACCTTCTAGAGCAAAAACTGATGAGTAGGTGTAATGGAATCTTGCATTCTTTAGGGAATCATGGAAAGGAAGAAAAATGATAAGTTATTTCATCTGTTACCTGCTTGCTCAGGGATCCCTGGCTACAAATACACTGTGTGATGTTTTTCTCAGATAAGTTACAAATAAGCCCCAACTTGCCTTGAAAGGATTTCTGCAAACTAATAGGCTGGGGTGTTAGTCCTGTTACTGTGAAATCCCCTTAGCAGAAATCCTGGGGCTGTCAGTGGGGCCCGGTCCTATCCTGAGTGTGGGCACTTAAAGAGACAGATAAGGTAAGATCTGGAAATGGAATAGGATAAAGCTCAGAAGAGAAGGAGCACTCATTTTTCAAGGCTGCCTAAGGCTACGTCTTCCTGGGAAGACTTCTCTGGGCACAAGGATCACCAATTTGAAACATAACACCCAGGCTTTCAACAAATGAAGCCACTGGGTCTGTTTCTAGAACACCCTAGGGACACTTCTCTCCCCAAGAAGTTTAGAGCCAGATTGAGAGGGGTGGCTGCATGGGGTACCTAAGTACGGGAAGCACTGAAACATCACTGAAAAAAAAAAAGGAAATGGTATGCCAATTAACACAAGAACCCACATAAGATTCTCTACATGATTAATGAAATTTAAATTAGTTGCTTTATTAGTCAGGAGTCTTCAGCTCTTAAGGAATAAAAAAACTAACTCAAACTTCTTGGTTTCTTGTGGTTGCTGTTAATTACCACACACTGGGTAGCTTAAAACAACAGATCCTTATTCTGTCCCAGTTCTGAAAGTCAGAAGTCCTAAATCAAGCTGTTGGCGGAGCTGCGCTCCCTCCAGAGGCTCTAGGGTAGATTCTCTTCTTTGCCACTTCTAGCTTCTGGTGGTTGCTGGCATTCCTGGGCTTGAGGCTGCATTCCTCCAATCTCCAATCTCCGCCTGTATGGTTGCCTTGCCTCCTCCATCTTTTCCGTATGTCTCTCCTCTGTTTCATAACAACAATTGTCATTGAGTTCAGCACCCACCTGGATAATCCAGGCTGATCTCCTCAACTCATGATCCTTATAATTACATCTGCAAAGGTCCTTTTCCCAAATAAGGTCACATTCACAGCTTCTAGGAATTAGTATGTGGACATCATTTTATGGGTCACCATTCAGCTCATGACAGTAGTTTTTAAAATGCACACATGGATGTATATGTTCATTACCATGATTGTGGTAGTGGATTCATGGATATACACCCATGTCAAAATTTACCAAATTGCACATGTTAAATATGTGCATATTATGGTATAACAATTATTCTTCAATGTAGCTGTAAAAACATGCATGAAAAAAGAATACATATTGGCACACTTGACTGAGAAGTTCAGGAGAATATATTCCTTCAGAAAACCTCAAAATATGCCATCAGGATTTGAAATGATGGTTGTCGGGACACTGGGTCTCTGCTTTGCTTCTTCCCCAGGCAGGCTTTTATCAAGTGGTGGCAAAGATGGGCTCTCAGCTAATATTGTCTTTAAGGCAAGAATCTCAGGGGGGATGGAATACAGCCTTGCTAACAGTTCCAGCAAGAGTCTGAGCTAATGCTCTGATTGGCTTAACCCTGAGCCAATCATTATGGTTAGGGAGAGAAAGTGGCACTCTGATTGGCTAAGCCTTGTGACTGGTGGAAAGAGTTCATATCATAAACTACAATAAAGAGGTTTGGTTACCAGAAGATGAAACGTAGACAAAAACTACAGATGAATATTATTGTCCCACTCCACTGAAGGAGACTGCACCCTTATACAGAAAGAAAAATACACAAGTTGCTGGTGCCCACATGTCCCATAGGGTATTCATGCAACATCTGTGCAGCTATAAACCCTCCCAGCTGCCTATCACCAGCTCTAAGTCCCCTGAACTCAGCAGCCAAAAGTCAGCTGAAATTCTGAAATGAAGTAATCCACAGCACAATGCTATTTACACAGAAAAAAATTAACTTATTTTAATCTATTACCTATATCTTAAGCTCAGAAGGTTTGGGAATCCAAAAGCCCACAATTCTAACATAATTTAAAGTAGGCCAAAAACTTTATTTTGAATATATTCTTTGATCAACTTCTCCCCACTTCTATGAAGTAAATACAAAACAAATATTTTAAAAAATATCATTTAGGAAAGACACTATTATGTTGTTGTTCTAGGGTGCCGTCAAGTCGGTTCCAACTCATAGCGACCCTAGGTACAACAGAATGAAACACTGACCGGATCCTACACCATCCTCACAATTGTTGTTATGTTTGAGCCCATTGTTACAGCCACTGTGTCAATCCATCTTGTTGAAGGTCTTCCTCTTTTTCACTGACCCTCTACTTTACCAAGCACGGTGTCCTTCTCCAGGGTCTAGTCCCTCCTGATAACATGTCCAAAGTACATGAGAAGTCTTGCCATCCTCACTTCTAAGGAGCATTCTGGCTGTACTTCTTCCAAGACATATTTGTTCATTCTTCTGGCAGTCCATGGTATATTAAATATTCTTTGCCAACACCATGTATCAAAGGCATCAATTCTTTGGTCTTCCTTATTCATTGTGCCACTTTTGCATGCATATGAGGCAACTGAAAATACCATGGCTTGGGGTGAGGCACACCTTAGTCCTCAAAGTGACATCTTTGCTTTTTAACGCTTTAAAGAGGTCTTTTGTCGCAGATTTGCCCAAGGCACTATGTCATTTGATTTCTTGACTGCTGCTTCCATGGGCGTTGATTGTGGATCCAAGTAAAATAACATCTTTTACAATTTCAATATTTTCTCCATTTATCATGATGTTGCTTGTTGGTCCAGTTGTGAGGATTTTTGTTTTCTTTATGTTGAGGTGTAATCCCTACTGAAGGCTGTAGTCTTTGATCTTCATCAGTAAGTGCTTCAAGTCCTCTTCACTTTCAGCAAGAAAGCTTGTGTCATCTGCACATTGCACGTTGTTAATAAGTCTTCTGCAGTCCTGATGCCATGTTCTTCTTCATACAGTCCAGCTTCTCCGATTATTTGCTCAGCATACAGATTGAACAAGTATGGTGAAAGGATATAACCTTGAGGCACACCTTTCCTGATTTTAAACCACGCAATATCTCCTTGTTCTGTTTGAATGACTGCCTCTTGGTCTATGTACAAGTTCCATGAGCACAATTAAGTGTTCTGGAACTCCCATTATTTGCAATATTATCCATAATTTGTTATAATTCACACAGTCAAATGCTTTTGCAGTGTCAATAAAACATAGGTAAACATCTTTCTGATATTCTCTGCTTTCAGCCAAGATTCATCTGATATCAGCAGTAATATCCCTGGTTCCACATTCTCTTCTGAATATGGCTTGAATTTCTGGCAGTTCCTGTAACACTGCAACTTTTTTTGAATTATCTCCTGCAAAATTTTATTTGCATGTGATATGAATGATATTTTTCAACAATTTCCACATTCACTAGATCACCTTTCTTTGGAATGGGCACAAATATGGATCTCTTCCTATTGGTTGGCCAGGGAGCTATCTTCCAAATTTCTTGGTATAGATGAGTGAGCTCTTCCAGCCTTGCATCCGTTTGTTGAAATATCTCAATTGGTATTCCATCAATTCCTGTAGCCTTGATTTTCCCCAATGCCTTCAGTGTAGATTGGACTTTTTCCTTCTTGATCATATGAAATCATCTGAAATGGTTGAATATAGTTTTTGGTACAGTGATTCTGTGTATACCACCCATCTTCTTTTTAAAATTTTTATTGTGCTTTAAGTGAAAGTTTACAAATCAAGTCAGTCTCTCACACGAAAACCCATATACACCTTGCTACATACTCCCAATTGCTCTCTCCCTAATGAGACAGCCTGCTCCCTCCCTCCACTCTCACTTTTCATGTCCATTTCGCCAGCTTCTAACCCCCTCTACCTTCTCATCTCCCCTCCAGGCAGGAGATGCCAACATAGTCTCAAGTGTCCACCTGATCCAAGAAGTTCACTCCTCACCAGTATCCTTCTCCAACCCATTGTCCAGTCCAATCCCTGTCTGAAGAGTTGGTTTTAGGAATGGTTCCTGTCCTGGGCTAACAGAAGGTCTGGGGGCCATGACCACCAGGGTCCTTCTAGTCTTAGTCAGACCATTAAGTCTGGTCTATCTATGAGAATTTGGGTTCTGCATCCCACTGCTCTCCTGCTCCCTAAGGGGTTCTCTGTTGTGTTCCCTGTCAGGGCAGTCATTGGTTGTAGCCAGGCACCATCTAGTTCTTCTGGTCTTAGGATGATGTAGTCTCTGGTTTATGTGGCCCTTTCTTTCTCTTTGGCTCATAATTACCTTGTGTCCTTGGTGCTCTTCATTCTCCTTTGATCCAGGTGGGTTGAGACCAATTGATGCATCTTAGATGGCCGCTTGCTAGCGTTTAAGACTCCAGAGGCCTCTCTCCAAGGTGGGATGCAGAATGTTTTCTTAATAGATTTTATTATGCCAATTGACTTAGATGTCCCCTGAAACCATGGTCCCCACCTCCCCCCACCCCCGGTTACGCTGGTCTTTGAGGGATTAAGTTTATTCCAGAAACTTCATTGCTTTTGGTTTAGTCCAGTTGTGCTGACCTCGCCTGTATTGTCTGTTGTCTTTCCCGTCACCTAAAGTACTTCTTTCTACTATCTAATTAGTGAATCCCCCCTCCCACCATCCCTCCCTCCCACCTCTTGTAACCATCAAAGAATATTTTCTTCTCTGTTTAGACTACTTCTTGAGTTCTCATAATAGTGGTCTTATACAATATTTGTCCTTTCGCAACTGACTAATTTCACTCAGCATAATGCCTTTCTAGTTCCTCCATGTTATGAAATGTTTCACAGATTCCTCACTGTTCTTTATCGATGCGTAGTATTCCATTGTGTGAATATACCATAATTTATTTATCCATTCATCCGTTGATGGGCACCTTGGTTGCTTCCATCTTTTTGCAATTGTAAACAGTGCTGCAATGAACCCATGTGTGCATATATCTGTTCGTGTAAAAGCTCTTACTTCTCTAGGATATAGTCCGAGGAGTGGGATTGCTGGATCGTATGGTAGTTCTATTTCTAGCTTTTTAAGAAAAAGCCAAATCGATTTCCAAAATGGTTGTACCATTTTACATTCCCACCAGCAGTGTATAAGTGTTCCAATCTCTCCACAGCCTCTCCCACATTTATTGTTTTGTGTTTTTTTGGATTAATGCCAACCTTGTTGGGGTGAGATGAAATGTCATTGTAGTTTTGATTTGCATTTCTCTAATGGCTAACGATTGTAAGCATTTCCTCACGTTTCTGTTAGCTACGTGAATGTCTTCTTTAGTGAAGTATCTGTTCATATCTTTTTCCATTTTTTGATTGGTTAATTTGTCTTTTTGCAGTTCAGTTTTTGCAGTATTATATAGATTTTAGAGATCAGGTGCTGATCAGAAATGTCTTAGCTAAAAACTTTTCCCCAGTCACTAGATAATCTTTTTACTCTTTTGGTGAAGTCTTTGGATGAGCATAGGTGTTTGATTTTTAGGAGCTCCCAGTTATCTAGTTTTTCTTCTGCATTGTTAGTAATGTTTTGTATACTGTTTATGCCATGTATTAGGGCTCCTAACGTTGTCCCTATTTTTTCTTCCACGATCTTTATCATTTTAGATTTTATATTTAGGTCTTTGATCCATTTTGAGCTCATTTTTTGTGCATAGAGTGAGGTCTGGGTCTTGTTTCATTTTTTTTTTGGGAGATGGATATCTAGTTATGCCAGCACCATTTGTTAAAAAGACTGTCTTTTCCCCATTTAACTGTTTTTGGGCCTTTGTCAAATATCAACTGCTCATATGTGGATGGATTTACGTCTGGATTCTCAGTTCTGTTCCACTGGTCTATGTATCTGTTGTTGTACCAGTACCAGGCTGTTTTGACTACTGTGGCGGTATGGTAGTTTCTAAAATCAGGTAGAGTGAGGCCTCCCACTTTGTTCTTCTTTTTCAGTAATGCTTTACTCATCTGGGGCCTCTTTCCCTTCCATATAAAGTTGGTGATTCGTTTCTCCATCTCTTAAAGAATGTCGCTGGAATTTGGATCAGGATTGCATTAAATGTATAGATCACTTTTGGTAGAACAGACATTTTTATAATGTTGTCCTCCTAACCATGAGCAAGGTATCTTTTTCCAGTTATGTAGGTCTCTTTTGGTTTCTTGCAGAAGTGTTTTGTAGTTTTCTTTGTATAAGTCTTTTACATCTCTGGTAAGTTTTATTCCTAAGTATTTTATCTTCTTGGGGGCTACTGTAAATGGTATCAATTTGGTGAATTTCTCTTCGATGTTCTTTTTGTTGGTGTAGAGGAATCCAACCGATTTTTGTATGTTTATATTGCATCCCGATACTCTGCTGAACTCTTCTATTAGTTTCAGTAGTTTTCTTGAGGATTCTTTAGGGTTTTCTGCGTATAAGATCATGTCGTCTGCAAGTAGAGATAATTTTACTTCTTCCTTGACAATCTGGATGCCCTTTATTTCTTTATCTAGCCTAATTGCTCTGGCTAGGACCTCCAGCACAATGTTGAATAAGAGCGGTGATAAAGGGCATCCTTGTCTGGTTCCCAGTCTCAAGGGGAATGCTTTCAGGCTCTCTCTATTTATAAATGTATAAATGCCCTTTATTATGTTGAGGAATTTTCTTTCTATTCCTACTTTGCTGAGAGTTTTTATCATGCATGGGTGGTGAACTTTGTCAAATGCCTTTTCTGCATCATTTGATAAAATCATGTGATTCTTGTCTTTTATTTATGTGATAGATTACATTGTTTTTCTAATGTTGAACCATCCCTGTATACCTGGTATGAATCGCGCTTGGTCACGGTGAATTATTGTCTTGATATGTTGTTGAATTCTATTGGCTCGAATTTTGTTGAGGATTTTTGCATCTAAGTTCATGAGGGATATTAGTCTGTAATTTTCCTTTTTTGTGATCCATCTTCTTTTGACGCTTCCTGCGTCATTCAATATTTTGCCCATAGAATCCTTCAGTATTGCCACTTGAGCCTTGAATTTTTTTCTTCAGTTCTTTCAGCTTAGGAAATGCTGAGCATGTTCTTCCCTTTTGGTTTTCTAACTCCAGGTCTTTGCACATTTCTTTATAAATACTTTACTTTGTCTTCTAGAGCTGCCCTTTGAAACCTTCCATTCAGCTCTTTTAATTTGTCATTTCTTCTGTTTATTTTAACTATTCTATGCTCAAGAGCAAGTTTCAGAATCTGTTCTGGTCTTTTTTTTTTTTTCCTGTCTTTTTAATGACCTTTTGCTTTCTTCATGTATGATATCCTTGATGTCATCATCTAGTCTTTGGCCATTAGTATTCAATGTGTCAAATCTGTTCTTGAGGTGGTCTGTAAATTCAAGTGGGATATATTCAAGATTGTACTTTGGCTCTAGTGGACTTCTTTTAATTTTCTTCAGCTTCAGCTTCAACTTGCATATGAGCAATTGATTGCTCTGTAGTTGGTCTCTGGCCTTGTTCTGACTGATGATATTAAGCTTCACCATCATGTCTTTGCACATATATAGTTGATTTGATTCCTGTGTATTCCATCAGGTGAGGTCCATGTGAATAGTTACTGTTTATGTTGTTGCAGAAAAGGTGTTTCCAATGAATAAGTCATTTACCACATTGTTAAGGCCCCCAAATATCTCAGTCTAACCTGGATCATGGGATTGTCTAGGTTGATTTGGAGCAAAGTCACAGAAAGAAAAGTGGGCAGCTACTATGTGGTCAAGGAGCTCTGCTGACACAAGTGTTAAATGCCCGGCAGGTAACCAAAATGTTGATGGTTTGAACTCACCCAGCTGCTCCTCGGGAGAAAAGATCTGGAAATTTTCTTCCATAAGAGTACAATGAAGAAAATTCTATGGAGGAGTCCTATTATGTAACTAACACATGAGGTCGCCATGAATCAGAATCTACTGTGTGCTTGGTTTGTAGTATTTCTGTTATAGCAGCACTAGGAAACTAAGACAAGAGTCTACTACATGTTT
Source organism: Loxodonta africana (assembly GCF_030014295.1). Taxonomy (NCBI): domain Eukaryota; kingdom Metazoa; phylum Chordata; class Mammalia; order Proboscidea; family Elephantidae; genus Loxodonta; species Loxodonta africana. The sequence continues at coordinate 96,461,045 of NC_087344.1, forward strand.
ACTAGGTACCTACTGTTGGAGGCACTGGGGCTAGAGCAATATAGGAATATGAGCTCTGGGAGGACTATGATTTGGCCTGTCTTCTTCCCTATGTATCCCCCAGCTAGGGCTGATTAAGGCATGTGAGGGTCCTAAACATTGATAATCTGTGGTGTCTCCTCCTCTGCTTACACATGCATTCAAACGGGATATGTCAGTTATATAAATATATGTGTGTGTGTGTGTATTTTAGCTATCAATGATGTATCTTCTTTTTAGATGCAACTCTAAAATTAGTGATTGAAAGCATGACTATGATATTAGTGACTGAATGCAAAAGCGTGTATGCCATTTTAGTGGAATGAGATGAACTGGATTATAAAATTTTTAGTGGGTGAATGTAGCAAGAGTTAGACTCCGCAGCCCACCCCCATCTCTTGTTTATTAGAATGAAATAGTATACTCCCAAGAGGCCCACCGAGATAAGGAGTTTCAATTACATGAGAAGGGATATTAATGAAGGTGTTGAAGTGGTAGGGACCTATCATAGATTGAATTGTGTCCCCCCAAAAATATGTATCAACTTGGTTAGGCCATGATTCCCAGCATTGTGTGGTTGTTCTCCATTTTGTGATTGTAATTTTATGTGGAGAGGATTAGGGTGGGATTGTAACACCACCCTTACTCAGGTCACCTCCCTGATCCAAGGTAAAGGAAGTTTCCCTGGGGTGTGGCCTGCACCACCTTTTATCTCTCAAGAGATAAAAGGAAAGGGAAGCAAGCATAGAGCTGGGGACCTCATACCACCAAGAAGGCAGCACCAGGAGCAGAGCAAGTCCTTTGGACGTGGGGTCCCTGCACCTGAGAAGCTCCTCAACCAGGGGAAGACTGAGGACAAGGACCTTCTTCCAGGGCTGACAGAGAGAGAAAGGCTTCCCTTGGAGCTGACGCCTTGCATTTGGACTTTTAGCCTACTTTACTGTGAGCAAATAAATTTCTCTTTGTTAAAGCCATCCACTTGTGGTATTTCTGTTATGGCGGCACTAGATAACTGAGACAGGGCCTCATAGCTTAAACAACGTTGCACGTGGGTGCCCTCGTGACCCTGTGTGAACTTTATTTCTGGCTGGCACATTCTCACGCACTGGAGCTGGTATCAGTTTCATTTAGTGCCCTGCCTGTTCCCTTCCACTGTGGCACTTGCTTTTTCTTGTGTCCTGTCTGCTTGGCATCTATGGGTCTTTGCTTTGGACTACTGGTGCTTCTGTTTTGTTGCTGCCCTAAGCACGTGCTTACCTTGGTTATTAGGTAACCTATCCCAGCCCTAAACACATTGTGAAATACTCAGCGTTTCACAAAGAGCAAGACAGCCATTGCTTTATTAATTGGGTTTACTACTTTGTTTCATTTATTAACTGAAAGGACAAATGGATGAAAAGAGGCGAGAACAGTGTTAATCAGTATGGCCCAGCTGCGCACCGTTGCTTTCACTTATGAGCTCCCACAAGGCTGAATCTAACCCTATTTATCTCTGGGTATCCAGCATCTAGCACAGTACCTGGATGGAATAGGAGTTCAAAAACATATATACTTTTTCAGGAATCAGTGAATGATTCAAGCAATCAATTTCATTGGCATATGCCTTCCTTATAGGTGTGCCCATTAATTACCAATTACCAGTGTTTACATTCCAGTGCTTACCCATTTTTTGCTAGCTTCTATGAACTCTCTGGGATGAGAGAATTGGCTTCTCAAATGACTTCCTGCATAAATTAGCCCATTTGAAAGTGAGTGTTTATCCTGGCCTCTTTGAAATTCACATCATTCGCAACCAACACCCAGCTCAGACAGTTCTTTAATTCCAGTCACTTGGGATTTCTTCCTACCTTTGTTGCCAGCCTGAGCCTAACGCCACTTATCTTATCCACCTGGATTTACATATCAGAAAGGTCTAATCAAAGCCTGCCTGATTGTCACATCCACCCCAGTTACAAATCCACCATCTAATCAAGAAGCCATACAGCAAATCAACATGCACTTCTTTCTGAAATCTCCTGCAGCAAAATGGGAGAACAGGAGTCAGAACTGTGAACAAGGACAGCAAGAATCAACCGGGGAGAAAATCCCCTCCCTGGCTGTGTAGCCCTGGGAAGAAAGGGAAAAGGCAAAATGCTTTGTCTGCGGTTGGATACAACAGTGGGTGTGGGAGGGAAAACGAATGACCACAAAGTAACATATTTCTAACCTTTTTTTTTCTTATGGTGCCTAATGGCATTTTGACACTAACTTGACCAGGTCCACAAGGCAACAAAGTTAGCACTGGAAATGGTATAAGGGGTCACTTAGTCCAGCACCTTCAGCCTACATTTTTTTAGGTAAGTTAGGTTCAGAGAGGGGAATAAAAACCAAAATCCAACCCACGGCTGTTGAGTAGATTCTGACTTATACCGACCCTATAGGGGGCAGAGTAGAACCGCCCCATGGATTTTCCAAGGGTATAAATCTTTACAGAAGCAGACTGCCACATCTGTGTCCCACAGAGCAGCTGGTGGGTTCAAACTGGTGACCTTTCAATTAGCAGTTGAGTGCTCTAACCATTATACCACCGAGGCCCCTAGAGAGGGAAAAAACTAATGATAATAGTTAACATCTATTGGAGTCCCTGGGTAGTTTAAATGGTTAAGCACTCAACTACTAGGCAAAAGATTGGCGGTTCAAACCACCCAGATGTGCCTTGTAAGAAAGGCTTGGCAATCTTCCCAAAGGTCACAGCCTTGAAAATCCTACGAAGCTGTTCTACTCTGCACAGAGGGGGTTGCCATAAGTCAGAATCAACTCAACAGCAACTAATAACACCAGCACTGTGCCCTTAGAGAGGGCCAAGCTTTGCAGATTCAGTGATCTCAACAGAGCCTCATGGCTCCCGCTTTGTAGATTCTCTTACCGCTCCTTTAACACAGATGAAGAAAACGAGGCTTAGCAATGTCGTTTTTCCCATAGCCCCACGCGGAGCAAGTAGGCAATGAATCAAGGATGCAAACTTAGATCATTTATTTGTTCAGCAAACTTTTTTCTTTCAGTCAGCTAGATTAGTACTTCTTAAACTCTGATGTGTATACAGTTACCTGGAGATTTTGTCAAAAAAGGCAGACTCTGATTGAATAGACCTGGGGTGGGGATCTACTTTTCTGACAAGCTCCCGGGTGGCACTTCCAGTCCACAGCTCTCAGATAATCCTGATGCCATCACTTTGCTGTGGTGTGGCCTTGAGCAAATCATTTAATTTCTCTGAGCTTCAGGTGACACCTCTGAGCTTCATCTACAAAATAGAAATGATAATAGTACCTACCTCATAGCGATAGTTCAAGGATTAAATGAAATAATCTGTATAAAGCTCTTAGCATTGTCCCTGGCATACTCAGCAAGGAACAACACACTCAGCGAGTGTCAGATATTATCCTCATATCCTCTGTACCAGGCACTGTACTGATGGTGCAGAGATGAAAAGATATGGTCTCTGGCCTCAAGCAGTTACAGTCTAGTGGGGAGGAAAGGCATGGGCTGAGACGAAAAGTGAGGAGGGGGCAGTGGGAGCTCAGCACACTGGCTCCTAGTCTAGGCTTGGAAATCAGACAAGGCTTCTGGCAAAGAATGTCTTTTATCTGCTACCCTAAATCCATGCCAGAGGACCAACCCAATTCAGAGTGGCCAGTTGGTGGATGGCCACAGCAGAACATTGCAACAAGGCAGTTTCTCATCCAGGGCCTGAGCAGCCTTTAGGAACAGATGCGATCTGAGGAGGACTGCAGGGACTCCCGCCCAAAGATTCCCTAAGTGCTCCAGGGTTTCCTTTCCCAGGATTCTGAATGCAACCATCTGGCTTCAATCAGGACTCTCAATTCCCTTACTCTAAACCTTTCTCTTATTTTTCTTTCCTAAATTTGATCCAGCCGCCAAGACTTAACATATCATTCAGACCAGCTAGAAGTGAGTGAAGATTGCTTGTGTTTTGTTGTGAAGTAGGCCCCCATTCTCATGGCAACCCCATGCCCAATAGGATTGGACCACTGTGATCAATAGGGACTTCATTGTTAGATTTTCAGAAGTAGATTGCCAGGTCTTTCTTCCTAGTCTGGCTTAGTCTGAAAAGGAGGCTGACTAGTGGTGGCTGTGTATAAGGTGCTTTGGCTAGGTATAGGGCCTGAGCCTCCTACATGGAAGGCAAGAATTCTACCACTGAACCACCTCTGTCAGCAGTTTGCATTTTAAAACCTTTGTTAATTGGAGCTGAGGCTTCCTTTACAGTTTTTTTAATAAGGGGTGGGGGGCGGGGGGAGAACATTTATTCCTACAATCGAGAAAACTGAAGCTGAGGTTAAATGACCTATGAACTATGGCACAGCCTGGACAAAGCAGGCTTCCTGGTGCCCCGGGCAGGGCTCTCACTCCTCCAGCATTCCATTAGAGCAGTAATTTAAAAAGCATAAGGCAGAGATACATCCTCCTGTCCCTGAAGAATCTTGGAAAGCTGATAAATGCACTTGGCATCATCTGCAGAAGTGCTGGAAATAGCCCAGTGTTGTAGGGTCTGGACTTGGCATTGCACAACCCTGTCCACCTGGAACTGAATGACTTCTCACTGACAAGCTGCAGCAGGAGTGTGAGCAATTTACAAAGTACTGCTGAGCCTCAGTTTTCTAAGACGTAAACCGGAGGTAATAATATCTGCTGACATGTTTGTTGTGATGCTTCAGCGTGATAATATATGTAGAACACCTAGTTTGTAGATACTCAACTGGCAACAGGATATTTCAAGGGTTTTAAGCAAAGTCACTCATTCCCCAGTTTAAAACCTTTGCATGGCTCCGCATAATCTGAAGATACATTCAGCATAAAGTCCTCAGCCAGGCTGCAAGTAGCCCTTTGGGATCAACACCCTGCATACCTTCCTAGTCTCATCGCTTATCACACCTTATGATGGTTAATGTTATGTGTCAACTTAGCTAGGCTATGATTCCCAGTGGTCTGGCATGTGCCCTTCCATAATGTAATTACCTTCTATTTTGTGATCTGATGTGAGCAGTCAATTGAAAGGGGAGTTTCCTTGGCGGGGCGGGGGGGGGGTGTGGAAACTCCAGTATATAAACGGATGTTCTGGAAACGCTTGCTCTCTCTCATCTCTGCGCTGTTCTTGTCACCTGGCCTCCAGTTCCAGGGACTTAGCCTGCAGAAGTCTCCAGTCTGCTGTCTAAGCTGAAGATCTTGGATTCACCAGCCCCCATAACACCGTGAGCTGGAGAGGCTCCAGCCTACTGCCAGACCCCATAATTGCGTGAGCCATTTCTTTGAAGTAAATCTCTATATATTTATATATGTGTTTCTCTGGTTTTGCTCCTCTAGAGAAGCCAGACTAAGACACACCTTCTCCCAAACCTCCATCTCACCCTCCAGAACTGCAGAGTAACTTTCAATTCCCTAAATTCTACCGTCCTCATTTTTGACTGGTGCTTTTACCTAGAGTGCTCTTTCATTATCTCTACCCTGTCCTACAACACCCCAAAACCCCAAACACCCCTGGTCTGCTAAGGTTCATCCTTCAATCAGGTCTTAAATTTGATAGATTCTCTGGGAAGCCTTCCCCTACTGCCAAGCCTAAGCAATGTCTCTGTCCTCCTGTGGCAATCTTATTATGTCATGGAGCAACTCAGTGTTTTGAGTAAATCACAGTAGTGTGATTGTCTGCTTTTCTGACCTGTCTACATCCCCCATGTTGTGCACTGAATTGTGTCCTTCAGAAAGATACATTGAAGTCCTAGCTCCTGGCACCTGTGAATATGACCTTGTTTGGAAATAGGGTCTTTGCAGATGTTATCAATTACATTAACATGAGGTCATATTGGAGTAGAACTACCCATAGCTATTGAGTTGATTCTGCCTCATAGAGACCCTATAGGGCAAAGTAGAACTGCCACAGAGGGTTTCTAAGGAGTGGCAGGTGGATTTGAACTGCCAGTCTTTTGGTTAGCAGCCAAGCTCTTAACCACTGTATCACCAGGGCTCCTGAGTAGGAGTACGGTGGGTCCTAATCCAATCCGAGTGGAGTCTTTATGAAAGAAGAGATAGGGACACAGGGGGAAGATGGCCAGTGAAGATGTATCTACAAGCCAAAAAATGCTTAGGAATGCCTGGGGCAACTCGAAGCTGGAAGAGACAAGGAAAGAGCTTCCCCTATAGTGCACAGAGAGAGTATGAGCCTACCTATGCCCTGAATTTGGACTTCTAGCCTCCAGAACAGTGAGACAATACATTTCTGTTGTTTTAAGCCATTTACTTTGAGGGTTTTTTTTTTTTTTTTTACGGGAGCCCTAAGAAACTAACACCCCTCCAAGGATGGAAGCTTGGCGAGGCAGGAGTTATATCTGAGAAGACTTGCTCACCATCACATCCCCACCACACATTCAGGGCCTGGCACAGAGTACAGGCAGTCCTTGGGTTACGAACATCCCGACTCCTGGACAACTCATACTTAAGAATGGACTGCCACAAAGCCTATTGTATTAAAAATTTGAGTTAAATACAATTGTCCGTAATGACAAACACATGCACTACTTTCTGATGGTCATGAAAACATTGCGAGGTTTGGAAGTGTTTCTTAAGTGCTTTATATGCGTAGAAAGGTAAAATACATACTATATACTTAGACAAGCATTGCAGTCCAGTAGATTCTAACCATAGTGACCCTATGGGAAAGAGCAGAACTGCCCACTAGGGTTTCCAAGGGTGTAATCGTTACCGAAGCAGACTGCCATATCTTTCTCCTACAAGCGGCTGGTGGATTCGAACTGCCAACCTTCGGCTAGTAGCCAAGTGCTTAACCATGGTACCACCAGGGCTCCTGGCATGGAGGAGGAACTCAATAATATGTGTACATTGAATTGATCAGAATAACAACAACAGTACTGAGGAAAAAAAAAATGTCCTTACTCCAGGTGAGCAAGACAAATAGGCCTGTCCTGTTGTTGCAACTGAAAACTTTACCCAAATAAGTAATTTCCAGGCTTTCTAGAAGGAAGAATTTGAAAGGAAAGAAAAGAAACCAGTTACTAGATGCCTGGGAGTAAGGGCATCAACGAGCTTGTCCATCAGGAAACTAAAAGGATCCAGACTTGTCAATGGATTAAGGCAGTGCCTCTTTGAACCACGGAGAGAAAACGACTCTCTAAACCCGGTCACTGAGAAGCAGAGAGCTTTCCTTTGGTAGCGCCTATAGAATCTCATTAGCATAAGCATTGTCATGTAATGAGTTGTCAGGCTGAAGATGTAATTATTGCAAAGCAGAGAAAAATTTCAAAAGTTGAGCTTTAATGGAAAAATGAGATGGGAGCTCTGGCGTTCAAGTATAAAACAAACTTTTTAATATTCATTTCTCCTGCACTCTTTGAAATTCACCTTCAGAGCTCCAAGGTGAACAGGGGGAAAAAAGTTCAATAATTTTCAAATCCTAATTATAATTCATCACAGGTGATTAAACAAGGCTGCGGGTATTTGTTGCTCACCAATTTTTTTTTTTTCCCTTACAATGGACATTTAATTTTAATTAAAAGGGGAGTTTTTTTTTTTTTTTTTAAATGATGCCTGGTTGCCTGTGCTATTTTTCATGTTTCTCTTTACACACATACAGACTCAATTCCTCCATCCACCAATGTCGTTGTTGTTATTAGGTGCCGTCGAGTCAGTTCTGACTCATAGCGACCCTTTGAACAACAGAGCAAAACACTGCCCAGTCCTGAGCCACCCTTACAATCGTTGTTATGCTTCAGCTCATTGTTGCAGCCACTGTGTCAATCCACCTCATTGAGGGTCTTCCTCTTTTCCTCTGACCCTGTACTCTGCCAAGCATGATGTCCTTCTCTGGGGACTAATCCCTCCTGACAACATGTCCAAAGTATGTACCAATGTTACAAGACAGGAAATATTGCACGCATACTGAATGCCTTTTATTTTGATGAGGATTCCATTAGTTCATCCACTTTCAGGGTCTTTATACTTCCTTAGGGAGACAATCCAAATTCCATAGGCTGCTCCAGTCCCTGGAGAAGGACATCATGCTTGGTAAAGCAGAGGGAAAAAGAGGAAGACCCTCAATGAGATGGATTGTCACAGTGGCTGCAATGATGTACTCAAGCATAACATGATTGTGAGAATGGCGCAGGACCAGGCAGTGTTTTGTTTTGTTGTACATGGGGTCACTGTGAGTCAGAACCAACTGGGCAGCACCTAACAACAACAATAATTTAGCCAGCAGAATCTCTTAAATTTCTAGCTTCAGTTTCTTTATCTGAAAAATGGAATGATAATAATGAAGACCTACTTTGCTATCCCAGGTAGGTTCCTTTGGAAATTAAGAATATCGTTCCTTCTACATCTACCTTATTGTGGGATCAAGTATTTAAACCTGCCAAATGCTTTAAAAATGTTGGCTATTGTTTTTGTTATTGGTAAGTATTTTTGTTAATTTATTCCCTCAACAAGCATACTAAATTCTTCTGTATACCAGGCACTGTGCAAATTTGTGGGGACTAGGAAGGCAGAAGGAAGGGAGGAAGGGCTTAGGCAGGGAAACAGACATGTGAACAGTTTTCATTGCATTTCATCCTCCCAAAAATGCTCTGAATTAGGAGTAAAGCATGGAATTAGGAGTCAAATCTTGTGTAGGTTTGTAGTTGTGTGGCCTTGAGAAAGTCGTTTAACATTTTGGGACCTCAATATTTATTGCATATAAAACAAGATCAATGGCATTGTCTCTACCAACCTTTGGACACTGCATAAATACCATTTTCCTTTACCATCTTTTCTTCCATAAATCTCCTAGTTTCAGTTATACATCCTAGGTTTTAGGCCTGTGATTTCTTCTGCATCCACCCACCACCACCCATTGCCCTGGAGTTGATTCCCACTCATAGTGATCCTCTATGACAAAGTAGCACTGCCTCATAGTGTTTCCAAGGAGGGCCTAGTGGATTTGAACTGCTGGCCTTTTGGTTAGCAGCCACAGCACTTAACCTCTATGCCACCAGGGTTCCCACTCTTCTGCACAGTAGGCACTTTTCTCTATGTCCGGAATACCAGTATTTACCCTTTAAAAGTTAAAAAAAACAAAAAACAAAAAACCCATTGCCGTCGAGTCGATTCGGACTCATAGCCACCTTATAGGACAGAGTAGAACGGCCCCAAGGAGTTTCCAAGGAGTGCCTGGTGGATTTGAACTGCTAACCTTTTGGTTAGCAGCCATAGCACTTACCCACTATGCCACCAGGGTTTTCCCTTTAAAAGTTAGGATAGATGTTATGACCTCGATGAGTCTTTCTCATACTGCTTAAGACAATTTGGTTTCACCGCTACTGTTCCCATAATGCCTTGCTGTTCCTGTATCCATTTTATCCCAACTCCTGTCGTTCAGGAGCCCTGTTGGCATAGCAGTTAAGAGCTCGGCTCCTAACCAAAAGTTTGGCAGTTCTAACCCACCAGCCACTCCTTGGAAACCCTATGGGGCAGTTCTTCTGTGTCCTATAGGGTCACTATGAGTTGGAATCGATGCTGAGTCATTGACTTGTCTGTTTTCTCCTTACATGGTGAGCTCTCTGAGGATAAAGTCTCATTTCTTTACCCCATGCGTGGAACGTGGTAGATGTTGAACCAAAACCAAAAAAACCAAACCCAGTGCCGTCAAGTCAATTCCGACTTATAGCGACCCTATAGGACAGAGTAGAACTGCCCCATAGAGTTAGATGTTGAAAGGACAGTTAATTAATGGATGAGTTAGTATTGCTTGGTTATAAGCAACAGAAATAGATTCTGGCTAACCTAAAGGAAAGGTAACTTACTGGGAGGTTACCAGGTAATTCAAAATATGACAATAAAGTTGGAGGACCAGGCTCATGGAAGGATGGAAAGTAGGACAGAATAGGGAACTAAGAAGCTGATGGCAGTTTTGTCAGGAGGACACCACAGCCAGGGAATCCATCCAACTGTCTTCCCATCATTGTTGCACACTATTCTAGATTCGAATGATAGGAGAGAGTCTGATTGGCTTAACTCAGGGCACACACCCATCTTTGGGTAGGGAGGGCAGATCATCTTGATTGTCAGTCCTTCTGGCTGCTCCTCAGGGGGAAAAGGTTAATCCCCAAAAGGTATTTTGGATGCATTTCTAAACGAAGAGGGTGTAAGTGCTGGGTGGTCTGAAATAACAAATGTCCAGCATAGACTGAGTTAATAAGCATCTCCACACTAGAAAGTGAGCTTCTCCTGGATAAGAACTTTGTGACTTATTTGTTTCTGTATCTCACTGCTTGGCACAGTGCCTGTCAACAAGTGGTCCTTATTTGTTGTTATTTTGAGGTTTGGTCTAGAATTATTTTCAGAGAGGCAGCTTTTATTCTCTCACCCTACTGGAGAGCCTGAACTCTCCCTTGAACACTTAAACTTGGTTCCATCTATCTAAAGCTTTTCTGCCAGGCAGTGTAAAGCCTGACCTGATCACTCCAGCCATCTTCACGATGATCAGTCTTCTTGTTGATAAATCAGTTGAGTGGGGACCATTTTGGCCGTTAAGATTCCCAGAACTGTCATCCTGGATGGGGAGGCACAACTGAAGTGTCCTTGTTCTGTAGTCCTTCCAACGGGCAAAATTACAGTTGTGCGTTTTACCGTATCCTAGTTCGTATCAGTTTCTGACACTTCATCCTCCATTAAGATCAAGTTTCCACATGAGGCTTTAAGCAGAGCAAACTCAAGTCAGATGCTTTTTGGATGGAGCCCAAAACCCCTAATAATTCACAGGTGAAGAGGATTAATTTCATTACCATGATCCTGACACACCCCTTTCAAAGTGGTTTAATGCTGCTGTTTAGTAAACGTTTTTCAGCTCCTGCTTCTGGTACCAGCGTATTTGCATATTCATCAGAAATGTGTGCACAGTATTAAGCCCGACTGTTATTACACTCCACATTCCCATATCCCCCTATGAATGCTGATACCTCTTCCTCTAGCTGGAGAGTGATTTTCTCAAGGTCAATATATACTGGCTTCTCTCAGGGAAGCTGGGTGCCTCCCCAAGCCATATGCTGTGGTTTTATGCCCCCTCACTGGGTGTGACTTCAGTGGGGATGATGGGAGGGAAGGTACATGGGATACATGAGCACGAGGTACCGAGTGAACACTGGATGTGGAGTCAGAAAAGCTGGTCAGGTCTTGGCACCAGCATTTGTTGTGTGACTTTAGACAACTTGTTTCCACCCACTGAATCTCAGCATCCTCGTTTGTGAAATGGAGATAAAGTTCCCAGTGCTGTTGTGTTGCTCCCATGGGGGTTATGCAGGTGAAGACACTTTGTCAACTATGAAGGTATAGAAAAGTCACAAGTTATTGTATTAATTTCTTGTTTTAGTATTAAAGCAACATGAATGGATAGAGAAAACAGATACACAGAAGTGTCCTGTTTTCTGGCCAGCCCAGTTCCCAGGTATTAAAAGTCATCCACTCGGAGGCCCCAGGCATCTTTGTGTAGCAGGTGTGAGCCTTCCTCAATGTCCCTTGTCTGAATTAATAACCCATCAAATCACTAAATATAGTAATATGTTGCTTAAGCCACTAACTTTTGGGGATAACTCAGTAGATAAAAAAAAAAAAAAACAGTAGATAACTACAACATATTCCATCTCTATGTGTTCACTTGGGTTCAGGTGCTGAGGGAGGCATCTCCACTCTACCCCGTGGAGGAGAGGGACTCAATTCTCAGCAAAGAAAATTCCTCTTCCCAAATTCTATTTCACCTTGTGATAACCCGACTGCTTCATGTCCTTAATGCTGGTGAGAGGGGTAAGAGCTGTGTAACTGGTTTTCACATATTCTCTCTTCTATTTTTCACCTAGATTTAGTAACTAGTTTGGAATAACCTATCTATTGTATCATGGTACCTTGGACAAATCTTTCAAAATAACACATAGTTACAAACATAAATACTAAAAACAATTTTTAATAAGTGCTATAAAGAACTTTTTTTTTTTTTTTAAAGAAAATAAACCAGGTAAATGTGATAAATTACTAGAGAGGCAGGGTGAATAATGCTTGAGCCAGGGTGGTCAGGGAACCCTTCTCAGAGGAGATGATGTTTGAGCAGAGAACTGAAGGATGAGAAGGACGCCATGCTCCCTAAGTTGAAATAATGTTTCTTTCCTCCTGCTGTCTACAGCCCTTTGCATGCCTAGTGGGGCATCCAACACAGTCTGTCGGCTCGCACAGTAATTTCTGTTTTGATCTTTCCCACAAGATTGTGAAGGCCTGGGGGCAGGAATTATTTTATTTATCTCCACATCCTTCTGGGGTCTTGCACATAGCAGGTGTTCAGTAAATGACTACTAAATAAAATGAATTTGAGAGTGGATCAGAGGCTCCCATTTCTCACAGCTGTTATGGATTGAACTGTGTTACCCCCCAAAAATACATGTTGGAACCCTAACTCCTATACCTGTGAATATAATCCTGTTTGGAAATAAAGTTTTCTTTGTTAATGTTAATTAGGTCACATCTGTGTAGGGTAGGTCCTAAATCTATTCATTTCTAAATTATAAAAAGAACAGAATGGACACAGTGACACACACAGCGGAAGACAGATGACATGTGAGGATCCTCTACCAGCAAAGGAAACTCAAGGACTCCAGCAGACTTCTGAAACCAGAAGGAATTGACATGGCAGAGACCCCAAACTGGACTTTAATCTCTAGAATTGTGAGAAAATAAATTTTTTAAAGCCACCACTTGTAGTATTTGTTACAGCAGCACTAGGTAACTAAGATGGCTATTTACCCAGAAACTATGCCAAGTGCCTAGCCTTCCTTTCATGGACATACAATTAACCACATGGGAAGGGACCACATGTACAACCCATACTTCATGGCAGCGTTTTAGGGGGCAACTCCAGGGAGAAGATGCTGTAGCCCTATCTCAATTGGAAAATGAGATTTCTTGGCTTTAAGTACAAATTCCATTTCCTGACATTCATGTGTTTTCATCTTAAAGTTCCCTAAACTCAGTGGGTTTCCCACAATCCTTAAGAACAATCAAATGTGGCTACTCATTTGCCCTTCCTTGTCTGACTGACTTTTTTTGTTTTATTTCCTTTTTGTAGCGTTAACTGTCAGCATTTTTACATATAGCTTCTTTAATTAGTATCTCTGAACACTGGTGCTTTCTTCTAAACACAGTTTAATCCCTAAAGCAAAACCTTGATTGATGGCAATGGGTACTATATTCATGATTGCATTATCTAAAGATCTTCAGTCATCTATACCTTGTAGGCTAATATTTTTCATGACGTATTGCTGAGTCATTAAGTCACTTTGGTAGGTTATGACCAGAATGTTTTAAATATCGTAGTATATCAAATTTAAAGGTATCCTTTTTTGAATATTGTATTTGGTTGTGAGTGTATGTGTGTGACTGTACGTGTGTGTGCGTGTGTGTGTATGTGCATATAATGGTCCACAGTCACAAAGGCTTTGGAGTCACTATTGTGAATGTTCCCTACTAGTCGCACTTTTTTTCTTTATGAAATCTTCAGTTATCACTTGTAAACATTACCTTCCCATAATGCCCAATAAGAGTTAACATGGTCAAACCAGACTCATTGTCTTCCCTGCACATCTATTATTCCTTCTACCTTCCCTATGTTTAAGAATTATCGTCTATGCAGTCACATCAACTAGATGTCATAAAATCTTTTTACTTCAACCTTAAAAACATAATTAAAATTGATCCTTTCCCCTACTTTCAAAAAGTCAATGCCCTTTTATCAGATTCTCACCACCTCTTAACTGACCACTTCATTAGCTATTGTCTTGGAACTTCCTGGCTTGAGCTCACTCCACCCAGTTAAAACTTCAGGTGACCACCAAAATAAACCTTGGCTATGTAAAGAATTTAGTTGAACCACACACATTTATTTCTTCTTCCTTGAGTAATCTCATTAAAATTAAAGGAGTAGAAAAAAGAGGGAGATAAACAATAAACGGAGGAGTGTTGTTAGCTGCCATCGAGTCGGTTCTGACTCACAGCAACCCTGCACAACAGAATGAAACACTGCCCGGTCCTGAGCCATCCTTACAATCGTTGTTATGCCTGAGCTCATTGTTGCAGCCACTGTGTCAATCTACCTCGTTGAGGGTCTCCCTCTTTTCCGCTGAACCAGTACTCTGCCAAGCATGATGTCCTTCTCCAGGGACTGGTCCCTCCTGACAACATGTCCAAGGTATGTAAGACGCAGTCTCACCATCCTTGCTATAAGGAGCATTCTGGTTGTACTTCTTCTAAGACAGATTTGTTCCTTCTTTTGGCAGTCCATGGTATATTCAATATTCTTGCCAACACCACGCTTCAAAGAGGTCAATTCTTCTTCGCTCTTCCTTATTCATTGTCCAGCTTTCACATGCATATGATACAATTGAAAATACAATGGCTTGGGTCAGGCGCACCTTAGTCTTCAAGGTGACATCCTTGCTTTTCAACACTTTAAAGAGGTCCTTTGCAGCAGATTTACCCAATGCAATGCGTCTTTTGATTTCTTGACTGCTGCTTCCATGGCTGTTGATTGTGGATCCAAGTAAAATGAAATCCTTGACAACTTCAATCTTTTCTCCGTTTATCATGATGCTGCTCATTGGTCCAGTTGTGAGGATTTTTGTTTCCTTTATGTTGAGGTGCAATCCATACTGAAGGCTGTGGCCTTTGATCTTCATTAGTAAGTGCTTCAAGTCCTCTTTACTTTCAGCAAGGACGGTTGTGTCATCTGCATAACGCAGGTTGTTAATGAATCTTCCTCCAATCCTGATACCCTGTTCTTCTTCATATAGTCAAGCTTCTCGTATTATTTGCTCAGCATACAGATTGAATAGGTATGGTGAAAGGATACAACCCTGACACACACCTTTCCTGACTTTAAACCAATCAGTATCCCCTTGTTCTGTCTGAACAACTGCCTCTTGATCTATGTAAAGGCTCCTCGTGAGCACAATTAAGTGTTCTGGAATTCCCATTCTTTGCAGTGTTATCCATAGTTTGTTATGGTCCACACAGTTGAATGCCTTTGCATAGTCAATAAAACATAAGTAAACATCCTCCTGGTATTCTCTGCTTTCAGCCAGGATCCACCTGCCATCAGCAATGATATCCCTGGTTCCACATCCTCTTCTGAAACTGGCCTGAATTTCTGGCAGTTCCCTGTCAATATATTGCTACAGCTGTTCTTGAACGATCTTCAGCAAAATTTTGCTTGTGTGTGATATTAATGATATTGTTCTATAATTTCCACATTCGGTTGGATCACCTTTCTTGGGAATAGGCATAAATATGGATGTCTTCCAGTCAGTTGGCCAGGAAGCTGTCTTCCATATTTCTTGGCATAGATGAGTGAGCACCTCCAACGCTGCATCTGTTTGTTGAAACATCTCAGTGGATATTCCATCAGTTCCTGGAGCCTTGTGTTTTGCCAATGCCTTCAGAGCAGCTTGGACTTCTTCCTTCAGTACCATCAGTTCCTGATCATATGCCACCTCTTGAAATGGTTGAACATCAACTAATTCTTTTTGGTATAATGACTCTGTGTAATCCTTCCATCTTCTTTTGATGCTTCCTGTGTCATTTAATATTTAATTATTGATCGAACATGCAATCATGCATTGATAATTACTGGCGATTGCAATGCAAAAGTTGGAAACAAAGAAGAAGGACCAGTAGTTGGAAAATATGGCCTTGGTGACAGAAACAATGCTGGAGATCAAATGATAGAATTTTGCAAGACCAACGACTTCTTCATTGCAAATACCTTCTTTCCCCAACATAAATGGCAACTGTACACACTGACCTCATCAGATGGAACACACAGAAATCAAATTGACTACATCTGTGGAAAGAGATGATGGAAAAGCTCAATATTATCAGTCAGAACAAGGCCAGGAGCTGACTGTGGAACAGACCATCAATTGCTCATATGAAAGTTTGAGCTGAAACTGAAGAAAATCAGAGCAAGTCCGTGAGAACCAAAATATGACCTTGAGTATATCCCACCTGAATTTAGAGACCATCTGAAGAACAGATTTGATGCATTGAACACTAGTGACTGAAGACCAGACGAATCGTGGAATGACACCAAGGACATCATCCATGAAGAAAGCAAGAGGTCACTGAAAAGACAAAAAAGAAAAGACCAAGCTGGATGTCAGAGGAGACTCTGAAACTTGCTCTCAAATGTAGAGCAGCTAAAGCAAAAGGAAGAATTGATGAAGTAAAAGACCTGAACAGAAGGTTTCAAAGGGCGTCTCAAGAAGACAAAGTAAAGTATTATGATGACATGTGCAAAGAGCTGGAGATGGAAAACCAAAAGGGAAGAACATGCTCAGCGTTTCTCAAGCTGAGAGAACTGAAGAAAAAATTCAAGCCTCGAGTTGCAATAGTGAAAGATTCCATGGGGAAAATATTAAACAATGCAGGAAGCATCAAAAGAAGATGGAAGGAATACACAGAGAGAGGAGTACACGAGGGATATAAACAAATTTCAGAAAGTCCAAAGCAGACAGATGATAGGTACCCAAACAGGTGGTCTAGCTGCTACCGTGGGAAGTGAATTCAGCTGATGAGGAAGCCTATCAGCCAGGCAGAAATTCAGAGGGGTCAAAATTCCAACATGCCAGATAGGACAGAGCATATAACATGGGGGCAAAAAGAGGTATTGTTTGGAAAGCCAACACTCTTCTTTCCCTACTCCCCCCTACAGCATATAATACCCAGGCATGTACATTCACAGAAGAAAAAGCCTTTCTAGAACACACGCACACATCTATGTATGTATAAATAATACATATGAAGCAGAATATGTGTAATATCTCTATACAAATAAATATGTAAGTACATGTGTATACAGAATATCTGTCTACATAATTTAACCTCTCTGGTTAAATTTCTTCATTTGAAAAGTATGGTCACCTTCAGCTCTGACAATCTATGATCCTCTCCCATGTGCAAATTTATATCTGTTCTCTGATCATTAAACCAACCTGCTAAATAGATACTAAAAAAAAAAAAGGCTTGGGTAAGGCTTTTGTCACCGGTAGAATCCAGAAAGAATTTTCAATGCAACAATTGAATCCTGAAACTTGAAGGCTTGGTAGGCCATGGGAGAAAACATACACCTAGAATAGACTTGAATTGTTCTCCTTCATTAATAAGACCGTTAAACTGACTACTATTTATTAAATGCTTGGCAATATACCAGATGTTTGGCTAAATACTAACACATATGATCACACTGATGTTCAAAGAACTTTTCAAAGGGAACATTATCATTCCCACTATACAGAAGGAATAACTAAGGCTCAGAGAGGCACAGAGCTAAGCAAGTTGCAAAGCCAACTTTCTATGTCAAGTCTATCAGACTTCAAAAGATGTTTGCTTAGCCCCTACATTCTACTGTCTAGTGGTTAAGCTCCTCTATAAACTTCAGGTAAATTTTCCTGTAGCTCAGTCTCCTTATCTTTCAAATGCGAACTCCATGACTCTCATTATGTCTAAATTGTTGTGAAGATATGAGATACAAGCTTAATTCCACTTGATAAAGTTATACATGTCATACAAATATAAGTTATAAATTTCAATTTGAATATCTTTGGGTGTGCCTTATACTTCCCAGTTCAGCAAGGTCCAACTCCCTATGACCTCGTTGATGTCAGCTGCTGTCTAGTTGGCAGCTGACTCATGATGACCCCAAGCCCAACAGGATTGGATTATAGTGTTCCATAGGGTTTTCATTGGCTGATTTCTGGATGTAGGTCATGAGGCCTTTGTTCCTAATCCATCTGAGTCTGGAAGCTCCGCTGAAATCCATTCAGCACCATAGTAACACACAAGCCACCGCTGACAGATGTGTAGTAGCTACACATGAGATGCACGGCCAGGAGTCAAGCCCGGGTCTCCTGCATTGAAGGCAAGAATTCCACCATTGAACCCCCACCTAGGGCCTTACGCCAAGCCTATTTATATCTCTTGTTACCTGCTTAGGCTCTATGGGAATTAGTGTTTGCAATCCCTGGGTTAGAGGCTGGAGGCTCAAGAAGCAGCAAATGCACTTGAAAAAAGAAAAAAGTAACAGCTCATTAAACAGTGTTCCTTCACTCATTTCCCTTTTCTTGCCATTGGCTACAGAAATGAATCCTGGTTTCCTCATCTGGGAATTCAGGATAGTCATTGGTGTTGACTGGGTTTTGTGTGAAGATCAAATAAATGTGAAAGCACTTTGAAAATTCTAAAAGACAGAGCAATGTACTATTTTAACAAACATATTTTGCCAAAGTTGAAGTATGTCAAAAATAGACTTAGAAACACGGGCCCCACCACTTTTACACAGTCCAGATGTTAAAACATCTTGTGCATTCACTTCACACATCTCACGTTTATAGTCAAGTTTTATGATAATAAGTCTTGTTGTATTAAATAAAAATGACATACTTTGGACAAATGGAGTTCTTCTGGACACATGGAAAATTATCACCTTTGCAAACGGCCACAGGAGTGAGCATTTAATGGACACCCACTGGGTACTGGTTGCTGGGCCTGGGGTCTTCCTCTGATATGCTCATCTAGGAGGGGCTCCCTGTGTTTCCTTAGCCCTTGATTCTCAGAGCCCTTACCCATGCATAACATTTTGTTGCTATAGATCTTTACTCCCTCCTAGACTGAGGGCTCTGGGGCTAGAGGCTAGCCAGTCATCTTTTTCTTTTGAGCACAAGTAGATTTGTAAGACACACCTGCTGGAGTGGAATGAATTCACTGTTCCTCTTTATAACAGTGAAAGTACTACCACCACCAGCAGCTGCTGAGTTGCCTCTAACTCATGACCTCATGTGTGTCAGAGGGGAACTGTGCTCCACAGCGTTTTCAATGGCTGATTTTTTTCAGAAGCAGATCGCCAGGCCAATGGTAAAAGCCGTTCCCATTTATTGAGCTTTTGAGATGAAAGTATCTTATACATTAATAATTATTGATTCTTACTGAGCCTTACCATGAGCCAGGCACTGATCTGAGTGCTCTATACATGTTAATTCATTTCAGCCACACAGCTACCCCATGAGAGAGGTACTATCAGCTTCGCTTTGCAGATGAGGAAATGGAGACCCACAGCGGCTGTCCGATGTCACTCATAAAGCCTTGTTTGATCCCAAGAGCTCTGGCTTCAGGACGCAGGCTTCTAATCTAAACAATGCTGTCTTGCACATGGCCTCATTGAACTTTCATTTAATTTTCATCAGGACATTAAGAAGTACAAAGTAGTATCTTCATTTCAGAGCTGGGGAAACAGAAGCTCAGAAGGGCTACGTAGCATGCATAAGGTCCCATCTTCCCTGAGTGGTGCAGCAGTTGACATGCTCAGCTGCCAATCAAAAGGCTGAAGGCTTGAGTCCACCCAGAGGCACCTCAGAAGAAAGGCCTGATGATTTATTTCCAAAAAATCAGATATTGAAAACTTTATGGAGCACAGTTCTACCCTGGCACACATGGGGTTGCTGGCAACTGGTTTTGGTTTGGTTTACAGCCAGGATTCAAACCCTTGAACATTTAACACTCTACCAGTGCTCTAGTTACTTGTGAATGTGTCTTGTCTTCCCTTTGGATTATGATCTCCTGCAAGGCAGACTCTTATCTAGCAAACCCAGGCTTCACTCATACTTGTTCCTACATTAGAATAAATTCGTGCTCTGTTACTGACACTTGGGCTCAGCTATCTCACTGTCCCAGTGTGGAGTGGCCTTTTTTCTCAATGCATCTTTTTCAAGTGTGTCAGTTCAGGCCTCCTGGATTCAGAAATCTTCGATGCCCAGCCTCTATGTAGACCCTTTGAGTCACAGTTGAGCGCCAACATCCCACTGAGCAGCGAGGTCCTCACTGTTCTTCTTGATGGACTCAGCTGTACAAGATCTGTTTCTTGGGGCACCCCAGGGTATCCTCATTGTTCTATCACCTCTGGATCATAGATTCCACAGACAGGACATTTCTTTTGAAGGATAAGAAGAAAACCACAAGGCAAATGTTCTTTACGTGAGTAAATTTGAATGCTGATTATTGGTGTGAACAAAATCTACTTTTATACTGGGAGGTTAGTACAGAAATTTGCATTTCCTCCCTTTGCATGGGCTGTGGCTTATTTCTCTTTCTAGTGTTGCAGGACATCTATCTCATCGTGCTGCTCAGATAAAAAACTTCTTAGGAGTCACCGTGGATCCCTCCTTTTCTCTCGGCCAATACATCTAGGACATGGGCAAGCAAAGCAGACCTGCCTTCCCCCTGTATTTCAACTCTGAGTACCTCACTCTACTGCCACTGCTGTCAACCACGCCCAGGCCTCCATCATCCCTCTCCTGAACAATGGCAGCAGCCTCCTAGCAGGCCTCACTGCTTCCATTCTTGCCTCCCTGCATTCAGTCCTCCTCACACTAGTCAGAATTATATATATACACATATACACACATACATAAATGTTAATCAGATCACATCTGCTATGAATCCTCCAAGAACTTCCCATCACACTTAGAGCAAAAGCCAAATTCCGTACCTGACTTCATTTATAAAGTCCTGCCCTGAAACAGGACCACTGAACTCCTTACTGTTTTTTCAACACACATACTAGAATATAAACTTTACGAACATGGGGATTAGTACCTAGGTGTACTTAGATCATTCAAAAATGGTTTGCTGAATCAATGCAGGAATATATGAATTATCTGTTTACATATGTATCTTCACACTAGATGAAGAGTGATTGAGGGAAAGGACTGTGGTTATTGTTAGGTGCCTCGGAGTTGCCCTGACCCATGGCAACCCCATGCACGATGGGGTTGGATCACTGGGATGCACAGAGTTTCCTTTGTGCATTTGTCACCTTTCATGGCTGACGCACAACAGTTAACTCACGAATGAATTGAAGGAAGTAGCGTTGCATTTGCCAAACTGAATGATCTGGAAATAGTTGATGATGTCGTGGTTAAATACACTTCTTGTGTGCATAAAAAAACAAAACCTACTGCCGTGGAGTGGATTCTGACTCACAGCGACTCTATAGGACAGAGTGGAGCTGCCCCCACAGGGTTTCCAAGGAGCAGTTGGTGTACTTGAACTGCTGACCTTTTGGTTAGCAGCCAAGCTCATAACCACTGCCCCACCAGGGCTCTTACGTGCACAGTCTTAAAAAAAAAGAAAACCGGAATATGGATAGTGTGAGTATAGTAGGTCGTGGGATTTTTTTTGTTGTTGTTTTCTTTTCTTCCCATATCTGACTTGAAGCTCTCAGCATGAGCTAAGAGTAAAGAAGTCCAGTTGTGAATGAAAAGAAGCTCCAAGACATACACTTTCAGAACTGCTTCTCTAAAGAAAGGATCCAGCTCTTCCTCGTGCTCTGAAGACCCCTATCCATGAGGCACTGAGAGTCTAAAGGGCTGGCAGGCTCAGGAAGGCCTTGAGCTTCACTCAGCAGCTACCCCAAGAACCCCAGGCTCTGTCGGATGTGCCCACCCCATGTGCAGAAGCTGCTTCCCATCATGCAGTTTGGCTTCTGCACTCCTTGGATTAGCTAGGGCCGATTAAGTAACCAATTTATGTTCTCAGAGCTGTTTAAATGCAGGCTGCGTCTGCATGATAGACGGGAATGTTCTCCTCTGAACCAGTATTCCTTCCCCAGGATTTTTTCCCCTCAAAAATAAGTCTAAAAAGGAGTATAAAATAATACTGCCAGGGAAGCAGGGAATTCAAAACTTTTCTCAGCTAACCCTAATGAGTTCATATAACCCAGATGGCATGACTAATTCTACCTACGTGGGGGGCTGCCAGAGATGTGGGTCAGACGCCCACTGGAAGGCACAGCGGTATAGTGGAATCCCATGGGCTTTGGAGCCAGCGAGGCATGGCTTCTAATTCCAGATGGGTGGCTTGTTAACTCTTCGGTCTCAGGCAAGCCACCCCATCTCTTTGTTCTCCATCTTGTAAAATGGGAATTATAATGTGGTATGAACATTAGAGAGACATATATAAATACCTGCACACTACTAGCTATAAATGAGGAGCCACAAACTCAGATTTCCACAGGGGCCTGGCAGGTAGCATAATGGAGAGGAGCTGGCCAGGTGGGACCTGTAATGAATTGGCAACTGCACGCCCCATCAAAAGGGGCAGCTGCTGCAGAG
Source organism: Loxodonta africana (assembly GCF_030014295.1). NCBI lineage: Eukaryota > Metazoa > Chordata > Mammalia > Proboscidea > Elephantidae > Loxodonta > Loxodonta africana. The sequence continues at coordinate 96,483,304 of NC_087344.1, forward strand.
TTCCATCCAGGTGGGTGTGACCATGTGGAAACTAGGGCCCCGCTTGCCAGAGCCTTCTATTTTTCAAGAGATACAGGAATTGAGATATTTTTAAAGCATGAAATCTCTTAAGCTTTAGACGTTGACAACTAATTTAAAATAAAAAAAAAAAAAAAAAGAAAATACTGATTAGGTCAAACAGAACATCTATGAATAGAATCTGGCCCGGGGTCCATCTGTTAATGATTTTTGCTCTAAATAAACGGCCATTATTATTATAACTTGAGGGAAGCTTTTAAAAACAGAAAACATCATACTGTCTGAAGGAAGTGCTTTCAGTTCGAAGCGCCAGTTACTGGGGCTGGTCTAGAGCAGTTTTCATCGTCTTGTGGTAAAGTGAAAACAATGAATTCATGCCTCCCCACCCCTCAATGACAAGCTAAATTTACTTCATTTAAAAAACTTTAAAGTTCTTTCTGCAGTTTTTTTTTTTTTTTTAAATGTTCTTTCTTTATGAAAGATTTGTGATGGTGGGTGACATTAGGGTTTAAATTGTTAGTTTGTCATGCCCTCACTTAGAAAAATTATAAGTTGGCAACACTATATTGGACTACCTCCCTTCTTAAATTCAGTTTTACTGTTTCGTTGCTGTTGTTGTTTGATATCCTAAGGGCTAGCCAGCACTGCTTTAGGACATTTCTACCAAGTTGAATTTTTGTCACATTCAGCCCTACCACCACTGGTTGCTGTCTTCTGCCTGAGATTCTGACTCATGGCGACCTCACGTGTGTCAGAGTAGAACTGTGCTCCCGAGGGTTTACCATGAATAAAGACAGCATTTCACAGTCCCCGTGCAGATCTGTGGCTGTTTAACTAAGTTCTGGTCAATGATAAGCAGACGTATATTGAAACATTTTTTAAAAACTTTCCTCAAAAAATAACTACCACGCAGCCTTTGCCTTTTCTTCCCTTCTTTCTCCAACTTGCTACTTAGAATGCAGGGTGAGTGTGGTGTCTGGAGAGTCATCTTGAATGGCAAAACAGGAAGCTGGAAGAAGCCTGGATCCCTGAGGGCTTCATGGAATCATGGAATAGAACTGCCAAATTGTCCTTATGGATTGTGAGACTTTTCTATGAGAGAGAAATAGACTTCTACCTTCTTTAAACCACTATTACTGCAGGTGGGTCTTGTTTGCAACCATACCTATTCCTAGCTAATACACTGGGGAAATGTTTCTAATTGGGTGCCATCACTTGCACCAAATATTTGTTTTGGGTTAATTTCCCATATTAATCGATAAAAGAGAGTGAAAACTGGATCAAAGAAAAACTGTTCTTTGGGGACACTCTTAGGTTTAAAAGAAATCTCCAAGCAAGCCTTAGTAATATGGCAAGCATGCTTAGCAAGCTTCAGTAATTGAAAAGGATCTAAGGGATCTACAATGGAACTATAATGGCTTCAGGTCATCCACATTGCCACCGCCAGCAGGTAGAGGCATCATTAATAATTCTGCCTAAAAGTACATACAAGTGGACATATACTAAGGCCATACGAACTTTCTGGTCATCTCTAACAAACCCAAATGACCCGTGATTACGTGGCATGTTCCTACAGAAACTCAGAATGAAATACTATCACCACAGCTGATCTTTGAAGGCACCTGTAAGTACGGACAGGCCCCTGGGTGGCACAAATGGTTTGTGCTTACCTACTAGCTTAAAGGTTGGCTATTCAAACCCACCCAGTGGCACTGTGGAAGAAAAGCCTGGCGATCTGCTTCCATAAAGATTATAGCCAAGAAAACCCTATATCTCTACTCTGTAACACACGGGGTTGCCATGAGTCGGAATTGATTTGACAGCAATGGGTTTGGTCTGGTAAGTCCTGAAACAGTACCACAAACACCTATTGGTGATCTGTAACGGTACTTACTACTATTTCAAGTGTCCTATGAAGACAGGGTATGAGTTCTTGAGGTAAGGCGGTGGGACTTTTATTTCTTTATAGGAGTCGCTCAGTGTTCTTACCTTGGACCACCCTCTTGCTTGCTCACACACTACTTCCCAGACATTCTGACACTCTTTCTGTTCCTCAATCATGTCATACTGATTTCTGCATCTGAATTGCTACATTTGCTGTCTCTCCTGCCTGGAAGGCTCTTTTCTCAGACCTTCTCCTGGATGACACTTTCCCACAGTTCAGTTCTCAGCTCAACACCATCTGAAATGATTCTGCATATTGACTGTCTTCTTATGCTAGAATAAGGGCAGGGACCTTGTCAGTTTGTTCACTGGGTTCTCCAAAACATTGTCTGGTACATAGTAAGCACTCAACAGATAGTCGAATGAATGATTATTTGATGTGGCACAATTACCGTAGGCAATCTGTGGGATTCTAGGAGAAATCCATACTGTTCGATAAGTGCTTACAGGCGCTCCCTAATGGTAGTGCAGTCATTACAGGTAATCTATGGGCTCCTTACCTGCTCTGAGACTGCAAATCCTCCCAGGTTGCTTTTAAAGGGGCTATAACACCCTACAGGCAATCCATGATGGTCCCACCACTCCAAATGCTATGAGATACATCTTGTTTGTTTGGTTAGTTGCCATCAAGTTGGCTCTGACTCGTGGCAACCTTACATATAATGGGACAAAACACTGCCCGGTCCTGTGCCATGTTCATGATGGTTGGTATGTTTGAGTCCATTGCTGTGGCTATTGTGTCAGGCCATCTGACTGAGGGTGTCCCTTGCTTTTGTTGACCTTCTACCAAACATGATCTCCTTTCTTAGCTATTGGTCTCTTCTGTTGGGGTGTGAAAAATAAGGGAGCCAAAGTCTCCCCATCTTTGCTTCTAAGGAGCATTCTGGTTGTATTTCGTTGAAGACTGATGTGTTCGCTTTTCTGAAAGTCCACAGTATATTCAATATTCTTTGCCAATACCACAATTTGAATGCCATCAATACTTCTGATTTTCGCGTGCTTATGAGACGATTGCAAAAACCATGGCTTCTAAAGGATGTTTATAATCACTTGGTAGAGAATGAAGGAAAGTTATTTCACATGCTGTCATAACAAGAGAAACCTGAGTAAACCATGGCAGCAAGAGAAGGGCCTGAAGTGCTTGGAGAACAACACAGAGGCAAGACTGGAATGTCAGCTGTGCTCTAAGCATGGAGGGTGATTAGTAAGTCAGTGTAGGGTCAAACTCCAGAGGACTCGAAGGGTATGTAAAGGAGTTATGACGTTAACACTTCTCTCAGGGTGTCAGATCACTCACCTGTCAAATGAGCTAGCTATGCTATATAAAGGATGGTAGCCAACTAGCTAGTCAGCCATTATGCTTGCATTCTGTGTCCATAGGGGACTCTCTAGGTACCCTTCCCAGGTCCCCTTTACTGGGCTGGTGTGCCCATCACCCAGCCATGTGAGTTGGTTGCTATTGGTTCACTGCTGCTCCCTCCTTCTGGGATAGCCCTCCACTGAGGACAGTCACTGAGCTGCAAGAATATGCACCATCACCACTCCCCGTGGCCACAGCCAATGAGTGATTGACACAGCATACAAAAGTCTAGCTCCCTTGCCTCAATGTATTCTCCAGCAGGACAGGTTAGTCTTCAGCTGAGAATACAGCCTGACCTAGCCTTCTTTCCTTGCTCCAGTCTGCTTTCCTGTTTCTCCTTCTTCCCGAGAGCCCTCGCCCAATAAGCCACTTCCACAAGAATCCCTGTCTCCCCATTGACTTCTAAGGAACCCAAATTAAGACAGGTCTTTTGACATACATACATCACTAGTTGATCAAAATCCTCTTGCCCTATACAATCAGATTCAGCTTTAAAAGTGTCACCACAGCAATTCACTCAAGTCTTCCGATCAGTTGCTACTGGCAATGGAGAGAAAACTTGTTTGCCAATTCTGAGTGAGAATATTTCTAAGGCCACTTCCTTTTCTAACATTTTACAAAATGACATTTTTTAGACAGCTTTCACTTGTGTTACAACTCAAGGTGGGGAAGCAGAGTCAGAGGTACTTGTATAGAACAAATTTCAAAGTCTGGTCTTCCCAAGACTCACGTTCCGTGCTTTTTTACTTCATTCATGAATATTCCCCTTCCATAAAATAGACTAGATAAATGGATTCCATGTGCCTAGCAGATTGAGCACATAAGACATTCTCTCTAGGCATTCGAAGATTTCCGCATTATTCCAACTTCTCACGTTACCCTGAAAAGTACTACCTGCTGATTAGACAAAAGGGGATATGAGTACGATGCTGGCAGCAGAGATGTTGAAAGGCCCAACTGAAGAACTGCTCCATTGGGACAAAAGACCTTAAGGAGGAGATCTTCACTCTCAGGGGCGGAAAAAAAAATCTTACCCTGCAAATGGGAAAGAATATCACATTAAGAAGCCGCAGGCTGGTGGGGGAACCTTTCCTCAGGGTTGGTTGGGAAATGTTTCAGGAAAGGAGAGGTGGAAATGGAGCCACTGTGGGTTCTGGTACTTTGCCTTCTCCCATGAGTGAGAGGAGGTGGTGCCTAAAGCTACTTAGCTGTCACTGGGGGAGCCTGAATGATGTGCTCTGGTACTGGGTTCTGCAGTGGGGCCAAGTGGTAGAGATGGCATAGGAGTGCTAGGAGGAAAGAGTCTCAGACAGCATTTCTTAAAATATATTTTGTGGAACTAATGTTACATAGAAAATTAACCTCAAAAACAATGTCAACTGATCTTAGACACAGAAAAACCTAAAGAATACTTAAGGAAAACTACTGAAACTAAAAGAAGAGTTCAGCAGAGTTTCAGGATACAAGATATACATAAATCAGTTGGATTCCTCTACATCAACAAAGAGAGAGACGAAGAGGAAATCACCAAATCAATACCATTTATAATAGCCCCTAAGAAGATAAAGTACCTAGGAATAAATCTAACCAGAGACGTAAAAGACCTATACAAAGAAAACTACAAGACACTACTGCAAGAAACCCAAAGAGACCTTCATAAGTGGAAAAACATACCTTGTTCATGACTAGGAAGACTCAACATTGTAACGATGTCTATTCTGCCCAAAGCGATCTACAGATACAATGCAATCCCGATCCAAATACCAGGGACATTTTTTAATGAGATGGAGGAACAAATCAGCAACTTTATATGGAAAGGAAGGAGGCCGCAGATAAGTTAAGCATTACTGAAAAAGAAGAACAAAGTGGGAGGCCTCACAGTACCTGACTTTAGAACATATTATACTGCCACGATAGTCAAAACAGCCTGGTACTGGTACAACAACAGATTCACAGACCAATGGAACAGAATTGAGAATCCAGACATAAATCCATCTATATATGAGCAGCTGATATTTGACAAAGGCCCAAAGTCAGTTAAATGGGGAAAAGACAGTCTGTTTAACAAATGGTGCTGGCATAACTGGATATCCATCTGCAAAAAAATGAAACAAGACCCATACCTCACAACATGCACAAAAACCAACTCAAAATGGATCAAAGACCTAAATATAAAATCCAAAACGATAAAGTTCATGGAAGAAAAAATAGGAACAATGCTAAGAGCCCTAATACATGGCATAAACAGTGTACAAAACATTACCAGAAACTGCAAAAACAGCAAAAGAGAAATTAGATAACTGGGAGCTCCTAAAAGTCAAACACCTATATGCTCATCCAAAGACTTCACCAAAAGAGTAAAAAGATTACATACAGATTGGGAAAAAGTTTTTAGCTATGACATCTCCAATCAGCAGCTGATCTCTAAAATGTACATGTTACTGCAAAAACTCAACAACAAAAAGACAAATAACCCAATTAAAAAATGGGGAAAGGGTATCAATAGGCACTTTACTAAAGAAGACATTCAGGTAGCTAACAGATACATGAGGAAATGCTCATGATCATTAGCCATTACAGAAATGCAGATCAAAACTACAATGAGATTCCATCTCACTCCAACAAGGCTGGCATTAATCCAAAAAACAGAATAATAAATGTTGAAGAGGTTGTGGAGAAACTGGAGCACTTATATACTGCTGGTGGGAATGTAAAATGGTACAATCACTTTGGAAATCGATTTGGCACTTCCTTAAAAAGCTAGAAATAGAACTACCATACAATCCAGCAATCCCACTCCTTAGAATATATCCTAGAGAAGTAAGAGCCTTTACACGAACAGATACATGCACATCCATGTTCATTGCAGCACTGTTTACAACAGTAAAAAGATGGAAGCAACCAAGGTGCCCATCAACAGATGAATAGATAAATAAATTATGGTATATTCACACAATGGAATACTATGCATCAATAAAGAACAATAATGATCTGTGAAACATTTCATAACATGGAGGAACCTGGAAGGCATTATGCTGAGCAAAATTAGTCAGTTGCAAAAGGACAAATATTGTACGAGACCACTATCATAAGAACTCAAGAAACAGTTTAAACAGAGAAGAAAATATTCTTTGATGGTTATGAGAGTGGGAAGGAAGAGAGGGAGGGAGAGAGGGATTCACTAATTAGGTAGTAGACAAGAACTAATTTAGGTGAAAGGATGGACAACACACAAGAGAGGTCAGCACAACTGGACTAAACCAAAGAAGTTTCCTCAATAAACCAAATGCTTCAAAGGCCAGAGTAGCAGGAGTGGGGGTTTGAGGACCATGGTTTCAGGGTACGTCTAGGTCAACTGGCATAATAAAATCTATTAAGAAAACATTCTACGTCCCATTTTGGAGAGTGGTGTCTGCGGTCTTAAATGCTAGCAAGCTATCATCTAAGATGCAACAACTGGTCTCAAACTACTTGGAGCAAAGGAGAATGAAGAACACCAAAGACACAAGGTAAGTATGAGCCCAAGAGTCAGAATGGGCCACATAAATCAAAGACTACATCAGCCTGAGACCAGAAGAACTAGATGGTGCCCAGTTGACTGCCATGACAGGGAGCACAACAGAGAATCCCTGAAGGAGCAGGAGAGTAGTGGGATGCAGACCCCTAATTCTAATACAAAGACCAGGCTGGGTCTGACTGAGACCAGAGGGACCCTGGAGGTCATGGTCCCCAGACCTTCTGTTAGCCCAAGACAGGAACCATCCTCGAAGCAAACTCTTTGGACAGAGATTGGACTGGACTACAAGACAGAAAATGATACTGGTGAGGAATGGGCTTCTTGGACAAAGTAGACACATGAGACTATGTGGTCAGCTCCTGTCTGGAGGGGAGATGTGAGGGCTGAGGGGGACAGAAGTTGGCTGATGGACCTGGAAACACATGGTAGAGAGAAGGAATGTGCTGTCTCATTAGGGGGAGAGCAACTAGGAGTATTATAGCAAGGTGTTTACAAGGTTTTGTATGAGAGACTGACTTGATTTGTAAACTTTCACTTAAAAAAAAAAGTCATCAGCTATTATAGGAATAAACGCATTACTGTTTTTTAATTGCAGAATCATTATGTACGTATACATGTGTATGTATTTGTATGTGTGTGTGTATGTATACACACACACACACACATATTTACACTAAAGAAGCAGCTGAGCAAAGGAGATAAGAGCTTGGATTCTGGAAGTAGACTGCCTGAGTCCAAACCCTGGCTCTACAATAACTATGCGATCTTGGGCAGGTGATTTAGCTACACTGGGTCATGCCATCACTTGTAAAATGTAGATAACAGTAATACCTCACTTTACAGACTTGTTAGGAGAATTAAATGAGTTAACCTTTGCAAATCACTAAAAAAGCAGATAGTGTGTGTTATGTGTTTGCTAAATAAACAGCGTTCATTTTGTCAAATGTAACAGAGAAAATAGGTTAAACTGGTTTATTTACTGCAGGCTCCTCAGAACCTAACGTGATAATGTCCCTTATGACAGGAATATGACATGTAGCTATTCCAGAGCATTTTTTTTTTTTAATGGAGCATTCTTCTGGACAAATATCTATGAAACCGCATGAAAAAAACCTTGTTTAAGGGGATATTTCTATTGGGTGAGGTGAAAAAAGAGAGTGAATTCTCTTTTACTGAGAACCTGGTATGTGCCAGCGCCATGACAGGTACATGATTTACCACTTCTTCAACCCGACCACAACCTGTGAGGTAGTAAGCCCATATCTTATAGCTAAAGAATTAGAAGTGTAGTAACTTGACCAAGGTCTCCAGTAATGCATTTCAGTGCTAGGAGGGACATTCCTGGTTTTGTCAGACAGCCAAGCTTCCTCCTTGGAAAGTGGAGGTAAGGGAGGGCTTCATGGAACAGTCAGCTGGATCCAGAACAGAGTGGGATTTTGACGCAGGGCCAAGAATTCGAGAACTCCACTCTGAGACAAAGAACAGGAGAGCAGGGCTGCCAGAGGCCATGACAGCAAGGGAAGAGAGAGCTGGTGAACAAGGACAGTAGCGGGAGGAGTTCGACAGATCCCCAAATCCTTGTGTTTTTTTTTTTTGTTACTTTGTTACTATTTGCTTCCTATAGGGATCAGCGGTAATCGTCTTAAAAAAGGGTTTGTGAGCTTGTTTTCAGGACATCCAAAAAGGGGATTTTTGGAAATTTGCTTCTCTCTCCAGGACTGAGTGAGATGCAACCCCTCAGGAAAGCTGGGGTGGAGCCCTTCCAAAGAGGAACTAGGTCTGCGAGGGAGCCTCCGCTTTTGCCAGAGGGGCCTTCAGTTCTCCAACAGATGATTAGTTTGGATGTTCCAACTCACTCTCTTATATAGGTACATACAGGGGAGGTGGCAGGGGGTGGGAAGATCCTTCATTCCAGTAAAATTTATAGGACTGAACAAAAAAGAAGGTCCATACCCGCCAGTCTTATTTCCAGGACCCGAGGGAATTTCTAGTTTTGTATGTAGTTAATGCTAGAAAAAACACTGATGAAACAAATGACTTATGATTTAGTGAACCACACTTTTCAAAAATGCATGGAAACTGAGTGTGCCCATGAAGGGGTAAACCTCAAAATACATCTATTTGTTAGCAGAACGAGGAGTGAGGGCGAGGGGAAGAGGGTAGATTAAAGAGTAAAGAGGGCTTTTGAGCCAAGATCAACTTTTAAACAAGTTGTAAAGTAGGTTAGGTTTATTATAGCTCCTCCCTTTCTTCTCACCCCTATCCCCACTAAGTTACTCTCATCTTAATTTTGGAATCTCCTGTCTCTCTTCCTTGGACTTCTTATGGAGAGGCCTAGAAGAGGCTTTGGGGTCATGTAGATTTGAAACAAGACCCACTTAGCAGAGTAGCTTTAGGAAATTCTCTTCTCTTTCTGTCGTGGTTTCCTCATCTGCAAAATGGTGACAAAAATATAGTCTTCCTAAGTTTGTTGAGGGGATAAAATGCTGAGCCTCATGTCCAGCATGCAGGGCGGTGCTAGGCACACACAACCAGCAGATGGGCTCTTCCGCCCTCATGCCTTTCCTCTTTGACAAGCAGCAGCAGGAGCAGAGAAAATACAGATACCGAGGGGAGAGAGCAAGACAGGAAGAGAGGGAAGGAAAACGGAACAGCTGCAATGCCACAGGCTCTGGGTCTAGAAACAGGGGGGCAGCTTGCAGACACACCTACTGTTCTAAATCATTAGCAACAACAGAAGGCAGAGCTTTTGTTTGCGTTTCCTCCTGCTCTGCATTGTTGCTTCCTCACTGACAAGACAATTTGCAGACTGTCCTAGTTTCTCCTACTCACTTTCTGTCTTAGGTTCAAAGCCTTGGCCATTGTGTGTGTGTGTGTGTGTGTGTATGTGTATGTAAGAGAGAGCATGCATGAAAGAGAGAGAGAGTTTCGGAAAGGGAGGATTTAGCCTGAAAACAATAAAAAATACAATTGTATTTCTCTCCTGAGGGAATGACAAACTGGGATAGTCTCCCCAACCCCACCATTACTTTATTTGTGAACAAGGGTGGGGCTTGTTCAGGAGTACCAATTTCTGCTGAGACTTGGGGAAACTCAGGTTCTATCCAAGAAGGTTTAGCTTTAGGACTCCCATATTAAGGCAGACTAGGTGATTATAAACTCCTTCATGGAAGGGTTCATGTGAGACCCCTCATGGCAAGTTCCTCTGTAGCTGGCAGGTGACCTAGCACTAGAAGGTACTCAGTAAATGCATACTAAATGGAGAACTGTTGCAGCTCTTGAGTATTAGGGAGGTTCTCACTACTGACAGTGACTGACATACCTCTGAAGGCAATCACAAATCATTTTCCAAATAGCAGTCCCCCCTCTTTCGTACGGTTTCGTTGTACAGTGCTCAGCACATACTTCTTGTTAGGTGCCGTCAAGTCGATTCCGACTCACAGTGACCCTATAGGACAGAGTAGAGCTGCCCCATAGGGTTTCTGAGGAGCGGCTGGTGGATTTGAACTGCTGACTTTTTGGTTAATAGCCGAGCTCTTAACCACAGTGCCACCGGGGCTCCTAGTACATAGTAGGCCCTGCAATATTTCCTTACTGAGATATTTCTTGGACTAACCAGTTGTTTGAACAAATTCAATCTTCTGCATGCTTTTCTTGAGCAGTTTCTATGTTCACACACAAACAAGGGGCCAGAATTTAGCTGAAGTCTACCAGTGGGGCTTTCAGTAGGATTCAAACTCAAATGCCCTTAGCAGTCCTGAAGGTAACCCAAATGTGGGAAGCAACCTATTACAAGAGATAGGAGAGAGAGACAGGTAGGCATTCATACTCAGGTATTTAAATAAAACAGAACAGCAACAACACAACAGAACAAAGGTGAGCGTGCATGCTGATGATCAATTTCAGAATGATACCTGTATCATCAAGCATACATTTTGGGGATGTTAAATGTTTCTACTAATGAGGACATGGCAGCTGGCATGGAGAAGAGGGAGACTTCTTAGCTCTGATCAGAATGCAATGAAGGGGATGGTGTAAGTTTCCCTTTTCCCAATATACCGCGCTGCTGCAGACCTTGGCACCGCCCACCACACCGAAAGCCTTAGGGTCCAGTCATGGGCAGGAGAACTGGATATAGCTATGGTTTTGAATCCAGGCTGCACTGTTAGCTGTGTATTTGTGAATGAGACACAACTTTGATGAGCTCATTTTTCTTTTCACCTGTAAAGTGGAGGAAATAATAATAATAGTAATGTAAGGAATTTTTTTTTTTTTTTTGGTGGTATTTGCCACAATGAGGATTATTTAATTTAATCTTCACAACATATCTTTGAGGTAGCTACTATTATCATCTCTGTTTTATGGGCTAGGAAATTGAGACTTAGAGAAGTTAAGTAACTTGACCAAGACCACACAGCTAATATATGGCGTATTCTGGATTTGAGCCAAAACCAAAAAACCAAACCTGTTGCCATCAAGTTGATTCTAACTCACGGTGAGCCCATGTGTGTCAGAGAAGAACTGCGCTCTGTAAGCGTTTCAATGACTGTGATCTTTCAGAAGTAGATCACCAGGCCCTTTTTCTGAGGCATCTCTGGGTAGATTTGAACTGCCTACCTTCTGGTTGGTAGCTTAACCATTTGTTCCACCCAGGGACTTAAGCCAGGGCTACCTAATTCCAAGGTGATGTTCTTATGCATCTTTCTGCTCCATTGCTGCCCTTGTGTAATTTCGTGAGGCCTAAATGGAATTTTCCATATAAAGTGTATTACAGCATCTAGCACCCAGGGAGTGCTTGTCAATATATTCCTTAGCCACCCCTCTCCCTTGCCTGGTTCTCTCTGAACATTACTCATGCGAAAAGCTGTCAGATGGCTTCTTTGGGCTGTTTATTGGAAGTTTCCATGCAATGTGAAGGCTTAAAATGACTCTCTCCTTCAGCATCCCTCAGTCCAAAAAAGCAGCACAGTGAGGCTGATCTAGTGGCTGTCATTATTCTGTGGAAACCTCACTCTGGGACCACTGGTTTCAGGCCATGGGAATTCCTCAAGGTCTTCCTAAGGCCACACAAGGGCTGTGCTTCTGTGATTTTAAAATTAACCCTTCTTGTCTCTGTGTCTTGAATAAGCGAGGTTTTTCAATAATAAGGTGGGGTGATTTACGTATGGGTCATTTGTCTTCATAATAAATTTACTAAATGATCATTGCTGCTTTTTTTCCCCCTTCATATTTGTCTTTGGTGGAGTCATAATTGGTGTTTGAAACCTGTGCTGGCATGCCATCAAATGAGCCTGCTGTTCTGATCAGGCAAAGCCCGCTGGAGGAGCGGATGGGAAGCGAGAAAGCAGGGGATACGAGGCAGAAGATGTTCCTGCGGAAGAGTGGCCCCAGCCCCAGGCTGTGGGTCTCCAAATTAACTCATACTCCCCTGGCTCTTCTTCAGCACCAAGGCATGACGGTGTATACCACATCTGTGGCTCTGCTTAGACGAGCACAGGTTAAATACACATGCCAGGATGGTGGGCTAGCACTTTATTAAAAAAAAAAAAAATGCCTTAATTATCATCACCTCCAACGGCAATTAATAACAATTAAGGGTCTTGTAATAACATGAGCACTGTGTGTAGCTACTTTAGAAGCTGCAGGAAAGTAGGATGAATGGCTTTGGAATACCAAAGTTGGGAGGATGAATGGCATTGTCTTAAGAGTATGAAAGAAGATGCCAGGGTCTGTAAGACGAGTGGCACCTGCCACAGGCCATGTCCTTCACTGACCCTAAAGGCTGGGCTAAGGAATGGAGGACAAGGGAATAAGCAAGATGCAGACAGGCTTATTTGGGCAGGAAGGTGTTTTTAAAGAGTCAGACTTTGAATGCCCTCAGGGTGGACCTGTATTCTCCAGTTCCAACATGACCCTGAGACTATCGTCTAATTACACTTGCCTGTGACCTGGAGTCAAATCTATCCCTGCTCTAGGGTGAAAAAAAAAAAAAAGCCCAAGAGAGGTCTAAGATGGAGCTGCTTCCTTCACAGGTCTGTTGGGAGGAGTAAATGGGATAAATCATGCCATGCACTTACAAAGCACTGTCTGACACATAGCAGTCAATGAATTTCGGCTCTTTAAGTAAGTACAGAGAATGAAGAGTTCTCTCTTCTAGTGAGGCAGTTATGAAGACTTTGGGCTTTCATACCTTATTCTGGGGTCAGAATAACTGCAAAGGCTCTCTGGGGACCCCAGACAAGCTGCTTAACCTCTCAGGAGCTCAGTATCCTCAGCAGTCAAAAGGGATACAAATCCCTTCTGAACAGGTTTGTTACGAGAGTTAAATGAAAGGATGTATTAAAGTGCCTGTCGTTCAGTGGGCACTTAATAAATTGCAATGACTTTCTTTCCTCCTTTATCTTTTTAATGTTTAAGGCTTGAGGTCAGGGGGTCAATCAACCTCAGTCTTGACTAATAGTTAGCACAAGTTGTAAATCTTTCTCATATCAGGAAGAACACTGTGGTTCCCAGACTTTTGGAGTCAGAGGACTAGGATGAAACCTGCTCTGCCACATACCAGCTCTATGTCATTTCCCAAGTGACTAGAACTCTTGAAGCCTAGTTTCCATATTGGTGAAATGGGAATGATGAAAGGAACAAAAATGTGTTTGCATGCACTCAATAAGGCAAGATGTGTAAAGCTCTTAAGCGCTGCAAACATAGTAGTTGTTAAGATGCTTATTGGGTAGTTTAGATGTTAGGAGTCCTTGGGTGGCGCAAATGGTTAAGTGCTCAACTACTAAACAAAAGGTTAGCAGTTCGAACCCACCCAGTGGTGCCTTGGAAGAAAAGCAAAAAGCCTGGCAGTCTACTTCCAAAAGGTCACAGCTCTGAAAACCCTATGGAGCAACCCTGCTCTGCACATACGGGGTTGCCATGAGTCAGAATTGACTCAGTGGCAACTAACAACAACAATAACAGGTGTTAGGATACCCAATTTGAAGCTGAAGCTCACACATGCATTAAAGGGCATCCCTCACTGAGCATTTATCATTGCATCCAAATTGCAAACCGAATTTGAAATGTTAATTTTTATTCACTTTTTTAAAACTGAAACTTAGAAAAAATGACATATGTTCTTTTTTAAATAAAAATAAGCTATAATTTTATAAAATAGAGGCACTTTCTAGAAAACCCATTAGCAAAAGTGTATACAGTTCCAACAACAACAATAAAAACACTTTAAATTAGAGCTCAGCTAGTCAAGATCCATCATTCCAAGATTTCTTTGAGAATTTTCATACACATACTGGCAGAATATAACCTCTGGAATAAAATCTTTTCCCTAAAAAGGCAAATGCTTTGTTTCTCCAATGAATTGCCAATTTTCTAAGGTTAAATGCGTTGTCTGTAGTATTTTCACTTTTTTTTAAAGAAGATTCTTCTCTTTATCTTGGGAAATTACAGAGATAATGAAAATCCTAAATATAATTTAATGCAAATATATTCAAATAATTACAAGATGAGAAATGGACAACAAGTCAAACTCCCTGCATGTGTTAAGATGGATGATGGGAGGGAAGGTGTTTGTGGCTTCAGAAGGTAGGTTTGGTCCGTTCAGCACCAGTGGAAGCTAGAGAATAGGGTATATGAGATAGAAATTGTTTCCTTATAAGCCACATTTTCTCCTTTCTTCTTCCTCACCTCCCTTCTTTTGTTCTTCTGTTGTTTTTCACAATATATTCCTTTTCTTTATTCTCTTCTTTCCCCTCTCTTTCCTCTCCTCTGCCTCTTTCTTTCTCTATTTTACCTCTTAATATCCTCTCTCTCTCCTTGTCTCTCTATCCCTGGCTTGCTCTTTCTTTTTACTCTGTGTGTATCTCTCTGTCTGTCTCCCTTCTTTGCCTCTCTCTGTAGTTCTCTCTCTCTGTCAGTTTTCCTCATTCCTTCTCTCCTCCTTCCATCTCCTTCCCTTCATCTCATCTACAGTCACAGTCCAGCCACTGGACTAGTAGGCATTGCCTGTTGCTGCAGAGTCGATTCTGACTCAAAGTGACCCCTTGTGTGGAACTCTGCTCCACAGGGTTTTCAGTGGCTGATTTTTTAAGATTTTCTTCCAAGGTGCCTCTGAGTGAACTTGAACCTCCAACCTTTCAGTTAACAACTAGCTCATTAGCTGTTTGCACCACCCAGAGACATGAGGAGTGGACAAAAAGAAGGTACAGCTCCATCTCCATCCTCAAGGAGCTCAAGGTCTCCTGGGAAAGGAAAAAAGAGAAGCAAGCCTGAGAAAGAGGAAGTATCACACTGGAAATTAGCAAGAGGCCTAGGAGTACAGTGTTTAGTTAGTACTGTTGTGGAGAGTGGAAGGAAGCTAAGAGAAAGACATGGAACAGGGTCTCCCTCTAAGCCTCAGAAGGAATCAACATGACTGACATCCTGATCTCAGACCATCGGTTTCCAGAACTGTGAGGCAATTCACTTCTGTTGTTTATAGCCACACTTTGTGGTATTTGGTTAAGGCCACCCTGGGTAACTAAGAAAAGTGTCTTCTTTGGTTTGAAAAAATTTGGAACTGAGTCTTGCTTCTGCTTAATACAAGCTAAATGACCTTAAGCAAGTCACAGTCTCTCCGAGCTTCAGTTGCTGACCTGTACATGAGGGATCAAAACTCTTGCTTCGCCTAACACTCCAGGGATGTTTTAAGATCAAATTCAGTGAGGTGACCTGTAAGGAAGCATATATAAAATGCAATGTGCTGGGCTAGTGTTAGCTATTAGGTTTAGAAAACAACAACAAAAACCAAACCCATTGCCATCAAGTCGGTTCTGACTCATAGCAACCCTATAGGATGGTAGAACTGCTCCATAGGGTTGCCAAACAGTGGCTAGTGGATTTGAACCATCGATTTTGTGGTTAGCAGCTGTAGCTCTTAACCACTGTGGTCAGGTTAAATCATAGTCTGAAGTCACAAGGAAATGGGCAGTTCAGATACGGACAGAATTGTATCAGACATGGTGGTCATCTTAGTGAGTTACTTCCCGCCCCTTTCCTGTCCAATTTATGAATCTTAAGTCATCCATTCATTTATTTCATCACACATTCACTAAGTTGTCATTCAATATCAGGTAGTTGTTGTTGTTAGGCGCTATTGAGTCGATTCCAACTCACAGTGACCCTAGGTACAAGAGAAGGAAACACTGCCTGGTCCTGAGCCATCCTCACAATTGTTGTTATGCTTGAGCCCACTGTTGCAGCCACTGTGTCAATCTTTCTCATTGCGGGTCTTCCTCTTTTTTGCTAACTCTCTACTCTACCAGGCTTGATGTCTTTCTCCAGGGACTGGTCCCTCCTGATAACATGAGCAAAGTATGTGAGACGCAATCTTGCCATCCTTGCTTCTAAGGAGCATTCTGGTTGTACTTCTTCCAAGACAGATTTGTTCATTCTTTTGCCAGTCCATGGTATATATCATGCAGTAGACCCTGAAAATACTGAAATGAGATGGGTATGATCCAATCCCTTCTCCTGAGAAGTTCAGAGTCTGCTGGGGAGGCAGACAGGTAAGTTGAAAATTATAATAAAACATTTATCTTCATTTAGTCATATATGAACCTTGTACTGTTAACACACACACACACACACACACACAAAATCTCTGTTTAACTCATTACCAAATACCTTTGATTGCAGTGCTCGTGTTTGCAATCTATATCTCCTATTTTGCTTCCACACATTACAGCTCATTGATTATTTAACCTGGCATTTTTATCAAATTAGTTCTGTGAAGTCTTGTTCTTTTTATTCCTACTTTTTATTCTTTCTTCAATATTTTCTGAGGGTCTTTGTATCAGAGGAGTTTTGATTTAGTCTCATAGCAATAATTAAGTCTAACACTTATATTGTACTTACTAGGTGCCCGATGCTGTTCCAAGCACTGTCCTCACATTAACTTAATTAACAGTCTGTTTGATCTCTCTTCACATGTCGCCTTAACATTTTTCTAGTTTCACAGAGTTCTCGTAGTTCTTACAAATTTAAAACCTTTGATTAAAAACATAAATGTGTAAACATGCATAAAATTATATAAGCAACTAAGTGTCCAGAAACATATATAATTCTTATAAACAGTTCCCTTACCTGTATTGCATTATACAAAAGT
This sequence comes from Loxodonta africana, assembly GCF_030014295.1. NCBI lineage: Eukaryota > Metazoa > Chordata > Mammalia > Proboscidea > Elephantidae > Loxodonta > Loxodonta africana. The sequence continues at coordinate 96,500,287 of NC_087344.1, forward strand.
GACACATTCACCGTTACATATTCTACATTCTAAGTGAATTTTTTGAGAAGTCTACAGAAACTACACCAGAAGCACATACATTTCTTATATACATTCCTTCCTGTATCAATATGCATACATTTATGTGTGTTTCATGTGGCCACTGGCTGGAGTGTTCATATGAAAACCCCACCCACCTACCATTGGAGAAACACGCCCGAGGGCCTTAGAGCACTACAGAAGTGGGGAGGGAGGGAAAGAGGTATGCCCACAAGTTAGTGGGGTACTGCCAAGGAGCTAACAGCCTAAGAAGAAGGAGGAAGAGTTTCGAAACATCTTCAAAACTTGGCTCCAATACTACCCCTTTTCTGTAAAGTTAATTGCTGGGATTCCCATGAGACACTGTTTTTTTCTCATTATACCACTTGCTGGATTGTTTTGTGATTATTATTATCTCACTCTCCCCCTGACCGTTTGTCTGGGAACTTTTCAACTAGGATGCTCTTTTTTTATATCCCCATCACCTAACAGAATGCCTAGCACTGTCAGTATAGTGTGTGACTATAAAAGTACTGATATATGAAGTGTGGATGGAATGTGTCAGGGTTTCTCAAAAGAAACAAACTGAGACTCGAACTTTGAGTCAAGTGAACAGAATGCTGACAGGCTATCAAGTTAAAGGAAAGATTTAACTAAGTTTAAGTCCAGATCAAGAATCCAGGCATACGGATAAGAGATGATATCAAATGAGAAAATCACAGGGTTACTGGCCCAGGGCAGAAGTATTGAGAAAATTCACTGTAGTGGGATGAGTCTACCTTCAGAAACCAGATGGCTTAGGTTCAAATATCAGTTTTGTCACTTACTGGCTGGATGACTATGGCCAAGTCATTCAACTGCTCTGAATCACACCTATTAGTAAAATAGGATAATATGAACTAACTTGTAGGAGGATGTGACGGTTAATTTTATGTGTCACATTGGCTAAGCTGTGGTTTCGTGTAGTTTGGCCAAACACTAGACTAGTTGCTGTTCTATAATTTAATCTAATACAATATAATTGCCTTCCATAATGTAGTCTGATGTAACATAATCAATTAATCAGTTGAAAGGGGGCTCCTTAGGGTGTGGTCTACCTCCAGACTATAAATAGATATTATGGCAGAACTTGTTCTCTCTCTCTACTCTGCACCTGTTGCCACCTATGGATCTTGGGATGCAAGCCTGCAGAAGTCTCCAGTCTGCCACCTGACCTATAGGTTTTTGACTTGTCATACCCCACAGTCCCATGAGCCAGCAGTAGTCTATAGCCTTCTAACTGACCCATAGATTTTAGATTTGCCAATTCCTCACAATCCTGTGGACCAATCACTTGAAATAAATCTCTCTCTCTATGTACAGGTATTTTACTGGTTCTGTTTCTCTAGAGAACCCCAACTAAGACAGAGTATTAATTAAATGAAGAGACCAATGTAAATGGCCCAGTACAAGATCTGATCCATACTAGGCAACTAACAAATAATAGAACTTTTTACAACCAAATCCTCTCAAATCTTTCAGAAATGCTGCCAGAGTAGTAAAGACTTAGCTTTCCAGATACCTCAAAGACCCAAAAAAACCTAGATTGATTAGAAAATGTTTGGCCAGCCAGATGGAGGCCTTCTAGATCCACCATGGCAAAGAGAAATTGTCATAGCATTACAAATGTTAGATTTTTTCCTTTAAAAAAATTACATCAGGGCTCCTTCTTGGAGTTCAAATGAAATGCATTCCCATGGTAATGCTCAGAGCTTAATGTTCATAACATTTCAGAATAAAAAAATCAGTTCTGTGTTTACTTTCTCCTTATTAAACAGAAAAAAGATGAAAGGAGCAAATAGAGAAAAGACACCAAGATTATTTCCAATTTCTCAAGATATCCTTTCCACCTGGATACTTTGATAACAGCATAACAGCGAAGTCTGGAGTTACATGAAGCTCCTAAATAAGAGGAGAAAAGCCACTCAGTTCTGTCAGCCAGATGTTTCATTTGTAAGGCACCAAATAGCCAAAGGACTATTGGGGGAACTGACTTCAGATTTAAATTGTTTTAAGTTTTGTAAGGCTGCAAAATTGTCAGGCCATCTGGAATCTGCATGTAAATTAAAAAACTCCTCATCTTGATTATTTTTGAGAAGGACTAATCTACTGTAAGAGACCATTCTGATGTCTGACAATCCTCACCTCAGGAAAACGCCCTTTACAGACAACCTAAGTGATCTTTTTCTGCTGAGAAAAAAATAAGTCAGGTCATTTTTTTCACCCTAAGGACATAGGGCCTATTTATATGATGTTGTTGTTAGGTACTGTCGAGTCGGTTCCGACTCATAGCGACCCTACGTACAACAGAGCAAAACACTGCCCGGTCCTGAGCCATCCTCATCCTCACAATCGTTGTTATGCTTGAGCCCATTGTTGCAGCCATATGTCAATCCATTTCATTGAGGGTCTCCCTCTTTTTCCCTGACCCTCTGCTTTACCAAGCACAGTGTCCTTCTCCAGGGACTGATCCCTCCTAGTAACATGTCCAAGGTATGTGAGATGTAGTCTCATCATCCTTGCTTCTAAGGAGCATTCTGGTTGTAGTTCTTCAGATACAGATTTCTTTGTTGTTTTGGCAGTCCATGGTAATATTCGATATTCTTTGCCAACAATGTAATTCAGTAATTCAAAGGTATCAATTCTTCTTCAGTCTTCCTTATTCATTGTTCAGCTTTCACATGCATATGAGGCAATTGAAAACACCACGGCTTGGTGTTTTTACATTACTTACATGATAGGAACGGGATAACTTACTGAGTAAAAGAAAGTAAAAGCTACTCTGGCTTTAGAGTCCAAAGAACTGGGTTCAAATCAGCCTGACACTTGCTAGCTGTGTGACCTCAAGCTAATTACTTCACCTACCTGAATATCACTTTCTCATTTGTAATGTGGAGCCCTGTCCTCAAAGCGTGCTGGGTACTCCACAGAGGAGAAAGAATTTGTAATTACCAAGCAGGGTTATTAAGTATATTGTGCTATATTTAAGTACTGAAATATCCACATATTAGTTGGTGTGCTATTTTAATTTTTTTAATCTGAAATTCAAAGTATTAATATCTCGAGATCAAGATAAATGATTAAATTATTCAAATTATGTGAAAAAGACAAACTGACGCGAAATCTATGAGTCTAGACAGGCCCCGGCCTGCATGAATGGCAATAATGTGGTCTTGCAAAGCTCCTATTGAAAGAATAATTATTACTGCAGTTCAATGAATTTCTGAGAAAGAACATGAATGTTACAATATGGAAACTAATATGGGTCCTTCTGCATTTGAGGCACCAACTCTCCATGTGAAAATACAGATGAAGAGAAATCAACACTCTTCTCTTTGTGGGGAACTGTAGCTCCTTATCAATAGAAAATCTGCAGCCTCTGGTGGGATGAGGGTGGGAAAACGAGCTGAACAGGAACCCCTCAAAATGATCAAGCAGGAGATAAGATTACTTAAAGGTGATTTCAGAAGAAAATATTTAGAGTTAACTCACAAATTTCACCTCACCATCTCTCTGAATAGTCAGAAAATCTCTAGAAAGAGCTTTTTTCAGCAGCAAGAAAAGCTTGCACAAAAATACGTTTGCAACTTGGTGATGTCACTGACCCACTTTAGTTTTTGAACTGCACATGTTTAAAAAGGGCATTTTTATTTTCAATTTTCAGAATTTATTTTCCTAATGTACATGATACTTAGTTTAGATTTTGAATGTTTACTTTAATGGATTGTATATACCAATAACTTACATTAGTTATTTCTTTATAAGTTGAAAGTGGAAAAATAGAGAATTTCAGATTCTCATGGAACCCAGGCTTTCTGGGGCATGGAGGCTAGATGAACCCCTGAAACTATTAGCCTGAGATACTCTTTAAACTTTAATCTAAAAATATCCCCTGAAGTCTTTTTTTAAAACCGAACAATAGTTTGGCTTAACTAGTAAAAAAAAAAATTTGCCTTGGGCACTATGCTCTTTTAAGAACTATCTATATGGGATCAAAGTGACAAAAGCAACTCAAAAGATTAGATAAGAACATTAGGGGGCAATGAGTTAACGGTAATGGGGGAGGGATAACTCAGAAAAAGAGGGTGAGAATGGCTGCACAACTCGAAGAATGTAATCACTGTCATTGGACTGTACGTGTAGAAACTTGAATTGCTGTGTTTTACTGTGTATATTCTCATCAACAACAATAAAATAAACAAAATTAAAAACAAAAGAACAAAAAATTAATATCATTCCTGATGTTTATAACACATTTATATATTTTTGTACTTAAAGTGTATTTAACACTTTAGTTTCCTTGAGCTTTTTATTTTATAAATCCAGTGCACTTTTATGGAGCCCTCATAGTACAGTTGTTCAAAGCTCGGCTGCTAACCAAAAGGTCGTCAGTTCAAATCCACCAGCTGCTTCTTGGAAATGCTATGTGGCAGTTCTCTGTCCTATCGGGTCGCTATGAGTCAGAATTGACTCGATGGCGATGGATTTTTTTTTTTTTTTTTTTACGGCTGCACTTCTATGGCAAATAAATACCAACATAACAGAAGTGTTGCCGTGCTGTAGCAGTGATCACTAAGATGCAGTAAGCCAAACTAAGATTAACATGTCATTACCCATTATTGTTGAGTCAATTCCAACTTATAGAACCCCTATAGGACAGAGTACAAATGGCCCATAGGGTTTCCAAGGCTGTCAATCTTTACAGAAGCAGACTGCCGCATCTTCTTCCCGTTGAGCAGGCTGGTGGCTTCAAACCACCAACCTTTTGGTTAGCCGCAGAGCACTTAACCACTGTGCCACAAGGCTTCTGACTTGACATTAGACAGGGGAATGTAGCAGGACCCAAAAGAGGGACCAATAGGGGCAAAGGAAACTGGCTGGTTTTCTCTCACTCAGGCTGGTACTTTTGCCAAGGGGCTTGACTTCAGCAGGACACAGGAAAGACAACAGAGATATTGATCAGGGAGGTGGGAGGAGTGATGACAAATATTCCACTACGCCACAGCCTTCAGGGAATAAGTGATTATTTTCTGGAGACACATGAAATTTAGGAAAGCCAGGGACCTACCACACCTATGCAGAAGTGCTGTAAGGGTTAAATATTAGGTAGTGTCTAAAGGACTCCATGTTACACATAAGGAGTCGGTATCAAGAAGTGGTTAAATGTAGTGCCTCATGGAATGGGACTTGGGACAGATCATTTAATCTCTCTGTGACTCAGTTTCCTTATCTCTAAAATGGTCTTAACAATAGTGCGTATTTAACTCATTCAGAGGTTGAAAAGATTAAGTGAATTAATACATATAAACGGTATTTAGGATAATCCATAATACATGGTAAGAGTACAGGATGCTGTATGCTCTAAAGCTGAGTGATGATGATGACGCACTGCATTGGGCAAATCTGCTGCAAAAGACCTCTTTCAAGTGTTAAAAAGCAAAGATGTCACTTTAGGGACTAAAGTGCGTCTGATCCAAGCCATGGTGTCTTCAGTTGCTTCATATGTATGTGAAAGCTGGGCAATGAATAAGGAAGACCAAAGGAGAATTGATGCCTTTGAATTACGGTGTTGGCAAAGAATACTGAATGTACAGGGACTGCCAGAAGAATGAACAAATCTGTCTTGGAGGAAGTACAACCAGAATGCTCTTTAGAAGCAAGGGTGATGAGACTACACTTTGGACATGTTACTGGAAGGGACCAGTACCTGGAGAAGGACATCATGCTTGGTAAAGTAGAGGGTCAGTGAAAAAGAGGAAGGCCCTCAAGGAGGTAGACTGACACAGTGGTTGCAACAATGGGCTCAAGCATAGCAACAATTGTGAGGATAGTGCAGGACAGGGCAGTGTTTCATTCCGTTGCACGTAGGGTCAATATGAGTTGGAACAGACTTGATGGTACCTAACAACAAATATATACATTAATTAAAAAAAAAACAGCATATTACTCAGATTTAAGATATTAAAATATGAATTACTAAAGTATTGTTAAAAAAGAAGATACTTTTTAATAGGTTTTATATGAAACTGGGAGCTTGCTGAAGCCATGATGGTCTGCCTCTTTACGTGATTTGATATTGTTTTCTCTGAGCCATCAGTAAGTTACTGTATTTTTTTTTTTTATGTTTGCTTACTGTATCCTACCTTCTTGTTTTGTTTCATTTTGATATTCCCAAATAGGCTGCTCAAGTGAGCTAGTCTGATTATTGGCACCTTTGAAGCCCTAATGTCCTGTCATCAGGTGGTTAGAGCTGTTATTAGGTATGTGAATCCAGGAGTTCATTTACTTTTCTTGTATGGATTCATCTCAAGTATCCAGGTAGTAAGTCACCAAGTGTGTGGTGCAGGCTGTCACCTACAGTCCTAGACGAGCAAGGGTGATTGGCGTAGGTATAAGTATCTGGTTACACTAGGGGGTCACGTGTTGAGAAAGGCAGGGGGCTGACAATTGCCCCGAGTGTCTGTGAGGAAAGTGTGTCCCTGTTCCCTAGAGAGCGTATGTGGGTGGGTTCTGCAGCTGGACTATGGGCACCTAATGCTGTTGGCCGTAAGGACTGGGGGGTACCACTTATTCTTGGACCACCATTGCGGGTGGCTAGGTGGCATGGGTGGAGCCACCAGTCCTCAGGCTGCTGATGTGAGTAGGTGAGGACCCTGCTTAATATGCAAAGTGGTGTCAAATGTCACCAACCTACCTCTCCACCATATAGCTGTAAATGTTGAAGTTAGACTTCAGGTATATACCCTGTTGTACTGTGCTAATGAGGGCCTAAGCTGTTGAAATGGGCCCACACAGGTCTATGGAAGTTGAAAGGCATTCAAAGTCCATGGACTTCCTTATGTCTGTGCCTAGGCAAAGGAGCTGTTCTGCCCTGAGTTCCTGGCATAGGGGTGGTGGCAGATTATTTTTTTCCCTGTTTGTTAATTTGTTCCCTCTCTAATGGCTCAGGGCTAGTGACAGGTCCTACTTAAAGCCCAGGGGATGCCTCACTTTCTGAAGCTGGCTCAAACCCAGTGCAGAGCAGGAAGGGGGCAGGTATGTGGGAGAGAGGTTTTTCCCAAGGGGGTGGTTTTTGACCCACACGGTAGGTTAGATGCACGTACTTATCTTTTGCTGATTGAGGGCCACTTTTCGCTGATTCTGGAGGTGTGGGTAGACTCTCCGCCACTCAGTCTCTCCCAATGTGGAAAACATGGCCCAAAGGCCACTGCTTTCCACATCACTGGTGCCACCCGATCCTGGTCTGTAAGGTGCTGGCTCCAACTGGGTCAGGTCTGGCAACTCCTTGCTGCTTCTGAACCATCTCTCCCTCCCTCTGTTGCTTAGTCTGATTCTTCAACTTTGCTTTTGATGTTCAGGGATCCTAGATTGCCATATATAATCGATTCACTTGTTTTTTCTGGTCTTTCTTGTAAGAGGGGCTACAGGAAGCATCTGACTACTCCGTCATCTTGGCCCCACCTCCACAACTGTAGGGTTTTAGGTGACACCAGACCTAGCGGGTTGGGGAGAGGTAGATGTGACACTTCTCCTAAGGCAGTAGTTCTGAAACTTGAGCATTCATCTGAATCCCCTGAAGGGCTTGTGAAAACAGAGCAGTGGGTCCTACCCCCAGAGCTTCTTATTCAGCGGTTCTGGGCTGGGGACTAATACTTAACATTTCTAACAAGTTTCTCCAAAACGCATCTGTCAGTTTGTCGTACTGTGGTGGCATTTGAAAGCTGGACAATGAATAAGGAAGACTGAAGAAGAATTAATGTCTTTGAATTATGGTACTGGTGAAGAATATTGAACATACCATGGACTTTCAGAAGAATGAACAAGTCCATCTTGGAAGAAATACAGCTAGAATGCTTCTTGGAAGCAAGGATGGCAGGACTTTATCTCATGTGCTTTGGACATGTTATCAGGAGGGATCGGTCGGTCCCTGAAGAAGGACATCATGCTCGGTAAGGTAGAGAGGGTCAGCAAAAAAGAGGAAGACCTTTGATGAGATGGATTGACACAGTGGCTTTAACAATGGGCTCAAACATAGCAACAACTGTAAGGATGGTGCAGGACTGGGAAGTGTTTCCTTCTGTTGTGTATATGGTTGCTATTGAGTTGGAACCTAACAAAAATAACAATTTTCATGGTGACGCTGATGCTGCTAGTCCTGGGCCTACACTTTGAGAACCAGTGGGCCGATGTATGGTGGGAAAGTGTGCAGTAAGGGCAGGCTACAAAGGACTGGCTGAGGGAACAAGCCTGTACCCGGAAAGGTGTTTGAATAGGCTTTGTGCTGGGAGGGGAGGGACCCAGACAGGAATCTAGGTGCCTTATATGTTTTCCAAGGCTGGCATTGTAATGTCTTTTAATAATCTCCCTGGCTCAGCCCAACAATGTCTACTCTAAAGAAATGTCTTGTTCTTATAATCTTAATAATATGTGCCCAAAATAGAGCCAGAATAAAAGTCAGAAAAACAGATTCAACTATCCTTCTTCACTGTTGAACCTAAGGTAGACCATTAGAGTCAGGGAGAGAGGCTGAGTGAAACACACAGACATTTTGCCTGGTATCTAAGAAGAATGAGAGTAGGTACAAAGAAGTTGCCATAATCCTAACCTAGAAGAGACTGAACTAAGATGATGCTTTCTTTTAAAAATGATAAGGACATATAACCTTTGTCAATAGTTTTAACTAGCATTAATTTGCTTTACCCACCAAACCTTCTGTTTCACAAGGGTCTACTGAAATTAGAATTGCAACTACAAACAAATGTGTGTCACGTGGTTGGGGCACCCTTTACCTTGGTGTTAATTTAGGCAGTTTAAATACACAAATGCAGGGAAATGGAAAGTAAGAAGCCCTAAGTTTAAGACTTGGCTTGTTATAGGAGATAGCTAACATTTGTGAGTCAGGACATTAGATCAGCTTGGTGTGATCCTGAACAAGTTAACATCTCTGAGTCTCAGTTATCTTATCTACAAAATGAAAATATTATCTTCATGGTGTTAGTGTAAGATTTAGTACAGTACCTGGCACATGGTATTATGCTAAAAAAGATGTGAGCTATTACAGTAGATAAAAACAAGGCTTTGAAGTCAGATTTAGGTTCACATCTAGACTGTCACTTAGTAGTGGTTCCCTTGGGCAAGCTGTTGAACCTTTCTAAGGTGTCATTGAACCTTGGTGGGTCAGTGGTAAGTGCTCAGCTGCTAACCGAAAGGTTGGTGGCTCAAACCCTTAAGCCTCTCTCTGGAAGAAGGTTGAGGCAGTCTGCTTCCATAAAGATTACAGCCTTGGAAACCCTATGGGGCAGTTCTATTCTGTCCTATAGGGTCGCTATAAGTTGGAATCAACTCAAGGGCAACAAATTTTGGTTTGGTTTTTAAGGTGAAATGATGTGTTAAAATAGGGGTAATAATATATAATATTTTAAGATTGCTCCAAGGAAAAATGAAATCAAGTATGAGAGTATGCATATCCCTTGACAATATTAGGCATCCAACAAATGAAATTTATCAATACGTGTATGCAGCCTAGCCCTTTGAATAGTAGTTTTCTGTCATCTGTAAAAAGAGAGCAAATATCTGACACACCCTCCTTCCAGGTTGGGGTCAAGGCTTAATAATGTGAAAGAAACTTCTATTCATTCATCCATTCATTCAACAAGTATTTACTGAGCAACTCTTATGTGCCAAGGCTATCTAAGTGCCAGCAATACATTTGTAAGCAAAAAAATGATTAAAAAATTCCTGCCCTCATTTTATCTCAGTAGAATGGAAGGAGAGGCAAATAAGCAAATAAATATATCCCATCAGGTGAAGGAAATGCTTCAGAGAAAAGAAAAGCAAGGTAAAGAGGATAGGGGTAGGGTGGGGTAGTTGTGCTATTTTACATAAGGTGCTCAAGAAAGAAATAGCCAATAAGTGGAATTTGAACAGAGACCTGAAATGACATGAGCAGGTGAGCCATGCAGATATGTGCAGGACAGTCCAGGCGGAGAGGACAGTCTATCCAATACCACCGGTATTGGGAGTATGTGGAGTATGTTCAAGGAACTTGAAGGAGCCCAGTGCGGCTGGAGCAGGTGATAGAGTTACAGACTGGTAGGCATTTAGGTCACTGAGGTAGCACTGGGAAGTGGGGAGAGTGTGTCACAGATCACACTGTACTTTGTAGATCATGTAAGGATTTGGAACTGGGTAGCCATCAGAGGGCTTTGAGAAAGGACAAGACATTTGATAGGGCACTTTGGCTTTTGTGTGTAAAATATGGGAGCAAGGTTGAAAGCTATGGAATCTGTCAGGAGCTTGTTGCAATAATCCAGGCAAAAGATGATAGTGGCTCAGATATGAAAGCCTTGGAAATCGTGGTGAGGAATGGCACAATTCTGAATGTAGTTGGAAGGTAGAGTCAATAAAATGTGCTTGCGGATGGGATACGGGGTATGAAAGAAAGGGGGTGATGTCAAAATGACCCCAGGGTTTTTGTCCTGAGCACCTGGAAGACTAGAGTTGTCATGTACTAAGATGGTCAAAACTGTGAAAGGAGCAGCTGGGGTAGGTAATCAAAAGCTTGGTTCTGGATTTTTGTAGGTAGAATTGCCTAGCAGACATCCAACAGAAATATTTGAGAATGCGGATGGAGTCATGAGTACTGAGTTCAGGAGAGTGGTAGGGCCGGAGATAAAAAAAATGAAAACCATTAGCACATGGATAGCATTTAAAGTCATGAGACAAGACAATTAAATTTCTAGATAAAATAAAATGTCACACATTTCTAAGAATATATATAATTCTATGGGACTTGACAGCAACTAACAACAACAACTATTACAGAGAATATACAAGTTGCCAAATTTACTGATAGATTTGCTCGTCAGCTATTCCTCACTTAACTCTGTGCTGTCCAATGTGCCTGTGGCTGGGGAAACAATGAAGAAGATACATTCCCCAGCTTCAGTGAGTCATGTCTTTATATCAGAGTGTTGTAAGCCCAATAGTAGAGATATGCTTAAGAATTTTGGAATCCCTGGGGAACGGGACTTAACACATCCTGCTGGAGCCAGCAAAGGTTTCCCAGAAGAGGTACCATCTGAGTCTGAGCAGGACGGTAGGCATGTGTAGGGAGTGTGTAGGGCTGGGTGAGGTCACAACGGTAGCCTGGGTACCACCTCAGACCTGAAAGGAAAGCTTACAGGTGTGTTAGAACCAAAGGCAAGTTAACAGGGTTGGGGGGGACATGGGGTACAGGGGGTGACAAATATATGATGCTGGGACTTAGACAAGGGTCAAGGTATATAGGGCTGCAAATTCCTTATTAAGGAACAAGAGATTAACCTCTAGCTAGTAAAGAGCCCTGGTGGCGCAGTGGCTAAAGCAACTGACAGCTAACCAAAAGGTCAGCAGTTCAAAACCATAAGTGGCGCCACCAGAGAAAGATGAGGCAGTCTACTTCCATGGAGATTTATAGCCTTGGAAACCCGATGGGGTATATATGAGTTGGAATTGACTGGATGGCAATGGGTTTGGTTTGGTTTTTGGGAGGAGGAGAGGTGTGAAGCTGAGAGAGGAGGCATTGAATGTTTTTAATCAGGGGAGTACTTTCAAATTAGAGACAGGTATCAGGGTCATCTTTAGGAACTTACCCAAAGAGGGGAAATCTTTGTGTATAATGATATTCTTGACATATTACTAACAAAAGTAAAATACTGCAGGGAAACTCATTTTCAACAACAGGAAAATGCCTAAGTGAATGATAGTGGATCTACTCAGTAATACTCCATTTGCTGAATGGAATATTGTTAATCATTTAAAATCATTAAAAATGATTGTTAAAAACATTATTCAGCACCACAGAAAAATGCTTATGGTACAGCTGAAACAAACAAACCAGTCTTCATATTTATATGCACAGTGTAAAAATAAAGCCACATGAAATGTGTATATATATAAAGACTGGAAGAAACGCACCCAAACGGTGAATCATGGTTATCTTTCTTTTCTCTAAGTTCTAAACTCCATGTAATATGTTTAGATTAGCTTTAAAATTAAAATTCATGAATACATAAACAATCAAAAAGTTGCTTACAAAAGGATGACTTTTTGTTACTTTTCATTAATAACAACAATAAATCATGTGTGCTAACTTTATTAGAGTTAAATGAGAAGATAAAAATCAGTGTTTATATTATTTCTTTTTTATGAAGTACATGCTTTCAGCAGTGCTGGGTGAGCAGTGTCAGATTGTTAGCAGAGGGCCAGTTGAGAAACGTTGTCTTCTGGAATGGCATACAACCACCGTTCTCCAGGCCCTGGCACAAAAACCAACCTCTCTCGGTGGCCTTGGTTTGGGCATCTAGCACAAATCTTATCATCATCACAGCTCAGCTTCATTTTAACCTCATTTCAATAATCTGCGTTGCTGGAGGGGGTAGGGTGCAATGCTCAGCATTATCTTCCCTTTTCCAGTCCACAGGGATCAAAGGCATGGCTCATACTATTGAGGAGTCTGTCTAATGAGCTAGGCTGAGGAAGCACCCAAGCAGCTAGGGAAGGAGCTTTTAGAAGGGGCTTGTTCACCAGGGGGTAGAGACAGGAAAGGGCATTCCAGGAAGAGGAAATGGTATGGGAAGAGTATGATATTCAGGAAACAGCCATTAGGTAATCTGCTGAGGCTGGAAAATAAATACAGGTGTGTGTGTATTTATCAAAAGGTGGGAATGGGAAAGAGAAAATTCTGCCAGGAAGTTAGTCCAGGACCAGATTACTAGGAACTTTAAAGGCTAGTTTATGGAGCTTTTACTATTTCCAGTAGGCAAAGAGGAGCCATTGAAAAGTTTCAAGCACAGGAGTGGCCTTATCATATTTGTAATTTAGCAGACACTCAGAGGACAGTGTGGAAGGAAGGTTTGGAAGTAGTAAGAGCAGTTAAGAGGTTCTGAAAAAGACAGTGCAACCTTGTATTAAGGCAGTGGCATTGGGGATTCACTCTTTCATTCTACAAACACCTATTGAGCATCTGATCTGAGCCAAGCACTGTGCTAGACACTGGGGACACATTGCAAAAGAGTTGGCAGACAAGGCCCCTGCCCTCAGGGAGCTTACAATACCATGTGTTGGACAGGGAAGGAAATGTTTGAGTATATTTTGGAGGCAGAATCAATAGATACTTTAGATCCTCTGTTCAGGGCTGAAAGGACAAACTCTACAAAGTCTAGCAGAAACCCCACTTTCCAAAATGAGTAACACTCATTTTCCTAACTGCAGCTGAAAGAAACGTGCCATAAATATATTCAAAAAGGCAGGCTTTAGGGCCATAGTCTTTTTCCCTGGCATGAGAAGTCTGAACCTCCTGGTTTGAATAGTTTCATCAAGAGCCACAGAAGACAGTCTGCAGAAACATGGCAAGACAGGAAGTAGAGGCTATGGGCAGTAGGAAATGGACTGAGAAGCAGGTGAAATGAGTTTTAGGCTCAGCTCTGTGTATGATTTGCTATGTGATTTAAATGCACGTTATTACCTAACTCAAAGCCCCTGGGTGGCACAAACAGTTTGTACTCAACCACTAACCTAAAGGATGGCAGTTCAAACCTACCTAGTGGTGCCAAAGAAGAAAAGCCTGGCAATGTGCTCCTGTAAAGATTACAGCCGATAAAACCCTATGGAGCAGTTCTATTCTGTAACACATGGAGTCGCCATGAGTCAGAACTGACTGGGTGGCAGTGGATTTTTGGTCCTATTACCTTGCCCTGAACTCAATTTCCTCATCTGTCAAAAAGGAAGTTGAAGTAGATAATCTCTGGGTTCCTGACAGTTCAAAATTGTCCTGATCCCATTTTTTTCTTAAAAATTTGAGTCGAAGGATGTCTCCAGTGATGTAACGCTCTCCTATTAATGGGGTATATTTCAATGTATTACACTACTTTATTATTTTATTTATTACACTATGAGGTGCTTTAAGAATCCCTGGTGGTACAGTGGTTAAAGTGATCCACTACTAACTGAAAGGTCAGTGGTCTGAAACCACCAGCAGCTCTGTAGGAGAAAGAAGTGGCAGTTTGCTTCCATGGAGATTTACAGCCTCGAAAACCCTATGGGATCCCTGTGCATCAGATGGCAGTGGGTGAGTGGTGGGTGATACTACTTTACATTTCTGTAACCATGTACACTTAAGCAAGTATTTTTACATATACGATATCACTTACTCTTCATAATTGCCTTTTATTCCCATCTTTAGAGATGAGGAAATTGAGGATAAGCAAGAAAGAAAGAGAAAGGGGTGGGGAGGGAGGGAAGGAGGAAAGTAGGAAGGAAGAAAGAGAGAGTGGTGAGAGAGAAAGACATGACCTAAGAAACTAAGCCCACACAGCCAACAAGGGGCAAAGAGAGGCTTACATCGGGTTTTTCTACTCCAAAGCGGGCCCTCTGTCCACTTGTTCACTAATCCAGAGCCTATTACCCCTCTAATCAATCCATGTTCAGGATTTAACAAGTCAAATAGGATATTAGGTAAGTTAAATGGCTTCAGCGCTAAGGACTCACTGAAAGAGAAGAATGACTACATTGTATTGAACCTAATTTGTGAGCTATCTGGGAGCATTACCTTCAATGGGACACCCAGAACTAGAGTTCCTAGCTAAGAGACACTGATAAATACAGACAGCAGCATTAGAGTAACATTAGAGCCATGTGTTAAACATAGAAAGTGAAGATTGGAGAGGCACACAAGGTCTGGATGGTCTCTATTTCTCTTAATAATACTCACAGAAAGAGACATACTTGGCTTAAAAGCAAACAAACAAACAAAAAAATAAAATAAAAAACCACAGCCATCAGACAAAATTCCCATGGAAGTTTTTGTTTCAGAGAATCATCTTGTAGGAAGTTGGACAATTTCTGGTGCCTGGGTAGGTTAGTCCTGGAGACTTGTATTCAAATTCACTTCTGCCACTAGCCAGTTCTATAAACTCTTCATTTCCTCATCTCTAAAATGTAATAATAATAATTTCCTATAAGGTGCTGTAAGGACAAAAGGAGTAAACTGAGGCCCGGGCAGGTGGTGCTGGTGGTGGTAGTGATGGAGGGTGCTCATTACAGAAGTGTCGGTCAGCAGGGCTGTCTGTGTTACTCCCTTTCTCAGCTTCAATCTGATGTTCTCACCTTTGACTTCTAGGTAAGGTCCTGGCTTCTCCTCATAGATGAATCCTTGCTGTAATTTTCTCCCACCAGTTGTCGTCAAGGTGATTTTGACTCATGGTGACCCCATGTGTCATAGTAGAACTGTGCTGTATCGGGTTTCCAATGGCTGATTTTTTGGAAGTAGATTGCCAGGACTTTCTTTCAAGGTGCCTGTGGCTGTACTAGAACTGCCAACTGGTTGGCAGTCAAGTACATTAACCATGAGCATCACCTAGGGACCCCAACTCTCCCCTAGTTTCTCCTTTTTGTGGTTCAATCCAACCAACATAATCTCTGAATAATATTTGTGTCAGGCACGGTTATTTATGATCCATGCAGAACAGATCTCCCTAATACCTGGCTATTTGAACGAAAATCTTCCCTTCTGCCCTTTTTTTTTTTTTTAATTTCCCTACTTTCTGTTTTTCCTTCCTTCCTTCCAAGAAATCTTCAGAGAACCTCTATTCAAATGCAGATCACAGATTTCACCCAAACAGGTCTGTGTTCAAGTCCTAGTTTAGCAGCTCACCTGCTATATGATTTTGAGCATAGTCCTTCATTTCTCTAAGTCTCTGCTTCTTTTTCTTATAAATGTGGATAACACAGAGCACATAGAGTTGCAAGTAATTTTTCTTTTTAATTCTCATAGCTAGATTCTAGAGATAAAGATGCAGAATAAACAAAAACAAAACAACCCCCCGCCATGCACACACACAAAAAACATGGTCCCTGCACCAAAGGAGAACATAAAGAGTGAGAGAGAATGCAAAAGACAATTATAACACCTTAGGTTAAGTGATTTAATAAAGAATCTCCTGGTTCCCCAAAGAACGCAAACACTTTGACACAGGAGGGTTGCTGGTATTTTTCACCTACTGAAAGCTGATTTCTAAACCTGTAGGTGCTTACCCTGATGTTGTCTGTCCCAAGCAGTGGTGGGCCTGTGTTGACCAGACGGACACTTTCTAGCATCCGCCTGAGATAACAAGATCCCTCCTTCCACAGGTCTCCTCATCATTCTAGTTCTTTGCTCAGACTTTTTAGTCTGAGCTTATTATATATCACTCCCTCCCTCCCTCCCTCTAGTCCCGATCTTCTCTTATCAACCCTAGGTGTCTCTTGGATCAAATTCATTTTCTCCCCAACACTAAAAATAAGAATCCTCTAGTTACAACTCCATCCGTTGCCTGGAGATAGTATTCAGCTCTTCACACGCAGGCAGACCTCCTCCAGCTCTGCCAATTTAATCCTGTTCTGTTGCTCCGTTCATTTTGAATAGGATACCTTTGGCAGGTGAGGTGTTATAAGCATCAGTGTGTTAAATCTTCAGCAGAGAGTAATTCTCCTGGGCATTTTTTTCTCCATTTCATTTTGTCCAGGATGCTGTCATAATGTCTATTGATATCTCTAGACTTTCCCCTTGGGTTCCCTGGCAATTCATTAATACATGCATCAATCGAATAAACGTTTTTGAGGACCTACCAGGTGCCAGGCATTGAGCTATAGCACTCATTTGATCCTTAGGAGATAGGAAAGCCCTCTGTGTGTGTGTGTGTGTAGGTGTGTGTGTGTGTAGAGGAGCAGCCAGGTTCCCAGCTTCAACTCTGGCTATTGTTCAATGATAAATGTTTACAGGGGAAGCAAGGTGAGGTTTGGTCACAAATGTGGACTTCAGCTGTCACCTTTATCCTCCACATCTTTCTCTAGAAGCCATACTCCTGCCAGTTATAGAGATTTTTCTAGTCAGCTTTGTGAGCTCATGACCATTGGTTGTGGATGCCACACTTTACGAACAGGATGCTCCCAGCATTACCTCTTCTGCTCACATGGAGACCCTGTGCCTGAGAGGACAGAGGCTCTTTTCTTTGATGGACATCTATATTATTTATTTGTAATAGTTTAATTTGTATATACTTAATTTCATCACTTGGTTGTGTCACTTTATTAAAGTCCTTCATTACAGCTTTCGGTTCCTTATTTGTAGTTGGCTTTACAATGGGTTGTTCTGCCATGTTCTCTTTGTATTTGCTTTTTTGTTAGTTTTAAACTCTGGTTCAAGTACGAGAATTTGTAGTTGTTCTTTCATATTTCAGTGTTTCTTCTTTTCTGTGGCTAGCTATGTAATAATGTCTTTGATTTGTAAGTAATTTTTGATATATACAATCATTTTAAAAGAAACTACTGTATAGACTCAGTGTCCTCAACTTAAATCTTCCTCAAGAAACAATTTAGGCAAAAAAGTGACTATGGTAGACCCTGAAGAGTGAGAGAATTTACGTTGTTAGTGTTTCAGGATATTTATTTTTATTTAGGAAAACAAAAACAAAAACAGTAAGAGTTTCCTGATTTGCTACATTACTGTTTCTAAAGTTTAACATTGGATCATAAACGGTATTTTCCTAGGCTTTTTTTTTTTAGGTATGAGCTAATTTGAGAGTGGAGAGAGGGAATCAATAGGAAGGGTCTCAGACATCTAAAGCTGCTCAGGCCTCAATGGGCTCAGAGAGGGCCTGAAAAAAGGCAGTTCAGTTATTAATATGTCCATTTCACAGCTGAAGAAACTGAGGCTCTCAGAAGCTAAGTAACAAACAGATGCAGCCAACAATCTATGGTGGCAGGATAAAAAGAGAGGTCCTCTGGTTCTAAATTCTACCACTCCACATTCCTCCTCTATTATATTATAAACATTGTATCCCCTATTGTATCTTATAAACGTTCAGAATCTAAGTGTTGTCTCTAAAAGGCATGGGGAGGATAAAGGAGAGATCCAACCAGTTGCTGTTCAGTTGATTCCAACTCATGGTGACCCCATGTACGGCAGAGTAGAACTGTGCTCTATAGCGTTTTCAATGGCTGAATTTTTTATTTTTTTGTAAGTAGGTCACCAGGCCTTTCTTCTAGGTGCCGTTTGTACCACCCAGAGACTCCAGAAGATTAGATAGATAGGTAGGTAGGTAGGTAGGGTAGGTAGGTAGGTAGGTAGGTTAGGTAGGTAGGTAGGTTAGGTAGGTAGGTAGGTTAGGTAGGTAGGTAGGTTAGGTAGGTAGGTAGGTAAGGTAGGTAGGTAGGTTAAGTAGGTAGGTAGGTTAGGTAGGTAGGTAGACGGACAGATTTATTAGAGGAATTGGGCAATTGGGGAAACTGGTTAAACCATCTACGAGTCTGTTGTCTCACTTATGATGCTTGAGCTTGAAGTCTACTGGGTGGGTAAGCAGGCAGCAAGGGGAGATGGATATAAATGGGGTGATCAAGAATGGGCTAGGTCCCCCAGCCATGAGCTGAAACCCCAAGGAACCAACTGGAGCCTTGGTTTTCACTGCTTCCCAGCCAGGTAATGTGGAACCTGCAGAAGTTAGGGCCTTTTTTAAAAAAAGGAACCAAACACACACACGTGGACAAGGAATTGGAGAAGCTGTAGGAGGAACCAGGGAAAGTTAGAGCAATTGCAAGTCCAGTTGCCACTTTGCGCCAGGAGGTAAGTCAGCACATCGGCAACAACATGTGAGCTACCAAATGGTGCTTGATTTCTTCCACCCTCCAAATCTCCCAGGAATCTCCCTTGTGGCCTACCATAACTGGAAACTCACAAGAAAGTGAGTCCTGGGAAACGTAATTCAGTCTAGTCAAGTTGGCACATTACAAAGCCACCACGTTATCTGAGAAGGAATACTCTATCTGGGACAGGGTCGAATTGGATGCTCGTCAGAGGCCCAGCTCAAGCTCAGGAAACCCCATGGGCCTCCTGACTGTTCAGCACCTGCTCACTCTCGAGGCCAGGGGCCTCGCTGTGCACCCAGGGATTTAGCCACTTTCAATGATCTGTCCTTTAAGATTTCCTCCTTCTAGACTTGTAGACTGGTTATAGAATGGGAAAGACTTTTCCCAGCTCCTCCTGTCCTTGTTGCTGAAGACCAGCACATCTGGTCTTTGCATGTTAAGGATTTTTAACAGCAGGTATTATTAGTACGGACGGCATTGGTGGTTCAGTGGTAAAATTCTTGCCTTCCATGGGGGAGACCTGGGTTCACCTCCTGACCAATGAACCTCATGTGCAGATACCACCTGTCTATCAGTGGAGGCTTGCGTGTTGCTACGATGCTGAAGAGATTTCAGTGGAGCTTCCAGACTAGAACAGAATAGCAAGAAAGGCCTGGTGATCTACTTTTAAAAATCAGCCAACGAAAATCCTATGGATCACAGTGGTTCAATCTGCAATTGATCATGGAGATGGTGCAGGACTGGGCAGTGTCTTACTCCATTGTGCATGGTGTTGTCATGAGTTGCAGGCCAACTCAATGGCAGCTAACAACAACATTATTGTTATAAGCAATAATAACAGCTAACATTATTCATTGAGAATCTATAAAGTGCCAGATCCTTTTCCATGCATATGTCATTTAATCCTTACAACAATCCTTTATAGAAAATATTACTGTCATCTTAATTTTACTGATGTGAAAAGTGAAGATCAAAGAAATTGATTTTCTTTATGTCAGACAGCTATTTTGTGTTGGAATAGAAATTTGAACCCAAGACATTCATTCTTAAAAAGAAATACCACCACCAAAAAATAACACATAAGGGGAATTACCATGTGGTTAAGAACCCTCTCAAAGTTTTTACAGTTGAGCCCCTACTTTCTTCCAAGAGAATGTGTTATTCTATGACAGGAAGAATGGAAAGTAGAAGGATAAATAGAAGAAATCTGAGAAAATAAAACCAAACAAGGAGGCAAAAAGGAGGAGGGTACCACAGCAATGAATAAAGAAGTCAGGGATAAAAGGGTGGAAGGATAAAGAGAAAAAGATCCTGTTTTATCACTATTTTTTATCACCCAGATGGGAATGCAGGATGGTTCACCTAAGAAGACTGTAAATGAATATAAATTAATACAAAGGGGAGAAACATCTAAATTAGCATAAAAAATAAACAGCCAACATCTCAGCTATGGCAATAGAAGACTTTCAAACGATTTTAAACGGTAAGTGGCAAAAAAGCTCAGAAAAACATCACGGAATTGTGTTAAGAAGCATTAGCAATTATTCAGAAGTGGGTCCCAAGGGATGAGGTTTGAGCCTTCTCTGGACAGCTCAGGCCCTAGGCTACTTACAGGGCTGGCTAATGAGGACAGGCAAGCAGTCTCACACATCCACTTCCAGGAGACAGCAACAGCACAGAGTCTTTGAAAATTACTGAGTGCATGTTGGTGCACAAAACTCTGTGGTTGCTAAAGAAATGTAACATGCCAGGTTTGCGTCTCTTGAACCAGCATCTTCATTGCTCCATGAGCCTGTGGCTCTGCACTGCTATGAGCAAGTTGGTCTTGTATGCAATGTTTTGCCTTGAACCCTTTGAACCGCTTCTTACCTTGCACAGCACTGCTCATCCTTTGAGGTCCAGCTCAAAGAGCACCCTTCCTCTCAGCACATTTCCAAATACTGCTTTTCTGGCCTTATTACCATCTGCTTCATATTACAATTAATTGTTTACCTCTTTGAACTCCTTTAGAGGTGGGATTGTATCCTGCATTTTCCCACATTTCCATCAATGACATTACAAGCGCTCAGGAATAGTCTAGAGCCACTGCGCTTACTCCTTCTGCTCCCTGGCTCCTAACACCTGGAATTCCTTCCTTTCAAAGGCCTCTCAAAGCACTCTCTTCTTCTCCATCCCCACAGACAAAGCCTCAGTTTACGCCATCCTCAACTTTTCCCAGGAATATCTGAACAGCCTTCAAGCATCTCCCCAACCACCTTCAATTTACAATTTGTCTCCCCTTCAAAGGGATAGAATTTTTCAGAGTGCAGATGGGTAATTCCTTAAGATTTCCCCCCTCAGTGAACATCCAGAGCTCCAGCCCCCTCAAAAGCTGTATTTCAGAAACTTTTTTTTTCCCCAAACCATGTGATAGTCTCTCCCAAGAGAAGTCCTCAGGTCAACATCTGTTCTTCCTTCTTCGGCGTGTGAATTCCCCATTCTTAATTGAACAAGCCAGGAGAATTCTGCAGAGCCTCTTAACCTTGACCCAGGCAGGGACACAGACCATTACGCTGCCTCAGTATACAAAAGCCAAGACTTTTAGAACAGAATATACCAAGAGGTAATGCTGGTACCTCACACCTCTATGGTATTTTCCATTTCAAATTTCTTTTGTGCACACTCATCTTCTTAATCACAGAAGGCAGCCATTATTGTTTCCGATTTGTAAATAAGACCATCTGAGGCTTGGAACGCGATTGTGAATTGCATTGGGCCTCACAGCCAGTTAGTGGTAGAGTTCAGAATAAAACCTTGAAATTCCTAATTCTAAGTAAGGCATACATCTGAGAAAGATTTTACTCCGTTACTCTGGGCGCTTGCTGATGTTAAACTTTAAGTCATCACATACCTATATATTCTCAACCTCTGTCTATACGCAGAACGCATTTGAGAGATTTATTAGACAGGCAATCTAGAAAAGATGACTGTTTTCAGAAACTACTGCTCCCCAGTCCTCTTTAGGTGGAAAACCTGAATTTGTCTTCCCAAATTCACTCCACCTCAGAGAATAGCTTTGTGGATGGAAACGCAATACTAAAAGGCCAAACTCAGTCCACCTTCAAGTGATCAGCCTCTTCTCCCCACTGCGGTAAATGACAGGCTTCCCCTAGGTAGGTCCCACCATTACTTACATGCCTGGTGAGCTCTTCTGAATAATCTAGCCCACAGACCTGGGAAGATGGGGAGATGAGAGTGCTCCCCTGCCCTGACACCCCATTTCTCATTTAATTCTACTCATTAGAGGAGGCTGGGGCCCAAGTCAGCTTAAAGTGTCAATAAGTCACCAAGGGAATGCAAAAATTGACAGCTGAGGAATCCCAGCTCCCTGCCTTCTTCACTGCAGGAATGCTCAAAAAAAAAAAAAAAAATGTTTCTTAGCCTCCTTGCCAGGTCACTTAAATGAGTAGTGACATTTGAGTCCCTCGGAGTAATTAATTTCCTCTGTCTCCAATAATGCCTCATACTTTTAATGAATTTTTACAAGTCTTAGATTCTCCAGCTTCCCAACACCCTCTCCGATTCCCCTGCTCCCCAAGGTCCTATAACAAATAGCTCCCACTTGTATTTGCCTTGTAAACTCACGCAAACTGGAAATGATAAATACATTATCGGGGCTTTTTAATGGACTATTGTTTAATTTTCTATGCTTGTCTGGCTGGGGAAGAGATGAATATTACCGTGTGGAGAGTAAGCTTTCTGTTCTCTTTAAGGGGGTGGTGGTAATCTATGACAGAAAAGCAACACTCCGTCCATCCTAATAGGCAGTGTTGCTAATTAAAAGTGTTGGAAGGGACATCCATCCACCAGTTTGTGATTCATTCAGCATTATCCCCAGTAAACAAGGGATGGATATTGGAATGAATGCTTCTAATCTGTCAAAAGAATAGATGCTTTCAATTGTGCCTCCCTGGCTCCCTGTCTGAAGTACATAATTCAGCGTTGCCATCATTTAAAAGTTTAAGACCTTGAAATAATAGCACCTGCTCCTTAAGCTCATAAATCTCCAACTCTATTTCCTATATAGAAAAATGTATCTTACATATGGTTTGATTTTATTTTCACAACGGAGAATGCTTACTTCTGTCAGTAAATATATTGAAAGCGGGGCATTTGAGAAAAACACAACTGTAGTGTTTAAAATCAAACCAGTCTGTGACAGTCTATCAGAAGAGGCTAAAATCTGGGCAGGAAAACATAAGGCTCCTAACAACATTTACTAGATACAGAAAAGATGAAAGAGAATCAATATTCCCTTTCTCCAACCACAAACACAAAGTAGACCAGAGAGAAGGTACCTAAGCACCAATTCCCAAAGGTTCAATGAAATCTCTATGGTGTTTTAAGGATGAACACAAAGCACAAAAGCCATCACTTCAAGAGAGCCCAGAGACATTTGTCAGCCATTTTCACAACGGAGAAAGATTTTCCACACGCCAGCAAGACTCAACCAGCCTTAGTATTTACCTCTGTGCTGTGCACTGGAGTGGCTCAATCATGAAGACTTACACCCACGGTTCACCACCATGTCCTGCTGAATGCTGAAAGCAAACAAAACATGATATTAAAAAAAAGTAAACATGAATTATTTAATGTTCTTGTCATTCTTCTCTTTCATTCAAGAAACATCTTACCATATACCAGGCACGAAGAATACAGAGATGGATAAAACAACACAAATGACAGCAACAACTCAACAAGTACAGCCCAGCGTAAAGATCAGAGGAGCCCTGGTGATGTAGTGGTTAAGTGCTTGGCTGTTAACCAAAAGGTCAGTGGTTTGAACTCACCAGCTGCTCCAAGGGAGAGAGGTATGGCAGTCTGCTTTTGTAAAGATTTACAGCCTTGGAAACCCCGTGGAGGCAGTTCTACTTTGTCCCATAAGGTCACTATGAGTTGGAATCAACTTAAGGGCAATGGGTAGTTAAGTACCAGGCAAGGAGTGGTTGTAGAACGCCTCTTAGGAGGGAGTTGGGGTATTTATGCATATGTGTCTCTTCCGATACATGGAAGCACACACACATATCTATCCCCGCACAGAAGAGTGTAAAGAAGAGTGCTAGAATCTTTAATGAACTTGCCCACATTTGTAATTCCTCTGACTCCCTTAAGGGCTTGAGCTCTTGCCTTGAGATCAGTAAAGAAAGGGGCACTTGAGAAAATGTTAAGAGTCTTAAAAGTGACCATGCTGTTTAATCTGTAACTCACCTCCTAGATTCCTTCTTAAGGAAACAATTACAGATGTAGGCCAATATTTATGCACACAGATATTCACCACAGTGTTATTTTTAAGGAGGAAACAACAGATAGAGGAATCATTGTATGAGGAAAACAATCCATTGAAAAGGATTAAGTAAAAGCTAGCATCTCTACACAGAAGAATATTAGGCACATACTAAAATAATTTAAGAGAATTTTGGGATATGGGAAAAGGAATATAACAAAATTGTTTATAAAGTTTGAGCTTATCCGTGTAGAAGTTGGTCTTATAAAATATGCCAGAATGTTAACAGTGGTTATCTCGCTGTAGCATCATGATTATAGGTTATTTTCCTCTTGTTTCTTTATGCTTTCCAAATTTTCTAAAAAGATCAAGTATTATTTTCCTAGACAGAAAATAAACACACCAACAGAAGTATCAGCTCCAAAATCCTATTTCTGTGGCACTTCTCCTGCACCCTCTATCCCATTTAGTTGGGGACTCCCTGATCTGTGCCCCTCAGCAACACCTCCATTTCTGAAGGTAACACACTACACGGGAATTATCCATTTCCATCTCTGCCTCCCTTTAACTGTGAGCTCCCTTCAGGAATTAGCATGCCTTATTAACCTTTGCTTCCCATGAACCTAGCCCGAGACTGGCACACAGCTGTCACTCAATAAATGTTTGCTGCACAAAGGAAAGTCTGAGTGAGACAGTGTGTGAGTGAATGAATGAGTGAATGAATGAATGAAACACTTAAAGAAACTGAGTTGACTAAAATTACATTAAGGAGTTGTTCATTCAAAATAATCAGTGATGCGCAAAAGAAACAATCTCTGATGGTTGCCATGGAGTGAAAGGGCGGGGAGGGAAAAACACTGAACAGACAACAGATAATCGGTAACTTTGGTGAAGGGTAAGACAGTACACAAGACTGGGGGAAGCCAGAACAACTTGTACAAGGCAAGATCGTGGAAGCTCCAAAGACACACCCAAACTCCCTGAGGGGCTGAATTGGTGGCCTGAGGGCTGTGGTGACCATAGGCTTGGGGAACATCTAGCTCAATTGCCATAACACAGCTTATAAAGAAGATGTTCTACATTCTACTTTGGTGAGTAGTGCCTAGGGTCTTAAAAGCCTGTGAGCGGCCATCTAAGATACTCTACTACTGGTCTCACCCCTTTGGGAGCAAGGAAGAATGAAAAAAACTAAAGATATAATGGAAAGATTACCCCAAAGGACTAATGAGCCACGTCTACCACGGCCTCCACCAGACTAAGTCCAGTACAGTTAGACAATGCCCGGCTACCACCACCGTCTGCTCTGACAGGGATCACAATAGACGGTCCTGGACAGAGCTGGAGAAAAATGTAGAACAAAATTCTAACTCACAAAAAAAGACCAGACTTACTGGCCTGACAGAGACAGGAGAAACCCCGAGAATATGGACCCTGGACACCCTTTTAGCTCAGTAATGAAGTCACTCCTGACGTTCACCCTTCAGCCAAAGATTAGACAGGCCCATAAAACAAAACAAGTCTAAAGGGGCACAACAGCCCAGGGACACAGACGAGAAGGCGGGAGGGGACAGGAAAGCTGGTAATAGGGAACCCAAAGTTGAGAAGGGAGAGTGTTGACATGTCGTGGGGTTGTTAACCAATGTCAGAAAACAATATATGTGTACTAACTGTTTAAAGAGAAACTGACTTGTGCTGTAAACCTTCATCTAAAGTACAATTTAAAAAAAAATTAGTGACAATCAAAGTGAAGCTCGATTTAGATTCACAGAAGAGAAGGTTGCAAGTGGACAGGCAGCACTTTTTTAGAGAAGACAGCAAAACTATGAAAAAAAAGAGCCTATGGTTGAAGAAATATAGTCAACACAATGGAATATCATAACCTAGTGACCTTCCAATGTATTCCAAGACCAAGAATCTGTTTAAGGCAGGAATATTTATCTAGTAACAATATCCCATTACAACTCAGTTATTTTACACATTTGGAGTCACATATACATGAACTAAGTAGATGCTTGTTATTAGTTTTCATCAGCAATGGCTGATTGACTCCCTGCTCAAGGGGAAAAAAAAAAAAACTACAGGATAAATGACTGTAATTTTTAATAAAAACTTAATTTACTCATAAAATTAGTGGAATACATCTAGAATATTAATTTACAGATTTATTTCTCTGGACATAGAACTGGTTTGACTTTCATCTCTGTCATTTAAGAGCTGGGTAATCTTAGACTTCTGTAAGCCTCAGTTTTCTTATACATAAAATGGGATAAGCGGGTAAGGTTAGCATAAAAACAAAACAAAAGAAAGCACAGAATTCAAAATGGGCTTCAAGATCATGTCTGTCTATACCAAGACCAGGAGCTCTAAAGCATACACCAGCTTTGTGTGTGTGTGTGTGTGTGTGTGTGTAAGTACCTAGACCAAAAATTCAAACCCAGAGTGTCTGGCTACAAAGCCTAATGTCACTAATTGTTACGAAAAGAAGGCATTATTGTTAGGTGCCGACGAATCCCTTCCGACTCATAGCGACCCTATGTACAACAGAATGAAACACTGCCCTATCCTGCACCATGCTCACAGTCGTTGTTAGGCTTGAGCCCATTGTTGCAGCCACTGTTTCAGTCCATCTCGTTGAGGGTCTTCTTCTTTTCCGCTGACCCTGTACTTTACCAAGCATGATGTCCATCTCCAGGGACTGATCCCTCCTGATAACATGTCCAAAGAATGTAAGACGCAGTCTCGCCACCCTTGCTTCTAAGGAGCATTCTGGTTGTACTTCTTCCAAGACAGATTTGTTTGTTCTTTTGGTGGTCCATGGTATGTTCAATATTCTTTGCCAACACCACAATTTAAAGGCATCAATTCTTCTCAGGTCTTCCTTATTCATTGTCCAGCTTTCACATCCATATAATGTGACTGAAAAACACCATGGCTCTTGGGTCAGGAACACCTTAGTCTTCAAGGTGACATCTTTGCTTTTCAACTCTTTAAAGAGATCCTTTGCAGCGGACTTGCCCAATGCAACGTGTCTTTTGATTTCTTGACTGCTGTTTCCATGGCTGTTGATTGTGGATCCAAGTAAAATGAAATCCTTGACAATTTCAATCTTTTTGTTATTATGATGTTGCTTACTGGTCCAGTTGTGAGGATTTTTGTATCCTTTATGTTGAGGTGCAATCCATACCGAAGGCTGTGGTCTTTTATCTTCATTAGTAAGTGCTTCAAGTTCTCTTCACTTTCAGCAAGCAAGGTTGTGTCATCTGCATAATGCAGGCTGTTAATAAGTCTTCCTCCAATCCTGATACCCCGTTCTTCTTCATGTAGTCCACCTTCTGGGATTATTTGCTCAGCATACAGATTGAATAGGTATGGTGAAAGGATACAACCCTGACACACACACCTTTCCTGACTTTAAACCACTCAGTATCCCCTTGTTCTGTCCAAACAACTGCCTCTTGATCTATGGACAGGTTCCTCATGAGCACAATTAAGTGTTCTGGAATTCCCATCCTTCGCAATGTTATCCATAATTTATTATGATTCACACAGTCAAATGCCTTTGCATAGTCAATAAAACACAGGTAAACATCCTTCTGGTATTCTCTGCTTTCAGCCAGGATCCACCTGACATCAGCAATGATATCCCTGGCTCCATGTCCTCTTCTAAATCTGACCTGAATTTCTGGCAGATCCTTGTTGATACACTGCTGCAGCTGCTTTTGAATGATCTTCAGCAAAATTTTGCTTGCATGTGATATTAATGATATTGTTCTATAATTTCCATATTCATATGGGTCTCTTTCAGTCAGTTGGTCAGGTAGCTGTCTTCCAAATCTCTTGGCATAGATGAGTGAGCACTTCCAGCACTGCATTCATTTGTTGAAACATCTCAATTGATAGTCTGTCAGTTCCTGGAGCCTTGTTTTTCGCCAATGCCTTCATCGCAGCTTGGACCTCTTCCTTCAGTACCATTAGTTCCTGATCATATGCTATGTCTTGAAATGGTTGAACATCAACCAATTCTTTTGGGTACAATGACTCTGTGTATTCCTTCCATCTTGTCTGTCAGTTTGTCGTACTGTGGGGACTTGCGTGTTGCTGTGATGCTGGAAGCTATGCTACCGGTATTCAGACACCAGCATGGTCACCCATGGCAGACATTTTTCAGCTGAGCTTCCAGACTAAGACAGACTAGATGGAAGGACCGGGCAGTCTACTTCTGAAAAGAATTGGCCAGTGAAAACGTTATGAATAGCAGTGGAACATTTTCTGATATAGTGCTAGAAGATGAGTCCTCCAGGTTGGAAGGTACTCAAAAGACGACTGGGGAAGAGCTGCCTCCTCAAAGAAGGCATGGAACCTGGGTTTATACTTAGGCTTTGAGTTACAACAAAGCTTAGTTTAAAATTTTACTGTGTCACACCATATCATGTGATACGCTACAGTCTGAACTTTATTCCCTCATAGCCACACTTAAGTGCCTTCCTATTTCTTTTCTTATTATTTCAAGCATAAAGTTGAGTGTAGAAATAATTATAGCTAACATCTATGTACTGCCGCCCAGTATGGTCAGATATTATCATTCCACCATATGTTTCAAATCTTTTCAAGAAATAAAACATTATAGATACAATTAAAGTCTCCCATGAATTCTTCCCTAATTCCTCAAAGGTAACGACTCTCCTAAATTTTCACGTATGATGTTCTGTTTCTAATACACTTTTGCATCTGTAAATAATACATAGCACTGTTTTGCTTGTTTGAAAAGTTTATTTAAATGCACCCACTGTAAGTATCCATCTCAAGTCTGCTTATTTTCCCAACATTATGTTTTCAAGATTTTGCCATTTTGAAAGAATTAGCTCTAATTCTTTCATTTTAAAGTGTAGATGGTATTTTATCACATGACTATATTTTAATTTAATCATTCATATTGATGGGCATTTAGACTGTTTTTAAATTTTGCTAAGACAAGTACTGCTGCAATGGGCATTAGTACAGTCCTTGGGCACATATGTGTGCTATTTTCCTGTGGACTTGCTGGGCCACAGAGTGTATGCATCTTCAAAGTTATTCAATGTTGCAAATTTCTCTACAAATGGCAGTAGCAATTTATCATAAGCCCAGCATTGGTTCACATCCTTACTAACATTTGGTAATGTCAGACTTTTTAATTTTGCCAGTTAAACAGGTATAAAGTGATATATCATTGTGTTTTAGCACGCATTTCTCTAATTACTAGTTAGTTTGAGCATACTTTTACACTTTTATTGACCATTTAGGATTCTCCCACAATTTCTTTTATATGCCCATTTTTTCTATTGTGTTTCTTTATAATTAATACATAGGAGAAAGACAACAGGCATTAAACAAATAAGGGAGTAAAATACCTAGTATGTCACTTGGTGATATGGGCCATGAAAACAAACATAGGGGAGAGGGGAGTGCTGGGAACGGGAGCTCAATTTAAATAGGGTAGTCAGGTAAGGACACGTTAGGAATGTGACATATAGCAAAGACCTAAAAGCGATTTGGGCACAAGCCAGGTGAAGAGGAAATAGAAAAGTGGTAAAATAATACTTGACCAAGATATGTGATAGTATATTTGTTGTTGTTAGGTACTGTTGAGTTGATTTTTGACTCATAGCAACCCCACATGACAGATTAGAACTGTCCCATAGGGTTTTCTAGGTTGTAATCTTTATGGGAGAAGATCACCAGATCTTTCTCCCCCGAGCTACAAGGTGGGTGTGAAGTACCAATCTTTGGTTTGTGGCTGAGCGCGTAACTGTTGCGCCACGGTGTTTATTATGATTATGTCATATACTAATTTGTGTTTTACATACCAAACATTTTTCATCTATACATTTTGCAAATATTTTTCCTAATCCGAAGTTTGTCTTCTTGCTTTGTATATAGCCATTTATTTTTAAATTCTAATGTAATAAAATATTGTAAAAATATCTTTCCCTTTAACGTAGGTTCTTTAGACATCCTGCTATAGCTCCTTCTAATGTTTTTAATTTATGCCTTTCACATTTAATCTACCTGGAGTTGATATTGTTTATATCATTTGAGGTCAGGATTTAATGCTATTTCCATATAGGTTCACATTGTCCCAGTAACGTTTATTTCTTAGTCCATTATTTCCCCATTGATTTGCAACGAGGCATCTATCATGTACAAAATTTCCAATCTGCATAGTCTATTTTGGGCTCTATGGTTTATTTCATTGCTCTAGTTGTCTAGCCCTGAGCAAATACGCATAGCTTCTTAATTACTATAATTTTAGCCTAAAATTTCACAGCTGGCAGGGCATATCCATCCATCCACCCATCCACCCATTATTAATTCATAAATATTTGCTGAGAGTCTAACTATGCCAGACACTGGTTTGGTCATCAACTAAATTTAGTAACAAACTAAAAAGATAAATATTTTTGCCTGCAATGGAGCTTGCATTACAGTAGAGGTGGACAGACAATAAACTAATAAATAATTAACTATAGAGTATGTCAGATGGTATAAGTGCCATGGAGAAATATAAATCAAGAAAGGGGATCCTGAACACATTAGAACCTGAAAAATCCAATGGGATAAAAAAGTAACTTCTTTAAAATACATCAGTGATATAGAGTTTACAGGAAAAAAATGAAAAATACTTCATGCTTGGAATCTACCAGTAGTTTACAACTTTTGGTAACGAACTTTTACCCTGAGTTATGGTGTATAAAAATGCAAATCTGTCTACCAGGGGCAGGAAGGAGGAAAGAAAAGGGGTAGTCATTGTTTAAGAAGCATTGAGTTTCTGTCTATGGTGATGGAAAATTTGGCAAAGAATACTGATGATGGTTACAGCACACGGTGAATGTAATTGGTGTCACTAAACTGTACACATGAAAAATGAATGGGCAAATGTGTTATAGTTACAATAAGAAAAAAATTCCTCTGGGAAAAAATGTGATCTGTCCTCTCCAGGCTGTGACTCTGTAGGAAAATCTCTTTGTCATCGTGAAGGCAACCTCTGGGTGTACATGCATTCTGCCTGGTTCTTTATGGCGGCCTTAATCACAATGCAGGTCTTGGCCCCAAAGGAGGCCGCAGTTTGTCGGCTCTGCAAGCCAGTTCGGAACCCAGAAAGTTTCTAGGTCTGGAAACTTGGGAATAGGCCTAGAGTTCTCAAACACATCGTCTCCCCTCAAAAAAACAATGTTTTACAAGCTGTATGTAGGCTACACTGTTAACATTGAAATAAGCACTGGTGGCACAGCGGTTAAAGCGCGTGGCTGCTAACCGAAAGGACTGCGGTTAGAACCCAACAGCTGTTCTGTGGGAGAAAGCTGTGGCAGTCTGCTTCTGTAAGGACTACAGCCGTGGAAACTATATGAGCACAGTTTTCCTTGTCTTGTAAGGTTGCTGTGAGTGGGAATGACTCGACAGCAGTGAGTTTGTTTTTGTTTGTTTTCACTATCTTTTCCCATTTCATTGAATAAAGGGCAATAGATAGTAACTTTGGTTTGTTTGTTTTACCCCGGTTTTCACGTTTGGTGGTTATCACTACCACTCTTTATGAGAATCCAGTATAATATCTTATTAACACAATAGGCTCTGTATGACTCTGGATAAGTTATTTCACTTTTCGGAACTTCAGTTTCCTCATCTTTAAAATGAAAGTAATAATACCCAGTTTTCAGGCTTGCTGTGACCATTTAGGAAACCCTGGTGGTATAGTGGTTAAGTGCTATGGCTGCTAACCAAAAGGTTGGCAGTTTGAATCCACCAGGCACTCCTTGGAAACTCTACGGTGGCAGTTCTTCTCTATCCTGTAGGATCGCTATGAGTTGGAATTGACTCCACAGCAATGGGTTTTTTTTTTTTTTTTTTCGTTTGGTGACCCTTAAGCACTATATTTAAAGACCTTAGTACAGTGACTGGTGTATGGTTAGGCATGGAAAAAATGGTAGAACTTATAATTAAGCTTGTTATACAAACAATTCTAGGTGTTCACCAAAGTGCTGTAAGACATGCCCATACAGTGGTACCTGTCTGGGCCTAGAACTCCAGCATCTCCGGGCCCTATTTCTGACTGAGCCATGTAGAGGGTAAGGGTACAAATTAGGGCCACAATCCCCAGTTCTGGCCACAGCACTTTAGCATTACCAATACACAAAGTTTGCCTACGTCCCAATGAGAGCCACCATATGTCAACAGCATCAACATATTAAGGTTACCGCCTTTTACACATCCCCCCAAAATCTATAGCTATTTGGGTGGGGGTAACAGAGCCTGCATGTAAATTAAGTATACCTAGAATCAACATATCAGCATTATCTAATTTGCATATAGAGAATAATAGTAAAGGTGGGAGCAAAAAACCAAGCCCTAGATGAACTAATCACAGAAAGGTATTTGCCCATCACAGAGTATAAGGATCCCTTTTTCATAGCTCTCCCTGCCGAAGGCTCACTGCCCCTCCTCTCTTCTGATACTCCATCAAGTCTTTGGCTAGAGATTGGGGACTTGTTCTGACAAGAACCTTCAAACTGGATCAATCCACAGGGAGAGTTTAGGCAGTAGCCAGGAGGTTAATAACATCCATACTTATAAGGCAGCAGAGGTACCACCTAGAGGTTAGGATACTGTCACCTTTTACTTCTATCTCAAATGAATATGTTGGTGTGTGTGGTATGCATTAATAGGAAGAAAGGTTTACTCAAGAGAGATTAAGCACTTTTATATAGCATACTCCTTTGCTATGTTGAATAATTCTATAACAACTATACATAATTGGAAAAGGCTATCTCTGGTTGGGTTCTGCTTATTACATCAAGGATAGCAAATGAATATAGGTCTTGAACCCCAGTACCTCTGACAGACTAATTCACCCATCCATCCATCCATCCATCCATCCATCCATCCATCCATCCATCCATCCATCCATCCATCCATCCATCCATCCATCCATCCATTTTTTTCATTCAATACATGTTTATTGAACCCGTATTATATTTCAGACACAGTTTGAGATGCTGGAGATATAATGGTGTTCACAGTCAAATGATGATAGACAATGACAACAGATTATGATGGATTCTAAGATAGAGATAAGTACTGGCTGTTAAGGAGGCACAGATAGGGGCGACCTTGGAAGAATGTCCAGGTACATCACTACAAAACCACTTAACTAACACACACACACTCAAAAAGTTTAGCACCATTGTCCTCTTTGTTCCAATTGTCCTGGGTCTTCTAATCTCTTCTCATGTATTTTGCAATGTGCCAGGGTATTTATATTGGTATCCCTGCCCTGCTCCTTGCTTTGCTTTTGGTCTTGATGAGCTATGGTCTCCTCAGTTGTGATTCCCAAAGTTTTGTTTCTATACACATAGCTTTCTCTCATTCTCTGGAAATTCTCATCCTAGGTAATATACTAGCCCAACTCTGTTCTCTGGGACCCTCAGGTTCACCTTTCTAAGCCATACAAAACAACCTATCTCTTGAGTGAATTCTAGGGCAGCTCCTGAGTGAAAGTTCTTTGCTCTATGACCTGACATCTCTGGATGCCCCTTGGAGGCATAAATACCCAGAAAGGCTGCCTGTCATGTGTGTCTGATGGCTGAAATTAAGGTTAGCAGGGCAGAGAGCGGATCTGCTGACACCACAGTTAGACAAGCTTGCACAGAGGCTGTAAAACACTCTTGGTGAAACACACCAGTAAATTGCCCCACCAATTAGTTTATTGTTTCATTTGAGAGATCAAATACATAAATAAAATTAATAAACCCTGCAAAATAAGCACAGCACTGGACATAAAAAACACAAATATCACATGCTAGAATAATGTTAACACAAGAAAAGCAAATCACACTGCCTTACTGGCTGGAATGTACCAGTGGAGGCTGGAGCAGGAGGTGGGCAGCTGGAGCCTTGGGATGGGCCGGGGAATATGCATGGTATTTTCTACTCTATCATTAACTTGCTGTGTGACCTCGAACAAGTCAATTTCCTCCCGCATCACCAGTGTTCTCATTTATTTATGAGAAAATAAGGGGACTATTTTG
Organism: Loxodonta africana; assembly: GCF_030014295.1. Classification (NCBI taxonomy): domain Eukaryota; kingdom Metazoa; phylum Chordata; class Mammalia; order Proboscidea; family Elephantidae; genus Loxodonta; species Loxodonta africana. The sequence goes on from NC_087344.1 coordinate 96,534,331, forward strand.
GAGATTTGTTCCAGCAATGAAATTTCATGATTATAGGAATCAGTGAAAATCAAAGAAGGATTATTATTAATTTAGTCAACAAAGAATGCATATGGAAGATGAAATGAAACCTGAGAATCTATTATGATATGCCAGAATGTAGTTAAGAACTTGGAGATATCTTAGATAACATCGAGTCTAAAACTCACCTTATAAATGAATGGAAAAGGAGACAGAGCTTGCATTAATTGAAGGCGTATTATATACTAAGACCTGTAGTAAGGACTTCCACGTATCAGCCACAAGAAACATAAGCTCAGAGAACAAATAAAATGTGATCAAAGCCATACAGAGAACAAACAAACTAGGTCTGTTAACCCCATCAAAGGCTTTTCCCCCAAGCCTCTGATAGTGGGCTTTTGAGAGATACCATGAGTGGTGGGCCATGTGGAGTGCCAACCAGGCTCCCCCTTTAGAACTGAAGCTTTCATTTCCCAGTGCTGAGAGTGTTGACCTCTGGCAGGTCACAGCTGAGTACTTGCTTACCCTATTGCCCTTGGCTGAAGGGCCCTCCTCTCCCAGGAACACAGCCTCTTCCTGGGGTAGCCTGTATTCAGTGAGGGTCGGTAAGGGAGCAGATATAAAAGTCTGGACTCCTGTTTCAATTTGGTACAATTCCGCAGAGCCCTCTCAGCTCTAGACCTTCCAAAGAACTGGCTAACACCTTTGTTGTGACTGCATCGGTTCACCTCCCTCTCTGACTAATCCTGATTCCTTCACTTGCCACACATACCTTCTGCACACATATCTGTCTCAAAGTCTGCTTCCTGAGAAAGCCAATCTGCGATGTTGTAAAACCTTCAAAAAGTAAAATATGAACAAATGAACAATTCAACTGAAGTAAAGACACAGTAGGAAACAATAGTATATTTGTATAGAAAACTTGAAAACAAAATCATTCCTTAAAATAAGACTCTTGGCCTTCGATAGTCTGGGCAAAAATCAGGTGTTAGTAAAGAAATTATCTCACTCTGTCTGAAATTGCCCCCTTCCCATCATGGAAAATTGAGGCTTGAGAGACAAGATGCTGAGGCAGAAAACTACAATGGCAGGTGGAAAGCATTGTGGTGTAGTGGAAACCAAGAGTTTTAGAGCCAGAGCGAGCTAGGGTCATATATTGGCTCTGTCTGTGTAACCTTAGCCATGGTACTGAACCTCACTGAGCCTTAATTTCCTTAACTGTAAAATGGAGATAATCCCTATTTTGCATAACTATTGTGACCCTGTACCTCTGCTCTGAGACCATAAATAGTGGCCCTTTCTGTAGCATTTCCCTGATACAAAATGCTGCAACTTTGCGGAAGGGTGCACTTTTCTTCATCCCACGGTTTGTCCAAGAACTCACTAGGAGACGGTATATTGGGATTCTGGTAAAAAAGGTAGAGGGGTAGTAATAAAAGAAAAAGTTCTGGTGAGTTTGGATCCCACAAATGGAAGGCATAATGGCCTGATGGGGCTTGAGGGTGATTGTAAAAATGGAAATACTGAGGCTTGGAGAATATCTAGCCTTTGAACTGTCATCACTCTAGAGTTAAACTCCTAGAAGGAAGTCAGAGAGATTTCTGGCTGCTTAGGGATTTTTAGAATGCCTTCCTCCTATTTTTCTTTGAGTAGAGCATTGTAGATTCATTTGCTAAAAAAGTTCTGTCTACTACCCCGGTGGTGCAATAGTTAAAGTTCTCAGCTGCTGACCGAAATGTCAGTAGTTCAAAGCCACCAGCCCCTCTGTGGAAGAAAAGACCTGGTGATCTGGTCCTGTACAGATTACAGCCTATGAAACCTTATGGGGCAGTTCTATTCTGTCATTTAGGGTCACTACAAGTTGCAAATGACTATACGGCACACGACAACAACAGAAATTGTTATATCACTTATTCATTTGTACATAAACCTGTAGGGTAATGAGGCAACCACTCTTTGGAATTATGTGCAAAATATTACGGAAACACAGTGGATGGAACACTTAGCATTGCTTGGTGGACCTGAGGCAGAGAAACAGGCAGCTCTTTAAGGGAGTGATGTTCAGGACTGAAAAGAAATTTGTTCAGTGGGGAAAGGAATAGTGCGGTGCAGATGGAGGGACCAGCTCAGGTGACTGCACCCAGATGTTAAAGGACATGGTGTTTGTACAGACAATCTATGCGGAATGCAAGGTGGGGTGGGAGAATGGGGGTGGGCAAGCATTTGATATTCTTTCTTCACCATTATACTGATTTTCCAAAGATTTTATATTTTCTCTCTTTGCTTTTATGAACCACTACCAATATGTTAATGTTACTTTGTAATTCGGACTGCCATGTTTAACACTGTATTCAACCATCCAAAGCATCGGAAGACTACATTATATCTTACAGGTGTGTCAATGGAAGCACAGATATAAGAAGGGACTTTGCCAATGTCATGCGTTAGTAAGAGGTCAAAATAAGCTCCAGAGGACTTCTCAACTGAAATCATTAACTTTTTCTACTGAATATTAGTAACCTGAATATTTATGACTCATTTTTTATGTATGTCTCACTACGCCACACAAACTTTGTTAATTACATATTCTAAATTATCTATGGTAATGAGTTGAACATCTTCTCCTCTCAATTATTTCCTACCAGATGGATTTAAAAAAACCCAGCTCATTGTTCAATGTTGAATAAAAGGTACATTAAGATATATCTTGGGCTATATAAAATATCACTACTGGGGTTAATTTATATTATTTTAGAGTATGCATGTGATTAATCCTTATTAGTATTACACTCTTCTGTGTCTACGTACAATTTAAAAATGGCCTAATTAAAATAAACAGAAATTGAGAGAGACCAAAGGCTGCAACCAGAACTCATATTTAGTTTTCAAAGATCAATTTTTAACATGAATGTAAATATAAGTGAAAGCTGATAGGATACAGGGGTAGAAGAAAAATTCACGAGCAAGTCTTACGGTCCATGAGGAGGCAGTATGAAAAGCAGAGAAAAATGCACTTCTTTGGAGTAAAATATCTCAGTTCTTCAACTAAACCACTGTGAAACTTAGAACAAGCTCCTTAACCATTCTGAAGCTCAGCTTCCTCTTCTGCAAAATGAGGCTGTTCTGCGGATTAAATGAAAGAATGAATGTTGGCAAGGGCTTGTACATGTAAGAATGGAGTAGATATATTATTAGTTCTCTGAGTTACTGCTTTTACTTCTTCAGTTAATCTGGAAACTATAGCTTTGTGGGGCCAAAGACAAGCTGATGTAGACAAAGCAAAGAGTTGACTTTTTTAAACTCAATCCTCTCTAGTATATTTAGAAATGAAGCCACACATACGTGTTAAAATAACTCTTAGACTTGTAAATGGTTAGCTATCTGCTCTGAAAATTTGGGGCCCTGGAATGTTGTATACTTACTTACCTTTGTTTTTCAACATAGGTATAGCTAGCTAAATTATTCCTTTTAAAATTATTCCAAGTACTATGTAAAAATTTACAACATTAAGTTAAAATAAACCCATGCCATAAATTTAAAACACAGTTCCGAAGGGTAATGTGGCAATATATAACAAAAACCTTAAAATTTGGTTAAATCTATGACGCATTTCTAAAACTATATCCTGAGGAAACAATTATGGATGTATCCAAAGATTCTGCCCTAAAAAATGTTTATGTATCTTTGTAACGGTGAAATATTGGAAATAGGAGGTTCAGCAACAGTGGTCTCTTTAAGTAAATTTTAATCTATTCATATTATGAAATATTGTTGTTATCGTTAGGTGCCGTTGAATCAGTTCTGACTCATAGCGACCCTATGCACAACAGAATGAAACACTGCCCGGTCCTGAGCCATCCTTACAATTGTTGTTATGCTTGAGCCCATTGTTGCAGCCACTGTGTCAATCTACCCCCTTGAAGGTCTTCCTCTTTTCCGCTGACCCTGTACTTTACCAAGCATGATGTCCTTCTCCAGGGACTGATCCCCCTGACAACATGTCCAAAGTATGTAAGACACAGTCTCACCATCCTTGCTTCTAAAGAGCATTCTGGTTGTTCTTCCAAGACAGATGTGTTCATTCTTTTGGCAGTTCATGCTATATTCAATATTCTTCACCAATACCACAATTCAAAGGCGTCGATTCTTCTCCGGTCTTCCTTATTCATTGTCCAGCTTTCACACGCATATGATGCTATTGAAAATACCATGGCTTGGGTCAAGGTGACATCTTTGCTTTTCAACACTTTGAAGATGTTCTTTGCAGCAGATTTGCCCAATGCAATGCGTCTTTTGATTTCTTGACTGCTGCTTCCATGGGTGTTGACTGTGGACCCAAGTAAAATGAAATCCTTCTCTGTTTATCATGATGCTGCTTATTGGTCCAGTAGTGAGGATTTTTGTTTTCTTTATGTTGAGGTGTAATCTTCATCAGTAAGTGTTTCAAGCCCTCTTCACTTTCAGCAAGCAAGGTTGTGTCATCTGTATAAGGCAGGTTGTTAATGAGTCTTCCTCCAATCCTGATGCCCTGTTCTTCTTCATATAGTCCAGCTTCTTGGATTATTTGCCCAGCATACAGACTGAATAGGTATGGTGAAAGGATACAACCCTGACACACACCTTTCCTGAGTTTAAACCACTCAGTATCCCCTTGTTCTGTCCAAACAATTGCCTCTTGATCTATGTAAAGGTTCCTCATGAGCACAATTAAATGTTCTAGAATTCCCAGTTTGTTGTACTGTGGGGGTTTGTGTGTTGCTGTGATGCTGGAAGCTATGCCACCGATATTCAGATACCAGCGGGGTCACCCATGGAGGACAGGTTTCAGCTGAGCTTCCAGACTAAGACAGCCTAGGAAGAAGGGCCTGGCCATCTACTTCTGAAAAGAATTAGCCAGTGAAAACCTTATGAATAGCAGTGGAAAATTATCTGATATAGTACTGGAAGATGAGGGCACTCAAAAGATGACCGAGGAATAGCTGCCTCCTCAAAGTAGAGATGACCTTAATGACGTGGATGGAGTAAAGCTTTTGGGACCTTCATTTGCTGATGTGTCATGACTCAAAATGAGAAGAAACGGCTGCAAACATCCCTTAATAATCAGAACCTGGAATGTACAAAGTATGAATCTAGGAAAATTGGAAATTGTCAAAAATGAAATGGAATGCATAAACATCGATATCCTATCCTAGGCATTAGTGAGCTGAAATGGACTGGTATTGGCCATTTTGAATTGGACAATCACATAGTCTACTATGCCGGGAATGAAAACTTGAAGAGGAATGGTGTCGCATTCATCATCAAAAAGAACATTTCCAGATCTATCCTGAAGTACAACACTGTCAGTGATAGGAAAATATCCATATGCCTACAAGGAAGACCAGTTAATACGACTATTATTCAAATTTACGCACCAACCACCAATGCCAAAGATGAAGCAATTGAAGATTTTTACCAACTTCTGCAGTCTGAAATTGATCGAACATGCCATCAGGATGCACTGATAATTACTGGTGATTGGAATGTGAAAGCTGGAAACAAAGAAGAAGGATCAGTAGAAGGACATGAAATATTAGGAAGCCATTAAAACGATAATGAAGAAGCCTATTTACTACCATTAAAATATATTCATAACATCTTAAGTGAAAAAAAGCATAGGACAGTAGAATGTATAACACAAACCAACTTTTATAAAAAGTACTTAAGTGTATAAGAAAAAGATGGAAGAGAATAATTCAAATGTGCATAAGGGAATTTTATTTTCTTCTACCTGCTTATTTGTATTTCCTACAATTTCTGCAATAAATACTTACTATTGTTTCAGAAAGTACTGACCCTCTAAAATTTTTGTTAAAAGTCTACGCCATAAACAACATGACAATGTAAACAGCATTCTGACAAAGCATACTTATACAGCAACATTTGATAAACACAACATGTTCACTGTGCAAAAAGTTAAGCAATTGATAGGAATATTGACACCTCAATCGATAAATGAGGAAAGGGCATGAATAAAACAATTAATACAATGAATAGACAGGCTTGTGGAAAATATTAAAGTTTAGAAGTAATGTAAATTAATAAAATTATGTGGCTTTTTCCCCTAGCAAATCAGCATAGATTAAGAACTGGGGAACAATTTCTTAATATTCAGTGATAGTAGGAAGAGAAATAGGCATTTACATGCAGTTTTTTTTTTATAGGTAAGAGTTTAAAACAACACAATACTTTTTTATAAAATGTGAGCAATATGTACCAGCAGCCTTAATTTTTTTTTTTTTTTTTGACTGAATGGTTCTAGTCTTGGGAATTTTTGCCTAAAGAAATCCCTCTGGACACAGGATCTACATTATGAACAAAGATGGGCAGCGTAGCATCATTTATTACAGGATAATCGGAAATAACTTAAATGCGTAATTGTAGGGAGATAGCAATATTTTTATTACAGAATAACACATATCTACTGAGGCAGTGTTTAAGAATGCTATATAATAAGAAAGTAATTTTTTAAGTGAAAAAGCATGACTCGGAACAAATGTCTGCGTACACTAACACACACACACACGCACATACCACAGAAATACATGGCAAGAATATATACCAAGAATTTTCAAAGGTGTTACCTATCTTTGGATTATAGAAGTGACTTTTTCCTTCTTTCTGCTACTTTTAAATGTCCGTCTCTGTGTGTGTGCATGTGCTGCCCAAATTTCTTTTAATGGGTATGGGTTAGTTTCACAGTGTGGGAATACTCCCTTCAGAAAATAAAAATAGAAATCATTTTGGTCTTCTTATGCCCTTAGGAAAGTCTAGAGGAGCTAGCCTTCAATGTGGAGATACCTAGAGGAATATTTGCCCATGTAACTAAGTTAAGGAAGTTGCTGGAAGAAAAAAAAAAAGCAATAGAAGTTAAATGTAGTTTGCAACCCATTTAAAACATGGTAGGCCTCTTAAATCAATTTTATGGGAAACATATTCAGCAGAAGAAAACCATGCAAGGAAGTAGGAAGACAAATTATATTTCTTTATCTTTTAAATTTGTGCTTAGGGAAAATAAAAAGGAGGAGGGTGACCAAAATGAAAAAAAAAAAAAAAGCATTAGAATAAAATATCAAAGTGGGCATGTGTAACAGAGTTCATTTATCACTTATAGTTCTTCTCACAACTAATTTAGATTTTTTAAAACAAGTTTTGTGGGGCCCATAAAATTGGAACTGACCCCTTAGCTTCGTAAGAAATGGGCATTGATTTGGGTGCTTGTTTTCTGGACAACAGAAGCTGAGATTCCCTCCCGCTCTCTGGAGAGGTATATAGGCAGGTTAGTGATACTTAACAAAGGTTTATGGAACCAGTATATCTGAGTTCTAATCCCACTTGTTACTAATTTGCCGCTAACTTCCTTGGAACTCAGTTTCCTGATCTATAAAATAAGCATTCATTTATTCATTCAGTACGTTCTGAATACTTGCCACTATGCTGAACAGTGGACTACAGCTGCCAACAAGACAGATCATAGTTTTTGACCTTCTTAACTACTAGTGGGTGAAACTCCATTGCAGAACAGGGTAGTGTTATGTGTGGGTGCTGGAATAAGGCTCCCTGGGTTAGAATCTCAGTTCTGTCCCTTAAAGCTCCTATTTGAAACACTTCTATCATGTGGCCTCTGGAAGAACAGTTCTCCTGGGTTTCTACCTCACTGGTTACTCCTTCTTTGGTACCCTTTGCTGGCCCTTCCTCATGCTCTTAGCTTCTAAATGTTAGTGTGTCCTATGGCTTCTCCCTCTGACCTCTTCTCTCCTCTAACTACATTTTCTTGTTGAGTTCCACCAGTCTTGTGTCCTTAAATACCATTCTTTATACGATAATTCCCAGGCTTATATTTCCTTCATGTATCTCTTTAACTTTAGACTCATATAGCTAACTAAGGTTGCTCAATATTCCACTTGGTTATTGAATAATCATTTCAGACTTTAAATATCCAAAAGATAAGTCTTGATTTGAGCCCACCCTGAATAAAAACCTGTTTTTCTAAAATCTTCCCATGTCAGAAAAAAGCAACACCATTGTACAAGTTACTCAGGCCCAAAATTTGGAGTCATCTTTGATTCTTCTCTTTTTTTTCAAACCCCACATCTAATCCATTAAAGTAAGCTATTGGGTCTACCTTTAAAATAAGTGAAAAATCCAACTATTTCTCATCATTTCTTCTGTTGTGATGCTATTCTGAGCTACCACCACCTCTTGCCTTGATTATTGCAATAGCACGATCACTGGTTTCCTGCAAACTATCATTCCTCTTCAGTCTACTCTCAACAAAGCAGCCAGACTGAGTCTTTAAAAAAAAAGAAAGAGAGAGAGAGAGAAAGTGAGTGAGAAAGAGATAGAAGGCAGGACAAATGCAAGCAAAAGAGAGGGAGTCAGATCATGTCATTCATTTGCTCAAAACCCTCCATCGTTTCCCATCTTACTCACTATAAAAGCCAAAGTATGTATCACGGCCAGGAAGCCCCTACTTTGACCCAGTTTCTAGCCACTGCTGTGACTTCCTTTCCTTCCACACCCCTACCCACTTACTCAATGTGGTCTAGCTATATGGGCTTCCTTACTGTTCCTCTAACATGCCAGGAACGCTTCCTACCTTAAGGCCTTTGCACTAGCTATTTTCTGGATACTATATGGCTTGATTCCTTATTGCCTTCATATCTTTACTAAAATGATCTTCCACTGTTGAAGGATCTTCCCTGACCACCTTACATAGATCACAGTCCACATTACCAGGGTCACTGTTTACCCACCTCCAGGGAGTGAATTGTGCTCCTTGGAGTTGGTCAGTGTACAGCCTGAAGGGCTATACAAAACAGCCCTGCCCATCACCATCTGTTCTCCTGCTTTATTCTTCTGCATAATACTTAATACCATCTGATAAATACTTCTATTTAATTATTTACTTACTGTTTCTTTCCTTCTTACTATAATGGAAGTTTCACCAGTACAGAATTTTGTCTGTTTTGTTCACTACTGTATCTCCAGGCATTAAAACAGCACTTGATTTGTAGTAGATATTCAGTAAATATTTATTGAGTGAATTATGAACCAACTATATCAAGTTACTTAGCATCAGGCTTGTACTATCCAATAGCGTAGCCACTAGCTGTATGAGGTTACTGGGCACTTAAAATACACAAGGGCAACTGAGAGACTGAATTTTTGATTTTATTTAATTAAATTTAAACACTGAAGTAGCGTACAATAGTTTTCCATTAAACACAATTTTGTTGTTTTGATAGGAGTACATTTCACCTTAATCACTGTATTGTGTAAGATATTATTTAAATTCATCTTAATTTTTTAATGTGGATGCTAAAAAATTAAAAATTATATGTGTGGCTGGCATTATATTTCTTTTGGAGAGCACTGATTTTGTTTCCTTATCTATAAAATGAGGATAACAGGACCTTCTTCATAGGGGTATTCCAAGTATTGAACAGAGCTTAAATAAGTATTATATTTTATTCTAATTATTGTATTATTGTTGATATCTTTATTGAATATAGGGTACTGTAAATACATATAAAAAGGACCAGTCCTGCCTATGAACTGAGGAAAGGCTTCATTCTGAAATATGTTTGAGCTAAGTTCTAAAGGAAGATTATGAATAAATTAAGTAAATATTAAGGAGGTAGAGCACTGGCAGGAGACGTGGTAGCCAAAGCATCTCAAAGCAAAGGGCAGCACCGCAATTCAAACTTGGGTCTTCCTGACTCCAAAGCCTCTGGTCTGAATCATCACACTGCCAAAAAACCCTAACCCGTTGCCACTGAGTTGATTCCGACTCATAGTGACCCTATAGGACAGAGTAGAACTGCCCCATAGTGTTTCCAAGGAGTGGCTGGTGGATTCAAACTGCTGACCTTCTGGTTAGCAGCCATAGCGCTTAACCACTATGCCCCCAAGGCTACTACATTGCCCCTTAACGAATCTGTCTCAAATTGAAATTAAATTTAAGACTTAAGAGGAGGATCTCCAGATCCTGAAATAGCTCGCTTAACTTTGAGATAAGCAAGTTTGAAATTTAGTTTTATTTGATCCAGTGCTCCTCAAATTCATGTCCTCAGTTCTTTGGACTTACTATTTGGTGTGTGAGAACCTTATCAAAATTTTAAAATGCATTTTCATATTCTATAATAATCTTAAACATCAACATATGCATATTCTGAGTCATATGGATGGACACTTTACAAATGGGCAAAGCTACGTGAATTCCATGCCAGCTTTCGTGATTGTGGCTGTGATTGCCTTGGTTCCAGCGATTTGCTGGAGCGGTGGCAGTGCTGAACATTTAATTCAATGCTCCCCAAACCAAGGGGCGAGGACCACAAGGGGCACATCAAGATTCCACAAGATTTTATTTTTTGCTTTGAGAGGAGTCAATGCACTAAATTGAGCCAATTCAACCCTTTCTTGGTAGAAAAATGATAAAAGAGGGAAGTGAGGAGAGAGGAGGAGAGGTATTTTTGATTGGCAGAGTCCAATATAATTTTAATCAAATACTTTGGATAGCTCAGGAAAACACAGACCACATTCTGTAAACTGATATGCACTTAAGTATTATTAGAATTTTCCTTCAGCACTATTCTCACATATATATTCAAGCTGTCATAAACATAGTTTATATCATAACTTGCCACTTGGAAAATATTCCTTACAGGACTCTGGGCATCATCAAATCTCCGGGACCTCCCAGATGAAAAATTTTCTTAACTCATTGCCACACCTGCAGGGACCATTCTAATTGGCCTTGCAATGTACCTGAGGGTTAAATTAATTTATGTGAACCTCACAGCTGGACAGCTGCCCAACACTATACACCAGCAGCTGTTTGACACAATAAACCAAGAATCAGATTTTCTTGCAGCAAAAATAAATTTTTAACAATGTTGCCCATATCTACAGAGGCAAAATACAAGACATGATTTCTGTATGAGATGACTGTGATAGAAATCTCCTTGGAGGAAGGGTGTCATTTTCTAAGTCAAGGACCTGTCCTGCCACATTATTTAAGCACAACATGACATGGAAATATATTTAATAGGATTTGGCTACAGGCAAAAAGTCTGAAAAACAGTACAGGGATTCGTAGAATCTGCTCTGGAGTTACACATGGAATTCAGAACTTACTACAATGGAAATACTTAAGGCAGTCTTTGGCTCATAACAAAACAAAACAAAAAAATTCCTCTCAAGTGTAACTAATTATATGTACACTCATTATAATAGCCGTCATACTCCCGGAATCGTGGAGAAGATCAAAAATGCACCTTCAACTGCACTGAAAATATTTTTATTTAGTGAATAAACTAGCACATCACTAGACTCTTTGCAATTACCTATTTGTTAATAAAAGCTGTAGGCCTACTTGTTGGGTGCATTACATAACTTCTCTATAATTTGTCTGCAATGCTGCAGGGTAGGTATTATGTGTTCACCACCTTCGATCCTAGTGCTTGTAAGACAACATAATGTTGAGTCATCTTGGATCCTGCAGAAAAGGACAACATGTAAGGATGGAGGAGCAACAAGTCAGAGGAGTCTGGTTTCTTGCATACCTGTATGGAGCACAGCCACCGTTCCAGCCCTGGTCATCAAGCCCAGGACCACTATGTGAGATAGAGAAATATACCTACATTGTTTAAGTCACTGTTTGATGTTACATATTGTTCAATCCTCCACATTTTGGCTAATATAAACCAAAAACTTGTTGCCGTTTAGTCAATTCTGATTCATAGTGACTCTATATGACAGCGTAAAACTGCCCCGTAGGGTTTCCAAGGAGCAGCTTCAAACTGCTGACCTTTTGGTTAGCAGCCAAGCTCTTAACCACTGCGTCATAAAAATTACAATATAGGCCACTTACAATAGAGAGAAATCACTATTTTCAGGCAAAGAAAACAGATAACACTGGTATTGTTGCAAAACTCTTACGAAAACAAAGATAAGGTGAAACAAGATAAAACTCCCATTGCTTAATATAAATATAAGATATAAAATATAAATATAAAATATAAAGTATATCTAAGAAGCCAAAGAGCACAAGGAAGATCAGATCTAGCCATTGAATCCTGAGTTTTTTGCATAAAGTAAACGTAGGCTGGGCATGAGGGAATATTTTCAAGAAGAAGCACTGTTTCAGGTACATGGTAGGCACAAAGCAAATAGTTATTAAATTCAATTAACATGTATGCCTTTGAATCAAAATATCATAAGTTTAATTTTACAGTCATTTAGACCAAACCAAACCTATTGCCATTGAGTCGATTTCAATTTATAGCGACCCTATGGGACAGAGTTGTAAACTCATAGGGTTTCCAAGGCTATAAGTCCTTATGGAAGCAGACTGCCATATACTTTTCCTAAGGAGCAGCTAGTGGGTTGTAACTGTAGGCCTTTTGGTTAGAAGCTGAGGGCTTTAACTACTGTGCCACCAGGGCTCCTCATTTAGACCAGGGGACAGCAAAAAAAAAAAAAAAAGTGTATGTGGGCCAAGGAGTAAAACCAAGGACATTATGTTGTTACTTGCATAACCATTTAAAAATGTAAAAACTATTCTTAGCCTATGAACCTCAGACCAGATTTGGTCTGCAGGCCGTTTGTCCATCCCTGATTTAGACCAACGGGGCAACAAAGTACTATTAAATCAAGTTTTGATGGGTCCCCACTTATTGAAAGTCCAAACTACTTCCTGTTACCTTTCACAATGTGGCCCCAGGCTGTCTTGTTGATCTGAACTCTAGCTTCATCAGTCTGCTCATTAGTTTCTGGTTATATGTACCCTTTTAAGCCTATAGGCCTTTGCTCATCCTCCTTCCTTTGTCTTCCCCTGCTTTGCTTGCCTGGGAACTCATTTGTATATTATATCCAGTTGACATATTACCTTCTCTGTAAACTTCCCTAGACCCGACCTGACTCCTACCTCATGCTCTGGGCTCCAATATCACATTATTCACACCTCTACTATTTTCACGTGTACTAGATATGGTAGGAAACGCTGGTGGTGTAGTGGTTAAGAGTTATGGCTGATAACCAAAAGGTCAGCAGTTCGAATCCACCAGGTGCTCCTTGGAAACTCTATGGGGCAGTTCTACCGTGCCCTATAGGGTTGCTATGAGTCGGAATTGACTCGACGTCAATGGGTTAGATACGGTAACTTATGTATTTATCTCCCTTCCAGACTACAAGCAGGGATTAAGTATTTTCTTCAGCACCTCGGATACCACATGCCACACTGAAGTACTCCTTAAAGTCATGTGTTTATTGAGTCTTTTTTGTGTTAGGCACTTGCTAAACTCTTACATTCATTATCCCACTTAAGCCTAACAATTACTATCTGAGATAAACCTTAATCTCCCCATTTGACAGATGGAAAGCCCAGCAAAGGTACATATATTGCTCATGGCTTCATAGACAATAAAGTAACAAAGCTCTAGCTCAAACCCAGTTCTGATGGACTCCAAAGCTCATGCTCTTAACCTGTTGTACTGTCTCATTGATTGAAGAATAAGAAAATGAAATATGTAACTTGAATTAGGCTAATATCAGTCCCTTCTTAAGCATTTCTAGAATCTATTTAATATAAAAAAATGATACTGGTTTGTAGTCAGTATCATAAATATTCAAAGGAGAAGAGAACATAAGAGATCAACTAGTCCAGTGCTCTTGTTTTTCGAACAGTAAAACAGTAGCGATGAGAGAGCATTTATTTTTGACCCAAGATCATACAACTTAAACCCACATCTTCTGCTTTCTAGTCTAGGACATTCTGGGTCATCTCTTGGCATCTTCAGTACTTTCTCAAGGGCATTACCCGCAGTCAACCTCATTCCACATCACTGAATTGGAAGACTCAATGTTAATTTTTGGAATATATGTTAAAAATGAGGTCTTTTCAATAAGTTAAAATCATGTTTTGGTTTTCCAATTGCATAGAAATTAATAAACAAAATTGCTTTAGCTTCTCTTTAGAATAATACCTTAGCATGGGTTTCATGGCCCTCTTCAGGACCCCCCTAACCTTTTACCACTATATTTACTCTTTATACAGCATTTATCACACTGAATTGTCTTCGCCTGTTTATTTATCTGTCTCCCTCACTAGATTCTGAGCTAGTGCTACATCTATATCCCTATTGCCTCGCACAGTGTGAGTCACAGAATGAAGATTTATTGACTTAATGAGATGAAGTTGGGCCTAGGAGATGTGGCCGAAAGAGAGCAGCAGAGTGGCTTATCTTTTGGTGTCTGTGTGTGTATGTGTGCGAGTGTGTCTGTTACTCGGAACTTATTTAAGTCATTATCACTACACACTTCCCTGCAAAAGTCATTATCACTGCACACTTCCCTGCTCCACAAAGCCCTTCCCTTGTGAGGCTTTGGCAGTTTTTTCCTAAGCTTGAAAATACTAGGAGAATCCAGGTGGTCAAATTTACTGTAATCAGTGTTTCTCAGGGAACATTGTGGATGGATGAATGCAGGCTGATTATACAGTAAATATTTAATTTTAGATTCTGATTATTTCATATTGACATTTCAGAGCAGTAAATATTTTTATGCTGGATTCAGCCTACGCCGTGAAAATAACTCCCTCAACGGCAGAGTCTATACATGTAATTGTATAATTTAATACTTCCATTTAAAACATTTCTACTTTTAAAAATCTTTTAGATTTGAAAAAAATAATTTCTTCTCTCAGAAGACCCAACCTTAGACTCTCTGTACCATAGACTAATTTGCCTTTCATTGGGAAAATGGAAGGCTTACTTTTCTAAAAATGACTGTTTTGATTTGGGTATTTTTCATCCTCCAATTCCAGTCAAAGCCACATGGAAACAGTTCTGAAAGAGTTAAAACAGAAACTTCACGATGAAATATTAAATAGACAGCTTTGGCTTTTGCTGGAGAAGGATGGTTGGGACATTTAATACCAGGAGGCAGGAAAAGCCTTAGAAGGTTGTTGAGGAAATGTTCGTGGAATATTAGCTTTTAGAGCAAACCAGATCAGAAGGTTTAAAAATTATGTGTGTGTTGGGGATAGGCGATGTGTTTAAAACTATCTGGTCTCTACGAACTAGGAAGTAATTCTCTTACAAGTGTTCATAAGAATTTTATAGAAGGCATTCGCAGAGCTCTTACCCTTTATAAGCCCAGCACACCTAATAATTTCTAGCAATGTGAAAGACCCAACAGGAGATATTGTAAAATATTATGATGTCATTTTATAGATAACCAAATTGAGGTTCAGAGAGGTTAAGTAATTGACCCAAAGGGCACAACTAGTGAGAGTTAATAAAGACTCTTTTCCCTCACTCTGAGCTTCCATTGGGAGTTCCAATAGTATTTCTTTAGTCTTCTTATACCACTTATATCACAGGTGGGGTGATCTACCTGATTGCTAACTAGGGGTTGGCATCCTCTGTTCACCTCCACTTCTCCTCCTCTCTGGAGAGCGTGTAGTCTTATAGAAGGCATGAGTTCCACCATGCTATCAGGCTTACCTGATGCAGTCATTGGCCTGATTCTGGGATTCCACTGATAGGTCCACTTGGCTTATAGATTAAAGCTGCATCCTATAACTTGTTCTTGATCGTTAATATAATATAAGCAATATTTTGGCCTCCATCCTTATTCTTCTGTTTAATTTTTTAATATGTTCAGAATTTAGCAGGAAAAAGAATGCTAGTTCTTATATCCTCTTTCTTGGAGGCCTCAGATGTAAAATAACAGAGTCAGGATTCAAATTCTCCAAAGATCATGCTTCAAAATAACTACTTTGGTGGCAGCAACAGTGAAATCACCAAATAGTCCATAAGCTCCCCTACATTTCCCAACCCCTTTTGCATTAGTTTGGGGCCACGTAACTAGTTCTGACCAATGGCCTGTGAGCAAAAATTATATGTATCATTTCTGGGTAATAATGGTTGAAAGCTGGTTCACCCTGTCATTGTTCTTTTTCCCTTCTGTACCACATGATGAGATGGTGGCAGCACCATCTCCCCACAAGGAGTAAGGAGCCTAGAGATCCTGGATTCTCCAGGTAACCATATGGGATAGTCCTATTCCCTAAGCACATTTGACTTTGCATGAGCAAAAAACAAATCTTTGATGTGTTAAGCCATTGGGATTTTGGGTTATTTTGTTTCAACAGCATAGCTTAGTCAGCCTAATAAATCTAACACAGCTCACAAGAAAGTGACTAGTAAGGGCCAGTGTAAGTTCCAGATGAACACAGGCTAACGCAGAAACAGCACAGAAAATAAGGAAACTCTGCAGAGTCCTAATAAGGCAACAGCGCTGCCCCCGACTCATGGCGACCCCATGCACAATAGAACAAGATGTTATCTGGTCCTGTGCCATCCCCATGATCAGCTGTGGCTCAAACCATTGTGATCCATAGAGTTTGCATTAGCTGATTTTGGGAAGTGGATTGTTAGGCTTTTCTTCCAAGTCTGTGTTAGTCTGGAAGCTCCACTGAAACCTGCTCAGCATCATAGAAACAGGCAAGCCTCCACCAACAGACAAGTGGTGCCTGTGCATGAGGGCCATCGGCTGGAAATTGAACCCAGTCTCCCACATGTAAGGTGGGAATCTACCGCAAAGCCAAGTGTCAAAGTAATCATTTCTTTAAGGGCTCCCCTAATACATTAGCAATTACCATATACCAGTCTTATCCCCTAGTAAACTCTAAGCTCTTTGAAGACAAGGGTAATATCACAGTCACCCCTAGTCCTCAGTGCCCAGCAGTTCCTGGAGCACGTCAAGTTGTCAGCACATGGCTGTTGAGCAGAAGTGAAATGAAGCATTGGTAATGAATACATCAGAGCTACAGTGGAGTTATTATGTCTTTGTATTATTTGCAATTATCATTAGCATAAATTAGATGTCTATTCAGTATAAATATATACATATATTTATGTTTAAGTTAACTATTTAGTAAACTGAAGATAGTTCATTATATAATAATCAGCCTTTTATTTAAATATGCATTTGTGTTTCGGAGGTCAGGCCCATCAGTGTAATTCAGATTGCCCAAGCGAGGAGGAAAAATAAAAGCTCTGTGCTTTGAAGATTACTAGCAAAAATACCCCAAACCTCAATGGGAGACAGAGAAATTTGGGGCTGGAAAGAGCAATCAGCCAATCCAGTAAGACAGCAGCACCCAGAGGTGGAGAACAGGACTTTAGAGTATAATAACTTTGTGTTTATAAGGACCAAAAGACCTCCTTAAAGTTTTAAAAAGCAAAGACATAACTTTGATGACTAAGGTGTGTCTGATATAGCCATCGTATTTTGAATCAACTGATATGCCTGGGAAAGCTGGACAATGAAAAAGGAAGAAGAAAAAATATAACACATTTGACATTGGCAAAGAGTACTAGATATACCACGGACTGCCAGAAGAGCAAACCAGTCAGTCTTAGAAGAAATATAACCAGAATGTTCCTTAGAAGTGAGAATGGTGAGACTTCAGCTCACTTACTTTGGACACATCATTAGGAAAGACAAATCACTAGAAAAAACATCATGTTTGATAAACTACAGGGTCAGAGAAAATGTGGGAAATCCTCAATGAGATGGACTGACAAAATAGTTACAACAGTGGGCTCAAACATACCAATGATGATGAAGATGAGCCAGGACTGGGCAACAGTTCATTCTGTTACATACAAGTTCACTATGAGCCTGAGCCAACTCAACAGCAACTAACAACAAATAAGGACCAAGGGCTAACCCCGAGCAAGGGAGCCAGGGTTACAATTTAGGGCATCCTGAGGGGAAGAGAACACTTAAGGAGTGGAATGAGCTTGTTGTGCTAGCAAACAAGTCAGTAAGGCGTAACATTGTAGGCCAGGGAGGCACTGCTAGGCCTGGAGAAGTAGTGTGGACAGATGATAAAGGACAAGCAGAGCTGTTGTGATGCTATGCTGAATGCTAGATGGCCACCCACTAGGGCACCATGAGGCAAGGAGGAGGACATGCTGCCATAAGCAGATACCAGGGCTCTTCCCATCTGGGGACAGAAGACCTTCTGTTAAGAACACTTAAGACCCACGTTTCTTCAACAATTCAGAAGCAGATAAGAGTGATGGTGGATTTCAGGCCAATTTGGCAAAGGTAGGCTCCAGACAGATTTAATTCAAATTGAACAAATGAAAAAAAAAATATTATAGCTCTTATATACCAAGAAGACCTTCTGTTAAGAACACTTCAAGACCCACGTTTCTTCAACAATTCAGAAGCAGATAGGAGTGATGGTGGATTTCAGGCCAATTTGGCAAGGTAGGCTCCAGACAGATTTAATTCAAATTGAACAAATGAAAAAAAAAATATTATAGCTCTTATATACCAAGGTTATGGGGCAATTCATTACTGTTTCATTTTTAAGGCAGTGTGCTAGGCTCAGGGGTGGATTCAAAGGAACAGGTGGCAAAGCCCTTGCACTCAAGAACTCAGCCATCTAGTTGGGAAAAGAAACAGTCCAGGGAAAGATAACTATTATCACAGTAATTCTTAGTCTCAAGGAAAAATCTGAAGTTCTAAGCTTATAGACAAGGCTGCTAATTATAAGCCACCCAACTGCATTTCTTGCATTTTTCTACCATGATTTTCTTTGCAACTTCATATTCCAGCCACATTGAATGTTTCACCAATTCCAAAGTATGCCATGTGCCTTTTGGCAGGTTTTAATTGCTACTCCTTCTGTTTGGAATGCCTTTATATTTGTTTGCCTAAGACATTTCTACTCAACATTTAAGATCCACTTTTGATTTATCTTCCCTGATTCTCTTAAGGAGAATTGAGAGACAGAGACAGACAGAAGGAGAGTAATATTAATATTATTGCACTCGTGTTATGTGCCTGTCACTGTGTCTCTTTTCCTAAGTGTAGTGCATAATAATGTCCTTCAGTGACCCTGACGACCTGAGTAGTATGCCATTAATTCCTTGCACAGAAAGGAGACCAAGGCTCTGAGAGATAATGTATCCATAGGTACATAGCGGAGTTGGGATTTGAACCTAGGTCGGGGTTATTGGAAGGCCTGTGCTCTCTGCACTCTACCCCCCTGCATCTCAGGCCTTTCTCCAGGCTGCAACAACAGTGCTTGGTGCACCCGACCCTGGTAACAGTAGGGTTCATACCACATGGCAATGATCTGTTTTCCTTGTTAAACTGTGCAACAAAAGTACTCTTTTAAAAAGTTAACTCGAGAGAATTCAAACAACCGACTAATAAAAAATAGATTATAGGAATTAATACGAGGCAGTCACATCAATTGTCACAGAAACCAGAAAGTGTGAAGAAATTCTTTGGGCTAGAAGGGCATGCTTTTGTAAAAAAATATATATATACATACATACACACATACACCATACATACATACACATATATGTATGTATGGTGTATGTATGTATGCAGGGACCCTAGTGGCAGAGTGGTTAAGAGCTATGGCTGCTAACCAAAAGAACAGCAGTTCAAATCCACCAGCTGCTCCTTGGAAGCCCTATGGGGCAGTTCTACTCTGTCCTATAGGGTTGCTATGAGTTGGAATTGACTCGATGGTAACGGAGTGTATGTGTGTATATATATACACACACACACACACACACACACACACACACAGAGAGAGAGAGAGAGATGCATTGAGTGCTCATTCTTCACCAGGTATTATTATTCATTGAGATCAAAGAAGGATAAGAGATAATATCGGGACCCAAAGAGCTCACAGCTAAGTAAAAGTAAAGCGCTAAATATGACTTTGCTTATTCACACGTGTCATTGATTGGAGCCTGGTAGGACTGTAGGAATCAGATGAGCACATTAGTTTTCAGCCTTGGCTACACATTGGCATTATCTGGGGAACTTCAAAAATCATTGGTGCCGGGGTCCCACTTCCAGATAGTTTGAATTAATTGGTTGGGGCATGGTCTGGCCATCAGGATTTTTAAAAAGCTTGCCAGGTGATTCTGCTGTGCATTCAAGAGCAAAAATCAGTGGAGTAAGAAGCTAGAAAGGGAAGCAGGCCAGGCTTAATGGGGAAAAGGGGATGGAGTGGGAGAAGCAGGAGAACAAAGCAGGAACACATCGGAGCAACATGTACTGCCATTCTGCATTTAGCAGCATTTAATAAGTGCCCATATTGTGAGAGGCATTGCAGAGGACTTATTAATACAATTCAGAGTGCATGCATTAAGAACTAAAATAAACAACACAAAAATCAATTACCAATGTTTATATAGCAAATGTCTTTCAAGGGGCTGTAAGTACTAGAAAGACATTATCTTAATAAGTTCCCATCAACTCTGCCAGGTAGGGGGCGGGTTAGGCTTTTATTAAATGATGCCATACTGAAGTACATGCTTTGCTTGAATCAGTAACTTATTGTAATACAATCTATGAGGACTAGCTATGTACTCAACATCATACGGGATATAACTCAGCATAACAGAGGAATGCCCCTAGACATGAGACCTCAGGAGACAGGCCTGGAAAAGAGACCTGGAGGGAGGCTTGAGGGTCTCTTTAGAGGGAAAATGGAGCAATGAAGTAGTAATGATATTACTATTATTACTGCTTCTCCTCTTATTATTCAGCCATACCATACCAGGTATCTTGCTCGGTGTTTTCCACATACTATCTTTAATAGTCATCCTGTGAGGCCAAAATTATCCCCATTTTATAGAGAAAGAACATGGAGCACAAGGAAGTTAAACAACTTGCTCAAAGTCAAAGAGCTCCCAAGTGGCCAGATTAGCTCTTGAATCTAGATCTGATCTGAATGGGACTCCATAGCCCAATCTCTTAGCCTTGGGGATTTTCTTAAGGGAGGATGAGATGAAGAGACAAGTTGGTGAGAATGAAGTAAACAAAGTAAGATCTTCTCCATCTTTTGAAATCAGCAAAGTTTCTACATGTGGTTGACAGAGATTTTTTAAGAATGAGTAGACAGCTGATAGTTAAAGGCACCCAATCACTGCTAAATGGGCTGCAGACTTCCTAACAGGGACTGTGGAATGGAACTCAAGTGGAGGACAGGAGAGGCACTTCATCATATTTAGTCATCATGAGAGCACTGCTGAGGGTCTTCAGGCCACAGCCACAGGGATAGGGTGAGTAGAAAAGAATGGTTACGATACACTGAACACTGAATTAATGTTAAAGTTTGTATTCTTATTGTTTCTATTTCTTCATCTAGTGTTTTGCTAATAGTGCTTGTGAGCCAGGTGTTGGGTTCAACACACACACACACACACACACACACAAACACACATACACACACACATCTCTAGTATATTACCAGTACAATATAAAAAAATAAAATGGAAGCGTTATATAATTTTCAGTCTAAGCCTTTGGAAATAAAAAAAAAATTTTTTTTTTTTTTTTGGAAATAGCAACAGGAAATGGAGTAAACCCAATACCAACCATCTCCCTCATTTTTCAAGTTTAAGAAACTATTTATTGGCACTAACCATGGGCTAAACACTATGTTAATTGCCTTAAATATATTATCTTCTTAGTCAACACAATAACCCCAGAGGTTGGTACTGTTAGTAGCTTTGATTTACAGATGAAGAAACTTAAGCTTCAAGAGTTAAATTGGTTCACTCAAAGTCACACAGCTAGTAGGTAGCAGAATGGGGATTTGAACCCAGCTCTTCCTGACTCCAAAGTCCATGCCCTTAGCCATTATGCTATGATGGAAATGGTAATGTGGTCATTGCCATATTTCTGCGTGCACTGAAAGTCTTATGGGCTTTCACTTCCTGCAAATTCAATGTGAGAAAATGGCACCATATGGCAGCTACAAAAGAAAATTTTGGTTATACGATGGGATTAGAATCCAGGACAAGAAAAAGAATTCTAAAGTATTCACGCTAGCTAGTATCTTGTTGGGTACTGTGCTTTTAGCTTTCAGCGAGCATTTTTAGAAGGATGGCATATTAGTTTTCTATTGCTGCTGCAACAAGTTACCACAAATTTGGTGGCTTAAAACAACACAAATTTACTATCCTATAGTTTGTAGGTCAGAAGTCTGATATGTGTCTCGCCATGCTAAAATCAAGGTGTCAGTAGGGCTGTGTTTCTTTTTTGGAGGTTTCAGGGGAGAATAAGTTTCCTTGCCTTTTTCAGTTTCTAGAGGCTAACTGCATTCATTGGCTTGTGGCGCCCTACCTCCATCTTCAAAGCCAGCAATGACAGGTTGAATCCTTTTCACAGTGTATCATTCCAGTGACCTGTTTACAATGTCCTGTCTCCTCTGACTCCCCTCATGCCTCCCTCTTCCACTTTCAAGAACGCTTATGATTACCCTGGGCTCAGGATAATCTCACTGTTTCAGTAAACTTAATTCCATCTGTACCCTACATTGCCCTTTGCCATGTAATGTAATATGTTTCCAAACTCCTAGGATTAGAACATGGACATTTTTGAGGGACCATTTTTCTGCCTACCACAGGTATTGGCAAACTAAACCTCAAGTCTGAAAAATTCCAAAAAAACAAGGAGATGGTTGAAAAAAATTCTATAATACAGAAAGGCTTATAAAGAAAAGCAACAGTCCCTACTTACCCCTTTCCATAGTCCAACTCTTCAGAAGTAACTGGTTTTAATGTTTTTGTGGGGGTCTTTCTGCAGCTTACTTCCCTATTCCTAAATTAAATGCTTATCAAGTTCTTAATGCTGTCTCTCTATATCGTGGCTGTATCTTTCACTTTATTATTGCCAGCTTTCCTCAAATATCTGATGGTCTGTGTTGCCTACATCCCTGCAGTGATGAAGATATTAGGAGATATGAATCAGAAACTGGGATCTTTATTCAGGAAAAATAAAAAGAGAGGGACCTGTTCCAAGATGGCAGGAAGAGAACATGTACTGATCTCTTCTTCTTGCTGCTACATTAAAAATACAATGAAAAAGGGTATAAGCTCAAAGCTATGTCAGACACAGAAAGGGAACCATCAGTAGATTCCAAAAGTTCTCTGAAAACCAGAGAGAACTGGTGATTGATTATTGGTGATTGAAGAGAGGCAACTGTAGCCTAGAAGACACACAGAGCCCACCTGGAACTGCTGAGCTCTCGAGGGTTTCCATACTTGGAAAAGTAAGTGTGATGGAACATGTGGAGTAAGGCGTAGGATGAAAACAAGATTAATTAGATGCCTGTAGATGGTACGGTTAGCTGTACAGCCCATACTTCACACTGAACAGCTAGCAGCCAGGCATCTGCCCCCAGTCAGGCCCCTGCTTGGCTGTCTAACCAATACTAACCAGACTGTAAGGCCCACCCACCTCCTCAGAGCCCTTGCTTCGCCTTTTAATGTCTCATTCAGATACATGGGCAGACAATGAAGGACAATCAGGTATTTGAGGAATGCTGGCAACAGTAAAGTGAAAGATACAGCCACAAAAATATAAAGATGGGAGAAACACGGAGACATTCCGGAACTAGAAGAGAAATTTAAAAATAAAATCTAATTAGTTTCCTTTAAGACATTCAAGAAGATATTGCAATCATAAAACAAAAGAAGATGGACTTTTTAAAAAAAGAGTAAAATAAGAGCCAATTCTTGGAAATTAAAAATGTGATTGCCAATAAAACAATAAAAGAAAAAGAGAATCTATAGAAAAGTAGTAAAATAAGGTTAAGGATATAAGGTTAAGAACAAAGCAAAACATTCTAAGGGAATGAGTCCCAACTTAAAATTCTTACCCAGCTAATTAAAAGTGAGGGCAGATTTAGAATAGGCAAGGACTCAGGATGTTCACCTACCTTGCTTAGGAAGCTGTCTTGCAAACCGAAGTAGTAAAGCAAAAAACAGAATGGTATGAGATTCGTAAAACATACAACCCAACTTGAGGAATTCCTAGGACAAAAGTAGGAAGTTGTCTAGACTGGCTCAGAAGCTAGGAAGGAGGTCACCAGGAAAAAATAGGTGGTGGTGGTGGTGAGAAGGGTGCTGAAAGACTTAGTATCAATTAAAAAATTAGAGCTTGGGAAATTCTGGTACTGTAAAAAGGGCAGTTATTTGAGTATGAAAAAGGAGATTCCATTTCAACCTGATGCTAAAGTGTTTCTTCTAACCTGGGCAAAGCACTTGGCTCTGCTGAGAACAACATTACACAGTGATGATAATTCAAATTCTCTGATTAGTTTTTAAGTTTTAGGGAAGAAAACAAAACAAAAAACTACCGATAATTCACTGAAGACTTAGAGCTGCAGAACAGAACATAAATGCTATCAATTTTGATTCAGGGGAGAAATGAGGATGGAAGGATGAGATCAGTAATGGTTTTGTCTTACAAATCTGGTGATCAAGAGAGATTGGCTAGGGGTGATGGGACAGGAAACGGGCGTTAAATGTGCTGCCAGAAGTTAACCAAGGAAGAACTGAGAATACATATTGCTGGTTGGGTTTATGAAAAGGAGCTCTGGTGGCACAGTGGTTAAACGCTTGGCTGCTAACAGAAAGGTCGACAGTTTGAACCCACTAGCTGCTCTGCAGGAGAAAGATGCGGCTGTCTGCTTCCTTAAAGATTCATAGCCTTGGAAAAGAACCCAAGGCAGTTCTACTCTGTCCTAGAGAGTCGCTACGTGTTGGAATTGACTCCACAGCAGTGGGTTTGGTTTTTGATTTGGGGGTTTATGAAATGGATTATTTCTTCACTGGTCATTGCAGCGTTCCATAGACAAAATAAACAACAGTCAAGAACTTGAGAAGCGCTGAATTTAGAGATATGAGATAACCTGCAGAAAGACTCTCCATCCCGCCGTAAAAAAAGGTTAAAACTAGTTACCTCTGAGAAGTGCTACTGAGGGAAGGAAAATAGGTAGAGATTTCCTGCTTTTCGTTATAAGCCTTTTCTGTACTACAGGATTTTTTCAACCATGTGCATGTATTACTTTAATAAATAAAAAATACTAAAAGGCTTTTATTATAGAAAATTTCAAGTATATATATATCAGAAGAGTGCAATTAACCCTTATTATCCAGCATCAACAATGATCAAAATATGGTCGATTTTGTTACATCTACTTTCTTTATATTATTTTGAAGCAAATCTTACACATCATATTATTTATCCCAAAAAATTTTAGTATGTATATGTAAAATATAAAGATTCCGTTTTAATTTAAATACAAACTATTATCAAACCTTAAAAATTAAAAAAAAAATATTCTTAATACCAGTAAGTATCCAGTTAATGTTCAAATCTCCATTTGTCTCATACATTAAAAAAATAATTTTTGACAGGTAAATTATTTTTGCTTTCAATACTATAAAAAAGTCCATTGCATAAAAAAGGAGCCAATTTGTCTGTATGGTTGCAAAGGACTGAACCAGAGAAAAGTTTTCAGCAAAATATAAGGAAGGACTTTCCACTCAGGAATACTGACTGCTGATATGTGTCGTGTGGGAGCTTGTGAGTCCACATCCCTCTAAGTAGGAAAATGGAAACAGGGTAACTAGATGTCTTGGATGGGAGATTTTTCTATCCAAAACCCATTGCTGTGGAATCGATTCTGACTCACAGCGATCCTATAGGATAGAGTAGAACTGCCCCATAAGGTTTCCAAGGTTGCAATCTTTTACCAAGCAGATGCCACATCTTTCTGCCATGGAGCGGCTAGTGGATTCGACCTGCCAACTTTTTGGTTCGCAGCCAAGTGCTTAACCACTCCACCACCAAGGCTCCCACTGTGCCACCAGGGCTCTGATTTTTCTATAATCCCTAATAATTCACATTTTTTTTTTTTAACTCTAAAGGCATTGTGAATTTACGGAAATCCCTAATACCTATGATTTTAGACCACATAGTCAGAAATCTTTTTCCTTTTCTCTTCTTCCTCTTCCTTCTTTAATGACTCCTCATGTACTTCACAAGGAGCCCTGGTGGTGTAAGAGTTAAGGGCTTGGCTGCTAACCTGAAGGTTGACAGAACCAACCCAATGGCTCCCAGGAGAAAGTCTGGGTGATTTGCTTCCATAAATATTAGAGTTGAGAAAACGCTATGGGGCAGTTCTACTCTGTCATACAGGCTCATTATGATTTGGAATCAATTTGACGGCACCCAACAGCAGTTAACAACAACATGTACTTCATAGGCTTAACATTTTCCTAAGGCTCTGCATTGCCTTTAGAAGCTCTAACTTCCCCCAAAACTGTAAATTACTTGAGGTCAGACACCTTAGCTCCTTCATTGTTGAATAACTAAAATCTAACAGATACTCGTTCTAGAGCCAGCTCCCCAGGAAACAAACCTGAGACCCTGAGGTCTGCAGGCAAGTGGTTTGTAGGAGACTACTGACTGGAACAGTACCTGTGAAAGAGTGTGAACAGAAGTTGAACTGAGATGCAGTTACAAGAAAAGCCTCAGTTGATCCTGTGGGGGCTCTGAGGTTGCAATGACCTTTTATAGTTGTTCCAAATTTAGGCAAAGGGTTGGGTCTTTGTGTCCTACCCCCCCATCAACCAGTCATGAAATACATATAAGCTGCCTATTAAGGCAGATGTGCAACCTTGGGCAGGACAGCTCCTTTGTGCCAAAGGCAGTTCCTAGAGAGTTGGCTGCTGCCAACACTCCCAGTACCTAGAGTGCTTCAGTATTCCCTACATTGCTTAGTTAGTATTTACCTAACTGAACTTCGGAGCCCTGGTGGCACAGTGGTCAAGAGCTCAGCTGCCAGTCAAAAGGTCAGTAGTTCGAATTCACCAGCCTCTCCTCGGAAACCCTATGGAGCAGTTCTACTCTGTCCTATAGGGTCACTATGAGTCAGAACTGACTTGACAATGAGTTTGGTTTCATTTTAACTCAACTGCATGGCCAGAGCTATCTCACTGCAACGTGATGATCTTCGTATCTTTCTTTGAATATGTGGTTCTTTTTAGCTTCTTTAAGCATTTACATACTTCAGGCTACCTACCTGGCATGCCCTTCCTTTCTTATCAGCCTGAAATTTCTAGAGCATAATTTCTAGTCGTGATTCTTGAATTCTCTGGTTAATTTATTGTAATAATACTACATGTGCTCTTCTTTTGAGACACTTTATAACTCTTGAAAATTCAGTGGGTAAAAGCCAACATGTTAACAACCATAAAAGTCAAGGAAAGAAGTTCCTGCTCTTGTTTTGAGACTCCCCATCCAAAAGTCACTTTCTCTGTGCTATCTTACTACACTCCCATAGGCATAGTTTGCCAACTATAGCATGTATATACTACATACAATTACCTTGTAATGAGTCTGTCTTCCTTGATAGACTGCAAATTCCTCAAGCCATAGCTTGTTTATTTGCTTCCCTTGTGCCTAGGTTGGTTCTTGGCACATAGCAGATGCTCTGTAAAGGTCTGTCACATGAATGAATGAATTGGAATTTGGAATCATCCTTATGGCATGAATTCTGTTATTCCTACTGTTTCCCTGATACTTCATAATTGTTGTTAATGTGGTTCACAAGCAGAACTTGGAAATAAATGTCAGGATAATAAGCCTGCCTTGTGTAGTTCACCAAATCAGCACAATAAACTCATGTTTTAAAAAAAAAAAGGGGAGGGGGGGACAATTGCTGCTAAAGCAAGTACAATCAATTTTAATTAGCATTGCTCATTGTAAGAAATGATAAGGTAT
Source organism: Loxodonta africana (assembly GCF_030014295.1). Taxonomy (NCBI): domain Eukaryota; kingdom Metazoa; phylum Chordata; class Mammalia; order Proboscidea; family Elephantidae; genus Loxodonta; species Loxodonta africana. The sequence continues at coordinate 96,562,006 of NC_087344.1, forward strand.
CAGTCAATGTAATTGCCAGTGTTGACAATTAGTCAAAGTCATTAACATCTCAAGACCTAGGATAATACAGACTTACTGAATTTTAAAGATTTGAGAAAAGGTAGGGAGGAGTTGTTATGAAATGCCTTCAGTTTTACACTGCCTCAATAAGCATGCCCCGTGAATTATCACTTTTCAGTTTTCTTCCTGAGCTAAAGAGAGATTACGTAAGAGCTGACACTAGCCAGTGTCTGATTATCCATGGTGCTACGAAGGGGATTCTTCTAAAAATGCAAACTTAGCTCTGTTACTCACATAATTTGGGGTTCCCCAATCACCCAAAGGAAAGAGCCCAACCACCTTACATTGGGTTTGAAACTATGGCATTTCTACCTCCGTGTCTTACATGTTCCTCCATTCTCCCTGTGTCCTCCTCTCAGCTAATTTACATACAGGCTAGTCCTCAAAGCCACTTTACTCTGAGGTGCCTCTGTGGCTTTGTGTAGACAGGCCTCCTTGTCGTAAGTATGTTCCTTCTTCTATGTCTGAAAAACTTCTCATCTTTTTAAGACCCAACTCAAATAACTTCTGTCCTCAAGAAAAAAAAACTTCCTCCCCTGTGTTCTCTATGGATTTTGTTTTGGGCTCCATGCGTCACTTACCACACTATAATTACTTGTTTATTCATCCAAGTTTTCAACAGGTCTGTGTCTTCTGGGGATCCTTAATGTCTAGCACAGGGCCTGGCAAATAGCAGATCCACAATAAGTGTCTGATAAATGAGCAAATCAATGGACAGATGGAGAGATAAGTGATTGAATGAATGAACACGTTAATTAATGAATGAGTGAATGAATATGTTCGTCAGTGCTTGCCTGCCTCAGCATAGGATGTCCAGAGATTGCTCTGGTGCCTGGGGCTTCTCTTTTTCTTTCTTGAATTCAGAAGGGAATGAAGTGTAAGTGACATCTTCAGAATTCTAATTTGGTGTCTACATTAGTTTATGGTCTATGTTAGTTTCACTAAATACAACACTATCCTCAAAAATTGATATTTATTGAATTCTTTCTATGTAATTACTCATTAAGATTTCACAACATCTTTATAAAATAAGGGCTGTTACTGTCCCTATTTTACAATTAAGCAATTGACACAAAGAGAAGTTAAGAAACTTTCCCTAGGTCACCTACTAGAAAGTGGCTCTCTGTCCAGAGCCAAGCCTCTAAAACACTACTCTTACTTTTACAGTGAAAATAAAAGGAAGATGCATCACACTGAGTTTGTGAACATCCTTTTTAGAAATAATCTTGATGTCCCCAAACTAGGCTGTCCATTCTTTCTCAAGAAGTCTCAGGGCAGAGTGTTGGGATGATGAGGACGTGAAACAAAATGGAGAGATTATTTCATAGAAGTGGTGCTAACTTAAAAAAACAACAAAGAGGAGTACCCATGAGTAGAAGTTATAAGGAAATATTCTAATGTAAAACTTAGAGATCACCTTTTTTATAAAATTATTGTCCACGCTCCACCATTTATCTGTTCTCCCCTCCTGATTTTTTCCTGCCTCCTTTTCTAACTTGTTGGCAGGATCACCAGCTACTCAGTTTCCCACTTAATTTTACTGCTCCTTCTCCTGTGCCTCACCGGTGAAACTGGTCATTTCAGTGTGTCTCCTTTACTCTGTCCCCATTGCCATTACCTGAATTCAGATCTTCATCATCTCATTCTCAATGGTTCTCTAACTCCAATTTAATCTCCCTAATCTGTGTTCTTGTCTCATACATCTGTCAGTTTGTCACACTATGGGGGCTTGTATGTTTCTGTGATGCTGGAAGCAACAACACTGGTATATAAACACCAGCAGGCTCACCCATGGTGGACAGGTTTCAGCTGAGTTGTCAGACTAACACAGACTAGGAAGAAGGATCTGGCAGTCTACTTCTGAAAAAAACTAGCCAGTGAAAACCTTAAGAATAGCAGTGGAACATTGTCTGCTATAGTGCCAGAAGGAGGATGAGCCGCTCAGGTCGGAAGGAACTCAAAACACAACTGGGGAAGAGATGCCTCCTCAAAGTAGATTTGACCTCAATGACGTGGATGGAGTCAAGCATTCAGGACCTTCATTTGCTGATGTGGCATGACTCAAAATGAAGAGAAACAGCTGCAAATATCCGTTAATAACTGGAACCTAGAACGTACAAAGTATGACTCTAGGAAAATTGGAAATCATCAAAAATGCAACAGAATGCATAAACGTCAATATCTGAGGCATTACTGAGCTCAAATGGACTGGTATGGGTCATTTTGAATTGGATAATCATATGGTCTACTATGCTGGGATCGACGACATGAAGAGGAATGGCATTGTAGTCATCATCAAAAAGAACACCTCAAGATCCACCCTGAATTACAACGCTGATAGTGATAGGATAATATCCATATGCCTACAAGGAAGATCAGTTAATATGACTACTATTCAAATATACACACCAACCGCTAAGGTCAAAGATGAAGAAATTGAAGATTTTTACCAACTTCTGCAGCCTGAAATCAATCAAACGTGCAATCAGGATGCACTGGTAATTAGAATGAGGACGTTGGAAACAAAGAAGAAGGATTGGTAATAGGAAAATATGGCCTTGGTGATAGAAACGATGCTGGAGATACCATGATTGAATTTTGCAAGACCAATGACTTCTCCATTGCAAATTCCTTTTTTCACCAACATAAACGGCGACTATACACATGGACCTTGCCAGATGGAACACACAGGAATCAAATTGACTACATCTGTGGAAAGAGACAATGGAAAATCTCAATATCATCAGTCAGAACAAGGCCAGGGGCCAACTGCAGATCAGACCATCAATTGCGCATATGCAAGGTCAAATTGAAACTGAGGAAAATTAGAACAAGTTGATGAGAGCTAAAGTACGACCTTCAATATATCACCTGAATTTAGACACCATCTCAAGGATAGTTTTGACCCGCTGAACACTAATGACTGCGGATGAGACGAGTTGTGGAGTGAAATCCAGGACGTCACACATGAAGAAAGGAAGAGGTCATTTAAAAGACAAGAAAGAAAGAAAAGACCTAAATGGATGTCAGAAGAAACTCTGAAGCTTGCTCCTGAATGTCAAGTAGCTAAAGCAAAAGGAAAAAATGATGAAATAAAAGAGCTGAACAGGAGATTTCAAAGGGCAGCTTGAGAAGACAAAGTAAAGTATTATGATGACATGTGCAAACACCTGGAGGTAGAAAATCAAAAGGAAGAACACACTCAGCATTTCCCAAGCTGAAAGAACTGAAGAAAAAATTCGAGCCTTGAGTTGCAATAGTGAAGGATTCTACGAGGAAAATATTAAACGACACAGGAAGCATTAAAAGAAGATGGAAAGATTTTAGCCATTAGGGAAATGCAAATCAAAACTACAATGAGATTTCATCTCACTACAACAAGGCTGGCATTAATCCAAAAAAAAAAATAAAATAAATAATAATAATAAATGCTGGAGAGGCTGTGGAGAGATTGGAACACTTATACACTGCTGGTGGGAATGTAAAATGGTACAACCACTCTGGAAATCGATTTGGTGCTTCCTTGAAAAGCTAGAAATAGAACTACCATATGATCCAGCAATCCCACTGCTTAGAATATATCCTAGACAAATAAGAGCCTTCACATGAACAGATATATGCACACCCATGTTCACTGCAGCACTGTTTACAATAGCAAAAAGATGGAAGCAACCAAGCTGCCCATCAACAGATGAATGGATAAATAAATTACGGCATATTCACACAATGGAACATTACACATTGATAAAGAACAGTGATGAGTCTGTGAAACATTTCACAATATGGAGGAATCTGGAAGGCATTATGCTGAGTGAAATTAGTTGCAAAAGGACAAATATGTATAAGACCACTATTATAAGAACTCGAGAAATAGTTTAAACCAAGAAGAAAATATTCTTTGATGGTTAAGAGAGGGGAGAAGGAGGAAGGGTAGGAGAGTGGTATTCACTAATTAGATAGCAGATAAGAACTACTTTAGGTGACGGGAAAGACAACACACAATACAGGGGAGGTCAGCACAACTGGACTAAACCAAAAGCAAAGAAGTTTCCTGAATAAACTGAATGCTTCGAAGGCCAGCATAGCAGGGCCGGGGGCGTGGCGACCATGGTCTCAACTGACATCTAAGTCAGTTGGCATAATAAAATCTTTTTTTTTTTTTTATACTTTTTATTGTGCTTTAAGTGAAAGTTTACAAACAAGTCAGTCTATCACACAAAAACCCATATACACCTTGCTACACACTCCCAATTACTCTCCCCCTAATGAGACAGCCTACTCTCTCCCTCCACTCTCTCTTTTCGTGTCCATTTCGCCACCTTCTAACCCCCTCCACCCACTCATCTCCCCTCCAGGCAGGAGATGCCAACATAGTCTCAAGTGTCCACCTGTTCCAAGAAGTTCACTCCTCACCAGCATCCCTCTCCAACCCATTGTCCAGTCCAATCCATGTCTGAAGAGTTGGCTTTGGGAATGGTTCCTGTCCTGGGCCAACAGAAGGTCTGCGGGCCGTGACCACCAGGGTCCTTCTAGTCTCAATCAGACCATTAAGTCTGGTCTTATGAGAATTTGGGCTCTGCATCCCACTGCTCTCCTGCTTCCTCAGGGGTTCTCTGTTGTGTTCCCTGTCAGGGCAGTCATTGGTTGTAGCCAGGCACCATCTAGTTCTTCTGGTCTCAGGATGATGTAGTTGCTGGTTCATGTGGCCCTTTCTGTCTCTTGGGCTCATAATTATCTTGTGTCCTTGGTGTTCTTCATCCTCCTTTGATCCAGGTGGGTCGAGACCAATCGATGCATCTTAGATGGCTGCTTGCTAGCGTTTAAGACCCCAGACGCCACTCTTCAAAGTGGGATGCAGAATGTTTTCTTAATATGTTTTATCATGCCAATCGACTTAGATGTCCCCTGAAACCATGGTCCCCAGGCCCCTGCCCCTGCTATGCTGGCCTTTAAAGCATTCAGTTTATTCAGGAAACTTCTTTGCTTTTGGTTTAGTCCAGTTGTGCTGACCTCCCCTGTATTGTGTGCTATCTTTCCTTTCACCTAAAGTAGTTCTTATCTATTTGTAATTAGTAAATGCCCCTCTCCTACCCTCCCTCCCTCCCCCCTCTGTAATCACAAAAGAATGTTTTCTTCTCAGTTTAAACTATTTCTCAAGTTCTTATAATAGTGGTCTTATACAATATTTGTCCTTTTGCAACTGACTAATTTCACTCAGCATAATGCCTTCCAGGTTCTTCCATGTTATGAAATGTTTCACAGATTCTCCACTGTTCTTTATCAATGCATAGTATTCCATTGTGTGAATATGCCATAATTTATTTCTCCATTAATCCATTGCTGGGCACCTTGGTTGCTTCCATCTTTTTGCTATTGTAAACAGTGCTGCAATAAACATGGGTGTACACATATCCATTCATGTAAAGGCTCTTATTTCTCCAGGATATATTCTAAGGAATGGGATTGCTGGATCATATGGTAGTTCTGTTTCTGGCTTTTTAAGGAAGCACCAAATCGATTTTCAAAGTGGTTGTACCATTTTACATTCCCACCAGCAGTGTAGAAGTGTTCCAATCTCTCCACAGCCTCTCCAACATTTATTATTTTGTGCTTTTTGGATTAATGCCAGCCTTGTTGTAGTGAGATGAAATCTCATTGTAGTTTTGATCTGCATTTCTCTAATGGCTAATGACCGTGAACATTTCCTCATATATTTGTTAGCTACCTGAATGTCTTCTTTAGTGAAGTGTCTATTCATATCTTTTGCCCATTTTTTAATTGGGCTATTTATCTTTTTGCAGTTGAGTTTTTGCAGTATCATGTAGATTTTGGCATAATAAAATCTTTTAAGAAAACATTCTGTATCCCACTTTGGAGAGTGGCATCTGGGGTCTTAAACACTAGCAAGCAGCCATCTAAGATGCATCAGTTGGTCTCAACCCACCTGGATCCAAAGGAGAATGAAGAACACCAAGGACACAAGGTGATTACGAGGCCAAGAGACAGAAAGAGCCACATAAGCCAGCAACTACATCATCCTGAGACCAGAAGAACTAGATGGTGCCTGGCTACAACTGATTACTGCCCTGACAGGGAACACAACAGAGAACCCCTGAGGAAGCAGGAGAGCAGTGGGATGCAGAACCCAAATTCTCGTAAAAAGACCAGACTTATTGGTCTGACTGAGACTAGAAGGACCACGGTGGTCATGGCCCTCAGGCCTTCTGTTGGCCTAGGACAGGTACCATTCCCAAAGCCAACTCTTCAGACAAGGACTGGACTAGACAATGGGTTGGAGAGGGATGCTGGTGAGGAGTGAACTTCTTGGAACAGGTGGACACTTGAGACTATGTTGGCATCTCCTGCCTGGAGGTGAGATGAGAGGGTAGAGGGGGTTAGAAGGTGGCGAAATGGACACGAAAAGAGAGAATGGAGGGAGGGAATGGGCTGTCTCAAACTAGGGGGAGAGCAATTGGGAGTATGTAGTGAGGTGTATATACGTTTTTGTGTGATAGACTGACTTGATTCGTAAACTTTCACTTAAAGCACAATAAAAATGTAAAAAAAAGAAGATGGAAAGAATACACAGAGTCACTATACAAAAAGAATTGATCGATGTTCAACCAATGCAGGAGGTAACATATGATCAGGAACCAACGGTACTGAAGGAAGAAGCCCAAGCTGCACTGAAGGCGTTGGCAAAAACAAGGCACTGGGAATTGACAGAATACCAATTGAGATGTTTCAACAAAGAAATGCAGTGCTGGAAGTGTTCAGTCATCTATGCCAAGAAATTTGGAAGACAGCTACCTGGCCAATGGACTGGAAGAGATCCATATTTATGCCTATTCCCAAGAAGGGCGATCCAACCAAATGTGGAAATTGTCGAACAATATCATTAATATCACACACAAGCAAAATTCTGCTGAAGATCATTGAAAAGTAGCTACAGCAGTGTATCGACAGGGGACTGCCAGAAATTAAAGCTGGATTTAGAAGAGGATGTGGAACCAGGGATATCACTGCTGATATCAAATGGATTCTGGCTGAAAGCAGAAAATACCAGAAAGATGTTTACCTGTGTTTTATCGACTATGCAAAGGCATTCGACTGTGTGCATCATACCAAGTTATGGATAACATTGTGGAGAATGGGAACTTCAGAACACTTAATTGTGCTCAGGAGGAATCTGTACATGGATCAAGAGGCAGTCATCTGAACAGAACAAGGAGATATTACATGGTTTAAAGTCAGGAAAGGTGTGAGTCAGGGTTGTATCCTTTCACCATATATATTCAATCTGTATCCTGAGCAAATAATCCAGAAGCCGGACTATATGAAGAACAGGGCATCAGTATTTGAAGAAGACTCATTAACAACCTGCGTTACGCAGATGACACAAACTTGCTTGCTGAAATTGAAGAGGACCTGAAGCACTTGCTTATGAAAATCGAAGACCACGGCCTTCATTATGGATTAAATATCCATATGAAGAAAGCAAAAATCCTCACAACTGGACCAATGAGCAACATCATGATAAATGGAGACGAGATTGAGGTTGTCAAGGATTTCATTTTACTTGGATCCAAAATCAATACCCGTGGAAGCAGCAGTCAAGAAATCAAAAGATGCATTGCATTGGGCAAATCAGCTGCGAAAGACCTCTTGAAAGTGTTGAAAAGTGAGGATGTCACCTTGAGGACTAAGGTGCACCTGACCCAACCCATGGTCTTTTCAACTGCCTCATGTGCATGCAAAAGCCGGACAATGAATAAGGAACACTGAAGAAGAATTGAGGCCTTTGAATGGTGGTGTTGGAGATGAATAGTGAATATAGCATGAACTGCCAAAGGAACAAACAAATCTGTCTTGGAAGAAGTACAACCACAATGCTCCTTAGAAGCAAGGGTGGTGAGACTAGGTCTCATATACTTTGGACATGTTTTCAGGAGAGATCAGTCCCTGGAAAAGGACATCACGCCTGGTAAAGTAGAGGGTCAGCAAAAAAGAGGAAGAACCTAAATGAGATGGATTGACACAGTGGCTACAATAACGAGTTCAAGCATAGCAACAATTTTGAGGATGGTACAGGACCCAGCAGTGTTTCATTCTGTTGTGTATACGGTTGGGATGAGTTGGAACAAACTCGACAGCACCTAACAACAGCAACAATTTGTGCTCCTAGCTACCATCATGCTACTTTCTCAAATATAACAATTCTTTTTCTATTACGGCAACAATTCTAATAGAAATAACAAAAACCTTGACAACATCATTTTGCGTGTCTCCATCTCCCAGGACAAAGAATAAATTCCTTTGCTCAATGAAATATAAAATCCCTCCCCAACCTGACCACTGCCTACTTAACCAGCCTTATCTTCAGCTATTCCATTCCACTTACCTTTTGTTGTATATACTATGAATATTTATGCATCCATTCCTTTGCTCATACAAAGGTAATTTTCCTTTTATCTTTCCAAGAACAATGCAAACAGTACAGCTCCTTCAGGAAGCCATTTATACCCTTCCCCCACTTTGGCAGAAACATTCAAATTCTAATGCTTTTCTCTAATACTTTGCCTCTATCTTTATGTTGGCACTTACGGAAAGATTTTACTCTCTTAATTACGTATACTATTTTGCAATAGTCTGAGCTCCTTGAGGACATGGACCATGTTTTTGTCATCTGTGTATCATTAGAATATAGAGCAGTGCTTGGCTTATGAAAGGCATTTAAATAATATTTTTGAATTATTGCTGTTGTTAGGTGCCATCAAGTTGGTTCCAATCATAGTGACCCTATGTACAATACAATGAAATGCTGCCCCGTCCTGTGTCATCCTCACAATTATTGCTGTTTGAGCACATTGTTGCAGCCACTGTGTAAATCCATCTCATTTAGGTTCTTCCCCGTTTTCATTGACCCTCCACTTTACCAAGCATGATGTCCCTCTCCAGGGACTGGTCTCTCCTCATAACATGTCCAAAGCATGTGAGACGAATTCTCAGCATCCTTGGTTCTAAGGAGCATTCTGGTTGTACTTCTTCCAAGACAGATTTATTTGTTCTTTTGGCACTCACGGTATATTCGATATCCTTCGCCAATACCATAATTCAAAGGCATCAATTCTTCTTCAGTGTTCCTTATTCATCGTCCAGCTTTTGCATGCATATGAGGCAGTTGAAAACTCCATGGTTTGGGTTAGGTGCACCTTAGTCCTCAAAGTGCTCTTTATCACTTGAAAGAGGTCTTTTGCAGATTTGCTCGATGCAACGCATCTTTTGATTTCTTGACTGCTGCTTCCACGGGCGTCGAATGTGGAGCTAAATAAAATGAAATCCTTAACAACATCAGTATTTCTCCGTTTATCATGATGTTGCTTATTGGTCTAGTTGTGAGGATTTAAGTCTTCTTTATATTGAAGTATAATTCATACTGAAGTCTGTAGTCTTCAATCTTTATCAGTAAGTGCTTCAAGTCCACTTGGCTTTCAGCAAGCAACTTATTCATCTGTATATCATAGGCCGTTAATGAGTCTTTCTGCAATCCTGATATTGTGTTCTTCTTCATATACTTTGGTCTCTTGGATTATTTGCTTAGCAGACAGATAGAATAAGTATGGTGAAAGGATACAACCCCGATGCACAGCTTTCCTGATTCTAAACTACACAGCGTCCCCTTGTTCTGTCCAACTGACTGCCTCTTGGTCTATGTACAGGTTCCTCATGAGCACAATTAAGTATTCTAGAATTCCCATTCTTTGCAATGTTATCCATAATTTGTTATGATCCGCACAGTCGAATGCCTTTGCATAGTCAATAAAACACAGGTAAACATCCTTCTGATATTCTCTGCTTTCATCCAAGATCCATCTGATATCATCCATGATATCCCTCATTCCATGTTCTATTCTGAATCCAGCTTGAATTTCTAGCAGTTCCCTGTTGATGTACTGCTGCAATTGCTTTTGAATGATCTTCAGCAAAATTTTACTTGAGTGTGATATTAATGATATTGTTCGATAATTTCCACATTCCACTGGATCACATTTCTTTGCAATGGGCACAAATATGAATCTCTTCCAGTTGGTTGGCCAGGTAGCTGTCTTCCAAATTTCCTGGCACAGATGAGTTAGCACTTTCAGCATTTTTTAATTAATTGTTATTATTTTAATAAGTCAGATTATTTCTCATAAAAATCTAGATTTCTGGTTTCTCCTGAAAAATTGGAAGACTTTTCAAAAACTGGACTTGAATTTCCATACTCTAGGGCTCTACAGTTTACTGCAGTTCTGTATTAGTCCCAGCTAGGTTCCCTCTTGAAATTATGTCCCTGGTCTCTGAAGGTTTTTTTTTGTTTCGTGATAAAAATTATAGCATTAATTGGAGATGGGAATTGAACTAGATTTTAGTTAAGGTTTATTCAGACCTTGAGATTCTGTGATTCTGAGTACCATACTCAAACAAAAAGCAGCCCAGGCCAGCAAAAGAACCTGGAAAACTCCAGTTTTGAGCTTCTATCTAAACTAGCAAAATTCAAGACACAATAGCCTTTTTGGTCTTTTGGGAAAGTCAGTTAAAATACAAGTTTCTATGAGGACTCATTGTAGCAAAAGAGCTAACTCAAGAAAGCAACCTAAACTCTATTCTTGTGTTGATCAATAAGTAATTCGTATGTCTCTGACAATGGAAGCATAATTTGAAAAGTAGGACAATTCTAATTGTCTCCGATTGCATTATGCAACTGTTTCCAGCAGATCTATTAGTCTATCAAATTTATTATTTTATCAGTTAGTGTGGCTCTGATATGCCCTGATTCTTTAGAAAATTCTCTTTCCTCTTTCTGAGTGTAAACCTTATCTAAAATTTCTAGACCCTGGATTAATGGCCTGAGAACCAGCCTTGATTTGTTCAAAGCCTACCTTCAATAATGAGGACTGGACTTGGTGATGAAGGCAATTTAGCTGTAACATCATTCTCCCCACTGAGTTCTAGAGCAGAATTGGCTGATCTAATTGGTGGGCTGCTTTCTTCCTCCCTCACCACTCAATGTATATATGTTCTGAAGAGGAATGCTTAGTGTAAGGGGGTGACATCCCTTCTGTAGTCAAAGATCTAGTTGATTTAGGAAAGCAAAATCTGAGCTCTTTAGTGTGATGTGATGGAAAATCATACTAGATTATAAGAACAGGGAGCCATGAACAGTGGGTTATCATGTTTATGTCACCCATGTTCTTTGCTCATAGTAGTGCTGTTTCACTCATAGTAAAAAACAAAAACAAAAACAACATTGCCATCTAGTTGATTCCAACCCACAGAGACTCTATAGGGCAGAGTAAGAACTCCTTCATAGGGTTGACCCATAGTAGTGCTCCATAAATCTATTGAATAAACGAATGCTTTAAGAGCCAGAGAAGCTAGTATTCCATTCCAAGCAGTTAAGTGGCTTGCCTTCTTTGATCATAAAAAGACAAGAATAACTGCCTATTTCTTGAAGATCAGATTAAATGTTAGGGAAATATATCCTGATCTACAATGCATTAAGAAGGTTTTGTAATTGCCTTTCGAGATCCTCCCAAATGGAGTCTCCCTTTCCCTATGCTCTTGTAACTTGTGGCATTACCTCTTTATAGAACTTCTCACTCTTTGCCTTGCATTGGAACTGTTTGTAAACATATCTGTCTTCCCAAATAGGCTATGAGAGCCTGGAGAATAAAGAGTATACTTGATTAATTTCCATAGCTCCAAGTCTAACCTAGTGTTTTCCACATATTGGAGACTCAGTGAATATTAGTTGAAATCATTTAAATCCATATTCTAGAAAAATAAAGTAAAACCATGCAGAGAGAAAAACTTTATGTTCATCCCCAAACTAGGCTGCCCAAACGTACTCAAGAAGAAATGTCAGAATAAATTTTGGGATGATGAAGAGGCAAACACAATAGAGAGATATCATCTGGGAGAAGAAATGGCCCTAATCTATAAAATCAGATAATAGTAAACCAGGCACCAAGGTTTGATTTTTATCGTGATTTTTAAGCAAAGAAGACTGTTATGTTCTTCCTTCCTTACTTCACTTCCACAGTATTCACACTCTTATAAAGAATACTTTTCATATAGTTCCCCTGTCTTGTGGAAGCATGAAACAACTTTGGAACCGGTGATTTTTTGGACTTGCTAGGTCACTTCTAGATAATTTTGAATATGTGTACTGAATATGTGTATTAATAGAGCATTATAGTCACCTATATTGTTAATAAAAGTCCCTGTGTCTTGTAAACAGTTAAGCACTGGGCCACTAACCAAGAGTTTGGCAGTTTGAACCCAGCCAGAGGTGCCTTGAAAGAAAGGCCTGGTAATCTGCTTCTGAAAGGTCACAGTCATGAAAACCCTTTGGAGTGCAGTTTTACTCTGCATACATGGGAGCACCATGAGTTGGAATTGACTTGACAGCAGCTGTTCCTTTTTATATTGTTAGTACTTGCTCTTACAGATTATATAAGTCATATTATAGTCAAGGAAACAAAAAACGGCCAAGGTGTTTCAACCAAAGAGTCAGTTACACAGGTGATGGCAGAGCTGAGAAGCCAAGTGTGGAATAGTGAAGCAAGTCAGTGAGCAGCAAGAACAGGAAGCCATTTCCACACTATACTTGAAGGAACAAGAAGAGGAAGTGGCGTTAGCAGACTCCAGAAGCTGTGGCCATCTGGTGGGACCTGGAGCCACAGGGGGGAATCTCAGTGAGGGTAGGGACCGTGGAGGGACGGGCTGTTTGACTGGAACTTTAGACAAGGACTAGACACTATACTGGAGTTATGCTGGTGACACCACAGCATTCTTTCCACCTCCCATCCTTTATTCTTTTTACCACCAATTCTCTGGAAACCATTAGGCAATAAAACTTGGAAATGTAGTGTCCTACAAGATACAGCAAAAACAAACAAACAACAACAAAAAAAAACCCATTGCCACTGAGTTGATTCTGACTCATAGCGACCCTGCAGGACAGAGTAGAACTGCCTCATAGGGTTTCCAAGGAGCAGCTGGTGGATTTGAACTGCCGGCCTTTTGGTCAGCAGGCCAGCTCTTAACCATTGTACCACCAGGCTCCACAATACATAGTAAAGAGATGCAAAACAGCAGGGAAAGGCCAAAGAATGGATCTTTAAACAAACAGCACATTGATCTATCATTTACCAAGAGGTACGTGAGAATCTCCTGCCACAAGATGTACAGGCTTCACTGTTGTTTTTCTGTTTGATGGTGATGATAATATTAATGACACTTACATAATGCTTACTATCTGATTATCTGATAGCTTTAATGGTGATATATACATCTATATACACACATACATACATATATGTATATGTATATGAAAAATAGAAGAAATAAGTAAGTCTAGTAAGCAGTGGAGCTCGGATTTGATCTCAAGGCAATCTGTTTCCAGAGTTCATATCCTTAACTACTATACCATATTGCCTTTCTATCAATTATTGCTTTATTTTTTTCAACAGTATGTTATTAAGTACATACAAGTTTATAACTGTTATGCCTTCTTGGGGACTTGTTCCTTATTATTATGTAGTGACTACCTTATTTCCCAATTTTTTTACAGTGATATGTATTTTTTCTGATGTTACTACAGTGATGTGTATTTTTTCTGATGTTACTATAGGCATAAAAAATCCATTTTGTGTAGTATCACCTGGCATATGGTTTTCTGTTTTAAGCTGGTAATCTTTCAGTATCCTCAGGATTTAGGTAAATATCTTACAAGTAGCACACGCCTGGTATTTTAATCTGATATGATCTCTATATTGTAAGTGAGTTTAGTCTGTGTACATAAAATTTTGATTACTAATAAATATGGGTTTGTTTCAACAGTTTGTATTTCCTATTTACTCTGCATTAAAAATATTTTCTCTTTCTTTTCTCTTTTCTGTAGGATTGATGGAAACCCTGGTGGTGTAGTGGTTAAATACTACAGCTGCTAACCAAAGGGTCAGCAGTTCGAATCCACCAGGTGCTGCTTGGAAACTCTATGGGACAGTTCTACTCTGTCCTATAGGGTCGCTATGAGTCTGAATCGACTTAACGGCACTGGGTTTGGTTTTTCATAGGATTGATCAAGCTTTCTTTATTCTTCATTTTTCTACCAGTTTAAAAAAAAACTTTTTTTTTTTTTAGGAGATATTAATTCATTTAATAATGATATTTGAATTAAAATCTGAATTAAAAAAAAAAACTACCTCCTCCTAAATAATGGCAGCAAAAAATCCTTAGACCAGTTTTAACTCATATCTTACTTGTTGCTTTTGTCTAGAATTGTAGGTCCACCTTGTTTTTAAATTCACAAATTAGCGATTATTTGTTTATTAGCTGTCTCTACTACTAGAAATATGATGCTACTCTGTCCCCCTTCACAACAGTGCTTAACACATAGTATTTAGCACATATTTGTGGACTGAATATGCACAGACACATATGTACAAATACATGCATACGTACGTACATAAAAATCATACCTATTTTATAATATACGTATGTACATAAAATACTGTTATTTTTTCTTTACAACTAATGCTTGTTTAGATTTACTCATGTGTTTGTTTATATATTTTCTCCCCATTTATTCTTGTTTCTTACCTCTTTCATGATTTGAACTTTTTTCAAAAATACATCTTAATATATAGTTAAATTTATTAGTAAGCTTCCTCAGTCTTCTGCCTGCAAATCTGTTTTAGCGATGGTATAGAATTATAAACTGATAATCATGTCTTCTCAGAGCTCTGAAGATATTATTTCTTTGTCTGTATCATTACTTTTGGTAAGTTTGTTGTTAGCTTAATCAGCATTTTTCATAGATATTTTATCTTTTCTACCTGGTCACTTTTAAGATCTATTCTTAGTCTATGGTGGTATATTTCTCTATATTTATTTGTTTATTTTTTATTTTTTGTTTAATAACTTTTATTAAGCTTCAAGTGAACGTTTACAAATCCAATCAGTCTGTCACATATAAGTTTATATACATCTCACTCCCTACTCCCACTTGCTCTCCCCGTCTTGAGTCAGCCCTTTCAGTCTCTCCTTTCTTGACAATTTTGCCGGCTTCCCTCTCTCTCTACCCTCCCATCCCCCCTCCAGACAAGAGTTGCCAACACAATCTCGAGTGTCCACCTGATATCATTAGCTCACTCTTCATCAGCGTCTCTCTCCCACCCGCTAACCAGTCCCTTTCATTTCTGATGAGTTGTCTTCGGGGATGGTTCCTGTCCTGTGTCAACTGAAGGTCTGGGGACCATGGCCGCCGGGATTCCTCCAGTCTCAGTCAGACCATTAAGTTTGGTCTTTTTATGAGAATTTGGGGTCTGTATCCCACTGTTCTCCTGCTCCCTCAGGGTTTCTCTGTTGTGCTCCCTGTCAGGGCAGTCATCGATTGTGGCCGGGCACCAACTAGTTCTTCTGGTCTCAGAATGATGTAGGTCTCTGGTTCATGTGGCCCTTTCTGTCTCTTGGGCTCTTAGTTGTCGTGTGGCCTTGGTGTTCTTCCTTTTCCTTTGCTCCAGGTGGGTTGAGACCAATTGCTGCATCTTAGATGGCCGCTTGTTAGCATTTAAGACCCCAGACGCCACATTTCAAAGTGGGATGCAGAATGATTTCATAATAGAATTATTTTGCCAATTGACTTAGAAGTCCCCGCAAACCATGTTCCCCAGACCCCCGCACTTGCTCCGCTGACCTTTGAAGCATTCATTTTATCCCGGAAACTTCTTTGCTTTTGGTCCAGTCCAAATGAGCTGACCTTCCATGTATTGAGTGTTGTCTTTCCCTTCACCTAAAGCAGTTCTTATCTACTGATTAATCAATAAAAAACCCTCTCCCACCCTCCCTCCCTCCCCCCCTCGTAACCACAAAAGTATGTGTTCTTCTCAGGTTTACTATTTCTCACGATCTTATAATAGTGGTCTAATACAATATTTGTCCTTTTGCCTCTGACTCATTTCGCTCAGCATAATGCCTTCCAGGTTCCTCCATGTTATGAAATGTTTCAGAGATTCGTCACTGTTCTTTATCGATGCGTAGTATTCCATTGTGTGAATATACCACAATTTATTTACCCATTCATCTGTAGATGGACACCTTGGTTGCTTCCAACTTTTTGCTATTGTAAACAGAGCTGCAATAAACATGGGTGTGCATATATCTGTTTGTATGAAGGCTCTTGTATCTCTAGGGTATATTCCTGGGAGTGGGATTTCTGGGTTGTATGGTAGTTCTATTTCTAACTGTTTAAGATAACGCCAGATGGATTTCCAAAGTGGTTGTACCATTTTACATTCCCACCAGCAGTGTATGAGAGTTCCAATCTCTCCACAGCCTCTCCAACATTTATTATTTTGTGTTTTTTGGATTAATGCCAGCCTTGTTGGTGTGAGATGGAATCTCATCGTAGTTTTAATTTGCATTTCTCTAATGGCTAATGATTGAGAGCATTTTCTCATGTATCTGTTGGCTGCCTGAATATCTTCTTTAGTGAAATGTGTGTTTATATCCTTTGCCCACTTCTTGATTGGGTTGATTGTCTTTTTGTGGTTGAGTTTTGACAGAATCATGTAGATTTTAGAGATCAGGTGCTGGTTGGAGATGTCATAGCTGAAAATTCTTTCCCAGTCTGTAGGTGGTCTTTTTACTCTTTTGGAGAAGTCTTTAGATGAGCATAGGTGTTTGATTTTTAGGAGCTCCCAGTTATCGGGTTTCTCTTCATCATTTTTGGTAATATTTTGTATTCTGTTTATACCTTGTATTAGGGCTCCTAGGGTTGTCCCAATTTCTT
Organism: Loxodonta africana; assembly: GCF_030014295.1. NCBI lineage: Eukaryota > Metazoa > Chordata > Mammalia > Proboscidea > Elephantidae > Loxodonta > Loxodonta africana. The sequence continues at coordinate 96,578,906 of NC_087344.1, forward strand.
CTTCCATGATCTTTATCGTTTTAGTCTTTATGTTTAGGTCTTTGATCCACTTGGAGTTAGTTTTTGTGCATGGTGTGAGGTATGGGTCCTGTTTCATTTTTTTGCAAATGGATATCCAGTTATGCCAGCACCATTTGTTAAAAAGGCTATCTTTTCCCCAGTTAATTGACACTGGTCCTTTGTCAAATATCAGCTGCTCATACGTGGATGGATCTATGTCTGGGTTCTCAATTCTATTCCATTGGTCTATGTGTCTGTTGTTGTACCAATACCAGGCTGTTTTGACTACTGTGGCTGTATAGTAGGTTCTGAAGTCAGGTAAGGTGAGGCCTCCCACTTTCTTCTTCTTTTTCAGTAGTGCCTTGCTTATCCGGGGCTTCTTTCCCTTCCATATGAAATTGGTGATTTGTTTCTCTATCCCCTTAAAATATGACATTGGAATTTGCATCAGAAGTGCGTTAAATGTATAGATGGCTTTTGGTAGAATAGACATTTTTACTATGTTAAGTCTTCCTATCCATGAGCAGGGTATGTTTTTCCACTTAAGTATGTCCTTTTGAATTTCTTGTAGTAGAGCTTTGTAGTTTTCTTTGTATAGGTCTTTTACATCCTTGGTAAGATTTATTCCTAAGTATCTTATCTTCTTGGGGGCTACCGTGAATGGTATTGATTTGGTTATTTCCTCTTCGGTGTTCTTTTTGTTGATGTAGAGGAATCCAAGTGATTTTTGTATGTTTATTTTATAACCTGAGACTCTGCCAAACTCTTCTATTAGTTTCAGTAGTTTTCTGGAGGATTCCTTAGGGTTTTCTGTGTATATAATCACGTCATCTGCAAATAGTGATAACTTTACTTCTTCCTTGCCAATCCGGATACCTTTTATTTCTTTGTCTAGCCTAATTGCCCTGGCTAGGACTTCTAGCACGATGTTGAATAAGAGCGGTGATAAAGGGCATCTTTGTCTGGTTCCCGTTCTCAAGGGAAATGCTTTCAGATTCTCTCCATTTAGAGTGATATTGGCTGTTGGCTTTGCATAGATGCCCTTTATTATGTTGAGGAATTTACCTTCAATTCCTATTTTGGTAAGAGTTTTTATCATGAATGGGTGTTGGACTTTGTCAAATGCCTTTTCTGCATCAATTGATAAGATCATGTGGTTTTTGTCTTTTGTTTTATTTATGTGATGGATTACATTAATGGTTTTTCTGATATTAAACCAGCCTTGCATACCTGGTATAAATCCCACTTGATCAGGGTGAATTATTTTTTTGATGTGTCGTTGGATTCTATTGGCTAGAATTTTGTTGAGGATTTTTGCATCAATGTTCATGAGGGATATAGGTCTATAATTTTTTTTTTTTGTAATGTCTTTACCTGGTTTTGGTATCAGGGAGATGGTGGCTTCATAGAATGAGTTGGGTAGTATTCCGTCATTTTCTATGCTTTGGAATACCTTTAGTAGTAGTGGTATTAACTCTTCTCTGAAAGTTTGGTAGAACTCTGCAGTGAAGCCGTCCGGGCCAGGGCTTTTTTTTGTTGGGAGTTTTTTGATTACCGTTTCAATCTCTTTTTTTGTTATGGGTCTATTTAGTTGCTCTACTTCTGAATGTGTTAGTTTAGGTAGGTAGTGTTTTTCCAGGAATTCATCCATTTCTTCTAGGTTTTCAAATTTGTTAGAGTACAATTTTTCATAATAATCTGAAATGATTTTTTTAATTTCATTTTGTTCTGTTGTGATGTGGTCCTTCTCATTTCTTATTCGGGTTATTTGTTTCCTTTCCTGTATTTCTTTAGTCAGTCTAGCCAATGGTTTATCAATTTTGTTAATTTTTTCAAAGAACCAGCTTTTGGCTTTGTTAATTCTTTCAATTGTTTTTCTGTTCTCTAATTCATTTAGTTCAGCTCTAATTTTTATTATTTGTTTTCTTCTGGTGCCTGATGGATTCTTTTGTTGCTCAGTTTCTATTTGTTCAAGTTGTCGGGACAGTTCTCTGATTTTGGCTCTTTCTTCTTTTTGTATGTGTGCATTTATTGATATAAATTGGCCTCTGAGCACTGCTTTTGCTGTGTCCCAGAGGTTTTGATAGGAAGTATTTTCATTCTCGTTGCTTTCTAAGAATTTCCTTATTCCCTCCTTGATGTCTTCTATAACCCAGTCTTTTTTCAGGAGGGTATTGTTCAGTTTCCAAGTATTTGATTTCTTTTCCCTAGTTTTTCTGTTATTGATCTCTAGTTTTATTGCCTTGTGGTCTGAGAAGATGTTTTGTAATATTTCGATGTTTTGGACTCTGCAAAGGTTTGTTTTATGACCTAATATGTGGTCTATTCTAGAGAATGTTCCATGTGCACTAGAAAAAAAAGTATATTTTGCAGCAGTTGGGTGGAGAGTTCTGTATAAGTCAATGAGGTCAAGTTGGTTGATTGTTGTAATTAGATCTTCCGTGTCTCTGTTGAGCTTCTTACTGGATGTCCTGTCCTTCTCCGAAAGTGGTGTGTTGAAGTCTCCTACTATAATTGTGCAGGTATCTATCTCGCTTTTCAATTCTGTTAAAATTTGATTTATGTATCTTGCAGCCCTGTCATTGGGTGCATAAATATTTAATATGGTTATGTCTTCCTGATCAATTGTCCCTTTTATCATTATATAGTGTCTTTCTTTATCCTTTGTGGTGGATTTAAGTCTAAAGTCTATTTTGTCAGAAATTAATATTGCTACTCCTCTTCTTTTTTGCTTATTGTTTGCTTGATATACTTTTTTCCATCCTTTGAGTTTTAGTTTGTTTGTGTCTCTAAGTCTAAGGTGTGTCTCTTGTAGGCAGCATATAGATGGATCGTGTTTCTTTATCCAGTCTGTGACTCTCTGTCTCTTTATTGGTGCATTTAGTCCATTTACATTCAGGGTAATTATAGATAAATAAGTTTTTAGTGCTGTCATTTTGATGCCTTTTTATGTGTGTTGTTGACAATTTCATTTTTCCACATACTTTTTTGTGCTGAGGCGTTTTTCTTAGTAAATTGTGAGATCCTCATTTTCATAGTGCTTGACTTTATGTTAGTTGAGTCGTTACGTTTTTCTTGGTTTTTGTCTTGAGTTATAGAGTTGTTGTACCTTTTTGTGGTTACCTTATTATTTACCCCTATTTTTCTAAGTAAAAACCTAACTTGTATTGTTCTATATCGCCTTGTATCACTCTCCATATGGCAGTTCAATGCCTCCTGTATTTAGTCCCTCTTTTTGATTATTGTGATCTTTTACCTATTGACTTCCATGATTCCCTGTTATGTGTATTTATTATTTTTTTTTTAATTAATCTTAATTTGTTTGTTTTTGTGATTTCCCTATTTGAGTTGATATCAGGACGTTCTGTTTTGTGACCTTGTGTTGTGCTGATATCTGATATTATTGGTTCTCTGACCAAACAATATCCTTTAGTATTTCTTGTAGCTTTGGTTTGGTTTTTGCAAATTCTCTAAACTTGTGTTTGTCTGTAAATATCTTAATTTCGCCTTCATATTTCAGAGAGAGTTTTGCTGGATATATGATCCTTGGCTGGCAGTTTTTCTCCTTCAGTGTTCTGTATATGTCGTCCCATTCCCTTCTTGCCTGTATGGTTTCTGCTGAGTAGTCAGAACATATTCGTATTGATTCTCCTTTGAAGGAAACCTTTCTTTTCTCCCTGGCTGCTTTTAAAATTTTCTGTTTATCTTTGGTTTCGGTGAGTTTGATGATAATATGTCTTGGTGTTTTTCTTTTTGGATCAATCTTAAATGGGGTTCGATGAGCATCTTGGATAGATATCCTTTCGTCTTTCATGATGTCAGGGAAGTTTTGTGTCAGGAGTTCTTCAACTATTTTCTCTGTGTTTTCTGTCCCCCCTCCCTGTTCTGGGACTCCAATCACCCGCAGGTTATCCTTCTTGATAGAGTCCCACATAATTCTTAGGGTTTCTTCATTTTTTTTAATTCTTTTATCTGATTTTTTTCAGCTATGTTGGTGTTGATTCCCTGGTCCTCCAGATGTCCCAGTTTGCATTGTAATTGCTCGATTCTGCTCCTCTGACTTCCTAGTGCGTTGTCTAATTCTGTTATTTTATTGTTAATCTTTTGGATTTCTACATGTTGTCTCTCTATGGATTCTTGCAACTTATTAATTTTTCCACTATGTTCTTGAATAATCTTTTTGAGTTCTTCAACAGTTTTATCAGTGTGTTCCTTGGCTTTTTCTGCAGTTATCCTAATTTCATTTGTGATATCATTAAGCATTCTGTAAATTAGTTTTTTATATTCTGTATCTGATAATTCCAAGATTGTATCTTCATTTGGGGAAGATTTTGATTCTTTTGTTTGGGGGGTTGGAGAAGCTGTCATGGTCTGCTTCTTTAAGTGGTTTGATATGGATTGTTGTCTCCGAGCCATCACTGGGAAACTAGTTTTTCCAGAAAATCTGCTAAAAAAAAAATGCAGTCAGATCCCTATCAGAGTTCTCCCTCTGGCTCAGGCTATTCAGATGTTAATGAAGCCGCCTGGGGAGGGTGGGGGAGGGATCAGAGAGATAGGAGAGTAGCACCTCAGAATATAGCCAGAGTTGCTTGTCTTGCTTGTAATGACTATATATCTGAGATTCCCGCGGGCGCCTCGCCTATGTGTGCTGGCTGTGTGGAGATTGCCCCCGGGGGGTCTGGCACGCTGGAGTCACGGTCAGATCCTCCGCTTCCAGCCCCACGCCCAGCATCAAGGCTCCCCTACTGGGACGGTGCACTCTCGACTCCAAAATCAGTCGCTGCCTCCCGGGGACTTCTCGTCCCTCCAGCCACGTGGCCGTGCCGCCCCCGAGAACCAGTTGGGCCTCCTCCCGGGGTTAGTTCAGATGGGTGGAGCAGCTCCCCGTGCTTGTGCCGTGACCGAGTGTCCTGGCTGGGATGCTGTTCTCCCCGCTCCAATACCAGTTGCTGCCTCCCGGGGACTTCTCCTACCGGCTGCATCCCACGCCGCCCGCACGACCCGGCTGGGCCCCTTCCCGGGGTTAGTTCAGGGGGGTGGAGCAACTCTCCGTGTTTATGCCGTACCTGCGTCCAGTCCAAATCCCTGCAGGACGGTTCCCCGGCTCGGACGCTGCTCTTTCTGCTCCAAGACCAGTCACTGCCTCCCGGGGACTTCTCCTACCGGCTGCGTCCCACGCCGCCCGTGGAACCGGCTGGTCCCCCTCCCGGGGTTAGTTCAGGGGGGTGGAGCAGCTCTCTGTGCTTGTGCCGTACCTGGCTGGTACGCTGGCTCCAGGCTCTGGAAACAATCGCTGTTTCCCTGTATTAGTTCGTTCTCCGTCTCTAAATCTGTGTTTGTTGTTCAGGGTTCGTAGATTGTTATGTATGTGATCGATTCACTTGTTTTTCCGAGTATTTGTTGTAAGAGGGATCGAGGTAGCGTCTGCCTAGTCCGCCATCTTGGCTCCGCCTCTATTTCTCTATATTTTTAACTGCTTATTTTAAAATAATTATATAGTCACACAAAGTTGCAAAAAAGAGTGCAGAGGAGCCCCATGTATCCTTAGTTCAGTTTCTCCCAAGGGTTACATGTGGTAACAAAACCAGGCTATGCCATTTTATCACATGTGTAGATTCATGTAAAAACAACCCTAATCGAGATACAGAACTCTTCCATCACCACAAAGACCCTATTCATGCTAGCCTGGTATATACAGTAATACCCACCCTCCTCCCCACCACTTCCCTAGTTCTTGGCAACTGCTGATCTTTTCTTTATCTCTATAATTTTGTTGTTTTGAGAATGCTATACAAATGGAATCACATAGTATATGACCTTTGAAATGGTATTTTTTTTACCCAGCATAATTTCTTTCAGATACATCTAAATTATTACATGTATTAATAGTTCACACCTTTTTATTGCTGAGTACTATTCCATGGCATGGATGTACCACATTTGTTTAACTACTGAAAAACCAACAAAACCAAACCCATTGCCACCGAGTCGATTCCGACTCATAGCAAACCTGCAGGACAAAGTAGAACCGCTCCATACGATTTCCAAGGAGCACCTGGTGGATTTGAACTGCTGACCTTTTGGTTAGCAGCCGTAGCTCTTAACCACTACGCCACCAGGGTTTCCCACCTACTGAAGGACAATTTAATTATTTCCAATTTTTGGCTATTAAAATAAAGCTTTTTTTTTAAAAGACTTTCACGTACATGTTTTTGTGTGGATATACATTTTCTTTTATCTGGGAATAAATGCTCAGGAGTGTGACTGTTGGTTAGATGATAAGAACATGTTTAGTTTTATAAGAAACTGTTCAGTTGTTTTCTAGAGTGGATATACAATTTTACATTTGGACTAGCATGTGTCTTGGTATAAAATTCTGTTTTACATATTCCTGTGTTTTCTATTACGAGGATTCATTTGGTTTCATCAGTGCTGGAAATTTTTCAGACATTAGCTCTTTGGATATTTTTCTTCCTCATTCTTCCTATTTTTTTTTTTCTCCTAGAAATGCCATTAAACGTAAATTGAGAGTTTCGTTCTATTCTGTATATCTATTTAACTCTTAATATTTTTAAATTCTTTATTTCAGTTTGCTAAATTTTAGGTACTTCTGTATTCCAGTTCACTAATTACATAACAACGTCTAAACTATGCTTTAGCCCATTTAGTGAGTTTGTTTATTTTAATCACTATATCTTTCATTCGCAGAAATTCCATTGGGTAATTTTAAACGTTTTCCTTTTTTTTTTTCTTTCATGTTTCCTTACTTTTTATGTTCCCAATTTCTTTTTATAATTCTAATAATTTCAGTATTCTTCTTTTATAATCTCTATTTAACATTTATATCACCTGAAGTTCCTGGATGTTTAATCTTATTTTCTGATGCCTGCTGTCTCTCACACATGATAGTTCAGTTTGTCTCTGTGTGTTTTTGCAATTTTGGATTTTGATTTAATTGTCATATTTCTCTATACAAATCACATTAACCCTGAGTTGAAGATGTGTACCTTCAGAGGTTTTCTATTAATTTCTGCCAGGTATCACAGGGTCAATTTTGCCTTTAGTTTAGAATTTCAAACCATGGGGTAGTTGTTAGTTAGGTGCTGTCGAGTTGGTTCCAACTCATGGGGACCCTATGTACAACAGAATGAAACACAGCCTGGTCTCGTGCCATCCTCAGAATTGTTGTTATGTTTAAGGCCATTGTTGCAGCCATTTAAAGTCTCCAGTCCAAGCCCGTGATTCTTAATTCTTTAAGCAGAATTTTACCATCCCTAACCCAAAACAAGGTATACCCACTTCAGTGTTGTCTCCCTATGCTAATGGGTGGATTTTTGTATTGAGGTCAGGATTTATGAGGGTTTTCTCAGTTCTAACATGAGACAGTCTAGGGACTGTCTCCTTTCTCAATGTGAACTTAAAACCTATGGGACTGGCAATTATTTTCCTGTCCACCCTACTGCTTTATTGTCATCATTCCTTCTTGCTGGTTCGTTCTTTGTTTTAGGATCCTAGGGGTTTCCCTTTATTTCCTGTGAGCTCAATCTTGCATTTAAAGCATTAATATATCCTGGTATTCCATACTGTGAAGGTTTGTAGGTTATCTAGACTACCATATTGTTGGAAATGAAAAATGATACAGGTAATTGTACATCAGAGAAACTTCAATGGTCCTTTGGCAGCTTGTATCTTAACCTCTTTCCAATATTACGCAGAATTTTAATAGCCACCATACTACAAACATTTGTTTGTTTTTCTGAGATAAATATTCCACAATGAGACATTCTAAAACATGGGTCATATTGCTTTTAGTCAAGTTTTATATATCTTTAAAAAGCATTCCATCTTATTTTCAAATGATGATATTATTACCTCATTTTAAAAACATAACTCTGCTTAGTAAGGCAAAGTAAGAACCAAGAAGTTATTACTGCCACAGGTAATCCTCCAAGGGGAAAGAAAGGAAAATACCCATCAAAGTGAGACCTACCTAGAAGAATTTGTTCCTTGTTATTTTATTCCAAATGGTTAAAAACTCAATCCCTGGGACTTTTTCTACTGGCCCTTGATTTACTCACAGAGACGTAGGATGATAGTGTCCCAAGGGAATATGAAATTAATTTAGTCTAGAGGTTATCAACTCAAAGTTTTGTGACACACCTTTGGGAGTTGTGTAGCAAATCACCTTTTTAAAATTAATGTATCCAAGATTCCAAATGATTTGCTTTTTAATTTTTTAAATAAATTAGACAGAGAAGGATTCAAGGTTATCTCGAGATGTCAGTCCCATTCATGTGCTTTCTGATACGCTTACTTGAGCAGAAGGAAAGGGGCTGAGTTATAAGTAGAGCATGGGTAATTGTGCACAACCCTGACGCTGCCCATGGGAGTATGTGAATATCATTTGTCATGTGTATTATGATGGAAAAAAGATTGAAAACTACTAACCTAGCCCAGCACATTCATTTTACAGATGCAGAAACTAAGGGCCTGCGAGATTTCTCAGCAGAAGTTAGTGGCTAAAATGGGATTTGAATTCAGGTTCTCTGACTTATAGTCTAGTACCCTTTCTACTATACCACAGTGAAAAGTGAATATTTTAATTACATCTAAATGGAAGGCAGGGTGCCACTGGGTTATTTCTGGAGTTCATATTTTTGTTGCTGCATTGAAGCATGCTCTCTTTCTCTCAGATTAAAGCTGACAGAGATGAAACCGTTTTGGGCAGATATCCTTGGGTTGGCTCCAGGGTTTCTAATCTGCATTTCATCATGATACAGGCACATGTTTCCATCATTGGTACACCCGTCTCCATCAGCCGGCATGTTAATCACATGCTAACCCAATTTCCTCTACGAATTTATTACTTACTCTTCATTTAAGTTCATGAAACCTAACGTGAGTCCAAAATAAGCATAACAGCCTGAACAAGAAGATCTTGGCTCAAGAACCATGCCTACTAGGCAACATATTCCAAAGATGAAACCTTAGGAAGAGTGGGAAAAAAAATCAGTTTTGTACCAATACCTTTGGGACTCTCTACAAAAGATTATTATAATGAAATTTTTTTGTTAGATGACATGGTAGAAGTTGAAATATATGGGCAAGTCATGTTTCGCAATTAAATGCAGCCCTTGTTTTAACTTTATGCAGTTCGGTTGTAGCAAATTGATCCACTATTTTCAAAATGAGAGGATGCCTTCAGAAAAGAGGAGAAGATGCTCAAGTGCATGGAGGGCAAATGGATGCTATAATGGGAAGGCATTTTGGAAGCAAAGTCGAAATGCAAATCGGTTGTTAGGAAGCTATTGAGATCCATCTGGTGGCTGCATGTGATGAATGCTAGAGATCCTGTCAATGGATATTCATATTGGCAATGGCAAGTGAAAGTAAAATAGGACAAGGCAGGCCACCGGGGTGTGGATGTTGGACTAAAACCCTTTTGCAAAAGTGCAGCAAACACTCATCACATGTTTTAGCTAGAGATCATGAAGGGAAAGTAGTTCTTTTAGATTAAAAAAAGAAGTCAGACCGAGAAGTGTCAGGGACTTCATAATTCCTTTGCTCTACTAGAAGGGAAATGTCTCTTTGTTTTCGGAACTTTCAGATTGTCTGTCAACATTCATTTATTCCACCTACATCTGTTCCTGAGCACTTGCTATATGCCGAGCACAATCCTAGGCACTTGGGATACAAAGATTAGATAGAACTATATCCCAGCTCTCAAGGAACTTGAAGTATGGTGGGAGAAGCAGACTCTAAACAAATACAATAAAGTTATACAGATAAGAACTAAGAGATACCTGTCATTAGTTATGCCTTCACTACCTGCCAGCTACTGTTTAAAGTAATTTACATATATTGTCTCATTTAATCCTCACAAGTACCCTATCAGATAAGAATAATAATTGCTTCCATTTTACAGGTGAGAAATGTCGAGGCACAGAGAGGTTAAATAACTTGTCCAAAGTCACACAGCTAGTCAATGTCAGAGTTGAGATGTCAACCCAGGAAACCGGGATTTAGAACTCAAGCTCTTAAACATTATGATATACTCTCTCTTTAACTAAAAAGATAATGTGAAATAACAGAGGGGGAAGCCACTCATCTACATTACGGGTGGAACAGAGTCAGGATAATGAAAGAGGGATACTTCAGAAAGGCTTTGCTGAGGAGAAGATTCCTGAGCAACATCTTGAAGAAGATAATGTGGAGAAGTACAGCATGGGGGCAAATGGGCAGAAGAGACAGCATGAGCCAAGTCACTGATCCTTGAAGCCAAATCACATATCTGTTCCTGGAACTCCAGGAAGCTGCACATGACTGCACCTTGATTTGAAGAGGTAAGTTTTGGGGGATAACACTGAAGAAGGAGTTAGGGGTAAAAGGGACTAGATCCTGAAGGACTTTTTGTGTATCTCTCAAGAATTCCAAGTTTATTCCCAGGGCAAGGGAGAGCCACTGAAGGGTACTAAGCAAGACAGAGTCTAGATTAAATACGCACTTAAGAAGAGGAGCTCAACTGCAGTGTGGAGCTGCGACGGAGGAGGGGCAGACTCAAAGGAATGAGAACAGTTAGAGGACCTTTATAAATAATTGGGAGTGGGGTGGGGAAGATAAAGGTGGATGATGTCATCTTAACTGAGAAGGAATGCAGGAAATGGCAGAATTAAATTTCAGGGTAACTGTCAAACTTCCATTCCATTTTGCTTTAAATTCTTAAACTTTGTTGAAGTCCAGAAGTTTTTTTTTTTTTTTTTTTTTTTGTAGGCCAGAAAAAAATGTAATTTTGAAGAAACAGACAAGGCCTCATGAGAATTTTTCTTTCTACAGGCCTTCTTGAATGGAATACAGTAATCAGTTGTGTCTGGCTTAATTATCTTGTACCTAAAAGCTTCCTTCTAATCAATAGTTTAAAAAAACAGTATCAAGGCTTAAAATGTAATTGGATCATTTAAAGTCATGGATATTTCTTAGCAAAAAAATCTTCCAAATGTTATCAACATACCCAGTCACAGTTCTATGCAGCCTTAGGTAGGAAATGATTCCAATCTCCCAAGTTTTCCGTGATGGAAATATTCAATCCGATAACACCAGGGTGAGAATAATGAAGCCTTGAGAGGATGTGTTTCATCAAGTAGAAAATAATTTTAAAGGCGTTCTTAAGGATGCAAAAGTGGCTGTGAAAAAATACTGACTTCCTGCCAAAGAGAGGATTTATTCCAGCCCATCAGAAAAAGAAAAAATAGAAAAAAAGACGACACCTGTTGGTAGTTTAATGCTAATATGAATTCTGTTTTCGGGCTGGAAATTATGCATCAACAAAAATATAAATATAATTTTTTTCACAGCTGTGTAAGTGAAAAAACATATGTTGAGAAATTAGAGATGACTATTATCCATTATTCAAAATTTCCACGGCCACTGAGTGAATCCAGTGTTGGAATTAGAAACGTACAAAGCTTTTTAATTAATTTAATTTACATTGTTGGCTGAATGAAATGCCATAAATAATTACAATATTGAAAATTCTTCCCTGTTCTCCATAAAAACTGCTCTGCTGATCACTGGGGCCAGTCTGGCTGTTAATTTTCTGGGTTTCCCCAGGAGACAACTGAAGCAGGGTTAGTGGGGTTGAAAGAGAAGCCATAAGCTAGAGGCAGGTGGGCCGAGGCCACCACAAACACTTCCTCCGAAATTCAGATCTGACTTCCTAGCAAGATCTGCAGTTGACTAATGAATAAGAAATACCACACAGGCTGCTTGTTCTGAAGTTAATGGAGACTAAGAAAGCAGAATTAGTTTAAAAGTGTTTCTTGAGAACTATTTTCTATATGCTTGGAAGTATGATGGATGGAGAGCACGCACGTGTGCAAGAGATATAGCTGCCATCACACTGACTCCGACTCACAGTGACCTTATTTACAACAAAATGAAACGCTGCTCTGGGCCTGTGTCAGCCTCATGATCTCTGGCATGTTTGAGTTTATCACTGTGACTAGTGTGTCAATCCATCTCATTGAAGGTATCCCCCACCCTGGTCAACCCTCTACTTCTCCAAACATGATGTCCTCCTCAAGTGATTGATCCCTTCTGATGACGTGTCCAAAGCAAGCGAGTTGGATGATATTCGGTTGTGATGCACAAGATTTTCATTGGCTTATTTTTGGAAGCAGGTTGTCAGGCCTTTCTTCCTAGTCTATCTTAGCCTAGAAGCATCACTGAAATTTACCCACCATAGGTGACCCTTCTGGTATTTGAAATACTGGTGGCATAGCTTCCAGCAACACAGCAACACGTAAGTCACCACAATATGACAAAATGACAGGCAGGTGTGGAGGTATATGGTAGATGCTATGACATCAGAGGTATTATTTATTCTATGTGACCCTGAATAACTTACTTTCCTTTTTTTAGTTTAGTTTCTCACATCTATAGAGGTTAGAATTAGATGGCTTCTCTTGAGGTTCTTCCTGGTTTAAAAAACTTGGATGATTCTCTTAAGTTCTCTAAATTGGAGTCACATTCTTCATAGTCACACAAAGTTGAAAAGGCTGGCACACCTAAACTGGTTAACTAAAATAGTAATAAAAAATAATAAAATGAAAAATACCAAGAGGAAGGGTTTACCAGGTCTTACTATGAGTAGTTATTATTGTGAGCACACTGTACTAAGTATGCTCTGTGCATCATCCCATCCAGTCTTCAAAGCAATCTTCCAGCACAGGCCCCACTACACAGATGAAGAAATCAGTGCTCAGATTTAGGATTATAGAGGTGACGAGTGGTCAGGGAGGGAACTGCTGACTCTGGCACCCTACCCTTTAACCGCTGCTGCACACTGCCAATAACAATAACAGGGAAACGTTATGGAGGCTTGCATGCACCTGGACATGAAGGCACGGTGGTATAAGCGAAAGATCACGTGGCTTGGAGTCAGACAGACCTGGGCATTTATCTTAGCTCTGCCACATGGTACTTGTGCAACTTTGGGATCTCCAGGCCTGTTCCCTCATCTGTAAAATGGGAATATCAATATTTACCTAATTGGGTTGTACTGAGGCATTAATAAGATAATACTAAATGCCTGATACGATGCCTGCCACATAGCATATAAATATATGCTATTTTCTTTCCTCTCTCCCTCCCTCCTTTCCTGTAATCTCATTTCTTTCAGATTCTGACCAATTTCTTTCCAGTTTTCTGCTTGTTCTATTAGTGTCCAATGCTTGTCTATAGTGATTTCGAGCTTTTAAATGTCATCATTTGTTCAAAGTAGGGAAGCCACATGCCCATCATACTTGAAACACCCCTAACATCCGAAACTTGCCCTGATCCTGGGTCAGGCTTAGAGGACACTGATTAGCATATGGCATCTCCATGCAGGGAGAGAAAGTTGGAGACGGGCATCTGCAAACTGCAGCCCTTCATTAGCCTGTCTGCTAATACTGATGTTACAATTTTCTAGTCAACTTTTTGCTCACCCAGCCCTCCCTCAGCTCTTCGCCTCTGATCTGCAACCAACCCCCTCCTCCAATGCAGCTTCCTTCAGGAACTCCACCTTGTAAGATGTGGCCAGTTGTGTCCTGTGATGCCACAAGCAATAGATAGTCTTACAGAAGGAGGAAATGGTTGATGATTGACCTGAGCCTGCCAGTCATTCATCACATCCTACAATCTATGCAGTCGCCTCCTGGTGTTCAAAACTGTAGCATTTTTGGACTTAGAATTTTCTTCAGGGGCAGAGAAGTAGATATAAACAACATTGGACTTGGAATCAGAAGGAAAAGTGGATCTCAGATATAAGAATCTAGTAGGTACCAGGCTCTTAATTTTGCATACACATGCACGCACGTACACACACACGGAGTAGTTAACAGTTATTATGCACATGTACTATTTCAAGTGCTTTTAAAATATTAGCTCGTTTAATTCTCACCACTCTATAAGATAGGTACCATTAACATCTTCATTGAAGCAATGAGGAAACAGCACAGGCAGGTTGAGACATCTGTCCAAGGCCACATATCTTGTAAGTAAGTGGCAGAGGTAGGATTTGAGCCCAGGCAACCTGGGGCCTGAATTCAGGCTCTTAGCCATTATATTATGCTGCCCCTTGGTAGAAAGGCAACAGAAATCTTGTAGAAAATATGACTGCTACCAGTAGCTGTTCATTTTCAGCACAAAAGAGTAGGTATATTAGAGGGTAGCCCCTAGCCGTAAGCATTTTGAGTGCTGTGGGCATTTGTCAGTGTAATTTATAGGAGGAAAGTAGAGTGTTGATTAATCTATCCAATTGTTAAAATATCTTCTTCTGTATTGTTATTATTCCTAGTATATAGGTGAAGAAATCAAACGCAAAGAGCGTATGTAATTTCCCCCAGGTCATGCAGAACATAAAGGTAGATTCTAAATCAAAACTATATGGTCTCTTACCCCAACCTCATTGAAGGCCTACTTCTTTATGACATGAAGACTCCCAAAACAAGATCATCTATTGGCAGTCTTTATATGCAGAATTTCTAGAACCAACTTTGCCTTCAAAAGACATAGTCACTGTCACCATTTCTCATTGGTATTGTCTCAAAATAACAGGCATAACATCCACAAAGCAGGGAGTAATTTACACTTTAGGTAGACCTGAGAGCAATGAATATGCTTTACACAGACTAGGTACTTAAAGCATACACGTTAAGCCAGTGAACCAAGTTGGTGATAAGCTCTAGCTTCATGACAAAAACAAAAAAACAAAACAATTGCCATTGAGTTGGTTCCCACCCTGACAATCCCATGTGTGTCAGAGTAGAACTATGCTCCATAGGGTTTTCAATGACTGATTTTTCAGAAGTAGATCACCAGGCCTTTCTTCCTGGTGCCTCTGGGTGGACTTGAGCCTTTCAGTTGGTAGCCAAGTATATTAACCATTTGCACCACCCAGAGACTTCAGCTTCATGATAAAGGCTGAAAAGATGCAGTACTAGGGATGGGAACAAACTCCAGAGAGGTATGGGGCAAACAGCTATTTCAGTAGGCCAACAATGGCAAATACTTGGCATATACGGTACCACTTCCCTCCCCTGTGTCCTTAAAAGGCCTGGATAATCAACATAGTGCAGTCAGCATTACTTGAGCTTAGAGCCCTCTCCGAATTTTCCACGGGGTATCCACAGCAGCCACTACCCACTGTTAAGAACTAGACATGTGGGGTTGACACCTATTTCCCAGCCCTGAATAACCTGAAAAATAGTTTCAGTTTATTCAATCTTATGACCAATGTGATACAATCAATAATACATTTTGTATTATCATTTCAAATATTCCTTTCTAACTGAGGAACTCTGAGAGCTCATGTGTGACTTTGACAGGCAAGAAAGAGTCCTCCAGAAGGTGAAATGGCAGAGCAATGGGCCTGAAAACTGGCCCATCATGCTTGGCTTTGTTATATGGACGCCAAAAAAGGGGTCTGAGGCTACTTTGAGCAAGAGTAGCCTTGGGCCCATGGGACTTGGGCCACCTGAGCTAAACCTTCCCAATTTATAAACCTCCCTTAACTGACAGATGCACTGGTAACCACCCCCTCCAATGCATCTAAGACAAGCCTGTCAGAGGGAGCATTTTCATGTACACTTCTGACTACGTTTCTCCCCTCTTCAAAGGCCTTTTATGGCTCCTCATGGGCTGCTGGATAAAAAACCAAGTTCCTTGATCCATCATGGATATTACAATCCTAGTTCTATTCTCAACTCTGAGGCTTTCCAAATTAAATTAACCATTTAAATTCTACAGCCCAAATGAGCTGTGTGACCATGGGCAAATTCATCAAACCCTCTGTGCTTCACTTATTTCACTTAGAACAGTGCCTGACACTTAGCACTCAATTAATGTCAGCTGTTACGTATTTTTTTTTGTTATGTATATTTTTGGTTGTGTATAATGATATGTATTTTTTCCCATGTCTGTTGTACATCTGTAAATGCATGTCTGCTTCACAGTATTATACGATTTATCCATGCTTGTCTCTATCTCTGTCTTTTTCACTCTCCAATCCTATATCCCAAATTCAGAGGATATTCTCCCCTTTACGAAGAAGACTCCAGGTTTGCAGGCAGGCCCATCTCCCAGGATGGCTTGGATACTACAAATCTTTTCTCAGTACCCACTGACAATTCTCTTGCTGTTTGAGAAACTGAATCCACAGAAGAAAGACAGGAGTGGAAAGGCTGTGCTCATAAAAGTGGGAGTTTTTTTTTGCAAACCCTTATCCCTGGCTTCTCTTATCTTAACCTGCATTCCTACACGCAGATATACAGTGCCCCCAATTAACTGGTGGTGGCTACATTTTTCCAGGGGAGCAAACCCATTTGGCCTTCCTGTTCCTACTGCTCTCAGGGTTCAGTTGGGAAGGTTGGTGATTGGCCTTTCTGATTATCAGCCTGTAAGAGTTTGTTAAATTGGCACATGACTGAAGCAAAAACCATTGTGGGCTCCATTCTGATTCGGCATGCAGCATTTCCTATGAAGGGGGAAAGAAAAAAGAAATGATTTTCAATTCCAATTTTGGTTTAGTTTTCCTCTCTGCCTGTTTTTTTGTGACAACCTTGTCAAAACGAAAACTGAAGATTAGCTAGGACACGAAACCCAGGAGAACATTTGTAGCTATTTATCAAAGACAAGGGCAAGCAAGTTTCCTGTTGATGGATAGACAAGCTGGAGTGGTGTTAGTTTTATTCTTGGATAAAAATATAGGATCTTTCCAATAACCCATCCCATTTTCACTTCCACTTACACGTCCTCTGAGCAAGAGCTGTTGCAGATCAATACGGTGCATGAAGAAGAAAGGAAAGGAGCATGGAGGGGGAGCGACGGACAAAAGTGAGGAAAAGAGGAAGGCAGATAGAAAGGGAGGTAAACGCTCCTACAAGTCTTCTCTGACACCAGCTATAAATATCCTCTCTGATATCAAATACGCACATAGTTCTTCTTCTGATTCTAAGGAGCCCTGGTGGCGCAACAGTTAAGTGTTTGGCTGCCAACCAGAAGGTTGGCAGTTTGAACCCATACAGTGGCTCCACTGGGAGAAGGACCTGGTAATCTGCTCCCATAGAGATTAAAAACCAGAAAAACAAACCCATTGCCATCAAGTTCATTCTGACCCATAGTGACTCTATAGGACAGAGCAGAACTGCCCCTGAAGGGTTTCCAGAAGCAGACTGCCACATCTTTCTCTTTGGAGCCACTGGTGAGTTCGAACCACCAATCTTTTGGTTAGCAACTGAGTGCTTTAACCACTGTACCACCAGGGATTCCTCCATAAAGATTACATCCTAAAAAACCCTCTGGGGCAGTTCTAGTCTGTCACATGTGGTCTCTATGAGTTGGAATGGATTCAACAGCATCTAACACCAACAACAACCTTCTGACTCTATCCACCTGGAGCTTAGTCAGATCTCATAAGTTAAAGGGCACAGTTCTCCAGACTGCCAAGTCTTCTTAAGATTTTGGAAACCAGCCATGACCTCAAGGATCCCTAAGACCTCTTTACTTCTGACCTGTTGGCTACAAATTTGGGATTTCCATTATCCCCTCAGGATACAAACCATAAGCTCAGAAGCCCTTGGGACCCCTCATTTTTTACCAGCTGGCTGTACCTTCAGGGGTACCTACCACCTCCTTGGGTTTAATAGTTCATTAGAATGACTCACAGAACCCAGGAAAGTGAGGGTGAGGTCTAGGAGGGTCCCAAAT
The DNA here is from genome assembly GCF_030014295.1 of Loxodonta africana. Classification (NCBI taxonomy): domain Eukaryota; kingdom Metazoa; phylum Chordata; class Mammalia; order Proboscidea; family Elephantidae; genus Loxodonta; species Loxodonta africana. The sequence goes on from NC_087344.1 coordinate 96,596,651, forward strand.
GCAGACCTTCCATATTCCAAGGATATGTCATCCTCCCATGCACTAATGTCTGTCACCAACCAGGAAGCCCACCTGAGTTTCACTGTCCAGAGTTTTTATTAGGGTTTCACTATAGAGGCTTGATTGATTGAATCACCACCCATATGGTTGAACTCAATCTCCAAGCAACCTCGTCTCCCTGGAAGTTGGGTTGATATCATGCTGTGGGTCTTTCTGGCATGGCCAGCCTCCACCCAACATTAGTCACTTCATTAGCATAAACTCTCAGGTTGATCTGGACCGCCTTCATGAATAACAAAAACTCTAATCACTGGGGAAGTCCCAAGAATTTACCTCTGACACAAATGGTTAAGCACTGGACTACTAGCCCAAAGGTTGGCGGTTCAAACACACCTAGAGATGCCTTAGAAGACAGGCCTGGCAATCTGCATCCAAAAGTTCATAGCCGTGAATACCCTATGGAGCAGTTTCACTCTGCACAAATGGGGTTGCCAAGAGCTGAAATTGACTTACAGCAACTACCAACAACCTCCCAGGAACCAGGGTCAAAAGACCAAATTCTTTGTGTAAAGTTAACTGCGCATCCACAGGGAGGCGAGAGGGAACGAGGGCAAGAGGACATTCTCAGAGTCCCTGTCCTTAGTCACTAGGCAAACTGCCACCCACAGCAGTAATACTTGGTCTTACTGACTTGTTTCCCTCCTTTCTGGAGCACACCTGCAACTCCTTCATGCTCACTTCAAACCATGAATGAAGCCCTGAAATTAGCCAGTTTGGTAATTTTCTTGAAAACCAGAGGCTTAATGGTGAAGTCACATGACAAAATGCACAGCCTTTTGTCATCTTGCTGTTTCCCCTCACCTCCTGCCAGGATGTTCAATCCCTCTTTTCCTCTCCAAGTCTGACCGAATCACAAGATCTTCCTGCCTTGAGCAGTCTCTGGAGAGTATGGTCCATCCACCCCCTGCCCAAGTAGGAAGAAGGGAGCAGCCCTGCCAGACTGGCCTGCTTTCTCCAACACTCCCACCTCCTGGCGATCAGGAGGGTGAATATTCCCCCACTTCCTAGTGTCTGTTTCTAAGGCAAAGCCTTGGGCAGCTTTGCATCAGAATCCTGTTTCCTTTGCTTGGCTTCCTCCCCCACAGCTTTGAAGTTACATGTAAATCCCATTGCGCCTACTTAGTATGATTAAGAATGTTGCAACATAACTCGTATGAACTTCCTACTTGTAAATCCCTTAAAAATAACTTTTTCCCTCGCCCTCGGTGAGCAGTCTTGGTGACAGCAGCTCCAACTTACTCTTTTCCTTGCATGATGAAATAAAGATGCTCTTCTGCCTTACCACCTTAGTCTCTCATTTATTGGCCAATGTGAGTCATGCTGAGCAAGAACCTGGGGTCTCCACCTGGTAACACTACAGTGTCTACCACAGAGGTGGCGCTCATTAAATGGTGAATGAATAAACACACGAATGAATGTAAGCAGATTACCCCATAGTGAAGATATAGTTGCCCAAGTTAACTGATAAAAATAGAAGGTGTTAGGTGCTACCAAGGAGATATAAACTCTGTCCCAGGAGAGACGGCACAGTACATGGTCAAGTGCAAGGGTTGTGGCCTTATATAAACTGGAATACAGTTGCTGACCCCATAGTTTACCAGCTGTTATGATTGAATTGTGTCCCCCAAAAATGTGTGTCAACTCGGCTAGGCCATGATACCCAGTATATGTGATTGTCCACCATTTTGTCATCTGATGTGACTTTCCTATGTGCTATAAATCCTATCTCTACGATGTTAATGAGGTGGGATTAGTGGCAGTTATGTTAATCAGGCAGGACTCAAGCTACAAGATTAGGTTGTATCTTAAATCAATCTCTTTTGAGATATAAAAGAAAGAAGTGAGCAGAGAGACAAGCTCCAAGAAACAAGAGCTAGGAGAATAGCATGTCCTTTGGACCAGGGGTCCCTCTGCTGAGAAGCTCCTCTACTGGGGAAGATTGATGACAAGGGCCTTCCCCTAGAGCCAACAGAGAGAGTAAGCCTTCCCCGGAGCTGGCATCCTGAATTTGGACTTCTAGCCTCCTAAACTGAGAGAATAAGTTTCCCTTTGTTAAAGCCACCCACCTGTTACTTCTGTTACAGCAGCACTAGATGACTAAGATACCAGTCATGCACTGTGGTTTCTTCATCTTGGAAAATGGAAATACTACTACTCCTAAGAGCTGTTAACTATATACCTTCCTGTCCCTATTTTAAACAATACTGAAAAGAAGCAAAAATGACTACTTTCTCTAGAAATACTTCTAGAAGATTAGAATGTGAATGAACTAAAATAGCTTATCAAGACTAAGAGTGTGTTCTTCAAGACTCCCTTTAAGATCCTCACCTTGCTGAGCCCACCAATCCAAAGCTATTATGTTGTAAACTGTGCAGTCACAACCAGTTCCCATCTGACAACACCTGCTTTAAAATCACCCAGCCCAGACCCTAAAACTTTATAAACTTCCTCCTCTCCCTGTTGACCTTCCCCTTCTGACATTAAGTATTGAGGTGGTATTTTCCCCTCTGCAGTAGTTTTTTTTTTTTTTTTTTAGTAGTTAAGTAGTTAAATCAACTTAGCTTTGCTCTGTCAAGAGGCATTTTCAGTGGTCTTTTTGGGGGAGCTGATAGCTGGTAGTATTTCACAGGTTATTTTTTGAAAGGAATATATTAGATAAGGAAAGAAAAAAAATGTTTAGCTTCATGCCTGACACTTAGTAAATACTTCCTAAATAATATTCTTATTATCACTATGGCCAGAGAACAGATACATTACTTCTAGCAAGGAAATTCACTCATTTCTCCATTATTTCAACAATCCACCATTAGACCAGTATATCTGGCCCTGTTCTAGTCCTTGGAGATACAGAGATGTGTAGTTACTGTCTTGAGGAGCTTGTGAATTTGGGAAGGAAACATGAATAAAATCAAAGTTGTAGCAGAGTATGACTAACCGAGGTTAAAAGGGTGCATGAAGTATAAGGAAAGGAGTCATTGTTTCGCCTTTAGGAGTGGGGAATAGAGTACTCACCTCTGCCTGGGAGTGATGGTGGCCTGAATGCTAGAAGTTGAACAGAAGTTTTTCAGGTAGGAGAATGGGATTAGGAAAGCCCTTAATTAAGAGGGAACAGGACAGGCGGTGCCAAAGGGCATGGGATACAACTAGGATGAATTTAGGGAACTTAAGCTAGTTCTAAGGAGACCTGGTGGTGCAATGGTTAAGCTCTCAGCTGCTAAATGGAAGGTCGGCTAGGAGAAAAAATCTGGCAATCTGCTCCTATAAAGATTAAAAAAAAAAATTTTTTTTTTTTTTAATAAAGATTACAGTCTAGGAAATCCTACGGGGCAGTTCTACTCTGTCATATGGGATTGCTCTGAGTCGGAATCGACTCGGCAGCATACAACAACAAACTAGTTCTGGAGTGCATTAGTGATTCACTGGTAGAATTCTGGCCTTCCATGCAGGAGACCTGGGTTCAATTCCCAGCCAATGCACCGCATGAGCAGCCACCACCCAGGCATGTGTCATAGAGGCTTGTGTGTAGCTACGATGCTGAACAGATTTCAGTGGAGCCTCTAGATTAAGACCAACCAGAAAGAAAGGCCTGGCAATCTACTTCCAAAATTTAGTCAATGAAAATCCTGTGGTCACAACTGTCTTAAATACACCAATCATGGGGATGGAGCAGGACTGGGCAGTGTTTTGTTGCTTTGTACATGGGGTCGCTTTGAGTTGGGGGCCAACTCAAGAGCAGCTAACACAACCATCACCACAACAGCAGTCTAGGTCTACACCACAGAGCTTGGGGATGGAGCTGCAGAGGCGGGCAGGTATAGCTCAACAGGTGGATTTGACTGAAAGTAGAGGCTCTTGGGCCTTATTTGGGGGAACAGAATCATTACTACCCTAACAGCCAAAGTGTCCTCAGCATTTACTAAAAGCCAGTTGCTGCTCTAAATACTTCATATGCATTAATATCATTTAGTCTTCACAAAAACTCTATGAAGAAATTTCTATTCTTATTATCATTTTACTGATGAGGAAAATCGAGGCACAGAGAAGTTAAGTAACTTGCTCAAAATCACAAAGCTCCAGAGCGAGAGAGCCAGGATTAGAATCTAGGCAATCTGGCTGCCAAGTCCATGCTCTTAATCACTACCCTAGCTGAGAGCTACTTCTTATGGGGTCAGGTTTCTGTTTGGGAATGATCATGTTGGTAGCAAAAGGGAAAGAAATACCAGAGGCTAAGACTGGATATAAAAGGAATGAATGAATAGTAGATCTTATCCTAAGGAGCTTATTAAAGGTTTTAAAGAATGTGGTGTCAAGTTGAGTGTGGATTTAGCAAAATACCAGTAAGGCAGCCACAGGCATGAATGATGGAGAGAGACCATATGGATGCACAAAGACCAGTAAGGAGGCCATTGCAATCGCCCAGGCCAAAAAGAGGTGATTAAACCTACAATTCAACTTCAGAATACAGAAGGGGAGCTACCCAGGCTGTCATTACTCCAAATATTTATTCACATCTCAACCCTAAACTAAGCCAAGGGACTTCATATAACAGGAAATTCAAGCCAGCACATAAACTGAAACCGAATCTGTTGCCATTGAGTCGATTCCGAATCATAGCAACCCTATAGGACAGAGTAGAACTGTCCCATAGGGTTTCCAAGAGGCAGTTGGTGGATTTGAACTGCCGACCTTTTGGCTAGCAGCTGAGTTCTTAACCACTGCACCACCAGCCAGGACACGGGCACTGCTATTTTAGAGAAAAAATGTCAGGCCTAGCTGCTCCATCGAGAAGTTTCCTAACCATAATTGATGCGTTAAACCCCAGCAGCTGTTTACACAACTCTGTGGGCACCCATAGGAATAGCAGTCGGCGAGTGCTGCTAAGTGATGGTGTGTCTTAGACTAAGACAGTCTGTGCGTCTCCTGTTCCTTCACATCTTATTACCTGGCTATTAGGCAGCACATCTGTAATTCGCTACAATCACAGGTAGGCCAGGCGATGACGGCACCATGGTTGTGATGAACGGGATTCTGTCCATAATACCAGAGGGCTAAAAATGTTCCACAAATGGCTACTAGTTCCTCGGGCACTTTCATAACATACAGAGAAAAGTCAGTGTCTCCTTCTCTCCTAATGGAGTAGTTGGAAGAATTCTGCTTAATTTCTACATTTAACTCTAGAGTGCCACCTTTTCACAGCCCAGAGATGCAGATAAACAAACACTGGCCAAGTTCCATTTTCAAGGCTGAGGGTTAAAAGGCAAGAAAGAGATTGGGCTTGTGTGCTGCAGTCCTTGCTGTTTGCCCTCCAGTCCTTGGCAAGAGGGTTTCCAAATACTATTTGACCAGGGGCTTCCTTTCTTGTGGAGCATCTAATGGTGTTAACGGTCTATTGATGACTCTCAGGAACACTCTGACCTACAAGCTGTGTTCTGGGGTCAAAGCTGACCTTCGTGTGCTATAGGAGGATTGTATCAGGATTGTGCGTAAAAAACCAGTTCTGCTTAATTGGTTTGCTCCCCAACTTAGGTTAAAGCCTATACTATATTGAGCATGGAGTACTTAAAAAGGACACTCCTTAAACTATTGTGATCAGCGGTTGGGGGTGTGAAGAGGTGGTGGGAACTTTAGTGGAATCTAAGTTTCTTCCTGATGAGAGAAACCCATTTTCGAAATGAGCCAAACTCAAAAAGTTGCACTTCGAACCTAAAGAAAAAAACTAGAACGCCCTTCCCATCAGAACAGAAGGCAGGCCCAGGAACAAGACAGCCTGAAAGAGAGAACACCTGGCCATTTTCTGGGCTAAAAAACAAAGCAGATTAACAGTGCTTTACAGAACCTCTGAGAGCTGACCTTTCCTTAGAAATATGACTGGTAAAGACTTGAGTTTACTATCTGCACTTCAAGCAGTCAGCATTGATTTTCAGAGAAATAGCTCCACAAACAGGAATGAGGACCCTGATGAAAGAAAAGAGCATCCCAGCAACCTCAGCTGTGGGACAAATGCGGCATGGACACACACAAGAAGGTCAGCAGAGACTAGACTTCATGCGTCGGGGAATGTCCCCTGGACCTGATGCTCTTAGCTGTACTTATGTCAGAATCTGCCTGAGGGGCCATCTAGCCTAGTGGTTGAACAGTCTCAGGAGTCTGCTTGCCTGGTTCAAATCCTAATATCGCCTCTAAACATAGACAAGTTACCTAATCTCTTCACACCTCAACTTCCACATCTACAAAATGGGGACAATAATAGTACCCCCGTCTATGGCATAATAATTAAATGAGATGACACATTTAAAACATTTATCATCATGCCATATATAGTAGAAGCACTATCAACGTTATTATTACTCTGAATCTTTTATCTTTTGTTGTAACTATTCATGCTTATGTCAATCTTTTTTTTTTTTTGGCTTATTGCAGAGTGGTTTCAGTATTTGTAAGAACTCTTAATGAAGTCCCTAATGTATAATTTCTCCACGTTTTGTTAGAGATGGAGATCTGAGTTCAGGGAATTGTTAAGTGTCTAGTGCTTCCAATGGGTAAAACCAAGTAAGCAGGTCCCCTTACAATATGTGGTCTTAATGAAGTTTGCTTCTGCCAAGGTGTGTGTCAATAATTTCTGTACCAAATGCTATTTGGACACAGAATGGGCAGAGTTCAGATCCAGGGTCTAGAGGTGGGTAGCTGTACATATTTCTCTGCCAACCACTGGTAGCACCTGCCGCTTGGAGGCAGCTAGTGCCCCACACCCCTGAGCTTGCAGGTTACACACATAGACCCTGCTGCAGGTGATAGGACTCAAGCAATCTGTCCATGCTGCACCCCCAGCTTGTCTCCCCTGAGACAGAGGAGGGTTGAGCAGGACTTTGGCCATAGCTGCCCAGGTGCAGGTATAGAGTTGGGGATCTGGGTGAAGGGTGGCAGGGGACAGGGATGGGGAGAACCTGGAAGTCAAGTAAACGGTGGAGCAGAGCAGACGAAAGCTGTGTCTACATTCCTAACTCACAAAACTCCTAGTCTCCAGGAGCCTATGTTCCACTGGCCCTCCAGAAGACAAAATGGCATGTTGGCAGGCAGGGGACAGCGGCTGATTTACTCCTTGCCCTTGTCGCTTCTGCCATCTACAAACTTACAACAAGGGCAACACCATTGTGGGCAACAACATCTGTTATGTCCTCAGTGTTTACATGTGTAACTCACCCCACCCCACCCCTCATAAAAACTTACCATTATTTTCTCCATTTTCCAAATAAGCAGAACAAGATTAAGTAACTTGCAAAAGGTAACCCGGCTGGCACAGGGAGCCAGGATATAGTCCCATGGCTGGTGAACATCACAGACCCTGCTCTTACCACTGTACTGTGCTTTTGGGGTATCTGGGCATCGGTCATCAAATTCTGATTCCCCCTTAAACTGAGCACCCACTGCATGTAAGTTAGAGCTCTGTGGTTCAGAGAAGCATTTGTCAGTGGGCTGAGGTGCTCAGGGCAGGTATCATGCAGGATATGACCTATATTAACTCATTTCATTTTTCACACAACCCAGAAGCAGAGAAAACAAGAGGCTCAGAGAGGTTAAGTTTCTTGTCCTGGTTCACACATCTATTCAACAGCACAACAGGAACCTGGAACCAGGGCTGCTGGCTCCAAAGCACTGAGCTTCTGAGCAGTGGCCCTCAATTGTCTCATCAAGGGGGCAGGCCTAGAAGGAGACCATCAGTGATATGTCAAACAGTATTTGAAGACTGGCTAGTTTAGGCCAAGAGGGAAATGGGAGAATTCTTTCCTTTCCCCTAAACCAAGTACAGAAGTCTCCAGTCTGAAGGGAGTAAGGAGGAGGATATTTGTAAACAAGGTCAGTGCAAAGGCCTGTAGATTTCAGGCTGGACTGGAAGTGGGACATGCTTGGGGAACTTTGAGTACTAATGGCTATCTCTCATATGAGTTGTTGAACAATTTCAGAACAAGAACTGGGCTTTCTTCCTCTCTGATCTGTAGGATCAAGCTCAGCTTCCAATACAGTTTGATAAGTGGTTGGATGGGTGGATAGGTGGATGAATGAAAGAATCAGTGAACAGATGGATGGACATCACCAGTGTATTTCTTATGGTTTCTTTCTTATTTGTGATTCCATGGGCGGGGATTTATATCTGTTTGAGAATCATCTCTGCTTCTGCACAATGACATGGGCCTGGGCCAGGAACTGACTACATTTCAGCAACTCTAGTCTTTAGGCTCTCCTGTGACTTCAGGGTAAGGGCATTAGTGGAACAGGAATCCTATAGTCAAGTCCTTTTGGAGGAACTAGGCAGGGTATGCAGAGATCTAATTAAAATCCCAGTATAATCACTGTGGGGTGCTATGCAAGCCATCTCTCGAGCTTCAGTGTCCTCATTTATGAAACGTAGACACAAACCTCTGCTCTATCTAGCATTAGGGTGGAGTCAAATAAGGGAGAATAAAGGGTAAACTGTGAAGTGCTGTGCTCCTATAAAGCAGTTCCATTAGCACCTGCAGTTCAGTATAGTCCTGGTTCAGGCCTGGTAGGAATAGATTGCTCATGTCAGAACAGGGCAGCAGACTGAGCAGGTCTAAGGCTCATCAGCATTGAGACCTAATGCTACTATTTATCAGGGAAATGGCACTGCTGGAGAGAGTACTCCTGATTATCAGAAGGAAATAAATCCCGAAGTCCTCCACCTGCTTATGTTCCCTTGCCATTAAATCCGGAGGAAATAAACTCCCAGTGCAGGATGGTATACTGACTCCTAAGGATAGTTACTGGCTTTAAAAATCCATCAGTACCTATGTGTCGGGAGAACCAGCTGCAAGGCAGAAGTCAGAGCCAGATCTTAGAACCCCAGTGAGAAATGATGCCGGCTCCTAGTCCAGGGCAAGGTGAAGGTAGAAAGCAGGTGGTAAGGCTACCTCACAGTTTGTGTCCCAGAAAGGAGGAGAGACTGGGCCTGAGTCAACGCAATTTCAATCACGACAGATCTCGGTAGGCCACTCACAGCCACTTCATGGGTACACGACAGGCATGAAGGGTCCTGTGCTTTGCTAAGTGCTCTGCTGTTGCTGCCTGGAAATTCTTAACAAATTCTGAACACCCAGTGTCATGGGCTGAATTGTGTCCCCCCCCCCCAGTATGTGTTCAATTGGCTAGCGCATGATTTCCAGTATTGTGTGATTGTCCTCCATTTTGTGATCTAACTTTCCTAGAGGTTGTAAATCCTAACCTCTATGATATTAATGAGGCGTGATTAGAAGCAGTTATGCTAATAAGGTAAGACACAATCTATAGGATTAGGTTGTATCTTGAGTCAATCTCTTTTGAGAGATAAAAGGAGAGAGAAGTGAGTAGAGAGAGGGACCTCTTTACCACCAAGCATGACGAGCCAGGAGAAGAGTGCATCCTTAGGACTCTGGGTCCCTGTGCAGAGAAGCTCCTCGGCCATGGGGAGATTGAAGACAAGGACCTTTCCCTAGAGTCGACAGAGAGAGAAAGTCTTCCCCTGGACCTGGCATCCTGAATTCGGACTTTTAGCTTTCTAAACTGTGAGAGAATAAACTTCTGTTTGTTAAAGCCACTCATTTGTGGTATTTTTCTTATAGCAACACTAGATAACTAAAACACTGACCCCACATATGCCAGATTAGAATAGAGCTCCACAGAATTTTCAATGGTCTTTCTTCCTAGGCATTGCTAGGTAGACTAGAACCTCCAACATTTCAGTTAGCAGCTGAGACTCAGGGACTCCTATGCAAAGACAAAACCACAAAAACCAAACCCGTTGCTGTCAAGTCCCACTCATAGCCACCCTATAGAATAGAATAGAACTGCCCCATAGGGTTTCCAAGGAGCACCTGGTGGATTTAAACTGCTGACCTCCTGGTTAGCAACTATAGCTCTTAACCACTACACTAAGACACTGGTAACGTGGAGAGCCAAATGGCTAACATCAATCCCATTAGCACGAGGTTTTAGCAAACCTTGAAAACTTCACTTGTGATCATCCTGAACTTTCAGATGGCCAAATCTCACAACTAAAGACCATATTCAGTTCTTCACTTTTTCATAAAACCCTTTATCTTTAAAAGACGCAGATCATACCCGATCTTAAGTCCCAACTTCCCTTAGCTCATGGTGACTCATTTTACTTGAGGAGTGTGTCAGATCACTGAGCCAGGGTAGGAAGTGAGGGGTTCGCAGGAGACCTGGTACGCTTTCCCAATTTATTGCAAAAGGCAGCTCAGTTCTCTGTAAAAAGTAGTCAAATTATTGCAAATGTCTAGTCAATTCCAAATGTCACCAGCTACCAGTAAACAACAAAAAGGCAGCTACATTCAAGACTGGATCATTTAAAACATAATTATAATAAATGATTTAAAGGAGCGCTTTTAATTACCGCTACGTATCAAAGCCTCAGGAAGGCATTACAGAAGAATTGTTTTCTATTGTAACTGCATAAATTTAAATGCCATTAATTTAATGTCTGTCATTCATTTCTCTGCAACTACATTGATCTCTGTATCAGGGATTCAGTGCCTCCCATTTCATTTTGGGATTTCATGGTTTTGACTTAGGAAGAGCTTTGTTTACAGTCCTTTAGTTCCCAAATGCCATTTCTACCCCCATGCATAATTTGATAGACCAAGTAAAGACAAAAATGAAGAAAAAGCAGTGAAATTAGGTCAAGGAATTGAAAGACTAAGTTTCCACTCCTGGCTCAGCCAGACAAACTACCTAACTGGGTCTCAGTTTCTGCATCTGTAAGATAGGAGTAAGAATAAGTCCTGCCCTACCCTATCTCACTAGCCACTTCTTTGGAATTGGTAAATATTCAGACTTAATCAAAATTCATTTTTCTGTCAGGAAAAAAGAAATATATCTATATCTGTCTATATATATGGCTTCTTAAGAACTGCTATTTCCAGTCTACTATAAGGCACTGTCTGATCCAGGATTAATGTACTTCTAGGAGAATGAAATCAATGGGATGTGGAAAAGTGATGGCCTTTTGGATTCTCAAATAAACATTTCTCAGAGGGACCTTCCAAGTCCTCAAGGGATTTCATAGTGATACATTCAAATGCCACCCATCTGTACAAATATCAATACCTAAGTTAGAAAAAAATAGACATACATTTTTCAAGTGGGCTATCAGAAATGTACATTAGTGCCTCCCCTCATCGACTGCTATATGCTGCATTAGAAAAATGGTTCTTGGTCTACCTTGGCATACCAATGTAACAGGAACTACATAGAACCAAAATATTTTTTTGCATTTGAGTTGCTTTCTTCCCACTTTCAATGATAAAGTTAAGATTAATGTCCAGAGTAGCCAGAGAACAAGGCAGAATAAAGAGGCAGAATCAGTAATGATGCTAAAGACCCTAAATCCAAACTCCCATTATGACTGAAGACTGTGAAGAGAGAGACGTTTTTACAAGGTTGTTTTGACTTCTTAAATATCTGGGTCCTTCTCAGGAGGGAGTTACTTAACATTCAGAAATTGGAACATGTGAGAGGAAAATGCATGGGAATTGGAATCAGGATTTCTGGGCGAGTCCAGACCCAGCTGCTTCATAGCTATGTGAACTTGGAAAAAAAATTATTTTGCCTTTTGGAGGGTCAATTTTGTGAACTGCAAAGTAGGGCTAATAATACATATGCTAAAAATTAAACAGCATGTGATAGAACTTTATGAACCAAGTTATTATGATTTGTAAGAAAAGAAAGGGACTAATCCAGGTGAAATGAGGCGGACTTGCATTTTAAATTTATTTAATAGAGGCCTTTCATTCTCCCTTCCCTGTCTCTTCATCCTTCCCTGCCTCCCCTACTCCATCCTTCTTTCTTCCTTCATTCTTTCCCCTCTCTAATGTATATTTACTAAGCACACAGGGTTAAGAGCACAGGCAGTTCGAATCCACCATTCACTCCTTGGAAACCCTATGGCAGTTCTACTCTGTTTTATATGGTCGCTACGAGTAGGAATCAACTCAACGGCAACAGGTTTGGTTACCCCGTGTAAACAACACTGTTAGAGGCAGTTGTATCAATCAGGAATTCCAACATGATGCAGGTGGCTCATTCCAATGAAGTAATTGAGGAGAGCTCAATTATGGAGAGAGAATTTGTAAAGGTTTGGACAAGGTTAAAGAAAATTTACCATGGAAAGTGGAACACTCTGGAGCTAACAATAGTGGGAAACTTCTACCACCCTTAAGCCTGAAAGCGGAAGGGAAGGGATTATTCTCCAGAACCAAGAGAGAGAGGCAACTGTAATTGTAGCTATAGGAGAGGGCGTCTCGACAGGAGCAATGGTCTAAGAAAAAGGAACCCATGGCCTTGTCAGAAAAGGAGCCAAGAGACTAACTACCCTGACCCATTCGTCTTTTTGCTATCCGGTTTCCTGTTGATGCCTTCTATTGGCCAAATCCAACTAGAAGCCAGGAGACAAGGGGAGGGGGTGTTGGTGCAGTTTCCTGAGCTCCATGGCACACAGCCACATGGACAAGAGTGGAATACAGATCCAAAGTGGCCACCATAGAAGATCCCCATGTGGACAAGGGTGTAGAACAGATCTGAAGAGGCCAAAACAGAATATTTGAGCACCAGAGTACTGTGTAATGGTTTAGAGCATGGATTCTAGAACCACATGGCTTGTATTTGAATTATCACTCCATCACTGTGGGAGCTTCGATGAGTCACTTATCCTTTGCATGTCTAAGTTTCCTGACACATCATTTGTCAAATGATTATAGTAGAAGTATTGACCTCATAGGTTATTGTGAGGATTAAATAAGTTAACATCTATAAATCACTTAGAACAATACCTGGCTGTATTAAGCATTAGGTCTTACTATATTAGCTCTCATGTGAGTGACAAGCTTGCTGAAATATCCTTAACTGCAACTCACACAGGACGTGATGCTTTTATTTCTTGTTCTCTGGCAAGGACCTATGACATGATCGTTCGAAGGAAGGAGAGAAAATGGGGGGAAAAAGTGGTAGGGAAGAAGCAGATGGTCATTCCATTTTATTCACTCCTTCCACAGTCCTGCTGCAAATCTTTTCTTTGCAACACCAGGATCTATGACCCAGGTTTCTGTCAGTTACATATCTGCCCCCACCCACAGGGTTTTTTGTGGTGTGAAAGTTGGATAATGAAAAAGAAAAGCAGAAGAAGAATTGATGTGTTTGACTGATATGATGTTGGTGAAGAATACTGACTATACTATGAACAGTCAAAAGTACAAACAGATTATAGACTTAGAAGAAATACAACCAGAATGTTCCATAGAAGTGAGGGTGGCAAGATTTTGGCTTTGGACATGTCATCAGGAAAGACCAATTGCTAGAAAATGAGGTCATGTTTGATAAAGTAGAGGGCCAAGGAAATGAGATAAACCCTCAATGAGAAGGACTGATGCAGTTAACTGCAGCAATGGACTCAAACATACCAAAGACCATGAAGATGGCACAGGACTGGGCAATGTCTTATTCTATTAACCATAAGGTCACGATGAGCAGGAGCTGACTTGATGGCAGCTAACAACAACAACAGTCCCCCCATCCACTCCAATTCCTGATGATTTGGAGTCAGGCCACAAGAGCAGGTCATCCTAAGGAGTTGGCTGAAAGTCTTCCTCAATTCCAGGTCCCACATTCTGCTTGGGAACTTCACAGGCTCTCAGCTAGGGATTGTGTTTTCCATGATCATCTAATCCTCTTGCCTTGGGAAGAGACACACTAATAGCTGAGGAGTGTTGGAAAGGAGTCCTCAGTTAGAAGCCAGAACTGGGTTCAAATCCCAGCTCTATATTGTTTGAGCTATGCGACCCTGACCAAATGACAGTCCCTCCCTTAATGGTAGACCGCTTAATTCCTTAGACAGAAAACAGGGATTGAGTATTTCATATCTTTTCTAAATGTAGGAAGGAATACAAAGTCCAAACTAGTAATAACTGTAAGCCGAGTCATGGACACAGACTGAGGCTATAGTCTCAATTCTGGTATTTACGAACAATGTGACTATTTACCAGTAATGTCACAAGTCAATTCATGTTGATGGACCACAACTTCCCCATTTGCAAAATATCTCCTACCTAGCTGGCTTACAGAATGTGAAAGTGCTTTGTAAATTGTCAGACATGTTTGAGGAATGTTTATTACACCATGTTCTGATCTCAAATGCTAATCACACTATTAGAAACCAGTGTTCTCTCTCTCTCCCTCCTTCCCTTCCTCTCCCTCTCTCTTCATCTCTTACACACATACACACATACACACGCACACACACCCTACAGTCAACCACCTATTCACTGCCCACACATTTTTTATGTGGCTCCACTGGCAAGGAGCAGTGGGCAAGTGCCATGAATTGGCATCATTGCAGCCTGTCACTTTAGTCCACAACCTGGCAGCACCAAGTGCATTTCTTTCATTAATTATACTTAGGAAACTCCACGTAATCATTCAAGTTCAAAATTTGAATAGATTGCCAGACAGCTTGTTGAATTATTTATTTTAACGAGCTTATTTCTGTATTGGATAATTTCTTCCATGTGCTTCCATTCTATCAATAACGGGAGGCAATTATTGATTTTTCTAAAGCCATTAGGTTCAATGAATTGTTCAATTAGTTTTATAATTTCAAATCAAGAAAGATGCAAGGTTGCCACTCTTGGCGGTTAAAAACAACTTTCTAAAAAGAAGATAATGCGCTAATTTGTAAAAGTGCACAAGGTAAGTGGTAGGACAGGTCCTGCCTCACTTAGGCAAAACACAGCTCACACCACTCCTGCTCAGGTTTCATTGCACTGCTGCCTGAACCTTATGCTTAGGGGGCCATCAGCTAACATGTATCTGTGATATTTATTTACCCTTTGATATGGTGAAACTCTTCTAAATGCAGATAGATAGTAAACACACAATGACTTGAAAGGTTAAATATTAATAGGCGATGTCATGTCCGCTTCTGCTCCAAAATCTTTGAAAGCTATTTCCTACAGAATCAAGTTCAAACTCTTTAGAATAATATTTGAGGTCCTTTGTAAACATGTCTCAATGCTCTTCTTTCTTATTTGCCTGAATTCTCAGGAGCAAGCACCATGCAGGCAAGTCCAGACAAGTACACAGTGTTAATGCCACAAGCAGTTTCCTGATCCACACGTGTGCTCATGCCTGAACTGTCCTCACATCCTCTTCCCTGACTGTCCTTTTCACATGCTCGGGAGGCAGGGAAGTGTAACACAGCTTCCAGAACTCCACTCACCCATGTACCAACTTCTCATATCCGCGTACCCACCAAATCATTTACCGAATATGTTTTTAAACAACATACTCAAACACTTAAATATCTACTTCAGCTTCATTCTAAGGATTTATATCAGTAAAATCATAGGTTTAAGACTCTAGTCATATTTTTGTAGTACCCATTAAAACAGATACGTAACTATTAAAATGATATATGTCCACTAATAGCCACATAAAAATAATCTCACACACCATTGGTGATTGCACTTTTGGAAATACTGGGGTAGTAGATAAGATTTTGAGTGTAAACAGTGAACGTGCTCCGCTAAGAACTGAAAGGTTGGAGGTTTGAGTCCACCCAGAGGCACCTCAGAAGAAAGACCCGGCAATCTACTTCTGAAAAATCAGTCCATGAAGCACAGTTCTACTCTGACACACATGGGGTTGCCATGAGTCAGAATTGACTCAACAGTAGCTGGTTTGTAGATAAGATTTCAAGTTCTGGGGACAAGCTTGGATTTAAATTCTGGTCAGTTATTGCCATGTGACCTTCTGGTGGAGTAGTGGTTAAGTGCTACGGCTGCTAACCAAAGGGTCGGCAGTTCGAATCCACCAGATGCTCCTTGGAAACTCTATGGGGCAGTTCTATTCTGTCCTATAGGGTCGCTATGAGTCAGAATCGACTCGATAGCACTGGGTTTTGGACCTTGGGCCAGGTAGATAAATGGGCTAGACCTCAGTTTACACATTTATAAAAGAAGGATTAGAATAGGATCCACATCAGAGTATTGTGAAAATCAAATAATACATGCATAACGTCTAGCGTAGCGTATCAAAAAAATAAACATTAAACTCAGTTGCCATTCAGTTAATTTGGACTCCTGGTGACCCCAGAGTAG
Organism: Loxodonta africana; assembly: GCF_030014295.1. Taxonomy (NCBI): domain Eukaryota; kingdom Metazoa; phylum Chordata; class Mammalia; order Proboscidea; family Elephantidae; genus Loxodonta; species Loxodonta africana. The sequence continues at coordinate 96,612,874 of NC_087344.1, forward strand.
AACTGTGCTCTATAAGCTCTTTTTTCCTTTTTTTAAAAAATTTTATTATGCTTTAGGTGAAAGTTTACAGTACAATTAGTTTCTCATTCAAAAATTCATACACAAATTGTTCTATGACATTGGTTGCAAGCCCCACAATGTAATGACAGTACTCTCCCTCTTTCTACCCTGGGTTCCCCGTGTCTATTTGTCCAGTTTTCCTGTCCCCTTCTGCCTTCTAATCTGGCTTTGGGGCAGGACTTGCCCATTTGGTCTTGTATATTTGATTGAACTAAGAAGCACATGCCTCATGTGTGTTATTGTGTATTTTATAGGTCTGTCTAACCTTTGAAAAGTGGGTTTCAGGAGTGGCTTCAGTTCTGAGTCAGCAGGGTGTTCGTAAGGTTTTCAGTGGTTGATTCTTCAGAAGCCAGTCACCAGGACCCTCCTCTGAGGACCCTCTGGGTAGGATTGAACCTCCAGCCTTTCAGTTAGCAGCCAAGCACATAGTGCTCAATAAACATTTTTATGCCCAGTTCAGCAAAGGTTTCTGGAGAGTTTTATATATCCTGAGAGATGACACAATGGTAAAGAGGAAGGGTTCTGGGGCCAGGCTGCTTGAATTCAAATTTTGATTGCTGAATCATCTTGCACAAATCTCTAAACAGCTCAGTGTCGCAGCACCCTCGTAGAGTTTTTGGGAGATGAAGTAAGTTGATGTAAATATAGTACTTACAATAGTGCTCTGTGAGCACTCTGGAGATGTCAGGGATCGCAATGATCTTTGCTGTGTGACAAGCCACTGGGCTTGTGCTAGTGATGCGGGAAACTGACAGAGAAGTTAATACATGAGTATAGCCTGCAATAAGGTAAATAGATATCTACTGGGATTTCATATGCGACCATTTAAATGCAGATAAAGTACAGAGACTGAGTAGCAGAGAAAGTGGTTAATCATGCATTAGACAGGCTGGAGGGAGTGAAGGAGGGCTCCATGAAGGTGGTGACGTTTAAACTTGATTTTAAGATTGAGGTGGGTACAGCTGACGCTTCCTCCACAAAGCCTTCCCTGATTTCACCGGCACAGTTAAAGACTACCTCTTGTAGTCTGAGAGGCAGATGGATGATGGATGCATAGTTTTGAATGCCAAGGGACCAGCCCATGATAAGCACCTGATATGTGTTTATAGAAGGTATGAAGTCACTTCCCTCACCCAGCCGCATTTCTTCATTCTTAAAATAAACATTAATATTTCCATTTGCTCTCCACTGTTTCATTTTTCCACAGAACTATATAAATTATTAATATTAATAATAAAAGCTAACATGCATTGGCTATTTCCTATATGTTATACATTTTATATAGTTTATTTCATCCTCACAGTGACCTATGAGGTAAGCACTATTATTATTATCCCCATTTTATAGATAAGTAAACTGAGGCTTAGAGAGCTGAGGTAACTCTTTTAAAATTAACCACTAGCCTAAAACATAGTCCGCCTGTCCCAACGATAGATACACAAGCACTATAACATGCTGTCTCAAAAAATGCCCAAATTTAAATTCTGTTCTATGAGGAAGGGATGTCAATTTCCTGGGTAGGGCCATTTACAGTAATACACAGACATTTCTTAGATGGACTGGAGGAAATAGGTGAAAACAGGCTGTGTCTGGAGCTTGGCACAGGATAGGTCTGTGCAAATCTGCATGGTATACAAACAGTTGACAGCAACAGAGACAGGGTTTCCAGAAGGCATCATCCTAGCCTCCACTGCTGAGTGAGAAACATTGTGGCGATGATTCAGTCTTGCAAAAGCTCAGCTGGACAAGGCTAATTAGGATTGAAGAGGCCCAGGACCTTAGTTGAACCACTTAGTAATCAGAGAATTATGAAGTTAATACACAAGTTTAATCTGTAATAAGATGAGGTGTAGGCAAACAGATTCTAAGCACTATTATCTGTGCAACAGTTTTCATCAAGTAATATGTATCACAGCTCCACAGGAGCACTAATCTTCTATGAGGCCCGTGGGGGTGAAGGTTCAACCACCTGGAGCAGCTTGGAAAGGGGGAAAAAAAGTAAGTAGGGCAATGGAACCTTTCAGCATATAGTAAATAGTGTTCATTTAAGCTGCCTGCTCTGACCATCGGATGATAGCCACTTAGAATAGAGAGATGTTTCTCTGGGCTCCACAACCCACTAAGGTGATATTTCACAGACTCAGAACATTAGCCTGGGAAGGATCTTACAGATTTATCTTCTCTAACTCTCTTATTTTATAGATGGGGAAATCAAGGCCCAGAAAGAGGCAGGCAGTGAAATGTAAAACAAAAATTTAAAAATAGATTACACACTGTTTTAGAACTAAGCAGTCATAACTTAACAATGAATGTAGGAAAAAACAGTTTTCTATCAAAATATGGAATCAAAAGGACAAAGATAGTGAAAAACCAGACAAGTCACCCTGACCTTGGCTAGCATCAGTGAGATATAATGGAAGGGGACCATTCAGCTCTTGCATAAGTGCTGAGCCACAAACAATTGCCCATATAATGACATGACCATGGAAGTACCTTTCAAGATCTATCCTGAAGTACAATGCTGTCAGCGATAGGATAATATCCATATGCCTACAAAGAAGACCAGTTAATACGACTCTTATTCAAATTTACGCACCAATCACTAAGGCCAAAGATGAAGAAACGGAAGATTTTTTACCAACTTCTGCAGTCTGAAATTGATCAAACATGCAATTGGGATGCACTGATAATTACTGGTGATTGGAATGTGAAAGTTGGAAACAAAGAAGAAGGATTGGTATTTGGAAAATATGGCCTTGGTGACAGAAACAATGCCAGAGATAGCATGATAGAATTTTGCAAGACCAACAACTTCTTCATTGCAAATACCTTTTTTCACCAACATAACTGGTGACTATACACATGGACCTCACCAGATGGAATACACAGGAATCAAATGGACTACATCTGTGGAAAGAGATGATGGAAAAGCTCAATATCATCAGTAAGAACAAGGCCAGGGGCCAACTGCAGATCAGACCATCAATTGCTCATATGCAAGTTCAGGTTGAAACTGAAGAAAATTAGAATAAGTCCATGAGAGCCAAAGTACAACCTTGAGCATATCCTACCTCAATTTAGAGAGCATACCAAGAATAGATTTGATGCATTGAACACTAATGACTGAAGACCCGGCGCCTTGTGGAATGACATCAAGGATATCATACATGAAGAAAGCAAGAGGTCATTAAAAAGACAGTAGAGAAAGAAAAGACCAAAATGGACGTCAGAAAAGACTCTGAAACCCACTCTTTAATGTCGAGTAGCTAAAGCAAAAGGAAGAAATGATGAAGTAAAATAGCTGAATAGAAGATTTCAAAGGGTGGCTTGAGAAGACAAAAAAAGTACTATGTAATGACATGTGCAAAGACCTGAGGTAGAAACTAAAATGGAAGAACACTCTTGGCATTTCTCAAGCTGAAAGAACTGAAAAAAAAATTCAATCCTCAAGTTACTATATTGAAGGATTCTACTGGGAAAATATTAAATGACGCAAGATGCATTAAAAGAAGATGGAAGGAATATACAGAGTCACTATACTAAAAAGAACTGGTCAGCATTCATCCATTTCAGGAGGTAGCATATGATCAGGAACTGATGGTACTGAAGGAAGAAGTCCAAACTGCACTGAAAGCATTGGCCAAAAACAAGGCTCCAGGAATTGACGGAATACCAATTGAGATGTTTCAACAAACAGATACAGTACTGGAAGTGCTCATTTGTCTATGCCAAGAAATTTGGAAGACAGCTACCTTGCCAATTGACTGGAAGAGATCCTTATTTATGGCTATTCCCAAGAAAGGTGATCCAACTGAATGGAGAAATTATTGAACAATATCATTAATATCACATGCAAGGAAAATTTTGCTGAAGATCATTCAAAAGTGGCTGCAGTAGTATATCAACAGGGAACTGCCAGAAATTCAAGCCAGATTCAGAAGAGGACATGGAACCAGAGATATCATTGCTGATGTCAGACGGATCCTGGCTGAAAGCAGAGAATATCAGAAAGATGTTTACCTGTGTTTTATTGACTATGCAAAGGCATTTGACTGTGTGGATCATAACAAATTATGGATAACATTGCAAAGAATGGGAATTCCAGAGCACTTAATTGTGCTCATGAAGAATCTGTACATACATCAAGAGGCAGTCGTTCAAACAGAACAAGGGGATACTGCATGTTTTCAAGTCAGGAAAGGTGTGTGTCAGGGTTGTATCCTTTCATCACACTTATTCAATGTGTATGCTGAACAAATAATCCAAGAAACTAGACTATATGAAGAACACAGCATCAGGATTGGAGACAGACTCATTGATAACCTGTGATATGCAGATGACACAACCTTGCTTGCTGAAAGTGAAGAGGACTTGAAGCACTTACTGATGAAGATCAAAGACCAAGCCTTCAGCATGCATTACACTTCAACATTAAAAAAAACAAAAACTTCACAACTGAACCAATAACCAACATCATGATAAATGGAGAAAAGACTGAAGTTGGCAAGAATTTCATTTTACTTGGATCCACAGTCAACACCAATGGAAGCAATAGTCAAGAATTCAAAAGATGCATTGCATTGGGCAAATCTGCTGCAAAAGACCTCTTCAAAATATTGAAAAGCAAGGCTATCACCTTGAAGACTAAGGTGCGCCTGACCCAAGCCATGGTGTTTTGAATTGCCTCATATGCGTGGGAAAGCTGGATGATGAATAAGGAAGACTGAAGAAGAGCTGACGCCTTTGAATTGTGGTGTTGGTGAAGAATATTGAACATACAACAAACTGCTGGAATAATGAACAAATCTGTCTTGGAAGAAGTACAACCAGAAGCAAGGATGGCAAGACTATGTCTCACACACTTTGGACATGTTATCAGGAGGGATCAGTCCCTGGAGGACATTATGCTTGGTAAAGTAGAGGGACAGCAAAAAAGAGGAAGACCCTCAACAAGATGGATTGACACAGTGGCTTTAACAATTGGCTCAAGTATAACAACATTTGTGAGGATGGCACAGGACCGGGCAGTGTTTCGTTCTCTTGTGCATAGGGTCGCTGTGAGTAGGAACTGACTCGATGGCACCTAACAACAACAACATGGAGGTACATATCTGATATGTTCCTGGGGCAAGAGGCCTGGATGACTGCCCTAAGGGAGATACTGTGTGAAAATATAAAATTTAGGCCTGGGTACTTGAGAACTTCTTGGGCTCTCCCTTGTTGCTCCTCCTTCTGGCAGCAGAGACAACAACAGTAATTACCCATGTGATGAAATACACATCACAAAAGGAGAAGGGCAGGTTCTATGGGCAAATGTGTGAGAACAATCTGGGGGTAGGAGTGCCGGCATTGAAATCTAGAGGAGTGGTAGGATTTCGACTAGTATGGGGAGGGAGAGAGGGAGGTCCCCGGGTGGCAAAAACAGTTTGTGCCCTACTTGTAACCTAAAGGTTGGCAGTTGGAAACCACTCACTGGCACTGTAGAAGAAAGGTCTGGTGATATGCTGTAAGGATTACACCTAAGAAAACCCTATGGAGCAGTTCTATCCTGTAACATATGGGGTCACCATGAGTTGGAACTGACTTGATGAGATGAATTTTTTTGGTGGGGTAGATGGGAAGCCAAGGCAATCTGGGATAGCATTTGGGGAAGAGAGAACCACACTGTAAAGGTGTAGAAGCAAGGGGACCATGAATGTCTGGCAAGAGGATCCCCAATACCAAGAGCTGAGAGTTGATACCCAAGAAATGTTATTGCTATGCCTTTATATTATACACCACTCTATACATGGGTAAGAGTGTACGTATTTTTTTGCAGGTATGTTAGCTATTGTTACTGTTGTTGTAGGCTATCGAGTTGATTCCAACTCACAGCAACCCCATGTGACAGAGTAGAACTGCCCTGTGGGGTTTTCTTGGCTATAATCTTTACAGAAACAGGCCACCAGGTCTTTCTCTCACAGAACTTCTGGGTGGGTTTGAACTGCCAACCTTTCGGTTAGCAGCTGAGTGCTTAACCATTGTGCCAGCAGGGCTCATATTAGCTATTAGTGGCATACAAACAATTCATTCCGTGTTGTATATTCATTTATTCACAACTGCTCCTTTTGTTACTCCTATGTCGCCCTGAGTTCAAAGAGCCCCTTGAAGTATTATTAAGAAAGACATCTTGATTGAGGTCTTCCAGTGGCTGCCCCTGTGTACTGTCTAGGTATCACTCTTGAGAAAATACTTGAGCTGGGCCTGCAGGTGTTTGGCTGGGCCAAGCCTGACTCAGAGAACCAGGCGAAACCACTGGGCAACATTTGAAGTAGCTGTCAGACTAGTCCAGTGAGAACTGTTAGATGATCTGTCAAGGCTCCAGTATACTCACATAGCCTAAAAACTCTTCTGGAGACCAGAGAACCACTTACTAGAGTGTTCTGTAACCTCTCTAAGTCTCCTCTACAAAATAGGGGTTTTAGGAAATTTCTCTTCAATCTCATAGGACTGTCTTGAGGATCAAGAGAGATAATTTGAAAATGCTCAACAATTACATTGTTATCCAACATATTCTGTTCACTTTGTACCCTCAGATTATTGACATGCTAAGAACTGACAGCATTCTAAGTACATGAGATTTAAGGATCAGAAAGGTTATTCTGGCTGAAGTTAAAAAGGAAGCTGAAAACAAAGGAAACGGTGATATTTGGGTGTCTAGATTCCAGTGGCACAGTGGTTAAGAGCTACCGCTAATAAGCAAAGGTTGACAGTTCATATCCACCAGCCACTCCCTGGAAATCCTATGGGGTAGTTCTACTGTGTCCTATAGGGTCAATAGGAGTTGGAATCTACTCCATAGCAATGGGTTGTTTATTCGTTACTGGATTCTGATGCCTTCCAGGCATGTCAGCATTTCACTTCTTGGGCTTTCCACATGAACTGTGTATATCCTCTGAATGAAGAACAGTCAGTTAGGTACTCACAGGCCTCCTGAATGATGATTAGTCACTGGAAGGTGTGAGGCTTGCTCTGAGGGCTCTCTCCATTGAGTGCCCATGCCTCAGCACAGAGCCCAATATGGCCGATGATGACATGGTTCCTGCCCAGAGGGAATGAAAGCTAAATGATAGGCAGGCCCGCCAGCCAAAGACTATTAGTTCCATCTAGAATTTTATTTCTCACAGTTTCAAGGACAAAAGCAAAGGATGGAAAATTTTCCTTCATACAGAATACTCTACATTTCTAAAGAGCGCTAATCTCACTTCTCTTAAAATAGTCAATATCTACTTTAGCAAGGCAGAATCTCATGTCAGACATTCTGAGTCTGAGAATAAACGCCGCCATTTACTAATTGGCAATGACCTTGGACAAGTTACTTACATATAGATTAGGGACAGAAATACCTACTTCTCAGAATTTTTGTGGGGAATACCTACAAAAGAACAACGGGGAAGCGATGTGGAGGTAAGAGAATGTACCCAGTAAAATCCAGTTTCGGCGCCGTATACCCAAGAAAATGGTTTATCTGTGAGTCTCTTCTGTCTAGCACAGTGCCTGCCACAGGGGTAGGTGCTCACCAATATTTGTTAAAATTTTAATTAAATGAGTTTGAATACACAAAGGTGGAATTTTCTTTTGTTTAATATTTTATATTCCATTTTTAGGGAAGAATTATACTACTACTGGTTTCTTTGTGAGTTTTAAGACTATAATCAGAAATCATTTGGATTATTGCATTACTTTTCTTTTCAATGAGCTGCAACTTGGATTATCCTAGGTTCATACCAATGGAAAAAACACAGGGAAACTCCAACTATAAGCCCACCTTTACCCACGAACCAGCTATGGCTTTTAAAGTAGCTCTTCTTCTCCTGGGATAGTATTTAAAAATTTGAGACACTTATAAAAATAACAAAAATTACAGAGAATTATAAAGCAAACATCATGGACCATGGCCAATAATTGATAACTGTTAACCTTTTTGTCACAGTTGTATTAAACCTTTAAAAATAAACAAACCAAACATTTCAGATAAAATTAAAATCCTCTTGTTCCCTTCTTGCTATTTCAATTTCTTCTTACCTCTCCAGTGGCCACTACTTTCATAAATTAAGTGTATATCCTTTCTAGTCTACTTTTGCATATTTGACACATTTTAAATACAAACAGCATACATTGTTGTTTAATGTTTGTGTGGGGTTGTAAAAAGATATCCATGAATAGTATTATAGTATACATACACTACACATCTTCCTGCACATTTTTTCCAGTTAAATTACATGTTTGAGATTTCAACACTGGTTCATTCCTGTTAAATATCCCATTGCATAAATACTTTATGCATCTATTTCTCAATTAATGGGCATGCAGGTAGTTTTTCTCTATTATAAGCAGTGCTGCAATGGACTTTCTGGTCCATGTCTCTTTGTGCATATATCCATAATATTCTCTAGATTACGTACATGTATGTGTATGTGTGTGTGTGTGTGTGTATGTGTATGTGTATGTGTATGTGTATGTGTGTATGTGTATATTTAAGGAGCCCTTGTGGCGTAATAGTTAAGAGCTTAGCTACTAACTGAAAGGTCAGTAGTTCAAACTCACCCAGTGGCTCCACAGAAGAAAAGACCTGGAGATCTGCTCCTGTAAAGACTACAGCCTAGGAAACCCAATGCTACAGTTCTATCCTGTAAATAGGGTTTCTTTGTTGAAATCAACTCTATGGCACACAATAGTAAGAACAACAACATATGTATATTATATAATCCCTAGGTTATAGAGATTGCACACACCCAGAAAGCTAAATTGTTCTTTGCAGGCGTTATTATCAAAAAATACTTCTGTAGTAATGTATGATGGTCCCCCTTTCGCTATTTCCTCATCAACACTTGATCTTTTCACACCTTTTAATGTTTGCTCTTCAATGGATGAGAAATGGCATTTCTCATTACTATTATTTTAATTTGAATTCCCCAGATTACTAATGTGGGGAATGTGTTTACTAGGCATTTAAGATTTCTCTTATGTAAATTGCCTATATCTTTCCTTTGCTTATTTTTCTATATGTTTTCTGTCTTTCACTTACTAATTTAGTATTTCTCTGTATATTCTGGATACTTGTTCTTTGTTATTACATGGTAAAAGTATCTTCAAGTTTATAGGTGATCTCAAAATCAACATCTTTTGCGTATGTTAGTTTTCGTGGCTTTTTTTTTGGTTATACATTCATTTTAAATTTTGAAGTAGTAAAATTTACCAGTATTGTCCTTTATATTTTATGATTTTTTTATATTTAACAATTAAGCATTAAGATATCTCTAATGATTTTATATAATGATTTTAAATGTTGGTTGTTGACATTTAAGGAGCCCTGGTGGCACCGTGGTTAAGCACTTGGCTGTTAACCAAAAGGTCAGTGGTTCAAACCCACCAGCTACTCCATGGGAAAAAGATGTGGCAGTCTGCTTGCATAAAGATTACAGTCTTGGAAACTCTATGGGATGGTTCTATTCTGTCCTATGAGTCAGAATTGACTTGATGACAATGGGTTATTGACAGGTTATTCCAAGGTTCTAAACCATATATATTCTTCCATTCTTTCCTTCCCTTTAGCACACACTCACACACATACACACAAATGTCTTTTAAGCTTATTTACCCTTGGTAAAGTTCTCCCTCCTTTACATTCCTTTTTTACCCTTTCCATAACTCTTTTGTCCCATACTTTCTACCCTACCTGATAATTCTTTAGGGAAAAGCTTTTGTCTTATTTATGTATTTATCCTTAATTCCTAATGTAGTAGTTGGGCAGAGGAGACACTTGAAAAGTGTATTAACACAGTCTTGGGCTGCAATGACGGAAATATAGTGTTCAGCTCATGAGGATACCACGTACTCCGAGCTAGGCAAGAGAGCACCGAAATGTACTCCACGCAAAAATGAACAGTAACAAATGGAGAGTGTCCATAGAAGGGTGAATGGTATCTTTGAAAAGGGGCTCTTGGAAAGTTCTCCATGAAAGGAAAGGTGAAGGGCTTGATGATGCATTGTCTGGAGTCTTGATAAATGTCACTTGCTCAACAAAAATCCATCGCATGTCTACTACTTGTCAGGTTCTGCTCTAGACAATTTACAGAGATCTTAGGCACAAGACCCCTCATTTAAAGGTCTGGGATACTGAGTAGCTGGCACAACCTTGCTCTGCAAAGAATTGGCAGTGTCATGAGGTAAATCTGGCTATGGGTGACAGACACCAAAGCTCTTGGTTTCTCACATTTGACCTTGACACAGGTCTTCATCATGGAGAGGTATGTAGTCCTTAAGTACATGGACTCTGAGGCCAGACTGCCTGGCTCTCCCACTGATGAACTGTGAGACCTTGGATATATCACTTAGTCTATACCTCCAGTTTCCTCATTCTTAAAATAAAAACACTAGTATTTCCTGCTTTATAAGGTTTTTTTTTTTGGTGAGTATTAAATAAGTTATTGTGTAGAAAACTTCTGGAACAATCCTGACACGTGTCTTATGAAAGTTCTGGCTATTATGATTATTTAAAGAGATACCATGCAGTACAGTGACTAAACTTATTCTCAGTCTTACTGGACAGTTGAACTGAACCAATGGGTAAAAGTTACTGAAATTCTGATTTAAATTTGGTACAAGGAAACCTTTTAAATAATGAGAGTGGTCAGGGCAGCCTTCCAGAATAGAGAGCCCCACAACTTGGGAAGAAAATATTTTAAGCTGCATTTAAGGACCATTGGGTGAAATGTGGAAACCCTGGTGGCGTAGTGGTTAAGTGCTATGGCTGCTAACCAAGGGGTCAGCAGTTCAAAACCACCAGGTGCTCCTTGGAAACTCTATGGGGCAGTTCTACTCTGTTCCATAGGGTCGCTATGAGTCAGAATCGACTCCACGGCAGTGGGTTTGGGGTGGGGTTGGGGTGAAATGTTGGACTAGATGGCCTCCTCTGAGAATCCTCAGAGTGCTAGGATTCTATGAGTCTATGGCACTATCCACCCAAGTTCCAGGCCAGTGACATCATTTGGCATGCTAATGAATGGAAATATTTTCACGCATGCTAGCCGATTCAAGCCATGCATACAGTGAAAAGGGCAAATCTTTTCATGTGAAATTGTGCATGAATAGAGTCTCATTGCCCACGTAAAATGCATTTTGGGGAAATGGCTTTCAACAAAGCAGGGTGAGAATACAGTGTGAGCTCTTGTGATTTGATCATTTGCAGGAGGAACTCAGGCTGAAGTTGCAGAAGCCATTGGTCTTCTTATAGACTGAATATTCTTCTCTGGAATCAGATGTATACATGTTTAAAAGACTGTGGCCACCTTACGGGAAGGGCAAGGGAAGGAAACGCACTATATATGCTGTATCTACTCCATGTAAGACAGTGAGCTAGGCACTTGATATGCCATCTTGTATCCTACTTGACAGGCAATGAAACTAAAGCTCAGGGAGGTGAAGAGACATTCTCGGAGTTACACACCTAGGAAGCAATGAAGTCAAGATTTCAACTATATTTCTTAGTGTAGGCCAGTGGTCAGGAGCTGGTAGCCTGTTGGTAATTACCAGTCTACAAAAATTTGAAAAAGAATTGAACTAATTGATAACATTTAAAAACCAAGGTATTTCACATAGGACAAATCTGGGTTTCCAGGTCCTTTTGAAAAGCTGGAAAACTTGGCAACATTGGGGCTGGGTTCACAGTTAAATATGGTAACAATTAGGTAGAACTGAGTAGCCATTACCCCCTATAGGTTAGGCACGCACTTTCCAACAGTCCATAGTCTCCTCCGCTCCCTATAGGATGACGTTTTAATGCGGTGGCCCATTGATGAATGTACTGATGGGAGTTGTAATCCTTATTCTATGAATTATGCTGTAAAAATATAAAGCAAGAAGTAGAAGAGAGTGAGAGAAAATAGAATGGGGAAAAGGAGGCAGAGAGTGAACAAGATGAGGAGGGGAGGAGGGAGATGAAGGAATTCAAGACCAAGAGAGGACCTGAAGTGCCATAACAAATGACTCATTGTCTTGCCTGTGTGTTCTGCTCAGTTGACCAAGAAAGCCTTCCTATTCCAAAGAAGCTAGTAACTCAGTACTCATTTTGATCTGAATGCTCTTATTTCAGGAAACATTACAAACTCAGCCTGAGGCGGGGAAAGTCAACATGCATGATAATTCAGACAGCTCTTTGGCCAAGTAGAGGTCTTTCAGGTTGAGTGAAATAAGAGCAGATTACCTCATGAGTACACTGGGCAGGCCTCTAGACACCTACACTCAAGGCCCTATCTGATTCTTTCTCTTTTTCCTTTGCTGTTAAATCATCCCATTCACCTGTAAAATGGATCTTTTTCCAGAATATTCAAGTCCTCAATTGAAATATCATTAGTACTGATCATCTCAAAGATGCCCACCCCCACTTCCCTTTTCATGTTTCAGTCACATTCCTTTCTTAGCCAGTCTCCCCAAAATTTACTTTCTGCATCTCTGCTTCTATCTATGCAATATCTGTTCCCCAAAGAGCAGGAAAGCATCACATTGGGGAGCTTTGTATAATTTCTAACACTGCCTTTGTTTGCAACACTGACAGCACAGAAGACCTTGCTACTGCTCATTTCTCTCCTGCCTGCCTGTGTGACTTTGAGCAAGGCGGTGAACCTCTCTGAAATTCAGGTCTCTCCTCTGAGTACTGCTCATATCATGTTGTTGTAATTAGGGTTAAATGAAATAGAAAGGTGAAAAAGTCTAGCCTAATCCCTAGCATACCACCATGCAACTGTCAGTTTTTCATACTGTGATGGCTTGTATGTTGCTGTGATGCTGGAAGTAAATGCCACTGGTATTTCAAATACTATCAGGGTTACCCACTATGGACAGGTTTCGGCTAAACTTCCACACTAAGACAGTCTAGGAAGAAGTACATGGTAGTCTACTTCTAAAAAAAAAAATTGGCCAGTGAAAACCTCATGAATAACTGTGGAACATTGTCTGCTATAGTGCCAGAAGATGGGTCCCTCAGGTTGGAAAGCGCTCCTCAAAGTAAAGTCGACTTTAATGACATGCATGGAGTAAAGCTTTCAGGACCTTCATTGGCTGATGTGGCAGGACTCAAAATGAAAAGAAACAGCTGCAAACATGTACTGATAATTGGAATGTGGAATGTAGGTAGTATGAATCTAGGAAAATTGGAAGTCATCAAAAATGAATCACGTAAAGATCGATATCCTAGGCATTAGCAAGCTGAAATGGACTGGTATTGGCCATTTTGAATCAGATAATCATTTGGTCTACTATGCCTGGAATGACAAATTAAAGAGGAATGGTATCAGATTCATTGTCAAAAAGAACATTTCAAGATCTATCCTAAGGTACAATGCTGTCAGTGAAAGGATAATATCCATATTCCTACAAGAAAGGCCAGTTAATCCAACTATTTTTCAAATTTATGGACCAACTACTAATGCCAAAGGTAAGGAAACTGATGATTTTTACCAACTTCTGCAGTCTGAAATTGATCATACATGCAATCAAGATGCACTGATAATTACTGATGATTGAAATGCAAAAGTTGGAAAAAAAAAAGATCAGTAGCTGGAAAATATGGGCTTGGTGATAGAAATGACTCTGGAGATCACATGATAGAATTTTGCAAGACCAATGACTTATTCCTTACAAATACCTTTTTTCAACAACATAAACGGCAGCTATATACATGGACCTAACTGGATGGAAAACATGGGAATCAAATTGACTGCATCTGTGGAAAGAGACAAGGCAAAAACTCACTATCATCAGTCAGAACAAGGGCAGGGGCCGACTAAGGAACAGACCATCAATTGCTCATAAGCAAGTTGAAGTTGAAGCTGAAGAAAATTAAAATAAGTCCAAGGGAACCAAAATACAACCATCAGTATATCCAACCTGAAGTTGGAGATCATCTCAAGAATAAATTTGACTCAGTGAACACTTATTACTGAAGACCAGAAGAGTTGTAGAATGACATCACAGATATCATACATGAAGAAAGCAAAGGGTCACTAAAAAGACAGAACAGACAGAAAAGATCAAAATGGATGTCAGAAAAGACCCTGAAACTTACTCTTGAATCTAGAATGGCTAAAGCGAATGGAAGAAATGATGAAGTAAAAGAGTTGAACAGAAGATATCAATGGGCAGCATGAGTAGATAAAGTATTATAATGAAATGTGCAAAGACCTAGAGTTAGAAAACCAAAAGGGAAGAACATACTCAGCATTTCTCAAGCTGAAAGAATTGAGGAAAAAATTCATGCCTCAAGTTGCCACTTTGAAGGATTTTACCGGCAAAATATTGAACAACGCAAGAAGCATCAAAAGAAGGTGGAAGGAGTACACAGAGTCACTCTACCAAAAAAGAGGGTTAATGTTCAACCATTTCAGGAGGTAGCATATGATAAAGAAGGAAGAAGTTGAAGCAGCACTGAAGGCATTGGAGAAACACAAGGCTCCAGGAATTAACAGAATACTGATTGAGATGTTTCAACCAATAGATGCAGTGCTGGAGGTGCTCACTGGGCTATGCCAAGAAATTCAGAAGACAGCTCCCTGACCAACCAACTGGAAAAGATCCATATTTGTCCCCATTCCAAACAAAAGTGATCCAACAGAATACAGAAATCATCGAACAATATCATTAACATCATATGCAAGTAAAATTTTGCAGAAGATAATTCAAAAACGGTTGCAGCAGTATATTGACAGGGCACTGCCAGAAATTCCAACTGGATTTAGAAGAGGATGTGGAACAAGGCATATCATTGCTATGTCAGATGGATCTTCGCTGAAAGCAGGGAATATCAGAAAGATGTTTAACTGTGTTTTATTCACTATGCAAAACATTCAACTGTGTAGATCATAACAAGTTATCAATAATGCTGGGAAGACTAGGAATTACAGAACACTTAATGATGCTCATGTGAAACCTATAAATAGACCAAGGGACAGTCATTCAAACAGAACAAGGGGGGTACTACGTAGTTTAAAATCCAGGAAAGGTGTATGTCGGGGTTGTATCCTTTCACCATAGTTATTCAATCTTTATGCTGAGTAAATAACCCGAGAAGCTGAGCTATATGAAGAAAAATGCAGCATCAGAATTAGAGGAAGACTCATTAACAACCTGCAATACGCAGACGACACAACCTTGTTTGCTGAAAATGAAGAGGACTTGAAGCACTTGTTGATGAAGATCAAAGACTATAGCTTTCAGTATGGATTACGCCTCAACAAAAAGAAAACAAAAATCCTCACAACTGGAATAAGCAACATAATGATAAATGGAGAAAATACTGAAGTTGTCAAGTATTTTATTTTACGTGGCTTCACAATCAATGCCCATGGAACCAGCAATTAAGAAATCAAATAACATTGCATTGGGCAAATCTGCTGTAAAAGGCCCCTTTAAAGTGTTAAAAGTAGAGTTGTTACTTTGAGGACCAAGATGTGCCTAATCTAAGCCGTGGTATTTTCAATCGCCTCATATGCATGTGAAAGCTGGACAATGAATAAGGAAGATTGAAGAATTGATGCCTTTGTATTATGGTGTTGGTGAAGAATATTAAGTATACTATGGACTGCTGGTGGCATAGTGTTTAAGTACTATGGCTGCTAACCAAGAGGTCGGCAGTATGAACCCACCAGGTGCTCCTTGGAAACTCTGTGGGGCACTTCTACTCTGTCCTATAGGGTCACTATGAGTAGGAACCAACTCCACGGCAGTTGGTTTGGTTTTTGTTTTTTTACAGACTGCTAGAAAAACAAACAAATCTGTCTCACAAGAAGAATAGCCAGAACGCTCCTTGGAAGTGAGGATGGCAAGACATTGACTCCTGTAGTTTGTACATGTTATCAGGAGGGAGCAGTCCCTGGAGAAGGACATCATGCTTGGTAAGGTAGAGGGTCAGCGAAAAAGAGGACGAACCTAAATGAGATGGATTGACACAGTGGCCGCAATAATGTGCTCAAACATAGCAATGATTGTGAGGATGACACAGGATGGGGCAGCATTTCATTCTATTGTACATGGTCAGTGGTAAAGGGGAAGACCCTCAACAAGATGGACTGACATAGTAGCTGCAACAATGGGCTCAAATATAGCAAGGGTTGTGAGGGTGGCAGGGGGCCGGGAAGAGTTTTGTCCTTTTATACATAGGGTTGCTATGACTTGGAACTGACTAGAGGGAACCTAACAACAATAATCCCTAGCATATATTGTATATTTAATCGATGCATTTGAAATGAAATCTCTGCCTGTAACCAACTAGGTGACCCTAAGCAGAGCTGGTAACCTCTCTGGGTTTCCAGTTCTTGATCAGGTAAAAAAATAAAGTTGGACTAGACTTCTAAGATGACTTATAGCCCAATGTTCTGTGTTTACAGAGCTGCAGGGATCTTCAGTCTCCCTTCCCAACTACCTCTGAGAACACTGGTGGCAGGGGTTTCCTCCTTTTACCTGTATATCCATAGTACCTGGCGTTATGGATTGAATTGTGTTCCTTGAAAATATGTGTAACAGTTTGGCTAGGCCATGATTCCCAGTATTGTGTGACTGTCCAACATTTTGTCATCTGATGTGATTTTCCTACCTGTTGTAAATCCTACCTCTATGATGTTAATGAGGTGGGATAGATGGCAGTTATGTTAATGAGGCAGGACTCAATCTACAAGATTGGATTGTGTCTTGAGCCAATCTCTTTTGAGATATAAAAGAGAGAAGCGGTTGGAGAGACAGGGGGATCTCATACTGCCAAGAAAGTAGCACTGGTAGTAGAATGAGTCTTTTGGACCTGAAATTCCTGCGCTGAGAAGCTCCTAGACCAAGGGAAGATTGATGACAAGGACCTTCCTCCAGAACTGACAGAGAGAGAGCCTTCCTTTGGAGCTGGCACCCTGAATTTGGACTTCCAGCCTCCTGGACTGTGAGAGAATAAATTTCTCTTTGTTAAAGCCATCCACTTGTGGTATTTCTGTTACAGCAGCCCTAGATGACTAAGACGCCTGGTGTGATAAAGAAGCCCTGGTGGAGCAATTGCTAAGCTCTCAGCTGCTAACTAAAAGATCTGTAGTTTGAACCCACCAGTGGCTCTGTGAGAAAAAAGACCTGGTGATCTGGTCCTGTGTAGATTTCAACTTAGGAAACACTAGGGGCAGTTCTACTCTGTCCTATAGGGTTGCTACATGCTGAAACTGAATTGACCGCAAACAACAACTACAACTGTGCGATACTAGGCATCAGTAAAGTATCTGATTTTATCACCAGTAAGGCAGCTGTGGGCATGGACACTCCCTACATTTACTGTTATCAGAAGTCTTAGGATTGTAGGGCTGCCCTTAACATTTTTTTTTTTTTCACAGATTTTATTTTTAGGGAGGCTTTAGATTTACAAAAGAATAGCACAGAAAGTACAGAGAGCTCTCATATACCCACTCTCCTCCCTGAAGACAATTTCTCCTATTATTAACATCTTGCACTGGTGTTAAATTTGTTACAATTGATGAACCAATATTTACAGATTATTATTAACTGAAGTCCATGGTTTACATTAGGTTTCACTGTGTTGTACTGTCCTATCGGTTTTGGCAAATGAATAATGTCATGTATCTACCATTATAGTATCATACAAAGTAGTTTCACTGCCCTAAAAATGTCCTGTGCCCCCCATATTCATCCCTCCCTCTCTCCTTCCCTGTCTCAAATCTCTGGCAACCACTAGTCTTTTTACTGTCTCCATAGTTTTATTTTTTTCAAAATGGCATACAGTTGGAATTATACAGCATGTAGCTTTTCCAGACTGGCTTTTTCACTTAAAAAAACCTGTTGTACCATCGAGTTAAATCTGACTCATAGCGACCCTATAGGACAGAGTAGAGCTGCCCCGTAGGGTTTCCAATGAGCGTGTGGTGGATTCAAACTGCCGATCTTTTGATTAGCAGCTGAGTTCTTAACCACTATGCCACTTAGCAATATGTATTTAAGGTTCTTCCACGTCTTTTTGTAGCTCGATAGCTCATTTCGTTTCATCATTTAATGCTCTAAACATTTCGATCATCCATTAGACTGCTCATAAAGGAAACTGCCCCACTCAAGTTGCTGCTTAAGAGACTCAGCTGATTGAAGAGTGGTGCACCCCTGATCCTCTGGCAGCCAGTACAAAGGCTGACCAGACCTGGGAGGGGCCTAGTAGGAGGGGGTGAGGGAGAAGAACGGAGGGAGACAGGGAAGAAGGGAGAGAGGGGAGACAGGTGAACTGGGGCAGTCAGATTCCTTGCTGGGGACCCGAACTAGGAACTAGGAACCAGGAAGGGCATGATGCAGCTAGGAGCAGGGGCTGAAACTGAAAGGATGCAGAAAGAAAGGTAACAATGAGTTAGGGGTATGAAGAAGAGCCACAACCCTAAAAGGCTATAAAGTTTAAAGGAGCAGGCCAGCTAAGATGCTCAGGAAGGGGAGAAAAGGGCGTCCTGAGCCCTGACTGCTCTTTAGGTCCAGCCCTACGATACATCTATTCTTTTGCTTGCAACAATTTGGGTGAGACTTGGTGACTTTTAACGGAAAGAGACTGCCCATATCAGAGGATTAGGGTCTATTGTAGAAAACTAGGGAAAGGAAAGAAAAAACAAGAGACGGAAAGGAGGAAGGGGGAAGAAAGTCATGGGAGAAAAGGATGAAGAGGATATAAATGGGCTGGGTAGGGGATAAGAGACCCTGGGTGGCATAAACAGTTAAGTGCTGGGCTACTAACTGAGAGGTTGACGGTTCAAAATCCACCCAGAGTCACGTCAGGAAAATTGGAAGGGGAAGGGGTGGTTATCAAGGGCAGTTAGATAGGATAGAGAAGAGATTCAGGCTGAGGGCCAGTCACTCAGGTTTTCTGGCCTTCCTTAAAGCCATCACAATAAAGAGACGCCCCTCTCCGTTTCGTCCTTTGCTTAATAAATAAATAAATAAATAAATAAATAAATAAGACAAACCTGTCTATTTCCTCCCTGGGGAATTGAATGCGATCAGTTCCGGCCATAAAGCCCCCTGGAGAAATTCACGGTGTTCAAAAAACATTAAGACGCTGAAAGAGAGATGGTTTCTAAATCTCAGAGGAAGAAGCTTCACATTGAAGTCTTGGACCTAATCATTTTATCCCTTCCCTCAGCCTGGTCACACTGCCAATTCCCCCAGCAGTAGCAATCGCTCACAAAGGGAGAATCTCAGAGCCCAGGCGCAGATTCAACCTCACAATCAAATAGGAGCCCGAGTTCTCCACTCATATAATTTCTGGTAAACACTGTCAATTTCAGACTTCCAAATGGGGAGTATATTTTTATTCATTTTAAGTTATCCTGTCATTTTCTTGGAAAATGGGACAATCGGGCAACCTGAAGGGTTTGATTTTCTGTACTTATTTATATTTTTCAACATATATATACACCTGTCAGAACAAACTGTGTAGCTGTTGAGACAAAGGAAGGATCATTTCTGCATGTCCCTATTGGGAAATTCAGAGGCAGGGGGTGTAGGGATGTCCTTGCTTTCACACTATATAACAGATTAAAGGCAGAATTGGCTCAGGCTTTAGCTGGGAAGGAACATCAACAAATGAATGAATTATTCTCTGTTTACAAAACAAATGAGCTTTCTATTGGCTGCACTAGCAGTCTTCTTCCATTGCAGACCATTAATAAATGAAACTCTATTTTGGATTTTACAGGCATGTTTATCATCAGTGCCGCACTGATGGGCAGACTGGTGTTTTGGAAAGACTGTAGGCTTTAGAGTCAGAACGCTGGTGATTCTGATCCCAGCTCTTAATAAATATGTGGCCCCTGATACGGTTCTTTATCCTGTCTAAGCCTCACCTTTAACATCTGATAAACCAAAGTAACAGAACCTAATGTATACAGTTCTTGTAAAGGTTAAAAAACAAAACCAAACCATCAATGTAAAGTCAGTGAGACCATGCCTGACACTGAGTAGGCATTCAATAAATCTCCCTTCTCTTTCTTCATTCCAAAAAAGCAAACTTCATAATTTAAACAACTAAGAGCCAGGAATAGCCCTGCCCTAGGCAACATAATATTTCACCACTGCAATTGGATTACAAGCAAAAGGGTAATTCATGAAGTTGCTGACCTGTGTTCCCTGGGGCTGGAACAGCATGTTGGTTTCATAAAGAGAATGAGAGGTGATCCCTTTCAGCAGCTGTGCCCTGCCTGAGTCAGGGGGGAGTTCACCTGGGGGGCTCTGACTTTCTCCTGCCCACATCCAGGAACCAAAAGACTCAGGCTGCCCACCCCCCACATGGCATTTAACACAAGCGTACCATAGTAGTTGGCATCGAGTGGGTTCCTATTCACTGTGATCTGTGAGCATCAGAGTAGAACTGTGCTCCACAGGGTTTTCAATCGATGATTTTTTGGAAGTAGAATGCCAGGTCTTTCTTCTGAGATGCCTCTGGGTGGACTCAAACCTCCAACCTTTCAGTTAGCAGCTGAACAGATTAACTATTTGTACCACTCACAGACTCCAGACCTCAATCTTTCTCTGTACAATATGGCAAACTGCCTCATTTCTGGGAATCTCAGCTTTGCCTGGTTGTTAGTTAAAAGTATATCTGCTCTTCTCAATCTCAGCTGATCTCTTTGGACATGACCCCGGCCTGGTAGGAACTGTTAGACTCCTAGCACTAGACTTTGTTGGCCCACTGAGGAAATAGCGAGTGTAGGAAAGCGTGCATGGGCCTTAGAACCAAGAGGAAAAGATTTTAATTCCTGGGTCCACTATTTTAGTGTGACTTCTTGGGCAAGCTTTTGAAGGTTTTGAAAGTTCAGTTTTCTCATCTGTAAAATGAGGATAGCAGGCCTATATCTCAGGACTGTTGAAATTTCAAATATTAGTATTAGGTATCTGTGACATGGTAGGCAGTCTATATGCCTTCCCTTTATTTATTCACATCCTTTCTTATTGCTGCCTGGTTTACAAAAATTTTAATAGTGAATTATCACCCTTGTCACCCCAACTCTGTGCTGAAGATATAATTACTGTATTTTTACGTAAACGACACGCAGGTTATACTTTTTTTGCGAACCACGCAACCCTCCAATGCTATTTTCTTAAGCACGCTATTCCGCAAGTTAATATGTGGGAGCGTTATGTACATGGGCAGGGTATTTGCAAAAAAAAAATGGCACTCTCTTCATCTCTGTATTTTTGGTGATGGGCACAGTAAAGTCATAGGACATTCTCAAGCGGCATGTTAGTAAAAGGCAGAGCTGGGGTTTGAATCTAGGTCTTCCAAATCTAAAACTGAGATTCTTTCACCTCCAATTCTCAAAGTGAGACTAGCAAGTGCAATCATAAAGTAGAATCATTGACAGCTATTTTAGGAGCTTAGTGCTAGAATTGCCCTTAGAAAGCACAATCTTCCCATTTTAAAGGTGGAAAAATGAGGCCCAGAGAGTGAAATCACTCATCCCAGATCATACCACTCTCTCTGGGGCAGAGCTAGAATGCGATGGTCTCTGACCATCTTATGGCTCCCCAGCCAGGTTCTTTGCTTCTTAACTGAAATTGCAAACTGGAGAAGTGTGGGCCGATTGGGGTCTACAGCTTTGCTTAGTGCTCACTCACAGTTTGCTACAATCTTCCTTCCCCATAGCAGTTAACTTTCTCGACTGCTAACTGAAAGGTTGGAGGTTTGATTCTTCCCAGAGTCACCTTGGTAGAAACGCCTGGTAATCTACTGTCCAAAAATCAGCCATTGAAAATCTATGGACTACATTCTACTCTGACACTCATGGGGTCACCATGTGTTGGAGTCAAGTCGGTGGCAACTGATAACTGGTACTTTTCAGGATGCTATTTCTAATTTGAATAAACCTATTTTAAAAGCAGCCAAATATAGGCCAATAATAAATTTTTCTAGGTAGACTTTTTGTTAATTGAATTTTACAAATTAAGAAATTAAGACTCAGAGACATTCAGCAACTAGCCCAATGTCTCACAGCCAGCTAGGGCAGAGCTGGGGCTCAACCCTGGTGCACCTGACTCCAGGGCTCCTGTGCTCTGTCCTGCCCTGGTCTGCCTCCCACAGTGGTCAAAGTTTGGGCTGGAAGACAGCAGATTCACACTGTTCCTCTTCACCATTTGTTCAAATTAATCCCTTGATGTACAGTGACTCTAGGCAAGTTTGACAAAAAAAATCAATTCTCTAAATGACCAGTTTGCAAAACGAGCAAAGAAACAAACACCAAAACAAAACAAAGCCAGTTTCTCAAAATTACATATAGCTGTAGAGTGAATCTCGGTGTCCACTAGAGCAAGTCAGCTCTCTTTCTTTCCTTTCTCCACTTCTTTCACATGTTTGTGGCTATTCTTAGCCTTTTACTCTTCAATAGGAATTTTAGGTTCAGCTTGTCAATTTGTTAAAAAACTCTGTAGAAATTTTCACTTAAGTAGCTCTGAATCCATAGATTAACTTGGGGGAGAAGTGGCATCTTTACTACATTGGTTTTCGTATCCATGAATAGGATCTTATACTCTACATTTATTCAGGTTTCTTTTTATCCTTCTCAGTAAAAGTTTATATATATATTTCTGTAAATAATTCACACAGAAAATTCACTCAATAAGAATTTATTAAGCACAGGGTACAGGTGAGGCTAAAATTGGCCTATCCCGTAGGAACCACATTTTCTATTTTCCCAAACTTTAATCACTGTTGTATTCTTTTGCAATTTCACAAACGAGTTCACTTTGTATTTCTAACAAGCTTTAAAATTTCAGCATTTCTTACCACGGACAATGTATAGGAGGGGCAGTTTCCAAGGACCTATGGATCAACTGCCTCCTCCCTTTCTGGTTTGGATTTGGTGTTTCAACATCTCTGGGGAAGATAAAGCCATTTAAGCCCCAAAGACGCTCCAAACCTCACTGTGTATCTCCCTTCACCCTGCTGCCACATACAGAGCTCTGATCCTTAGTATTGGCGGTACCAGATTCCCTTAATTAGCCATTTTTCTTTTCCTAAATGCAAGCATCTGATTAGTGATTAGATCACTCAGGCTTTACTTAAAGCAATTAGGAGTAAATACTTCAGCTTTGTTCAACAAGGTAGAATCTAGGAGGCTTCATCATGTGGGAAAGAACAAAGAAACTTCAGAAAGAATATACCGGGTCATTTCTGTACTTACTCTCCAGCTGGCACCTTATCTGTAAAACAGCAGTGGAGTTTCAGAAATGAATGTTTCTGAAAGGGAAGGAAAAATGCTTGCCAGAAAAGTGGGTCATCGCCCAATTTCTTGTATCTATTTAGCAAATACGTATTGAGGGCTGACTATATTCCAGCACAAAGATACGCATGGTGCCTGCCTTCACTGTGCATGTAGTCTAGTGGGGGATATAGATGAATCAACAAGCAAGTAATAAAAAGGTGAATAATATTATGGGAAAGAAAAGCACAAAGAAGGCACACTTAAGATATAGGAGTGTGGAGGAAGGATGGGAGGGGGGTGTGATTCACGGAGGGATCCTGAAAGAGGTGATTGCTAACTTGAGAAAGGGAAGGAAGGTGCCTGGAGAACAGGTAAGAAAGAGAGGTTGGGGACTGGAAAGAGGTGAGATGAGATGGGAGAGGTAGGCAGGGCAGATCATGTAAAGGACAGTAAGCAAAGAAGCCAAGTTTAGGAATTCAGACTTTATCTAAGCGCAAGGAAGCCACTGGGGGTGTTTAATCAGGGGAATGACACAACTAGATTTTCTTTTTGGAGAGACCATTAAGGTTACAACGAGGAGAATAGATTGGGATCAGTGTGGGGAGGTGGGACGCCCCCTCACGAGGCCACTTGAGTAGTCCAGGCAAAGGATTATGATAGTGGCTTCTACTTGAGTAACAGCAGTAGAAATAGATGAAAAAGTAGAGCCTCAGAAAGGAGAAATGGATTGCCCTCTCCTCATATACTTTTTTTTTTTTTTCATATACTTACTGAGTGGTGGAGCAGGATTTTGAAATGTATTCTCTAGGATCCAAAACTTGCCATTATTTTACCATACCCTGTTTCCCTGCTATGTGCATGGAACAAAGTTATTCTTGGGGGACTAAGGAAGGATGATGGCCAGAGTGGAAAATGGACTGGAGGGGGGATATACTAGAAACAGAAAGACCCACTGAGGGCCTGTTGCAATAGCACACAAAAGAGAAGCTAGGGGAAGGAAGAGAGGGAATTAATATTTATTGACCAACTATGGGAGGTAGTTTGTAGTAGTGCTTCTCTAACTTTAAAGTGTATATGAATTTCACGGGGATCTTGCTAAAAATGCAGGTTCTGATTCAGTAGGTGTCATGGATTGAATTATGTCCCCCCAAAATATCTGTCAACTTGTTTGGGTCATGATTCACAGTACCGTCCACCATTTTGTTATCTGAGGTGATTTTCCTATGCGTTGTAAATCCTGTCTCTATGATGTTAATGAGGTGGGATTAGTGGGAGTTATGTTAATGAGGCAAGACTCAATCTACAAGATTAGGTTGTGTTTTAAGGCAATCTCTTTTGAGATATAAAAGAGAAAAGCCAGCACAGAGACATGGGGACCTCATACCACCGAGAAACAAGAGCCAGGAGAATAGCACATCCTTTGGACCCAGGGTCCTTGTGCTGAGAAGCTCCTCAACTGGGGAAGATTGATGACAAGGACCTCCCCTGAGAGCTGACAGAGAAGAAAGCCTTCCCCTGGAGCTGGTGCCCTGAATTTGGACTTCTAGCCTCCTAGACTGTGAGAGAATAAATTTCTTTTTGTTAATGCTACCCACTTGTGGTCTTTCTACTATAGCAGCACTAGATAACTAAGACAGTAAGTTTAGGGTGGTGCCTGAGACTCTGCATTTCTAAAAAACTCCCAGGTGAGGTAAGTGCTACTGGGCAGGAACTACACTTTGAATAGAAATGGTAGAGTGGTGGTTAATGGCCAGGTGCCTAATTCAGATAGACCAGGGACTGAATCCTGGCATCTGTAGTCATTAACTGCATAACTTTGGGCAGTTACTTGACCCCTCTAAGCCTCAGTTTCCTTATCTGTAAGATGGGAATGATGATCCCTACTCCATAGAGTTATAGTCGATGGAATAATGACTATAACCCTGGCAAACAGTAAGGGTTCTAACCATCATAGCTAAGGATGACTAAAAAAAACCCAGTGCTGTCAAAAGGATGACTAGGCACTACAAACTTACAGCACATCTCATTTAATTGCTACAAGTGTCCTGTGATACAGGCATCACCATTCCCACTTGAAAGAGATTGAGACTCAATCAGGATAAGACACTTGTACAAAATCACACATTATTAAGATTTGAAACTCAGTTTAGCTCCAACACCCATGATGTTTATTTCTACTACAGAGGCCTAACTGGGGGTAGTGGCAACCTAAGTGGTATAAAAAATCTCTCCTGCAAGGGCAACAGTAGGAAAAAAAAATGATGATTATTTTTATTTAACTGTGCAGAGACATGTGCCGATCACAGACTCTGATTTCAAAGTGCCCAGAATCACAGAGGAGGTGTTCAGAAAGCTCAGGGATTGGAGCAGGGAGGAGGCAAAGGACATATGATACATGAAGTCCAGTGAATTCATCATATCCACCGGCTTTTGTTATTCTTTTTCATGTTTCAAGGCTGCATCAGCATTTTTTAATAGACCATAGAAATTCACAATTAAAATTGCAACGCTGAAAATACCTCCGTGCCATCCTAGAATTTTTTATTTTATTTGTGTCTGTGTGTGAAAAACAAAACACCTGAGTATTTTCCAGCCAACAAAGAGAAAAATGTGTAGGCTGTGATGAGTAATTGAACTTACTTTTTGTCTGTTTGCAATAAACATTTACAAAACACATTATCCTTATCCTTTTGACATTTCTGTTAGGATTGCTTTTACTCCATCTTCTGCAAAATGCCTTCCATCCTCAGTGGGTTCCTGCAATTACCTCTTTGGAAGAAGACCATCTCAGCCCTTCAGAGACGTTATCAATCTTAAACAGTTGATTTCTAATTTTTGTTGTTGCTTTTATGTTTCACTGTCTCTCGGGGTGTGACAGGGGACAATGGTAACTTAAGCTACAGAAAGTGACATTATAGATAGCTTGATATCTAGCCAGAAAAATGATACTTACACAGAAGCAGGCAGCATTTGATCCTACTTTTTCCTTTTGTCAGTTCCATGGGTCATTGATGGCCCAACAGTGGTCATATGCAAGCACTCTGGAGCCAGGCTGCCTGGGTTCTAATCCTGGTTCTGTCATTTCAAGCTGTGTTGCCTTAGGGAAATTGCTTAAACATTCTGTGCCTCAGTTTTCTCATCTGTAAAGCTGGGATAATAATAGTACCTAGTTCATAGAATTCTTGTGAAGATTAAAGGAGTTCAAATGTATAAAGAGCTCAGTTACATAGCATGCACTGAATAAATGTTTATCGTGATGGTGGTTATGACTATTTTGGTATAAAGAATGATAGCCTTGAATTCAGAAGACACTGTCACTTACTAGCAATGGCCCTCTTTGCAAGTGACTGAATCACCTTGATTTCACCTATAAAATAGGTCTATGCAGCGCCCAGGTCATGCAGAGTATTGTAAGCTGAATCACGAGTCTGTATTCTTTCTAGTTGTAATGGGATTCCACTGAGGTGTTTTTATCAGGGGAGTTAAATGATCAGATTAGCATTCACAAGAGTATTCTAACTACTCTTTGGGGAATAGACTGGGCAAGAGTGGAGCCAAGAAACCAGTTAGGTGGTACGACATGTCCAGGTGCGACATGTCAGAGGCACTGACTGTTGTGATGGCTGGGGAGATGAAGCAAAATGGACTCAACGTATAAATTACAGAAAGATTCCACAGGACTCAATTACAGAGGGAGGAATGTCAAGGATGACCCCAAGATGTCTGAACAACTAGATAGAAGAGCAACTCATTTAAATGAGGGGAGGCATGTACCTATGTATACTCTGGAGCAACAATATTGTTGTTATTAGTTGTTAAGTCGATTCTGACTCATAGTGACCCCATGTGTACAGAGTAGAACTGCACCACAGGGTTTTCAAGGCTGTGACCTTTCAGAAGCAGATCACCAGGCCTGTCCTCTGAGGTGCCTCTGGGTGAGCTCAAACCACTAACCTTTCGGCTAGTCGTTGAGTGCTTAACCATGTGTGCCACCCAGTGACTCTTGAAGCAATAGCAAAACCAAAAACCAAACCCACTGCCATCGAGTCGATTCCGAGCAACAGGAGAGAGATCAAAACAGGAAAGGAAAAGAAATGCCTGTAAGTGAAAAAAAGAAGAAAGGAAGAGAAAGAGAAAAAAAGAAACAACTCAGATTTGTAGACAACTGAAACTCTCCCTAGGATGTTGAAGAATTGTGGTGTAGGCTGGGGGAGCTGCACAATCAAGGCTTGGCAAGGGAGACACCGTCATATTTGAGGAATGCTGCGCTTGTCACTTATGCACAGAAACAATAAGCTTTGGACTGTTGTTTACCCATATCACTCAGGTGTATGTCTTGCCATCCAAATACATGGACCTTCACCACAAAAATGACTTCTTTTGTATCCTTGCGCATATTTAGCCCAGTTCCATGCATATACCAGAGCTCTTTGAAACATTTCTTGCATTTAGAAAGTTATTGAGTAAAATACAAAGCATTTATTCACCATCACCATTTTTGAGAGCTGGAATACAGAAGATGAATGAAATATAACCCAGTTCCTTAAGGACATAGATCTCCCCTCCCACTTACCTTTCCCCTCCCTTCCCTCCCTTACCCCCTTCTTTGCTTTTTCCTGCTTCCCTTCTCTTCTCTCCTCTCTTCTTCTCTCTCCTCCCCTCCCCTCCTCTTCATCCTTCCTCCCCTTCCCCTCACTCACACTTACACTCTCTTTCCCCACTGCACAGAAAAGGAGAGTCAGCAGCCTGGAGTCTGATAGTGAAGCTCCTCGCAGACTGGCCTCAAGCGGGCTCCTCATGGTCCTCATGCTCCCAAGACCAACAGGCTAGCCATGCATGTCCTTCTCCTGGAGAAGTGCAAGAAAGCAACCCCAGCTCTGCAAACAAACTCCAAGCCCCTGCCTGCGCTGCATCTGCTAACATCTCACTGGCCAAGGCAAGCACATTGGAAAGCCCAGGGTCAAGGTGCAGGCAAGTGCATTCTGCCTCCAGCAGGAGAAATTATGAAATTACATGGCAAATGGTATGGGTACAAGGAGGGATACGGTACCACAGTTACCTTGGACAAGTCTTTTCCATGCTCTAGATTTCCTTGCCTTTAAAATCAGGATCAGATTCCCGTGCCCCTAAAGTGTGAGATACATCCCTCTGTTGTTGCTGTTAGGTGCTGTCCAGTCAGTTCCGACTCATAGTGACCCTATGCACAACAGAACGAAACACTGCCCAGCCCTGCACCATCCTTACAATCGCTGTTACCCTTGAGCCCATCGTTGCAGCCACTGTGTCAATCCACTTCGTTGAGGGCCTTCCTCTTTTCCACCGACCCCGTACTTTACCAAGCATGATGCCCTTCTCCAGGGACTGATCCCTCCTGACAACATGTCCAAAGTATGTAACATGCAGTTTCGCCATCCTTGCTTCTAAGCAGCATTCCAAGACAGATTTGTTCGTTCTTTTGGCAGACCATGGTATATTCAATATTCTTCTCCAACACCACAACTCAAAGGCATCAGTTCTTCTTCGGTCTTTCTTATTCATTGTCCAGCTTTCACATGCATATGATGCGATTCAAAATACCATGGCTTAGATCAGGTGCAACTTAGTCTTCAAGGTGACATCTTTGCTCTTCAACACTTTAAAGAGGTCCTTTGCAGCCGATTTGCCCAATGCAATGTATCTTTTTGATTTCTTGACTGCTGTTTCCATAGGTTACATCCCTCTAGTAGCACACAAAATGATTTTAGATGGCAAAAGAAATTTAGTTATTTCTTAGATGTGGCAATAACTAATAGTAAGCACATAAAGCTACGACGATTCCCTTTTGAATTTGCTCTCAATATTTCCAACCACATCAAGCAGAAAGGCTGTGAGTGCTGAGTTAGTGCCTTTAACAAAGCTCTCAACCAAAAAACAGAAACAAACAAAACCATTGCTGTCGAGTCAATTTTGACTCATGATGACCCCATGTGTGACCCTGTGTGTTACAGAGCAGAGCTGAGCTCCATAGGGTTTTCTCGGCTGTAAGCTTTATGGAAGCAGATCACCAGCCCTTTCTTCGGTAGCCCCAATGGGTAGGTTCAAACTGCCAACCCTTGTATTGGTAGCAGAGTGCAAACCATTTGCGCCACCCAGGGACTTAACCTTTGCTATTTTCTCATTTTAATAAGGAGCTAGCAGTTTCCAGGTTTGGGGCCTTCTGCAAGCCACAGTGTCTAGCTAGAGTTCCAAAAGATTGTTTTGTTCATTGTATTTCTTTTAAACTATATTATATTTATAGCAAGTGATTCTGGCTTTTTATTTAGTTACTTATATAATTTTCTTTCAAAATATACATGTTTAAAAAAACAGTGAGCCTATTTAAAGAAAATATAAATTATTGGTGGTATGCAGATATGAAAATAATCATGACTATGGTACTTGAATAACTGAAGTTTTGAAAATTCTGGATTCAGTGATCCTTATGGTTCTGAGATCCTGTGAGCACTGCCAACTTCACTGCCCAGCCGCCACCTCCACTTCTGCCCCAAGGCTTTCCCAGAGGAAAATGATCAGCAAGGGGCATAGACCTTCTCTCCTGAAGGTCTCTAGACCTTTGATTTTCCCCTCTGAATACAAGCATCCCAGCTGCCAATATGACTGCCCAGCCAGATGTATTTGATTGACATGTTTATCCCTATACAATGGACCACAGTCAGTCAACCTGGGGCTGTCCCTGCCCTTGGCATTGTGACACGTGGCCCAGATTCCAAATGTCACCTCACATCTCCTCATGGCATCAAAGCACCCTTGAGAGCAGGAAGCAGTAACAGATGGTTGCAATGCCTTCAAAGGGACTGTCCCAGACAGGCCGCGAGTTAACAGAGCCCCCTCCGTGGCGATGGGTAGCAGCATATGCTCAGCAAAAACTGCCTGAAGGAAGAGTGGTTCCTGCACTGTGCCAGCAGAGCACTAGGTCAAATGCCGGGCATCAGCTGCCTCAGATACGGCACCATTTTCTTGTGCAACATATCTACTAAGTCTCTGATCTCTATATTGGTTCATTTTAATGTTCCTAAATGGTAATGATAGAAGACGTTTATTTATATTCAACTGTTCATTAAAAAGCAAATGAAAAGGGTTTGGAGACACATCTAGATTAAAGGACTTGAAACGATGTAAGGACAAAATTCAAGGAATAATCCTTGATAGGAATGGTGAATGTGGAAAGTGTTCTTATTTTCATGGTATATGCTCTTCATAGCTATTATTGTTGTTGTTAGGTGTTGTTGAGTGGATTCTGAGTCATAGTAGCCCTACACTAGGGTGTAAACTGTCACAATCTCTTCGGATTATTTTGAAATTACATTTATGCTGTAGTATTCACACACATAAATGGATATGTAAATATAATACTTACATGCATATATACGGAAACCCTGGTGGAGTAGTGGTTAAGTGCTACAGCTGCTAATCTAAGGGTCAGCAGTTCAAATCCATCAGGCGCTCCTTGGAAACTTTATGGGGCAGTTCTACTCTGTCCTATAGGGTCGCTATGAGTTGGAATCGACTCGACGGCACTGGGTTTTTGAATGCAGATATACATCTGTGTGTGTGTGTGTGTGAGAGAGAGAGAGAGATAGAGAGAGAGAGCTAGAGAAATAGAAAGGGAGAGACAGGAGACAAACAGACAAAATATTAATTATTGTTGAATCTTTGAATCTAGGTATGGGTATGTGGTGTTTACTGCATTATTAATTCATGCTGCCTGTATGACTGGACAAACTTGAATTTGTCTTAAAAATAGCTTAAAATGATAAAACTAAGAGTATCTGGGAGGAAAAAAAAATGAATAGGAAAAGGCCATTTTCTCACAAAAAGGCTGCTGCTTCCTCTGGTTCAAGAATTCCTAACCTAGGATTCATACACCATTAAAAAGCCCACGGATGGTCTTGAAGAGGCATGTGAACCTTCCAAAAGGACCTTGAAAAGTTCGTATGTGTGTATTTCTCTGGAGAAAGGATCTAAAACTTCAGTTCAAATTCTCAAAAGGGTCCATGTCTCATTAAAGACCACTGCCCTAATGGCGTTCCTTAGGCTCCTGCAATACATGGATCAGAAAAATACCAACAACAATGAAAAACCCTAACAAGGGGCAATGTAAGGTAACAATGTTTATTTTTGTTTTTCTTTTAGTAGAAATATTAAGAAAAACATCTACCATTTACCATCATCATAATTTCAAAAGAAAGGTTGTAGCAGTGTAGCATGACATGGAAAAAAAATAAAAAGGCAGGAAGGCCATGAACTCAGATTAAAAACATAAATTTTAATTTAGGAAGACAATCACTAACTATATTGTTCATTTTTGTTTCATTTCACTGAGGACCAGCACTAGTTGGAGGGACCAGGATTTGGGAACCACTGTTTGAATGGGAAATTTTTACTCGACCTGCAATCCTTTGAGAAAATGTGGCCTTCTCTGCAATTTCCTAAAGCTGAGTTCATGGTCCATTATCTCTGCTCCTGGACTACCCTGAGAGAAGTCCCTTATCAATTATCCCACTATGCTGTAAAGACTCTGTACATCCTTTTGGCAAGGATGGTGAATTCAATCCCAAAATTCATTGCAACAGCTATTTACTACAACCCTCATGGTGGCTAGGTCCTGAGCTAGGCATCAGACATGAAGAAGTAGAAAGCACCGTCCCTTCCTTTAATGGTTCCACATTACAGTGGAAGAGACCACAGAAATGGTGTAAGTGGGCACGTCATCCACCACACTACTCCTCTTCCCAATGCCAAATGAGCAAATGGGATGGCAAATGATGCCATAGAGGATATATCACATAATCCCTATATCTATTCAATGTGGGCACCCCAAATGGGATTGAATGTCTCTTCCATCTACAAGTGTACAGGAGAGAATACAGAATGCAAGGTGTAGATAGAAGGCACTTAGAAAGAGCACGCTACAGCTTACGCAGGCATGCAGACAATAAGATTGCAGACTCACTTTAGGGAAGCAAACCTCCCTAGCAATACAATCTTAATACTTAGTTCTTAAAGTATATTTTTAAAATTGGCCTATACAATGGCTGGGGCTTCACTGACTCTATAACTAAGAACCCAAAAGAAGCAACCAGTCCCAGAGCACACTCTGAAAAGGACCAGCATGGGACAAAGGGAGGCAGCCAGCAGAATCCAGGGGAAGGATGCAGACCACACCAACACAGAAGTGGTTGACACTGTCAGAGTTAAGGAAAATTAGGAGTTTATTTCATAACCCATTGTGCAGTAGTAAAGTGGCATTGAATAGGTTCCAACTCATAGTGATCCTATGCACAATAGAAAGAAACACTGCCTGGTCCTGTGCCACCTTCACAATTGTTGCTTTGTTTGAGCCCATTGTTGCAGCCACTGTGTCAGTCCATCTTGTGAAGGTTCTTCCTCTTTTTTGCCAGCCCTCTACTTTTCCAGGCATGAAAAGATTGGTCCCTCCTGATAACATGTCCAAAGTATGTGAGATGTAGTCTTACCATCCTTGCTTCTAAACAGTATTGTGGTTGAACTTCTTCCAAGACAGATTTGTTTGTTCTTCTGGCAGTCTGTCTTAGTCACCTAGTGCTGCTATAACACCAGTGGATGAAATACTACAAATGAATGGCTTTAACAAACAGAAGTTTATTCTCTTGCAGTCTGGTAGGCTAGAAGTCCATATTCAGAACACCAGCTTCAGTGGAAGCCTTTCTCTGTCAGTTCTGGAGGAAGGTCCTTATGATCACTCTTCCCCTGGACTAGGAGCTTCTCAGAGCAGTGACTCTGGGTCCAAAGGATGCGCTATTCTCCTGGTTCTTGCTTCTTGGTGGTGTGAGGTCCCCCGTCTCTGCTCACTTCACTCCTTTATATCTTAAAAGAGATTGGCTTAAGACTCAATCTAATCTTGTGGATCTCATCAACATAACTGCCACTAATCTATCTCATTAACATCATAGTGATAGGATTTATAACACACAGGAAAATCACATCACATGACAAAATGGTGGACAATCACACAATACGGGGAATCATGGCATAGCCAAATTGATATACATAAATTTGGGGGGGATACAATTTAATCCATGACACAGTCTATGGTATATTCAACATTTTTCACCAACATCATAATTCAAAGGCATCAATTCTTCTTCGGTCCTTCTTATTCACTGCCCAGGCTTTGAATGTGTATGACGCAATTGAAAACACAAACACAGAAATGTCAGACTTAAGGAAAATGAGGAGTTTATTTCATAACCCATTGTGCAGTAGTAAAGTGCCACTGAATAGGTTCCAGCTCATAGTTCCAACACTTTAGTCTTCAAAGTGACAACTTTCTTTTTTAACATTTGAAGGAGATCTTTTGCAGAAGATTTGCCCAATGCAACATATCATGTGATTTCTTGACTGCTGCTTCCATGAGCATTGATGGTAGGAGACAAGTAAAACGAAATCCTTGACAACTTCAATATTTTGTCTATTTATCATGATGTTGCTTATTGGTCCAGTTGTGAAGATTTTTGTTTTCTTTATTTTGAGGTGTAATCCATACTGGAGACTGTAGTCTTTGATCTTCATCAGTAAGTGCTTCAAGTCCTCTTCACTTTCTGCAAGCAAGGTGTGTCATCTACGTATCACAGGTTTTTAATAGTCTTCCTCCAGTCCTGATGCCATGTTCTTCTTCATATAGCCCAGCTTCTTAGATTATGTTCTCAGCATACAGATTGAACAAGTATGGTGAAAAGATTCAACCCTGACGTATACCTTTCCTGATTTTAAACCATTCAGTGTCCCCTTGTTCTGTACGAACGGCTGCCTCTTGGTCTACATACAGGTTCCACATGAACACAATAAAGTGTTCTGGAGTTTCCATTTTTCACAATGTTATCCATAATTTGTTACGATCCACACAGTTGAATGCCTTTGCATGGTCAATAAAACACAGGTAAACATTAGTCATAGTTGTGTACAATTCTAAGAGGGTTTTCATTCCTGATAGTATGCTTGATTTTTAGCTAATCATTTATTATTTCCATAAAGTCCTGAGTTAAAAGAACCTCTCTGGCTACTTTTAGGTAGTGAAATCTGAATTGAGTGGATATCAGCAGATAACTACAAACGGAATCGACTCAACAGCACATAACATAAAGCAAGTTCCCAGGACTATCACATGTGTTCTTTCAATACACATTTGTGACATTTCCCCTTCAGTTGAGAAGCCAAAGCACAGAGAGGTTAATTACCTTGACTAAGGACACAAAGCCAAGGGTACCTGGGACTTCATTAATTCTGGCACTGAGAGCCCAAAGGAAGAAGCCAGTTGTAGAGCATGGGGAAGTACCAGGGGGACAGGAATCCAGGTCTCAGTTGCAGTCCAGAGTCTTTGAGACATCAAAATGTAATGTTGTTCTCCAGAAGTTATAGATACTCAAACTAATAGAAGATTCAGAAAGATGGTCAAACGTTTGCAAAATATGCCCTATTCCTTTTGCTAGGTGCAGCTATGAGTAACATAAGGAAGGAAAGGCTGAAATAGATAAGAAATGTTGAAAACATAAATAAAGTTTAGAATAGATGAAAAAATATGAGATTTAGAAGGGAATTGAGAAGTTATTCAGCCAAGCTAAATGGGAATACAGAGATACATAGGGATGTAATGTTATAATTATTTTTGCCAAGCAAATTAGTAACAGGGCAGGGATTAGAATTCAGTTCTATGTCTTAACCTGAAATTCACACCACCACCCCAGACATTCAGAGGATGGCACACCAACAAAAGAAGGGAGTTACGAACTATGAAGAAGAAGTTTTGATCAGATTTTTTTTTTTTTTCCTTTAGAGTACAGACTTTCAAGCACACTGCATTTTGTTGTCAAGGGAAGCATGTGGAGACATATAAAGGAGATTCTCTAGCTGTAGTCTTGGGCAGAGGACCAGAATAAACCCAGAAACTGGTCCATTTTGTGTCCTGCAGCAAGATCTGTAACTCCAACATTTCAAGCCCTAGATGATAACATTAATACTATTCCCAAGTTCAAAGGTTTCGCTTTCTTATTTGCTGCTTTTGAATCACTGAGCCTTTGGGCTTTGGTTTTGTAAGGACAAGACTCCACTGTGATAGCAACTTCATGTGAAAGCATACCCAGAAGTAACTCAATTTTCTCTTAAGCCCACTCCGATCAGGCTTTCACCCTCACCACCATACCAAAGCAGCTGTTATCAAAGTCACCCGTGACCACCACGTTGCTTGATGCAATGGTCAACTCTCAGTCCTTACATGACTGTCCACATCAGGCAGCACAGCTGTCATCCCTCCTCTATGAAGCACGTTCTTCACCTGGCATCCAGGACTCCACTCTTTCCTTTCTTCCCTGGCTGACCCTTCTGAGTTTCATTTGCTGTTTCCTCCTATCTCCCCAACTTCTAAACATTGGAGTTTCCCAGGTCACATTCTTTGAACATTTTCCTTCTCTGTCAAGACTCACTCCTTAGGTGATATTAGTTGGTTTTGTAATTTTAAATACTATCTATAAGGTGGTAACTCTCATTTTGATCAACTCTACCATCAAAATACAGTCTAACTACTTTTCACCACTTCTAATGCCACCCATCTCATTTCTTACCCAGATTATTGCAACAGTTACCTGATTTGCACCCACAGTTTATTTTTCATCCAGCAGCCACAGTAATCTCTTTAAAATATAAGGCAGAAAAAACTACGTTCCCCATTCCTCTGCCAAGAACCTTCTCATGGCTTCATATCTTACACTAAAAACTGAAGTGCCCACTAAATCTCTCATTTCCTATTTTACCACTCTTTTTCTAGGAAAATGGTCTGATTGGCCATTTATAGTGAGGATGGGGGTCACGGGATACTAGTGGTTTTTGCTCTATTTAATTCTCATAACTGCCTGGCTGAGGAAACTCTGGTGGTGCAGCAGTTAAGTGCTACAGCTGCTAACCAAAGGGTCAGCAGTTCGAATCCGCCAGGTGCTCCTTGGAAACTCTATGGGGCAGTTCTACTCTGTCCTATAGGGTTGCTATGAGTCGGAATCAACTTGACGGTACTGGGTTCGGTTCGGTTGCCTGGCTGAAGTGTGAGTTAAGACACACTATTCCAGACACACTGGTCTCCCTTCTCTTCCTCATACATGCCAAGTATAATCTGACCTCAAGGTTTCCGCCCTTGCCGTTCCTCTGCCCGCAATGCTTTCCTCCCAGACGCCTGCTTGGCTTGTTCCTACACTTTCTCCAGGTCTCTGCTCAAATGGCGTCTGGTCAATAGACTTCCCTTGACCACCTTGTACACTAAAGCAGCTCCATTCCCTTCCTGTGCTCTCCTTATGCCCCTTATCTCGACAGCAGTTATCACAATTGTACATGCCACACATTCACTCTTCTAATTGTCCTCCCAACTAGAAAGCAGGCTCCATAATAACTGGGGCTTTGCCCATTTTGTTTACTGCTCTATTTCTGTTGGAAACCCTGGTGGCATAGTGGTTAAGAGCTGCATCTGCAAACCACGAGGTCAGCAGCTCGAATCCACCAGGTGCTCCTTGGAAACTCTATGGGGCAGTTCTACTCTGTCCTATAGGGTTGCTATGAGTTGGAATCGACTCGAGAGCAATGGGTTCTTTTTTTTTTTTTTTCTCTATTTTCAATACCTTACACAGTGCCTGGCACATAGTAGCTACTCAAAAGAAAATTACTGTATGAAAGAATCCAATTAGTAAATCTTGTCCAAGACCTACAATCAAATTCTGGGAGCCATGCATTTAAAGCCGCTGTGGAGGGAGGAAGCCTCCATTCTCTGTTTTTGACTGCTCTGGAATCAAAGCTGGCTCTCTTCCTCAGTCAGCATCCTGACTCCGTGAAGGACTCAATTCCTCACAAAAAGATTAAAAAAATAAATCATACCTTATGTAATACAGCATAATGGTTAAGAGGGGAGGTGCTAGATCCAGGCTGCCTGGATTCAATTTCCAGCTCCCTTTCTTACTAGCTGGATGTCCTTGGGCATGGTACCTAATCTCTCAGTCTCAGTTCCCTCCTTTGCAAACTAGCAAAAGAAAAAAAATATATATTAGTACCTACTTTATGAAGTTGCTGTAAAAATTAAATAAAACTTACTACATTTAAGGTACTTAGAAAAGGACTTGGTATATAGTAAGTACTTTACAAATGGTAGCTCATATTATTATATTAAATAATAGTGTTCAAATAACGCTTTTTTTTTTCCCAGTAATTTTTTTAGGGGTATCTAGTTTGATACAAGGAGCTCTGGTGGCACAGTGATTAAGCTCTTGGCTGCTAACCGAAAAGCTAGTGGTTTGAACCCACCAGCTGCTTTGTAGGAGAAAGATGTGGAAGTCTGCTTTCATAAAGATTACAGCCTAGGAAATCCTATGGGGCTGTTCTACTCTGTCCTACAAGGGTCTTGATGAGTCAGCACCCACTCAATGGCAAGGGATGTTGTCATGGATTGAATTATGTCCCCCCCAAAATGTATGTATCAACATGGTCTGGCCATGTGTGGTTGTCCTCCCTTTTGTAATTTTATGTTGAGAGGATTAGGGTGGGATTGGAACACCAGCCTTACTCAGGTCACCTCCCTGACCCATCCAAGGTAAAGGGAGTTTCCCTGGGGGTATGGCCTACACCACCTTTTATCTCTCAAGAGATAAAAGGAAAGAGAAGCAAGCAGAGAGTTGGAGACCTCATACCACCAAGAAGGCAGCATAAGGAGCAGAGCGTGTCCTTTGGACAAGGGTCCCTGCGCCTGAGAAGTTCCTTGACGGGGAGAAGTTTGACGACAAGGACCTTCTTCCTCCACAGCTAACAGAGAAAGTCTTCCCCTGGAGCTGA
The DNA here is from genome assembly GCF_030014295.1 of Loxodonta africana. Classification (NCBI taxonomy): domain Eukaryota; kingdom Metazoa; phylum Chordata; class Mammalia; order Proboscidea; family Elephantidae; genus Loxodonta; species Loxodonta africana. Next base: position 96,651,057 of record NC_087344.1, read on the forward strand.
CACCTTGAATTTGGACCTGTAACCTACTGACTGTGAGAAAATAAAATTCTCTTTGTTAAAGCCATCCACTTGTGGTACTTCTGTTAAAGCAGCCCTAGATGACTAAGACAGGTGTGTTGATACAGTACATATAGATGTTTTTGTATGTGTGTGTGTGTATATGTGTGCATGTCTGTCTGTCTGTCTATCTATCTATGTTGTATTTTCACTGATATAAGGCCGCACCTCCTACGTTTGTTTGCCAGCCATGCCCTCCACCCCTGAGGTATCTTCATAAGCATCTCTATGCCAATTTTTTTTACATGTTGCTGTGAAAAAAATTAACATATCTGTGCTTATGAAAATACTTCTTGGGGAGAGGGCATAATTGGCAAACAAATGTAGAAGGTGTGCATTATTTGCATAAAAATATGGTGTGTATATATGTACGTATATGTATGTATATATGTATGTACGCATTTTAGAATCCATACTTGCACTTCTCTTTCCCATGTCCTGCTTCTTGTGCCCCATATAAACCTGAAGCAGGGCTCAGCACTTCTTTTCTTTCTTCCCAAAGATAATCCATACTACAAAATATTAATGAGTAATATAGATCTTACTTAATATTTTATTGGGATCTTAGAGGAGAGGTCTTGTATCACAAATCACATTGAAATAATTTAAAAGATCTCCATTAGATATTTCTCTTCTGCATCAAAATTGCTATTTGGTAAACCATTAACCAGGCTTCTCTCTTTCCTGAATCCCCCTAAATTCCCCTGCTGGCTCCTCCGGCATGTCTTGGCCCCTTTGCTTGGGGCTCACATTGCCCTTCATCCACCCCTAGCCTTTATGTATACCAGCCAGACCCCATTTTCAGCAGAGCTTCCTGGGGGAAGCTATATCTTACTCACTTTGAATCCTTATATTCTTGGCACTTAGCAGAAGGCCTGGTACATTGTACATTCTCCAAGGTCCATTAAGAGAGTGAATGAATGAAAGAACCTTCTACATGAATCCATCTTTCTTATGGAGAGGAAAATTAAAAGAGAGTGTCAGAGGGCCTGTGGAATAGTCAAAAAGAGACCTCAGATTCTCCTGCCCCTCAGTCCCCATCCACCACAACAGACCAAGCACATCCAGTAGTAGCCTTTCCATTAAACACCTGGAATAATTCTGACTTTTCTTGTCTGTTGTGAAGATTGGTGTTATACCAGGAGTTGGTCTTGGGCCATGTAGACAGTAAGTGCTCCCTCAACAGCTGCTTCCTTTACTCCATTCCTTGCTGGGAAAAAATACTGAAACATGTAGGAAGCTTAAGAAAATTCCCAGAAGATTTGATTCTATCCTGGTGGCCAGTTTCAAGAAATGCACACTAAGCCTGTACAGGCTCCGTCCAGTGGGAGCAGCTTCAGGGGATCCAGGAGAGTGCCCCAAGAAAGGACTGCAGGAAACAAGCCCCTCTCAGGGGAAGGAGAGGCCCAACTGGTGATTGCCTGGGTTGTGACTCCCTTTTTTCTCTGTGATTTTTTATTTCATTTTTCTTTTTTTTGGGGGGGGAGCTTCAAAGTGAAGAGTGACCCAGCATTGTTGAGAGTACTTACAGCTGAAATACTGCTCAGGATTTGCGTTTTGGGGTGTCATAGAAAGGGGCCCTTCCTTTCCTTATTCACATACAAAGAAAAAAACAAAGCCAGCTGCCACAGAGTTGATTCCGACTCATGGGGACCCTATGTGTGTCCGAGGAGAACTGTCCTCTGTAGGGTTTTCAATAGCTGATTTTTCAGAGGTAGATTGCCAAGACTGTCTTCTGAGGTACCTCTGGGTAGACTTGAACCACCAACTTTTCAGTCTGCAGCTGAGCACATTAACTGTTTGCACCACCTAGAGAGCTCCTTTTATTCACAAAGAGAAGCTATAACCAGCCTCAGCACTCTGCTCAAGGGGTACACTAGAGCCCTTTCTCCTATGTCCCTAAGGCTGAACCTTTGCTCTTTGGTGACAACTCTCCAACTTGTGAACTTGTCCATGACCTGATTCTGTATCTGTCAACAAGTGTTAGTCACTGCTCTATAGACGCAGGTCTGTCTCCCCCACAATAAGCTTCTTAAGGGCAACACTGCATTGTGCCAGGTATACAATAAGTACTCAATAAATTCAGTTAAATCCTTAAGCCAATGAAAAGTGTCTTGTATCAAGGTCACAAAAAGCAGAACAAATCCCAGCTCTGAATGAAAAATCTTTTTAACCTCAGCAAGCCTGGGTACTCTCATCTGTACAGGAGACATGATACTAGTGGCTACTGTTGTATTTAGTTCTCATAACTGCCTGGCCTAAATGTAAGTAAGAGAAGAATAGTTGGCCAAGAGCAGTTTCACTTTGATAACAGATGGTTATTTTTATAAAATCACTTTACCGATACATAATTTCAAGAAATAAAATGACCCTATTTTAAGTAGACTCACTATTGAGTTTTAGCAAACACATACGCCCATGTAACCATCACCACAATCAAGATACTGAACATTTCCATCACCCCCAAAAGTTCCTTTATGACATTTTTCAGTAAATGTCCTCCCTCCAATCCTGAGCCCAGGCAACCACTGATTTCATTTCTGTCATGACAGATTAGTTTTCTCTAGTCTAGAAATTCATATAAATGTAATCACATGGTATGCACTGTCTGGTCCCCAGCTTCTTGTACTCACCACGCTGTCACTGAGATTCACACAAGCTGTTGTGTACGTCAGTACTTTGTTCCATTTTATTGCTGCACAGTACTCCATTGTAAGGATAGACTTGTTTATCCATTCACTTGTTAACGGAAACTTGGGTTGTTTCCAGTTTTTGGTTATTGTGAATAAAGCTGCTATGAATATTCATGAAAAAGTTTTTGTGTGGGATATAGGCTTTCGTTTTTAGGTAAATATCTGAGAGTGGAATTGTCGAGGCATAGGCTATTTGTATGTTTAACTTTATAGAAATTGTCTTTTTAAAAGTGGTTGTATCATTTTATATTCCACAGCAATGTGTGAGAACTCTACTTGCTCCAAATTCTTGCCAACACGTAGTGATGTCAGATTTTTTTTTTTTTTAATTAGACATTCTAGAAGGCATGCACTGGTATCTATTGTGATTTCAATTTACAATTCCCTGATGATGCTGGGCATCTTTTCATGTACTGATTGACCAATTGTATAATTCTTTTGTAAAGCAAATGTTCAAATTATTTGCATATTTTAAAAAATGAATTGCTTATCTTATTAGTTGCTTACACACACGTGGATAGAAATCATTTGTCATATATATGTTTTATGAATATGTTTTTCAAATTTATGGCTTGTCTTTCATTTTCTTAACCATGTCTTTCAAGAGCAAGAATTTAAACTTTAATGAAGTACAACTTACCTATTTTTCCTTTTATGTTTCATGCTTTTTGTGTTCTTAAAAAATATTTATCCACCCCAAGGTTATGAATATTTTCTTCTAGAAATCTTATGGTTTCTGCTTTTACGTTTTGGTCTATTTTCCATGTCAAGTAATTTATCGTGTGGTGTGAAATAATGATCAAGTTTCATACTTTTCCTACGAATATCCAGTTATTTCAGCAGCATTTGGTAAAAAGATGATCTTTTTCCACCCATTGAATTATTTTAGCAACTTTGAGCATATATGCATGGATCTATTTCTAAAATTTCTATTTGGTACAATTCTATTTTCTGGTGATTACTGTCATTTTACAATAAGTACTCAAGTAAGTGCTGGAGGTCTATGCCAAGAAATATGGAAGACAGCTTCCTGGTCAACTGCCTGTTCCCAAGAAAGGTGATCCAACCGAATGTGGAAATTATAGAACAATATCATTAATACCACACACAAGCAAAATTTTGCTGAAGATCATTCAAAAACGGCTGCAGCAGTAGATTGACAGGGAACTGCCAGAAATTCAGGCCAGTTTCAGAAGAGGACGTGGAACCAGGGATATCATTGCTGATGTCAGGTGGATCCTGGGTGAAAGCAGAGAAATACCAGAAGGATGTTTATCTGTGTTTTATTGACTATGCAAAGGCATTCGACTGTGTGGATCATAACAAATTATGGATAACATTGTGAAGAATGGGAATTCCAGAACACTTAATTGTGCTCATGAGGAACCTTTACATAGATCAAGACGCAGTTGTTCAGACAGAACAAGGGGATACTGATTGGTTTAAAGTCAGGAAAGGTGTGCATCAGGGTTGTATCCTTTCACCATACCTATTCAATCTGTATGCTGAGCAAATAATATGAGAAGCTGGACTATATGAAGAAGAACAGGGCAAGAGGATTGAAGGAAGACTCATTAACAACCTGCGTTATGCAGATGACACAACCGTGCTTGCTGAAAGTGAAGAGGACTTGAAGCACTTACTAATGAAGATCAAAGACCATAGCCTTCAGTATGGATTGCACCTCAAAAAAAAAAAAAATCCTCACAACTGGACCAATGTGCAACATCATGATAAACGGAGAAAAGATTGAAGTTGTCAAGGATTTCATTTTACTTGGATCCACAATCAACGGCCATGGAAGCAGCAGCCAAGAAATCAAATGACCACATTGCACTGGGTAAATCTGCTGCAAAGGACCTCTTTAAAGTGTTGAAGAGCAAAGATGTCACCTTGAAGACTAAGGTGTGCCTGACCCAAGCCATGGTATTTTCAATCACATCATATGCATGTGAAAGCTGGACAGTGAATAAGGAAGACTGAAAAAGAATTGAAGCCTTTGAATTGTGGTGTTGGTGAAGAATATCGAATATACCATGCACTGCCAGAAGAACGAACAAATCTGTCTTAGAAGAAGTACAACCAAAATGCTCCTTAGAAGCAAGGATGGCGAGACTGCGTCTTACATGCTTTGGACATGTTGTCTGGAGGGATCAGTCCCTGGAGAAGGACATCATGCTTGGCAGAGTACAGGGTCAGTGGAAAAGAGGAAAGCTCTCAACGAGGTGGATTGACACAGTGGCTGCAACAATGAGCTCAAACATAACAACGATTGTAAGGATAGCTCAGGACGGGGCAGTGTTTCATTCTGCTGTGCATAGGGTTGCTATGTGTCAGAACTGACTTGACGGCACCTAACCACAACAACTCAAATAAGGTAGTGTAAGTCTTGAAACTTTGTTCATTTTTTTCGAAGCTGTTTTGGCAATTTCAGGTCCTTTACTTTTTCATGTAACTTTTAGAATAGGCTCATCAATTTTGGAGTGAAAAAAGACTGCTACAACTTTGAAAGTGGCTAAGTTGCATCAATGAGTCAATTTGGGGAACATTTATATCTTAAAAATACTGAGTTTTCTTAATCTAGCAACATGGTACATTTCTCCATTTATTTGGGTCTCTTAAAATTTCTCTTGGAAATGTTTTATAGTTTTTATTTCATAGGTCTTGCCCAGTTTTTTGTTAAATTTATCACTGTGTCATTTAAACTTCTTTGTTTTAGTTTCGTCTATTGCCAGTATGTGGAAATAGAGTTGATTTTTGTATACTAAATTTATATCTAATAATCTTGCTAAATTCACCTCTTAGTTCTAGTAGCTTTACTGTAGATTGTTTAAAATTTTTTATATCTATGAACATGGGCAATTTTACACCTTTCTTTCCAGGCTCTATTCCCCCACCCCACCCCTGGCTTTATTTTACTGACTAGCATTTCCAACAAAATATTGAATAGAAGTGTTAAAGATGTTCAATTACATTCTGGCTTTCATGCTTTCTGACGAAAAATCAGTGAACTCTTTTATCTTCTTTCCTCCATATTAATATGTAGAGGGATATATGTGTCCTTTTATATATATAAATTATGTGCGTGTGTGTATGTATATCTATATATAATATACACATGTTTTACATGGACTGCTTTTAAGATATTTTTATCATCGATTTTCAGCAATGTTATTATGACATGCTCTGCTATAGGTTTTTTTTGTTGTTCATTCTATTCGGTTTTCACTTAGTTTTGTTAATCTATGGGCTAATTGTCAAATTTGGACAATTTTTAGTCATTATTTCTTCAAATAAATTTTTTTTTTTTTGGCTTTCTCTCCTTCTGAGACTCTAATTAGATATATGTAAATGATTGAATATTACCCTGTTTCTCACTGAGTTTTTTTGGATGTTTTTCTCTTGTGCTTTATTTTAGATCATTTCTACTGCTATGTCTTCAAATTCTTTTATTCTGCAGTGTTCAATCTGCTGTTAAGCTTTTCCAGTGAATTTTACATTTCAGAATTACCTGCAGTCCCCAGGTTATGAACAAGAGCTGTTCCAAAGCCTGTCTTTAAGCCAAATTTGTAGGTAAGTCAGAACAAGTATATACAGTTCTTATTTAGGATCAGTTAGTCAAATGTTAGTCTTAGTACGTAGTATATATTTTACCTTTCTATGCATATTAAAGGGGAACCCTGGTGGTGTAGTGGTTAAGTGCTACAGCTGCTAACCAAAGGGTCGGCATATTAAGGAGCCCTGGTGGCATAGCGGTTAAGAGCTTGGCTGCTAAACAAAAGAAACACTTCCAAACCACACAAAGTTTTCATGAGCTTCACAAAACAGTGTGCATTTGTTATTTCAAACCATTGTATTTAACTCAAATTTTTAATATAATAGGTTTTATGGCACTCTGTTCTTATGAGTTGTCTCTAAGTCAGATGCTCATAATCTAGGGACTGCCTGTATAGTTTTCTGTTCTATAAATTCCATTTATTTCATTTTTATATTATTCAGATTTTTCCTCTAAATCTTCAAGGTTTTCTTTAAATCTGTGAGCATATTTATTATAGTTTTTTTTTTAAAGTCCATGTCAACTAATTATATTATCTCTGCCATTTCTTGATCTGTCCTATTCATTGACTTTTTTCCCCTAATTTTGGATCACATTTTATTGCTTCTCCATTTATCTAGTAGTTTTTTATTGGTTGCTGGCCACTGTAAAAATTTTGTTATTGGCTGTCTAGATTTTATCGTCTTCCTTTAGAGAATGTTGAAGTTTGTTTTGGTAGTTTTGGTAGTTACTTGTGGATCAGCTTGGTCATTTCAAGGCTTGTTTTTAAACTTTGCTATGGCATTTATGGCATATATAGAGTAATGTTTTCTCTAGTGCTAGTTTAGCTCCACCAATAAGACATGAGTCTCTTGGGTGTCTAATGAATTCTCTGGTGTTCACTGAAATCTTTCTACTCTTGCTGCTCAGAACTTAAAGTCTTTTGTGAGTTCCAGGAATTACTCACCTTAGAGCTCCTTAGTTGTTCTTAGCCCAACTTAGTACAGTTTTGCCTTATGCATTCATAGGTTATTATTTAGCAACAGTCTTAAGGGGACCCATATGCATATTTCCTAACCTCTTCCTCTGCAAGTCTTTCTCTTCTCTGGAACTCTGGCCACTTCTTCCAGATGCCTCAGTCTCACTGAAGTCTGATCACCATCTCCTCAATTCAGTGAGCGCATCATGCTGTTTGATTTTCTCCAGCTCCGTACTATAATCTAGAAAGTGCCCCAGGCAAAAAGCAAGAGCAATTATAGTTTTCACTTCATTTGTTTACGTTTTCTCAGGGATCACATTCTTAAGCTGCCTATTGTTCAATGTCTAAAAATAGCTATTTCCTGCATTTTGTCCAGTTTTCTAGTTGTTTACAGTACAAAGGTAAGTCTGGCAACAATTACTCTAACATGGTTGACAGAGAAGTTCTAGAATGTCTTTTAAGACTAAGAAAAGCACCGTTCTTGAATTCAAGATGATTTAGAATTCCAGTTCTTCCATTCACTAGCTGTGATTGCTCTATGTTATTGTCATTGAGTGTCATCAAGTTGATTCCGACTCATAGCAACCTGATAGGACAGATTAAAACTGCCCATAGGGTTTCCTAGGCTACAGTCTTTATAGGAGCAGATCACCAGGTCTTTTATCCTCGTGGAGCTGCTGTTGGCTTTGAACCACCAACTTTTTCCTTAGTAGTCAAGCACTTAACCACTGTGCCACCAGGGATCCTATATAGATAACTAAATTATCCTTACTTAAGTTTACTCATATGTAAAATTAAGATTATGTATACTACCACAAAGGAAATTTATAAGAACTGACTAATCTAAACTTCCTTTCTTCTTACCATACGATTCAGCAATCCCACCCCTAGGAGTACACCCTAGAGAGATAAGAGCCATTACACGAATAGACATATGCATACCATGATCACTGCTGCATTATTCACAATAGCAAAAGATGGAAACAACCTAAGTTACCATCAACAGATGAATACATAAACAAATTATGGTATATACACACAATGAAATACTGAGCAATGACAAAGAACAATGATAAATCCACGAAATATCTCACAACATGAATGAATCTGGAGGGCTCTACGCTGAGTGAAATAAGTCAGTCACGAAAGGACAGATACTGTATGAGGATGACTATTATAAAAACTCAAGGAAAGGTGAATACAGAAAGAAGCAATCTTTGATGGTTACCAGGGAGGGAAGGGTTGGGGAAGGGAAATCACTAACTAGATAGAATGTAAGTGTTAACTTTGGTGAAGGGAAAGAGTATATAATATAGGGGAAGTCAGCACAACTTGACTAAGGAAAAGCCATAGAAGCTTCATAGACATCCAAACACCCTGAGGGACAGAGTTACTGGGGCTGAGGACTGGGAACCATGGTCGCAGGGGTCTTCTAGGTCAATTGGCATAACATAGTCCATAAAGAGAATGTTCTACATATTATTTTGGTGAGTAGCATCTGGGGTCTTAAAAGCTTCTGAGCAGCCAAGATACTGGTCCCATCCCATCCAGAGCCAAGGGGAATGAAGGAAACCAAAGACACAAGGGAAATTTTAGTTCAAAGGACTAATGGACCACAAATACTACAGCCTCCACCAGACTGAGTCCAGAAGAACTAGATGGAGCCCAGTTACCATCACGGACCACTCTGACAGGGATCACAATAGAGGGTCCTGGACAGAGAGGGAGAAAACAGTAGAACAAAATTCAAATTCACACATACACACACAAAAAAGGACCAGACTTACTGGTCTTACAGAGACTGGAGGAACCCTTGAAACTATGGCCCCCTGACACTCTGATAACTCAGAACCGAAGCCACTCACAAAGTTCACCCTTCAGCCAAAGATTAGACAAGTCTATAAAACAAGCAGTAACACAGGTGAGGAACGTGCTTCTTAGTTCAATCATGTATATGAGACCACATGGGCAACACCTGCCCAAAAGCAAAGAGGAGAAAGCAGGGAGACAGAAAAAACGGACAGATGGAGACAGGGAGTCTGGGGTGAGAAAGGGGAGAGTGTAGACATATCGCGGGGATCGTAACCAATGTCACAAAACAATTGTGTATGAATTGTTGAATGAAAAACTAATTTAATCTGTAAATTTTCACCTAAAGCACAATAAGAAAAGGAAGGAAGGAGGGAAGGAGGGAGGGGAGGAGGGGAGGAGGGAAGGAAGCAAGATGAAGAGAGGACTGAAGAGCATTCCACACAGCTCCAACTGCAAACGCTCTGTGGAAAGAATGAGCACGTGTATGGGAGAAGCTGAAAGGTCAGTATGACTGGAGCAAAAGTAAGGAAAGGATCCATGGTACAAGATGAAATTGGGAGGATAGGCAGGGATCAATTCACATGAGTCTCGTCGTCCAAAGCTAGATTATTTTAAATGCCATGGAAAGCCATTGTAGAGTTTTATTAAGTGGTCGACTGATGACACAATCTCATTTGTGCTTTTTCAAAATTATTCCATTTCCTTTATGAAAACTCCTAAAAGTGTTACAATTTTAAAGGTCCGTTGATCAAATTTAAATTGTATTTCACCTATGTTTATTGAGTAGATACTAAGTGCCATGTGTTGTGAGAAGCAAAAATAGGTAAGGTAGTCCCTGACTGCCTGAATCTGAAAATCTGGTTGAGAAGTCAGAGACATGCCACACGTGTCAAGTAATTGTAGCTTTTTCTTTACCAGTACTGAGTAGAGAAAAGCAAAATCTTCAGCGGGTTGAAAACTGATGCCACAGCTGAAAACTTTCTACCCAGAGACAGCTTCCCCATCACACTTCCCCCTCTCTCCAACTTATCTATAGAAACTGTGCACTGTTCTCCATCAAGAAAGAGGTCTGAGACCACCAAAGCTATTTTCTATTTTCCTTACCTGACAGTTCTGATCTCTCCACCTTACTTACTAACCATCAGTCTTAAGATAGCAGGATGATGCTTTATGTTAAAAAAGATAAAAGTCTATTAAATGTATTTTAGGCCTGGGGGTGAACATAGCTAGATAAGTCCTCTGGAGGTCATGGCAGGAAGCCCTGGCTCCAAACTGGGCACCCTATTACAAGAGCAAAAACTGGTGCCACGGGGAATCTGAATATCTGCAATGTTTATCACTCAAATTAAAAAGAAATATCCAAAAACCAAACCAAACCCAGTGACATCAAGTCGATTCCGACTCATAGCGACCCTATAGGACAGAGTAGAACTGCCCCATAGAGTTTCCAAGGAGCGCCGGGCAGATTCAAACTGCCGACGCTTCGGTTAGCAGCCATAGCACTTAACCACTACGCCATCGGCGTTCCAAATGAAATCTACATTGTGTCAATCGCCGGCTAGTTGTATTCCTCATACAGTTTTAATATGCTCACCTGTTGTGCCACTCTTAAAAAGAACTTCACATAGCGCAAGCACTGAAATTCAATATAAAATTATGCCAAAGAGAAGGTAAAAGTGAAAAGGCAAGAAAAATAACTGAAGTGGTTTATGCGAGAATTTGATGAATATTTGTCAAACAATATTTGTCATTACTAAGTAGCATGGTCCTGTTAGAGAGGAATATTATCTCAGGAATTCCTGACTATATTTAAAACTTCTTTAAGAACTGATACAGTACTCAGATTCCTTCTGAGTTCAAAACAGAAGTAGTTTTCTATACTGTAATGTTTAGTATATGTTCACTGTTAAAAAAAAAAATAGAACATTTGGAAAGTGTAAAGTAGAAAAAGGAAAAAATCATCCATATTTTGAAAAGTAGAAAAAGGAAAAAGTATTACCGTATTCCCACTACCACACACTCTAAATGTTTTGTGTTGTTTCTTTCCAATCTTTTGTTCTATGTATATTTTTATATGGAGCCCTGGAGGTGCAGTGGTTAAGAGCTGAGGCTACTAACCAAAAGGTCAGCAGCTGGAATCCACCAGCAGCTCCTTGAAAACCCTATGGGGCAGTTCTACTCTATACTACTTGGGATCATACTGCATATACACTTTGTTGTCTGATTTTTTTTTTAGATTTGTCTTATAACATGAACCCATGCTACTGGATGATTGTTACAGCTGAACATATTTCTATCATATAGATATAGCCATTTCCCTATTGTTGGAATTAAAACAAGGCACTTCATTTAGGCTAACTCCATTTAAGCTATTTGGAGAATCTAATACTACAGCCAATAAATGAGATGTGATGACAGAATACCTTTCAGACACCCCACTCCACTGGGATGTGAGGCAAACATGTTGTTGTTGTTGTTGATGCCATCGAGTCAATTTTTCACTCATAGGGACTCCATGTGACAGAGTAGAACTGCCACGTACAGTTCTCTTGGCCCTAATCTTTACAGAAGCAGATTTCTAGGTCTTTCTTCTACTGAACGCCTAGGTGGGTTCAAACCCCCAATCTTAGAGTTAGCAGCTGAGTGTTTAACTGTTGCACTATCAGAGTTCCTTGAGGCAAAGCTAACAATCACTATTATTTGGGGACCTCCACTCTATACCCTGGTGGCGTAATGGTTAAGTGCTATGGCTGCTAACCAAAGGGTCAGCAGTTCAAATCCGCCAGGTGCTCCTTGGAAACTCTATGGGGAAGTTCTACTCTGTCCTATAGGGTCGCTATGAGTTGGAATTGACTTGACGGCACTGGGCTTGGTTTTTGGACTCTATACCTGGCATTCTGCTAAGGATCTTATCTACCTGATCTATTTTTTTTTATTATTATTAACTTTTATTGAGCTTCAAGTGAACGTTTACAAATCAAGTCAGTTTGTCACATATAAGTTAATATACATCTTACTCCTTACTCCCACTTGCTCTCCCCCTAATGAGTCAGCCCTTCCAGTCTCTCCTTTCGTGAAAACTTTGCCAGCCTCCAACTCTCTCTATCCTCCCATCCCCCCTCCAGACAGGTGATGCCAACACAGTCTCAAGTGTCCACCTGATATAATTAGCTCACTCTTCATCAGCATCTCTCTCCCACCCACTGTCCAGTCCCTTTCATGTCTGATGAATTGTCTTCGGGGATGGTTTCCGTCCTGTGCCAACAGAAGGTTTGGGGACCATGACCGCCGGGATTCCTCTAGTCACAGCCAGACCATTAAGTATGGTCTTTTTATGAGAATTTGGGGTCTGCATCCCACTGATCTCCTGCTCCATCAGGGGTTCTCTATTGTGCTCCCTGTGAGGGCAGTCATCGATTGTGGCCGGGCACCAACTAGTTCTTCTGGTCCCAGGATAATGTAGATCTCTGGTTCATGTGGCCCTTTCTGTCTCTTGGGCCCTTAGTTGTCGTGTGACCTTGGTGTTCTTCATTCTCCTTTGATCCAGGTGGGTTGAGACCAATTCATGCATCTTAGATGGCCGCTTGTTAGCATTTAAGACCCCAGACGCCACATTTCAAAGTGGGATGCAGAATGTTTTCATAATAGAATTATTTTGCCAATTGACTTAGAAGTCCCCTTAAACCATGGTTCCCAAACCCCCGCCCTTGCTCCGCTGACCTTTGAAGTATTCAGTTTATCCTGGAAACTTCTTTGCTTTTGGTCCAGTCCAGTCCAGTTGAGCTGACCTTCCATGTGTTGAATGTTGTCTTTCCCTTCACCTAAAGCGGTTCTTATCTGCTAATTAATCAGTAAAAAACCCTCTCCCTCCCTCCCTCCTGATCTATTTTAAACCTCACAAAAATCACATAAAGTGGGTTATCCTTATTTTATAGAAAAATTGAGTCACACAGAAAATAAGCAATTAACCTAAATTACACAGCTGTGTAAGTAGCAGAGATAAGATTCGAACATGCACCCATATGATTCCAAAGATTTTTTAACAGATCCCAACACAACAGTTATCAGACTGGGTCTTTGGATTTGATTAGGAGAATTGAGAAAGAACAAGCAAAAGTGTACTAGGTGATCTGGTGCTGATCAAATTGGGCAAATTGTTTATATTAAAGATAATGGGCAATTTGGTCCCTTGAAGATAGTAAAACTGAGTTTGGATCTTCACCTTTCTAGGACAGATTTATGATCCAAATGTCTTCAGAGCACAGTTTTCCTTTTTATGATAAAATGCAAAACCTTGAAAGATTTAAAGAGACAATAGGTCCAGAGGGAAATGCAACTAATTTTCAATATTCTAGGAGTTTTAAAAACATTAATTTCATTAATTCCACACTTCACAAGGCAATTATAATTACATCTGTTTTACAGATGACAAAACATCAGAGGATGTTATTTTAACTCATATCCCCTATAATGTAGAATTTTACCACCTTGAGGTTATTAATCCAACTCTTAGTCAATTAGTATTTAGGATAATTATTTACCTCATACAGGTAAGCTCTTAGAATGCAATAAGTCTGAAGGTAGAGAATGGGTCTTAAAATCAGAGAATAAAATCTGGATTATTAAATTCTAACCAATCCCATTACACTGATCCCATAATTTATAGGCGAAGAATATGAAAAAAGCGCAGATGACTTGATCAAACACACACAGCTTTATAAGTCTCAAAGCAGATCTAGACATTCAAACCTGTGGTTTAAATCTTGATCCACTGTTGTGTGTTATATATCACTGGTTCACTCTTTCTGGTAGCACCCAGAGTGCCAAGATAAGTGCAAACACACTCAGTAAATGTGTGTAGAATTGCACTGGTTAATTTTCCCAGAGTTCATATTACCACATGCCAATGTTGTTGTTAGTCGTTGTTGAGTTGGCTTCTACTCATGGTGGCCCCATGCAACAAAATAAAATGCTGTCCAGTCCTGTGCCGTCCTCATGATTGCTGGCATTCTTGAGTCCATTGTTGCCTTTCAACATAGGGGGCTCATCTTCCAACACTATATCACACAATATTCTATTGTGTTCCATTGGAGGGTTTTTTTTGGCTAATTTGCAGAAGTAGATTGACAAGCTTTTCTTCCTAATATGTCTTAGTCTGGAAGTTCCACTGAAACCTGTCTACCACGGATGACCCTGATGGTATTTGAAATACCAGTGGCATAGTTTCCAGCATCAGAGCAACATGACAAACTGACAGATGGGTGGTGTATCTATGCCAATACATACCATAACACAAATTACTCAATACCTATATCTTTCAGAACCTCCTGGCTCTCTTTTGCCCAACATAAGTAATTTGGCAAAGTTCTCTTTTCTTTTTTTTAAGATAATAAGAGAAATGTTAAAGAAAAAAATATATTATCGTGGGTGTTTTTTAAGTTTCCTAGATAAGGAGGCCGTGCTTTAGAGCTATACTCACTGAACATCTAACATCACGTTGCTACTCAATATCGGCAGCTATCGCTTTCTTAATGACAGTGGTAATCGGGTATATGTAACCAGAAGCCGTTACAATGAGTAGATTGATTTCAGTTTGCAGCTTGAACACCACCATCTTCAATAAGATAAAAAAAAAAAAACAATGTAAGCGGGGAGGGGGAGTAGAGTACTCTCGATCAGCAAAGAAAACCATTTAGCATGAATGGTTGAAAGCAGCCAGTTTTCAATAATTCACTCTGTGCATCATCTAAATATTCTAGCAGCCACTTCTTCAGCTTTTGAACTTTCCCTACGAGTTTTTCTGCAAAGCTAGTACTCATTCGTTCCGGGGTGTTTTATTTTTTAAGTAATCATTTGCTCGATGTCAATGTGTCAGACACCATACTAATAGAGATACTACTAACAGTCACCATTAATAAAGGCTTACTATGTGCCAGGTAATGCTCTCTGTGCATTAAATCCTTAGTCCAATTTAATCCGCAAAACAATCCTCTGAGATTAGTACTATTATTATCCCGAATTTACAAATTCAGAGACTGAGATTTAGTGAGGTTAACTTGCCCAAGGTTATATAGCCAGTAGGAACTAATGAAAGCTAATACATTTTGAGTTCTTTCTGTGTGCTTGATGTTGCTTGACACTGTTCATTTAAACCTTTTCACTACCCTATGAAGTAGATGGACACCCTGGTGGCGTAGTGGTTAAGTGCTACAACTGCTAACCAAAAGGTTGGTAGTTCAAATCTACCAGGTGGTCCTTGGAAGCTCTATGGGGCAGTTCTACTCTGTCCTATAGGGTCACTATGAGTTGGAACTGACTCCAAGGCAATGGGTTTGGTTTTTTTGGTGAGGTAGGTATTCTTATCATACCTATTTTACAGATGAAGAAATTGAACCTTGGATACCCAGGGTTGTAAAGTTAGTAAATGGCAGAGGGAGGCTTCAAACTCAGGTAGCCTGATTCTGCAATCTGGGCTCTTAAGTGCTACACTTTACTGCTTTTCCAGACTGGTGGTGCTGGGTTTTAGACAAAGCTCTGTCTGATAACCAAACCACATCCTGAACCACTGTGGAGCCTGGCTGCATTATGGGGAAAATGTTATGGGTAAAATACCATTCCTGTTTCTTCCATCAGCCAATCCTCTACAATAGCATAGAAAACAGTAAACAGAGATAAATATAACAAAATAGTGACAATTTGGGGTGCTGAAAAGTATAAAAAAAACTGATGAGAGAATTTAGAGAAGACAAATAAATGTAAAGATACACTGTGTTAGTGGATCAGAAGACTCCACTACCAATTATCATTTATCCCTAAATTGATCTATAGATCCAATGCAACCCCAATCAACATCCTTGCAGGCATTTTAAAACTGAAATTGACAAACTAATTCTAAAATTTATATGAAAATGTGAAGACCGAGAATAGCTAAAACACTTTTGAAAAATAAAAAATAAAGCTGGAGGACACACCACTCAAGACTCACTATAAAGCTACAGTAGTAATCAAAACTGTGGTATTGCCATAAGGATAGACAAGAACATCAATGAAACAACAGAGAGCCCACACATACGTAGTCAATTGATTTTTTGACAAAGTGCAATGGCAATTAAATGGAGAAAGGATAGACTTTTCAACAAATGATGCCAGGACAAGTGGATGTGCAAATACAAAAGGAAACAACAACAAAAAAAAACCTCACACTGTACACAGAAACGAACTAAAAGTAGATCATAGACCCAAATCTAAAATTATAAAACTTCTAGAAGAAAACATAAGAGAAAATGTTTATAACCTCAGGATTGTGTAAATGGAACACAAAGAGTATGAACCATAAAAGAAAAAAAAAAGTGATAAAAGACCTTCATTAAAATTAAAAACTTCAGTCCTTAAAAGAAACTGTTCAGAAAATGGAAAAAAAAAAAAGAAAAGAAAAAAATACTGGGAGAAAATATTTGTAAAACATGTATCTGGTAAAAGACTTGAATCCAAAATATATAAAGACCTCTTACAATTCAATAAGACAACACTATTTATTTTTATTGTACTTTAGATGAAGTTTTACAGAGTAAACTAGCTTCTCATTAAAAATTTAATACACACATTGTTTTGTGACATTTGTTGCCAACCCCATGACATGTCAGCACTCTCCCTTTCTCAACCTTAGGTTCCCTGTTACCAGCTTTCCTGTCCTCTCCAAGGCAACACATTAAAAAATAGAGAATATTCACTTTATAAGAGATTTGAATGGCAAATAAGCATATAAAAATATGCTTAGCATCATTTATCACTAGGAAAATTAAAATTAAATCATAAGGCGATACCATTAGAAATCTGTTTGCTGTTATTGTTAGTTGCCTTTGAGTCAATTCCAACCCATGGCAACCCCAAGTATGCAGAGGAGAACTGCTCCATAGGGTTTTCTGTGATCTTTCACAAGTAGCTTTCTAGGCCTGTCTTCCAAGGCACCTCTGGGTAGGTTCGAACCATGAATTTTCCAGCTAGTAGTCAAGTGCTTAACTATTTGTGCCACCCAAACAAAATAAAACAAAACAGTACCTTGATAATATCAAGTGATGGTGAAGATGTGGAGAAAGCAGAGCTCTCATACTTTACTGGGGAAAAGCAAAATTTTAGCCACTTTGGAAGACAGTTTTGCGGTTTCTTATAAAGCCCAATACATTACTTCCCATATGATCCAGTAATCCTACTCCTAGATATTTACCCAAAAGAAATGAAAAGATATGTCCACATAAAAAATTGTGCGTGAATATTTAGCAGCATTATTCATAATAGCCTCAAATTGGAAAAAATACAAGTTTCTACCACCTGGCGAATGGATAAATGATAATCGGGGTACATTCATATGATGGGATAATCCTCAGCAATAAAAAGGAGTGAACTACTACTGATACGTGCAACATGGCTGGCTCTCAAAAGCACTGTGTTAAGTGAAAGAAACCACACACAAAAGGCTATATATCGTATGATCCCATTTATGACACTCTATTTATAATAGGCAAAAATACAGGGAAAAAATCAGCAGTTGCCAGGAGTTGGAGGTAGGGAGAAATTATTAGTAACTATAAAGCGGCACGAGGGAACTTTTTTGGGGTAATGGAAATATTCTATACATTGATTTTGGTGCTAGTTACATAATGGTACCTATTTATCATGACTCATCAAACTTTACATCTAATAGGGGCAATATTTTATGTATGTAAATTTTATCTCGGTAAGTCTGTCTTCAGGAGTTCCTGGGTGGTGCAAACAGTTAATTCACTTGACTGCTAACCTAAAGGTTGAAGGTTTGAGAACACCCAGAGGCACCTTGGAAGGCCTGGTGGTCTACTTCCCAAAAATCAGTCATTGAAAAGCCTATAGAACATAGTTCTCCTTTGACACATGGAATACTCAGAATTTACTCAACAGTAACTGGTTGGTTAAACCTGACTTCACACTATCAACAACAACAAAAAAGAACTATCTAGAGATCCTGTAAAAACAGTGATTATTGGGCCCCACTCCCAGAGTTTCTGATCTAGTAGATCTGGATGGGGCCTGAGACTCTGCATTTCTACTAAATTCTCAGGCGATGAGGAGGCTGTTGGTGGTGGATCATATTTTGAAAATCACTGTCCTTAGTAATATGGGAGGAGGTGGTTTATGTGTTCAGTACTTGGAATTGGGATTAGTTCTCTAGCCGTAGACTGTGGGCCATCGTCCTTTGTAAAAACACCAGTCCCCAACACTGGTCACTTCAGCATTCCCCATTTAGCCAGCGTCTACCACCAGAATGGAGTCACACTGGGATTTTGCCTTAGCTCCCAGAGGCTTTAGGCCCATTAGCCTAGGAGGGGCATAGTTTGATCTGCTGTGTCCAGATGGAAGGGATTCCTTCAGACAACTGCACAGAGGATATGGGGCCCTTTTCTAAGGCCCTCCCCTAACAACAGCTGCCCAATTGCCATCCTCACACCAGGTGGGAGCAGTCCACTGGAGAACCAGCTTCACTGGCCCCTTCCCTGATTCCTTCTTACTCTTATCTCAGTGCTGATTATGTAAGAAAGGATATACGTCTTTCCATTATCCGTGTCACTGCCCTCATTTCCCACCCCTGCTTAAGAAAGCTACTCTTTGCTGTGGGTGGACTTTGGAGTCAGACAGACCTAGTTGAAATGCCAACTCTGTCACTTAGTGTGTGTAATTTGGGACAACTTCTTTTATTTTCTCTGAGCATCATTTTCCTAACTGTGAGAGGAAGGTGATAAATTTTACCTCATAGGGTACACATGTGTGTGTTGTAAGTCTGTGCAACCAGACGTTGATTGAGATTTTTCCTTTTGTATCAAAATTGGCAGCAGAAATGCAAGTTGAGACAAAAGCATGTTAAGAACCCATATCTAAAACCTGCCATCAATGACTGAGGCCAGCAATCTCTCTTAGGGCTTACTAAAAAGCCGTAAAACTGGCTTGGCTCCCCCCCTAGCCATAACCACCCTCTCCCCTCCTTCACTCATAATAAACAAAACTGAAACCTGGAGAAGCAGGCCAAGAAGTCATTAATGACTTTAGAGGATAAAGAGCTTGGAAGGTTATAGATTCTGCCTAAGATCTCACTAAAGAATGAGAAAAGATTTTATAAGCATGTTGAAAAACTGCTTGTAAAGGGGGAAAAATCAGGTTTATAAAATCACTGCTTTTGGCTTCTCAGTAAACTGGTTATATATGTATATAGGCTCACTGTGAGTTGGAATTGAGTCAATGGCAAACAACATATATATATAAAGCACCCAATACACTACACACACATCCACCCACACATCCACACTCATGTATCTGTGAGTGTAATTAAAGTATGGTAGATGTGCTATTAGGAGTAATGAAAATAACAATGACAGTAGTAATGGTAAAGAGAAATATGCCATTTTTATACTATATATTCCTGACTCACATTCATTTGTTTGTACTTGCCCACATTCAGTAAGCCCTGAGCTCAGGCTGCTAACCAAAAGGTTGGCAATTCAAATCCACCAGCTGCTCCTTGAAAACCCTATGGGGAAGTTTTACTCTGTCCTATAGGGTCGCTATGAATCATAATTGAATCGACAGCAACAGTTTTTTTTGCGGCGGGGGGGGGGCGGTTAGGGCCCTTATGTGCAAAATCCCGTGAGATATACACAGATTAATTTAGGCAAATCTCCCCTCGGATAGCTTATTGCCTATTACAGGAGCTCAAACATCTAAAACATACAGAGAAATATGATACAAGGAAGGACCTCCCAGTTTTTTTAGTTCCCTTTATACCCCAGACCTTATGATAGAACTTGAGATGTACTACCTCATTTCTTATAATAGCCCTTTTATATTGGTATTATGATCCACTTATATCTATTCTTCCTCCTCTTTTTTGCTATTCCTACTATGGTGAAATGGTAGCCAGTAAAAATAAAAGTAAACAAAGAAACAAAAAAAAAAATTTTGTTGTTTTTTTTTTTTACTTTTATTTTTACTGGCTACCATTATTTGAGCTCCTACCAGTTACTATGCTTGACATATCTATTGTGAAAATGTAAAAGGATATGACTATTTCACTGGAGTGAAGTGAAAAGTATATATATATATATATATAAAATAATCAGACTGGAGTTCAAATCCTGGGTCTCCAAGTTCACTTGCCACGTGAACTTGGACAGGTTATCTAACCTCTCCAGCCCTCCATTTTCTTATGATAATACGTACGTTGCAGGGTATGATGAGAAACCAATGAGATAATGTATGCAAAGCACCTACTGCCCTGCTCATCATGTAATTTGTTTTCAGCAAACACTAGTGCCCTACCTCCTGCACACCCACACAGAGGAAGACAGCTCATTGCAAGCATGAGACCTGGGCTCCCAACCCTCCCCTTTCCCTTCACACTGAAAGTCCAGGGATACTCAGACACCCAACTCCGAATGTGCCTTCTGGGCCTCTCCAATCAATCACTCCGGACTTGACCGCTCTCTCAATCTCAGAGCACGCTTACTTCCTAATCAACTTCCTCTTGTCAGAATTCACCTTTATTTTTTCTAAGTGCTCCTCTCGCTCCTCTAGAAGGAAATTTATGCTCACTTTCAGCATTCATCTCCCAACCTCTTCTGTTAACAGTCACCAAAGCAAAGAATTAATTTTTTAAAGGAGCGTCTACTTTTGTCAATAAATTACACTAGACGAGTCTCTGAGGCCCTGCCAACTCCTCTGTTGAGGACTTATTGGACATGCACTTGAAAAACAGGTTATTTATCTCTGTTCCTACTGTCATCTTCCCCTCTACCTCCATCTTGGCGTTCCCTTATCAATTTGGTTTTGTCTCTTAAAATCACTCTCATCTTGCCAGGCATTGTGGATAGCTTGGACAAGGTGCAGGTTCCTGTTATTTTCAATGACTTTTCCTTTTGTTTCCCCTTGTTCTTGACAGACGCATTTATTTATTTTTATGCCTGCTATATTTATTGCTAGATGGCAGGCAGGCATTCCAGGTATACATCACTGTATCTTTGAGGACTTTCTCTATTTGTCCTTTTATATTGTCTCATTACAGTTCTTTTCCCACTGGGCAGTTCCTAAAGCTCTAGTTACTGAAGTTTCTCAGGGTTCAAAACAGTGAAAATAAAGTTCAGGTATCTTTTTCTACAAGCTGCCAAAGAGTGATGAGTCACTGGTCAACTTCATTAAACCACTGGTCAACTCTTCCTCCTTAGCTGAAGTGTCACCTTTGCTGTGAACCTTCTTAGACACCGTGGGCTGAGGGAGCAATCCTTTTCTCTCTGCTCTCATGAAACCTCCTTCACAATTTTCCTAAAGCTCCTCTCAGATCATGTTGGAATTTTTTGCATGTACCTCTCTCCTCCAATAAATCAACAATTTTCTAAATAGCATGGGTCGTTTCTTTTTGTTTATGTAACCCAGCACTTAGCACAGTGCCTCACACATAATAGGTGTTCAATGTATATTTTTAAACAATTCCTTTGAAAATAATACTTAGCCAACTGTCTAGAACCCCAGTTCTGAAATTCACTAACTCAGTCATTCAGCTCATGATCTTCAATTTCACCTTCTGTAAAACGTATATGACTCACATTGTTAAATACACAAAGCTCAGGTCCTCACTTGGTTGATAGGAATCTGAGGTTCCAAGTTCTTCATGACTTTGAAAACTGGCCCCCTTACTCTGGCAATAGGGGACTAGAAATGACTGCTTCCTCATAGGGTAATTTCTGCAAGATGCATTGGATTCCTCAGAGGACGGTGTCAGAGGAATTTTGAACCTGATGATGCTTCACCAGGGATGAACAATGGAAGTGAGACAAGTGGCCCTTGAGTGACAAAGGCAGCAGATGCAGCAGGTGATGATGTGCTGATGGCAGTGATGATCTTCAAGGGAAGCCTAGCCCCACTGAATCCTTTAGTCAACATTAGCAAAGGCTACAGAGAGTCAGGCAGTTAGAACAAGGAGCCAGTGTAGCATGGTTGCTGAGCTGTATCAGACTGTGTGGTTGGACAGAGCAGGGTTCAAGTCCTTGCTTTACTACTAATTCCCTGCGTGTAGGTGGACAAATTTCATAATGCCTCAGCTTCCTTTTCGGTAAAAATAAGCAGGTAAAACTACCTTCTGGGGATGTCCTGAGGATTAACTGAGATAATGGTTGTAAACCAACAGGTGTTTAGTAAGGGGGCTCCGCTCCACAAGGAGTTGACTTCTGAAATTAGTCTTCAATCCCTCAGCCTAGAGTTGTATATGTTTGAGAGTATATGGATACGTGAGTGTCCCATGACCAGTAGTACATTTTTAAATACTTGGCAGTGTTTACCTAGTTGATTGGGTTCAGCTTCTGTCTTGGTGTTCTGAATAGCTTTTGGATGCTGAGACAGGACTGGAGCTCAGACTAAATTTTGGCTCCTAGGCTTGGGTCCTGAGACCACACACTGATCTTCTCCATGGCTGATGGATGCTCTTTGAACCACAAACCTTACCTCTGGTCCTGAGGAATCCCGGCAATGCATTTCAAATGCAAGATTAGATTCCCTTGGACTGATTGAATTCTATTTCCTCCTAATCCCAGGATCCTCAGGTTTGGGCTGCTGGCTGTTCCTGTCACAATCCAATGTTTTGTCAGTATCAGTGGGGAAGATGACAAGTCAAAATTGCCTAGGAATATACGAGAAAGATCTTCACTGTCAACAGGGTAAAGTACAAACTCCTTAGTATAAGGCACAAGGCCCATCACGATGTGGATCTTGTCTTCCTCTCCAGCATTATTTCCTCCAGTGCATCCTGCAGTTTCTGTATTTTACTCATGCTGTGCTAATTTTTTTTTTCTTTGTGTTTGTCTTTAACAATGCCATGTTCACTCACACACTTCTACCTCAGGACACGCTCTTCTCTCTCCTTAGGATGCTCTACATTTTCACCAGGCAAAAATACTAGTCATCCTACAAGTCCCAGCCCTGGCACTACTTCCCTTTCAAAGCCTCCCCTAATTGCTTTGGGCAGACCAAGGCATTCCTTGCCCTGTGCCTCTACAGTATGTAAGCATATACTTCTCATATAACATTTACCATATTGAGTTATAATTTTTGTTCTCTACAGGTACCATTCCGTCACCAGATTTTGAGGTCTTGGGAAACAGTGTCTATACTTTATTTATCACTGTATCCCTAGCACACAGCACAGTGTCTGGCCCCTAGTAGGTGCTCAAAAATATTTGTTCCTTTAGTGAATAAAATCAGTTCCATAGTGCTGTTTTCGCCTAGACCAGGTTTCTTCTCAGCATGACTCATGGCTATAGATATCTAAACTGTGACAAGTAGTCCTCAAGCAGAAATCAGGATGTTAGGGGACCACAGTCACATGACCTAATAATGGTCCTCCCGGGAAGGTCGCACTATTTGATGGAGCATGTAGCACCAGGATGTGACCATCCATCCATCCAGTCAGCCGAATGAACCATAATGGTCAATGGAATGACCCATGTCATAGCCTGAACTCCCCCCCATCCATCAGAGTTATTGATTAAGGCAGCAAGTGTTAACGTGTGCTTTAAAGAACACAGAGGTACAGGATACCACTGACTAAATACCACTGACTAAAACGGTTCCACAGTTAATGAGCTTGGGAAATGCGACAGGTTTTATCACCCTCTAGGATTCATAAACCTTATTTATCACAGTGAAAGATCTGAAACATTTGGGGGTAAAGCAATCTATTGAATTGTTGAAGCCAGTGTTTTCCAAACTTATTTGGCCATTGGAATGCTTTTGTTTTTCTTGTTACACTTATTTATATCCTAGGGAGCTAGAGTTCTGTGAAACATGACTTGGGAAATGGTAGATTAAGGAAGTCCCCTGGATCATAGAGGAAGCTTCATCCAGGAGATGGGATTTCTAGACTCAGGAGCATAGAATGGATATGTAGGTAGGGGGTATTACCAGTTGCTCCTACATTGTCTTCATTTTTCAAAATTAGGGTATTGCATAGTCCTAGACACACATTTCTGACTTTTCCTTTTACCTATAATCTGAATGACTTTTCCTTTTGCTTATCGTCTTCAGAGTCTAACCATTACAAAACGTAATGCTTGGATATACATATATATAATACAGGTGTATTTCAGCGATCTACATGGTGGGGGAAATGGTAGTTTTAGTTTCAGAATATAAATTTAAGTTCAATCTTTCCTTATCCCCTATAACTCTATAATCCTGAGAAAATAATTTGCCCTCTTTTTTAACCCTCAATTTCTTAGTCATTATAATGGGGGAAATAAGCCATGACCTGCTTAAGTCACAGAAATATTGTGAGAATCAAAAGTCATTAATATATAAAGTTTTTTATAAACTATAAAGAGCTATATAAAATAAGGTTATCATTAATATGGTGGTGCAGTGTTTAAGAATTCAGTTGGCAGTTCAAATCCCCTAGTCACCCTTTGGAAACCCTATGGGGCAGTTCTCCTCAGTCCTATAGAGTCATTATGAGTTGGAATCGACTCTACAGCAAAGGATGTCATTAATGTACATGTGAGCTTGTGGTAAATTTAATTCACTCTATAATTCATGTATGCAGATAAAATGTATTTTTTTAACTTACTCTATAATTCATGTATGCAGATAAAATGTAATTTTTTTTTTTTTTTTTTTAAGTCTAATCTAGGCTCTCAAATACTCATCTGATGGTTGGCAGGGAAAATAAAATCTAAATGAAACTAAACGTCCGGTTCAGTTTATCCAATTCAACAATTTAAACAATCCTTTTAGGCAGTGCTCAGTGTTCTTATTTAAACAAATAATAATGTTCTATTTCTCAGATGGTCTCTCCCTTCCCCTGCTTTTCCTCTTAGTAGTCTAGATGCATCTGGGGGAGGCTGTGGCTGAGAAGCTCTTAAGAAGGCAGAAGGGAGTTGGGATCTTTGGGCCTAGCATCATCTGGGTAATGACCTTTGACTGTTTGGTTCTGCTTAGCCTCCTGGCCCTGTGGCTGGCATAAGTCATAGTTTGGTCTCTTCCTTAGTTTGGTCTGAGTCTTGTTGCCCTCCCCTCAGTTTCCACTGGCTAGAGACCCCCGGGGGGTCTTTTCCATATCCTGTATCCAGCCTACTGACCTGTTGTTCCCCCCTCCAACCTGATGTGGAGTTCCCTGCCTGGGAAGCCCAGTGGTTGGTATTCTGGCTTCCCTCTTCTACATCTGTCTGCTGGAGCACATTGTGTTCCACTGCAGGTTTGTGTAGGGTAGCTCAAAAGATTATCTCTTTCTAGTCCTAAGGAACGAAATGGGAATGGGAAACACTATAGGGCAGTTCTATTCTGCCAGATAGGGTGACTAGGAGTCAGAATCGACTGACTGGCACACAACAACCAAAGAGCAGCTATTCCTGTGGCTTTACTATCATAAGCTAAGAACTAGGTCCTATGGGCTCAGCCCCAGATATGTTAAAGGGGAAAATAAAGGCATTTGGGACTTTCTCTATTGAGACAATAGGCTGGTTTATAAGTCTATTATCTTTCTCTATAATCTTACTTTGCAAGTCAGGAGAGTAATAATACTTCCCCTCTGTCCTTCCCATTCCTTCTGTAACACATTGGCTTAAACAGATGATGCACTGGCCACTTAGGACAATACTACCTACTACCTTTACTTTTAGGTGGAAATCTAAAGAAATTTTACTCTTAAAAGCAAAGGTGAGAAAATCTACTGACACCAGAAAGTTTGAAACTCACAGCTCCGATTCTCACTTCAGTGATAGTAAGCATTCTTTACGTGCGTAAAACAGCTTACAGTTTACAAACTGTGGAAAGAACACAGGAAAGAGGAATTTTTAAATTTTTTAAAATTTCTATAACATGTTATTTGCATGGCCTTAGACAGGTTACTTAACTCTTCTGACTTTTAGATTCCTTATCTGAATTGGGAATGACTAAACACCAAACCCGTTGCCACTGAGTAGATTCTGACTCGTAGCGACCCTACAGGATAGAGTAGAACTGTCCTGTTTCCAAGGAGCAGCTGGTGGATCTGAACTGCCAACCTTTTTGGTTTGCAGCCAAGCTCTTAACCTCTGTGCCACCACGGCTCTGAACTGGGAATAAACACTTATATCTTGCATGGAGTTTTCATAAAGATTAAATGAGATAGATTTATACAGAAAATTATAGTCATACAAATGTTAGTTATTACTCTGTAATTAGAGCCTCCCAGAAGACAATAATAATTTCAGTCATCATTTATTTCATTCTTATCATGTGCCAAGGAGTGTGATAAGAGTTTTACATGTATTAGATCTTTAAATTCTTGCAACACCATGTGAGGTAAGTAGTATTATTATTCCCACTTTGAAGATGAGGAAATCAAGGCACAGGGAAGCTGAAGAGCTGGCTCCAAGTTACTCAGCAATGAGGGATAGATCCAATATTCAAATCCAAATGGTTTGCTTTCAGAGTTCATGCTCTTAACCACTGTGAGGAGGTGCCTCTCACTCTGCAGAAAAATGGAAGACCAAGGATGCAACAACAGTTCCACCAGTTACTGTTGAGTCAATTCCGACTCATGGCCACCCTATATGTGTCAGTAGAACTGTGCCCTACAGGGTTTTCAATGGCTGATTTTTTGGAAGTAGATTGCCAGGTCTTTCTTCCAATGTGCCTCTGTGGACCTGAACTTCCACTCTTTAAGTTAACAGCCAAACACGTTAACCATTTGTACCATCCACGGACTCTGTGGTAACAGTTCTACCCATACCATTGCTGAGGGAAACAAAGCACGAAGAGCTGAAGTGATGTGCTCAAAATTGCACAGCAAGTTAAGGGCCAAGCCAAGGGGGAAATGAAGGTGTATGACTTCTAGTCCGTAGGGATCTTTCCATTGCATCTGGCTGCCTGCTTTGACAGGGGTCAGGTAACCAAAGACAGACAGCCTCAGGCATTTTGTCTTGTATGCTCCCTCTGCCAAAGAGGCCTTTTCAGAAGTCCCAAGGTTCAGAGGAGAGTGATGTGAATGTCTCACACCTCCCCTACCAACATGCCGATTCAGCTCGAATTCATCAAAGAAAGTTGACCATTTCCTGTCATGGCACATTATATTCGTGTGGTCTCACCTCTCTCTGCTGGAAAAACGAGGCAACTAATTCATTTTAGCAGATTCTTCCTTTCTGCCTGAAAGATGTCCTCTGATGATGATAATGTGGAGAGACGGAAATGTTTTAATATGATAAGTCCTTCACTGTGGATTAGTATATATTCAAAACATCGTTTCTTCCATGTCTGGGCTCACTTTTAAGACTGTCTGTGTGGATTAGGGAACACTATGGCTTTGGAATTGTAAATAAGGTTTCTCGTGTTCCTCTTATCATCATTGAGCTTGACGGGAAGGGGAAATTTATCTTCAGGGGCAGGTATTACATATGCCTGTACACATTCATGCACATAATGGAGCATTTATTTTTGCCAGTTGAAGCAGCTCCTCTCAGAAGGTCACCAACTGTCATGCAAGGAAATCTTCAAGAAGACAGTGTAATGCAGTAGTTAAGAGGACGAGCTGCTCAATTCTCAATGCCTGAGTTCAAGTCCTGCCTCTACTGTGTTCTAGCTGTGTGATGTTGGGTCACTTACATGATCTCTCTGTGAATGAGTTTCTTTGACTGAAAAAGGGGAATATATTTTCGTCATGAGGTCTCTGTGAGGATAAAATGAGATTTAATGAATAGAAAGTCCTTGGTACAACATCTCAATACTATTATTAGAGCAGTTAGGCAGAGATTTCCTTCAGGATCCTCAGACCCCACAGCTGTGAATGGACTCCTGTGGACTGAAAACAGTGGGTGGCTGTCCTAAGAGCATCTTCCTCAGGCCTTTTGAGCCTCGCTGGTATTGGTGGCACAATAGTTAAATGCTCAACTGCTAACTGAAATGTTGTTAGTTCAAACCCACAAGCATCTCTACAGGAGAAAAGATCTGGCAATCTGCTCCCATAAAGACTAAAGCTTAGATACCCTACGCGGCAGCTCTACTCTGTCATATGTAAAGGCACTATGACTTGGAATTGACTTGACAGCCCACAACAACAAAATACTTTCTATCATAAGTATTTTCATTAAGTCCACAAATTTTTGAAAAGAGTGTAACTCTTGGGGGATGTGCTGTAAAAACATGGGAAGATCCTGTTTGGAAATGGCAATTGTGAGGTTTGGGCTGTGAGAGAGAATTTGCCAGGGGCACAACCTCAAAGCTCTTTCAAGACCAGGCTGAGCAGTTTTTATTTTTAGGCAATATAAGTGGAAAAATAAGATCCGAGGTTTCTATCAGAAAGATGAAGTTGTCTATAGAGAAGAGAATAGATCAGAACCAGGGTTGGTCCAAATCTGACTCACCACATCTGCACCATCTGCAAATTAAAAATAGGTTTTACAGTTTTAAATGGTTGGAAAAAAATCTAAAGAAGAATATTTATTGACACGTAAAAATTATATGACATTGAAATTTCAGAGTCCATAAATAAAGCTTTATTGGAACATAGCCATGTTCATTTGTTTACACATTATCTATGGCTATTTTCACTACAATGGCAGAGTTGAGCAGTTGTAGCTAGAGAGCATATGCAAAGCCTAAAATATTTCTTATCTTTAGTAAATGTCCCTTACAGAAAACACGACCCCCAGATTGGAGAGCAAGTAATGGGCAGGAGCCAGATTGGACTACTAATGCTAACATAAAACAACAATCTATTGCACATTTACTATCTACCATTCATTTTATTTGTATAATCATGTTTAATACTCATGACAACCCTATATTAGCATCTAAGCAACCTGGCAAAGGTTACATAAGATGGGCAAGGCAGAGGCATGATTTGAACATCTATCAGTGGACCATAGGATCTGAGTGCTTAATCATTATGCATAGTGCTTTAGCAGTCAACCTGAAAAATGGTGAGGAGAGGAATTCAAAAGACATTTTGGAAATACAATCGTCAGGACTCAGAGGCCTTTTGAACAGAAGGGATCAGGATAAAGTCAAAGAAGAAAATAATCGCAAAGTCTGGGTGCCTGGGATCAGCTGGAGCTCTACATTGCTTCTAAGAGTGCAAGTTTGAGCATCCTTAGTTAAAACTCAGCTTCACATGAACTCTTCATGTTAATATTCTGCCATCACTCTTGATCTGGTAATTGTGCCACTTGGGCTCCCAAGCACTAAAATTAAATCTAGAAATTTGTCATACACCTTCCCCATGTGATGGTAACATAGAAGGTGGGAGCTCCAACAGTCAAAATAAATTACTCAGCAAGTTCATTTGTCACCTGAAGGTAATTGGGATTTAAGCTACAATCTCAGGAAAAAAAATACATCACATCGCATGATTACTTGCATTAATGGCAACCTATGTCTAATTTTCACCCCCACTCCAACCCCCTTTCATGAGATCCAGTGACCTGCTAGCAGGATAAATTGGCTCTTTTCGTGCTGCCCACCTGAAATATCAGGCATCAGCTGAGACAACAGCCACCCTTAGAATAGGACAATGGATGAAACTGACCTAACCGTGAGTGGCTGGTATAAGGGATTGATTTTTTTAAATTCATTTATTCATCCACAGACCAGCATCTACTGAGAATCTAGTCTATGCCAGGCCTGAACTTGGTGCTGAAAGTCCAAAGGAGAATAAATCATATTCCTACACATAAAGTGGTGATTCCAGCATTTAATTTTAAATAGGATCAGGAGATTCCACAAATGTAATCAAAACACAACCCCCCACTCCCTCTATCACCTAGAAGTGGCATGCCTCTCCACCTTCTACTCATTTCTGTCAGAATATACTGCCATTTTTTGACAGGTAAATCCATAAGAAAATAGTACACTGGACTATAAGTAATGGAGAGAGCCAGAAGACCTGTATTTATTCCTGACTTTGATATGAATTTGTTGAGAGACCTTGGGCAAGTTACTTGTCTTATCTGGTCTCTTGAAAAAGTCTCATCTGAAAAATGATGGACTGGACAAACCAAAGCTGTATAGAAGATGAAATTAGAGCTGCTTGGCTGAATTGGGTAGGGGTAGAAAAAGAGGCTGGAGGCCCAGGACCTCTGCTTTTTCCTATCCTTTCCCCCTCACAAAGGATCCCTGTGGAATATAGTTTAGGATCATTAAAAAAAAGGACAATATTTATATTTGGAATGTACTTCTAGAAAAGGAAATTGGATAAAGCCATTCACAGTTCCGTCCTCTTTAACTGTACTAAGCTTCTCTGCTAAGCAAGACAAAGCAGTTGCATCACTCAGGGGATGAGTTCCTGTGCTCTATGTTCCTGTGCGAAACCCCGGTGGCATAATGATTAAATGCTATGGCTGCTAACCAAAATGTCAGCAGTTCTAATCCACCAGGCACTACTTGGAAACTCTCCGGGGCAGTTCTACTCTGTCCTATAGGGTCGCTATGAGTCAGAATCGACTCCACAGCAGTGGGATGTTCCTGTGAGAAGGGCTTCTTCCTCCACAGAATGGGGCTTTAGGGAATATTCTAAGAGAACTTCACAAATGTCACTAGTTGAGGCTACCGTGGTATGATTTGAAACCTGAGCTGGTTTCTCGAATTCCCTCTTTAACATGCTGGGGAAATTGAGTACCAGCAGAAATTAAGCCATGGTCAAAAAAGAGTCAAAAACCTAACATTCAAACATTCTTTGACAGCCATACCCACGCCTAACGAGGGACTCCAACTGTGAGAATATTCTTCCCTACTTTGAGTGTTTGAATATAGACAGGACAGGTGGTGGAGGCTGCTACTTACTGTGTTGCGCTTTTGGTAGAAAGATCAATAGGTAGATGTCTCTATGCTAAAACAGGCCTTCCTATAACCCTGGTGTCAGTTAAACTCCTGTTGCAAATTCGGTTCCTCGAAGGACGATGTGGAGAAGTAGTCTGAGGTAAAGATTTTAAACAAAGATCAACCCTGAAAGAGGAAGGGACCACACCGGGACTGGGCAGAGGAAGAAGCTGAACTGAGAAGCAGGCCCAACAAAGCCTTGTCCAACCTAGCAGGGAGCTCTGGATTGAATCTGTTGTTGTTAGGTGTTGCTGAGTTGATTCCAACTCATAGCAACCCCATGTTATAGAGTGGAACTGCCCCATAGGTTTTCCTAGGCTGTAATCTTTACAGGAGCAGATTGACAGGTCTTTTATCTCACAGAGCAAACAGTTGTGTTTGAACTGCCAACATTTCGGTTAGCAGCCAAGAGCTTAACCATTGTGCCACAAAGGCTCCTTTCTGGAGTGAATATTATCTGTTAATTGTTGTCCTGCATTGGGCTTAAATGGCTACCTGGCTTTTATATACCTACTTCAGTCATCACCAGATGAGGGTTGCCCTAGGAAGATCATGACCCGGGCAAGGCAGGTCTCTGGAGCTCAGGCAGGCCCTGAGGAGCTGGCAGCTGGAGGCTGGATAGCAAATCCTTCCTTGGAAGGTATCAAGGTTGTCTACTACAGGACACAACATGGAATTGATGGCACAAATGGGTGACTGAGGAGAGTTTAGAGAATGAACAATTTACAGGGATGTTACGTTATCTCTTGTAAACTAAATGAACTGTATCCTTGGACTTCAAGGGCAAAGGACGATAACAGGTGCCACAAACTAGAGAGGACTATAGCAGTGGCCGAGAGGGAGGCCCTTGGGGGTTGTAGCCTTAGGGAGAAGAACACAGCTACTAGCAGCCTGGCAGGGAGGGAGTGAGGGAAATAAATGTTCTGACCTTCTTCTTTCTCCTAACTTCCTTTCTCCTGCTGGTGTCCACCACTGGGGAAACCCAAACAGAAGCCAGAGGGCAGGCAAGGCCAGCTGAATCGGTCTTCCTGGTACAGATCAGGAGGAAGGGTAAAGTGTGAATCTGGAGGGACAAACAACAACTATCCAGTAACAGATCTAGGATTTACATGTTTGTAAGATGCCCTGGGGAGGTCAAGATCATGGAGACACAGTCTGACTGTGATTAAGGGCCCATGGAGATATCCTATGACGCCTTCAAGGTCAGTTTTGATGCACTAGGCTTGGTTCCTAGACTTCAGCTGGATCTTAGAAAAGATTATGGGAGGAAAGACTTTATGATGCTCTCACTTGGCTTAGCTGTATTTTCTCTTCGGACAGGCTGCTCTCTCCAGGCCTTCATTAATCCTTGTGACCCATAAGCCAGAGACCCATAAACCAGTGTTTTTCAAACTATATACTGCAATTCATTAATAGGCCATGTCATCAATTTAATAATCAGGGACAACTCTTTTTTAACAATGATATAGAATAGATTATATCAGAGTACACTGCGCATAAAGAAAAGGTAATTTTTGTCCTGTGAAATTTTTTGTTTTGTTTATGTACATATGTACTAAGTCAAATATTATATATATATACATATATATATATAAGAAATATATATATATATATATAAAACCCACTGCTGCTAGGTCAATTCTGATTCACAGCGAACGTATAGGACAGAGTAGAACTGTCCCTTACAGTTTCCAAGGAGCAGCTGGTGGATTTGAACGGCCGACTTTCTGGTTAGCAGCCAAACTCTTAACACTGTGCTACCAGGGCTCTGTATGTATATACATATATGTATGAATGTATATGTGTGTGTGTGTGTGTATACATATATATTTGTGGGTCCCATCAAAATATCTGAAGTCACTGTTGTAGGCAGTTTAGGGTCATAGGAAATAATCATCCAGAAATATGTGCAATAGATATCCCCAACCCATGTCCAGAAGCGGGGTGTGATGAGGGTTACAGTGACATTCTAGGATGAGTGTGTGATAAAACCTATAGAACTTAATCATTTGCTTTCTTACAGTCATGACATATTCAAATTTTCCACAAGATTATCTCTAAATTTCTTGCTTTCATCTTTGCTTCTTTCTACTCCAGGCCACTTCTGAATCAAAAACTCATTGCCCTCAAGTTGATTCTGACTCATAGCAAACCTATAGGACAGAGTAGAACTGTCTCTTAGGGTTTCGAAGGAGCAGCTGGTGGATTCAAACTGCCGACCTTTTGGTTAGTACCTGAGCTCTTAACCACTGCACAGCCAGGGCTCCAGGCCACTTCTAGTAACCATCATATCCACCCAAATCGTGACCTGAAAGCCTCATTCTAAGGTCAGAAAATAAGCCAGTAACCCAGATAGAGCTCTTGCCTCAGCAAAGGGAGGAATTAGATCCAAAAGCAGCACACTGGGATATACCTGGGGTCCATTATCTCCAGAACTGCTCCCATCGCCACTTTCAAATGCATGATTTCCCTTTTCTAAAACAGACTGGCAAGAGCTCACATAAGCAATTGCCAGCCTCTTCCTCCTAAACAGCACCCTTTTGTCTGGCTCCATCATTATAACTATATTAACAATTCAGCACCCTTTGGTGCATAGGTTAGAACCAAGTGCATTTAATTGCCTCAGATGATTAAGAGTTAACACTGCGGACCTAGCCCAGAGGGAAATTGCAGGAATATCCGATTAGAGGCAACCAGCCTCTTCGAAAATATACAGTGTACCAAAAACCAAACCTGCTGCTGTCCAGTCGATTCCCACTTGTAGTGACCCTATAGGACAGAGTAGAACTGTCCCATAGGGTTTCCAAGACTGCAGGCTCTATGGAAGTAGACTGCCATATATTTCTCCTGTGGAGCCACTGGTGGGTTTGAACCGTCGACCTTTCGGTTAGCAGTCAAGTGTTTAAACGCTGCGCCACCAGGGTTCCTTCCAGTGTACCAGGAGTGCTTGATAATAACCATGATAATCACAAAAATTTTAAATATATGTATTTTTAAAGCTGTGAGCCATTTCTCACCCATGGAAACTTTATTTGCTAGAAATCAGATCCTTGCAATTATTCAAATTGGGGATTTGTAATTTTTGTTGTTGTTGTTCCCCACGGCCTCTCTGGTGGAGGAAGGACAGAGAAAGCCATCCCAGAGGGGAGCAGAATCAATCCAAGCTGCTCATTAAGAGGTAAACTGTCAATAATCTTTGTCAGGCCTTTTTATCTTGGGCTCTAGTACAGGATGATCCCTAAGGCAGCATGTGGTATTGAGATTTAGAATGGCTCCTAGTTTGCACAACCTCCTGGTGGGGATTAACCCTCTGCATGCTGCTGTAGGCTTTCTCTGAACCACTTCTGAACCCTGGATGGGCAAGGATTAGGAGACAGCTATATCCATCTGCAGGAGGCAGGGACTTTTCTTCAGAAATACATAAATATCTCAAGGTGCTTTGGAACAAAACCCTGCCATTGGGAGGGAACAACAAGAAAACAAAAATTCAGAAGGTGGTCCCCAAGGTTTCACTGGTTTAAAATTCAACTCGTATCATAGGCATTTATCGAGAGTCTTTTCTATGAATCCTTCCTCTTTGGATGCTGTCTTGCCATTTTCTGTGCTCTTCCCCAGATTATTGGCAGTTGGTTCTCACTATAATGCAGTGAGGAAGGGGTTATGATCCCTTTTGCAGAAAATAAAACTCAGAAAAGGTAATTTGTTGTTAAAGACATCTCTGTATTGTGTGCCTTTAAATATTATTCATGTACTGATAACACACAAACTTCTAATCTCTAGTCTGAACTGTTCCCAGAACTACAGATTTGCATATCCAACTGCCTACTTGACACCTCCGTTTGGATATCCAATAGGCATGTCAAAGTTAACATGTCCACAACTAAGCTCTCCATAGAGTCCCCTAAAGCTGGAGTTAAGGACAACTCCATCTTTCCATTGCTTAGACCCCAACCTTTAAGTCATCCTTGTTGCCTCACCTTACATATGATTCATCCACTAAGCCTTATATCCAGAATCTGACCATTTTCTCACCCCCTCTGCTGTTGCTACCCTAGTCCAAGCCATCACTTTCTCTCCCCTGAACTACTGAGCTACCTTCTAAGTATGTTCCTTCATTATATCTTACCTCCTTTCAGTCTATTTCTAATACAGTAGCTACCGTTATCGCAAAAAACAGAGGATGAAGTCATTCCTCTGCCCCAATACTTCAATAGCTTCCCATTTCACACAGAGTAAAAGCTGACATTTTATAATCTAAAGCTTCTACTTGATCTAGGTGCCATTATCTCTCTGAACTCATCTTCTAGTATTCTTTCTTCTGCTCCCTGTACTCCAGCCACATGGCCTCCTTGCTGGACCTTTGCTTGATCTACTCGTGAAACGGGGCCTTTGTATTTGCTCTTCCATCCTCCTGGAGTATTCTACAGCCAGGAGCCACACAGCTTGTTTCCTCACCTCCTTTAGCTATTTATTCAGTAAATCTTCTTTTGAACATCTTATCTAAAATTAACACATACTCTCTAACATACTCTATTTCCTTCATTTTTATTCTTTAAAAATATATGTTTTACCTACTTATCTTGTTTACTTTCTGTCTCCTCCACTATCATGTAAGCTCCAAGAGGGCAGGGACTTTGTTCTATATGCTTTGTTCATTGCGTAATTCTTAGTAACCCTGCATGTAACAGTCATTCGATAATTGCTGAATGAATGAATGAATGAGTCTATCCCCCCGCACCACCATTCTGACTGTCTTTATTGTCCTACTCCAAGGCCTTATCACTTGTTCCCAGACCATGATGCCAGCTCTTAACTGGCCTCTCTGTGGCTCCATCTACTCCATTCCAGTCTCCAAGTTGCTCCTAGGAGTCACTTTTCTAAAAATATCTGATCTTCTTCTTTCCCTTATATAAAAAACTCCTTTGGTAGATGCACCACAAGCTTATGGATAAATCCAAACTTTCCAAGCATGGTGTGCTCATGCCTCTATAGAAGATTGTCTGTTAGGACAGCTGACAAAAATTTCTCCCATGTACTCCTGGTGGAGTCTATTTCCCTTCCCCTTGAATCTGGAAGGACCCTATAACTTGGTTTGACCAATAGGATGTGGCAAAGTAATGTTATACAACTACGAAGCCTATGCCAAGATCACTTGGAGCAGAGAAAAACTTTCCCCTAGAGCCCTGATCAAATTGAGGAATCATGCGGATGCGCAACTGAATGGTTT
Organism: Loxodonta africana; assembly: GCF_030014295.1. Classification (NCBI taxonomy): domain Eukaryota; kingdom Metazoa; phylum Chordata; class Mammalia; order Proboscidea; family Elephantidae; genus Loxodonta; species Loxodonta africana. The sequence continues at coordinate 96,687,215 of NC_087344.1, forward strand.
TTGTTTTTCATGCCATCAAGTTTAGACGTTACTTGTTACGTACCAGTAACCAGTCACAGTGGTGTCAAATCTGACTCGTGGCCGCCTATGTGTGTCAGAGTAGAACTGTGCTCAATAGGGTTTTCTATGGCTGATTTTCTGGAAATAGATCTCCAGGCCCTTCTTCTGAGGCACCTTTGGGTAGACTTGAACCTCCAGCCTTTCAGTTAGCAGCTGAGCACATGAACACTTTGCCCTACCCAGAGGCTCTTGGGTTGTTCTGTGGCTCTTGGGTTGTTCTGTAGCAACAGATAATTGAAGCATCTCTAGCTTCATCTCAAACACTGTCTCCGCTTATCCTGTCTGCCAAACTGAATTACTGTAGCTCCACAAATGTATTATATTTATTCATTCTTCTTCTGTCTCTACATGCTCACACAAACACATACATCTGAGCTTTCCCAAGCTATTGTCTCTGCTTAGAAGAAACTCTTCTTGCTTTTTCACCCAGTTAGCTGTGACCTCATCCTTTGAGCCCTGACTCTAGCCTACTCTTTGTGCTCTGAAAGTCCCCTGAGCTTACCTATGTAACAGCACTCAGCACCCTGTACTCTAGTCGTCTTTAGATGACTCTTCCCCTAGAAAGGAAGCTCATTGAGGGTAGGAAAAGAATCTTATTTGCCTCTCTGGCACAGCTCCATGCCTGGCACAAAGCAGACATTCAATGAACTATTCTGAAATAATGAATTGTATTGAATAACTAAAAGCTCATATATGCTTACAATTTACTTGCGGAGTGACAAGATTAAAATGCATAAAACAATTAGAGAACAAAGCAAAATGGTATTAAAATAAGTACCAAATGGATACCAAATGTTCACAACTTCAGAAGTACTCCTATCTTGATAATTGGTCCATGCTATATTGGTTTCTTCATATTAATAGTAATTAGAATAATAATGATCCATTATAATAAAAATTTTAGTTTTCAAAATTCACATGCATTATCTCATTTGATTCTACTCCAATTAGTTAGGGACGAAGAAGTCATAGAATTACTTGTGCTACATCATGTAATATGAGCAGGTTTTCATGTCACTCATTCTTTGCTGAGCTCAGTTCTCAGTTGACTGTGAACCAGACTGCTAATCTGTTTGTGTGAGCTTTAGGAGAAAGCATTACTTCTCTGTTCTTCCAAGGAATATAATAAAACATACAGTCAGTGTTCCCAAAGACTAATGCCACTTCATGGACTTCTTGGGTAAAAGAACCAGTAAGGTCACAAAAACTCTCCAGAAGTATGAATCTATGAACAGTGAGGCATTTAATAAATGCAGTTTAATGCCCTCAAATTGAACAACTATGATAAATACATTCTACTTAGAGATGCCTGCCCATTTGTAGACTGGCAATTCTATTTCCAAATACCCAAAGGTTCTCTACCCAAGAGCAGAAAAACAATCTGAAAACAACAGGAAGATTAGCTGTGAATTAAGTTACAGTAGATCAGAATAGCACCTTGTCCATTATGGCTGTCCTGTCACTATTAGGTACTATTTATCAAATGGCAACTCTGAGCCAAGTATTATATCAGGTGCTGTGTTAAGCACTATGTCTTCATTATGTGTAATCCATAGGCATTCCTAGGAGGCAGGTATTATGATCCCCATTTTTCAGATGAGAACACTGATGAGAACTTCAAGAGGTAAAGCAGAGGTTATAGAACCACATCGCTATTACGTGGCCAAGATTAGAATGAAGATCCTTCTGACTTCAAAGTTAGTGCTCCCTCTACCTTAAAAAGGTTTGCTAATGAAAGAATAAATGAATATTTTAGGGTTTCCAGGAATCTTAGAGGCCTGTCATTTCAACTGTTTCTCATTATTGCTCCTAATGAAAACATGAATAATTAATTGAGGACTGACAGTCGCCTCCTGATACAAAACACTAAGAGTTGCAGATGGGTCTCCCCTATGTGACACCATAGCAACCACTGAAAAAACGAAAATAAATTTTTGTTTTCCCTTGATCACAGAGTTGCTTCCATTCTAGGTGGAAGCAAAGAAGAGATAATTAGTCCGACTTTTTACTTTTAGATGTCAGATACAAACATCTGTATTTCCCACTGTACGTCTCCTTCCTGAAGGATCTCAACGCACTCTAGCAGTACCTAAGACAAAAAAATCCTTCCTGACCAGGAAGAACCAGCTAATCAGAAAGAGTGTATTGGGCTTTCCAAATTTCCTACTGGACAACATCTGCACCGAGGACCTTAACTCACCAGCCTGAGTGGATTTGCTGGGAGACTGTGAAATGTTTCTTGGTGGGTCCTCCATCCAATTGCCACTGCCAAGATTTTCTCTGCCTAAGTCTTCCCTCTTCACATCTAGGCTTTTGAGATTCCTAGGGATGAGAGGGAGAAACAGGCAGTAGCAGAGGCCGATGCTCAGTTCTACTCAGAGATTTTCCTAGCACATCACTTCTACAATTTCAGAACTTTGGTAAACAAGAATGGGGCCGCCTTAAGGAAGAGGGACTGCTGTTAAATGCTGCCTGGGAGGAAAGGGATGATGGAAAGGGGGGTGGGAGGAGGGAGGAGAGAGACTTTCCTGTAGAAGGCGTGTTAGAACAATCTTGAATAAAATTTTGCTGAGTGGCCAAATTAGGAGGTGTGTATTAGTGAAATAATTGTGTCTGAGAGAGTGTATCTGGGAAGGGGGAGGAAAGGGGCATGTGGATGTGCAAGACATCAGGGTGTTAAGTGGCATGGGGCACCAACCCTTTGCACACGCACTTTGCTCTGCCTGTAACCACTTGGCTTATCTCCATCATCTGGTTAACAACTCATGTGTGGCTTTCAAGATGCAGCTGAGAGTAATTTCTTCCAAGAAGCCTTCCCCTAAAATGCCAATTCCAGGATAAGTTCCCTTGCTTTGTGTTTCCAAAATCCCTGTACTTCTATAAAAGCAGTAAGTAGTGCTTATTGTACTGACTGGTAACTGCCTGGTTACCTGTCTGAATCCCAAACTAGGCTTTAAGGTCTGTATTACTTTCCTATTGTTGCTGTAATAAATTACTACAAACTTAGTGGCTTACAACAACAGAAATTTATTCTCTTATAGTTCTGGAGGCCAGAAGTCCAAGCTACTAAGTCTTACAGGGTTAAGATCAAGGTGTCAGCAGAACTAGTGTCTTCTGGAGGCTCCAGAGGAGAAGCCATTTCTTGGCTCTTTGAGCTTTTGGCCTGTGGCTGCATCACTCCAAATCTCCACCCTGTTATCACATTGCCTTCTCTTCTTCTGTCATCAAATCTCCCTCTGCCTCCCTCTTATTGGTGACATTTCCAGCCATCCAGATAACCCAATATAATCTCCCTATCCCCAAATCCTTAGTCACATCTGCCAAGTCCTTTTTGCCATATAAAGTAGCATTCACAGGTTCCAGGCATTAGAACCTGGATATCTTTAAGATATCTTTAGGGGTCATCATTTAGCCTATGACAAGGTCCTTACTATCATGGGCACCATCTTGTTCCCCACTCTGTCCCAAGTGTCCTGCACAAAGTTCATTCCATAGTAGGTGCTCAATGCATATGTGTTAAAAAAAAAAAAAAAAAAGAGTGATATTAGTGGATAAATGGAAAATGGATGCATTAGGAAACCCAAGCAATGTAGGTGTGACTATTGACAAAGCTGGACACACAGCGATAAGATCACGCAGGATCTTACAGACCATAGTGAGGTGCTTGGCTTTGTATGGTAGTCAGTGGGAAGTCACTAAAGGACTTCAAGTAGAACATTTTTTGAAGAATCTTATATTATCATGAAAAGAACAATATTGGTTCCTACCTAGCCTCTGAGGTTTACGTCTTTTCTGGTCAAATTTAGGAAATAGGATTCCTTCCTCTGAATGGCAGAGAAATCCTGCTGTAATTTTTTTTGTTGGTAGAATGGGACACAAGTTTAAGGCAGCCTCATGGTAAAAGCGCTGGTATAAAAAAACAAAGTCACTGCATAAACTAAGGACAAGAGCCTACAATCTTTCTCCTGGTACCAGCTTAGATGAGGTTTCCTTCCCAACTGTCTCAGTCCCTGGAAATCCACCCACTATGGGTGTCCTTGCAGGTCTCCAGGAGTGGAGCCTGGAAGGAGGCAGGCTGTGAGTGATGCAGACAGGGCTACAGGCCACTTAGAAATGACCACAAAAAGCAGAAGGACATGCTCCCTGTCATAGATTGAATTGTGTCCCCCAAAAATGACTGTATCAATTTGGCTGGGCCATGATTCCCAGTATTGTGTGATTTTCCTATATGTTGTAACTCCTGCCTCTGTGATGTTAACGAGGGAGGATGGGTGGCAGTCGTATTAGTGAGACAGGACTCAATCTATAAGACTGGATTGTGTCTTGAGCATATCTCCTGAGACACAAAAGAAAGAAGTGAGCAGAGAGACAAGGGGGCTTCATACCACCAAGAAAGCAGCACTGGGAGCAGAGCACGTCCTTTGGACCCAGGGTCCCTGTGCCTGAGAAGCTCCTCGATCAGGGGAAGACTGATGATAAGGACCTTCCTCTAGAGTTGACAGAGAGAGAAAGCATTCCCCTGGAGCTGATTCCTTGAATTTGGACTTGTAGCCTACTAGACTGTAGGAGAATAAATTTCTCTTTGTTAAAGCCATCCACTTATGGTATTTCTGTTATAGCAGCACTAGATGACTAAGACACTCCTTTTGGGTGAAGACCCGTGCATGCATGCCTAGAGTGGAGGAGACAGAAGGCCAGAGAGAGGGGACAGGGAAAAAAAGGGAAGAAACCAAGAAATTTTGAGAGTAGGCTTGGTGGCTGCTCAGCAAGTGGGCATATGTTCAGCACTAGAAGGAAAAAGCAAAGACAGTGCCAACACTGGTCTCAGAACCACTGCCCAGTGCCAGGAACCTCTGAAAGTACATTTTCTCTCATTTACTTCTCAAACAGTAAATGGTACTACCAAACCCAATCCTGTCATAAACATGACTCATTTGCTATTTTCTAATCCTTTACCCTGATTCAACCAACAAGGGGATTTCCCTTCCATTAGTCCATTTGAGATTCACATCAACCCCTTAGAGGGAAGAATGGCAGCCCTCATAACTCCTATTTTACAGATAAAGAAGCAGAGGCTCAGAGAGGAAAGGGACTTCTACTCACAGTCACATACTAAGTTAGTCTAGGCACATTGATCCAAGCCTTGCTTTGGTGTGTTGTCTACACTACTGATACACATACAAAGCTCAGTCTTTAAGCTATTCTCGTAAAGGCTCACATCACATTACACACACGCACATATTTGTTGCTATTACTGTTAGCTGCCATTGAGTCAGCACCTGACTTATGGTGACATCATGAAGAGCGGGATTAGACCATTGTGATCCATGGGGTTTTCATTGGCTAGTTTTTAGGAAGTAGTTCACCAGACCTTTCTTCCTAGTCTGTCTTAGTCTGGAATCTCTGCTGAAACCTGTTCAGCATCATAACAACACACAAACGTCAACTGACAGACTAGTGGTGACCGCTTGGGGTTCATTGGCTGGGAATCAGTCTCCTACATGCAAGGTGAGAATTCTACCACTGGACCACCACTGTTCCCCCCACCCACACACATATAAATAAACACACACACACACATATGTGTGTGTGTGTGTATATATATATATACACACATATGTATGCTTGCATGTAATATATATATTATTATATATTCTACACATAAATCTGTTGCCATCGAGTCAATTCCAACTCACAGCAACCCTATAGGACAGAGAAGAACTGCCCCATAGGGTTTTCAAGGAGTGGCCGGTGGATTCGAGCTGCAGATCTTTTGGTTAGCAGCCGAGCTCTCAACCTTTGTACCACCAGGGCTCCATTCCACACACAGACATACTTACTTATATGCACTATAAAATCTGTTACCATTGAGTTGATTTTGACTCACAGTGACCCTAGAGGACAGAGTAGAATTGCCCCATAGGGTTTCCTAGGCTATAATTTTTACGGTAGCAGGTTGCCACATCTTTCTCCTGTAGAGCAACTGGGGGTTTCAAACATCTGAGTACTTAACCACTGTACCACCAGTGCTCCTTATATGCATTGTAACAGAGGTCTAATAAGAAAACTTGAGATAGCACCAAAAGAGTACAAAGAGGAAAGTGTCATGTTCAATACAATAATGACAGGGGAGCCTTTCTTTAATAATTAAATCAAAACCAAACCCATTGCCATCGAGTCAGTTCCAACTCATAGCGACCTATGAGTTGGAATTGACTCAACGGAAAAGGAATGGCAAAATAATAACAAATTCATAAAGACCAATAGAGAGCCCTTGGGCATTTGCTGAATTGAAAACTAGATACTAATTAGGATATGTGTCTGACTCCTACAGAGTAAGGACTCTTTTATCACATTCTTAAGTATCTCAAACATTGAGAGCTTTCTATGTGGTAAGCCCTGTGCTGGTGTTGGGACGCAAAAGAAGTTAACATATAACCCCTGCCCACAAGGAGCTCACAGTAGGACAGGCAGACATGAAAACTAGTGTTATGGATTGAATTGTATTGCAAATCCTAACCCTATACCTGTGAATGTAATCCTATATGGGAATAGGATTTTCTTTGTTATGTTAATGAGGTCATATCAGTGTAGAGTGTGTTTTAAACCAATCATTTTTGAGATATAAAAAGGACAGATTAGGCAGGAGACATGGAAGGATGGAAGGCGGAAGACAGATGCCAAACCACCTGAAGATTGCCAAGGAACCTAGGAACAGAAGCTGAAAAGAAAGAAGGGTTTTCCCCCAGAGCCGAAAGAGAGAGCCTTTCCTCAGAGTCGGCACCCCGAGTCATGATGTCTAGCCTCCTAAACTGTGAGAGAATAAATTTTTGTTCATTAAAGCCACCCACTTGTAGTATCTCTGTTACAGCAGCACTAGATAACTAAGACAACTAGCAATTATCTTACCATGCAACAAGTGTGTTATGCTAAGCCATGGAAACACAGAGGAGGGGTATCCAACTCAGGTTAAGTTCACTTTCTGGCAGAGTTGATGCTGAAGTAAGCAAGCCGTGCAGGAACTAGCTAGGTGAAAAGTGCTCAATAAGTGTTTATTGAATGAACCACTGGATGGATAACTGAATGAAGAGATGACTTCAGTTTCTCCCCATGGGCCTGATTCCTCCCATGGGCAACTACAGCACTTCTCCACCCTCTTTACAGAGTCAAATATGGTAATTTATTGAGTCAAAGCCCTAAGAATTCATAGATAATTCATAGAGTGTTTAGGTGGTGGATGTCATACTCAATAAACAATGAAGCCCACAACTGGGGAAAATGAAAGGATCGGTAGCCTCTTCCAATTGTCTAATGAAAACCAAGAGACATTTTGATTTCTCTTCACTCAGCGCTACCTCGACACCCTGTCTCATCCTCTCCCTTTCGCAGTTAACTTTCTGGGTGCCTCATTATCAGGCAGCCTGGAAACAAGTTTCTCTCCTTAAGATAAACAGCCAATGACTGAAGCACAATTTATATCTATTATGTTTTCATCAGCCTCCTGTCTCTGTCTGAGCAAGGCTAAATAAGAAGGACTGTTAGAAAAATCTAAGAGGAGAACACAAATGAATGTTTTACCTTTGGCATTTAGATGCGGATCTGATTTTGAACCCTGTGTCTTCCTATGTGACATTTCTGTGCTGAAGTGGAAAAAATGACTCTAAGTACAGATATAGTCTATAATGAATCCATCTGGCCACATATCAAGTTTTTAAATATTTACAATTATGGTCCTGGCCTTATTAAACTTGCAGGAAAACAGCAGCAGCAGGGTTTACATATGGGGCTCGAGAAGCTGCCATGAGCTAGCACCACGACAGCAACTGCTTGAAATTCCTAGAAAAATATATATTCATTTGCCACACTCTCAAGGTCAGGAAATGGCAGGAAAACATCAGGAAAATTGCTTGCTGGGATTCTCAAACTGCACACAGGGCACAGCCAAGAGCATGTATGCAGCTATAAAGTCCATATTTAAATCTATTCCCATCTTGAAAGGCTATTCCACGCTGATTCCCCAAGAGGAGGCGATTTGAGTAGATCAATCAGGACAAGGAACAAATACTAGGAAAAAAAAGAACATCCTGTTATCAGGGGCACTGCAAAAATCAGGATTTGAGTCTGATTTGAGACCTAGTTTTATTAGTGTCTGCTCTCACCAAGTCTATTGTGAAAAGACAACGGGGTGTCATTAAAGAGCAATATGGCCAGAGTACCAGGAGATGATTCCAGTCTGGGCATGCCAATCACTCATCGTATGAGAATGGGCAAATCACCTAACCTCCCTGAGATTCCATTTTCTCATGTGTAAAATGAGAAGAACAATTGCTACCTGCCTCACGTGTTGTTGTTAGGCTCTAATGCTGTTGCATTGGTTTTCAAACTGTGGTTTATAATTGATTGGTGGGTGAGAATTGGTGAGTTAAGAGGTCAGACTGCTAACCAAAAGGTCAGCAGTACGAATCCACCAACTACTCCTTGGAAACCTTATGGAGCAGTTCTACCCTGTCCTATAGGGTTGCTATGAGTCAGAATTGAATCAACAGCACACAACAACATGATGTTGAAAGCTATGCTACCGTTATTTCAAATACTAGCAGGGTCACCCTGGTGGACAGGTGTCAGTGGAGCTTCCAGACTAAGTCAGACAAGGAAAAAGGACTTGATGATCTAATTCTGAAAAACTGGCCAGTGAAAACCTTATGAGTAGCAGAAGAACATTGTTTGATATAGTGCTGGAAGATGAGCTGCTCAGGTTGATGGCACTCAATATACAACTGGGGAATAAATGTCCCTTCAAAGTATAGACAACCTTAACAACATAGGGGAATAAAGCTTTCGGAACCTTCATCTGTTATGTGGTATGACAAAATAAGAAGAAAGAGCTGTAAACATCCATTAGTAATCTGAACGTGGAATGTACGAAGTATGACTCTAGGACAATTGAAAGTTGTCAAAAATGAAATGGAATGCTTGAAGATCAATATCTTAGGCATTAGTGAGCTGAAACAGACTGGTATTGGCCATTTTGAATCAGACAATCATATGGTCTATCATGCTGGGAATGATAAATTGAAGAGGAACAGGGGATGCATTCATTGTCAAAAAGAACATTTTGAGATCTATCCTGAAGTACAACTTTATTGGTAATAGGATAATATCCATACACGTATAAGTTAATCAATTAATACGACTATTATTCAAAGTTATGTACCAACACTGATAGCAAAGATGAAGAAGAAACTAAAGATTTTTACTAACTTTTGTAGTTTGAAATTGATCAAATATGCATTCAAGATGCATTGATAATTACTGTTGATTAGAATGTGAAAGTCGAAAGCAAGGAAGAAGGATCAGTAGTTGGAAAATACAGCCTTGGTGATAGAAATGACAATGGAGATTGCAATAGAATTTTGCAAGATCAAGGACCTATTTATCAAATCAATTAAGTACATCTGGGCAAAGACAAGATAGAGACACTCAATATCGTTAGTCAAAAAAAGGCCAGGGGTCAACTGTGGAACTCATCATCAATTGCTCATATGGAAATTCAAGCTGAAGCTGAAGAAAATTAAAACCAAGTCCACAAAAGTGAAGACTTTGAGTATATCCCACATGAATTTAGAGATCATATCGACAATTGATTTGATGCATTGAACACTAATGACCAGAGATCAGAGCAGTCATGGGATGACATCGAGGACATCATACATGAAGAAAACAAATGGTCATTAAAAAGACAAGACAGAAAGAAAAGAACAAAATGGATGTCAGAAGAGACTCTGAAACTTGCCCTTGAATGTAGAGCAGATAAAGCAAATGGAAGAAATGATGAAGTAAAATGAGCTGAACAGAAGTTTCATTGGCAGCTTGAGAAGGCAAATTAAAGTATTACAATGACATGTGAAAAGACCTGGAGTTCGAAAACCAAAAGGAAAGAACACACTTGGCATTTTGAAAGGTGAAAGAACTGAAAAGAAAAACCAAGCCTCGAGTTGCAAAACTAAAGGATTCTATGGGGGAAAATATTGAATGATGCAGGGAGAATCAAAAGAAGGTGGAAGGAATACAAGAGTCACTGTCTCAAAAAGAATTGGTCAATGTTCAACCATTTCAGGAGGTAGCACATGATACAAAACCAATGGTATTGAAGGAAGAAGCCCAAGCTGCACTGAAGACACTGGAGAAAAACAAGGCTCTGGGAACTGACAGAATACCAATTGAGAAGTTTCAACAAATTGATACAACACTGGAAGCACTCACTGGGCTATGCTAAGGGATTTGGAAGACAGCTACCTGGCCAACCAACTGGAAAAGATCCATATGTGTGTCCATCCCAAAGAAAGGTAATCCAACCAAATGTGGAAATTATTGAAAAATATCATTAATATCACATGCAAGTAAAATTTTGGTAAAGATAATTCAAAAATAGTTGCAGCAGTGCATCAACAGGGAACTGCCAGAAATTCAAGCCAGATTCACAAGAGGATGTGGAATGAGGGATATCATGGATGATGTCAGATGGATCTTGGCTGAAAGCAGAGAGTACCAGAAAGATATTTTCCTGTGTTTTATTTACTATGCAAAGGCATTTGATTGTGTGGATCACAACCAATGATGGATAACATTGTGAAGAATGAGAATTCCAGAACACTTATTTGTGCTCATGAAGAGCCTGTACATAAGCCAAGAGGCAGTCATTTGAACAGAGCAAGGGATACTGCATGGTTTAAAATCAAGAAAGGTGTGTGTCAGGGCTGTATCCTTCCACCGCACTTATTCAACCTGTATGCCGAGCAAATATTTCAAAAAGCTGTACTCTATGAAGAAGAATGCGACATTAGGATTGGAGGTAGACTTCTTAGCAACCTTTGGTATTCAGATGACACAATCTTACTTGCTGAAAGCAAGGAGGACTTGAAGTACTACTGATGAAGATCAAAGACTACAGTCTTCAGTATGGATTACATATCAACATAAAGAAAACAAAAATCCTCACAACCAGATCAATAAGCAACATCATGATAAACAGAGAAAACAGTGAGGTTGTCAAGGATTTCATTTTACTTGGATCCACAATCAATGCCCATGGACGCAGCAATCAAGAAATCAAAGCATGTATTTCATTGGACAAATCTGCTGCAAGAGACTTCTTAAACTGTTCAAAAGCAAAGGTGTCACTTTGAGGCTACAGTGCACCTGACCCAAGCCATGGTATTGTCAACCACCTCATATGCATGTGAAAGCCGGATGATGAATAAGGGAGACTGAAAAAGAATTGATCCATTTGAATTATGGTGTTGATGAAGAATTTTGAATATACCATGGACTGCCAGAAGAACGAACAAATCCGTCTTGGAGGATGTACAGCCAGAACGAACATTAGAAGTGAGGATGGTAAGACTTTGTCTCACGTTCTTTGGACATGTCATCAGGAGGGTCCAATCCCTAGAGAAGGACATCATGCTTGGTAAAATAGAGGGTCAGCAAAAAAGAGGAAGACACTGAATGAGATGGACTGACATAGTGTCTACAACAATGGGTTCAAACATAGCAATAACCGTGAGGATGATGCAGGACCAGACAGTGTTTCCTTCTGTTTCCTACAGGGTCACTATGAGTTAGAATTGACTCAATGGCACCAAACTACAATAACATGTATGTACTAGAGTCCCTGGGTGGTGGGTGGTATAAATGGTTAACGTGCCCATCTACTAACTGAAAGATTGGAGGTTTGAGTCCATCCAGAGGTGCCTCAGAAGAAAGGCCTGGAGATTTGCTTCCAATAAATTAGCCACTGAAAACTGTAAGGAGCGGAGCATAGTTCTATTCTGACACACACGAGGTTGCCAGGAGTCAGAGCTGACTCCACAGGAACTGGTTTTTTATGTAATTACTAGGTTATAATGTTAAATGCATATATACATATATATATACATTATATTTATATATACTTATATACATACACATACGTATATACACACATACGCTTCCATATGTTGTTGTTGTTAGGTGCCGTCGAGTTGGTTCCAACTCAGAGCAACTCCACACACAACAGAATGTAACATTGCCTGTTCCTGCGTCATTCTCACAACTGTTACTATGTTTGAGCCCATTGTTGCAGCCACTGTGTCAATCCACCTCGTTGAGGGTCTTCCTCTTTTCCACTGACCCTGTACTTCGCCAAGCATGATGTCTTTCCCCAGGAACTGATCCCTCCTGACAGCATGTCCAAAGCATGTAAGATGCAGTCTCACCATCCTTGCTTCTACGGAGCATTCTGATTGTACTTCTTCCAAGACAGATTTGTTCATTCTTCTGGCAGTCCGTGGTGTATTCAACATTCTTCACCAACACCACGATTCAAAGGCGTCAATTCTTCTTCGGTCTTCCTTATTCATTGTCCAGATTTCACATGCATATGATGCAACTGAAAACACCATGGCTTGTATCAGGTGCACCTTACTCTTCAAGGTGACATCTTTGCTTTTCAACACTTTAAAGAGGTCCTTTGCAGCAGATTTACCCAGTGCAATGTGGTCATTTGATTTCTTGGCTGCTGCTTCCATGCCTGTTGATTGTGGATCCAAGTAAAATGAAATCTTTGACAACTTCAGTCTTATCTCCATTTATCATGATGTTGCTCATTGGTCCAGTTCTGACGATTTTTGTTTTCTTTATGTTGAGGTGCAATCCATACTGAAGGCTGCGGTCTTTGATCTTCATTAGCAAGTGCTTCAAGTCCTCTTCACTTTCAGCAAGCAAGGTTGTGTTATCCGCATAATGCAGGTTGTTAATGAGTCTTCCTTCAATCCTGATGTCCCGTTCTTCTTCATATAGTCCAGTTTCTCAGATTATTTGCTCAGCATACAGATTAAACAGGTATGGTGAAAGGATACAACCCTGACGCACACCTTTCCTGATTTTAAACCAACCGGTATCCCCTTGTTCTGTCTGAACAACTGCCTCTTGATCTATGTAAAGGTTCCTCATGAGCACAATTAAGTGTTCTGGAATTCCCATTCTTCACAGTGTTATCCATAACTTGTTATGATCCACACAGTCGAATGCCTTTGCATAGTCAATAAAACACAGGTAAACATCCTTTTGGTATTCTCTGCTTTTAGCCAGGATCCATCTGACATCAGCAATGATATCCCTGGTTCCACGTCCTCTTCTGAAACCAGCCTGAATTTCTGGCAGTTCCCTGTCGATATACTGCTGGAGCCGTTTTTGAATGATCTCCAGCAAAATTTTGCTTGCGTGTGATATTAATGATATCGTTCTATACTTTCCACATTCGGTTGGATCACCTTTCTTGGGGATAGGCATAAATATGGATCTTTTCCGGTCAGTTGGCCAGGAAGCTGTCCTCCATATTTCTTGGCATAGACGAGTGAGCACCTCCCGCTCTGCATCCATTTGTCAAAACATCTCAGTTGATGTTAGATACCATCTCAAGTCATATGTACACACCTCTAATTTTGTACCTCTTATACTGGATTAGAATTCTCTTCGCAGTTGTAGCTAGGCTGGCTAAGCAGGAACCTGATCTTTCTTTCAATGTATCCTCCAGTCTGGCAGTTACGTAGTAGCTGCCTAATAAAAATTTCTCAAACAAATGTTACTGGTAGATGAAGAACCAGAGTCAAGATTTCTGGATCCTCGTCTGGATTCAAACTTCGACATTTGCCACCTGTGTGATATTGAAGGAGCCATTTTTCTGCTCTGTGCCTCAGTTTTCCTCATTGGTAAATGAGGCTACTGGAGTAAAACCAGTGATTTCCATACATTATGTGTGCTCCAAAGTATTTATAAACAATGGGAAATGCTTGTCTGCTAAATAATAAAGTTTTAAACTGCCAGAGGGGTCTGTTTGTTGCTTTTATGTGTTTTATTTTTATTTGGGTTCTATCTTAAGATTTCATTTACTAGATGATTTCTAAGGTCCCATCCAGTCTGCCATTCAAAGACCACATGATTCCCAGTGTTGTGCTCTCTCACGTGCACCTGAATGCCATCAGTAGGTTCTGATCTCTCTTCAAAGCCTGCTAAATTATCAGTTCTGGAGGTAATGACTAACACAAATAGAATATCGGACAACACACAGCTAGGGTTTTCATTTGTTATCTGGCTTCCAAACAGAGTCCAGGAAAATGGCCCTATCATCCCTTTGACTCCTGCAATTCCTGATGACTAGCTACATTCATTTCCTCTGACGTGATGCTGCTCCCATAGATCTTTCTGGGAACTTTCTCTTTCAGGGGTTCATCCATCAGCCAGTGTGGATTAGAAGGACATTTAATGGAGAATTCATTATTATGAGAAATCTCTGAGTTGCAGTCATAAAATTTGTTCTTGCTTTTATAGAAAGCTTCATCACATTCCAATTCTCCTGAAAATGACTGACACTAGGCTATCCCTCCTACCCTTCTGACCTTCTGCAACGTTTGCAGTGTTCACCCAGATATGTTATTTGACTCACTTCAACCTAGGTGGACTGAGTGCCTAGATAGAGTGCTGACCATCAGCAGTAAGCCAAGGTGTCCTCTATACACCCATGCCCTTGGGCATCGGTGTCCCCTGCTCCCTATTCTCTTCCTTATCACTCAAGACTAAACTTGTTATTCATCATACTCTGTGTCTATGCCTTGAGTGCAACATGTTTCATTTCATGCCTCAGTTTCCTGGCCTTGCAATCATGATAAAATGAGTAAAGCAAAGGAAAGCTCTTAAATTGTGTTAGGCACATGATAGGGGTTAAATAAGTGTTAGCTATTATTATTGTTAAAATTATTATTATAACTGACATCTAGGTCTATTTCCTATCCTCACTCCAGAAAGCAAGGCCGGAATGGAGCCTGGACATTGGGAAGAGGGAAGGATGCAGAGGAATGGGGATGCGAGAGATTTCTGGACCCAGTGTGGAAACGGAAGAAGATGGTATGAGAATAAAAGCAGATAATGCTAGGAACATTCTTCTGATTGATCTAGATGCCCAGTTCAAACTATGATCAAGTGCCCACGGGGTCAGACATCACAAGCATCCTTGCCTCCCCAGCCCCATCATCTTGCAGCTCTGGAAGGGATCTTCTGTTCTGGCCCTTCAGGAGGAACTGCCTCAGGCTTTCAGCTTCTGAGCGACTGGGTCATACAGGCTTCCTGGCAGCCAAGGGAGAAGGGTTCCTCAGGCAACACTTGATCAGCTGGCTACTTTTCCAGCAGCCCCACTCAGAATTATTGATTTGAGTGTGTGGATTAGAAGTGAGGACTGGAGCTGCAAAGGGGCCAACTTTGTGTCTCTAATAGTGTTGGTATAACTTGAGAGGTCCTCCATACACACCCTCTCAGAGGATCTAAGTCTGTGCTTTCTTCAAGGCCAGGAAAATGCCTCTCTTCACCAAGGACAGAGCCCACAGTCCAAGAGATCTCATTGGTTTGTGTGTCTCACTAGTTGCAAACTAGCCAAGTCAAAGCATTTACACAATAATATTTGATTATTATCCCATGCTCATAAAAAGGGCCTTAAATGTTTCCTTAGGCTTTTTTTCTCCCTTAAACAGGACTTTCATTCATTTTATTTTTATTTTTTTATTTATTACTTTGCCCATTTATCCATCCAAGGAATACTCACCTCCTAGAACAACACTTGATATTTACATAAAGAAGGTAAAAAATAGCTTTCTCTATATTGATCATAGGCTAATGATTAGAGAAGGATTAAACAAAAAACGTTGCCTTCAAGTAGATTCCAACTCTGGCTATGCCGTGTGTTACAAAGTGGAAGTGCTTCATGTGGTTTTCTTGGCTGTAATCTTTACGGAAACAGATGGCCAGGACTTTCTTCTGCAGCACCACTAGGTTAGCTGGAACTGACAACCATTAGATTAGCTGCTGTTGTGTACCGAGTCGATTTTGACTCATAGTGACCCTGTAGAACAGAGAGAACTGCCCCACAGGTTTTCCACGGCAGTAATCTTTAGGAAAACAGATTGCTACATTTTTCTGCCACTGAGCAGCTAGCGGGTTCGAACCACCGACATTTTGTTTAGCAGCCGAGCACTTAAAAATTGCACCATCAGGGCTCCTCTATTAGGTTAGTAGTCAAGTGAAAACTGTTTGCACCATCCAGGGACCTTAGAGAAGAAGAGCTAAACAATCAAATAGAATGTGGTGAGTGTTATAACAACAGTCAGAATACATCAAGGTGTGGGCAAGGCACTTGGAAACAGAAATATCAAAAGATTGGCTCAAGTATAAAAATGCTGTTTGCAAATACAAATGACCGTGTCCAACAGTCATGCAGGATCCTTCCTCCACTGCTGAGTCCCACCCCTAACCTGAGCCTCACCACATCTCTGACACCCCAGTGTTGCTAAACATCCCCCCACCTCTGAGGCCTCCCCAGGATGGGATGAGCACCAGGATAGTGAGTAAGGAGGTTTACTGTCCCTGTCTCTTAGGTGGTAAAACAGGTTTCTTTGTTTTATAAACTGAATAAAAAGCCTGGGCCCAAATACTATATAATATTCATAGTAATGATTATAATCATAATTACTAACATTTACTGGATTTTTACTATATGCAACCCATTTGACTAAGCACTTCACATGCATTTTCTCACTTAATGCTCATGGAATCCTATGTGTTGGGATCTCTTGCTCTTTATTTAATAGAAGATGAAATGTATAGAGCTCAGAGAAGTTGCCCAGGGTCACACAGCTGTCTGTGACAGAGCTTAAATTTTAACCCCTATCTGACAACTAAACTGTCCCTCCTCATTACCACATCATATTGTTTTACACTGAGGCTTTGGGAGCATAAAGGAGCAATTAGGAAAAGCGTCATGCAGGAGCTGAGTGCTAAAGAACAAACAGAAATTTTAAGATCTGTTAATCTTATTTTGTCAACTAGGCTCTTTTCTGCAAGACTATGAAGCTTATTTAATTTTAATTTAATGAACAAATAGAAAGATAGCAACTCAGCACCCAAAATGCGGTAAGCAGAAAATAATCCTAGTTTTCTCCCCTCACCCTCCCTCTCTTTTAATCCCCATGAGCCTAGCATAGTGCTGGGTGCATACTTGACTGGATGACTGATGGCTGCAGACAAAGTCTGAGATTTGGGGAAACTCACAGAGCATCAGTCATAAAGCAGGGCTTAAAGGTGACAGTTACATATCCCCAGCCACAGTTTGTGCAAAAGAAAAAAAAAAAAATTATTTCAAGGTAGAGTTGAAAGCATCTTCTTTGCTTTGTGAGTGTTAATTATTTCTGAAGGGTAAGAAAGTGCTCCCAGACAGGGATAGAAATATCCAGACCTTTTGCTGCTCATTTCTAAAAACAGACTCTATAGAAGATGTCCTGTTTAATCAAACGTTATATGTTTTTCTTTCTCCTTTGCTGGCTTCTGTCTCCATTCTCTTCTGTGTTTCGCAATCATTTTTAGAGATTTAGGGAGTGAGTGGGAAAAGGGAAACCATTTTAGTAACAATAAGCTAAGAATAGTAAACGGAGCAAATTTTCCTTTATGCTTTTGGAAACAGCAAGAGCCAAGAACAGGTGAAGAGGTATCTTTCTTTGCTGGCAAGTTTATTTTCCATAACAAGAAACGGTCATCTCTCCTGAGGAGCCTGAAATTCTAAGACAAAGATGATGTGTAATGACAGGGATCTGCACCCCCAGTTATTTTGTGCTCCAACAGCAAAATATACTGGGGGCTATCACGCTGTTTTGAAAAGAGGGAAAATATTTAGCCATTCAAATAATCCAAAAGAGGCATCAAAGGGGAGTAACACAGAATACTAGTTTTACAGTACCCTGAGGAAAAAAGACCTCAAACCACTGACCCAGATAGTCAGAATTTATAACTTGCCTCCCAAACTCTGTCTGCAACTGATTCTCTTCAGAAAAGAATGTTTCTTGGGTTGTTCTTTAATAATAATAACAATTCTTTACATGCCTATAGCACTTTAAAAAATACAGCCACCAGGTGCTCCTTGGAAACTCTGTGGGACAGTTTTACTCTGTCCTATAGGGCTGCTATAAGTAGGAATTGACTTGACAGCAATGTTTTTTTTTTTTTTTTTTTATAGCACTTTAGACTTCTTTCAAAGCACTTCCACATCCATTACCACATCTGGTCCTCAGCGCAGTCCTGGGAGGGAGACAAGAGCAGGGCTACCACTTCCATTAACAAAAACCAGTGACTGTTCACAGGCCACACATTAGCCTCGGCATTGGTTAAAAGGGCAGAAACCACAAGCACGTGCTTTGGTCCAAAGACTTGATTTCTTCCCTCAGAAATCTAATGTTACCTTTCTGGGAAGATGGACAAGTGTCAGAAGCTTCTAGAAGTTACAAATCTTACCCTCTCTTCAAAACACTTCATTTCAAGTCCTATTTGGTACCAGGACTATTGAAAAGACAGCCCTGTTTTGTATCACAGATGCTGACTGGACTGCCTCCATTCTTTTTCAGATATGGGTCCAAGAATATTTAGAATAACTTCTGGTAAAAAAAGCTTGATCGCTTTTTTTTTTTTTTTAAATAAAATGAAGGGACTATATTTGAGAACTCCTCATTTTCCCTTATACCTTATCTGTTTCAAAGTCGCATCATGTTGGTGTCTAACTCCACCTCTATTTTAAATCTACAGCTGGGTTATATTTTCACCTTCTGGTTTAAATACATTTCGAATGTGTCAGTATCATTGCTTCGACTCCAGATTAATAGGATCAGCCAAAAGGATGGCTGACATTTTTGTTGCTATAGAAACTGGTCCTGATGTTACACAGCTTGCCTTTCCCCTATTTGCCATACATCTATCTGGCTACTGAACACAGACCTCTTTTTGTTTCACGAGGTAATACATTAAAAAATTAAACCATAATTTCATCGTGGTTTAGTCTCCATTCTGCAGAAAAGAGTATTAAATAATATTAAGGAACACCCAAAAGAAAATGGCAATTGGTGGGAATATTGCTCAATAGCTTACAAGCCTCCCAGATTTAAAAAAAAAAAAAAGAATACAAGTTCAGCAAATTATCCCACATCTTAAACCCTTGTTCTTCCTTGCTTGAGTTAAGTCCTTCAAGGCTCTTCCTTAGTAAACCTCTAAGTCAACACAGTCCACAATGGCCTGTGGGCAGCTACACCAAACCAACTCCTTCCTTCTCATTCCCCTCCCACCCACAAGAAAATAATTTCTGGACAGCTGTTTCCTTAAATACGCCATCAACATCCTCCAGCATACCACCTCCATTGTACACTCGAGTTCTTTTTCCACAGATGCACCATCGCCCCCAGAGAAAACCTCTCACGCAGAATTAAGATGTGAAAGAACGTATGGCTGGTGCCAGAAGGTATACTCAGGAAGGGATGGAGATGAAAAAAAAAAAAAAAAGATAAACATCCTTTCCAAATGACTGCAAAACACATCTTTCCCATCTTCGTTATCTAGCGCTGCTATAACAGAAATACCACAAGTGGGTGGCTTTAACACACAGAAATTTTCTCATAGTTTCGGAGGCTGTAAGTCCAAATTCAGGGTGCTGGCTCTAAGGGAAGGCTTTCTCTCTCTGTCAGCTCTGGGGGAATGTCTTTATTTCTTCTGAGCTTCTGCTCCTGGGTAATCTTCATGTGGCTTGGCATCTCTCTTCCCCCATCTCTGCTTGCTAGCTCACTTTTAATCTCTTTTATATCTCAAATGAGATTGATTTAGAGATATATACCCTATACTCATCCTGTCATTAACATAACAAAGACAACCCATTCTCCAATGGGATTGTAACCACAGGTATAGAGGTTAGGATTTACAACACATATTTTGGGGGGACACAGCTCAATCCATAACATTCCTCAACCCCTATAATAACTGATATTTATCCGAAGCAGAGGCAATGAGCAACTCTCTAATTGGAAGGCTCTAAACTATCAGGTGTTCACTTGTCAGGGCTATGACGGTAGTAGCAGGTTACGTATTAGAGTGGAAATTCTCTTTCCCATTATAGGTTCAAATATGACTTTCACAATCATTTAGGAAGCATAGATGACCGAAACGGGCAGATTCCTTCAGCAGCTCTCCAGGTTATTAAGCCTACCTGTAGCACTCCTACAATTTTAAGAGATGCATCTAGTTTGGGAACCAGTGGAGACTTATGAATAGTATTTAAGAGAATATTTAAGCATGGCTTTCTTACTTGATGGAATGTAGAATGCAGCCCATGGGTTAGATGCAGAGGGCTCTAATGAGGTTGGGGCTACTGTGCACAACGGAGGAGTGAGAAGTGTCAGCAGCCTTTCTATAATAAGTTTAAAAGACAAAATCATATGGCACCTGCTTTCAGTTTTTTTAGGGAGTGAATCAGCATTTAAGAAAGGGCAATGGAAAAAGTGTTAACCGTGTCCCTACTATATACTTGGTACTATGATGGGGACTTAATGAATAACTATACTCTTATTTTTGTTGCTGTTAATGCCATCACGTCGATTCTGACTCATGATACCCCATGTGTGCAGAGTAGAACTGCTCCCTAGGGTTTTCAAGGCTGTAACATTTTGGAAGCAGATCACCAGGCCTGACTTCCAAGGTCCCCCTAACCAAAAAAAAAAAAAAAAAAAAAAGTTGCTGTTGAGTCAATTCCGACTCATAGCGACCCTATAGGACAGGGTAGAACAGCCCCATAGAGTTTCTAAGGAGCACCTGGTGGATTCGAACTGTTGACATTTTGGTTAGCAGCCATAGCACTTAACCACTACACCACCAGGATTTCCAAGGTGCCTCTAGAAAAAAAAAAATTTTTTTTTTCTAAATGGGTTTAAATCACCAAATTTTTGGCTAGAAGTCAAGCACTTAACCATTTGCACCACCCAAGAACTCCTATAATCTTATTACATTTTCACAATTTCTGTGAGATAAGAGTTTACTCTCAAACATTTGACAGATGAGAAAGCGAGGCTCAGCAAGGACCATATCCAGTACCCATCACTGGGTCCCAGGCTTCCTTCAGTTGGTCAAGTGTAGGTGGAGTGTGTCCGGGACCATTTCTACAGTTTGCATATATGCTTTATTCAAAACTGGACATGAACTAATTAAAGGATAACGTCTATGAACTCAACTAGCCATTGTTGCCAGGAAACGTTTTAGTTTTAGACCGAAAGTGTCATGGCATCCACTGTGATCAGCAATGCAAAACTGTTTTTAGTTGAGGCTCCAGGTAGAAAGTGCCTCTTCTTGCCACAAGAAGTTAATCATCCCATTAAGTAAGCAGGCAGACAAATCCCATACCCAGAGAGACGTTGAAAACCAAGCACCTGAGGTTATACACCTAGTAAACCCAAATCGGTCTGACTTCTAAGCCCATGCTCTCATTTCATCCTGGGCTGCCTCCTGTGACACACTGGAGTCTGCATGGATCCTTGCTTCCTGAGGCCCTTGCTAGGGGAACTTGGAAGAAGCAAGTTGTATATTCTACACTATGAATATGGCCAGGCTGCAACATCATCCATCTATTTCCAAGTCAATAAGTAAAGATAGAACCCTCTGGAGATAGTAGAAAGGGCCCTGAAGCAAAAAGAGGGCAACACAGTGCCGGTGGGGCAGGAAAATAGCAATGAGAACCACAGAGAAAAAACAGTCTGCCTGGGCAGAATAGAGACCCTTGCCATGTCACACTGGTTAAGGATACCATATGTATTTCTTCTTTTTCTTTTTTAAGTCATTGTTGTAATATATTTCTTTTCTTTCTTTTTTTGTGCTTTACATGAAGGTTTACAGAGCAAATTAGTTTCTCATTAAACAATTAATGCATATATTGTTTTGTAACATTGGTTGCCAATCCTACGACATGTCAACACTCTCTCCTCTCAACCTTGGGTTCCCTATTACCTGCTTTCCTGTCCCTTCCTGCCTTCTTGTCCTTGCCCCCAGGCTGGCTTGCCCATTTAGTCTTGTCTACATGGTTGAGCTATTGTTTCTTTTATGGGTCTGTCTAAATCTTTGGCTGAAGGGTGAACCTCAGGAGTGACTTCAGTACTGAGTTAAAAGGGGGTCCAGGGGCCAAGCTCTCGGAGTTTTTCCAGTCTCTTTCAGGCCAGTTAGTCTGGTATTTTTTTTTTTTTCTTTTAATTTTGTTCTACATTTTTCTCCAGGTCTGTGTAGGACCCGCTGTGGTGATCCCTATCAAAGCAGTTAGTGGTGGTAGTCAGGCACCATCTATTTGTACCGGGCTCAGTCAGGTGGAAGTTGGGGTAGTTGTGGTCCATTAGTCCTTTGGACTAATCTTTCCCTTGTGTTTTTGGTTTTCTTCATTCTTCCTTGCTCCAGATGGGGTGGAACCAGCGGAGCATCTCAGATGGCCGCTCACAAGCTTTTAAGACACGAGATGC
The DNA here is from genome assembly GCF_030014295.1 of Loxodonta africana. NCBI lineage: Eukaryota > Metazoa > Chordata > Mammalia > Proboscidea > Elephantidae > Loxodonta > Loxodonta africana. The sequence goes on from NC_087344.1 coordinate 96,709,663, forward strand.
TACTCACCAAAGTAGGATTTACAACATTTTCTTTATAAACTATGTTATGCCAGTGGAGCTAGGTGTTCCCTGAGAACCACTGGTTCCTCTTAACGGAGGATCTGCAGAGTAACCTCAGAGATCCAGGTGTACCTTTTATAAATAGAATGAGAATATAATTATCATCTGAACCAGGATGCCTGATAGTAAAAGGGGTGATCTGCTAATAAAATACACCTGATTAATAGGTATAACCTGGGAATGTCCTGGGCAAGTCAAGAGGCATGGTCACCTTATTTATAAGGTAGGTCCATGTAAGTACAGGTAATAAATTAAAATTGTCCTGGGAACAGACTACAAGTTCAGTCATTCTCAGCAGACTATTTGGTTGTTCAAGTAAAGTTCTGATTTAAGAAGGCCACCGATAATATTCCAGATCAGTACTGCCCAAGAGACATATGTGATCCACATAGGTAAGCCACGACAAAAAAGTAAAAAATAAACTGATAAAATTAATATCAGTAAATTTTATTGAGCCCAATACTCCTAAATATTTTAACTTCAACATGCAATCAGTATAAAAAGCTATTACTGAGATATTTTATATTCTTTTTTTTATACTAAATCTTTGAAATCTGGTATGTATTTCATCCAGCACACTCATGGCACTTCAAATATCCAAAAGCTACATGTGGCTAGTGGCTACTCTATCGGACAGCACAGTTTTAGACAGATACTTGCACTGGTTAGACTCAGCTTGGCTATTAGAACCAAGATTTGGGGCCAACAAATCAGTTGCCTACATCATACAGAATTTGACCTTTAACATGCCTTATTTATTTCAACTATTCATTATGCACACCCAAATGTGGCGGGGGAAAGGAACGTTTCTCCGTGTACATTTCTCTTTTCTCATTATGACAGATCTCCATTCTGCCTTAAGATATAAAACCTGTAAACCTGTTGCTGTTGAGTTAATTCTGACTCATGGCAAGCGCATATGTTAGAGTACAACTGCTCCATAGGCTATTCTTGGCTGTAATCTTTACAAAAGCAGATCACCAGGCCTTTCTCAGAGGTGCCGCCGGGTGCATTCAAATGACCAACATTTAGGTTAGTAGCAGAGCTTAAACTGTTTGCACTACCCAGGGCCTTAAAATATGGGAAAGCTATGATTGATCTTCATCCTCTGTCCTTCCCTTATTTTCTTCCTTCCTTCCTCTTTCTGCCTTCCAAGCTTCCATGAATATTTCTGGAATGCCTTTCTAAGACCTCTTACTAAGTTCTGGGCTATGGGTATAGTGACCCTACAATTTATTATCTAAACCAGGACACCTTTGAGAATAGAGAGGAATGCTATGAATTATGCAGACAATGGGACAATAAGCCTAAACTGTAACTGTCTCAGAGTCCTTGGGTGGTACAAATGGTTTATGCACTTGACTGCTAACTGAAAGGTTGGAGGTTCATGTCCACCCAGAGATGCCTCAGAAGAAAGGCCTGGGAACCTGATTCTTAAAAATCAACCACTGAAAACCCTGCAGAGCTCAGTTCTGCTGACACACACTGACTTGATGGCCACTGGTTTTATAACTGTCTCAGACAACCTGGGACGGATTATGGAGTGCGCATGAGTCAGACATGTTCTTTGCCGTCAAGAAGTATTCAGTCTATCAGTGGAATAAGTACATGTTCAAGAGTACAGGATCAGAGCGGAAGTGGTAAGCCTCACGGCAGGTGCAGATACAGTGTGTGGCTGGTCAGAGAAAGGAGTGCACCCTTCTGCTGAGAGGCAGTCAGCAGAGAGCTCTATAGAGGAGGTGCCTTTCAAACCAGACCTCGAAGAATGGGTGGGTGTGGAATGGGCAGAGATAGAATGTGTGCAGATAGAATGAAAAGAATAATGCCATAAAATTAGGAAAATAAATAAGTAAATAGGAGAATGGGAACTACATGTTTTATTCAGGTAGAGGGGATTCCAAACCTGAGTTGGGGAAAAAAAAATGGTGAGTGAAAAGGTGGGACCCAAAGGAATAGAACAGGAAGAAGATGGCACACAAACCTCATGATGTAAGCGTGAGTGAGGTTCTTCACGCAGAAGGCAAGTCTGGGCCTTGTGGAGAAGAACAGGCAGGCTGGGCTCCTGAAGGCAGGAGAACAAGCCCTGTACTTCTAGAAAAGAAATAGAGAATCCAGCAGGATCTGGAGGAGACAGTAAGTCTCTGAGGCCTGAGGACATAATTAACCTTTGTATCTCCAGCACCAAGTACAGTGCCTGCTGCAGAGTAGTAACTTCATAACTATGGGGTGAATGAATCGCCCCGGATTGCTGTGTAAAAGGAAACTTGCCCTGGGATGAAGAGAGGATAACCACCATATGTTTGGGGCCTCCCTGCTCTAGACACCTCATGAGGTTTATGCTATATAATACAATGACACTGAGGTAGGGAAAGCTAGTCCAAGTTTATGAATGAAGAAACAGACTCAGAGAGGTCAAGTAACTTGCCTAAGGCCTATCAGCTAGTAACCAACAAAGATGGGATTTGAACTTGGAAATGTTTGATTATGAAGCCCACGCTCCTTTCTACCATTCCATGCTGTTCAGCCAGTTGGTGACTATCTTTTGAAATAAATAATATTAACAGTAACAGTAATGATGATAATGATAGCTAATACACACATGTTGCTTGCTAAACCACACCTGCCTGTCAGTTTGTTGTACTGTGGTGGCTTGCATGTTGCAATGCTGGAAGCTATGTCACCAGTATTTCAAATACCAGCAGGGTCACCCATGGTGGGCAGGTTTCAGCAGAGCTTCTAGCTTAAGACAGGCTATCAAGAAAGGCCTGGTGATTTGCTTCTGAAAATTAGCCATGAAAATCTCATGGATCAAAAAAGAACATAGTCTGATACAGTGCTGGAAGATGAGCCCCCTAGATTGGAAAGTACAATACAATAGCCATAACAATGGACTCAAACATAACAATAGTCATGAAGATGGTGCAGGACCAGGCAATGCTTTTTTCAGTTATACATAAGGTCGCTATGAGTTGAAGCCAACCCGGCGCCAACTAACAAGAAGTTGTCAGCATAGTTCTAAGCACTTAATCTATGCTAATTAATTTGGCCCACACACGAACTCTAAGAGGTAGGTGTTATCATTATCTTCCCATGTTATAGAGGAAGGTGAGGTGCAGAGGGTTTAGGCCACTTGCCAAAGATGACACAGCTGGTAAGTGGCAGAGCTGGGATGTGAAGCTTGGTGGGTTGATTCCAGAGCCTATAGCTTCACCGCCACCCCACTCTCTGGGAGGTTTTGGGTTACAGTCTATGAGTGTGGTCAAGCTGCGGAACAATAGACAGGAATTTTCCTCAGACACGAACACTGAATGTTTTATTCCCGGGACTGGTGACTATGGCTATTTCCTTTCCAAATTTGACTCATTGTTCTTATAGAGTGTGACTCAGAGAAACAGGGCATTCAAGATATGCCACCTCCAAAAGGGTTTAGAGGAGAGCCTGAGAGCCTCATATTGACAGGTGTGCAACACGCATGGACATTCTTAGCACAGGATTTATATTCGACCACACCAATAATATGTACTGAGACTGATATATGCCAGATATTCAGTAGCAATTTTGCCTGAAGCCAACAGTGGGATATGCTTCTTAACCAACACCGCAGTGTAACCTCTCAGAGAAAACAAATATTTATTCCCTGTGTCAGTCATTCATTGCCAGCAGCTAATATTTATGCCATTTGTCCATAGCACTAGCCAGCAGAGAGACTGCTTTGTTGAGCTTCAGGGATTCCAGCAGCAGTTTGGACAGAGAAGCATTAAATTTCCAAGAGAGATTCACAACCTCAGAGCTGGAAGAAGGAGTTGACAGGTGACCTCCCTGGAGAAGAACATGAATGACCCCAAGCTGAGCTGATGACTGGCCTCAGGGGTACCTTCCACAAGGGAGTTGAATACCTAACAGGATAGACTAGGGAAAGGCCCAGGCTAGGAACTGAGAGGACTGGGGTTTGGTGCCCATATAGTCACTGAGTGCTATGACCTTGGGTAAGCCACTTAACCGTTTCAGGGCTCAGCATTCTCAGAAGTAAGATGAAGGGGCTGGCCCAGTTTCTCTCAAGATGCTTCCAATTCTACATTCAGACATCGAAGCTCATTCCCACTCCCAAATAAAGCCCCAGCCCCCAGGAACCTCAGGCTGAGTCAGAGGTTAGGGTGCCTGGCTTATCCAGAGGGGAAGTTTTGACATCTCCACCATCTTTAAAGATGCTTATCAAGTCTGAGACAGCAGGTTTTGGATATTCAAGAGGGACTCATTTTTTAAACCCTCAAATTCAAGAATATCACTGGTTGGGAGAGTTACAACCTATCCAGTACAGAACAAATGAATGAGGAAATCAAAGGAGGTAGGACCATGCAGAGGAAGAAGCACAATAGTAGGAACTCAAGCTAGACTTTGAAAACATCGGAATGCCTCACTGAATGAAGACCTTTGGAATTTATTATGTAAAGGACGACGTATCATCACAATTACATAGGCCGGAAAGGGAGGTATCTTGATCAGAAGTAGGTTTTAAAGTAACAGATTTGCTAAGAGGGCAGAGATTGGACTGGAGAGTGGAGAGATTCTTACTCTTTCACTCATTCAGTCATTTATTCTCCATTTACTGAGGTCCTCCATGAATATTTGTTGATTGATTAAGCAAATATTGATTAGATTAAAAAATACTGGTTGAATATTTGGTTCAAATAGGAAAATATTTCCTTGTTAGGCATTTTGCTTCTAGGACCTGGTGTCCAGTGAAGGCAGAACTACCCTTCTTTGAGTTAATGTGCGAAAGTTGTTCAGACCATGCCCCACAAGTGGATAAGGTCATGGGGAAATGAAAAAGAAGCACAGTCTTGGGAAACATGGTACCATTTCTGATTTCCTGGGTCTGGCTTCCCTCTGGGAATAATTTCTCGCGCCCAGCTGCATCAGCATGTTGAGTTATACAAGGTAGCAAGCTGTCCCACTGTAACAGGCATGACATATCATTCCATCGATGCATGAAATTAAAAAGATGTGGTTTGCTAGAGATATCTCAGATAAACCAAACTTGCTTCTCAGGCCATCTACTTTTATTCACATGTACAAATCTCAGAAGCAAATGAGGAACCAGTCAGTCTGATTAACTAGCCATAGATTGGTGGCAATAAACAGTTTCATTCCCTCCACAGACAAGGAAGTAGGCAAGAAGGAAGTGGGGCATTTGCTATTTCTGAGTTCCTACTGTGTGCCTGGCACTCTAGAAGGTGTTTGATAAACATTACCTCATTTAGTTATTATATTTACTTGGTACAGTAGGTATCGTCATCTTCAATAGTTCATAGTTACTAGTGGGCAGGACGGAAACTCACGTGGCATAGTGGTTAAGAGTTCAGCTGCTAACCAAAACGTGGCAGTTCAAACCCACCAGGCGCTCCTTGGAAACCCTATGGGGCAGTCCTACTCTGTCCTATAGGGTCACTATGAATAGGAATCAACTCAACAGCAAGAGGTTTGGTTTAGCGGGCAGGACAGGAGTGTGCCCATGCAGCATAGTGTAACCAGTGCAGAGGTAGAGGAATAGACAGGTAGAAGAATGTCAAAGGAGGGCACCTCACCCAAGCCGGAGAAGTCAAGGAAGGCTTCTTGATGGAGGTAATGCCTGACCTGACTCTTGAAGGAAAACTAGGAATTAGCCAAGAAGAAGAGGGAGAGAAAGTAGGAGCAGGTATGTAGAGCTGGTGGGGACGGGTCGTAAGTTGCCCCACTTTGTGTATCAAGGAAGGAACATCTGCTGTAGACACTGCTGCCCAGGGCTCCAACGGGGACCGTGGATTCCTGCCAGAAGGTGAAGAGAGACAGTGAGCAGGCGTCAAAGCAGATGTGGCAAGTGCATAGGGTTAATCAAGCATTCTGCAGCCAGCAAGAGAAGGAAATGCCCCCAGAGCAATATTGGCAGCAGCTGGCAGGAGATGGCACTGACTCAAGCTGTGTCCTCATGGAATAAGAGGCACTGTGCCACATGGAGGACAGGAGGCCCTCGTCAAATGCTCCACTCTTGTCCCTCCATGTTCACTGAGAACCAGGGCAAGAGAAACGGGGACAGGAGAAAAATTAGTCATAGTGTCACTGACCTACAATAAAGAAAGTAATCAATAATCATTCTACAGAGGAAAAGGAGAGATGAAGAAGATGGTTATGTGGTAATCCGATGGTTTCTATTTGCCTCTCCAGCTTTGATTTTACTGTTGGAAAGGATGTGAGTGTTATCACATGGCAATGAGGTTGCTATGGTAACTCCTTATTGTTTAATACAAGACTAGCTAAATCTTAGATAAGTTACCGGGAGAAAAATTAACGCTGCCAAAGGCCAGATTCAGTTTTTGATTCTCTCTCTCTCTCTCTTTTATAACATTAATGTCAGTTTTCCCTTCATAACCTGCCCTTCTCCTCCAGGACATCAAACACACATCAGAATGAAGGATGGCTTCAGACATTGTTAAAGGGATCCTCTTCTATAGAAAATCAACTAGGTCCCATTGCTCAGGGAGAAGAGAGTGAATAAAAGAGCTGGTGTCTTTACTTAGAAGAACTCAAAAGGTAGCTCACCTCTGGCTATGCAGTTCAAAAGACCTGTGTTTGAATTCCACCTTTGCTACTCACCCACTCGGTGACCTCGGCCAATTGAACTTTCTTGGTCTATTTCTTAATCTTTAAAATGGTGATAATAATGGCATCCTTCTCATAAAGTTGTTGGGAAAAATAAATCATAGAAGGTTGTGAAATACTCAGCACAGTGCCAGGCAACAGTAAGTGCTCAATAATTAGGAGCTGTTCTTCTTTCTCCTCCTTTTATTATTATTATCATGGCTATTATTTTACTCAGATTTCAAAGTCCAACTCAAGAGCCACATCTTCCACTTCTCCTGATTCCCTGCAACACCCAAAATTTGCTTTCCCCTGCATTCTCTTTGGCCTGCCTCTAGGTATCATACGGTTGGCACTAGGTTAGGGGCAAGGAAGGAGTAAGAGAGGAACAGTCATTGACAAGACCTGACATCTTACTTTCTTCCAGGCCTCTGCCAGGACACCTCATTTACATTACCTTATTACTTGTTCCAGGTCTCTGGATGCTGCTACTAACCTAAAGCTTGGCAGTTTGAACTTACCCAGTGGTGCCATGGAAGAAAGGCCTGGCAATCTGCTTCCACAATGATTACAGCTGAGAAAATTCTATGGAGCAGTTTGACTCTGTAACACATTGGGTCACCATAAGTTGGAATTGACTCAACGGCAACAGGCTTTATTGTTTGTTACAGTGCTCTAGTGATGTTGACATGATTATCCCCATCTTTTAGAAGAGGAAACTGAGGCTCAGAGAGGTTTAATACTTCCCTGAAGCTCACACGGCTCATAGGTAGTAGATCTGTGGCCATTTGATTTTGACACCTGTGATTTTTCACAGCATCACACAGCCATTCTGGGAAGACACTTATGGTCTTTCTTCTGCTGCATTGCTATCTGATTGTCCCCAGCAGTCTTGAGGACCGAGGGTAGGCCTTCATTCCTTCCTCCTCATGTTCTGCTCCTCTCTCCTGTCCCAATGACAGCACATATCATATGCTCAACAAAAGCCTGTTGATTGAAGTGCTGGAATCAAGTCAAAGAAAAAAAGCGAGACAAGAAAACTGGATGCATCAGCACGTGCAGGCAGAGCTGACGTGGCTAAGGTTTTCAGTCTCTGATTGCAATTGACAGCAAGGATAGACAAAGAGGAAAAACATATCATACTTTTGACATAAGTGACAATCAGGAAAAAAAGGGCTAAGAAAACAGTAGTTAAAATAAAGCAGGTGAAATCAAAAGAAAACTAATTAACTTTCCAATTATGTCAGAAGTTGTAAATTACAAGTTTTTATACTGTTAAAAGGGAGGCTGAGAGGAAAGGATGACAAACCAGAGGTTTCAATATCACCAAAGAACACATAACTTTCATTTAATAGGCAGCTCTGGCGGTAATATTATAAAAAGCATTCTGGTTTCCAGAAATTCTCTTGTAATGAATGGTTTCTCAATTCAATAATTTTATTTCAAATAATCTATCACCTTAATAGCACATGCTAAGGAAGCCTAGTAGAACACTCTTTTGGATAATTTAATAAACATTTTATATTTTTTTCCCAAGTCCCCTTCCCGCTAGAATAACCTTGTTCAGGTTATAACCTTAAATGGCAGACAAGGGGGTCCACTTACAATGTCTGCTTTGAGGCTTGCTCTTCTCTTGCCAAAGCGAATTATGAAAACTTTAAAAGTGATTTATGAGACATGTTTGGTTACTGACTCAAATTTCACTTAAAATGTACAGAGCACACTTAAGAAAAAGGAAGTATAAAAACAAGACAATTTTAGTGTTACGTAGTTGAAAGTGTCTTGTGGCTTTAGAGCCTTACAGAACTGAGCTTGGAGTCTGGTTCTGGTGCTAACTGGCTTTCCAACCTTCTGTTCACAGGGCCTCAGTATTCTCATCTGCATAAAATGAGAAAAATAACGCCTATCTCAAAAGACTGCTATTACGATGCATGTAGTACTTGGCATAGGGGAGGAACTCAATAAATCGTCCTTTTATGAGTAATAATGGTAGGATTCATTTATTCACCCAACAAACATTTACTGAGAGCCTCTTGCCAGGTGACAGGCAGTGTGCTAGATGCCAGGAACACAACATGAAAAGACATTCTCTAGGTCCAGGGAACTAACAACCAGGTGGGGACACAGCTCTCTGCCTCCCCAACTTTTCTCAGTCTTCCCTCTGTTACCCAGAGTGCCCCACCCCAGCTGAAGGTTCATAGGATTTAAACCCAGGTGGTTGACTCCAAAGTTGGCCCCCTTACCCACTTCACTCAATATCCTCTCTCACATAGTTGTTTACAAGTATACATGCATGTAGGTGAGTATGTGTGTCTCCCCACACACACGAAAAAATACGATTGAGTCTTGTGTGCAGGAAAGAATTAAAATAATAGGCCTGAGGCTTTAAAAGGGCCTACTGGAAAGACTGGCCCTTGGCCAACATTTGAGAACTTGGCTCTTTAATTGTTCCCTAACTGATAAGACTGTATCACCATGCCTAGACTGTTTGTACAAAAATGTAGTTTATGCTGAACACCTACTTTCCCTCTGGAAGTCTGGAATTCTGGTCATTGCCAGGTGGAGAGGGCCTATGTGACTAGCCCCCAATAAAAACCTTGGGTGCTAAGTACCAAATGGGCTTTCTTGAGCAAGAACAATTGTGCACATGTTGTTTTTTTTTTTTTTTTTTCTGCTCAGAGTAGAGTAGATTTTTTGTGACCCCCTCATGGGAGAGAACATAGGAAGCCTACAGATGGCTGTCCCCAGACTCTACTTGTATCGTTTTCACTCACTGATTCTGCTGTATATCATTGTTGTTGTAATGTTATAATCAATCTTAGCTGTGGGTATGATTATATGTTGAGTCTTTCCAGGGAATCACAGAGTGAGTGGGTGGTAAAAAAACTCCCCTCATTCATAGGTGTGATGGTTAAGGTAGTGTGTCATCTTGGCTGGGCCATGGTTCTCAGTGGTTTGGCAGTCGTATGATGTTGTGATCGCTTCCACAATGAGATTTGATATGTGATCACCTCCATGATGGGATCTGCTGTGAGTAGCCAATCAGTTGAAACGGAGTTTCCTTGGGCTTGTGGCCTGCATTGATTATAAATGGACATGCTGGCAGGGCTCGTAGGCTTTTGTTCGTTCCAGACTGCAGCTATCTCCTGTTTGTCTGTCCTCTGGTTGTTGGAACTTGTGCTGGTGACTTACCTATGGTCTTGCCTGTTGATCTTGGGACTGGTTGATCTTTGCAGCCTGTGAGCAAGAGCCTTGGCCTCTGACCTGCCGATCTTGGGTTCGCAAGCCCCTGTGACTACATGAATCAGGAGACGCCTCTATCCCGACCCATGGACTTGGGGTGTTTCAGCCTCTACAACCACGTGGGCCATTTCCTTGATATAAATCTCTCTTTACATGTATTTATACACTTCACTGATTTTGCTTCTCTAGAGAATCCAGCCTAAGACAATAAGCTACGAAAAAAAAAAGTCATCAGCTATGAAAAAAAATCCCTTACATTAACAGATTAGTATATTTTTAAAAAACTTACTCAACTATTTTTTTAAACTTCATAAATACTCATCCAGGACTTACCACGTGCTAGGAACTGTGCTTTGTGCTGGGGAAACAAAGGTGAACATGCAGACACAGTCCTTATCCATAAAGAATTTATATTCCAGAGAAGAAGATACAAATTAATCATACGATAGGACAAACACACACACACGTACATATACATACACACACTGTGATATGTTCTTATTCAATCTGTATGCTGAGCAAATAATCTGAGAAGCTGGACTATGTGTATGAAGAAGAACTTGACATCAGGATTGGAGGAAGACTTATTAACAACCTGTGATATGCAGATGACATAATCTTGCTTGCAGAAAGTGAAGAGGACTTGAAGCACTTACTGATAAAGATAAAAGACTACAGTCTTCAGTATGGATCACACCTCAACATAAGGAAAATAAAAATGCTTGGAAGTGGACCAATAAACAACGTCATGACAAATGGAGAAAATATTGAAGTTGTCAAAGATTTACTTGGCTCCACAATCAACGTCCATGGAAGCAGCAGTCACAAAATCAAATAACATATTGCATTGGGCAAATCTGCTGCAAAAGGCCTCTTAAAGTATTCAAAAGCCAAGATGTCACTTTGAGGACTAAAGAGCACCTGATCCAAGCCATGGTATTTTCAATTCCCTCATTTGCATGCAAAAGCTGGATAATGAATAAGGAATACTGAAGAAGAATTGATGCCTTTGAAAGATGGTGTTGGCAAAGAATACTGAATATACCATGGACTACTTGAAGAACTAACAGGTCTATCCTGGAAGAAGTACAGCCAGAATGCTCCTTAAAAGAGAGCATGGCAAGACTTTGTCTCAAGTACTTTGGACATGTTATCAGGAGGGACCAGTCCCTGGAGAAGGGTATCATGCTTGGTAAAGTAGAGAGTCAGCAAAAAAGAGGAAGACCCTCAATAAGATGGATTGACACAGTGGCTGCAACAATGGGCTCAAACATAGCAATTGTGAGGATGGTGCAGGACCGGGCAGTGCTTCCTTCTGTTGTACATAGGGTCACTGTGAGCCAGGACCAGCTCAAGGGCACCTAAAATAACACAACAACAACACTGTGATCTGAGCTGCAAAGGAAAACATAAAGAGCAATGATAGCCTATGACAGGATTATCTGATTTAGGCTGAGATATCACTGAAGGCTTCCATGAGGAAACGACGTATGAGTTGATGTCTGAAATGAGTCAAGTTAAATAGGTTGAGGGAGAGTGGGAAACAGAAGAGCATGACTTTTAGGGGTGTTTATTTTCTATCTTCCAAGCTTGAAAACTTGAGCCAAAAAAACCAAAGAAAAGAAAAGTGAAAGTCACACTACTGGATAGCTCTCCTTTTCATAAGGACAGTTGGAAGAGCCATAAATGAGGCCCCAGTGAGGTGTCTGAGAAGAGGAGTTTTCAGGAATGTTCTGAGAACCTCAGCAGGCCCTGTGTGGGGCAGATCTTGGCCCAGAATTTTGAATGAATGTTAAATACAAGATTAGTAAACAACTGTTGTCTCCGTTGCTATGTGTTTTTAAGTTACATGCTTCTTTCTTGCATTGCTGTCAGAGGATGGTCACGCCTGGGTCATCTCATCCAGTTCTGATTCTTCCACAGTGGAAATCAGGACATTCTGTCATTGGTAATTGCAGATTGCCTGCTGAAATGCAGACATGCAGTCGCTGAGAGGATTTAATTTCAGGAAGGACAAAGCGGAAAAGACAGGGGGAGTCAAAGTAGCTAAAATCTTTCTATTTGTTCTCTCTTAGGTCCTTGGTCAGTGGAAGGGTTCAAGTAGATTTGTCTGTATGTCCAAGGGAACTGGGCTCAGATGCCTGGGCATTTTTAAAGTGGTGGGAATGTGATAGGACAGCCAGGGTCCATCCAAAATTGGCCTTGGGGAGTCATTGTGGAGTTGGGAGAGAGAAATGAAGAGCTGGGAGAATTTCCTTCTCTTTCTGCTTCTCACCACAAAGTCTGACAACTATACATCAGACCCTACTGTGACATACGGTCATGCTTTGCAAAGGAAGGCTCTGTAGTGGTCACAGTGAAAGGGAAACAGAGTGAGCCTGGAAGGAACCTCCTAAGCAGTAATCGTTGGGCCTGAAAAAGATCCCCACACTCAAGCCTTTTCCAGAATGTTCATAAGTCAGAAGTGTATAAATCCACACCCAGTGAGTTCTCTTAGTTGTTGTAATTGCCTGTGGTGGGGTGAATCCTACTATCTTCCTCTAGAAAAGAGAAAAGATTATGTGCCAGGTACTGTTCTAGATGTCACTGGTATGTTATTTAGTCCTCAGAACAAACCTGTAAGTAGGCATTTAATTCCTAGTTCATAGATTTGGAGATGGAGTCATTTGTACATTTTTCTACGAACACTGAGTACTGTATATCTGTCACTATAATAAGTGCTTTACAGGCACTATTTCATTTAATCCCTATAATAAAGGATTTTCATTACATAAAAGAAAACACTCGCATTCACTGTCCCTGTTCCCATGCATTGGGCCAATTCTAATAGCCAGGCACTGTACTAAACTAAAAACCAAACTCACCACCATCGAGCTGATTCCAACTTATAGCGACCCTGTAGGACAGAGTAGAACTTCCCCATAGGGTTTCCAAGGCTGTAATCTTTACAGAAGCAGATTGCCACATTTTTCCCTGTGTTGCTGCTGGTGGATTTGAACCACTAACCTTTAGGTTAGCAGCCGAGCGCTTAACCACTGTGCCACCAGAGCTCCTTAGGCACTGTAGCAGGCTCCAGTTAAGCAGATTGCCCAGGACCACAGGCATACTTCTCCGAGAAGTGTGTGGAGAAACGGGAAGATTAATGCCAACAGCATAGAGCTGAATAAATAAATGAATGAGTGAGTGAGTGTGAGTGAATTAATACATAAATAAAAGAGTTGGTGAACTGAGTAGCAGGCTGAGAGTAGAAACAGCAGTACATTCTCATGAGGAGAGCTGAATATTTTCAAACTCGTTTCTAGCCTAGCCTAACCACATGAAACCCAAAACATCATTTGGCACAGACAACAAAAAGTCATCAGACTAGGAGAGGCCAGTAAAATGAGACTAGTTTCAGACTTGTTTTAGCTATGGTTTAACACAGTTTAGAACCACGGCCATGAAGCCCTCAGGAACGATCTAATGTGCTTGCAAGTATCATATTAAATTACATTTCATTACATTTTGCCCAAACAGCATAGCAATATCTGTATACAATATTTGTAACAGAATGCAAAAATGTGGCTTGTAGTTGCATCCTATTAACCTATTTAAAATCCCAAACAGAAGAAGATGAATGGAAGTCTTCTGCAGTCTAATGCATTAGAATGGAAAATGTAGAAATATAAAGTAGCATTAAACAACTGCAAATATCATAATAAGCACTGTAATAGTAATACAGTGATTTTAGATTGCAGTAAATTCACGTCGTTTTGTCCACAATATCATGCTGAGGTAAGGAATGCTGGTTTGAAGTGCAAAATGGAGCTTTAGGAAAATAAAAATTTTGCTGTCCCTGCTTCCACCACTCTACCAAAATAAATCAATTAACCTCATTTTAAAAATAAAATACACATAGATTAAATAAATAATGAGAGGAGAAAGTTCATGGTGACTGCTTCCTTGGACATAGTAGACGCTTCATGAATAATTATAGTGTAATTTGATTCATTTTTCATTCATTCTCCAAACTATGTACCAGGAACTAGATTATTTATATAAAGGTATAAAGGGAATCAGCATCCATGATTGCCTCCCCAAATATTTCACAGTCTCACGGAAGGAATAGATATACATATACACACACCATATGATAAATGTCATAATTAGGCGTGTAAACAATACCAGGCGAGCAGAAGACTCAGACTGGTCATAGGTATCTGCCAGGATTAAGGCCAACCCTCATCCTCCCAAGTCAACAGAAGTGTAATTCAGGGAACAGGATAACTTCTCAAGTTAATATTCTCCATTCTTTGTTAAACTTGAGGGGTCTGGGTCCAATTCCACTAAATGGGCCACCAGATCTCCTTCTAGAGGATCCAAAGTTTCATGGAGAACCATTTGTGCTCAATCTTGAAGAACGAGTGAAAAAAGAATATTCTCTGGTAGCTAAATCAGCATGTGCAAAAGTACCTCTGAGAAATAAGTAAGACTAATAGACACAGCTTACTTGATAATATTAATTATTAACATGATTTTAGATTCTATGCTCAGACCAAACAATAATGGCTCTAGGACTCAGCACTGACATTAACCAACATTACGATCTGGGGCAGAAAGGTGTCTAACATTCTCTGAGTGCTAATTATGGGCCAGCAACAATGTCTAGGACTCTATAAGCAGCATCTCAGTCAATTTTCATAACCACTCTTTAGAGTAGCTATCATCAACCCTGCTGTACAGATAAGGAAACTAAATCATGGAGAAAATGAACCATTTGTCCAGTACCATATAGCAAAGAAGCCTTCCCTCACTGGCCTACCCATTTCTCAAATAGCAATTGTCATTGTAAACCACAGAATGCCTCTGAGAGCTTTAAGATTAGGAAACAGAGGCCTAGAGAGTCCAAATAACTTGCCCAAGGTCATCCAGCAAGTTGGGAAAAAAGCCTGGACATGAACCCAGATCTTCAGATTCCCCTTCTAGTGCTTTCCCAGTATGTCAGGCTGTCTCTCTAGATTCTCACTTCTCCCCTTACAGCCTGTGCAAACAAGGGAGACTGTGCAGTGATAGATCGTGCCTAAGAGCTATTTTAATAGCCCTGCTGTTTTGCTGGAGAAAAACAGATGCTGTGATTTGCTCCCCCTGAATCCTGCAGCCGGGTTACTGCTCAGGCAGCCACCAGATGTTGCTGTTTCCAGAAGACACTTGAAAGCTGACAAGCTCCGAAGGACACATGGGAACAAATGTCTAAGATATCAAAACCCCTGACATTCCTTAGTAGCCACCCTGATTCTTTGCTAACATAGGCACTGTACCCACCTGGGTCAAAGTCCCTTGGAAAATGAATGATTAGTGAGTCCAGATATTAGGACTCCCCACTTTCACAGAGGCTGGCTCAACACCCAACTCAAGGCTAGTCATGCCTCATGGGCAATCTGATTCTACAAAGTAGGAAAGTAAGAGTAGGGAGAAAGAAAAAGGGATTAACAATGACTACATTACCATCACTGTGTTTGGTGTCTAATGAATGTTTTCTGATTTGATGATTCCTATTTAATAGATGAGCAAACTGAGGCTAGAAAGGCAAAGAAACTCATCAAAATATAATACAGTTCATCTGCGGTAAGGAAGGATTTTGGCCACTGAGCTGAAGGGTTCCACACCTGTATTTTGGCAGCAAAGATGATTTATAATACTTAGCATGTCATTCTCCTTCAGGTAAGATAACTGACTCTCTAATCCTGGAGTAAGTCGCTCCTTATTCTACCCCTATCCCACCGATGGTATCCTTCTTTTCAGAATGACTCTCTGCCTCCAGTCACTTCCATGCTAATTCTTTTGGGGATGAGGGAGGGAGAGATGGAGGGAGGCAGGAGCTAAGAGTCATCCAGAATCCATTTTCATAAATGAGAACCTCTTTGCAGTGAAATAAATTCCCCACCTATGGTATCTCTGCATCTCATTCGGCATCCTCCATCTCTTGATTATCACTGTGGGTTGTAATGTACACTCTATTAAATGGGCAATAAACACAGCAAGGGTTATTGCCACATATAATAGCTAACAGAGATCTTGTCTTCTTCCCTATTTCAGAGCCTCCACACCTTCCTCTTACATCCTTCTCATCTCCCTGCTAAAAGAGGAGAGCCAGAAATATGCCTTGATTCAGGGCATAAAATCGTATCATTCATTCAGCAAACCAAACATGCTCTTCCCCCAGTGCCTCCATCTCAGAAAATGCACCTCCATTCATCCAGCTGCTCAAGCCAGAAGCCAATGAGTGATCCTTGGCTCCTCCCTCTCCTTCATTGTTCCCATCTAATTCATCACAAAATCCAAACAAATCTACTTCGTCTGTGTTTCTCAAACATATCCTCACAGTCACCATCCTAGTCCAAATCACCAGTGTTTCTCTGTTGGACTACAAAGTAGCCCACTAACAGGCCTCTATTTTCACTTCTATTTTTCCACCTCTCCCCACAGACACAGATCCATTCCCCAGGTAATAACCAGAAGGATCTTTCTAAAAACATTAATCTTCTTGTGCCACTTGCCTGTTTTTAAAATCATTCAGTGGGTGCTACTATGGACATGATACCATTCTAAGTTTTTTTTGTTTGTTTGTTAATTGATTATTCAATGAAGTGTACCCAAATCTGTTCGGTGAAACATCTCCAATACATTCATCTCTCTATCCTTATGCCAGGTTTTCCCTTCCTCTCACCATCCTGTTGACCTGTTCCAAGTAACTTCCACATTGTGTTGAATTACGTTTTTTTTCCTTGGACCTGAAACATGGTTATTCTCTGCTCCAAAGCGGATTCAAGTGCTTACACATAAGCAGAGTGTGTGGATGTCTAGATGGTGGGATTTGAAGGACACTTGTCTTAAAATATTTGCTTCATTCCAGATCAGATCACATGACTCCTTTGCTTAAGACCCTCTTCTGCTCACCCCAACCACCTCCAAGAAAATGTCCCAGCTTATTAGCATAGCACATGAAGTTCTTGTTGGCCTGATATTTCCCCATCTTCTACGTTCATTTCTTATCATAGTGCCCCCACACATACACCATTCAGTCGTACCGCCTCACCACTCTTGAATTTAATTCTTGAGCAGTTTTAGTCTATCATCATCACTACCACTATCAACAACTCCACCACAGCCCCCTGTCATCACCATCACTGCTACTGTCTCCACCATCACTGTCACCATCACTACCACCACTGTCACCATCACCACCGTCACTGTCATCATCACCACCAACACTATCACCACCACCACCACCATCACTGTCAGCATCACAACTACCACTGTCACCATCACCACCATCACTGTCATCATCACCACCAACACTATCACCACCACCACCACCATCACTGTCAGCATCACAACTACCACTGTCACCATCAGCATCACAACTACCACTGTCACCATCACTACCACCATTGTCATCATCACCATCACAACTACCACAGTCACCATCCACCATCACTACCACCACTATCACCACCATCACCGTCACCTTTCCCACCACCACTTTTACCATCACCACCACCACTGTCACAATCACCATCACAACTACCACTGTCACCATCCACCATCACTACCACACTGTCACCATTACCACCACCATCACCATTACTACCACCTCTGTCACCATCACTGCTCCCACTGTTGCCATCACTACCACCACTGTCACCATCACTACCACCACTGTCACCATCATTGCTACCACTGTCACAATCATTATCGACACCACCAGCACCTTCACCACCACTGCCACTATCACCATCATCACCATCACTACCACTAGTCACCACTACCACCAACACTCCCAGTGAACATTTACTGAGTGTTGACTTCGTGCCAGGAACTCTGATATGCCATTACATATTTTATCACATTAAGCATCACAAGGTCAAACACCTAATGAGTGGGAGAGCTAGATTTGAACCACAGCCCTATGACCCCAGAGCCCAGTCCTTAGTTATTATTACCTTTCTCTATTATTCCCTGAAAGTACTAGGCTTCTTTCTTCCCACTCCTCACCACTCACCCCTCTAGGCTACATTCTATGTTCTGTGTTTAGTATTTGCTCTTTTCTCTGTCTTCTGTGATCTTTCGTTCTGTCTTCCTGGCAAGCTCCCATTCATTTTTCAAAATCATCTGTGAATCATTCCATAAACACTTCAGAGTTCTGTGTGTTCTTTTGATTCGTTCACATTCTCCTATCATTCACTACACTATATCATAATTAATTCTCTGTCTGCTTCATTCATATTTGTAACTACAAGGTAGTACAGTGTGGTCCCTGGGAAAGTTGATGAACAACCTAGAGTTTCAGTACCTGCTTGATGGCATTTCATACTCACAATGAAAGTATGAATATAGGTAAAGTACTTAGAATAGTATGGTATATTTTAAGTCCTCAATAAATGTTAAATATACTTTTTCACTAAATAATGAATTTCAGGGATGGGTTTTGATAATGTGTCTCATTCAATTTATGATAGTAAAGATGATAAGCACAAACATTAGTAACTAAGATTATTTAAAAAAACAAGTTTCAGAATTTCTGAATATCAAAATTGGTATAACCCTTTTAGCAAAAAAATTGAGAACATATCTCAAGACTCTGGCAATATTCAGGTAATTTGATCTAATAAGGTTTACTTTAGAAGGGTGTTCAAAAGAAATGATTGGAAAGGCATGCAAAAACTGATTTATTTGTTCATCAAATACGTGGATGTCTATTAGAAGCTACACACTGTGCTAGACTCAATGTTTATTGAATTTTTATTTATAAAGCGAATGTGGAAACAGCCTAAATATTCATTAATAGGGGTTATACACCATAGAATAGTATGTAATTATAAAATAATATTTTTCAGAAAACATCCAGTGACATCAAATAGTGCTATTTTTTTAAATTAGGATGCTAAATGTACAAAAAATATAACTCCAATATTATTCACATATTTTATTTATTATTTGGTCAGTTTGTCATACTGTGGTGGCCTGCCTGCTGCTGTGATCCTGGAAGCTATGCTACCAGTATTTCAAATACCAGCAGGGTTATCCATGGTAGACAGGTTTCAGTGAAGCTTTCAGACTAATCAGGCTGGGAAGAAGGACCTAGTAATCTACTTTTGAAAATTTGGCCAGTGAAAACCTTATGAATAGCACCAGAACACTGTCTGATACAGTGCCAGATGATGAGCCCCTCAGGTTGGAAGGCACTCAAAATATGGCTAGGGAAGAGCTGCCTCCTCAAAGTAGAGTCAACTTCAATGATGTAGATGGAGTAAAGCTTTCGGGAATCTTAATTTGTCTCTACAGGATGACTCAAAATGAGAAGAAATAGCTGCAAACATCCGTTAGTAGTCAGAACATACAATGTACGGGGTATGAATTTAGGAAAATGGGAAGTTACCAGAAAATGAAATGGAACACTTTGAGATCAATATCCTAGGCAATAGTGAGCTGAAATAGGCTGGTATTGGCTGTTTTGAATCAGAAAATCATACGATCTACTATTCCAGGAAGGATGAATTGAAGAGGAATGGTGTTGCATTCATTACCAAAAAGAACATTTCACCAAGATCTATCCTGAAGTACAATGATGTCAGTGATAGGAAAATATTCATATGCCTACAAGGAAGACCAGTTAATACGAGTATTGCTCAAATTTACACACCAACCAAAAATGCAAAAGGTGAAGAAATTGAAAATTTTTATCAACTTCTGCAGTCTGAAATTGATCAAACATGTAATCAAGATGCACTGATTACTGGTGATTGGAATGCAAAGGTTGGAAACAAGGAAGAAGGATTAGTAGTTGGAAAATACAGCCTTGGTAATAGAAATAATGCCTGAGATTGCATGTTAGAAGTTTGCAAGACCAATGACCTATTCATTGGGAATACCTTTTTTCAACAACATAAACGGCAGTTATACATGTGGACTTTGCCAGATGGAATACACAAGAATCACATCAACTATATCTGTGGAAACAGATGATGGAGAAGCTCAATATCATCAGTCAAACAAGGCCAGCGGCCAACTGCAGGAAGACCATCAACTGTTCATACGCAAGTTCAAATTGAAGCTGAAGAAAACTAAAAGAAGTCCATGAGAGCCAAAATAAAACCTTGAGTATATCCCACCTGAATTTAGAGACCATCTCAAGAATAGATTTGATGCATTGAACACTAATGACCAAAGATCAGAGGAGTCATGGGATGACATTAAGGACATCATACATAAAGAAAGCAAAAGGTCATTAAAAAGACAGGAAAGACAGGACCAAAATGGATGTCAGAAGAGACTCTGAAACTTGGTCTTTAATGTACCCTAACTAAACTGAATATAAGAGATGATGAAGTAAAAGAGTTGAAGAGAAGATTTCAAAGGGTGGCTTGGGAAGACAAAGTATTATAATGAAATGTGCAAAGACCTGGAGTTAGAAAAACAAAAGGGAAGAACACACTTGACATTTCTCAAGCTGAAAGAACTGAATAAAAAATTCAAGCCTCAAGCTGCAATATTGAAGGATTCTATGGAGAAAATGCAGGAAGTATCAAAAGAAGATAGAAGAAATACACAGTGTCACTGTCCCAAAAAGGATTAGTTGACTTTTTATCATTTCAGGAGGTAGTATATGATCAAGAACCAACGGCACTGAAGGAAGAAGCCCAAGCTGCACTGAAGGTACTGGCAAAAACAATGCTCCAGCAATTATCAGAATACCAATTGAGATGTTTCAACAAAATGGTATGCTATTGGAGGCGCTCACTCGTCTATGCCAAGAAATTTGGAAATCCGCTACCTGGCAACTGACTGGAAGAGATCCATATTTGTGCCCATTCTAAAGAAACGTGACCCAACCGAATGTGGAAATTATCAAATAATATCATTAATATCACATGCAAGTAAAATTTTGCTGAAGGTAATTAAAAAATGGTTGCAGCAGTACATCAATAGGGAGCTGCCAGAAATTCAGGCCGCATTCAGAAGGGGAAGTAGAATGAGGGATATCGTGGATAATGTCAGATAGATCTTGGTTGAAAGCAGAGAATACCAGGAAGATGTTTGCCTGCGTTTTATTTACTATGCAAAGGCATTTATCTGCATGGATCATAGATACTGCATGGCTTAAAATCAGGAATGGTGTACATCAGGGTTATAGCTTTTCACCATACTTATTCAATCTGTACACTGAGCAAATAATCTGAGAAACTGAACTATATGAAGAAGAAAGCAACATCATCAGGACTGGAAGAAGACTCATTAACAACCTGCAATACCCAGATGATACAACCTTGCTTGGTGAAAGTGAAAAGGACTTGAAGTGATGAAGATCAAAGATTACAGTATGGATTACACCTCAACATAAAGAAAACAAAAATCCTCACACCTGGACCAACAAGCAACATCATGATACATAGAGAAAATATTGAAATTTTCAAGTATTTTATTTTACTTGAATCCATAATCAACACCCAGGGAAGCAGCAGACAAGAAGTTAAAGACATCTTGCATTGGGCAAATCTGCTGCAAAATACCTTTAAGGTATTTAAAAGCAAAGATGTCACTTTGAGGGCTCAAGTACATCTGACTCAAGCCTGGTATTTTCAATCACCTCACATGCATGTGAAAGATGGACAAGGAATAAGGGAAGACCAAAGGAAAATGGATGCTTTTGAATTGTGGAGTTATTGAAGAATATTGAATATACCATGGACTACCAGAAGAACGAACAAATCTGTCTTCGAAGAAGTACAGCCAGAATGCTCCTCAGATGTGAGGATGGCAAGAGTTCGTCTCACTTACTTTGGACATGTTATCAGGAGGTATCAGGCCCTGAAGAAGGACATCATGCTTGGTAAAGTAGAGGGTCAGAGAAAAATAGGAATACCCTTCATGAGATGGATGGACACAGTGGCTACAACAATGGGCTCACACAGCAAAGATTGTGAAGATGGCAGAGGACTGGACAGTGTTTCATTCTGTTGTACAGAGGGGTCAATGTGAGTCTGAACCCACCTGACAACAATGACGACATATTTTATCACATTTGCATGGAAGCAAAATCTGGAAGAAAATACATCAGAAATTTGGCAGGGATTTATTTAGGTGGCAGAATTGTAGACGGTTTTAATTTCATCTTGAGTTTTTTTTAAAAAATGGTCTAAAATTTATATAATGTTTATATATTACCTTTGAGAGTAGAAAAAAAATACTGGTACGACTGAGAGATGTAGAAAGTATAGAAACACATTTTTGCAATGTGTCGGAAGGAAAAAAAATCTCCCCTCCCCACCTCGAAAAGTGCTCTTAAAAGAAATGTAACATCATATGTTGAAAAGAACATGGGCTTTGGAGTTCCATGTTGGCTCTGTAGCCCTGCCACTGACCAGCTCTGCCACTTCACACAATATATTTCATCAGGCAACCTGGCACATTACAGAGGCTTAAAAAAACATGAGTCCCTTTTCTAAGACCCATCGCCTGTTTCCAAGATCCTCTTAGGGGTTTCTCTGGCAATTCTCCTAAATGCAAACTTGTTGTCGTCAAGTGGATTCCAACCCATTGTGACCCCATATGTGTCACCATAGAAGTGTGCTCCATAGGGTTTTCAATGACTGATTTTTTAGAAGTAGAATCTAACCAGGTCTTTCTTCCAAAGTCCGTCTGGGTGGAGTCGAACTGTCAACCTTTTGGTTAGTAGCCGAGCACATTAACTATTTGCACTACCTAGGACTCCACTGAAAACCTTAGGCCTGGAAAATAAACACGTTAAAAAAAAAAAGCCCTATCCACCCAATCGGATGGTTTAGTTCTAAGACTTCTGCTCCATCCCTATCAACAGGTAATGAAATCCAGGATTTCACTAAGTGACATCACCCATGCTCAGCCAGGATACCAGGGGAAGGAGTACAGTGTCCATGCCCCCATCCCCGAAGTGCCCTGAATTTCCTCTCCTTCTCTTTTTTTCCATCCCAATTGAAGGATACAAGGAAATACTGCATTTATAATTAGTATTTTTGTCATTTAAAGTTCACCAGATTTGAGTTAATTATTGGCTGAAAACATATATTATTTTCAAAATATTATTAGTTTATTATGGCTCATTGATCTAAAATACTTCGTTTAATCCTTTGCAGGTCCTTAAACACAAATATGGCAGCTATTAGCAACCTCTTCAGTCAGGCATAAAATTGTACCCAGAGGCCTCATAAACAAAAGAGTGCTTTGGAAAGATTAAATCAGTGTACACAGCTGTGAAGGAGGCCATTAGGAAAGGCATTATCATTCTGTTTTACTATTACTTTGTGTGCCACTCCACTCTTGTCAAGACAGCAGCTAGCCCTGCCCCTGCCCTATGGGTGGAAGAGCCTCTGCATCTTACCAGGTAAAAGGCAGCTATGGAGCGAGGTAGGGCCCAGCCTTTCCATGTGAGGTTAAGGGAACCTGGGTGCTGTTGGTCCAGGTCAGCCGGGAAAAACCATAGTGTCATAGTGCTTGCCTCCTTCAGTATGGAGGCCTTCCATCATACAAGATTTACTGGAAGATGCTAATTCCAAATACAAAAAATCTTTTTTTGTTTTTTGCCTTTCAGTCTTTATTCAAAATGTCTGCTGCCTTCAGAAAGAGAGTAATGAAAAGGAAGACTCTCATACATGAAGCCCTCATTATACAGTAGGATTTCTCAGAGAGCCATTTATTCATCCAACAGGACACATACTATGGCAGTGCTGGAGCCACACAGAAGAATTAGAAGATACAGCCTCTGCCTTCAGGGAGTGTAGGTCTGGTGCGGGAGGCAAACAAATTAAGGTAATACCAATACCTTGGTACTATGTATTAAAAGTCCTCACAACTGGACCAATAAGCAACATCATGATACCTGGAGAAAATACTGATATTGTCAAAGATTTCATTTTACTTGGATCTACAATCAACATTCATGGAAGCAGCAGTCAAGAAATCAAACAATGCACTTGCCTTCCCTAATGGCCTCCTCCACAGCTGCGTACACTCTATTGTACCCAACAAGACCAATTGGAAGTGATGGGAGAGGGAAAGGCAAGTATATTCCAGACTGTGGGACCAGCAAAGGCATAAAAGTTTGAAACAAGAAAAGGTATTCAAGGTATGCTATTTCATTATCATTCCAACAATCCCGCTAGGTAGGTGACATTCTGTTAAAGAAGAAAAGTGGCTTTTCTTCTTAGTCCTTTTACCCATGACTGTAAGTAGCTTAAAGAGCCCTGGGGGCGCAATGGTTTAAGTGTTGGGTTGCTAACCTAAAGGTCATTTGTTCAAACCCACCAGGAACTCCATGAAAGAAAGATGTGGCAGTCTCTTTCCATAAAGATTACTGTTATGGATTGAATTACGTCCCCCCAAAAATGTATGTATTAACTTAGTTAGACCATGATTCCCAGTATTCTGTGGTTGTCTTCCATTTGTGATTCTAATTTTATGTTAAAGAGGATTAGGGTGGGATTGTATATACCACCCTTACCCAGGTCACCTCCCTGATCCAAAGTAACTAGGAGTTTCCCTGGGGTGTGGCCTGTACCACCTTTTATCTCTCAAGAGATAAAAGGAAAGGGAGGCAAGCAGAGAGTTGGTGAACCTTATACCACCAAGAAAGCACGGCCAGGAGCAGAGTGCATCCTTTGGACCCGGGGTTCCTGTGCAAAGAAGCTCCTAATCTGGGGAGGATTGATGAGAAGGCTGACAGAGAGAGTAAGCCTTCCCCTGGAGCTGACACCCTGATATTGGACTTTTAGCCTACTTTACTGTAAAGAAATAAATTTCTCTCTGTTAAAGCCATCCTTTTGTGGTATTTCTGTTATAGCAGCACTAGATGACTAAGGCAATTACAGTCTTGGAAATTCTATCAGGCAGTTTTACTATGTCGTACAGGATCACCTAAGGCTTGCTCTGATTTTCTTCAGTTTCAGCTTGAACTTGCATATGAGCAATTGATGTGGTCTGTTCCACAGTTGGCCCCTGGCCTTGTTCTGACTGATGATATTGAGCTTTCCCATCCTCTCTTTCCACAGATGTAGTCAATTTGATTTCTGTATGCTCCATCTGGTGAGGTCCATGTGTATAGCCGCAGTTTATGTTGGTGAAAGAAGTCGTTGGTTGGTCTTGCAAAATTCTACCATTCGATCTCTGGCATTGTTCCTATCACTGAGGCCATATTCTCCAACTACTGACCCTTCTTCTTTGTTTCCAGCTTTTGCATTCCAATCACCAGTAATTATCAATGCACCTTGATTGCGTGTTCGATCAAATTCAGAATTCAGCAGCTAATAAAAATCTTCTATTTCTTCACCTTTGGCTCTAGTGGTTGGTGCATAAATTTGAATAATAGTCAAAGTTCAAGCTGAAACTGAAGAAAATCAGAGCAAGTCCATGACAGCCAAAATATGGCCTTGAGTATATCCCACCTGAATTTAGAGACCATCTCAAGAATGGATTTGACACACTGAACACTAATGACCAAAGACCAGACAAGTTGTGGAATGACATCAAGGACATCACACACGAAGCAAGAGGTCACTGAAAACACAGGAAAGACAGAAAAGACCAAGATGGATGTCAGAGGAGACTCTGAAACTTGCTCTTGAGCGTCCAGCAGCTAAAGCAAAAAGAAGAATTGATGAAGTAAAAGAACTGAACAGAAGATTTCAAAGGGCAGCTTGAGAAGACAGAGTAAAGTATTATAATGACATGTGCAAAGAGCTGGAGATAGAAAACCAAATGGGAAGAACACGCTTGGCATTTCTCAAGCTGAAAGAACTGAAGAAAAAATTCAAGCCTCAGGTTCCAATAGTGAAAGATTCTATGGGGAAAATATTAAGTGATGCAGGAAGCATCAAAAGGAGATGGAAGGAATACACAGAGTCATTATACCAAATAGAATTAGTGAATGTTCAACCATTTCAAGAGGTGGCATATGACCAAGAACCGATGGTACTGAAGGAAGAAGTCCAAGCTGCTCTGAAGGCATTGGTGAAAAACAGGGCTCCAGGAATTGATGGAATATCAATTGAGATGTTTCAACAAACAGATGCAGGGCTGGAGGTGCTCACTCGTCTATGCCAAGAAATATGGAAGACAGCTTCCTGGCCAACTGACTGGAAGACATTCATATTTATGCCTACTCCCGAGAAAGGTGATCCAACTGAATGTGGAAATTATAGAACAATATCGTTAATATCACATGCAAGCAAAATTTTGCTGAAGATCATTCAAAAACTGCTGCAGCAGTATATTGACAGGGAACTTGCAGAAATTCAGGCCGGTTTCAGGAAAGGACGTGGAACCAGGGATATCATTGCTGATGTCAGATGGATCCTGGCTGAAAGCAGAGAATACCAAAAGGATGTTTACCTGTGTTTTATTGACTATGCAAAGGCATTTGACTGTGTGGATCATAACAAATTACAGATAACATTGCAAAGAATGGGAATTCCAGAACACTTAACTGTGCTCATGAGGAACCTTTACACAGATCAAGAGGCAGTTGTTCAGACAGAACGAGGGGATACTGATTGGTTTAAAGTCAGGAAAGGTGTGCGTCAGGGTTGTATCCTTCACCGCACCTATTCAATCTGTATGCTGAGCAAATAATCCGAGAAGCTGGACTATATGAAGAAGAACGGGGCATCACGACTGGAGGAAGACTCATTAACAACCTGTGTTATGCAGATGACACAACCTTGCTTGCTGAAAGTGAAGAGGGCTTGAAGCACTTACTAATGAAGATCAAAGACCACAGCCTTCAGTATGGATTGCACCTCAACATAAAGAAAACAAAAATCCTTACAACTAGACCAATGAGCAACATCATGATAAGTGGAGAAAAGATTGAAGTTGTCAAGGATTTCATTTTACTTGGATCCACAATCAACAGCCATAGAAGCAGCAGTCAAGAAATCAAAAGACGCATTGCATTAGGTAAATCTGCTGCAAAGGACTCTTTAAAGTGTTGAAGAGCAAGGATGTCACCTTGAAGACTAAGGTGTGCCTGACCCAAGCCATGGTATTTTCAATTGCATGATAGGCATGTGAAAGCTGGACAATGAATAAGGAAGACCGAAGAAGAATTGACGCCTTTCAATTGTGGTGTTGGGGAAGAATATTGAATATACAATGGACTGCCAAAAGAATGAACAAATCTGTCTTGGAAGAAGCACAACCAGAATGCTCCTTAGAAGCAAGGATGGTGAGACTGCATCTTACATACTTTGGACATGTTGTCAGGAGGGATCAGTCCCTGGAGAAGGACATCATGCTTGGTAGAGTACAGGGTCAGCGGGAAAGAGGAAGACCCTCAACGAGATGGATTGACACAGTGGCTGTGACAATGAGCTCAAGCATAACAACGATTGTAAGGATGGCTCAGGAACTGGCAGTGTTTCGTTCTGTTGTGCATAGGGTCGCTATGAGTCGGAACCGACTCGACGGCACCTAACCTAACAACAACAACATAGGATCACCAGGCGATCCTTGAAAACTCTATGGGTCAGCTCTACTCTGTCCTATAGGGTTGCTATGAGTTGAAATTGACCGGATGGCAACAGGTTTGGTGTTTATTTATTTTTATTTTTATTTTTTACAGGATCACTGGAGCCCTGGTGGTGCAGTGGTTAAGAGCTCGGCTGCTAAACAAAAAGTCAACTCTTCAAATTTACCAGCCACCCCTTGGAAATACTATGGGATAGTTTTACTCTGTCCTGTAGGGTCACTATGAGTTGGAATCTACTCAATGGCAAGGGGCTTAAAGGATCACTATGAATCAGAATCGACTTGAGAGCAATGGGTTCTTGGTTTGGTATGTAGCTTGCCTTATTCTAGAAACCCTGGTTGCATAGCGGTTAAGTGCTACGGCTGCTAACCAAGAGGTTGGCAGTTCGAATCCGCCAGATGCTCCTTGGAAACTCTATCAGGCAGTTCTACTCTGTCCTGTAGGGCCGCTATGAGTCAGAATCAACTCGACGGCAGTGGGTTTTCAGTGGGCTGCCTTATTTTTTGGAGGAAAGCATAGCACAGTGGCAATAATGTAGGCTTTGGATTCATGTCCAGTTGAGTTTCAATTCTGCTTTGGTTATTAACTAGTTGTGTGCTCTTGGGCAAGTCACTTCTCTAAAGCCTCAGTTTCCTACTAGCAAAATGGGGCTAGTAATACCCCACTTCATAGAATTATCATGAGGCTTATATGAGACAATGTATAAAAAGTAACTGTATATTATCTGTCACACAGCAGAGCTTCAAAAATTATTGGTTTTCTTACTTCTATCATTTGGCCCACAACTTGTCTGTTAGTTTGTTGAACTGAGGTGGTTTGCATGTTGCTGTAATGCTGGAAGCTATGCTAACAGTATTTCAATTATCAGCAGGTCAGCCATGGTGGACAGTTTTCAGCAAAACTTCCTGATAAAGACAGACTAGGAAAAAGGACAAGGTGACCTACTTCTAAAAAAAACTGGCCAGTGAAAACCTTAGGAACAGCAGTGGAACACTGTTTGATATAGTGCCAGAAGATGAGCCCCTCAGCTTGGAAGGCACTCAAAATACAATTGGAGGAAAGCTGCTTCTTCAAAGTAGAGTCAACCTTAATGACACAGATGGAGTAAAAGCTTTCAGGACCTTCATTTGTTCATATGGCACAACTCAAAATGAGAAAAAATAGCCTCAAACACCCATTAATAATTGGAACATGGAATGTATGAAGCATGAATCTAGGAAAATTGGACATCAAAAATGAAATAAAACACGTAAACATTGATATCCTAGGCATTAGTGAGCTGAAATAGACTGGTATTTGCCATTCTGAATCCAAACAATCATATGGTCTACTAAACTGGGAATGACAAATTAAAGAGGAATGGCATCACAGTCATTGTCAAGAACATTTCAAGATCTATCCTGAAGTACAACACTGTCACTGATAGGATAACATCCTTATGCCTACAAGGAAGACCAGTTAATGTGACTATTAGGCAAATTTACACACCAATCAGTAAGGCCAAAGATGAAGAAATTGAGGATTTTTACCAACTTCTGCAGTGTGAAATTGGTTGGACATGCAATCAGGATGCATTGATAACTGCTGGTGAATAGAATGAGGAAGTTGGAAACAAAGAAGAATCAGTAGCTGGAAAATATGGCCTTGGTGATAAACAATTCTGGACATTGCATGATAGAGTTTTGCAAAACCAAAAACTTAATCATTACAAATACCTTTTTTCAGCCTCATAAAGAGTGACTATACACATGGACCTCGTCAGATGGAAAACACAAGAATCAAACTGACTACATTTGTGGAAAGGGATGATGAAGAGCTCAATATAAACAGTCAGAACAAGGCCAGGCACCAACTGGGGAACAGACCATCAATTGCTCATGTGCAAGTTCAAGTTGAAGCTGAAGAAAATTAAAACAATTTTATGACAGCCAAAATACAACCTTGAGTGTACCTCATCTGCATTTAGAGACCCTTTTAAGAACATATTTGATGCACTGAACACTGATGACTGAAGACCAGATGAATTGTGGGATGACATCAAGGACATCATACATAAAGAAACCAAAAGATCATTAAAAAGACGGGAAATAAAGAAAAGGCCAAAATAGATGTCAGAAGAAACTTTGAAACTTGCCCCTGAATGTAGAGTAAAGCTAAAGCAAATGGATGAAATGATGAACTAAAAGAGCTGAACAGATTTCAAAGAGTGGCTTGAGAAGGCAAAGTATTATAATGAAATGTGCAAAGACCTGGAGTTATCAAACTAAAACGGAAGAACACCCTTGACATTTTCGAAGCTGAAAGAACTGAAGAAATAATTCAAGGCTTGAGTTGCAATACTGAAGAATTCTACAGGGAAAATATTGAATGGTGCAGGAAGAAGATGGAAGGAATACACAGAGTCACTATACCAAAAAGAATTGTCATTCAACAATTTCAGGAGGTACCATATGACCAAGAATCAATTGTACTAAAGAAAGAAGTCTAAGCCGTAGTGAAGGCACTGGGGAAAAACAAGGCTTCAAGAATTGATGGAATATCAATTAAGATGTTTTAACAAATGGATGCAATGCTGTAAGTGCTTACTTGTTTATGCCAAGAAATTTGGAAGACAGCTACATGGCCAACCTACTGGAAGTGATCCATATTTACGCCTATTCTCAAGAAAGGTGATCCAGTTGAATGCAGAAATTATCGAACAGTATCATTAATATCGACCAGAGTGCTCCTTAGAAGCAAGAATGGCAAGACTGCATCTTACGTACTTTGCACATGTTGTCAGGAGGGATCAGCCCCTGGAGAAGGGCACCATGCTTGGTAAAGTACAGGGCCAGCAGAAAAGAGGAAGACCCTCAACGAGATGGATTGACACAGTGGTTGCAACAATGGGCTCAAGCAAAACAATGATTGTGAGCATGGGGCAGGACCGGGCAGTGTTACGTTCTATGGTACATAGGGTCACTATGAGTCAGAAGTGACTTGATGGCACCTAACAACAACAACATCATTAATATCACACACAACTAAATTTTGCTGAAGATAATTAAAAAATGTTTGCAGCAGTACATCCACAGGTAACTTCTAGAAATTCAGGCTGGATTCAGAAGAGGAAAGGGAACAAGGGATATCGTTGCTGATGTCAGATGGATCTTTCTGAAAGGAGACAATACCAGAAAGATTTTTACCTGTGCAAAAACATTCGACTGTATGGATCTTAACAAATTATGGATAAGACTGAGAAGAATGGGAATTCCATAAGACTTAATTGTGCTCATGAGAAACGTGTACGTAGACCAAGGGTCAGTGGTTCGAACAAAACAAGGGGATACTGCGTGGTTGCAGATCAGGAAAGGCATATGTCTGGGTTGTATTCTTTCACCATACTTATTCTACCTGTATGTTGAGCAAATATTCTGAAATGGTGAACTATAGGAAGAACACAGCGTCAGGGTTGGAGGAAGATTCACTGACAACCTTCGATATGTAGATGACACAACTTTGCGTGCTGAAAGGGAACAGGACCTGAATACTTACTGATGAAGATCAAAGATTGCAGCCTTCAGTATGGATTACATCTCAACATAAAGAAAAAAAAATTTCAAGCAACAACATGATAAATGGAGAAAATATTGAAATTGTCAAGGATTTCATCTTACTTGGCTCCACAATCAATGCCTATGGAAGCAGCAGTCAAGAAATAAAAGGATGCATTGCATTGGGCAAATCTGCTGCAACAGACCTTTTTAAAGTGTTGAAAAGCAAAGATGTCACTTTGAGGACTAAGAAACTCCCTAAGGCAGAGATATATCCTACATTGGTATTTCTCAGCAAAACTTTGCACACAAAAGGCTTTGGAGAAAGGTCAGTTAAAGTAACTTAGCTTTGTACCCTGTTCACCTAAGAGTTTCCCTAATGAATCTTCATGCTCTCCTTTCATGGTGGAACGCCTGGGATAATTTTCCCTTTTGGTTTCTCTTAGAAGGCTGTGGGAGGGAGCAGAAAAGGACAGCAGTGTTTGACCTCTTGGGAACCATGTGCTTATAACTTGGTGCATCAGAAGAAGCAAGACTTTGACCAAGTTTGACACTCCCAGAAAGCTTCCTAACCCCATCCTCACTATACAATCTGATACACTCTCCCACTGACATCTCAGGTAATAGCTACTCTTCTATTTCAGGTGTCATTCGTGATGACTGCTTGGGCATCTCCAGGTTAAACCTTAATGAGGAAACCACTATTTTTGAGGCTGTTTGATGGAGAAAGTGTCCCCGCAAGGGCAATCATTTTGAGACGTGGTTTGACAACATTCACACTGTTAGAAGTGTGCACAGTGTGATTTTGTGCTGCATATTGGGACTGGTCTGGGGGGCTGGCAGGGATGGAATAACAGACACGAGGAAGGTAAAGAAGGAATGGTGGGGGGCAAAGTGGGCTAGTGGATATTTCAGTCTTGCCTCCGTGTTGTGGTGATCATGTGGATAATCTGTCTCTTTTGGCAGACAGCACAGTCAAGTGGGGAGAGAACCAGTTCTTCAGAGAATAGCTTTGAGTTTAAGACTCCATCACATGCTAGTTGTTGTTCACCTTTGGACAAGTAACAACCTCTTTAAGCTTCAGTGTTTGACATCTATATAATGAGCAAGCATGCTTCCTTACACAGTAAAGAGAAGCAAATGATATTCAAATATGTGGAAGAGCCTACCTCAGTGTTCCAGATAGAGCAAGGGCTGTATAAAAGGTAGCTTTCTCTTCTCTGACTCCAGCTTGGTGAATAGATGTCTAACGAATGAATGAATCCTCTTTAAACATACCTTTTGTTATATCTTAGCTAGAAGCTGCCTTCCTATAACTTTCATCCACTGGCCTTAGTACAGCCCTCTAGAACCAGACAGAATAAATCAAATCGCTCTTTCAAATGAAAACCCTTCAAATATTCCTGTTTAATAAATTAAATAAATAGACTCCACTTTAATAAATTTGCCCTAGGCCTGCGGGCCTTTGTGAGGCAGGCCAGGATAAATGAAGATGCTGTCTGCACATGAAATGTTCTGTGGACCACATGACTGCCACACTGACCCAGAGACTAAGCGGGGGTGTGGGAAGGGTCATTTCCAATGATGCAGTAGTGCTGGTTAGAATTATAAGCTTTAGCTTTTCTGAAGCAAATCAAGTTACCTGATAACTTGACTCTTTTAAAGCGGCATTCATTTGCATTTTTTAAACTAATCCTTCCTTTCCTATCTTCTTTATTTCTTCTCTCCTTTGTTCATTTATTAAAACTATGCTGGGGATGGGGGGAATGACTAGGTGAACCACAGGGAATTTGAAGGGCAGTGAAGTTATTCTGAATGATACTGTATTAGCAGACATGGGGCATGATGCATTTGTCAAACCCCATAGAACTGTACCATGCAAAGAGTGAACCCTACTGGAAAGTATGGACTTTTTATAATCATAATGTATCAATATTGCTTCATTAATGTAACAAATGTGCCACACTAATGCAAGATGTTAACAGGAGAAACCACATGCAGTGGGAAAAAGGGGGATGGGGATCTCTCTGTACTTCCAGCATAATTTTTTCTATAAGCCTAAAACTGCTCTAAAAAGTCTATTTAATTTTAAAATATATAGATATAATACATATTCAAAAAAAAACAAAAAACAAACCCATTGCCACCAAGTTGACTCTGACTCATAGTGACCCTATAGGACAGACTAGGACTGTCCCATAAAGTTTCCAAGGAGCAGCTGGCGTATTTAAGTGGCTTACCTTTTGGATAGCAGCTAAACTCTCAATCACTGAGCCATCGGGGCTCCATAATACATATAAACCATAAAAAAAATACTGGAAACCCTATGGGGCAGTTCTACTCTGTCCTAAAGCGTTGCTATGAGTCAGAACTAACTTGGTGCCAACGGATTTAGTTTTTGGTTTTATATGTGTGTGTGTATACATATCCTACCCTGTGCCATGTACTTTGCTAAGTTCTTCTCATATCTTTCTCACTGAGTCCTTACTCTAAAAGAGACATAATATTAGTATCCCCATTGCACAAATGAGGAAGCTTTGGCTTAGAAAGACAAAAGTTGCTAAAAGCTAACTTAATTTTATTCAAGATGCAAAGCTACAAGTAGCAGAGCTGGAACTCAAAAAAAAAAAAAAAGAACTCAAAGCCAGGTAGATTTGTCCAGTGAGTTCTACTATGTAATTCTATCTAAGGTGGTAGGGGGCAGTAGAAGAAGGCAAAACACAAACACACACACACTCTCTCTCTCTCACACACACTGCATTAGGTCTTGTGAGGTCTTTTCTAGGCAAAGAGAAAACAGCCTAAACAAAGGTGTGGAGATGTTTAAGAATCTGTCTGGTTTGAGGAATGGTCAGTAGTTTGACACACCTGAAGCACATGGTGCTTGGCTGACTGTGGTAGGAGATGGGGCTAGATAGGTAGTCTGGGGCCCCAGTGTGCCCATGGATGTGACACAGAGCTAGGGAGCTTGGGCTTTATGCAGTTCCAATAAGGTGGCTCAGGGAATGGCCATCACTACCCTCCAAGGTTTAAGACAGGTTTTGCTGACTTCCATGCTCAGTGACCAGGTTGCTCACCCACCATTATACTTCTGTCACTATAATCATAGGTGCTCAAGGATGATCATTTTTGTAGGTTCACTGAAGACTGGCTAAAAACCAGATATTCAGCTTTTAAATCCTGGGAAGGAAAAAAAAAAAAAATACAGAGATAAGACAGCCCACACAGAAAAAGAAAACAAAGGAAGCCCCAAGAAAGCATAAAGAGGAAAAAGCACAAAACAAAAAGACAGGAATAAGACCAAACATATCAGTTATGACAGTAAATATAAATGGTTTAAGTTCCCCTAATAAAAGATAAAGTCTTTCAGATTGGGTTAAAAGCAAAATCCAACCATATGCTTCTTCTAAGAGACAAATGGTAAAATAAAAACAAGAAAGAATAGGGGGAAAGGCTGGGTAAATATTTAACAAGCATACAGAATAAACCAAAGGAAAGCAGCAATTTGCAACATTTCGAAGTATAATTTAGGGTAAAAAGCATCATATGAGACAAAGAAGGTCACTTTATACTAATAAAAGGCATCTTTACAATGGAGCAATAAGAGACACAATGTTATATAACCTTGAAATACATAAAGCAAAAACTCTTAGAAATATAAGGAGATAGTAATAGAAATAATCATCTGATACTAACTTTAATAACAACAAAAAAGACAAAAGTAGATTAGTGTCATCAATAAGTTATGCATAAAACCCAGTAAGTTATGCAGACATCTCCAGAAATTGCTAAAACCTAACTTGAGTGTTTAGTGTTCTAGGCACTATTCTGTTTTACACGTACAATTATTTTATTTAATCCTCACAATAACCCTATGAAATAGGAAATCATTATCCCTGTAATAAAGAAATCTGAAGCACAATGAGGTTAATTAATTTACCCAAGATTATAACACAGCTGCACAACCAGTTAAGATTGAACCTGATTCTAAACTGAGGCAGGTATCCCCAGAGCCTACCTTTCAACCATTATACTCAACAACCTACAAAAAAAAAAAAAAAGATGATATATCTCTCAAAGCAAACTAGGACATGACCATCCAAAGTGATCATATGTCAGGCTACAAAGAAAACCCCCCCCAAAAAAAAAAAAAAAAACCCAAAATGGACAAAAAATATAGTCTAAATTATCTGAACACAATGCAGTAAAACTAGACATTAATTGCACCAAAACCTGACCAAAATAGTTCCTGTGTGTATGTACACGTACACAAACACACACACACAAAGAACCACTCACAGAAATGGGATACCAAAATTCTAAATCAAACATTTGCAAATCTATTTCATCAGCTTAGTAAAAGAATTATTCATATGGCCAAGTGGGATTTATCCCTGAAATGCCGGGATAAATATATTAATATAATGCTTCTTACCAGTAATTCAGAGGAGAAAGCCATATGATCATCTTGACAGATCAATTGCTCCCACTGAGTCACAAGTTGGGGGGCAGGGCTGGTGGCATTACGAAGAGGTGTAGGCCAGAAAGAAGGGGCTGTTATAACACACATTACCAAAAACAATGACTCAAACACAAAGAAGAATTCAGAAGTTACCAGGAATTAAGGCTGTAGTGTCCAAGTCAGACTAATAGGTAAATAGCCTCAGGTAGAAAGAACCTTCCATGGTGGGTCTGAACTGCCTCATATCATGGTTAGTCCAAGAGCTTGACCTGGACTTGAAGCTGTATGTGTTGGTCGTGGGCAGGGTGGCAGGGGTGGAAATGGTGGTGACAGTGGCAGTGGGTATATGTGTGAGATGGCTACACGATCCCAGTTTTGGGGAGGGCATGCTGATGTGTGGTTAGATACTTAACAGAACCTAGAAATCCCTACCCCAGGAAGTAGCTCTCACACCTGAAGAAAGAAAATGCTAAGTCAACATTGGAGGTCGTGTTCGAAGATAGATGTAGGAAGTTAGATGTTATCTCAAGGGAGTCTTTAAGGCCTTTGGAAACAGGGCTGTTTCTGCAGTATTCTACTGAGCTGCTACTCTCTTGAAAATACGTTTGCTTCTCCTGCAGCTAGAACTTAGGACAGGATACTTAAGACAGAGGAACATACGTTTCTCAAAAGGCTTCATCCTCTCAAATAACACACCTAGAGAGAGCATCATGGAACCAGGAGTGTTCACAAAAGGTCAGCAGAAACCACAGCAGAGCTTCTGCAGAAGGATGTTCAGGGCCAGGGTGGCGCTGAGTCAGGTGTGATGTCCTCACGACTGACCTGTGAGAGGGCACTCACGGAGGAAGTGTGCTGCTCTGTCTCTGCCCCTCCCTGTCTCTGTCTGACTTTGTCTGTCTCTCTCCTGTTTCTCATACTATACGAGATACCTTGACACTTGTAAGTGAAACTACAAATCGGGCATTGAGAAATCTCACAAAATAAAGCAAAAGGAGAAGCTACCATTTAAAGAAGCCGTCCATTATCTTCAGGGTTTCAGATTAAGCTGGTTCTGGCAATTGAAGACAAAGGTCACAGAATCTCAGGACATAGGAGGCGAGCAGGACCTGTGAAATATTCTCAGTTACAGAGAAGAAACTGTCCCCAAGAGGAACAGGGCACAGCCAGGTAAGAAGCAGGGTTGAGACCAGGTGAATTGACTTCTAGGCGAGCACTCACTTTTTTTTATAATGGTTATTTTTTTTTTTTTTTCAATTAAAAAAATATTTCCTTTGTGTACAGTTTGAAAACTCCCAACAATGCCCAGAATTAACATCTGGTAACATTTTGGCTTCTTTCCTTCCGGTAATTTATTTTTCCTCTCTGCACATAGAGATGTGTATATATGCATATGTACATAATTGCAAAAAGAAAATTGAAAACATAATTTGTTATGTATCCTGGTTTATTCTTTGTCATTATTTCATTACCACGTGCGTAGAAGGGGAGGGATTTTATGAAAGAAATGAACATCAACAGCACAGAGAGAGTGAGATATAGACAGGAAAGCAGACGCTAAACTCAGCAGCTAGAAGAGACCAGCTGAAGGAGGTGAGGTAGGGCGGGCTCTACTGAGGAGAGAATGGGAGAGGGGAGGAAGTAGAGACAGCACTTCTGGACAATAACTCAAGCAGCTTCACTGGGAGAAGAAGGAAAGAACCAGAGCAAAGGGCAGAGGGGAGGAGATTAAGGCAGAAATGTATAACGGAAAGAACATGGGTTGGAACCAGAAACAATGATCTGTACCTCGTCTCAACTGCTTACAACTGCCTACAGAACCTCATGCCAACACAGGGGAGTAACCAGTACTAAAAGGCTCGTGGCACTACTTTGGGGCATTGGAGGTCCAGTGGTAGAACTGTCACCTTCCATGTGGGAAACACGGGTTTGATTCCCAGGCAATGCCCCTCATGCACAGCCACCACCACTCCTTGCAGGTTGGAATGGAGGCTTGCATGTTGCTATGGTGCTGAACAGGTGGACTAGGAAGAAAGGTCAAGAAAGGCTCAGCCAAGCCTGCAAATCTACCAATGAAAACCCTATGGATCACAACAGCCTCATCCTGCTGTGCATGAAGTCACCATGAGTTGGGGTATCCATGAGTCGGGGTACCCATGAACCAGAGTCACCACATGTCAGGCCAACTTGATAGCAACTAACAACCCTGTGGCTTAGCACCCTTCTATATTCACATTGGATTTAATCTGTATTACAGGGTCACTAGGAGTCGGAATCAACTGGACAGCAATGGGTTCGGTTTGGTTTTACCAAATGAAACAGAGTCGATTCTACAGCCACCAACAACATTCCAGGTAAAGAAACTGAGGCTGAGGGATGCAAAGCAATTTGCCTAAGGTCACAGTGTAGGAAGTGCCAGAGCTAGGATTTAATCTCAGGATCCCCCATCTCCAGGTAATATTATTTGTAAACGAGAACATTAAACCATTCTTCATAAAATATAACCTCATAGCCTATGTAATTAGCTCTTAACAAATAAAAAGGTAACAGAAGACAAATCATAACTGCAATCCTTTGTTCTTAACCATCAGGCCTCACGGCCTCTCCCCAAGTATGTGACCCCAAGGGCTTTGTATGAAGCCTTATGGCCTGGCCTGGGGGTACTAGACTGATCCCCAACAGTCTAATGCAACCTGAATATTCAATCAGTGATATCCTTTCCAGACTCGATGCCTGCTTCCCCTTTGTATCTCACACAATCTTGCTTCCCAACATCATTTTTTTTTTTTTTTAACATTTGACTGAGCGGTTTGACCTAGAATGGCTATGCGTGACTTGAAATTTATGCATTCTTCTTTCAACTCTCTGATAAGAATCTTTTCCCTTTAATAATGCTCCCAGCGGCTCCTCGCCCATTCCTTTTCATTTCTGCTAGGTGCTTTTAAGTTCAGCTTTCCTTCCACCCCCCACAAGATCCCCAAGGCTTAGCTTCAGAGACGGGGCTCTCTCAAGATCCAATCAATTCCAACATTCAATTAAGCTAATTAAGTTCAGGTTGCTATCAATATATTTCTTAATTATGGTTTAAACATAGGTAAAGCCTAGAATTGTTCATCAACAGCCCTTAGCCTCAGCTGAAAGCTAGCATCTACCATTAAGAATTCCCATGGGTCAAATCAAGGTTCTGACAATAGTTAGAGAGACCACATCTGTATTTGCATAGGATTTGCATATATCTACATAGGTTAGTCTTTTCACAGTAGATTTCCAATTAAAATGTTATTATTTCGGCCTTGAAGTTGTTGTTTCCTGATTCTCCTCTAGCACCGTTAGCAACACCTGTTCACGTTATTGTCGCTTTCTGTGTGAGAGAACAACATCAGGATAGTAAAGACAAAGGACAGCCTGCCATGATCCATAGCCAGCAGTAAGGGCTCCAAATATCAGTGCCCAACTCTGAGGTGGGCTGACCTTACAAATTAGGACGTTCTGACTAGTGGAGAGAAGATCCAGAATATCTGAAAGAAGTCTTGGAATAGCTGTAGGGCTGTCAAGCAGAAGAGGACTGAAATTGTACTGGATGGCTGGGCTCATCTCCACTTCTCCTTCTCTACTCTTATGCCTTTGTTCCTGGCTTAAGCACATCTTTCTTCCCAACGAGTCTCTTAGCCTGTATAATGTAGAGTTCAGAATAGGCTTTCTGAAACACAAGACTGGGCACATTCTGTTTCCACAATGCTGGTGGTGTAAAAGCTACAATCCTAACACGATACACAAGCTCCTTGTCGTAGGCTGTGTTCTCTGGAGAAGCAAAACCAGTAGAACGCATAAATATATAAAGAGAGAGACTTATATCAAAGAAACAGCTCATGCAATTGTAGAGGCTGGAATGTCCCAAATCCATGGATTAGGATAGAGGTTTCTCCCAATTCATGTAGCGGCAGAGGCTGGCGAACCCAAGATTGGCAGATCAGAGGGCAGGGCTCCACTCACAGGCCGTGAAGATGACAAATCTCAAGCTGATAGATCAAGTCCCAAGAACCTGAGTTCAGACGAACAGGATGCAGCCGGAGAATCCAGAGCAGCAAAAAGCCAGAATATCTGCTTATATTTGGATGCAGGCCACACCCCCAAAGAAATTCCCTTTCAACTGATTGGCTACTCACAGCAGATCCCATCATGGATGGGAGTGATCACATATAAACACTGAGAATCATGGCCCAGCCAAGTTGAAACACAACCTTAACCATCACACTCCTTCAGTGACAGCTGCCTGCCTCTCCAATTTTACCTCTTGACACCGCTTTTATTCTGGGCTCTAGCCAAGGAGAAACCAACCCGTTGCTGTCGAGTTGACTCTAACTCATGGTGACTCCATGTGTATCAGGGCACAACTGTACTCCATAGGGTTTTCAATGGCTGATTTTGGGGAAGTAAATTGCCAGGCCTTTCTTCCAAGGCATCTGAGTGGACTCAAACCCCCAACCTTTCATTGAGCAGTCAAGAATGTTAACAGCTTGCTCCACCCAGGGAATCCCCAGCCAAAGAGAGCCACTTGCCATTCCTTAAACCTACCAGATGTTTTCACACTTTCAGACCTTTACTCATATTGCTTCCTCTGGCCATCAGAATGTATTTTGCATTTAGCGCTGGCCTCCCACAAACGGCTAACTCCCTCTAAGACTTCCAGGTTCAGGCTAAGTATCCTGCTCTGAGTCTTTCCTGATTGCCTCCTCTCACCTCCATACTCCAAATGCTTCCTGTATTTACATAGCTCCTTATGATTCCTTCCTCCCTCCACTGGTAAAACTCAGAAAGGATCCCAGGAGCTTGGTATGCTCCAAAGACCAACACTTTCCCAGACCCCATGTCACCACTGGCAATAGTATAGACATGACCAGCCCAAGGACACCACCTCTCCTCCCTCCATCAATCAGCATCTCACCACTGCCATCTGGCTTGAGGCCTTCAGGAATAATGTCACACACCCACAAGAAAATCCCAGAACTCCAGGCCATTCCTCAGCAAGAGTCTAAATCCCAAATGGCTCCATGGTCAATAAGGCAACTCTGGCCTCTCCTCTCACCTTCAACACCTGCCCCTGCTTTATTTTTCCCCATTGAATTTGTTACATTTATTATCATCTGACATACTATACATTTTTACCTTTTTTTTCCTCCTAATTCATCTGCATCCTCCATGAGGGCAGGGAATTTTGTCTGTGCAGTGCAATGGATTGCTTTTATAAGCCCTTTTTAGTCCTGGTCTTGTAATTCCCACAAAATGATTGGGTCGGACTATGCAAATAAAGTACTTGTGGCCCATGATGGGATTGGATAACTTGCTAATAATGCAAATAAGGTGCACAATACCCTTTTGGGGGTGGGACCATGAAAATAAGCTGTACAAAACACTAATGAGGGGATTGGTCAGTTTTGCCATTCTGCTAGGCTTAAAATGAGCCATCCCAGAGGTGGATGTAGGGGAGTGGGGCTCACTACAACCAAGAAGAAGAGAGAAGAGCAGGCTGCATCCTTTAGACCCAGGGTCTCCATGCTGAGAACCTCCTAGACACAGGAGACAGAGAGAGATATAGCTGTAACATCAGAGGCTGCGCAAGAAAGTGAGAAGCAGAGGCAGCTGAACCAGGAGACAAGCACAAGACGGCATACTGGACTTCCCAGCCCATGGACGAAGGCAGTTACAGTGGGTGTGCTGATCCATGGAGCAAGAGAGTTGACCGCCTTCAGAGAGGAAGCTTCCTGGTGGAATGGGGTGCCCCCAGACACTTGTCAGCAGAGCTAAGATTGCCAATCCACAGAGCGAGAGAGTTGAACACCTTCAGGCCAGGTCTTGCTGGTGGAGTGCGGTGCCCCCAGGCAATTATTAGTGGATCTAAAGAGCTTTGCAACACTTTTCTGAGCAGGGCAGAGGCCAGGCCGAGGGGCTGAGGCTTGCCGGAGGGCACAGCTGAGAAAACACTGTCCTGTTCGAAGAACTGTATACTGACATATTTCTGATCCTGAATTGGAACCTGTTACT
Source organism: Loxodonta africana (assembly GCF_030014295.1). NCBI lineage: Eukaryota > Metazoa > Chordata > Mammalia > Proboscidea > Elephantidae > Loxodonta > Loxodonta africana. The sequence goes on from NC_087344.1 coordinate 96,751,154, forward strand.
TTCCAAATAAACCCCATAACTGTGAGTATGGCCTGAAAGTTTTGTATGGCCACTGCAATGAATTTTCAAACTTAACAGAGGAGTACAGAATGCCGTGGGAGGGATGGCTGGCATCAGAATCAGTAAAAAGGTTGCAGAGAGAAGGTAAGTCTAACCTCTGCCTCACAGCAATCAGCCTTGGGCTGTTGCTGCTGATAATGACTGTTTCTCCCCCCACTCCCCTTGTGAAGTTAGACGAGGAGGTCAGACGATGCTGTTGCCATGTCATTCTTACAGTCTGTTTTGTTGACTGCAGTCTCCCCAACACTTAGAAAAGTGTTTTTCACATAGTATATACTCAGTAAATATTTGTTGAATTAATAAATCTTAATACTTATTACACAATACCTATTCATGTCTTATTACATTTACACATACAACAGAATGAAATGTTGTCCAGTCCTGTGCCATCTTCATGATCATTGGTATGTTCAAGTCCATTGTTGTGGTCATCGTGTATTTTAAGTGTCTTCCAACTTAGGGAACTCATCTTCCAGCACTCTAATTCTATTGTAATCCATAGGGTTTTCACTGGCTAACTTTCAGAAGTAGGTTGCCAAACCTTTCTTCCTAGTTTGTCTCAGTCTGGAAGCTGCACTGAAATCTGTCCACCATGGTGACCCTATTGGTATTTGCAGTTCCAGTGGTATAGCTTCCAGCATCATAGCAACACGCAAGCCACCACAGTACAACAAACTGATATATACAGGTGGTCGGCTGATGATAATAGCCAACACTTATATAATGCTTAACTACATGCCAGGTACTCTTCTAAGCACTGTACTTATATTAACTCATTTTATCCTCTTAACTACTCTATGCTATAAAAAAATAGGCACCATTATTATGTCCATTTTATAGGTGCTGAGTCTGAGTCACAAAAAGGCTTAAGCAGTTTTTCCACGGTCATATAAGCTAGAAAGTTGAAGCAAGTGGAAAATACGAGATGATTCTTGATGTGAGATATCCATTCACCCATCTTTGCCGTGAGTCAGAATGGATTCAGTGGCAACTGATAAACTATACCAGGCACTATGCTAGAGGCTGGACTTGGGCTGCATAGCGAAATGTTTACGGTTTGATAAAGTTAAGACCATTGATGAAGATAAGAATATTAAAAAATACTTGCAATTTTATCCACATGGAATCATACTCTGTTCATGCAGGAAAAGACAGTAGAAATACTCTGCTCCAAGGTTCTTATTTTATAGATAGGGAAACTGAAGTACACAGAGGAGACATGACTTTCCCAACGAGACTGTACAGGTAATCCGTGGCAGAACAAGATCAAGATCCTGGGTCCACTAACTCTCAATTCATGTTTCCTTCCAAAAGTCAAGCAGGCCAAACAAAACATGCGGCACGACTTGGGAGCTGAATCTGGGTTCGCTTTTGTGGCAGTCTCAAGATCTATTACTGGCTCACCCAGTCAGTGCGTTGGGCCGCTATTTTACTTGAAAGTGTGTTACTAGAATCCAAATAAGCCTTAGGGATTGTTTACCTCCCTAACTAAAATATTGGGAAATTTTGGCTCAACATGATTAAATAACGTGTCCTAGGTTTCCTAGTAAGTTAAAGAATTTCTGTTAACATAGTGAGTTCAACACTTTTCCTGTCTTTGTTGTTCTTATTGTTAGGTGCTGTCCAGTCAGTTCCAAATCATAGTGACCCTATGAACCACAGAAGGAAACACTGCCTGGTCCGGCACCATCCTCACAATCCTTGTTATGCTTGAGCCCATTTTTGCAGCTGCTGTGCCAGTCCATCTCATTGAGGATTTTCCTCTTTTTCGCTGACCCTCTCTTGACCAAGCATGATATCCTTCTCCAAGGACTGATCCCTCCTGACAACACGTCTGAAGTATGTGAGACGTTGTCTCGCCATCCTTGCTTCTTCAGAGCATTCTGGCTGTACTTTTCCAAGACAGCTTTGTTCATTCTTTGGGCAGTCCATGGTCTATTCAATATTCCTTGCCAACATCATAATTCAAAAGCGTCAATTCTTTTTTGGTCTTCCTATTAATTTTTTTTTATTAACTGTTCAGCTTTTGCATGTATATGCGGCTACTGAAAACACCTTGGCTTGGATCAGGTGTACCTTAGTCTTCAAGATGGTATCTTTGCTTTTGAATACTATAAAGAGGTCTTTTTCTGCAGATTTGCCCAATGCAATGCATCATTTAATTTCTTGACTGCTGCTTCCATGGGTGTTGATTGTGGATCCAAGTAAAATGAAATTCTTGACAACTTCAGTGTTTTCTCTGTTTAATCATGATAAATCTCCTGTCTTAATGGCACTGGAAAGACAATAGTCTGCACAGATTAACTTTCATACCACTATTCCTGGACGTAGCGTTGCAAAGTAAGGTATCCATATGCAATATTGCAAGTCCCTGGTGGTACAAACAGTTAAGTGCTCAACTACTAGCTGAAAGGCTGGCGGTTCAAACCCACCCAGAGACGCTTCTGAAGATACGGGTGGAGATCTGCTTCCAAAAGGTCACAGCCTTGAAAAGCCTATGGAGCACAGTTCCACTCTGCACACATGGGGTCTTCTTGAATCAGAATCAACTTAACAGCAACTAACAACAACAGCAATGCCATCTTGGTCTTAGGGTGCTCTGTGATTTCCCTGAACTCTGTAATGTGGCTAGATAAAAATTAGTATTCAGATTTAACATAAGGCAGTCAATCTCTCTGATGCTGATCACTGGCACAAACCTCCAGCTCCTAAGTGCTAGTCCTAAATCTCTGCCAGGCGCTCCTCAGGGGTTGGCACTATAGCCAGCACAGTCGGGAGGCTGGTAAACTTTGCCTGCCAAAAGTCTCACTGACTGACTGACTGACTGAATTTATCTCAAGCCCTCTCTCCTTGCTTCTGGCAACTACTTCAGATGGGGCTCCCTGAGGTAAGAAGTCAGCGAGATAATGGCCAAAAGACATCTTAGATGTGCTGAGATTCTTCCTGATTAAGGAGAAACTGAAGTCAGGGAAAACAGTTCACTCCACTAACCTGAGGGGTATTCAGTCACATGAGCAACTCCTGAGGGAAATCTCATTCCCTGACATTCAAGAGATGCAATTTCAAGTATAGAATACAGACTTGTCATTGGTCAGACCCGTGTGCCTGGAGGACGCCAGTCTCCCCTCTTGCTATCAACCTGTTTTCTATCGGGCACTTCTGCAGGGGGTTGTCATTTGAGTCCTGAAGGAGAAAGTGATGTTCTCTAAAAGCAAAGGTATAAGGACAAAGCTTCCCTAAGTGACTGGAGATACCTGTCCTCCTCTGCACCTTTTAGCTGGGGCTCTAAAACCCAGACCTACTTCCTGGACCAAGTCTGAATTATTGTTCCATTAGTCTGTGACTGACTTATTTAGGATCCCCTTGCATCCTGATCCCTCACACATACTTCCTATTAATGTTTCATATTTGTTGCTCAGACCTAACATTGGAACCATCCCTCCAGTTTGGGCTCCGCTTTCCTCCTCTACTATAATTGTTATAACTATTTTTAATATTGTAATTAAAATATATCATATATTGAGGATATTCTATGTGTCAGGCACCTTATCTAAAAAAAAAAAAAAAAAAAATCCACTGCTGTTGAGTCAACTCTGACTCGTAATGACCCTATAGGATAGAGTAGAACTGCCCCACAGGGTTTCCAAAGAGTAGCTGGTAGATTTGAACTATCAATCAACCTTTTGATTAATAGCTGTAGCTCTTAACTACTGTGCCACCAAGGCACACAGGCACTTTATATTCATTGCACCAAATCTTCTCAACAACACAAGCTAAGCTGTATTACACCCAATACTAGATGAGAAAACGGAGGCTCATCAAGGTAAATGATTCATTGAAGTCTTCAGACCCAGGAAGTGGTAGACCAGCAGGAATGTAACCCAGGTTTACCATGCTTCAAACCCGGAGAAGTTTCCATGATATTAGGTAATTCACATTCATCCTTAGAGTCACTCTGCTCTTGTTTTCTCTAAGCCAGCTAGTTCAACTATATTCCCCTGGAGCCCTTGTTGTTGTTGTTCTTGTTGGGTGCCTTTGAGTTGACTCTGACTCATAGTGACCCTGTGTGACAGAATAACATTGTCCCATAGGGTTTTCTTGGTATTAATCTTTAAAAAAGCAGAATGCCAGGTCTTTCTCTCGCAGAGCTGCTGGATAGGTTCAAACTGTCAACTTTTCATTTAGAAGCCAAGTGCTAAACCACTGTACCAACAGGGCTCCTTGGAGCCCTTGTTACCTACCCTGTAATGGAATACACTTCTCTGAAATAGAAACAGAGATTAAAGTGAAAAAATGAGGGAGGGAAGGTGGATTGTAGATAGAACTCAACATGATTTCAAATATCCTCCTTCACCAACATAAACACCAGGACTGTGCCTGGATGGAATTAAAAGCCACTATTAGACAAAGACCTCTAGTTTAGCCTCCCAGTGCAGTTAACCTCCCCAAGACTGAGAATAAAATCAGCAATATATTTAGGTCACCTCTTGCACTTGCCTTCTGGTCTTCAGAGCTTTTTCATATCCTTGATTTTAAGTGGGCTCCAGTCAACACTTATCATTGTCTCCGTAATTCAGATGAGGAAAATAAATCAAAGTGAGGTCGATTAAGTTTCTTAAGGACACAGTGATTGAGGGACATACAGGTAGCTACAGACTGGCCCTTTGTATGCTTAGATGTAAATCTTTTTCAAATGTAGCAAAGGCAAAATATGCATCCTAAAGAGAACCAAAATTTGTTGGGGGGCAGTGGTGGTTCAGAGGTAGAATTCTCTCCTTCCATGCAGAAGACCCAGCTTCAGTTCCCAACCACTGCATCTCAAGCTCAGTGACCAACTGTCTGTCAGTGGAGACTTGAATGTTTCTGGTTCCAACTGAACAGGTTTCCGTGGACAGACTAGGAAGAAAGGCCTGGCAATCTACTTTCAAAAAAATCAGCCAATGAAAACCCTATGGATCACAATGGTCTGACTCAGACCCCATCACGCGGATGGCATAGGACCAGTCAGCATTTTGTTCCATTGTGCATGGGGTCGCCATGAGTGGGGAGGCTGACTTGATGGCAGCTAACACAACTAACAACAGTTGTTGAATACTTACTTGATATAGAATATTATCCTCTGTAGTTTACTTTTGTAATATCATATATTACAGTCACAAGATTAGCCTGAAGTAGGTATTGGATTTTGTTATTGTTCTCTATTCTCTAGGTTAGGAAACTGAGGCTCAGAGAGTTTACATAACTTCCCTGAAGTCGTATAAGTAGTCACAGAGAGTCAGGATTGCATGACCATGTGCCTGACTCCAAAGTCTATTCACTCAAGGTTTCCTACCAAGGCGTGCTTTGATTCTCCACTGTATCCAGGATACTTAATTAAAGAATCCCTCGCAGTATTTAGAACACAAGGACACATCCCGAGCACTCCTTTGGTTGCTAGGTAACGTCTGTTTGGCACAATCTGGTGAACCTTATCATGGTTATCTTGCCAACAGGAGCTGGTAATCAGGATGGCAGTGAAGCAGGCACCAGCTTTCTGAAGACCTGAGCCTAGTTTTTAGAAGCCACACGAGTATCTTTTGATGATTATGATCCAATGGGCCAACAGCTTTACAACAACAGCATAAATATTGTGTGCAGGATGGACAGGCACCAAGTGGGGACATTCCGTGCTGCCGTGTGATGAGAAAGCTGCCACTTCTGAGGACTTCCAAAACAAATAAACATGCCATATGCCAGAAGGAAAAGCACAGACAAGGCTGGTTCCAGCTGGAGATGGTGACTGTCATTCCCTGAGGAAACTGAGGTCTGGCCGGTAGTGCAGGCAAAGTGCAGGTCTGTGGCTGCCCTCAGGCATGGCTGTTCTAGCCTTTGGCAACCTCCTAAGCCAGCAGAAGTGAGTGGAATTCTGCAGTACTGGACCAAAATCTATAACCCTTCCTTTCTTTAGAGACATAAATACTTATTTCCAGAGTCAAAGGCATCCTTGGGTGGGATGGGGAGTGGATAGGGGTGGGATATTAGGCCTAAGCTGTTGGAAACTCTTTTCCAGTAGCACTTGTCCCTGGGCTGTGGCTAGGTAGAGGAAAACTGGCCACAGAGTGCCTGGTTTGAATACAGTCAGACAGATCTGCATTCATGACCCCACTCCTCCAAGCTATGTGTCACTGGTGTCACTGGCCAAGCTATCTAACCTTGTGAGCTTCTTTTTTTCTTTGTTTACCAAATAAAGGTAATATTCATTCTTACCTTAGGAGCCTTGTGGTGATAATTAAATAGGATAATACTCTTTAAGTACTTAGAACATTAGTGCATCCTCAATTATTAATATAATCATCTTCTATAAGGAACCACACCTTTTTTTTAGGACCAGGAGGGACACAAGAAGTATTTCTCTCAAGGTAGCAATCATCTCCTTTTGGAACCTGATCAAAAGTTTATTCTCCCTCTGCTTATACACTCCCCGTGATGGGGGGGCTCCGTAGCTTATATGGCAGATTGTCCACTCCATTTATTGGGTAGCATTGGAAAATAATTCATTAAATTGAGAGATTTTGCTTCCCTATAGCTTCTACCCTTTGGCCCTACATCTGCTTCCTAGAATCACAAAATAAAATAATGCTAGTATTTATAGCTAATACTTACTGAGCTCTTAATATGTGCCAAGCATGGCTGGAAGCAATTTATTCATACTCACTTTTTTAATTCTGACAACAATACTAAGTAGTAGATAATATTATCCTGACTTTACAGATTGGTAAATTGAGAAAATAAAGTCAACTTTCACATGCTTGGCTTCAAAGTATTTAAAGTTAGATCTTGTCCCATTCATCAAACTGAAACTTGCTAAATATTTTTGGTGTGTAAGGTTGTAATGGAAACCTTGGTTGCGTAGTGGTTAAGAGCTATGGCCACTTAATGAAAAGGTTGGCAGTTCGAATTCACCAGGTGCTCCTTGGAAACTCTAAGGGGCAGTTGTACTCTGTCCTATGGGGTCACTATGAGTCAGAATTGACTCAATGGCAATGGATTTGGGTTTTTGCCTTTTTTTTTTTAAGATTGTGTAAGATTTCAATGTGTTTAAGAGAGGTGAAAAAATAGACGACTGGAGGAGAACAGGAAAGATTCCATAGATGAGATGTTGATTCATTACAGAATTGTGTTCAGACTTTTTAGTTGTCCCCACTGCCCGTATTTTAATCGTAACCTGTATTTTTTTTTAAGGCAGATATTTAAGCATACCCATTTAATGAATTACAGATGTTTTAAAGTACATCAGTTTATATAACACTTCCTACCTTTACTATATGCTTGCTATTTGAGTAGGATGGTTGAACACTAATAGATTATATCCCAAGCTCTTCTCTTTAATTATAACACTTCAGGGAAGTCATTTAACCTTTCTCAGTCTCCTTTTCTTCATTGGTCTAATAGAGGATAATAATTCTTATCCCTTAGTGAAACAAGTTATGTTTGATCCTCGGCAAGGCACTTAACTTTTCTGAACTGGGCAGTGGCAGTGGGAAAGGAAGGATTTGTTTGTTTCTTAACTCAGTGAAATGAGGTTAAAACTAAATGCTTGGATTTTCCCATGGGATAGATGGGAGGTTCGAATGAGAATGTGCACAGGCTAGGTGAAGATTCTCAAAACAGGATGTTTAAAAAAAAAAACTGCATACAAAAAGAAGAAGAAACTTGGTCTTTAAAAGACACTATCAAGAAATTGAAAAGGCAAGCACATGCTGGGAGAAAACACTTGGGGACGATATATCAGACAAAAGGCTTGTATCTGGAATTTATAAAGAAATTCTTGCAACTCAACAATAAGATAACCAACCCCATAAAAGTGGGTGCTGCACCAAAGAAGAGATGGACAGATGACAAAAGAACACATGACAAGACTCTGAGCATCATCATTAAGAAGCTGTAAATGAAAACTACAGTGAGATACCACTACAATCCACGAGACTGACTAAAATTAAACAGGCTAATCCTATAATGTGTTGGTGAGAAAGTGCAATGATACTTCTATCTGCTGCTGGTATGAATGTAAAATGGCACGATCACTTTGGAAAACAGTTTGGTGATTTCTTGAAAAGCTAAACATACTTGTACAGTAAAACCTGTAAAAGCCAGAACCTGTGTAAGGTAGAAACCTGTCAGAGATGGAAAACTCACTGTGTGCTTCTGAGGTAGGATTCTTAGTAGAGAACAATAGAAAAGTGGTAATCACCCTAAGTTCTAAAACTTGAGAGGCATGGAAAAACAAGGCAGTTCCATTGAGTTTCGGCTCTCACAGATTTCACTGTACCATACAACCCAGCAATCCCACTTCTAGGTATTTACCCCAAGGGAAATGAAAACATAGGTCCCAAAAGAAACTTGTACGCAAATTCTATAGCTGCTTTATTTGTAATAGCTGAAAACTGGAAACTGTCCAAATCTCCAATAAGTGAATGGATAAACTAATTGTGGCATGCTGACATAATGGAATACTAATGAGCAGGGAAAAGAAACAAACCATTAATACACTTGACAACAGGGATGAATCTCTAAATTTGCTGAGAGAAAGAATCTAGACAAAAAAAGAATTCATACTGAATGATTTCATTTATATAAAATTCTAGAAAATGCAAATTAATCTAGAGTTACAGAAAACAAGTCGTTGCCTGGATATGGGTGTGCACATGGGAGGGGTGGTGATTGAGGTGGGTGCTAGATTATAAAGGGGCCTAAGGAACCTCTCAGGCATGGTGGAAAATGTTCACTACCTTAATTGTGGTGATGGTTTCACAGGTGTACACATATCTCAAAACCTATCAAACTGTACATTTTCAATATCTACAGTTTATTATATGTCAATTATACCTCAATAAAGCTGTTTTAAAAATGTGGGTGGTGATGGTTGCACAAAATGATGAACATAATTAATGTCACTGAACTATGTTGTTGTTAGGTGCCATTGAATCAATTCCAACTCATAGCGACCCCATGTACCACAGAACGAAACACTGCGCCATCCTCACAATCATTGTTGTGCCTGAGCCCATTGTTGCCTCCACTGTGTCAATCTATCTGGTTGAGAGTCTTCCTTTTTTCACTGACCCACTACTTTACTAAGCATAACGTCCTTCTCCAGGGACTGGTCACTCCTGATAACATGCCAAAAGTATGTGAAATGTAGTCTCGCCACCCTTGCTTCTAAGGAGCATTCTGCTTGTACTTCTTCCAAGACAGATTTGTTCATTCTTTTAGCAATATATTCAATATTTTTCTCCAACACCACAATTCAAAGGTGTCAATTCTTCTTCTGTCTTCCTTATTCATTGTCCAGCTTTCACATGCATATGAGCCAATTGAAAACACCATGACTTGGGTCATGTGCACCTTAGTCTTCAAGGTAACATCTTTGCTTTTCATCACTTTAAAGAGGTCTTTTGCAGCAGATTTGCCCAATGCAATGCATCTTTTGATTTCTTGACTGCTGTTTCCATGGGTATTGATTATGGATCCAAGTAAAATGAAATGTTGAACAACTTTAATCTTTTCTCTATTTATCATGATGCTATTTATTGGTCCAGTTGTGAGGATTTTTGTTTTCTTTATGTTGAGGTATAATCCATACTGAAGGCTGTAGTCCTTGATCTTTAGCAGTAAGTGCTTCAAGTGCTCTTCACTTTCAGCAAGCAAGGTTGTGTCATCAGCATGATGCAGGTTGTTAATGAGACTACTATGCCAGGAATGGCAACTTGAAGAGGAATTGTGTTGCATTCACCATCAAAAAGAACATCTCAAGATCTATCCTGGAGTACAACGCTGCCAATGACGGGCTAATACCCATATGCCTACAAGGAAGACCAGTTAATACGACTATTATTCAAATATACGTGCCAACCAAGGCCAAAGATGAAAAATTGAAAAATTTTGCCAACTTCTGCAGTCTGAAACTGATCAAACATGCAATTAGAATGCATTGACAATCACTGGTGATTGGAATGCAAAAGTTGGAAACAAAGAAGAAGGATTAGTAGTTGGAAAATATGGTCTTGGTTATAGAAATGACGCTGGAGATTGTATGATAGCATTTTGTAAGACCGACAACTTCTTCATTACAAATACCTTTTTTCACCAACATAAATGGTGACTAAACACAAAAAAAACACATGGACATCACCAGATGAAATACACAGGAATCAAACTGATTACATCTGTGGAAAGAGATGAAGGAAAAGCTCAACATCATCAGACAGAAAAAGGCCAGGGGCTGACTGTGGAACAGATCATCAATTACTCATATGCAAGTTCAAGTTGAAACTGAAGAATATTAGAACAAGTCCATGAGAGCCAAAGTATGGCCTTGAGTATATTCCACCTGAATTTAAAGCCCATCTAAAGAATAGATTTGACGTGTTGAGCACTAATGACCGAAGACCAGACAAGTTGTGAAATGACATCGAGGATATCATACATGAAGAGAGGAAAAGGTCATTAAAAAGATAGGAAAGAAAGACAAGACCAAGATGGATGTCAGAAGAGACTCTGAAACTTGCTCTTGAATGTTGACTAACTAAAGCAAAAGGAAGAAATGATGAACTAAAAGAGCTGAACAGATTTCAAAGGGTGGCTCAAGAAGACAAAGTAAAGCATTATGATGACATGTGTAAAGACCTGGAGATAGAAAACCAAATGGGAAGAACACGTTTGGCATTTCTCAAGCTGAAAGAACTGAAGAAAAAATTCAAGTCTCGAGTTGCAATAGTGAAGGATTCTATAGGAAAAATATTAAACAATGCAGGAAGCATCAAAAGAAGATGGAAGGAGTACACAGAGTCACAATACCAAAAAGAACTGGTCGATGTTCAACCATTTCAGGAGGCAGTATATGATCAGGAACCAGTGGTACTGAAGGAAGAAGTCCAAGCTGCACTGAAGGCACTGGCGAAAAGCAAGGCTCCAGGAATTGAATGAATATCAATTGAGATGCTTCAACAAATGAATGCAGCACTGGAAGCGCTCACTCGTCTATGCCAAGAAATTTGGATGACAGCTACCTAGCCAATGGACTGGAAGAGATCCATATTTATGCCTATTACCAAGAAAGATGGTCTCACCCAATGCAGAATTTATCAAACAATATCATTAATACCACACTCAAGGAAAATTTTGCTGAAGGTCATTCAAATGCAACTGTAGGGGCCAGGGGTCTGAGGGCCATGGTTTCAGGGGATATCTAGGTCAACTGGCATAACAAAATGTATTAAGAAAACATTCTGCATCCCTCTTTGGTGAGTGGTGTCTGGGGTCTTAAACACTAGCAAGTGGCCATCTAAGATTCATCAATTGGTCTCAACCCACCTGGAGCAAAGGAGAATGAAGAACACCAAAGACACCATTATGAGCCCAAGAGACAGAAAGGGCCACAGAAACCAGAAACTACATCAGCCTGAGACCAGAGGAACTAGATGGAGCCCAGCTACAACCGATAACTGCCCTGACAGAGAACACAACAGAGAATCCCTGATGGAGCAGGAGAACAGTGGGGTGCAGACCTCAAATTCTCGTAAAAAGACCAGATTTAATGATCTGACTGAGACTGGAGGGACCCCAGAGGTCATGGTCCCTGGACCTTCTGTTAGCCCAAGACTGGAACCATTCCCCAAGCCAACTCTTCAGACATGAATTGGACTGGAATATAAGATAGAAAATGATGCTAGTGAGGACTGAGTTTCTTGGCTTAAGTAGACACATAAGACTATGTGCACAGCTCCTATCTGGAGGTGAGATGAGAAGGCAGAGGGGGACAGAAGCTGGCTGAATGGACATGGGGAATACAGGGTGGAGAGGAGGAGTATGCTGTCTCATTAGGGAGAGAGCAACTAGGAGTACATAGCAAGGTGTATGTAAGTTTTTGTATGAAAGAATGATTTTATTTGTAAACTGTCACCTAAAACACAATTTTTTTTTTTTTTTTTTAAAGCAACTGCAGCACTATAGGGACAAGGAACTGCCAGAAATTCAAGCTGGATTCAGAAGAGGACTTGGAATGAGGGCTATCATTGCTGATGTCAGATGGATCCTGGCTGAAAGCAGAGAATACCATAAAGTTGTTTGCCTGCGTTTTAATTGACGATGCAAAGGCTTTTGACTGTGTGGATCATAACAAATTATGGATAACACTGAACTGTACGTGTAAAAACTGTTGAAATGGCAAATGTATATATATACATATACATACACACACATATAACACAAACACATACTTATTACAATTTAAAAGTAAATAAACTACACAATGGATTTCTGTTTGTGGTGATAGAAAATTTGGCAACACATATTGGTGATGGCTGTACAACATGATTGACATAATTCATACCACTGAACTGTACATGTGAATGATGTTGAATTGTCAAGTGCTGTGTTATGTATATTTTTACAATTAAAAAAACTGCTATTAATATCCTGTTAGCACAGTGAACAGCCTTAAAAAAAATAAGTTGGTAGAAATATAGTTATAAACCAAGATGGCCCTGTGGTCCAGTTCTGCTTTTTCTACCATAACTGTAACCTGTTGGCTTTGGTGACTTGAAGGACGTGGAAGCACGTGTGATTTACAGTGCTGGTGATGAATGCCATAGGGACTGCTGGACACTGAAGCTGGGCACATTACTCCTGGGAAGGCTGAAGATCCTTTGTCTCAGGCACAGAGATTCTCCTGAACAGATTAGGAAACAGAAACCTGGGATAGCATTTAAAAATGAGAAAAACATAAAATTTGTATACAGGCTTTGGATTGATAAATGATCCACTAGGGAACCACAGAGGAAAAAGAAACAGTAAGATCTAAAGTAAAGCTAAGGTTTGCAACATAGCACACTGGTGATAAAATCATCACTTGGTCTTTTACCCATTCATCAAATGTGTATTGGGCTCCTACTCTACGGCAGACACCATTCTAGATGTTGGAGATACGGCTGTGAACAAGAGATAAAATCCTTGCTCTCATAGAGCTCACATTCTAGCAGAACAGGATGGAACATCAATAAATAAATCAAAACTGTATAATGTCAGGAGGAGATGCGTGCTAGGTAGAAAAAATAAAGAGGGCGGAAGAGGGTGGTGGTGCAGGGGACTACTTAAGATAGTCTGCAAAGGCCCCCTGAGAAGCCATTTGAGTAGAAACCTGAATGAACTGAGAGTGAGCCATGTAGGCACTGGGGAAGATGATGCCCTTCTAGAGAAGAAGGTATAATAAAGGCTTTTAACAATAAATGGGGGTGAGGGGGAGCTAAAATACGTCTTTCCATAATCAGGCTAGTGATAACAATAACATTGTAACTTCTTCCAATTATTAAGCCTTCGTTATAAGCCATGACCTCGACTAAAAGCTTTGATTCTTACAACAACCCTAGGAGGCAAGTGTTAGTGCTATTCTCATTTTACAGCTGAGGAAACTGAGGCTGAGATGACATAAATTGCTGGAAACCACAGAGGTAATAATTAGCTGAGGAAAGGGCTCAGGACCAGATCAGTCTGACCTTTTATGCTGAGCTTATAATCACTCAGTGGGACAAGTTAGGATGCACAGGTTTTCGAAGATCCTGGCGGTGTGATTTGGAATCAGTTATTTTACTTCCCTGAGTTGTTTTGGAAACCCTGGTGGTGTAGTGGTTAAGAGCTACAGCTGCTAACCAAAAGTTCAGCAGTTCAGATCTACTAGGCACTCCCTGGAAACCCTATGGGGCAGTTCTACTCCGTCCTACAGAGTTGCTATGAGTCGGAATCAACTCTATGGCAATGGTTTGTTTTTGTTTTTTTGAGTTGTCTTATCTATCCTATGGCTAATTCCTTCCTTATTTTTAACAAAAGAATGATTTGTAAACTATGAATGTACTACATTAAAAAAAAAAAAATTACTTGGTAGTGTTCCAGAGTAGAGTTTGGCATCTCCTTCCCACTCCTCCTCTACCCCCGTGACCAAATCATTCCCTCTGTTTAATATACCACCAGAATGGAGGGTTTAAAGTGGTCTTTTAGTGGGGCATGCAACTATTCGAATCTTAGGAATGGTCCAAGCTACCATTGCTTCTCATCTGGACCACTGGTCTTCCTGTATCCCTTCTTGCCCTTTTTTTATCCATAGTCTATACTGGGCCAGAGTAATACCTTTAAAACACAAATTAAGTCCTCATCCTAGCTATTGTACCAAAATAAATCTCAACATTTCCGTGGCTTAACCCTGTAGAAATTAATTTCTCACTCACATAGAAATCTAATCCATGTGGCACTATATGCCATATGGTGATTCAGGGACCCAGGTTCCTTCCATCTTGTGGCTCTGCCATCACCTAGGGTCTCAGTCATCTCCTTCCAGGAAGTGGAAATGGAAACAGAGCATGGAGAAGGCATACCTGACTCTTCAAAACCCCAGCCTGGAAGTGACACACATCACCACCATTCATATTCCTTGGTAAGAAATAAGCATGTGGCCACACCTTGAAAGTCAGGAAATTTAGTTCCTGTTTAGACAGCTGGTCCCCAGCGACAATCCACATTATGGAATGAGGACCACAAATTTTTGCTGGATAATTAGTCATCTCTGACCTAGTCCCTCCCTCTTGCTTAAGATTTCTACAATGAAATTCAAAATCTTTAACACAGCCTACAATGTCCTGCATAAGTTGGCCCCTGAACCACATAAAAACCAGTTGCCATCAAGTCAATTCTGACTCATGGTAACCCCATATGTGTCAGAGTAGAACTATGTTCCATAGGGTATTCAATGGCTGATTTTTGGAAGTAGATCGCCAGGCCTTTCTTCTAAAGTACCTCTGAGTGGACTCAAACCTCCAACCTTTCAGTTAGCATCCATACACTTTAACTGTTTACATACCCAGAGACCTCCTGACCCACATGTTGTTATCGTTGTTGTTAGTTGCTATCAAGCTGGCTCTAACTCATGGTGACCTTACATACAACAGAAGGAAACACTGCCTAGTAGTGTACCGTCCTCATGATCACTGGTATTTTGGGTTCACTGTTGCAGCTACTTCATCAATTCATTTCTTGAACCACATATCCAGACACATATCATGTTATTTCTCTTTGGTCTCAATGCTTCAGTAACACTGGCCTTCATATGGCTCGAAAATGACACACTCTACAAGGTTCCATGGGCCTAAAAGACTCTCCCTTCTTTTCCTATTTTCAGGCTCCTTCTTTCTCTGATTCCCTTTCACTCGTCCTTTGGCTCTCTCCGCTTAGCCCCAGATGAGGCTAGTCCCACTGTCCTAGGTGCTCATCACCTCCATACCTCCCATGTGCTTCCCACTGTGCTTTCAGAAAGTCTTGGTTCACTGGTAATTACTTATTTGGTTTTTAAGAGGATAGATTAGAGTCAGACTGTGTGGATATGAAGCAAAGGGCCACATCTACTGTCTTTATATTCTTGGCCAGTTTATTTAAACGTTCTTTGCCATTTTTTCCTCACCTGTAAAATACGGCTAATTATAAGGTATTCCTCATTGATTGTGGTGAAGATTTAGTGGAAGAATATTAAATAATTAGAATAGTACTAGGTGGAGCCCTGGTGGTGTAGTGGTTAGCACTCAGCCAAAAGGCCAGTAGTTTGAATTCACCAGCTGCTTCTTGGAAACCCTATGACGCAGTTCCACTCTGTTCTATAGGGTTGCTATGAGGTAGAATCGACTCGACAGCAACGGGTTAGGTGTATAATAAACAATAACTAGTAGCTGCTGAAAATGAAGAGGACTTGAAGCATTTACTGATGATCAAAGACTACAGCCTTCAGTATGGATTACACTTTGTCTTAGGCTGGGTTCTCTAAATGAGTAGTGAAGTGTGTGCATGTGTGTGTGTGTGTATGATTCTGTTTATATATATATTACACTGTACATATGTATGCATATATATATAGAAAAAGAGAGAATGAGATTTCAATGAAATGGCTCATGTAGTTGGGGAGACTAGCCAGTCCCAAGTCCATGGGTCAGACACCAAGCTGGAGGCTTCTGTTGACCTATGCGGTTGGTTACAAGGGCTAAGGAACACAAAATCTGCAAGTCACATGGCAGGCTACTGGCTCACATTCCAAGAGCCAGAGGTCAGAGGATGATGAGAAGGATGCAGCATACAAAGAGGGTGAGCTTTACCAGAGCATTTATATATATTGGATGCAGGCCACACTCCCGAGAAAACTCCCTTTCAACTGACTGGCTGCTCATGTCAGATCACAAAATGGAAGATGATTACATAATACCTGCCAAACCACTGAGAATCATGGCCTAGCCAAGTTGACACATAACCTCAACCAACACACACCTCAACGTAAAGAAAATAAAAATCCTCATAGTTGGACCAATAAGTAACATCATGATAAATGGAGAAAAGGTTGATGTTTTCAAGGATTTCATTTTACTTGGTTCCACAATCAATGTCCATTGAAGCAGCAGTCAAGAAATCAAACAGTGTATTTCATTGAGCAAATATGCTGCAAAGGACCTCTTTAAAGTGGAGAAAGCAAAGATGTCAGTTTGAAGACTAAGGTGTGCCTGAACGAAGCCATGGTATTGTCAATGGCCTCATACGCATGCGAAAGCTGGACAATGAATAAGGCAGACTGAAGAAGAATGGCTGCCTTTCAATTATGGTACTGGAGAAGAATATTGAATATACCATGGACTGCCAAAAGAATGAACAAATCTGTCTTGGAAGACGTACAACCAGAATGCTCCTTAGAAGCTACGATGGCAAAACTTCATCTCATTTACTTTGGACACATTATCAGGAGGGAGCAATCCCTGGAGAAGGAATGGTGCTTGGAACACAGAGGATCAGCGAAAAAGAAGAAGACTCTCAACAAGATGGATTGCCATAGTGGCTACAACAATGGGCTCAAACAGCAATGACTGTGAGGACTGTGCAGGACTGAGCAACATTTTGTTCTATTGTACGTGGGGTCGCTGTGACTCAAAGCTGACTCCACTGCACCTAACAAAACCTAATAACAGTAGTAGCAGCTGTTATTATTATTCCTCCTCACAGATAGAGGGAGAGGTCCACGAAAGCAGGGACTGTTGATCTTATTTGATATTACACCCTCAGAACTTAGCATAATGCCTGGTCACAGTGGTAGCTCAATAAATAACTGTGGAATAAATTAATGCTCTCCTTTTCATTTTGCATAGTTGGCTTTTAAAACAAACGTGTATCTATGGTTTGCCACTCCTTCTCCTCTGGGTCACGTTCTTCTATGAACAAGACAGAGCAGTATAGCATAGTGCCAGAGTCGAACTGTGGTGAGTGAGTCCCTGCTCAGATGTTTCCTAATTATACAATCCAGAGGAAGTTACATTTCTCTCTGCAATTCAGTTTCTTTGACTATAAAATGGAGTTACTAATAGAATATACCATATAGGGCTGTTAGAGCACAGCATAGTACCTGGCACAGAGGAACCACTCCATAAATGACAGCTGTTCTTGAAAGTGTAAGTATTTCCTACGTGCTCTATTTTTTTTTTTTTTTCAAATAACATGCCTGTGTAAATAATATGCCCACTCATAAAATGCATGACATAGCATGCTCACGAAAATAGCACAGGGGGTTGGGCTATATGGTTGGCAAAAAAAGTATAATGTGTGTACTATTTGTGTAAAAATGTTGCAGATACCCAAAAGAATTGAAAGCAGGGCCTCAAACAGATATCTGAACACTAACATTCATTGTAGCATTATTCACAATAGCCAAAATCCAACTGTCCATCAACAGATGAATGGATAAAAAAAAAAAAAATGTGGTATATACAGACAATGGAATATTGCTGAGCCATAAAGAGAAACGAAGCTTTGATGCATGCTATAACATGAATCAACCTTGAAAACATTATGCTGGGTAAAAAAGGGAAAAAAGCGCAAATATGATCTGATTCCACTTCTATGAAATATCTAGAATAGGCAAATACATAGAGATAAAAGTTAATTATTGGTTACCAGGGGCTGGGGGAAGACGGGAATGGGGAGTTATTTGCTTAAGGGGTACTGAGTATCTATTTGGGGTGATGGATAGTGATGATAGTAGCACAACATGATGAATATAGTTAATGTTACTGAATTGTAGACTTAAAGATGGTTAAAACAGCAAATTGTTATATATATATATTTTTACCACAATAAAATTAAAATAACTAAAGAATATATATACACATACATGTGTGTATGCATTTATATATATACATATATATATGGGTTTCTTTTTACAACAGAAAATGAATGCAAGATTCTGTTTAGCATGCTATGCCCTTCCCTTCCCTTGGATGGATTTTGAAGCCATAATATTGATTGGCTCCCTGGGCTGAATGTTCCTTTGAAAGGAGGTGGCTGAGAGTGAGGGAAAGAAAAGCCTCTGCGCCACACTTATTTGGGGTCATGAAATAGCACCCGAGAGGGTCATCATCTCTATTTACCTTTGGCTTTTCCCAGCCTTTGCCTTCCCACTGGGTGTCAGGCAGAGGCATGGGGTCACTAATGGAGGAATTACCACGTCTACTCCAAAAGAAGGCATTTACCTAATTGCAAAGGAACACATCCTGACTGCAGACAATAAATGGTGTGTGATGCTTCCATGAAGTGAGATGGATGGAGCTCTCCGTTGCTAACCGGCCCGTAACCAGGGTCATCAATCACACGTGGCACACCCATTGCCAGTAATGGACTTCACCCCAGAAAACTCCAACTCGCAGTGCCAATGGGTTAAAGGGAAGGCCTCGCCTGTTATGGAAATACAGATCTCCCCACTGGGATTAACTCTGGGCATTTGCTACTCCTCAACCCCTGAAAGGTCCTTTAAATTGATTTTCTTCCTAACCCCTCAGAGCTGGTGGAGGAGCCTACCTGGCAGCCGGGCCTAGACCCTGAGATGTGGCCTACGCTGGATGAATTGCTAAGAAGCTGTTAGTCCACAACAATTTCTCTTCTCTTCTAGCCTTAACAGAGCAGAAGAGTAAGTCAATCTCAGTGCCAGATCATCTGTTTTTGGCCATACCCCACACTTCTGCAGCTAGATCTGGATAAGAACATGACCCAACATCATCAGCTCCTGTTACTGAGGTCCTGCTCTGTCCAGGCTTGGTGTTTTACACCCATTTCTTCACCACATTTAATCCTAACCGCAATTCTAGGAGGTATTTTCGCTCTCCATTTTTCAAGACAAAGAAACTGAGGTTCAGGGAGGTTAAGGGGCTTCCCCAAGGTTGCACAGTCAAGGGTAGAACTGGGGTCCAAGCAGACATGCCAGACGGCAAAGCCAGCTCTCTTTCTGAATACATGCCTCAAAGTGCCTTGATTGTTCTCTTTCCTTTCTTGGACGAGCACCTGAAGATTCCTTGCGGCCACAACTAAAACCCTGTTTTCTTTCTTTCTTTCTTTTTTTTTAAACCCTGTTTTCTTGACCAGCATTAGAAAAGCAAATAGTGCCATGTGTGCCTGAGGTAATCATGAAGAGCAGACTCTCATTTTAAAAAGCAGTTAAGTTCCACTACATTGATAATCACTGGCCAGGTCCAGTAAACATTGCTTAACTTAATCAATAGGCTCTGGCCCAGCACTGCACCTTGACATGTTTAGGGTGAAGGGGGTTAGACATGGTTGAGCCCATTTCCTTTTCATGGGAGAACCAAGTAGTCAGGTGATTTGTAATAAATTCCTCTGCTGTGCTGAGTTTCTGCAGAGATGCTGTTTACTTAATTTGATTAAGAAGGAAGAAGCCATCTGACATTCCCTTTTGGTGGGCCGTATATTCTCATAAGCTTTGAGTGGTTCTGAACCAGAGGTTGTAGAAGAGCAGTTTCAGGTCATCCCAAGCCTGTAATAAAAGAGCTGAGGCAACTGGGCTGACTTCTTTTGTGCTGGGAGGTCATTTGCAACAGAAGGGTTTTGCTATCATCATTGTTGCTGTTACTTTTTGGTTGAATGGAGCCAAAGGTAAGGGCAAACTCTTGAGCCTCGCATGTAAGGTTCTTTGTGAGGTGGCTCCAACTTGTCATACCACTAGGGTAGGATTTCTTAATCTCAGGGCTATTGGCATTTGGGGCAAGATAATTAAATGTTATAAGGGCTGTCCTGTACATTGTGGGAAATTTAGCAGCTTCTTATATCCCATTAGCACTACCCCAACTGTCACAACCAAACTGTCTCCAGACATTGCCAAATGTCACTTAGGGACCAAAATCCCCACGGTTGAGTGCCATTGCACTAGAATATTAAGTTCCTTGAAGGTGTAAACATTGTATTGTTTACTGCATTGTTCCCAGAAGCTAGAACTATGCCTGGCACATAGTAGTCACTCAACAACTATTTGCCAGTTGAATGAATGTAGCAAAGAACCAGTCTCATATCCTCAAGGCTCCTTCCATACAAGGTACCCTTTCTCATCTATGTCCAGGGCTCTTCTTTCTTACCTCTGTGTCTTGACCCTTTCACCTAAAATGTTTGTCCTCCTCCATCTTGACATGCTAAAATCTGTCTTTCCTTCAAGATTTTGTTCAAACCCCATCGTAATTGAAACTTTCTCTGATCACCTAGATGGAAACCATCTCCTCATCGTATGGCCTCCCTACGATCTGCTATCTCTGTTTCTTTTAAGGCACCAGTGTTTTCTCAGCCAGACAATATGGACCAGATACTATAGTCTAGTCGTTAAGAGATCAAGCTCTGAAGCGGAACTATGGGACTACCATTTACTAGCAGTAAAAATAGGAGAAGTGACTTACTCTCTGAGAGGCTATTCTCCCATTTATAAAATGAAGATAACAACATTACCCACTTTAAAGGTCTCTTGCAGGGATTAAATGACATAATGCCTGTGATGGGCATGGCCAAGTTCCTGGCATGTAGAAACGAGTAGCCATTATAATTCTCACTATCAAACTCAGAGTCCCCTGAAGACAGAGACTGGAGTCCCTGAATGGTACAAATGGTTAAGTACTGGGCTACCAAAATATTGGTGGTTGGAGTCCACCCAGAGGCGCCTTGGCAGAAAGGCCTGGCAATCTACTTTTGAAATGTAACAGCCACTGAAAATCCCATAGAGTGCAGTTCTACTCTGAAACACATGGGGTTTTAGTGAGTCAGAACTGACTCAACAGCAGCTGATAGTGGTGGTGATAGTGGTGGTGATAGTGGTGGAAGGACAGAAACCAATTCTTAATCATCTTTGTATCCCCGGTACCTAGATCAATGCCTGAAAAACAATAAATGCTCAATAATTCTATTGAAGGCATCAGTGAAATTACTCTTCAAGCTGGGAAATTCTCCAGGACAATAGAATCATATCCCTGTGACTCACTTTAATCAACACAGTGTGATGGGGGTGATACTTTGCCAGTTCTGAACCTAAACCTTTAAAAAGCCAGGTGAAAATACATTACTTCATTTAATTCTCACTACAGCCCTTTGAAATAGATACAAATATCTGAGTGCTAATAGTTTTCCTGGGTGTCAGGTACTGTTTTAAATACTTTAAATACATTTATTTATTTAATTCACACATCAACTCTATGAGGCAGATACTATTATTATATACCCATTTTACAGATGGGTAAACTGAAGCACAGAGAAATTAAATGTTAGCTGGGTTATTTAAACCAGGCCACCTACACATTATTCACTTCATTGAGCTTCAGAGGGGTTAAGTGACTTGCCCTAAGTCACACAGAGGCCACGGTAAGGCTGGGATTTTAGCCGGTTTTATTGACTCCAAAGCCTTACCCCTCTGGCTTACAATCATGTGCGGAATCAGTTAGGAACTTCACCTAAACCCAAAGACAATTTTCATAAAAAATAAAAATTTACAGCGTCACGCCTGTGGTTACTACGTCAGAATTTCACAGAATTCTTCTCTAGCTTCCTTATTCTAAAATATTAAAGATAGAGTATTTTCCATATTCAAAATCAAACATGTATGTATATGTGTATGTGTCTGCGTGTATATATATATATATATATGTATAAAACTATATATAGATCACTCCTAGATCCCTTTCTTCCTCCACACTCATGATATAAGTTCACTCGCTTATTCAATCAACACTGAAGTGTTACTGAACTAGCTACTTTGACTAACTACAATGACAAGCATAAAGTGAGCAGACCCAGCTCTCAGGGCACTTACAGTCAATGTGGGCTCTGACCAGACTCTGCTGCTTAGGAGGTGTGTGACCTGGGGTACGTATTATATACTTTCTAAGCCTTAGTTTCCTCATCTGTAAAATGGGGTTAATAATAGTATCTATATCATAAGCTTCTTCTGATGAAAAAATGAAATAAAACGAGTGAAATGTTAACAGAATGCCAGGTACATAATAACTTTAAAAGTCATTAGCATTATTATTAATAGTTAAATAATAATAATGACAATAATAGTAATAAAGTCCAACGCACACAAGGCACTGTGCTAGGTTCTAGAAATGCTGCTTGAAATAAGGCCTGTTTCTCACTTTCAAGGCATATGCAGCCCTAGTCAGCAGAACCAACATGTAAATAGACAGTTAAGGCTTGGGCACTCTAACAGTGATGCGTTCAGTGGTACTGGAGCACAGAGGAAGCACAGACTGATTCCTTGATGAAAAGGTGTGAGTAAGGAGGTGGTTGGGGAAGGTACACAGAGGAGGGGTGTTTGGATCTGGTCTTCAGGACGGAAAGAGTTTGGGCAAGGAGAAATGTGGGAAGGCAAGTGTGAAGAGGAAATCTGAGACAGAGACAGGAGGCAGAGCAAAAGCACAGTGGTATGAGTGGACTTAAATGGTTTGCAACAAGGAAACATTCTCTGGGAATCTGGGTCTGCGGTGGACGGTTAAAGAACAGGAGGCAAGAACTTGTGGGAGATAAGCCTGGAAAGGTATTTGAGGTCAGATCAGGAAAGGTATTAAATGTCAGGCTATGGAGGTGAGCTTCATCATATAGGCTGACAGGAGGAATTGACTGAAAACCATCCTGAAATCTATCTACAGATAGATATGTACACACACATATATAAAACTGTATCTATCTATCTCTCTACTTACCTACCTATCTATCTTCTGGTTTATTTTTCTTTTTTCAGAGTAGTGTCAGGTTGCTTTTTGCTTACCATTGTAGCCATAGCATCTAGCACTGTAATACTGAAGGCATTTTATAAAATCTTGTTGAATGGATGAATAAATGTTCTGTAACCACTACACTTCACAAAGCCCATTGCTGCTGAGTTGACTCCAGTTCACAGTGAACCCATATATGTCAGAGTAGAAATGCAGTCCTTAGAATTGTCAGTGGCTGTATTCTTATAGAAGTAGACTGCCAGGCCTTTCTTCTGAGGTGCTGCTGGATGGTTTCGAAACGCCCAATGTTTCGGTGATTAGTTGAGCAGGTAGCATTCAGTCTTAGCGTTGCAGATGGGTACAGTTTAGCCTTGCAGAAATTGGTCATCCCTGATGGTGAGACCACAAGGACAGAAAACAATGTCACTGCCCAGCATAGGTACAGTGATAAAGACCATGAATTCTGGAGCCAGGGTTTAAGTCCTAGCTCTGCCACTAACTAGCTGGGAACCCTAAGGCACATTCCTTAATCTCTCCATGCTTCAGTTTCCTCATCTGTAAAATGGGGAAAAATACGAGTACATACTTTATAGGGTTATTCTGAAGATTTAAAGTGCTTAGCACAATGCCTGGCATATAATATGTTCTATATAAATGTTTGCTATTATTATTAGTCATGTTGTTGGGCCCTGAACACAATCAGCAGACAGAAGACTCTAGAGTTCTATCACACAGAAATTGGTTCTTCATATATTACATCTGAACAGTCTACATGCGTCTCTTTGACACAAGCCTCTTTGGTGCAGATGAAGACCAGAGAGCTTGGGAGACACTTCTGAAGAGATGACTGAATGACTAAACAAAGGGGAAAGAGAAAAAACAAGAACATACCGAATGCCAGGATTCAGAGGGGATTGTTGCAAGATACTAATGAGCAGAGAGATCTGGAGAAACCGTGTCAAGGCTTTCTGAGAGAGAGTGAGAGCAATACCTGGGGAACGCCAAAAGGAGAGCTGATGAAGGAGGCATGACAGCTCTGTGCAGACCTGGACGAAGTGCGATGCAGAATAAGCAGCAAGGCCAGAGAAAACCAGTGTGTCTTATTAAGTTCTTTAGCAAGGCTTTAAATCAGCAGTGGCTTCCTGGCAGAGTGAGGCAGGGCTCCGACCATTACAAGTTACCCAGAAGCCACCAGAGAAAAATGGAAAAGGAGAGCCTTGAAGAATGAACATGGTCCCCGATGTGACGTGGTTACCATAGAGACTGCTCTCAATGGTAGGCAAGGAGGGCAGTGTCTGTCCTCAGAGCAGTTAACAAGCTATTAAACCAAACATGAAGATGCCAGCAGGTGAGTGGAATGAAGCTGCTACATCACAGCTGTCTGTTTGCTAAGATCAAACCTAGCAAGAAACAGCTATAAATCAGCCAGGCCACTGCAGCCATTGAGTCAAGTTCAAGGGAGCATGACAGCATCTCTAACCTGTGAGTCAAAGCCTGGGGGCCACATCCCAGAGGGAGAGGCTCACAAGAGTGATGATCATGTTTTCTCAGGCTGGCTTGAGGACTCGAACAAGATGAAAACAAAACAAAGCTGCACCATCAATAAGCATGAAGGCAGTAACTAGGAATGTGGAAAACAGTATAACTGAGGAGAGTGTAGAAAAGCAGTCAATAAAGGAAGATTTCACACATGTTCCCAACACTCAGTCAAAACTGAAGATATAACTTGGCCTTGTAGCAAGCAGGAGGCTCCAAACTTCCAGAAATATCCACTGTTCAGGAAGGTAGAGCCAGAATTTGAACCAGGTCTTTCTCAAAGCAAAGTCCAGATGCTTTAGCACCTAGCTGCCTTTTCAGGAAAGCATGGAAAGGAAGTGAGCTCTTGCATGTTGTTGATGTTGGCTGCTGCTGAGTTGGCTCACAGAGACTCACAGAGACCCCCGTGTACAGTGGAAAAAAACACTGCTCGGTACTGCACACTATCTTCACAAGGGGTTGTGAATTGGATCTTTATCATCCACAGGATTTTCACGGACTGATTTTCAGAAGTAGATTGCCAGGTCTCTCTTCCTAGCCCATTTGGAAGCTCCACTGAAACCTGTTTAGCATCAGAGCAACATATAAGCCTACAATGAGAGATGGGTGATGACCGTGCATGAGATGCATTGGATTGGAATCCAACAAGGTCCCCCACGCGGAAGGCAAGAATTCTAACACTCAACCACCAATGCCCCAAGCTTATGTGTAAGTACCTACTTTTTACCCATGATCTGCACTCTATGCACAGAAGATAATCTATCCAGACCAGCCATTCATTGTGGGATGAGATCTGTCCTCTAATTGGGGGCGTCTAAGTATTTTTTTTTTATTTACATAGATTAATACCCAAGGTCCTTATGTCTGGTACTTAACTACCTAGAGTCTTACCTTCTGCCTCCCCAGCGCCTTCACACCTGGGCTATATTTAAAACATCACACCTTTCTGTCTTTGCACATGCTATATCCTCGGCCCCAAATGCCTTTACCTCCTTTGAGTTTAGCCAAGTTTTACTTCTGTTCAAAACTCAGCTAGAGGGCCATTTCATTCCCTGGCTCAATCGCTTATTCAACAAAAACTAAGTACTTACCAAGTGCATGCAATAGCTTCTGGGAGTTCTTCAGTGTTTTCATATACCCCACACTTACCTCTAACAAAACATATCACTCTAGGCCAGGATTGTTTATTGAGATGTCTGTCTAGCTCACTAGATCTCAGATTCCTTGAGGGCAGACTGGATCTTGCTCACAGTCTAGCATAGTTTCTAGAATTGAGCATATAGCAGGTGCTCAAGAAATATTTATTAAAGAATCAATAAAAGAATACATGAATGAATGAGTTTCTAATTCTAACCAGACTGCAGTATCCCAGTGGGAATTCTCCGAGCCATCAGGTTGGCCTGGGATGAGATGTTCCTGTGCACATTACTTAATAAAAGAGCCCTGGGCCAATTGAAAAATTTAAAGTCAGTATGAAATTGATCCTCATCAGCACTTTCTCCTCCAGACATACAGACAAAAGGACAATTCTGGAACATATGTATTAGTGTTGCATTTTCTGCTCCATAGATTCAGTGATCGTTGTCACCTCTAAGTCGAGCCCTCATTAGTTTATGGGGCATCCAGCATATCAGCAACAGGCTTCTCGGTAGCATAAATCGGAGGCCAGCCTAGAATTTGGGGGACTCTCTAAGCTGCAAACAGAGCAATTTCCTTTCATGCTCTTTTCTCTTAGAAGCCACTGAACACTACTTAAGCCGAAGACCTTTAGGCTGAATGTTCAAGGACACTCCAAGATCATCAGCCAATTTGTCCTCTTCACTTGTGCAGGGAAAGAGGGTGTCAACAACCAAAATAACACATCCAGATAGCCCCTTCTCACGAACTCCCAACCCATCTTCGCTCAGCTTACCAGCCATATAAATAAAGTGCTGGGGACGGGGGTGGAGCAGCAGAGGAGAAAAACAAACTCTTCTTGCTGAGAGAAACATGATACAATGAAAAAGCCAGATGTATGTGGGTGTGATAATGCTTGTGCACAATATCCGGGACACATACCTGTTCATCACTTGAGGCTACTGTTTCAATGATCTGTTGACATGGGCTTCAGATAGAATTGGGGAAACGAGTCAGGGTCCTTGCTTAAACAGCAGGGGTTTGAAGCCACAGCTTCTCAAGTTAACTTTCCTCTCCTTTGATTCTAAAGCAGTGAACAGTGTCACAGTCTCTCTTACCAGAATCATCTGTTGATAAACTATAACCCCTTTGCGTGGAATATTTTCTTGACTGTTATCTTTGAATATTTGAGTTAGGATGCTTCACCCTTCTTCTAGGTGATATGCAGTTTGGGCATGGAAGGGCTTTGAATCTCTAGATGCCAAGCTGAAATCACAACAAAAAAGAAGGTGGTGGGGGGCACTCCCAGGATGAACGGCTCTAAATTTCAGGTGATGGTCACAGAGACAGAGACTTCCTTGGGCTAAGCCTCCAGGTGATCACGATGATAGTAGGGTGGGGGTAGATGTGGGGGTGGTGAGGGTTGGGGGATGAAGGCTGGGAAGAGTAATGACAAGTCACAATGAGGCTTTATCCCAAAGTGTTCCTCTTTGAGCTTGATGGGAAGTGCCCAAGCATTAGCTTCCATAATGTCATAAAACACGGTGCTCAATAAATTGCCCCAGGCTTCTCTGAGCCAGGCTGGATTCTGTCTCTTCTGTTTCCCCAGAATGTCAAAAGGGTCATAGCAACTAAAAGGGGGTGGTCAGTGCTGCCATTCACTGTATCACACCACAATTCCATCTTCACCTTGATTTTTGGTTATTCAAAGACAGTATATTCATAGAGCTGACTGTCAAGGCCACTCATATTTTGATGCCTGGGCCCTACTTAGTATAATATATGTGTGTGTGTGTGGGTGCGTGTGTAATATGCATACAGACTCACAACAAAGAAGATAGTATTTTACAAATAAGGTTCAGAGTGGTTAAGTAACATGACCCAAAGTCACACTACTAATAAGAAACAGAGCCATCATGACTTGAACCCATTGCCGCAATCTTGAAATTTTACATCAGTTGAGTTTTCTAGTTTTGGGAGCCAAAATTAAGATTTTTACTCTCAAAACCAGTTGAGCAAATTGCCATGAGCCCCTTGTTTTACATAAATCTTGACCTTTGATATCCTTCTGGCCTCTAGCCCTATGTTCCTCTTCTGGACTTGATAACACAACTCTAGAACTTGGCTTGCATACACGTTTTGGCTGTTTGCACTCTGAGATACAAAATTATGAAGTCATCTCAGACTCTTCTAAGCACAGGTAGGCCCCGACTTATGGCCGGGTTCCATTACGATGACTTAATTATAAGTCAGTTCTGACACAAGTCAAATACCTCATTTTCTTCTTTTTTAGTTTTTGTTCTTATTGCCTTTTATTATGAGTAACTTTGTAATCCTGATCTTCATTTATCTTTAGGGGTTGGCATGAGAATGATAACATCGGTAAATTACATGTTCCAACACTGTATGTAGTACATATTACTAAAGATGTTTAAAAAAAGAACAGTCATATGTGTAGTTCTTGCTAAGAATACATCAGTGAGGAACTACTTGTAATTAGTATGAATGAAACTCTCACCAGTTCTGGTGGTGCAGTGGTTAAGAGCTACAGCTGCTAACCAAAAGGCTGGCAATTCAAATCCACCAGCAGCTCCTTGGAAACCCTGTGAGGCAGTTCTACTCTGTCCTATATGAGTTGTAATCGGCTTGATGGCAGTGTTTTTTGTTTTTGTTTTTCTTCTCACCAGTCAAGGTCCATCCTACACTGGAAGATCATTTTTATCCTGGAAGATGCCCCTCAAAGTGGTAGTGGAGGGCAAAGTTTTAGACAATCTTGCATTTGTTTGAATAGGAACTGAGCTTCAGGGAACATGTCAAAGACAAGACTATGTGTTCATCTAAGCTGTTTCATTATTATCCTGGGCACATAGCTAAGCAACATTTCCCAGATCTCTTATAGCTAAGTTGGGACATATGACTCAATTCTGGCCAACAGAACAAACGGAAAGGATGTATGCTACTTCCATGCCTGGCCCGTAAAAGTCTCCCAAGAGTAATCTTCCTCTCTCTATTCCCCTTCTTCAGAGACCTTGGAGGCAAAATGTTATAGATGACACACATAAGATAGAAAAAAATCTGGGTCCCTGAGTGATTGCATTAGCACAACAACACACTTTTAATGTATTAAGTTTTAGGTTGGGAGGCCTTGCTAGTTATAGCAGCTAGTATTATCTATCCTAACTGATAGAGGGAGTATATGATTTACTTAATGGTCCTAAAGCCAAAGCCTCCACTGGCTCTTTATATATCCAGCCATTAATCTGCCTTTCCCCATCATGGATTTTCACAGAGGCATATGGTGATCTGCAGTCTCTAGCACCAGCCTAGTGTTCAGCATATAGTAGGACTTATATGGGTATGGGCGCATGTGTTTTTATGGAACGAATGACAGTGTACAAGAGCCTTGTGATTCTAACTGGGTAACACTGAACCAAGATCCTCTCTACCATCTGAAGAGGGCCATCAGCTGGCTTCTGCTCCCTACTGCACTACAGAGCTTCACCCTCTAAACAAGCCCATTTCAACAACAGGGAGCATCTATATAACACCGCTCCCCAAAACAGATGGATGCTGGGGAACAGCCCCTCAGACAGGGGCTGTTGTGCAGAGGAATGTGGTGTTTCCCAGCACGGCCATGTCTTCTCTCCTGCTGATGCTGATTACAGTATGCTAAATGTAACCTGGGGAAACATCTCACCCACCCAAAAGTATTCCAGAAATGGGCCCGTTGTCATCATAGCTAGGAGGAGAAAACTGTTCCTTCATGTTAAGTCTTTATTTATTTATTCCTCCCAGTACATTTGGTAAAAACAGAGAAGTTTGCTTGTAGAAAAGGTGGGTTTGGAAATGCAAATCATCTCAACCTCAGGACATTTCTTTGGGTTAGCTTGATCTGATGTGAAGCTGGAGGCATAAAGTGGAGGTGTGCAGAAGACACTGCCTGGTTGGCAGGGGGTTTAATTACACATGTGTGCCAGCACTATGGCAGCAGGCTGGGAATGCAATCACACAACTAATTATATTGAAACAACAAACTTGAGCTTCCATGAAGGGCCCTTGCCCCTGGGACCAACATGTTATCATTTTGCCACAGTCATTCCTGTCTTCTGTTTTAGTACCACTTGTTGAATCTTGTTCCTCTGTTAAGATTCTTCTCCACCTCTCAGGACACCACCAAGTGTTCTCCACAGGGAGACCATCCCTTGTTTTATATGACTCATTCCTACCCAAACACATTCATCTTTCCTTTTTATTATCATGGCACATCACACTACTTTCAGTGTCTGGGCCTCAACTGTCAAATCTGCAAAATAAGAGTGATGGGTCTCTAAGGTCCTTTCCAGTTTCAAAACTTCATTTTAGTTTTTAAAATCTTAGAGATAATAATCAAATAGTTCAAATATATTACTTTATAGTAGGAAGACGGTGGCTTTGACATTGGCCAGCCAGAGTTCGAGCATCACCTAGGTTGCATCTAGCTGAATAACCTGGGCAAGACTTATGCCTTCGGGCCTCAGTTACTCTATCAGTAAAACGGCAAAAGTTCTGGTAACTATTTCACATGGCTGTTGAGTAGTTTATATTAAAGGTGTATGTGAACACACTTTATAAATAACGAAATTCAGTATCTGTATTAGCTATATTAATAAAAAGCCCTGAGTGAGTCTCTCCCTATTCTAATGGTCACGTCTACCACTGCTGGATTAATCATCCTAAAACACACATTTCAGATTCCCAGTATCGTGCCCCACAATCGTCACTGTCTATATGCCTACAGAATAAAGAAAGATTCTTCACTGATAGTCCCCAGGAACCATAATGCTAACAGACACCTCAACTTTGGTAACCCTTTACTGTGTACCTAACATGTGCCAAGCATTTGCCACATAAACAGAATGAAAGGTCATGGGCTTTAGAATAAGGCAGGCTTAGGGTCAAATTCCAGATTTGAAAACAAATATTTACGTGATCTTGAGAAAATTGCTTCACTTTTTGAATCTGAGTTCACTTGCCTAAAAATCAGCTATAATAGTGCCTACTATAAAGAATTGTTGTGGGAATTAAAATGTAGCAATCCACTTAAAGCCTGCAGACAATACCTGACACTTAGCCAACACGCAACAAAAATTAGTCTCTTTCCCTCAATCCCTTTCCCTTTGAGCTCCAAGATTCTAGAATCACCAAATATAACAAATCTATATAAACAGATGTGAGCTGAGTGATGGGTGGTGCCGTGGATTGAATTATGTCCCCCCAAAAATGTGTGTATCAACTTGGTTAGGCCATGTGTCCTTGTCCTCCATTTTGTGATTGTAATTTTATATTGAGAGGATTAGGGTGGGATTGTAACACCACCCTTACTCAGGTCACCTCCCTGATCCAAGGTAAATCCCTAGGATGTGGCCTGTACCACCTTTTATCTCTTAAGAGATAAAAGGAAAGGGAAGGAAGCAAAGAGTTAGGGACCTCATACCACCAAGAAAAAAGCACCAGGAGCAGAGCACGTCCTTTGGACATGGCGTCCCTGTGCCTGAGAAGTTCCTAGTCTGGGGGAAGCCTTCCTCCAGAGCTGACACACAGAGAGAAAGTCTTCCTCCGGAGCCGACGCCCTGAATTTGGACTTGTAACCTACCAGGCTGTGAGAAAATAAATTTCTCTTTGTTAAAGTCATCCACTCGTGGTACTTCTGTTATGGCAGCACTAGATGACTAAGACAGGTGGCTTCTAGGGGAGTGATGTCAAAGAAAGATTTAACCAGAATCTCCATTCCTATATGACAACTGGGCCTCCACACGTGCATCTCTCCCACTGTGCCCATCATGATATTTTACAGTAAGCATTTATTTTTTCTTATATAAAAAGAAAGATTATTCTCAATGATTCATGTGATAAATATGCTGACTTTAAACCTTTTAAAAATATTAAAGGTTGTATAGCTCAATGTTTGACAGACTTCATTAATCCCTTCCACAGATATATTCAGAAGGATAGCCATACTTCGGTTTCTAAAGTTCCAAGAGTGTTCTTTGATAAAGGTAAAGAAAAGGCAAAGAGCTTTTAAAATGAGAAAGAGAGAGAGAGAGATTCTTGTGCCACACAGAATAGACAAAGGCTACGAAGACCCAGAAAGCGTCACAGTATGGCGGAGAGTTGGAAGGGGTGGGGGGAGGGGGCAGTGCTTTAAACCTCTCTCCTTTGGGGGAGTTTTCAAATGAAAGGCACACATCCTGTCTGACCACAGGCCGTTAGTCTAAGAATTTTCTTCTCTGCTGGGTTCCAAAATGGATGATGTGGGAGGGGGTGCAGGGCAGGGCAGACCAACAGCAGTCCAAGCTTCAACAAAGAATGAAATGGAATGTACCATCGCCCCTTCTCATAAAAAAAAATAAAAAAAAAAGAATCCTACCTGCTCTTTCAGTCACCAGAGCTGTTTCCTGCACAGACTCCTCCAATCCCCAGCTGAATTCTGAGCTCCTCCAAAGAAGGAGGAATATGCTTTGGCTATTTTTTCCCTTAATGCCTAGCTTAACCTCTAGTATGTAAGTTGTTGTTGTATGCTGTTGAGTCGACTCCATCTTGTAGCAATCCTATAGGACAGAGTAGAACTGCCCCTAAAAAAAAAAAAAAGGAAGGTGGAAATTTTTATGGGAGCAGATCACCAGATCTTTTCCTCTACAGTGTCTGGTGGATTTGAACCGCTGATCTTTCAGTTAGCAGTGGAGCACTTAACCATTGCTCCTTCTGGTATATAATAGGTACTAACGAATGTTTGTTAAATAGAGTTGGTGTTTAATAAACCTTTCATAAAGTATTCTAAGGACATGTTCTTAGCTCCTGTCAAGCTGGCCTTCAAATGGTAGCAACCCTTACTATACATATGGAAATGCTGCCGGGTCCTTCACCGTCCTCATGATCTGTTGGGGATCAGAACATTGTGATTCCTACGGTATTCACTGGCTGATTCTGGGAAGTATATTGCCAGATCTTTCTTCCTAGTCCATCTTATTCTGGAAGCTCCGCTGAAGCCTCTTCGGCATTATAGCCACACACAAGCCTCCACTGACAGACGAGTGTTGGTTGTACATGAGATTGGTTGGCTGGGAATCAAATCCTGGTTTCCCTCATGAAGGTGAGAATTCTACCACTGAACCACCACTGCCCCGCTAATGACATAATGGTGCAAAAACCCCTACTTAAGAATACTTAATAATTACTACCAAAGCCCATCTGCCCACCTATCCCCACTCTACAAAAGAAAATAGAGTTCAGAAACTAAACTAATAAGACTTCCGAATAAAAACTCATCTAACAAACACTTATTCAGCATTCCTGAGTGCCAGGAGCTAGCCTAGGTGAGCTGAACATGTTCCTATTGCCTGGTAAGGAAGAGCATGCCGGTGTTGTGACGGGTGTTGTGTTTGATGTGTATATGGGATGTTTGTGAAGTAAAGGAAGTTACACCAAACCCAGTGTTAGGGATTGAATTACGTGCTCAAAAAACTTATGTTGAATTCCTAACCTCTGGTACCTGTGAATGTGACCTTGTTTGGAAATAGAGTCTTTGACAATGTTATCAGTAAAGTTAGCATGAGGTCATACTGGAGTAGGGTAAGTCCTAATCCAATATGAGTGGTGCCCTTATAAAAGAGAAGAAACACAGAGAGATGAAGAGAGGGAAGGCGACCATGTGATGATGGAGTCAGGCTACAGCTTCAAGCCAAGAGATGCCTGGGCCTATGAAAAGCTGAGAAAGACAAGAAAGGATCTCCCCTAGAGCCTTCAGAGAGAACATGGCTTTGCTGAAACCCGGACACACTACTAGCCTCCAGAACTGTGAGACAATAAAACTCTGTTCTTAAATGCCACCCTATTTGTGGTATTTTGTTACAGCAGCCCTAAGAAGCTAATACATCCAATCTTTTTGTTCACAAAGGGATGTTCGAAAATGCTTTCAGACACTTAAGCTGAACACTGACTTACAATGCAAAGAGAGACTGGGGAAGGGTGCATACTATTCATGCATACAGTTTTGATCTGTGAGCTTCCATTTAAACTCGAAATGGAATGCTCACCCTGCTAATCGACCTCCCACACAAAATCTCAAAGTGTCAGCCCACTCTGCTCTGAGGTTTTCTTTGACACCCAGTTCAATCTGTAACCCCAACCCCAACTCTATTTTTATGGAAGCATTTTCCCAACATGAAACACCAACAAGATATTATGGGGGCAAAGGTGTAATTTAATTACGTGACTTAATCAATTCAAATGGCTAATGTACAAGGATCGCAGGATGCCATCCAGCTTTCAACCCAGGGTGAATAATTGTTCCGTAATTTCTTAATTCTCCCACAAGACAGTTTAAATTAAAGAATGTCAATTTGCAAAGCCAGACTTCATTGTATTCTTAAATCGGGCCTGAAATAGCCACAAGATGAAGAGTAATAAGGCAGACAGCAGAGCCCAGAGTGCCTGGTGCTGTGCAAAATTGTTTAATACGGTCAGACCCTTTAATCTTCATATCTATTGATGCAGAAAGCGGCATATTTCTGTCACTTATGATAAGAAACATTACTTTTTAAATTCCTTGGTGAGGCCTGCGGATCTTAGGGCCGCCAAGATAGCGGGAATCTCTTTTGCTGTTTCTGTGAACATTTCTTTTTTCCCTTAAATTGGTTTTATTCTAATCCATTTAGTCTCCAATCTAAGACAGAGACAAGTAACCCTGAATAGAACCAAACAGAAGGAGAACAAAGGCTCGTGCCTCTCAATGCTCAGAGCCTACTGGCTACCACCTTGAATAAGTCAGAGATTAAACAAATACTGAATCTTGGCGTATTAACGATGGGACAGGCAGTTTGTTCCAGAAAAGATGAGAATTGTCATAGGTTTGGAGAGTGACAAAATCATGCTCAAGAGTGCAGTGTGGGAGGGAGGAAGTGATAGGAACTGTTTTCATGATGGAGTCAAGTATTTTACTTACAAGTATCTAGAAAGTGGGTCAGTCAATGTATCCAGGCTGGGTGGGGGTGACACTGGGGAGAGGAGGGCCTGGGGTCTGGATGGGAGAAACTGGATGATGTTTTCCCAAGGTTGCCAGGGCCACAAATCAGGAATCGTCATCGAGAGGAGCCAAGGACAAAGCTGCAATGAAAAGAGTATGTGTCATTTAAACAAAGACCACAAGGAATTGTTCCGGGCTAAACAAAAGGGAATTTGTCAATGTCTCTGTGCCTACCATCGTGCTAGGCTATGCACTGGATATAAACAAAGCATAAAACATTTGTTAATCTTATTTTAAAAATTTGGACTAGATCGTACATCTAGTAAACTATTTGCTGTCGAGTCAAATCTGACTCGTGGTGACCGCATGCGCATCAGAGTAGAACTGTGCTCCATAAGGTTTTCAGTGGTTGATTTTTTGGAAGTAGATTTCCAGGCCTTCCTTCCAAGGCACCTCTAGCTGGACTTGAACCTCCAACCTTTCGATTAACAGTCGGGCACATTAACAGTTTGTACTACCCAAGGACTCCAGGTGGTATATATACAAGCTAGAATTCAAATAGTAAAAAGTTTACTTTTTCACTTGTATGACTACATATGCAGGATAAAAATCTAATAATGGAATTATTGGGTAAAGAAAATGTACATTTCAAATCGTGACCACTATTGCCAAATT
The DNA here is from genome assembly GCF_030014295.1 of Loxodonta africana. Lineage (NCBI taxonomy): Eukaryota > Metazoa > Chordata > Mammalia > Proboscidea > Elephantidae > Loxodonta > Loxodonta africana. The sequence goes on from NC_087344.1 coordinate 96,786,626, forward strand.
ATCATCCATAGAAGAGACACCATGTTACACTCTGTTTTTTTTTTTTTTCAGCAATGTATGAAAAGACAACTTTCCCACACCCTCACCACCAGAGTCAATCACAGCTGTTTATCTCGACAGACATGAGACATAAGCCATAATAGTGACAATAATAATGCCAATATTTAATGAGTGGTCCTAGCAGTTCAACTACAGTTTTCAGTCCTTATATGTATTAGCTCATTTATTCCTAAGAGTAACCCATCGATGAAGGTACTACTATTGTTATCATTAAATGGATAAGGGGACAGATGCGCAGAGACCTTAAGGAACTTGTGCGTGCCCACAGCTACAAAGTGCAGAACTGGGATTCTAACTCTTAGCCACCAGCCATCAGCTCTTATTCCAGGTAATGGTATGTTATCAATATGGTTTATGGATTGAATCGTGGACCCCCAAAAATATGTTGAAATCCTAACCCCTGTGCCAGTGAATTTGACCTTGTTTAGAAATAGGGTCTTTGAAGATGTTATCAGTTAACATGAGGTCAAACTGGAGATGATGGGGTCCTAATCCAATCTGAGTGGTGTCCTTATAAAAGATAAGAAACGACACAAAGAGACACACAGGCAGAAGAGGGGCATGAGAGGTGGCACCGACAAGCCAAGGAACTTTAAGGAATGCATGGGGCTACCAGGAGCTGGAGAGACAAGGAAGGGTCTTCCCTTAGAGGAGACAGAGAGAGCATGGTCCTGCCTATACCCTGAATTCAGGCTACTAGCCTCTAGAAGCTGTGAGACATTACACTTCTGTTCTCATAAGCCACACAACGTGTGGTACTTTGTTACAGCACTTCTATAAAACTATACAGGTGGGATGTGTTATGACAGGTACATCGGACAGCATATCTGAGGGAATGGGGTTGTATAGGAAATCAAGCAGTGAGACCAGTTCTTTCTATCCTAATAAAAGCAGACACAGCCTATTAACTGGAGAAATGTTGGGCTACAGTGATTGATAAGCAAACCAAAAAAACCAAACCCATTGCCATTGAGTCGATTCCAACTCCTAGCGACCCTATAGGACACAATAGAACTGCCCCATGGGTCTTCCAAGGCTTTAATCTTTATGGAAGCAGACTGCCACACCTTTCTCCCTCAGAGCAGCTGGTGGGTTTGAACTGCTGACCTTTCGGTTAGCAGCCAAGCGCTTAACCACTGTGCCACAGGGGCTCTGAATGATAAGCACAACCCTTTAAAAACCACATTAACATACTTTATTTTTTTTTACTATTCCTTTTACAGATACACAGAAAAAATACTGAAGTTGTCAAGGATTTCATGTTACTTGGATCCACAATCAATGCCCATGGAAGCAGCAGTCAAGAAATCGAAAGATGTATTGCATTGAGCAAATCTGCTGTAAAAGAACTCATTAAAGTGTTAAATAGTAAAGATATCACTTTGATGACTAAGGTGCGCCTGACTCAAGCCATGGTATTTTCAATTGCCTCATATACATGTGAAAGCTGGACAATGAATAAGGGAGGCTGAAGAATTGATGCCTTTGAATTGTGGTGGTGGAGAAGAATATTGAATATACCATGGACTGCCAGAAAAAAGAACAAATCTGTCTTGGAAGAAGTACAGCCAGAGTGCTCCTTGGAAGCAATGATGAGGAGACTTCGTCTCACATACTTTGGACATGTTATCAGGAGGGACCAGTCCCTGCAGAAGGACATCATGCTTGGTAAAGCAGAGGGTAAGTGAAAAAGAGGAAGACCCTCAATGAGATAGACTGACACAGTGGCTGCAACAATGAGCTCAAATGTAATAATGATTGTGAGGATGTGCAGGACCAGGCAGTGTTTCATTCTGTTGTACATAGGATTGCTAAGAGTCGGCACCTAACAACAATAACGACAACACAAATACCTAGCGCACTCTTGACATAAGCAGGGTGCTTACTAAAGTCTTCTTAAAACCAAACAATAGTTTGGCTTAAGTAGTAAAAAATGTCTGCCTTGAGCATTATGCTCTTTTAAGAACTATCTATATGGGATCAAACTGACAACAGCAACTTGAAAAATTAGCTAGGAACCTTAAGGGGCAGTAAGTTTATGTTAATGAAGGAGGAACAACTCAGAAAACAAGGGTAGGAATGGTTGCATAACTTGAAGAATGTGATCAATGTCACTAAATTGTTCACATAGAAACAGTGGAAATTGGTGTATGTTTTGCTGTGTACATTCTCAACAACAGCAGCAAAATAAATAAAAATTTAAAAAGTACTCAAATGAGAAAAAGGAAAAAGTCACCGCTTTTTAACTCACTAGTGTATAAACTCACTGAAAAGCCATTCAATCTCTCAATCAAAGCATAGAAAAGAAACACTAGAAAATTAAATATGTTATAGAAATAGATGCGAGGGCTCTGTAAGGGACCAGTCCCATTCCTATCAACCATATATTCACTCACCACACTGCTAAGCTATTGATGCTCTAGTCATAGATGCTGCAAAATAATAGATCCAACAGCAACTCATAAATTCAAGACATTAACAGGCATACTGTTTGGCTGCTCAGATATAAGCAGAGCATTATGCAAGGAAAATAATAATTAACTCATAAGGAGAGGGGCAAGCAAACATTCTATTAAAAAGGAAAAAAATCTCAAATGAATTTTGTCTCCTTCCATTACATTACGGGCATTAAAATTAATGGCGTTGGTTTTTCTGTGGTTTGGATAGTCATTGTATTTAACAAGCTGAAGTTAACTTCACAGAAAAAAAAATAAATAAATTAAGTGTGCTGGTGTCCCCGGAAACTTCATTTTCTGAGTGAATAGCCAAGTGGATGCGCATCTCCAGAATGTCTGACAATCAGTTTTCCATAGTGGTGTGTTCTAAATGGGAAAGGAAACCAACTCTTCATTTAAATTATATTGCAAATCACTTTTTGCCTGCTGAATGGCATTCAGCTGCAGTAGGTGGCTTTCACTGTAGGGCCCAAACCCGGACACTGAATGATTAATGCTAATTTGAAATGTTTTCTTTGGGGCGGATGTGCACACTATCTTGGTGCATAGGAGACTGAGGAAATTTTATGGTGGGTGACTGACTCAAAGGCCATCAGCATATCTGTCATCAGATAAAAATGCACATTCACAAACATACCAAGACAAGTTAATTATTCCCTGATTCACTATTCCCTGGGCCCCTTTGTATAAAGAAAACTATTTATGTTCCCCATCAGCTGGATACACAGAGTCATGGTAAACAACCCCCCTCCAGTTCCTCTATTCTGTATTTTATTTCCCACGGCACCTTCCATTGTGGAAGTCATTAGTTTTGGTCTTTTTTTCCCCCGATTTATCAAAACAGACATTTTGCTAGTGAGCTCAGTTTTACTCCCAGATGCCAAACAGGAGACACAATTTTTGACCAACTGAAAAAAGAAACACAATATGCTGTGTAATCTTTCGGTAAGAGTGACCAGGAATTTCCACTTCTTGCCTGTGACGACAGCTATGTAGATAAATACTAAAAATCATTGCTCAAAAGCTTATTATTCTTTTCCCCTTCCCCGGTTTAACAGTTCAGTTCAAAGTAACAAACTCATCATTATCTTTTAAATCACCCCTGATACGAAGCACTTGAATCAGATCATTCACAAACAGTATTTAATTGGAACCAACATCTGAAAAAAAAAAAAAAAAAAATACAAATTAAATAAGAGCCACATTTCACTTCTCAAATCAGCAATATTTTTTTTTATTAACTTTTATTGAGCTTCAAGTGAACGTTTACAAATCAAGTCAGTCTGTCACATATAAGTTAATATACATCTTACTCCGTACTCCCACTTGCTCTCCCCCTAATGAGTCAGCCCTTCAGTCTCTCCTTTCGTGAAAACTTTGCCAGCCTCCAACTCTCTCTATCCTCCCATCCCCCCTCCAGACAGGAGATGCCAACACAGTCTCAAGTGTCCACCTGATATAATTAGCTCACTCTTCATCAGCATCTCTCTCCCACCCACTGTCCAGTCCCTTTCATGTCTGATGAATTCTCTTCAGGGATGGTTCCTGTCCTGGGCCAACAGAAGGTTCGGGGACCATGACCGCCGGGATTCCTCTAGTCACAGCCAGACCATTAAGTATGGTCTTTTTATGAGAATTTGGGGTCTGCATCCCACTGATCTCCTGCTCCCTCAGAGGTTCTCTATTGTGCTCCCTGTCAGGGCAGTCATCGATTGTGGCCAGGCACCAACTAGTTCTTCTGGTCCCAGGATAATGTAGGTCTCTGGTTCATGTGGCCCTTTCTGTCTTGGGCTCTTAGTTGTCGTGTGACCTTAGTGTTCTTCATTCTCCTTTGCTCCAGGTGGGTTGAGACCAATTGATGCATCTTAGATGGCCGCTTGTTAGCATTTAAGACCCCAGATGCCACATTTCAAAGTGGGATGCAGAATGTTTTCATAACAGAATTATTTTGCCAATTGACTTAGAAGTCCCCTTAAACCATGGTTCCCAAACCCCCGCCCTTGCTCCGCTGACCTTTGAAGTATTCAGTCTATCCTGGAAACTTCTTTGCTTTTGGTCCAGTCCAGTCCAGTTGAGCTGACCTTCCATGTATTGAATGTTGTCCTTCCCTTTACCTAAAGCAGTTCTTATCTGCTAATTAATCAGTAAAAAACCCTCTCCCTCCCTCCCTCCCTCCCTCCCCCCCTCGTAACCACAAAAGTATGTGTTGTTCTCAGTTTATACTATTTCTCAAGATCTTATAATAGTGGTCTTATACATTATTTGTCCTTTTGCCTCTGACTGATTTCGCTCAGCATAACGCCTTCCAGGTTCCTCCATGTTATGAAATGTTTCACAGATTCGTTGCTGTTCTTTATCGATGCGTAGTATTCCATTGTGTGAATATACCACAATTTATTTACCCATTCATCCGTTGATGGACACCTTGGTTGCTTCCAGCTTTTTGCTATTGTAAACAGAGCTGCAATAAACATGGGTGTGCATATATCTGTTTGTGTGAAGGCTCTTGTTTCTCTAGGGTATATTCCGAGGAGTGGGATTTCTGGGTTGTATGGTAGTTCTATTTCTAACTTTTTAAGAAAATGCCAGATAGATTTCCAAAGTGGTTGTACCATTTTACATTCCCACCAGCAGTGTATAAGAGTTCCAATCTCTCCGCAGCCTCTCCAACATTTATTGTTTTGTGTTTTTTGGATTAATGCCAGCCTTGTTGGAGTGAGATGGAATCTCATCGTAGTTTTAATCTGCATTTCTCTAATGGCTAATGATCGAGAGCATTTTCTCATGTTTCTGTTAGTTGCCTGAATATCTTCTTTAGTGAAGTGTGTGTTCATATCCTTTGCCCACTTCTTGATTGGGTTGTTTGTCTTTTTGTGGTTGAGTTTTGACAGAATCATGTAGATTTTAGAGATCAGGCGCTGGTCAGAGATGTCATAGCCGAAAATTCTTTCCCAGTCTGTAGGTGGTCTTTTTACTCTTTTGGTGAAGTCTTTAGATGAGCATAGGTGTTTGATTTTTAGGAGCTCCCAGTTATCGGGTTTCTCTTCGTCATTTTTGGTAATGTTTTGTATTCTGTTTATGCCTTGTATTAGGGCTCCTAGGGTTGTCCCTATTTTTTCTTCCATGATCTTTATCGTTTTAGTCTTTATGTTTAGGTCTTTGATCCACTTGGAGTTAGTTTTTGTGCACGGTGTGAGGTATGGGTCCTGTTTCATTTTTTTGCAAATAGATATCCAGTTATGCCAGCACCATTTGTTAAAAAGACTATCTTTTCCCCAGTTAACTGACACTGGGCCTTTGTCAAATATCAGCTGCTCATACGTGAATGGATTTATATCTGGGTTCTCAATTCTGTTCCATTGGTCCATGTGCCTGTTGTTGTACCAGTACCAGGCTGTTTTGACTACTGTGGCTGTATAATAGGTTCTGAAATCAGGTAGAGTGAGGCCTCCCACTTTCTTCTTCTTTTTCAGTAATGCTTTGCTTATCCGGGGGTTCTTTCCCTTCCATATGAAATTGGTGATTTGTTTCTCTATCACCTTAAAAAATGACATTGGAATTTGGATCGGAAGTGCATTGTATGTATAGATGGCTTTTGGTAGAATAGACATTTTTACTATGTTAAGTCTTCCTATCCATGAGCAAGGTATGTTTTTCCACTTAAGTACGTCCTTTTTAATTTCTTGTAGTGGAGCTTTGTAGTTTTCTTTGTATAGGTCTTTTACATCCTTGGTAAGATTTATTCCTAAGTATTTTATCTTCTTGGGGGCTACTGTGAATGGTATTGATTTGGTTATTTCCTCTTCGATGTTCTTTTTGTTGATGTAGAGGAATCCAAGTGATTTTTGTATGTTTGTCTTATAACCTGAGACTCTGCCAAACTCTTCTATTAGTTTCAGTAGTTTTCTGGAGGATTCCTTAGGGTTTTCTGTGTATAAGATCATGTCATCTGCAAATAGAGATAATTTTACTTCCTCCTTGCCAATCCGGATGCCTTTTATTTCTTTGTCTAGCCTAATTGCCCCGGCTAGGACTTCTAGCACGATGTTGAATAAGAGCGGTGATAAAGGGCATCCTTGTCTGGTTCCCGTTCTCAAGGGAAATGCTTTCAGGTTCTCTCCATTTAGAGTGATGTTGGCTGTTGGCTTTGCATAGATGCCCTTTATTATGTTGAGGAATTTTCCTTCAATTCCTATTTTGGTGAGAGTTTTTATCATAAATGGGTGTTGGACTTTGTCAAATGCCTTTTCTGCATCTATTGATAAGATCATGTGGTTTTTGTCTTTTGTTTTATTTATGTGGTGGATTACATTAATGGTTTTTCTGATATTAAACCAGCCTTGCATGCCTGGTATAAATCCCACTTGATCGTGGTGAATTATTTTTTTGATATGTTGTTGAATTCTATTGGCTAGAATTTTGTTGAGGATTTTTGCATCTATGTTCATGAGGGATATAGGTCTGTAATTTTCTTTTTTTGTAATGTCTTTACCTGGTTTTGGTATCAGGGAGATGGTGGCTTCATAGAATGAGTTGGGTAGTATTCCGTCATTTTCTATGCTTTGAAATACCTTTAGTAGTAGTGGTGTTAACTCTTCTCTGAAAGTTTGGTAGAACTCTGCAGTGAAGCCGTCCGGGCCAGGGCTTTTTTTTTGTTGGGAGTTTTTTGATTACCGTTTCAATCTCTTTTATTGATATGGGTCTATTTAGTTGTTCTACTTCTGATTGTGTTAGTTTAGGCAGGTAGTGTTTTTCCAGGAATTCATCCATTTCTTCTAGGTTTGCAAATTTGTTAGAGTACATTTTTTCGTAATAGTCTAATATGATTCTTTTAATTTCAGTTGGGTCTGTTGTGATGTGGCCCTTCTCATTTCTTATTCGGGTTATTTGTTTCCTTTCCTGTATTTCTTTAGTCAGTCTAGCCAATGGTTTATCAATTTTGTTAATTTTTTCAAAGAACCAGCTTTTGGCTTTGTTCATTCTTTCAATTGTTTTTCTGTTCTCTAATTCATTTAGTTCAGCTCTAATTCAAATCAGCAATATTTTTTAAAAAGAAAATACTATGGAATGTGGGTAAGGGATCTGGGGACAGATTCTCCTACACAACTGGTATCCATGCTCCTAGGTCCCCCTTCACAAAGAGCATGCTCACTGTGTATTGCTGGCCTCTATGGTGTGTGGTGTGGGGAGGGGGGATTTGAGTTCAGACCATCTGAGATGGAGTATTAGTTCTAGCACTTGTATCTGTATCATCCTGGGTGAGTTCCCCTACTTCTAGCTTGAGTTTTCTACTTTTCAGGGTTGTGAGGATGTGAGATAAACTAAGTAACCTGCAGCACAGTGCCTGTCACAGAACAGACACTCCTCCCTGGGTGGTGCCAACGGTTAACATGCTCAGCTGCTAACCAAAAGGTTGGTGGTTCAAGTTCACCCACAGGCACCTGGGAAAAAAGGCCTGGTGATCTACTTCTGAAAAACCAGCCACTGAAAACCCTATGAAGCACAGTTCTCCTCGGACACACGAGGTCGTCTAGAGTTAGAATTGACCTGATGGCAACTCTTTATTATTGTTGTTGTTGTTAAAATATCCTTAAAAAGGAGGCTGTTTCTGAATTTACCAGCATTTTCTACCTTACTAAGGTAGTACCCAGAGCCCTGGTGGCACAGTGGTTAAGAGCTACAGCTGCTAACCAAAAAGGTCAGCAGTTCAAATCCACCAGCCACTTACTATGAGTTGGAATCGACTTGACGGCGATGGATTTTAAGGTTAATAATCAGTAAGTACTTAAGGTATCGATTATATGCATAGCGTGTGTGACATAAGACTACCTCTTCTGTTGTGTGTGCTTAAGTCAGTGTATTTCAATAGCTGAGAGCTAATTTCCTCGTGGGTCTTTGACCTTTAAATTACTGAATGTGCTGCTCCAGTGACAGGATTCTTTCTGTACCTGACGCTGATTTGCAAAATATTAGATGTCCGGAAGGCTAAAACATAATTTTTATGAAAAAGACAACACTGTAACAAGCTTGGGAATATCTCATTAAATTTGACTGCAGCAAAATCTTGGTGTCTATCATGGGCCCATCCTTCTGCCTCTGCAGGCTTCTGGAAAAGCTCAGGACTTTCAGGCAGGGAAGACATGGACAGCCTCCATGAGAAGGGTCCAAAGCCCCAGTGAGTGCACAAGGCTGTCTGCACATAGAGCGAAGCAATGGTTCCCAAACTGGCTCCCTACTAGAGTCACCTGGGGAGCTTTGCAAATTGCTGAAGTTCAAATTCGACCCTTCACCAAGTGAATCACAGACTCGGGGGTGAGTTCTGCACGTTGGAAAAAATTTAAAAGCTCCCTAGGTTATCATAATGTGTAGCTAGGGGTTAAAAAATAAAAATAAAAATCAATAGAGGAAAGGAACATTCTGGTTGGCTGGTGGTCTTTAAAAGCAATGGTCTTCTCACAACAAGGTTGAAAAGTATGGAAGAAATGATAGAGAAAACATAAGAAAAACGAAGGGATGGTGAGCAGGGAGCATGGGGTAGACTCCACGGCAGTGGGAAAGGTAATTTGAGGCAGGGAGCGGTGGATGCCCTGAGGATCTTGAAGATGGGAGCCAAAAGGTAAGAGATGGGGGGGGGCCGCACAGTTCTGTAGTCCTAGGGAGGAAAGGCTGGACAACAGCCATGACGCATACTTCATCTCTCCAGTCTTTGATGGGGCAAGACCATTCTGTAGGGGAGAATGTGAGGAGGGGTGTGAGTATGCGAGGAATATGCAATTGAGGAAAGATATTCACTTCTGCACCCAGGTCCAACTTTTCATCTCTGACCACCCCATCCTCCATGTCTTTCCATTTTCTGTTCCCCTTGCCTATAATGCTCTTTTCTCCTTCTCCACCAGGCAAGCACCATTAAATATCAATCATCACCTCCTGCGTGAAGTTTCCTGATTTCTTCTGGTATGAATAACTGCTCCTCTGTTCATCAATGGGCATTTCTCTCATTACACCGGGCACAGTCCCTCAATCACAACTCATTACGTTACGTTAGCCCATGGTTTATATATACACCCTTGCTCCTGCACACTCAATTCTGGGTGTTTCTCACCTTTTCTCTGCCACAATGCTGGCACACAATACAAATTCAGTAATTTTTTTTTTAAAGGAATCTACAGCACTGGAGTAATTGTTGTGTGCCATCGAGTCAATTCCGACTCATATATGACAGAGTAGAACTGACCTATAGGGTTTTGTCCTAGGCTGAAATCTTTACGGTAGCAGATCACCAGGTTTTTTGTCCATGGAGCCACTGGGTGGGTTCAAACCACCAACCTTTTGGCAAGCAGCCAAGTGCTTAACCACTGCACCACCAAGGGTCCTTAATCACTGAGGTAGATATCTATTTTGCTTTAGCCTGCACAGCATCCTTTTTTCAGTTGGAGAATTGCGCTACCTGGCCCATCCCATGGGATTCTAAAGGAACTGTCAATCACAATGTCTTACCTGCCCACTGGCCTTGGGGTAGCTATGTGTACCAAGCCAGGAAACTAAAAATCCTTCCACAATAACACGGGTACTGGGGAAGAGAGCCTGTGTTCCTCTTGACCAAGAGCTGTAAGTATTTTACCTTAGGACTACCAAACTTACCTTGTTTGCTGAAAGGATAGAGCATCCTTTGACAGAAGTGAATATGGCTAAACGTTGACAAATTTAGAAACAGGGACTTGTAGAACTGAGAGATGGAGAGAAAGCGTGAAACCTGAAGAAGTAATTTCAGCACCTGGATATGACCACGCCTGATATACAACCATCACTCTTAGACTGCCCGATTACATGTGCCAATAAATTCATAATTTTGCATAAGTTAATTAGGGTTGGATTTATAATGGTGATTATCACCAACTCAAGCATTTCATAATTATACCAATGAAAAAACCCGAGTCATCAAAAACTACATTTTATTATTCTGATTAAGAAGTCAGTGATGTAGGGAGTAAATTTATTTTCAAACAATGATTTCTAAAATATTCAGTAGGGTCCAAGGTATCTGTGGACGAGTCTTAGGGAATAAATTTTGGACAAACTTGAAGGCAAATAGCTGGGGTTTGGCTTACCTCATTCTTTAACCAAAGTGACTTTTTAATCTGTTTTATATACTGAGATTCTACGTATAATTCCATTAGGGGAAAAAAAATTCCATTGCTAAAAAAAGTGTAAAAACAAATACATTAAAATATATCACCAAAACAGTATAATATTTTAAATAAAAATTATCTACACATAAAGGATTTATTTACTTCAGCTATCTGAAAACTGCTTGCATAGGATGACTCATGATTCTTTAAGGGTTCTGGGAATTGAAGTTTTACTGTAACTGAACACCCTGCTAGAGACATGAAATGAAGATGGAAGACCAACACCATCTTTCCCAGGATCTGATAGGATACTTTGTCCCCAAACCCTCACGTGGCAGGAATAATGCCAAATGCTAGTTGAATATGTGCTGCAAGAAATCACAGGTGGATAAAAAAAAAGGGTCTTTGTCAGGAAGACTTCGGGAAACCAACTCAGAGGCAAACCCTTGAAAAGGGTTATTAAGAATGACTTACAAAGATTAGGTTTTTTTTAACTTACACAAATCAAAACCTGAGTTACTCTTGACTCCTCTGCCTTCCTCCTTGCCTGTGTTTAGTTCTCATTGCCCGAGTCACCTTCTAATAATTCTCACACTCATTTCCTCTTCTCTGTTTTCACTGCCTCCCTGTCTCACCCTTTCTTGTGGGGCAGTTTTAATATCCTCCTCCCGGGGCCTCCACGTCCACTCTCACCCTTTCTCACTTTAACCTTCAGATAGCACTCCTGTGGAGCTGTCTCAAATAAAATGTGACAGTGGCCCTTACTCCACTCTTTCACGCCTGCCAATGGATGAGGTTCAGTCCTTCCCCCCACACCCTTGACCATGGGCACCTCCTCTCCCACCACTTCCTGTCTCACCCTCCACCATCCCACAGCACCGACAGGCAGGGGTTTCTGTCTCATGGCTTAGTGACAGGCAGGGGTTTCTATCTCATGACTTAGAGCCTTTGCATGGACAGTCCCTTTTTAGGTCTGTGTAGCCAGGGATCAGAGCCACTGTGCTACACCAGTGCTTCTCAAACTGTTAAGAGTGTAAAACAAGCTGGTGATCTCAATGAAGCGCAGGTTGTGATTCAGAAGGCGTGGGATAGGGCCTGAGATTTTGCACTGCTAGCAAGATGACCCAGGTGATGCTGATGCTGTTGGTTCAGAACCATACTCTTCTGAGTTATCTGCTATCAGCTACCAAGAAAAATTTCCCTAAATAATCCCACCTTTCCCCCAAAGAATTAGGTACAGCTGATACACTTTGCTTGCAATCAGATGATGATGATAACGATAGCAATTAATGCTTATTGAATATCCACAGTTAACCAAGCACTGTTCTAAGTGCTTTTCATTTAGTTCATTTAATCAGCACAACAACTCTTTGAAGTAGGTTACTATTAATATTATCATTTTCATTTTTCAGATAGGCAATCAAAGCACAGAGAGATTAAGTAATTTACCCAGGGTCATACAGCAGGTAAATAATGGAGGATGGCTTAAACTCAGGCAGGCTGTCTCTGGAATCCACATGTTTTACCTTTCTCCTAGACTGCTCTCCAAGATTTTCAAGCCGTAGAGACTATCTCCTGTGCCTCCTCAGCTGTTTTTGTTTCCTCTCTTGCAGTAAGTACAACTATATATTATGACAGTCCGTCTACTTGCTAATCTTCACCCACTGGGCAGTGAATTCCTTGCAGCTAGGGCCCTATCAGTGTAACTCTGAATCTCAGGTACCCAGGGCAATTTCTGGTGCACAGTAGATATTAATTACGTATTTCCAAACTGGTGAACTGCAGAACCACTTACAGAATTTAACTTTTCCATTTCTGTTGACAATTATTTTATATCAGTGGTTGATAAAGTCTAGCCTATATCAGAATCACCTGGAAAGCTTGTTTAAGCAGAGATTTCTGGGTCCCATTCCCAGACGTTCTGCTTCAGTGGGTCTGAGATGAGCCCTGAAGATACGCATTTCTAACAAGTTGTTAAGAGCTACTGCATGCTATGACTGCTAACCAAAAGGTCGGCAGTTCAAATCCACCAGCCACTCCTTGGAAACCCTATGGAGCGGTTCTACTCTGTCCTATAAGGTCACTATGAGTAGGGATGGACTTGATAGCAATGGGTTGGTTGGTTGAGCAAGTTCCCAGGTGCTGCTGATCTGAGGACCACACTGTGAGAACCACTGTTTTAATCCTTACAGGTCCTTAATTCTCTTTCACAAAAGACCCTAAGGCACTCGATAGAATGCCGTATTTCAGGAATAAATATGGGAACCTCTGGAACCAAAGGGAACTTTGGCCTCTCCTGTTCAGGTGCCTGAAAAAAGTATAAAACAAATAACATAGTAGCTTACTGACAACCCATTAGGAAGTTGATTTTCTTTCTAGGAGGTAAAAGGAGAAATCAGGTGAATCAGCAAAAGGCATTTAGAGCAGAAGCCAAAATCAAATTGGGCAACTAAATCAACCTTTGGGGTACTGTGTGCTTTCTGCTTGGGTTCTCTATGCCAAGAAGTCAGGAGACAGTGGTGAGGCAGAGAGCCCTGGTTCCTGCCTCACTAAGCATACAGTCTATCAGAAAGGGCCAGCAAGAAAAGAGTGAACGTTTGTAAAGAAATAAAGTAAATGCAGATTGGGAAACATGCTAATAAGGAAATAAGTAATGAGCCAAGACTTAATAATAAGAGAGTAAGGGTGAGGGGTTTGCTCATTTTAGGTAAGGTGGTTAGGGCAGGCCTCTCTAAAGAAGTGGTATCTTAAATGAAGCCCACAGGAATAAGCTTTGTTAATAGCCAGGAAAGAATATTCCAGATGGAGGCAATTCCAAAGGTAAATGCCTTGGTCTTAGAAAGAGCTTGGCATGTTTCAGAAACCTAAGGAGGCCAGTGTGCCTGAAGCATAGGTGTGGGGTGGGTGAGAGGGCAGAGGCAGTCCTTGAGTGTGAAATCTGGATTTCATTCTTAGTGCGATAGGAAGAAACCAGAACCCTTTAAGCAGGAGAATGTCATATCTGATTTGCATTCGAAAGAGATCACTCTAGCTGCCCTGTGCAGAAAGGTTTGTAAGGGGGAACAGCAAAAGGGAAATGATCAGTTAGCGGTTAATTTTTCTATGCAATGTGAAACATAAAACACCAAATAGCTTATGGGGCCAGGGAGGAGGGAGGGAGGCAGGAGGAAGGGAGGCTTATCAACTGCACCAATTAAACTTTACAGCCCATTCACATAATCCACTCGTATCACACTGTGTAAAGACAACATACATAAATGGGTCTGCGCTCACTGTAGCAAGCTGCTTCTATGCAGACTTTCAGCTCCCTGTGAGAATCCATGGAAGGCTTGCTTTGTTTGCATCTGGGCCAGATTGGGCCACAGAATCCCCAGAAGGGATGGTAAAACACAGTGGCCCTTTGAAAGCTGGAACAAGTAAAGAGTGAAGAGCCGTTTCTTTTTAAAAAAAAAATAGATCTTTTTTTGGATTATACAGAAAATTCAAATCTGTGGAAGACCATCAATAACAGTAATGGTCAACACTTACACAGTGCCCACGTGCCAGGCCCTTTTGCCCTAAGTCATGACACAAATTGGCTCATTCAATCCACACAGCACACCCATGAGGTAGGCACTATAATGTTCATTTCGTCTCAGGCACAGAAAGGTTAAGTAATTTGCCAGGGTCATATAGCTGGTAAGTGTTGGAACTGAGGCTTGAACCAGGCAGTCTGGGTCTGAATTGTGGCCTTAACCGTTATACTACTGTCTCTAGAAAATTTTCCAAAGAAATTCAGAAGAGTAAATTACATGTACCCATAAATCTATTACCAAGAGATAATGATTACTGACATTTCTACACCCACCATTTCAGTCTTTTTTTCTTTACATTGACATATAAATATATACGTACCCAAAAATATATGCATATGTGCTTATATAGGTATAAAAAATATATATACCATTATATCTATGTCATTATGTATACATATATCAATATATCTGTATCATTACCATTGATGGGGGGCCAACATTTTACACTCTGCTGTATTCCTAGCATAATACCTAGCGTGGATAATTCAGCTCTGATGAAGAGCTGATACAGCGTTTCACTGTCCTCCATTATGGAGTAATGAAAAGAGGCAATGTCAGAGAAAGGAACTGAGTCCTGAGATAATATTCTCATACCAATGATGTTGCAAACATAAAAATGCATATTACTGCTTTTAAAAGACTCCGCAGAATCTCAACAAAATTTTATATAACTTTCAGATCTTGTGGAAAAGTTACCAAAACCCAGTTGTCCTAAAATAAGAAGCAGAGCATTTCAGAGAAGAGCTTGCACTGACCCCAACCACTAACCCCAAAACATGATGAGTCTAGAAGCCAACCAAGCCCCAGGCTAGCAGCAGCAACTAGACCTAATTCACCCTGGTATTGCCAGAGCCAAGGACAGTGCCAGGCATCTCTTACATGGGATTAAACTGGCTGAGTGGGATGGGCAGCATATGCCTCAAAGTCCCTGCTTTACAACTTAATGGCTGTGTGACCTTGATCATGTCATTTCACCCATCTGAGCCTTCAATATTATCATACAAATTTGGGAGAAAAAAAAAAAAAGAAATGAGGGTCCTGGATGAGTGCTTAGCACGGAGTATATACTCAGTAACTGCTCATAGCTGGCGATATGCAGATGCCACAACCTTACTTGCTGAAAGCGAAGAGGATTTTATGTATTTACAGATGGGAGATCAAAGACTACAGCCTTCAATATGGACTACACTTCAACATATAAGAAAAGAAAATTTTTCACAGCTGGACCAATAAGCAACATCATGATAAACAGAGAAAATATTGAGGTCATCAAGGATTTCATTTTACTTGGATCCATAATCAATGTCCATGGAAGCAGTAGTCATGAAGTCAAACGACATATTGCTTTGGGCAAATCTTCTGCAAAAGACCCCTTTAAAGTGTTAAAAACCAAAGATGTCACTTCGAGGACTGAGATGCACCTGACTCAAGCCATGGTATTTTCAAAGGCCTCATATGCCTGTGAAAAAGCTGGGCAATGAATAAGGAAGACTGAAGAAGAAAAATTGAAACCTCTGAATTTTGTTGCTGGCCAAGAATATTGAAAACACCATGGACTGCCAGAAGAAATGAGCAAATTTGTCCTGGAAGAAGTACAGCTAGAATGCTCCTTAGAAGCAAGGATGGGGAGACTTTATCTCATGTACTTTGAACATGTTATCAGGAGGGACCAGTCCCTGGAGAGAGACATCATGCTTGGTAAAGTTGAGGGTTAACGAAAAAGAAGAAGACTCTCAACAAGATGGAATGACACAGTGGCTGCAAGAGTGGGCTCAAAACATAGCAATGACTGTGAGGGTGGTGCAGGACTGGGCAGTGTTTCATTCTGTTGTACACAGGGTACCTATGAGTCAGAACTGACTCAACGGCACCTAACAACAACTATAATTACTACTGCTGCCATTATTATTTAATGGTCATAAACTTGAAAACTAACATTAAGGCCTAGCAAATTAGGAAAAAAGCTTTAACATGAAAACATAATTGTTAACTTTTGAGAAATATTTCATATGAAATATATTCTTTGCCAGTTTACACAAAATACTGGGCCAAAATGACTTGATAAAGAAATTTGAAAGACAGTTCAGTGTAGTGGGAAACTAGACCAAACCCCAACTTCACCACTTACTCACTGTGTTATCCCAGGCAAGTTATTTAACATGTCTGGATCTCTACAAGCCATATGAGCTGGTACTATTAATCTTGCCTCATGAGTCTGTTGTGGGTATTAAACCCCGTTGTGGGTATTAGAGAAGATAATACACATAAAGCATTTAGCAAAGAATTGACTATTGTGATTATTTTACCACCGATCTGTCATTTTGTCCTACTATGGGGGCTTGTGTGTTGCAATGATGTTAGAAGCTATGCCACTGGTATTTCAAATACCAGCAGGGTCAACCATGATGAATAGGTTTCAGCAAAGCTTCCAGACTAAGACAAACTAGGGAGAAAGGCCTGATGATCTACTTCCAAAAATTAGCCAGTGAAAACCCTATGGAGCACAACAGAGTATTGTCTGATACAACACTGGAAGATGAGCTCTCTAGGTTGGAAGGCACTCAGAATACACAGTGGGCACACACGGACTTGACCATACCAATGACTGTGAAGATGGTGCAGGACTAGGCAGCATTTCATTCTGTTAAAGATGGGGTCACCATGAGCTGGAGCCAATTCGATGGCAATAGTAACAATGTGATTATTCCGTGTGTGTGTGTGTGTGTGTTTAAGGCAAAATCAGGAAATGGGTAGAAACATGAAACCTTGGGCTCACAGTTTGTGCCTGCATGTGGTGAACAAGGAAACCTACTCCAAAGAAAAAGAGAGACATCAAGAAAGGAAACCTACTCCAAAGAAAAAGAGAGGCGTCAAGACTCTCATTATATTATAGCACGGAGCAATCTGGAGGTGCTATCTGGCAATCCTGATAGCTACAGGCTGGCTATCTAATGACTTACAAAAACAACAAGAAAGAGGAACCATTATTTGATTTCTGAAAGTTACAGAAAATGAAAGAGACGGTTTCGGCATATATATATATGTGTGTATATATATATATATATAAAGTATTGTTACATCCCTTAAGGCAATTAGCGTAATCAGGATAGATATGGTACAGCACGCTGGCATACCTAGGAACTCCCTTTTCTAGTCTATCAAAGGATAATATATATTTTCACCTTCAGAAAGGTTAGATAATTATAAATGTATTCTCCTTACTCATAATATTTTAAGGAAGTAATTGTGGCCCATGGGAAAATGTTTAATTATTTCTGATGAACAGTGGTGGCACAGAAATAAGAGAACATGACAGGCAGAGTGTGGAAATCGCGGCCCATTTCTTAATTGTGTGGGAATCTTGTCTTTTCATCGTAGAAAAAAAAGTCCATATTGATTTTTCTCTCAATTGATTTCACAAAATTTTCAGTTTAGCAATACCAAGTCTCTCCAATTATAGCATCTTCTTGATTCCCTTGTCTAGAGGCGGCCTCAAGCCTTCATGATGGAAACCTCATACACGTTAGGGTTGGGCTTTCTACCTAGTGCCCTTTGAGGGATGTGTTACATCTACCTCTCACCACCCCTGGGCCAATATTTTTTAAAGGATAGGAAAATGGCAAGGAAATGTGGCTTTGGGATTGCAAGAAGATAGATGAAAAGAGCCATTTCTCTCTCCTTGTATGAAATGGAGGAATATTAGGCTTTGTAGGTGACCGGTTCAATGACTTCACGTTATGGATGTGGAAACGGGGGCCTAGTTGGGGACGTGGCTGGCAGGGAGCTCCGTAGCAACAGCAGGATTTAAACTGAGACCTTCTGACTCCCACTCCACTTTATTTGGGAAGGGAAAGAGAAGCACGTTGAACTGAGGAACGCTCAGATTTTGATCCTAGTACTGTATTAAGTTGTGTGACCGTGGACTAGTTACCTAACTTTTGTGAGTGGCGGCTTCCTCATGTGTTCAGTGTTCGATAGGAATACTAATACTACTTTATAAGGTTATCGTAAGGAGTAAAGGACATAATATATTTATAGGACCTATCCTTGATAAATATTCATTCCTCTCCTCCACTCTCTTCCCCCAGTACCTGTTGGGAGTGACTGCCTCAGTAAAGCTGACACGACAATTTGGGAACAGATCCTGCAGGAAGGAATGGGTCCTGGAAAATTCAACAAAGAAAGAGGCTGAAAGGGTAACTGGCAGAGGGTGAAGGACTGGCTCCATTAGGCTCTCTTCCCTATGCTGGCATCTACTGCCCACCCACCCAGCATGGCATAGAGTGGCTAAGAGCAATGGCTTTGGGATCAAAAAAACTTGACTTCAAACCTGCCATTTCCTAACAATGCTGTGAAGTAGGCATCATTATCCCATTTTACATATTTAGGAAACCAAGGCTCAGACAAGCTTAGGGGCCTTCCCAAGTCAGAGGTCAAATAAGAATTCTGATGAAGGTTTTACATCAAATATGCAAGACTTTGTACCAAGGAGACTTAATAAATAGAAAAATAATGCCAGGAAGGAAATGCAGTCTGCAGATACTAAGGTTCTATCACCTGGGTTCAAATCCCAGTTCCTCTATTTCTCAGCTTGATGGTCCCCAGTGAGTGACTTGGTGTCTCTATTTCTGTACTTGTGAAAAAAGGATGATCATAGACAGCTTGCTGATAGGATTGTTATGGGATTAAATGAGTTAATACGCATGTAAAAATAGCATTGGGGTGGTGTCTGACCTCCAACCCCACAAGGAGGAAGGAGAACCAAGATCTACAGTGCAAGGCTGACTCCCATGAGGTGGAGGCCAGACAAGCTTCATCTCTCCGCCATCTTTACCAGCTCGGACACCAATCATCCCTTCTGTAGCACTCTCTGCTTCTCTACTGGGTTCGATAATTCATTGCAATGACCACACAGAACTCACAGACCGTACTCAAGATTGTGGGCGTTATCAGGGAAGTAACAGTTAAAATTCAGGCTCAGGGCTATTCAAGGATACAGTTCTTCCATCAAGACATGCTCTTCCAGCTATGCTCGCTGGCATACCTCTCCCTGGCCCTAGGCCTCTCCCCAAAGGCACTCAGCTTTCTCTCTTGTGGGCTGGGAAACCTACCAAGCCATCTCTAGCTGCCAGTTCTTTCCTGCCACCACTTCTCATTGTCTTCAGGGTTATAGCTCCCCCTTCCCCCCTGCTGCTGGCTGTTTTTCCTTGGTAGGATCCTCCTCTCTGCTCTGGAATTGGCTGTCTTTTTAAGGCAAAACTGACCAGTCCCCTTGGTGGGCCACAATTACCCTCTCACACAGTCCCACCCAATCACCTGGGGGGAGTTACAAGACCATGGCTAGAAAGGCCACACAAAAGTAATCAATTATACTGCAACACATAAAGAGCTTAGAATATACAACCAGCTGATCTTTTCTATTCCTGGCATGTACCTACATTTTTTTTTTTTAGTGTGTACTAACTCAGGAAACAAACACAAAAATCTTTCCTACCTTTCCTATTCCTTGCCATTTGGGGATAGGATGGGGTGGGATTGGTTTGTTCTAGAAACTGGAAATGATGGTACAGGTTTGTTTTTTTTTTAACCTAAACAACATTGTTTTATTCACTCATATTATCCCCAATACATGTGGAAAAATCAACTTTTTTTTAAACTAGATTTCCCTGCTTGTGAGAGAGATTCAGAGACACCAGCAGTTTCTTGCAAACGTGTGAATTTTATTCTTTTGTGAAGTCTCGAAAAGAAAGTACATGATTAAAAAAAAAAAGATATTTTCCTCAAGAAATAGAAGCTGTTTTCTAATTTCATCTATGTGTGAAGTGCATGTGTTCTAAACCAACAGGGATGAGAACTGCTTCTGGATGCTGGAGGCAAGACGGAAAGTGTATGGCTGATTCCTTTGTTAAACGTGGAAGTCCTTAGAAAATTTTCTCATTTTGTTCTATCTGGGAAATACGTCTGTGAGGAACCTAAGGAGTGAGTATACCTGTTTTATAAACTACTAAATAATTAGGGTAGACAGAGGTTTAGCAAAATAAAGGTGAAAGCAGTTGAAGATATCTTAGGTATTATTGGATTCAGCTGTGCACTCCCATCAACCCTCGTTCCCTAACCCCAGACTACACACATCACTACCACCATCACCACCAGAGAGGAAACCAAGGTCCATAAAAAGGCAATGAGATGACAATTTGTACAAAGCCACCCAAGGAGTGAGTGGCAGGTAAAGAAGTTTCTTCAGGACCCTCATAATATCATCTTCAATCTACCTACCTGGCTGCAGTTACCAGGGCATTTGCTTTGACGCCTTCTGGCTGAGCCAGGTCCGAGTTAGGCTACTAGAGAGAGAATTGCAGGGGTCATTCTGAGGACACACCTGTTTGTCTTTCCTAAATGAAGAAATGTAAATCAACCCATTCCTCACAAGTTTTCAGACCTTTGTCTTTCTGACCAACCAGGGTCAGCATTTAGTCTCCAGCACTGCCACATGGGAGAGGACAGTATCATTGCCATGTAACAGATCTCCTAACTAATATGACTTCCTTCAGGAGGCCTCCCCTGAGTTCCCAGGTCAGCCTATCTTATTTGCCCATAGCAGACAGTACACCTCAGTGCGTTTGAAATTACTTGTGCTCCTTTTGCTTGCTAGATTACAAATTCCAAGTTTTGTCTTTCCCAGTTCATGGCCATATTCTTTGAACCTAGAACAGAGGCTGGTACATTTTGAGTGCTTAATAAATACTTCTGGACTACATAACTGGCAATAAAATAAACAGTTTATGGAGCTGGAAACTTACAAAGCACTTTTTACATATCTTGACTAATTTTATTCTCACACTATTCATATAAAGGAAAATTATTACTCTAATTTTTTACCAGTGAAGGAAACTGAGACTTCAAGAGATTAAGCTACTTAGGAGGAAGGCTGAGACTTGGATTCAAGGCTAAGCCTGGCTAGCCCAGCTCTCTTGCTACACCATTATATGGCCTTCCTCCTCGATGTTTCATTGTTAGCTACCATGGAGTCAGCCTCAGGCCCACGGATACACCATGCACAACGGAATGAAATGCTGCCCAGTCCTGCACCATCCTCATGATGGGCTGCAGATTGGATCATTGTGATCCATAGGGTTTTCACTGGGTGATTTTTGGAAATAGATCACCAGGCCTTTCTTCCTAGTTGGTCTTAGTCTAGAAGCTCTGCTGAAGCTAGTTCAGCATCAGAGCAACATGCAAGCCTCCACTCACAGACGAGCAGTGTCTGTGAATGAGGTGCACTGGTAAGGTATAACCCAGGTCTCTTGAACAGAAGGCAAGAATTCTACTGCTGAAGCACTATTGGCCTCACCCTTGATCTTTATATTCTCTTTATATTCTCCTAACCCCAAAGATAAACTTAGAATCACCAGCACCTTCCATCCCCCAGACCTGCTGTGGGATCCCAATTAATAACTGCCAAAAGCATCTGGTATTGTTCTGAGGAGCTGGGAAATCAATGTGTTCATTAGCAAGCTCCCCCTCCCAGCAATCAGCAAGGAAGACGAGGTGCTGGGGCCTGTTCTCTGTATTTCTCTTCAACCATCTGTGACCAAAAACGTTCTTTGAAATTCACCCTTCCTCGACTCTCACAATTATAATTTCATCTCCTTTTTATCTCCCACACTAATAATCATCCCCCTCAAATGAAATCCCCACAACCTCATCCCACCCTGATGGTCTGCTCATCTTTCCCAGGTCCTTCCCTATCAGCAGGAAAGAGGTCTAGATAAGGTAGGTGGCTTTAGGTCTCAATTTTTGTTTAAAAGGGAAGTAGACTTTTTTCCCCAGTGCCTCTCGGTCTGTCAGGCACTGTATTCATGGCTTGTTAGTTCAGACACTCCAAAAAGTAGGCAGATGATGTAAGTAAGCTTCAGACAGAGGCTAAATCTGAGCCTGTAGCTACCCCTGGACCTCTGTTCAGAGCCAACCCTATTCCCTGGGAAGTAAGCTGATAGGCCAGGGGCCAGACTAAGATAAATCCCAAATGATGTGAGTTTTGGTACCCCACTGTATATTCTGAACCTGGTCTGTATAGGCCCAACCCACCAGGGCTAGTAAAAATTTTTTATTTTGAAAAATTTTAACCCTATTACGAAGTTACAATTATAGTTCAATGATTACCTGAATACCCTCTACCTAGATTAATCAACTGTTAACATTTTGCCACATGTCTATTATCTTTTTCTCTATAACTTTAAAAAAAAAAAAATATTTTCTGAAATCATTTGAGAGTAACTTGGCAACTCTTTAGCATGCATCTTCTGAGGACAAAAGCGTTTTTCTGCATAACCACAATACCGTGATCTCACTCAGGGCATTAGAGAACTAGTCTCTAATACACAGTCCTTATTCATACGGCCCAATAATGGCCTTTGAGCATTTCTTTCCCAGCTAGGATCCAATCAAGGATCATGTATTGCACTTAATTGTCATTTCTTGTTAGACTTTAATATGAAACTTGTCCCCAAACTTTCCCCCCATGACATTGATTTTTTTTTTTTTTTTTAATAAGCCAGTTGTTTTGTGGAATGGTCCTCAATTTGAGAATTTGTGGCACACGATTCCAATTAGTTCCATCATTGGTAATGTTAAATTTGATCATTGGGTTAATCTGGTATCCACCAGATTTCTTCATTGTAAAGATATCTTTTCCCTTTTTAATTAATCAGTGATCTGTGTGATGCTATTTGAGACTGCACAAATATCCTCCTTCCCAAACGACTCCTAATACAATAGCCTAAGCATCCATTGATAATACTCGAGTAAATCAATTACTATTATTATAACGGTGGTTGTAAAATAGTAGTTTTCTAATTCTATCCTTCTTCATGCATTAGTTGGTTTCTTCTACAAAAAGAGCTTTCTCTCTCCCCTTCCAATTTTTCGTATCATTCTAGGCTCGTGACTTATTGTATTATATTATTTAACATGTTATGATCCATTGCTGTTATTCTTCTTTTTGTTGCTTTAACTGAGTATCTCAAAGGAGAAAAGGTTAAGTCTTCTGAGTTCCCTTCCAGTCTCTTTCTCCCCAAGCTCACCCATGGAGGACTTCACTTCCTAACCACTCCTATTTACCATGCTGACTTCATTTCTGATGTGGTCACCTGGGAAGTCACACTCAGGAATCAGGAACAGGACCTGATCATCATTGTCCATTTCCACGTTAGTCTCCACACTAGATTGTGAGCTCTCAGAAAGATGGGGTTACATCTCCCACATAACTGTATCCTCAGCAACTGGCAGGTGCTCACTGGTTGCTGTGGGGTACAGCTCAGGAAAGACGGCTTCAATCAAGCACGAAGTGGCAACTGAAAATCTCGAAAGTCTTTATCAGAGGACGTGGAAGGAAAACTATTAGAATGTGCCAGGGCCCTGAAAAGCTTATAAAAGAGCAACCATATTAGCTTGAACTTTTACATGAGGTAAAAATAAACTTATGTTTTTAAATCACCATTATATTTGGGTCTGTCACAGGCAGCTGAACTTACATCCTAGTTAAATCCATCACTGTGTGTACTTTATGCTCCAGTCGTGCTATTTCTGGTTCCCAATGCTTTGCAAATTACCTGGGAATCTTCTTAAAATGCAAATGCTGATTCAGTGGATCTGGGCTGGAAACTGAGATTCCCCATGTCTAACAAGCTCCCAGGTGAAGCCAAGGCTGCTGGTCCCAGGACACACCTCACTTTTAATAGCAAGGCACTATGGATGTGGTTTCATGTCTCCATGCTTTCGTAAATGCTGTTCCCTCTCCCTTGAATCCATGCCTCTCCTTGCATATGTGGAAAATTCCTATTTATTCTCCAATATCTTGATCAAACACCACCTCCTTTGTTCATTCACCAGCTGTTTTCTGAGCAGCTACTAAGGGCTAGGAAACCCTGGTGGCATAGTGGTTAAATGCTATGGCTGCCAGCCATAGGTCAGCAGTTCAAATCCACCAGGTGCTCCTTGGAAACTCTATGGGGAGGGGGGGCAGTTCTACTCTGTCCTATAGGGTCGCTATGAGTTGGAATCAATTTGACAGCAATGGGTTTGGTTTGGTCTTTTGGTACAATGGCCCATTACTGGTCTAGGTCCTGGGATCCATGGCTGTATGAGTGAGGTCTGTGATATCAGAAATCACACATTCTAGTAGAGAGAAATAGGTCATAAAATAAGTAAACAAATGAAACAACTAGATAACTGAAAAGTATGGCAAGTATCATCAAAAACAAAGAGGGAGAGTGGTTAGATCAAGGCCATTCCTTTAGGTACATAGTCAGGGAGAGCCTTTTAGAAAAAAAAAAAGAGAGGGGAGTAATTGAGCTGAATTTGAAAGAAGAGAAGAAACCAGTCTTGAGAACAGCTGGAGGGAGAAGCACATTCCCATCAGAGGGAAGAAAGGACTTGGAACATGAAAGGACCCAAAAAAAGCCAGTGTAGCTTAAGGATTTTCTATGATGCTGAACAGGTTTAAGCAGAGCATCCAGACTGAGACAGACTAGAAAGAAAGGCCTGATGATCTACTTCTGAAAATCGGCCGGTGAAAACCCTCTGGATCACAAAGGTCAGATCCGCAACTGATCGTGGGATGGTGCAGGACTGGGAAACATTTCCTTCCGTTGTGCATGGGTTGCCATGCGTCGAGGTCTGACTCAGCAGCAGCTAACAACAGCAGCAGCTGCAGGAGAGTGAATGATGGGGAGAGAGCGATGGTTGGAGATGGAAGACAGAGTCAAGAGCTAGATAGTGTAGGACACTTTCACCATGGTAATGTGTCAGAATTTCATTATATGCAAAATGGGAAGCCACTGGAGAGTTTCAAGCACAGGAATGACAGGATTTGATTTACGTCTTTAAATAATCACTCTGGCTGCTCTGTGAAGAATGTGTGGTAATAACAGGTAATGATAATTGTTAACATTTATTGATTGTGCTTATTATGTGCCACGCATTGCTCTGAGTTCTATGTAATGTTAACTCATTTCGTGCTCATGATATCCATATGAAGTAGGTATTATTATTATTCCCATTTTATAGATGAGACGACTGAGACAAAAGAAACCTTGAGAAACTTGTCCAAGTCATATAGCTAGTTGGAGCCAAGATTTGAACTCAGGCATTCTAGCTCTAGAGTCCTTGCACTAAACCACTCTGTTCTACTATAAGAGAAAGCATGGAAGCATGGAAGCTCATTGGGAGGGAATTGCAGTATTCTAGGTAAGGGATGTGCTCCTTAGAAGCAAGGATAGTGAGACTATGTCTCACATATCTTGGACATGCTATCAGGAGGAATCAGTCCCTAGAGAAGGACATCATGCTTGGTAGAGGGTCAGCAAAAAAGAGGAAGACCCTGAATGAGACGAATTGACACAGTGGCTGCAACAATGGGCTCAAGCGTGACAACAACTGTGACAGTGGTACAGGACCACGGGCAGTGTTTCCTTCTGTTGTACATAGGGTCACTATGAGTTGGAACTCATTCGATGGCACCTAACAACAACAGGCTAGGGATATTGTTGGCTTGGCAAATTTGAGAACTAAATGAGTGTTGCTAATGGGAGTGGAGGTTGGATGGTAAAGAGGCATCAATGATGGCTTCTAAGTGTTGAACTTCAAGCAAATTGGTGCTGTGGCTATATGCTGAGATGGGAAAAATAGGAAGATAAACAAGTCTGGTGTGAAATCAAGAGTTATGCATTAAAAATGTAAATTTTGAGATGTCTCTTTGATTCACAAACAGAAACATCAAGTAGGTGTGAGACTGGAGTTTAGGGAAGAAATCTACGTCAGAGATGCAAATTCATAAGTCACCAGCATGTTTAGGGTATTCGCCAAATTGGGAGTGAGTGTAGGTGCAGAAGAGAGGAAGGTTAAGTGTAAAACCTGGGGCTCATTAAGTTGTAGAGGTTGGGAAGAAGAGGAGAAGTCAGTAAAAGAGATTGGAAGACACTGTTCAGAGAATGAGAGGGGGAGCCAGGAGGGTGTGGAGTCCAAGACAAAAAAGTACATATAGAGAAGTGAAATGAATGTTCAAATGAGAGAAAGGCAGAGAAGAATCTATTAGATTTGGTCATATGGATGTAAACAGACCTGCTATTGCCTGAAAATATGCACTA
This sequence comes from Loxodonta africana, assembly GCF_030014295.1. Lineage (NCBI taxonomy): Eukaryota > Metazoa > Chordata > Mammalia > Proboscidea > Elephantidae > Loxodonta > Loxodonta africana. The sequence continues at coordinate 96,812,992 of NC_087344.1, forward strand.
TTCCCTTCTTCCTTACTAACTGTATCCCAATTTGGGGCACATAACTGTTTGGAATAAAGACCTTGTTTCCTGGTCTCTCTTACAGCTAAGTGTTTCTATGAAAACAGGTTCTGTAAGCAGAAGTGTTAAGAGAATCTTCTGGAAAGGATCCTTAGGGGAGCTGATTCGACAAGTAAAAGTCTCTTCTACCCTTCCTAATGCCTCAAACTGGAATGTGGTTTGGATGGTTGGAGCCTCAGCAGCCACTGTGTATGTACTAGAGTTTGCTTGGTATTGTAGATAATAATAATAGTATCAGGCCCTGTTCTAAGTATCTCACATATTTGGAACTCGTTAAGGTTCTTCTCTAGATTGAGAGCCCTGAATAGGATAACTGTGTAAGTTCCTTCTAGCTCTAAACTTCGGCAGTTCTCTTGGGTTCAATAAATATTTGCTGAATGAATAGATGTGTATGCACATATGTAATACACATTTTCTTAGTAAACATGCATATAAAAATAAATATATACAAATGTATATTTGTTAAGCAAATGGATATTGTAGGTAAAGAAATACCTAGATCTTTGGGCAACTGAAGGTTAACACACACACACACAGACATCACTATGAGATAAAAATTATTATCCTTAGTTTACATTAGGAAAATAAGGCACAGAGAGGTTAAGTAGTTTGCCCATGGTCCCATAGTTAGAACATGGCAGAACCAGTATGCAAACCAAGGTGGTATGCCTTAGCTCCTAATAACTCTGCCATACTCCCTAAGACAGTAGTTTGTGGCCATGAAGTACAATCAGGCTGCCCAACCATGTGCTTCCTTCCAGCAATGTGAATCTGCTCTGGTGCTGGGGCAGCGGGCCAGGCAGCTGCACTCCCCAGAACTGTGGTCTGGGCAGCCCCGTCAGATGAAGGGGAAAGAGGAAACTGCTGAGGTGTGTTACTAGAGAGTGATTATCTGATGGGCCATAAAATCTGATTGAAGACTGGGGAAGAAGGGTTCTTCTTCTTCTCTAGATTGAGAGCCCTGAATAAAATGACTGTGTCAGTCCCTTCCAGCTCTAAACTTCTGCAGCTCTCTGGGGCTCAATAAATATTTGCTGAATGAATAAATGATAGATGCGTATGCACATATGTAATAACATTTTCTTAGTAAACATGCATATAAAAATAAGTATATGATATACAAATGTATATTTGCTAAACAAATGGATACTGTAGGCAAAGAAAGTACCTCGCTCTTTGGGAACCTGAAGGTAAACGCACACAAACACATCACTAACGTTATTTTATATCACATGCAAATAAAGGGAAAGCACAACTGTTCCAAGTCATTGAAAATTCAGTGTCCAGATAATTGAGGCTTTGCTGCGTGTCTTAGAATGCTTTTTCAGTACACAGGCAGGGCCCTCCATACTCTCAGGGCTGCCACACAAAACCAAGCCCATTGCTGGCAAGTAGTGACTCTATAGGACAGAGCCGAATGGCCTCATAGGGTTTCCAAGGCTGTAATCCTTACAGAAGCAAACTGCCACATCTTTTTCCAGTAGAGCAGTTTGGTGGGTTTGAATGGCTGAGCTTTCGGTTGGCTGCTGAGCGCTTTAACGACTGCACCACTAGGGCTCCTTCAGGACTGCTACACTGAACACTACTGTGTGCAGCCCATATGTGGGAGGCTGCACATAGCAGAGATACTTGGTGGCCACAACTCATCCACGTCTTCCTCACACATCCGTGCCAAAAATGTGGGAGATGGGTGGTGAAAAGAGAATTTACCATGGGGTAATCAGAAACCATTAGGTCTACTGACCCGACTAAAAAGGCACTTCAGGATCTATATGAAATTACACTGAAATTCACTAGCATACAGGCACTCATGTGCCAGGTGTGTTACATATTTTAACCTAATTATAGTATTTAATAATTGCTCCTACCACCTGTCGGTTTGTCTTACTGTGGTAGCTTTCATGTAGCTGTGATGCTGGAAGCGATGTCACCAGTATTTCAAATACCAGTAGGGTCATTCATGGTGGACAGGATTCAGCAGAGTTTCTAGACTAAGACTAGGAAGAAAGGTCTGGCCATCTGCTTTGAAAAATCAGTCAATGAAAACCTTATGGATCACAACAGAACTTTGATGTAGCAACGGAGGATGAGGCCCCTGGGTTGGAAGGCACTCAAAATACACAGTGGCCACAACAATGGACTCGAGCATAACAATGATCGTGAAGATGGTATGGGACCAGGCAAACTTTTGTTCTGTTATACAAGGTCACCAGGAGTCAGAGTCAACTCTGTCACAACTAACAGTAATAATATTTGCTCACACTTACATACAGTGATTCTATACCAAGCTTATACTGAGCATTGTATGTGCATTATCTCATTTAAATCTCTCAAGGACCCTAAGAAACAGAGGCTTTTTCTAGTCCCATTGTACTAATTTGAAAGCTAAGGCTTAGCGAGGTTAGTTAATTCCCTGCCCCAGGTTACAACTACTAGTGGCAGTGCCAGTAGCAGGAGTTCAGTCTTTGTGTGATCCAAGCCCTCTATTCCTCCCACCATCTGTTGGCATGCAGCTCACAGGTATAAGAGTATTGTTTTCTCTTTCCTTTTACAGAGTTGCCTTCACAATTTCTTAAGACTTTTCTCCTGGTGGCACAGTGGTTAAGAGCTCGGCTGCTAACCAAAAGGTTGGCAGTTCGAATCCACCAGCTGCTCCTTAGAAGCCCTGTGGGGCAGTTCTGCTCTGTTTTATAGGATCGCTATGAGTCAGAATCAACTTGATGGCAATGTTTTTTGTTTTTTTTCTGTCCTGGAAGACCAGTGTCCAAATTCTCAGACCCTAGTCTTTGAGCCCCCTGCTCTGAGGACTCTCTCTCAAAGACCTCCATCCCCTTGCCTTTGGCTATAAGGCCTGAATGGGGTACTCATCCTTATACCCATATATTAGCTAAACCCATTAACCTGACATGATTCCACTGACACCCTTTTCAACAAGCAGCCCAACAGCTGATTTAACCAATATAGATTTATTGCTTAACGCTAGCGAGTAGGGCGCCAGGGAAGGAGGGAGAGCACCAGCAACCCTCCTTCCGCGTCCTGACTGGGCAGCCAGCTATCCTCTCCTCCAGCAATTACTGACACAAATCAGCAGCTTAGTGTAGATCTGAGTGAAGATACTGACACAGGTGCAATCCCTGCCTCCCATATGCTCAGCACAGTCAGTCCTTTGGAAAGGCTCTTGTCAAGGGCCTGTCTGGGAAGAACTTGGAAGCTCAGAAACCAAGCAAATTGGGAGAGGTGGAAGGAGGTCTATAAAGTGGCCTTGTAACCAGGGTCCATTCTGTTTCCCACTCCCAGCTCTAGTCTGCCTGCTGTTTCCCTCAGCTGAGCACTGGGCTTCCATCACAAACAGCTCTCATTGCAGGCACTCAGCTGGCTGCAAATCATGGAGGCATATGGCTCAGATTCATGAAGCCAAGTCATTAGCCCTCTGACCCAATTATATGGATTATCACAAAGAACAAAGCAATTGGGATTCAGCCATCGCATTGTGCTTCATTTCAGGGTAGTGTTTTGGGAATCAGAGCTATTTTCTAGTTGTTCATACATGCCTAATTTATATGGTATAGAGGGGAGGCATTTCCAAATTTAGAAAACACAGTTGATGAGAGAGAAAAAGGTTTCTTAAGGGTAGAGGGCAGATGTTTCTTAAATGGAGGCAGCTGAAATAGGAACAAACTGTCACAGTTAGCAGTCAAGGGTCATGGGTTCTAGTCTTGGTTTCTGGTTCCAATGTGCTACCATGCTGTGTGACCTTGGGCAAGTCACATTTCTACTCTGAGACTCAGTGGCCATCTTTATAAAGTGAGGAGTTACCTTAATGATCTGTAAGGTCTCTTCCAAAACATCCACTCTCAGTTGATCACGCCCCAGGGTCGCGTCATGATGGAAAACACAGTGAACTACTTTCATAAAGTAAGAGTAATTTCTAAATTGAGGCATATTTTTATGGCAAATTTTCAGCACAGGAGAATCATGAACATGTTTTCTCTGCTTTATTTTTAACGTGAAGTTGAACTAGGACAAAAATCAGATACCCCTGAATCTAAAACGTGAACAAAATCAATTATATGACTTTGTATCCTTTGGTTAGACAGACAATTTAACAAAAAAGAAATCATGAAATCATGATTGCCCACTGACGCTATCTACTGGGTAATAAATGCTGTGTCATTTAATAAAAAATACTGCAAAGGAAAAAAATAATATTGCAGGTTTAGTATCTTAATTATGTAGATTTTATATTCAATGAACTCTTGCCAAAATAAATTGCGTATATTATCTAAAAAGCAAATGTTAATTAAAACTGTATCTTGATAGCGTGCTTGGTTCACAAGACATTCTGAGCATATGAGATTATATGACACACATTAGCTACAATCAACTCAGACTGAAGGTTTGGGTCATTTCAGTGATTCATGGAAACCAGACAGCGTTGGCTGGTACTGGCGTCTGACAGCAGTGCCTCACATATCTCTACAGAAGATGCAGCTTGATCCCAGCTTATTTTTCCAGATGAGCTTAGTGTTTCTGCCTGCTCCAGAGTCTCATAAATAGGACAGCTGACTTGAGTTCCCATTAATTAGCTGTTTAACACAAAGCTACCCAGTGATTGCTGCATCCAGGGGGACGATAATAAAATCTCCAGCAAGGAAATGAGATTGGGGTACAGATACAGAGAATTGGAGGGTACCATATTCATCACTTGTCTCTTTCCCTCTGCTACCCTGAGCTTGGATGTCCCCAACATCAGACCATCATCCATTCTCCCTGATAGGTGTGTAATTGCATTCTTGAGCCACAGTATCTGTTGTTTTTTTTTTAAACATCTTCGCTGCTGAGCACTGTATACAAAGAGCAAGATCCAAATGCTGAAGAATTGATTCTTTTACTCTCTCCAAGAGGCACTGTTCCAAAGCTGGTTTAATTATAGGTGTTTAGACGTACTGAGATGAACACCTTGGGAACAACTGTTACACAGCACTGCTCTGGAAAGCTTGTACTTTCTTTTCTATTTTTTTTTTTCTTCACTTTCAATTTTAACAAACACTCAACTGTGTGCTGCATGTAACTGATCTGTAATCAACGAAATACTAAAATGCCAAGTGTTAGAAAAAGGTCAGGGGAGGGCTTTCAGGCAGGAGCCTGGAGCCACATCGTGGCCTTGAATGGCAAGGCTGCCATTTCTATTGGACTTCCAGGGTCAGTTAGCTTCTGAGACACTACCAACACACTCTAATAGAAGCTCAGGTATATTCACCAAGCCATTTTCCACTGGCCTGTAAGCAACATTGAAGAACAGCCTTTAAATGTTGGCCTACATTCTACCAAAACCCTTTGCTGTCAAGTGGATTCCGACTCATAGCGACCCCATGTGTTACAGAGGAGAACTGAACTCCATAGGGTTTTCTTGGCTGTAATCTTTATGAAAGCAGATCACCAGGGTTTTCTTCCATAACTCCTCTGGGTGAGTGTGAATAGCCAACCTTTTGGTTAGTAGTCAAGTGCAAACCATTTTTGCACCACACAGAGACCTGGCCTACATTATGGAAGTTTCTAAAGAAGTAGCAGCTATAGAGGCCAACAGGCCTAGGTATGGATCTCATCATTACTACTTAGGAGGTGTGTGATGGTCAGTCACCTTACCCCTTTGAGCTCCAGTCTAACGGGTAAATAGGAGAGATAATGCCAATATCATCAGTCAGAACAAGGCCAGGGGCCAACTGTGGAACAGACCATCAATTGCTCATATGCGAGTTCAATCTGAAACTGAAGAAAATCAGAGCAAGTCCACGAGAGCCAAAATATGACCTTGAGTATATCCCACCTGAATTTAGAGACCATCTGAAGAATAGATTTGACACACTGAACACTGGTAACCGAAGACCGGACGAGTTGTGGAATGACACCAAGGACATCATACACGAAGAAAGCAAGAGGTCATTGAAAATACAGGAAAGAAAGAAAAGACCAAGATGGATGTCGGAAGAGACTCTGAAACTTGCTCTCGAACATCGAGCAGCTAAAGCAAAAGGAAGAATTGATGAAGTGAAAACTGAACAGAAGATTTCAAAGGGCATCTCAAGAAGACAAAGTAAGATATTATAATGACATGTGCAAAGAGTTGGAAATGGAAAACCAAAAGGGAAGAACATGCTCGGTGTTTCTCAAGCTGAAAGAACTGAAGAAAAAATTCAAGCCTTGAGTTGCAACAGTGAAGGATTCTATGGGGAAAATATTAAATGATGCAGGAAGCATCAAAAGAAGATGGGAGGAATACACAGAGTCATTATACCAAAAAGAATTAGTTGATGTTCAACCATTTCAAGAAGTAGCATATGATCAGGAACCGATGGTACTGAAGGAAGAAGTCCAAGCTGCTCTGAAGGCACTGGCGAAAAACAAGGTTCCAGGAATTGATGGACTATCAATTGAGATGTTTCAACAAACAGATGCAGTGCTGGGGATGCTCACTCGTCTATGCCAAGAAATATGCAAGATAGCTTCCTGGCCAATTGGCTGGAAGAGATCCATATTTATGCCTATTCCCAAGAAAGATGATCCAAACGAATGTGGAAATTATAGAACAATATCATTAATATCACACACAAGCAAAATTTTGCTGAAGATCATTCAAAAATGGCTGCAGCACTAGAATACCAGAAGGATGTTTACCTGTGTTTTATTGACTATGCAAAGGCATTCGACTGTGTGGATCATAACAAATTATGGATAACATTGGGAAAAATGGGAATTCCAGAACACTTAATTGTGCTCATGAGGAACCTTTACATAGATCAAGAGGCAGTTGTTCCCACAGAACAAGGGATACTGATCGGTTTAAAGTTAGGAAAGGTGTACGCCAGGGTTGTATTCTTTCACCATACCGATTCAATCTGTATGCTGAACAAATAATACCAGAAGCTGGACTATATGAAGAAGAACAGGGCATTAGGATTGGAGAAAGACTCATCAACAACCTGCGTTATGCAGATGACACAACCTTGCTTGCTGAAAGTGAAGAGGACTTGAAGCACTTACTAATGAAGATCGAAGACCACAGCCTTCAGTATGCACCTCAACATAAAGAAAACAAAAATCCTTACAACTGGACCAATGAGCAACATCATGATAAATGGAGAAAAGATTGAAATTGTCAAGGATTTCATTTTACTTGGATCCACAATCAACAGCCATGGAAGCAGCAGTCAAGATATCAAAAGACGCATTGCATTGGGTAAATCTGCTGCAAAGGACCTCTTTTAAGTGTTGAAGAGCAAAGACGTCACTTTGAAGACTAAGGTGCGCCTGGCCCAAGCTATGGTGTTTTCAATCGAATCATATGCATGTGAAAACTGGACAATGAAATAAGGAAGACCGAAGAAGAATTGATGCCTTTGAATTGTGGTGTTGGGAAGAACATTGAATATGCCACGGACTGCCAGAAGAACAAATAAATCTGTCTTGGAAGAAGTACAACCAGAATGCTCCTTAGAAGCAAGGATGGAGAGACTGCACCTTACATACTTTGGACATGTTATCAGGAGGGATCAGTCTCTGGAGAATGACATCATGCTTGGCAAAGTACAGGGTCAGTGGAAAAGAGGAAGACCCTCAACGAGATGGATTGACACAGTGGCTGCAACAATGGGCTCATGTATAACAACAAGTGTAAGGATGGCACAGAACTGGGCAGTGTTTCATGCTGTTGTGCATAGGGTTGCTATGAGGTGGAACCAACTCGACGGCAGCTAACAACAACAACAAGCTTCCTACTTCTATTTTTTGCCAGCAACCTTCCAGTAGCCATGGACATCTACTACCTCTGGCATCTTTTAGGGGTTTCAATCTATATAATGCAAAACCTCTTCCTTGATCCCAGGGACAGAGCTCAGCATCTCCTCCACAATCTCAGGGCCAGCCAAATGGCGCCCCCTTGGATCGAGGCCCAGTGAGGAGGTGTTTCCTCAGCATGCTCAGCTCCAGTCAGTGGCACCCTCAGCAGTCCAGCACTGCAGCCTAGTGTCTTCTTCTCTCTGATCCCAACACCATCCTGGGTGGCCCCTTCTCGTTGATTCCAGCGCTGGTTGGCCAGCATCCCTAGCCCCTTGGCAGTGCATGGTACTCCCCACAGCTTAGCAGGAGGGAACCACTGGGCTCTGGAAATGCAGAAGCTTTCCTTCTGTTTACACAGCCCTACCTAAGGTTGGCAGTTGCATCCAATTTAATCTCTGACTGACTTCACCTTTACTTTTTGTCAGGGCTTTGATCCAGTTTGCTCCACTTTGACCTCCTGCTGAGAATTTGCATTTCCACCCCAGGTATACTGAACCAGAATCTACATTTTAACAAATCCCCAGATGATTCTTACGAATCCTCAGGTGATCCTTATGTGTACATAAGAATCATCTAGAGATCTCATTAAAAGATAGACACCGATTTAGTATACCTGGGGTGCAAATGCAAATTCTCAGCAGGAAGTCGAACCAGAACAAACTGGTTCAAAGCCCTGCTATGTGTATTTACTAATCTCTGGCTGATTTCACCCTTCCTTCTTGTTCTTCCAGGCCTTCAAGCTATTTTACAACTAATTCCCTGTATTATATCCTCTTTGTGTGAAACACGAAATGCGGTTTGTCTTTTCTCAACTGGATCCTGACTGATATTGTCCACACATTTGAACATGGACATTAAACCTGAGGGGCAAAGGGAGATTAAGAAGGTTGTTTTAAAAGTTAATACCCTTTAATCCAATAATTCTACTTCTGCAAATCTAGTCTAAGGAAATAAACTAAAATATTAAAGTCATGTTGGCTGAATTCTGTTCTTCCTTTAAGATTCACTTGAATGTTACCTCCTCATAGAGGCTTTTCTGGCTGCCAAATATAAATTATTTGCTTCTGTTATACTTCCTCCAAATGAGGCATTAGTGGTTCAGTGGTAGAATTCTCACCTTCCATGAGGGAGATCTGGGTTAAATTCCCAGCCAATGAATCTCAAGCATAGCCACCACCCACTGGTCAGTGGATGCTTGGGTGCTGCCACGATGCTGAAAAGGTTTCAGCAGAGCTTCTAGGCTAAGACAGGCTAGGAAGAAAAGCCTGGCAACCTACTTCTGAAAATCAGCTAATGAAACCTTACGGAACACAATGGCAATATCGGCAACTGACCATGGGGATAGTGCAGGACTGGGCAGTGTTTTGTTCTGTTGTGCATAGGATCGCCATGATTTGGGCCAACTTGACCACAGCTAACAATAACAACATTTCCTCAGATCACTCTGAACTTTTATACCACTCATCACAATTTTCAATAATCTAATTTAGTGATTCTCTATTTTTCTCTGCATTAGGCACAATCTCAAAAAGAGCAGAAAGTGGGTTTGTGTTCTCATTGATCTTTCTAGCATCAGGGAACGGGATTATTTTATGTAGGTTCTCAAAAAATGTCTGTTGAATAAATAAACGAACGCCCAAAGACGCTCACTGTCGAAACAAATCACTAACTTCATTTGGAAGGGCAAGAGGCCCCAGATAAGCATTACTGAAGAAGAAGAACAAAGAGGAAGGCCTCACTCTACCTGATTTTAGAATCTACTATACCGCCACAGTAGTCAAAACAGCCTAGTGCTAGTACAACAACAGATAACTAGACCAATGGAACAGAATTGAGAAACCAGACAAAAATCCATCCACATATGAGCAGTCGGTATTTGACAAAGGCCCCAAATCAGTTAAATGGGGAAAAGACAGTCTTTTTAACAAAAGGTGCTGGCATAACTGGATATCCATCTGCAAAAAAAATGAAACAAGACCCACACCTCACACCATGCATAAAAACGAGTTCAAAATAGATCAAAGACCTAAATATAAAATCTAAAACAACAAAGATGCTCACTGTGGCATTATTTATACTAATGAAAAACTATAAACAACCTACATATCCGATATGATAGAAATGGGTAAGGACATGAAAAATCCACTCAATGAAACAGCCAAAACCAAAACCCACTGCCGTGGAGTCAATTCCGACTCATAGCAACCCTATACGACACAGTAGAACCGCACCATAGAGTTTCCAAGGAGTGCCTGGTAGATTTGAATTGCCGACCTCTTGGTTAGCAGCTGTAGCACTTAACCACTACGCCAACAGGGTTTCCAATGGAACAGCAGAAATACGATATTTAGCCTGACACAAATGTTTCTCAAAGCATGGTCTATGAACCAACTGCCTCAAAATCGTCTGGAATGTTTGTTAAAATGCAGGTTCCCACGTACCACCAAAGCATCTTCATAAGTCCTTCAGGTGATTTTTATGCACCTGAACTCTACGGAATCCTTAGTACTCATGCAATTTAAAAAGATTTTTTCAATAACTTGAATGTATTTTCCATGTTGGTTGGGCAAGACAAAAACAAAACCACTAAGCAAATAAGCAAATAACCACAGAATTAAATTAAATAAATTGCCAGATAAGAAGACAGACGTACATAGGGAGGTACACAGACAGATACACAAAAAATGAATGTAACTACTCTTTTTTTTTTTTAATCACACATACACACACACAAAAGACAGGAAGGAAATACACCATGTTTCTCTTCGGGGAACGGTAAAATTATTACTTTGCCTTCCTCTTTCTGATTTTCCATATTTTCTAAATTTCTGATTATAAGCATGTATTTTACAATGAAAATTTTTAAAAAATATATAAGAGAGAGAGATGGTTAGCAGAACTCCCAGGCCAGCTGCAGACCCAGCGTCAAGATTTCCGACCTCTCCTCTCCTGGTTTATCACCACTCGTCACCCATCTGGCATATGATGTGATCATCTCCTTAACTCTTACCCCAGCTGCACTAAAACCAGAGCATGGCTGCTAGTAAGCCATTGAAATTTCATACTTAAGACATCAAAGCTGGCAGGCTTGCTTTCAATTTCCCCCCAGCTCATCTTCTTAGGAGAAAAAATTCTTGAAAGCACTTGATCCCTTGAAGTTATTGGGCACCACATTTAGGCAAAGCTCTGCTCAGGAGAGAGACACAAAGTGGGAGAGAGCCCACGCACAGTATCTTAAGGGCTTGGGCATGTGTGTGACGTGGCAGGAAAAAAGAAACTGAGAAGCCAATGAGTTCAAAGCCCTGTGAGTACAATTCTCGACAGACTGTACAATTATTGTCATGCTGGAAAGAGGGAAGATGGCAAGTATGGCAGCAGTTAATCTTGAGAGGGCATCTCCTGGCAGCCGAGCCTGGAGCCTAGCATTACCCAGAAACAGCACAATGGCTTGCTGTTAGGCTGTCTCCGAGGAAAATTCTAGGTGAGCCCTTTGACACCCTTAAAATAGAGCCCAGCTTGTTGGAGACGAAGCTTCCACCCTGCTGCCAATTCTAGAGTTGGCAACTCTGCAAGACCCCAGGCCTTCTTCTTCAGTGTTCCATAAAGACAGTTGCTTTCCCAGGCAGGTGAAAGAAAATGATCCCCACTTCCTATAAAGTAAAAGGCAGAAGTACTCCCTGACAGCAAAGTCTTGGCTGTAACAGCCCAACCACCACCTCAGAGCAGGCACTTTGACAGGCACTGACAAAGCAGGAGTGCAGTCAGCAGTGGCCCAGCCCTTCTTTCACCCAGACAATGAAATTATCATAAAGAACTTGGCAGCAGCCCCTTCACTGGTCTCTTGACCCCAGTTTCCCTGCAACTTTAATCCTTTCTAACAAAAGTAAACCTTCCCAAAGCCTGATTTCATCAGCTTCAAATACCAAATGCTACAGAATCAGGGGAGGGTTTTACAGGTTGGCATTCAAATCTGTTAACATTCTAGCTCCTACTAATATTTGTAAATATATAATAACAGTAGCTAACTTGTATTAAGCATTTACTTTGTATTAAGCCATATTTTAAGTGTTTTTTAAGGATTAGTTCATTTAGTTCTCAAAACAACCTTACGAGAAAACAATAAGGAGTCCCATTTTACAGATGAGAAAACTGTGGCACAGACAGGTTACTTAAACTTAACTTGCCTAAGGTTATAGAGCTAGTAAACGGGAGAAGAGAATGTAAAGCCAGGCAGTGTGACTCCATAGCCCACACATAAACATGTGTAACCACTGTACTGTACCGCTACCCAGTTGTCTCTGGAAGGAATGGTCCCTGGTAGCCCCATCAATCTAAACACTTACCTCTAAGTGTGTCTACGATACTCTCCCTTTTCTCCCCCATGTCCTTCTCTGCCCCATAGAGTAAGCATGTGTCAGTCCCTAGATCCACTGCCCAATTTGAGGTCCCAGGGCATTCGCCAGGGTCCCTGTCCCTTCTCTGCAGTATAGGGCAGTCTTGGGTAGACGTGTTACTCATCAGGGTCCAGAGAGCCTCAGTGTTCAGCTGACTGTACTTTAGGGATGTGGGCTAGGGCTCTACTGAATTTTAACAGAGAGGAGTTCACTCCAGTGCCTCAACTGTAAAAAGGGGAGAACAGTCCTGTCCCACAAAATTGTAATGAGGGTTGGTTAAATGACAGAAAGGTCACACAGGAAGGGGTGTGGCATATTTGCATGAGCTCAGGCTTTTGAGTAAGACAGATCTCAGTTTGAATCCTGGGTCCTGCCATTTATTCTGTGACCCTGGACTTGTTACTGTGCCCCCTTGATTTTCAATTTTCTCCATTGAGAAATAGTGATAGACCACCTTCTGTTGGAGGGAGGATTAAAAGAGGAGACATTCATACCATACCCCAGTGCCCTCGAGACCATGACTGACACAAATACGCACTCAAAAACTGGCAGTTCCTTTTTGACTCCAGCACTGTGGCTTAAAAAACCAAACCAAACCTGTTGCCGTCGAGTTGACTCCAACTCAAGGTGACTTCACGTGTTATGGAATAGAACTGTTCCATAGGAGTTTCTTGGCTGTAATCTTTACAGAAGCAGATCACCAGGCCTTGCTTCCATAGTGCTGCTGGGTGAGTTCAAACTGCCAAACTTTAGGTTAGCAGCAGATCACAAACCATCTGCACCCCTCAGGTACCTGCACTGTGGTGTATGTAGGCCCTGTATTATGTGCTGGGGATGTAGAAATGAAGAGGACACTCTCCTTGCTCTCGAGGAGCTCCACAGATTACTGTAGTTTACAGAAATGTAAACAGGTGAATACAGCATCATGGGACAGGTAAACACAGGTTCCGGTGAAACATAAGAAAAGAGCCGCCAAATATCGCATAGGGGTAGGAGGCAGTCAGAGGTGCCAGACTCCTAAGGGAGGAAAGCTTGACCTAAGCTTTGAAAAATGTAGAGATGGACACTACAACCTGAGCTCCGATCCCAGCTCTGCCCCCTTGCAAGGTGGTCATGACAGAGAAACTTTACCTCTCAGAGCTTTGGCCCACATCAGAAAAAAGAGGTAAAAATGGCGTTTAACTGGCAGAATTGTTGTGAAGTTTATAGAAAAGAGTGAACAAAAGTGTTGGGATAGCTAAACTTAGGTAAGTTTAGGGACTATGCTAGATATCAGATTAGAGGAAGCCTTAATGATAACTTAAAAAAAAAAAAATCGATGAATCTCTACATGGAGCATTAGTGAGTTAGAAGAAGTCGCTGAATGTATGTACATGCACATGTGTGTGCTTGGATTTGTACTTGAATTCATTTAAGGAACCCATTCTTAATAAAGGCCTAGGGAGAGGCCAGATGAACTGACACTTCTACATCATGGTAGCCATCCTCCACCCCAGCCTAACTCAAATTTATAGAGTTCATTTTTCCTAAGTTGCTCTAAGTGCTTCAGGTATACCATCTGATCTACCTTTACGACATTTCAACGTAGTAAGAGGCAGCCAGCATTACTTTCATTTATCACTGTGGTTATTAAGGCAGACAGCTAAGTTAGCTTAAGTACATGGAATCGTAGGACAGAAAGAAACCTTGAAGGTCATTTAGTTTGATCCCTACTCTAGGGCTATGGAGCCCTGGTGGTGCAGTGGTTAAGAGCTCAGCTGCTAACAAAAAGGTCGACAGTTCAAAACCACCAGCCACTCCTTAGAAACCGTATGCGGCAGTTCTAATCTGTCCTACAGGGTCACTATAAGTTACAGTCAACTTGATGGCAACGGTTTGGGTTTGGTTTGGTCCTAGAGCTATAATGCCCTCAACAGTACTCCAGTCAACGGCTTTTTCAGCTAACATCTGAATATCTCCAGGGATAGGGAGCTCACCCTGTAAGGAGTGAAATCTAAGTTTGGGCTTGGAAAAGCCTTTTTCTTACAAGGCTAAATAGAAGCTAGTCTGGGCTTTGGAGTCTAAAAGATTTGGGTTCAAATTTCAGACTCACCTTTTACTAGCTGAACAAATTATTCTCTACAAATCTCTATACCCTCATGTATAAGATTAGAATACAAAATATTTACTTCCTAGAGTTGCTTTGGTGATTAGATACAGTAAGAGATATCAAGGCGTTTTGACAAATATAAAGCACTATGCATGTATAAACTATTGTTAGTATCATTATCAACATAAAGGCATTCCCTTTGATGGGTACTATCATTCATGATTTGTTGCTGGGACTATAAATTGGCATAACCCTTTTGATGGACACAGTGGACCTACCTATCAACATTTAAACATACACACTCCTTTGGTGCTAGGAATTTATTTGACAGATTTACTAATATGTGTGTATAATGCATGTGTTCAAAGATATTATTCATCACTACATCATCAGTAACTTAAAAACACTGGGAACAACCTTAATGTCCTTCACTAGGGAATTAATTATATAAATTTTAATATGGAAATACAATGGAATGCAGTCGTATTGTTAGGAAAATGAAGTATTTCTATATGTACCGGTAGAGACTAATCTCTAGGATTATTCAGTGGAATAAGTAAACTGTAGCACAGTTTATATAGTCTGGACCACTGTATTAAAAAAGAAAGGTGAATATGATACATGCGCCCATATACACATGAGTATTCTCTGTCTGGAAAAATAAAGAAGAAATTGGTAACAGCAGTTGCGTTGTGGAAAGTAAATCAGGGGACTGATTTTTACTGTATCTATTTTTCTACTGTTTTAATTGTTTCTACCATGAAATATGCACTCCTTTTATAGCAACTCAAATAAAAGTACCATAAACATGCTGACTCCCTATCTATACTTAAAGTTCCAAGAGGGAAGAATCATACCATTCTCCTCATCTTAATAAACAATTACCACATTCCACAGGCCAATCCTCAGAATCAAGATCATCTACTCTTTCTCTCATGTCCAATTTTTAATAAATTTGGTCTACTGTACTTTTGGTGAATAGGTTTCAGCAGAGCTTCCAGGCCAAGACAGACTAGGAAGAACAACCTGGCAATCTACTTTAAAAAACTGGTCAGTTGTCATGGATTGAACTGTGTCCCCCCAAAATATCTGTTGACTTGGCTAGATCACGATTTCCAGTGTCATATGGTGTCTACCATTTTGTCATCTGATGTGATTTCCCTGTGTGTTGTAAATCTTATCGCTATGATGTAATAAGATGGATGAGTGCCAGTTATATTGATAAGATCTCAAGATTAGATAGTGTATTAAGCCAATCTCTTTTGATATATAAAAGAGAGAAGCAAGCAGAGAAACATAGGGACCTCATACTACCAAGAAAGAAGCACCAGGAACAGAGCATGTCCTTTGAACCCAGGGTTCCTGCGCAAAGAAGGCTCCTACTCCAGGGGAAGATTGGTAAGAAGGACCTTCCTCCAGAATCCACAGAGAAAGTCTTCCCCTGGAGCTGATGCCCTGAACTTGGACTTCTAGCCTACTAGGCTGTAACAAAATACACTTCTCTTTGTTAAAGCCATCCACTTGTGGTTTAGCTGTTACAGCAGCACTAGATAACTAAGACACCAGTAAAAACCTCATGAATAGCAGTGGATCACTGTCTGATATAGTGGGAGAAGATAAGCCCCTCAGGTTGGAAGGCACTCAAAATACTACTGGGGAAGAGCTGCCTCCTCAAAGTCGAGTCAACCTTAACAATGTGGATAGAGTAAAGCTCTCAGGAACTTCATTTACTGATGTGGCATGAATCAAACGAGAAGAAACAGCTGCAAACATCCTTGAATGATCAGAACATGTAATGCACAAAGTATGAAGCTAGAAAAATTGGAAGTTGACAAAAATCAAATGTGACTCATAAAGATCCATATCCCAGGCATTAGGGAGCTAAAATGGACTGGTATTGGCCATTTTGAATCAGACAATCATACAGTCTACTATGCTGGGAATGAGAAATTGAAAAGGAATGGCACTGCACTCATTTTCTTTAAGAACATTTCAAGATGTATCCTGAAGTACAATGCTGTCAGTGACTGGATAATATCCATAAGCCTACAAGGAAGACCAGTTAATACGACTATTATTCAAATTTACACACTGAACATTGAAGATTTTTACCAACTTCTGAAGTCTGAAATTGATCAAACATGCAATCAAGATGCATTGATAATTGCTGGTGATTGGCTTGTGAAAGTTGGAAACAAGAATAAAGAAAACAAAGTTGAAAATACAGCTTTGGTGACAGAAACCATGCTGGAGATCACATGATAGAGTATTGCAAGACCAACAAATTATTCGTTATAAATTCCTTCTTCCAACAACATAAATGGTGATAATACACATGGACTTCACTAGATAGAATAGACAGGAATCAAGTTGATGACATCTGTGAAAAGGCACGATGGAAAAGCTCAATATCATCAGTCAGAAGAAGACCAGGGGCCAACTGCGGAACAGACCAGTGATTGCTCATATTCAAGTTCAAGTTGAACTGAAGAAAATTGTCCATGAGACCAAAGTACAATCCTGAGTATATCCCACATGAATTCAGAGACCATCTCAAGGATAGATTTGATGCGTTGAGCACTAATAAGTGACGACCAGACGAGTTGTGGAACGACATCAAGGACATCATACACGAAGAAAGGAAAAGGTAATTAAAAAGACAAGAAAGAAAGAAAAGACCAAAATGTACATCAGAAGTGACTCTGAAACTTGCTTTTGAATACAGAGTAGCTAAAGCGGATGGAGGAAATGATGAAGTAAAAGAATTGAAGATTTCAAAGGGTGGCTCAAGAAGACAAAGTAAAGAACTACAATGTGCAAAGACCTGGAGTTAGAAAAACAAAAGGGAAGAACAGGCATTTCTCCAGCTGAAAGAACTGAAGAAAAAAATTCAAGCCTCAAGCTACAATACTGAAGGATTCTATGGACAACATATTGAACAATGCAGGAAGCATCAAAAAAAATGAGAGAAGGAATACACAAAGTTACTGTACCAAAATGAATTGGTTGACGTTCAACCACTTCAGGAGGTAGCATATAATCAAGAACATATAGTATTGAAGGAAGAATTCCAAGGTGTCAAGGAATTTGGAAGACATATACCTGGCCAACTAACTGAAAGAGATCTATATTTGTGCCCATCCCAAGGAAAGATAATCTAACAGAATGTAGAAATTATTGAACAACATCACTAATATCACACCCAAATACTATTTTGCTGACGATAATTCAAAAACTGCTGCAGAAGTACATTGATAGGAAACTTGCCAGAAATTCAGTTTGGATTCAGAAGAGGACATAAAACAAGAACTATCATGGCTGATGTCGGAAAGATTTTGGCTGAAAGCAGAGAATACCAGAAAGATGTTTAACTGTGTTTTATTGACTATGCAAAAGCATTCAACTGTGTGGATCATGAGGAATCACGGATAACATTGAGAAGAATGCAAATTCCAGAACACTTTATTGTGCTCAGGTGGAACCTGTACATAGACCAGGAAGTAGATGTTCAAACAGAACAAGGGAATACTGAGTGGTTTAAAGTCAGGAAAAGTGTGCATCAGGTTTGTATCCTTTTGCCAAACTTATTCAATCTGTATGTTCAGCAAATAATCTTAGAACCTGGACTCTATGAAGAAGAACGAGGTGTCAGAATTGGAGGAAGACTCATTAACAACTTGGGATTTGCAGAGGACACAACCTTGCTTGCAGAAAAAGAGGACTTGAAGCACTTAATGATAAAGGTCAAAGACTACAGCCTTCGGTATGCATTACACCTCAACATCAAGGAAAAAAAAAAAAAAGTACTCACAACTAGACCAGTAAGCCACATGGTGATAAATGAAGAAAATTTTGAAGTTGTCAAGGATTTCATCTTACTTGGACCCACAATCAACACCCATGGAAGTAGTAGTCAAGAAATCAAATGCTGTATTGCAATGGGCCAATCTTCTGCAAAAGACCTCTTTAAAGTATTAATAAAGCAAAAATGTCACTTTGAGGACTAAGGTGAGCCTGACCCAGTCCATGGTATTTTCAATTCCCTCACATGTTTTTTCACATGTAAGCAAAAGCTGGACAATGAATAAGGAAGACTAAAGAAGAATTGATGCCTTTGAATTATGGTATTGGTGAAGAATATTGAATATACCATGGACAGCAAGAAGAACAAACAAATCTGTCCCAGAAGAAGTACAAGCAGAATGCTTCTCAGAAGGGAGGATGGCATGACTTTGCCTCTGGTACTTTGGACATGTTATCAGAAGGGACTAGTTCCTGCAGAAGGACATCATGCTTGGTAAAATAGAGGGTCTGAGAAAAACAGGAAGACCCTCAATGAGACGGACTGACACAGTGGTTGCCAACAATGGGCTCAAACGCAGCAATGATTGTGAGGATGGCGCAGAACCAGACAATGTTTTGTTGTGTTGTGCACAGGGTTGCTGTGAGTTGGAACCAAGTCAACAGCACCTAACAACAACAACAACTGTGCTTTGGGGATAGATCCAGAATCATTTCACTTCTTGTCACCTCTGCTGCCACTGCCTTGGGCTGGTCCACCCTTATCTCTCCCTTATAATGCTGGTTTCTCTGCTTCCCCCTGCCTCCTTTGGTCTCTTCCCCATGTAGAAACCCAACTGGACTTCAAAACCTTAATCAAAATAGGTCAACTCTCTGCTCAAAATACCCATGGAAGCAGCAGTCAAGAAATCAAAAGGCACATTGCATTGGGCACATCTGCTGCAAAGGACCTCTTTAAAGTGTTGAAAAGCAAAGATGTCACCTTGAAGACTAAGGTGTACCTGATTCAGGCCATGGTATTTTCAATCGTATCCTATGCATGTGAAAGCTGGACAATGAATAAGGAAGACTGAAGAATTGACGCCTCTGAATTGTGATGTTGGTGAAGAATATTTAATATACCATGGACTGCCAAAAGAATGAACAAACCTGTCTTTGAAGGAGTACAACCAGGATACTCCTTAGAAGCAAGAATAGTGAGACTATGTCTTATATACTTTGGACACGTTGTCAGGAGGGATCAGTCCCTGGAGAAGGATGTCATGCTTGGTAGAGTGCAGGGTCAGAGGAAAAGAGGAAGACCCTCAATGAGGTGGATTGACACAGTGGCTGCAACAATCGGCTCAAGCATAACAAAAATTTTAAGGATGGCGCAGGACCAGGCAGTGTTTCGTTCTGTTGTGCATAGTGTCGCTATGAGCTGGAACTGACTCAACAGTACCTAACAACAACAACTGCTCAAAATCCCCCAAGAGCTTTTCATCTTACTCAATATCAAAGCAAAAATCCTTGTAATGGCCTCTAATGACCTATGTAGGTACGTGGTCTGGCCCAGTTACCCCTTTGCCCTCACCTTCTAACATTATCCCTCTTTCTCATTCTGCTCCAGGCACATTGGCCACCTTAGTTTTTCTTGAGCTCATTCTCATCATTGTGCCAGTACTTTCCTCATCACAGAAGGTGCTTCCCACATATATTCATATGGCTAGCTCTCACTTCCAAAAAAGGTCATTTTATTCCTTTCTTCACCAACTTCATAAAATAGCGCCCCTATTACCCTTTACCCTCTCATCTTGCTTCATTTTTCTAGTTGGCAATATTCCCCACCAGATATTGTTCATTTGTTAGTTTGTTTAGTTTCTATTCCCTTTATTAGGAAGCAAATTCCAATGTTATTCTCAGCACATAACATAATCATGGGTACACGGGGTCACTAAGTGCATACCTAGTGACTTTAGTTGGATCACTTATTAGTATAATAAAATGAGAAGTGGACCAGAAAAAGGACTCCTGAGCTCATCTCTCCTTACCACTCTATTACTCAATCTACACCCTGAACTCTATACTCTAACCAAATTCCAGCTTTCTAAACATTCCAGGCCATTCTGTGACCCAAAACTTTTGATCTTTTTGTTTTCGTTAACAGAAAAGAATGTCTCCTCATTTTTGTCAACGCTCTCAGTATTTAGCTCAAAAATGACCTCTTCTTGAAACCTCTTCTTACCTAGTCCTCCTTTATATCTTCACTGCACCCCACACCTACCCCTAACATGATACCCAAAATAATACAGACCATGTACTGCTTCCATGTCTGTCTCCCTCACTTGACTATGAGCTCCTCAAAGTTGTCGGCCCAGTCTCAATCGTTGGTCTCTGCAGCAGATGGTATAGACCTATTATTAAGTAGATACAGAAGGAAGGAAAGAAAGATGGAGAAAGGATGAGGGAGGGAGGGAAAGATGGAGGGAGGAGCTTTGGAATCATAGTACAGGAGGGAGAGAGGAATTCAAATAAAGGGAAAATGGACGCTGAGTAGAGTGCACAGCCTGAAAGCCTAATGTCTGCAGAGGCTTTGCCCTGAGGAACTACCACCCCTGGTATGATTCTATTTGATTCATAAAAAGTGCTCCTTTCACTTGAGATTGTGTTGGCATCTCCTGTTTGGAGGGGGGGATGGGAGGGTAGAGACGGTTGGAAGCTGGCAAAATTGTCACGGAAGGAGAGACTGGAAGGGCTGACTCATTAGGGGGAGAGCAAGTGGGAGTATGGAGTAAGGTGTATAGAAACTTATATGTGACAGACTTACTTGATTTGTAAACATTCACTTAAAGCTCAATAAAAATTAAAAAAAAAAAAAAGTGCTCCTTGGCCAAATAAGTTTAGGAAATGCATATAATATAATCCCCTTATGGCAATATACATGCCTTCTACAAGCATAATAAAGAATCTGAGACTTTTTATAGTTTAGAACACTCTGTTTAGCTGTTTTTCCAAACTCTTTTTGACAATAGCTCCTTCTCTTTCTCTCTCTCTCTCTCTCGTTCTCTCCACCTTGTTTGAAGATGCACCTTGGTGGAATTTCTTTCGGGAAATAGCTGGTCTGAATGGAAATGGGGAAGACAATTTAGAGAACAGGCCAAAGAATAAAGGAGAAGACACAGCTCGGGCTGAAACTCTAAAAAAATCCTGTGTCTAATAAGTTAACACATTCTGAAGTTTTCAACCTCTCTTATCCATGAAGAGATGGAACAGGGAGAGTGAGAGAGAAAGAGTGAGTGAGAGAGCGAGAGAGACCCATAGGCTATCAGTTTTGCATACAGAGGATGAAACGTACACTTTCTGCTGATCATAACTAAACCCAGAAACCCCAGTGCCCTCGAGTCGATTCTGACTCATAGCGACCTTATAGGACGGAGCAGAACTGCCCCATAGAGTTTCCAAGGAGCGCCTGGCGGATTCGAACTGCCTAGATCACAGCTAGAAGTAGGAAATGATTTTGCCTGAGAATAAAGATGGAGCAAGGGAGTGTCTCCCAGTGATGAGTGTGATGGGCAGAGTTCCAACAGATTGACGATGTGTAATCAGAGGCCCAGAATGCTACTCCGGAAAGGGGCAGGGCAACCAATGATTGCATTAGGTTGGCACATCCACACCTCTCCATTGCAGTGTCCCTGCTCTGGGGACATCAATGGTCTGACAAACATCAGGCTGCAGTCAGGGTTGCAGTCCTGTATCTACAACTAGCAATTAGCACCTGGTTAGGCAAGTTAAAAATTGTTCCTTCACTGAACTCTAAGCTGACCACCACAAAATTCCTATAGCGAAGAGACTACATCAGAAGTGGCTGCATGTGTGAGAACCGAGTGTGGCACCTGGGGTATGCTGAATGAATGAATGAACAACATCAGTGGATAAATTTGAGTCTCAGTGTTATCACGTGTATAAAAACCAACAAGCCAGTTGCCACCTAGCCAGCTCCAACTCATGGTGACCCCATGTGCGTCAGGGTAGAAGTGTGCTCCACAGGGTTTTCAATGGTTGATCTTTCAGAAGTAGACTGCCAGGCCTATTCTACTAAGGCACTTCTGGGTGGACTTGAACCATCAGTCTTTCAGTTAGAAGCTGAATACGTTGACTGCTTGCACCACACAGGGACTTCTGCCGTGGGTACAGAGCGACTAAAACATGAACCTCACAAGGTTATTGTAAGAATTTTGTAGGTTAAGTGTTAAACACTTTTGGATTCTCCTTCCACCACAAATAACACTCATAATAAATGCCTCCTGAACATAATTTCAGTAGGAATAGAGAAAGTGGAAACACAGGCCATAATTTTTGCTTCCCAATTTTATGCAAATACAAATCAAACAATCCTGATAAAGTGAGAAGAATTAGAAAGAAACATTCACAACAGAAGGCATGTGAGCAATGTAGTCACTGGACTAGCAAGCAGCTATCTTTCTATGTCCACTTCACAAGTTAAAGATGTGTCAACAAGGCTGGATATAGATTTTATACATCAAAATAGGCATAACTAAACTTTTGTAGCACCTGGACTCTTCATAAAGCAGTTTCTTATTATTCTCTCTATTAATTCGTGAATTTATTTAGCAAACAGTTAATGAGCATTGTATCAATCAGTCAGATTGAGGTATACCCAGATGCACCACACACCTCAACGTACTGTCTAAAGGAAGAGACAACCATTGGAAATGTTTCTCATTTGATTTCTTAACTACTCTGTAAGATGATCAAATATTATCATCTCAATTTGACAGTCTAGTAAACCTAAGGGTATCATTCTTTTGCTCAAGAATGTTGTTCATTCATTCTGCAGTCAGACAGACAAGAGGGTAAATCCCTGGATCCGCCATCTCCTCACTGGAGGACATGGGGTGAGTTACTTAAATTCTCTGTGCCTCAGCATCCTCATATGATGGTGTCTTAGTTATCTAGCATTGCTATAACAGAAATACCACAAGTAGACAGCTTTAACAAAGATAAATTTAATCTCTCACAGTTCAGGAGGCTAGAAGTCCAAATTCAGGGTGCCATCTCCAGGGAAAGGCTTTCTCTTTCTGTTGGCTCTGGAGAAAGGTCCTTATCATCAATCTTTCCCTGGTCTAAGAGCTTCTTAGCACAGGGACCCCAGGTCCAAAGGACACACTCCACTCCTGGCTCTTCTTGCTCGGTGGTAATGAGGTCCCTCTCCTCTCTGCTCAATTCTCTCTTTTACATCTCAAAAGAGATTGACTTGAGGTACAAGCTAATATTGTAGACTGAGTCCTGCCTCGTTAACATAATGTCTCTTGTCCTGCCTCATTAACATCATAGAGGTAGAATTTATGACACATAGGAAAATCACATGAGATCACAGAATGGTGGATAACCACACAATACTGGGAATCATGGCCTAGCCTAGCCAGGTTGACACATATTTTTGGGGGACACGATTCAATCTGTAACAGACGGGTATTAATAATTGTACCTCCTTCAAATGGATTAAATTAACGTAAGGTAAACAAACAAAACAAACAAAAAGATAACAAAGCGCTTGACATATACAGTCCCTCAATAGATTCTAGTTATCATCATCATCATAAATTTGATTAATGTTATTATTAATAGTCAGCAGTTCAAATCCACCAGCCGCTCCTTGGAAACCCTATGGGGCAGTTCTAACCTGTCATATATGGTCGCTGTGAGTCAGAATTGATTTGATGGCAAAGTTTTTTTCTTTAATACTATATTTGCCTACAGTCATACAACTAATAAGTTTAAGAATATGAATCAAAGCCATAACCTCTAAGATGAATATCTATGTACTTATAACTCAAAATACAGATTGACAATCACAGAATCATGGCCTTGGAAGGAAACTCAGTGGTCACCTACTCCGGCTTTCTTCCTAATGCCTTCCATCCTATGGCTTGTGGTCATCTGCCTCTCATCAAAAGTTTTATTCCATACATTAAAAAAATAACCTATTAAACACCTGTCATGATTAGAAAATTTTGCCTTGAATTGAGTTCCACCGTCACTCTAACTTTGCCTACCAGTCCTTATTCAGATCTCTGGGGTAACAGAGAGAAATCCTTGGCCTCTTATGTCATGATAACCTTTTGAAGCCGGTGATCATATTTTGGCAGGTCTCTGGGATGAAGTGGTTAAGTGCTACGGCTGCTAATCAAAGGGTCGGCAGTTTGAATCTGCCAGGTGCTCCCTGGAAACTCTATGGGGCAGTTCTACTCTGTTCTATAGGGTCGCTATGAGTCGGAATCGACTTGATGGCACTGGGTTTGGTTTTGGTTTTTCTAGGATGCTTAAAAATCAGATTATCCAGCATGAAATGAGTCACACATGAAATACATGCAAGCTATGTACAGAATTTATGCTAACATTGCTCATCCTTAGCAAAGGGGCTGTGCCATTGTTATTCACTCACTCAACATTCATCAAGCCACACTGATGTGTCAGGAACTAAGCTAGGCACTGGGCCCACAGAGAACAAAGCACAGTCTTTACCCTTTCAGACTAGAAAACTGCTCACAAGTGTTCTGGGTGAGCATTTTGTTTTTCCATGGTTCTAAAGGATATATCTACTACCTGTCAGTTTGTCGTGCTATGGTGGCTTTTCCTGGAAGCTATACCACTGGTATTTCAAATATTAGCTGGGTCACCCATGCTGGACAGGTTTCAGTGGAACTTCCAGAATAAGAGAGACTAGGAAAAAAGTCCTAATGATCTACTTCTTGAAAAATAGCCAATGAAAACCTTATGGATCACAACAGAACATTATCTAACTCGCTTACTTTGGATACGTCATCAGGAGTGTTTTAGTCATGTAGTGCTACTATAACAGAAATACCACAAGCGGATGACTTTTACAAAGATAAATTTATTCTCTTATATTCTAGGAGACTAGAAGTCTGAATTCAGGGCGCCAGCTCCGGGGCAAGGCTTTCTCTCTCTGTTGGCTCTAGAGGAAGGTCTTTGTCATCAATCTTTCCCTGGTCTAGGAGCATTTCAGTGCAGGGACCCCAGGTCCAAAGGACATGCTCTGCTCCTGGCACTACTCCCCTGGTGGTATGAGGTCCCCCCATCTCTCTGCTCACTATTCTCTTTTATATCTCAAAAGAGATTGATTTAAGACACAACCAAATCTTGTAGATTGAGTCCTGCCGATTAACATAAAAAAAAGTTATTTATTTATTTATTTTAACATAATGGCCTCTAAATACTGCCTCATTAACATCATAGAAGTAGGATTAATAACATACAGGAAAATCACATCAGATGACAAAATGGTGGACAATCACACAATACTGGGAATCATGGCCTAGCCAAGTTGACACATACTTTGGGGAGACAAAATTCAATCCATAACAAGGAGTGAGCCATTGCTAAAGGAGGACATCATGTTTGGTGAAGTAGAGGGCCAATGAGGGTGAGAGAGACCCTCAATGAGATGAGTTGGCATAGTTGCTACAACTATGGACTTCAACATGCTGGTGATTGTGAGAATGACACAGGACTAGGCAATGTTTCATTCTGTTGTACATACGGTTGTCATGACAGTTGACTTGACAGGTGCAAACAACAGCAACAAAGGCTATATGCTACATAGTCCAACTCTTGTCATTTTCAAGAGGAAAATGACTCATTCAAGGTCACAAAATGAGTTAATGGCAGGCTTGACTAGATGTCAAGGCTACCACTCATAGGCTGATACCCTTCCCCACTCTCCCAAGATAGTTCTCCATTCTTAAGCAAAGGTATGATCCTGAGAGGGAGGCGACCACTGCATGAGAGATTTTGGCAGTTTAAAAATACAAATGCTCATAGCTTGATGAGCAAATGCTTGATATAAAGAGGACTGGGGTTTCTCTTGGGCCTACCCTGATTTCTTTTTGACCTTGGACATGGGGCTTGCTGATGAGTCTCAAGGCTGTCATACTGGCTGTCCATTTTTGCTCCTTGACAAAAGCTCTTTGGGGTATTTAAAAATACGTTACACGATGTGATAACTGGAGCATATTCTCATGGATGGTTATGCCGGAGTCACGGTTCCATTCCTTGCTCTGTCACTGAGACTGCATGATTGACGCCCTGAATGCCGGTGACCGTGGGCCATATCTCTTAATGTTCCTTCCTCCTCCACTGAATGGTGAGAACAATGGGAGTTTCCAGGCACACTGGGCCATTGTGAGGATGGATTGTTTCCCGAAGCCCATAAAACTCTCTGAGTTTCACTGAGAAAGGCCTGATTATTATGATTCTCTTGAGAGTTCCCCTTCCTTTGTAACAAAACGGAAATTGTACTTTATCTCATTAGCTACACATTATATATTGGTCACCTACCAAGAACTTGCAGAATTTCACATGTAAATTAGCCTGAGCCTAGAGGCCTGGAGCCAAAATGAGATAAAAAGCAGGTGAGATGTAAGTCATGCTAAACAAGGTGTCAGGGGGCTTGAATTTGGAACTCGGCTCTATTCTTTGACCAGTTGGCTGTGTGACCTTGGGCAAACTTGTAGGCCTCTCTATCCCTGGTACTCATCAAATGGAGGTAACAATCCTTGTTTCCCTGTCTTATGAGATGGCTGTGAGGCTGAAACAGGAACACAGACATGAAGGTACAAATAGCAAAGCCACATACAAGTGTCAGATATGACTATTACTGATGGTCTCTGGCTGATGGAAAGCTTGTTTCAAAGCTTTCTAAGTCATCAGCTGAGAGCTTGGGACACCAAGTCTCCTCAAAATAATGTCATTCATAGATGTTAGGTTTCCAGGCAAGCTTATGGAATCCCACTTAGCACTAAATAAGGGAGGAAAAAAAAAAAAAAAAAAAAGAATGAAGGTACCATTTCCATTATACCCAATCACCTTATATAATATAGTTTCTCAGGGAAGATGCATTCTGGATTTTAATTCTCCCAGAAGACACATCTCCCTTCCTAGCCAACTTAAAAGGGAAAGAGAGTCATAAACTTTGGAATCAGGCAGGCTTGTTTCAAGCTCTACCTCATAGTCCCTGGTGAAGTAACTACAAGTAAATAAATTAATCTCTCTAATCTTCAACATCCTCATCTATTAAATGAGGTTCATGATGTTTACCTTGTGACTGTTAAATAAAGCTCATATTAAGTACTACACCCATGACATTGTTCTTGTACCTGAAGAACTTGCTAATTCTCCTAATTTGCATGAAGAAGGCAGGCTTCCACAGGTCTACAACCATCTCTCCTGGGGAGTTTGAGATCTGGGAATAGAGTGAAGCTGCCTCGTGGCGCAGGAGCTCCAGCCTGTCTCCTTCATTGGTTCTACAGATGGGTAAGTAAATCATAACTACCAGGCTTAAAGAAACCATTCATATCTACCAGTGTGACCATTCAACAGGAGCAAATCAGTAGCAGAAACTTACATAGTGGCACTAGAATACAGGACGCAACTCTTAATTCAATCCTTTCACTATATCACAGTGCATTCTGATCCTGCATAGCTTGTTAACCTAAAAGTACATGCCTTCAAATATGTGCATGTGTTTTAGGCTTCCAATACGACCATCAGAATCATCTCTTTATTAGGAAGGCTAGTAACTGTTTGAGGAACTCTATTTTTTTGTTGTTGTTTCTCCTCACATTATGGAAACTTTCAAGCACGCAGAAGAAAGAGTTGCAAGAATTTTAGAGTTAATATATATACACCCACTGCTAACATTGCACTATCCATCCCTCTTGCCATCTATCATATTTTTTGATGCATTTTAAAGTAAATTACAGACATTTGTACATTTCCCCTTAAATATGTATGCATGAATATCATTGAAGTTCAACATTTGTTTCCAGGTTTTTTTTTCTTTTGAGATGAAAGTTACATACAATGGGACAATGAGATGCCAAAACCGTCCATGAATATTCTCACTAGGCTTTGACAAATGCATATACCTGTGTAATCAAAGCCCTTATCAAGATATGAAATATTGCTGTCACTCCTACAAGTTTCCTCAAGCTTGATCCCAATCAGAATCCACCCCCATCCCCTCACAGTCAACCACCGTTCCATTTTTTTCAGCATAGGTTTTGTCTATTCTAGAACTTTACATAAATGGAATCATACAGTGTGTACGCTTTTGGCGTAAGGCTTTTTTTTACTCAGCATTATGTCTTTTGAGATCGATCAATGATACTGTATGTGTGAATAGTTTGTTCCTTTTAATTGCTAAGCAGCATTCATTTGCACAAATACACATTTGTTTATTTATGGACACCTGGACTGTTTCCAGTTTGGGGCTAGTATGAATAAATATGCTATGGATATTCTTGTAAAAAATCTTTTAAAAGATATATGTTTTCCTTCTCTTTGGTAAATACCAAGTTGTGGAGCTATTGGGTCATAGGGTAGGTTCACTTTTATAAGAAACTTCTAGCCCCTTTTTCACAGTGACTTCACAGTCCTCGTACCATTTTACACTCCCGCAATGTACGAGACTTCTAATTGCGCCACGTCCTCACCGACACTTGGCAGTATCAGTCGTTTTTAATTTTAGCCATTCTGGTGAGCGTGTAGTAATATCTTATCGTGAGAAAACGTATTTTTAAAAGACTTAAAGTTATCCGCCAGTTATCTGAAAATAATTTAAATGAAACATCTATGAGCCACAGAATTTTTCAGGAAGTTATATTTCTAGTTGGATCATTTTTAGATATATTATAGGAGCCCTGGTGGCATAGTGGTTAAGAACTCAGGCTGCTAACCAAAAGATTGGCAGTTCAAATCCACCAGCTGCTCCTTGGAAACCTATGGGGCAGATCTACACTGTCCTATAGGGTTGCTATGAGTTGGAATTGACTTGACAGCATACAACAACAGTGAACTAGAACATCAACAAAAAGAAAAGTTGTAGTTTGCCAATGTTAGTAACGCTAAGGTAATAATTAGTATAGCTGACATGTATAGTATGCTTGAGTTCCGGGATCCTTCCAAGCTTTACACATACTAACCCCATCAACTAGTATGTATTAAAAAATACTACATGCTAAGAACCTAGCACTTTATTGGATCTAATTTAGTCTTCCGTACAACTTTCCTGAGTCAGTACTGAGTGCCAAATGAAGATTTTGACTTGCCTGTGGACATGAAATGGTGCAGCCAGGATATGAACCCATGTCAGTCTAACTCTAAGGCCAGCACTCAAGCCATGCCACCACACTGCCTCCTGATGCCACAGGGTCATCTCGCAACTGAACACATGGCGCTTTGGATTCTTTTCTCTATATTTGGCTCAAACTTCAGAACCTCTTTAAAGTTTCTATTTGAGCAAACTGTAAGGCAGGGGTATGACTTTTGCTGGCTCAGCACTCTGCCAAAGAAAAGAAACAAAATCTCTGTGACCCGGGAAGCAATGAGTCTGTCTCCCCTAAGGCAAGTCATTTCTGGCTGTTTCAATTTCATTCACTTAGCAACTTGTGAGACTCAATCTCCTGTTCCTTCTCTGGAAGTTAAACTCAAAGCCTAATTGAGATATACATCTCTTGCCACCAGCTTAAAGCCTGGTGCTGACTAATGTCTGCTGCAGAGGACAATTAGAAAGGCAACCTGGCACTGGTAACAGCACAGCTAGTCTTGCCACAAGAGGCAGGAGGGCTTAGCGGTTAGGAACATACGTCCAGGTGCAGTCAGAGGGACCTGGATTTGACTCCTGGCTCTGTGACATTCTAGCTGTGTGAGCCCTGGCAAATTGTATAACCTTGCTGAACATCACTTTCTGCTTCTGTAACTGGGGATGCTAATCCTACTATATGTCTCATAATCCTTGTGAGAATTGAGGTACTGACTGTAAATCATGTACCACAATGCATGACCCAGGGTTCAATAAATGCAAATATCATTCCAGTAATTGTTTAATGGTATCTGTCTTCATTTGGGAGTCCCTGGGTGGTGCAAATGGTTAAGTGTTCAGCTACTAACTGAAAGGCTGGAGGTTCAAATCTACCCAGAGGTGCCTCAGAAAAAAGACCTGACAATCTACTTCTAAAACATCAGTCACTGAAGATGGTGTACAGCACAGCTCCACTCTGACACACATAGAGTCACCATGAGTCAGAACTGACTTGATGGCAACTGAATTTTGGTCTTCATTTGAGACTATCTGCACAACCTATTATTGTAATTGCCGTCAATAAGTTGTACACCTGTAAAATGATAAACTGCCAAAAATTGTGTGATAGATATATTCACAACAATGCCAAAAAAAAAAAAAAAAAAAAAGATTAGCTGCTGAGGCTGCTTATGTACAACCAAAAACCTCATGAGATTTTGTTTCTTGGTTTGGAGGTTTAGGGCCATGGTTACACGGGACATTCTAATTAATTGGGCTAATAACATGTTTAGTGCTTCTGTTCTACCTTCTAGTTCAATGTATAGTGCCTGAGGTCTTAAAACTTTGCAAGTGGCCATTCAAGGCACAACAATTGGTCTCCATTTGCTTGGAGCAACAGAGTAAGGATCAGGCATAGAAAGGACGATATGGAATATGTGACTACTTGCCTCCGCGAACAACTGCCTCCTTTGTCATGAAACCAGAAGGGGATGGTGACCAGCTAACATTACGGAACATTCGGATCAAAGATTCTATAAAGACTCCTGATCAAAAGGGGGGAAATGCAGTTTAGCTTAACTGGTAAAAACTGTCTTCCTTGAGCATTTAGCTCTTTTAAGAACAATCGATATGGGATCAAATTGACAACAGCAACTTGAAAGATTAGATAGGAATATTAGGGGGTAGTGAATTTATGCTAATGGGCAAATAACAACTCTGAAAAGGTGGGTCAGAACGGTTGCACAACTTGAATGTAATCAGTGCCACTGAATTGTACTTGTAGAAACTCTTGAATTTGGTGTATGTTTTGCTATGTATATTCTCAAAAACAATACCAAAATAAATTAAAAAAAAAATACATAAAAATATTACTGCTGGAGTAGTGGGTGTCCGTGGGTCAACATTAGCAAAAGAAGGAAAAAGGTACTAATATTTATTGAATACCAACTAAATGCTGGATTAATTACATTTTACCTTTACAATGACTCTGGGAGGGAGGGTTAGTATTCCTATTTTCTCGATATGGAAAGAAAGTCACAAAGTAGTTAGATAACATTCCCAACGGTAGACATCTAGTGAGGGGTCAGAGTCAGGATTGAAGCTTCACCATCAGGAAAAAAAAAAAAAAAATCCTTGATTTAAGAAAAAACTGCCCTAGACAGATGCTTCTTAAATGTTCTTTGCTGGACTGGACTGTCCACTGCTGCTGGAAATTTTGGGGACTACCTCTGCTTGGCTCAGCAGGTGGAGGAAGAAACTTAAAGCAGATCTCAATCTTTGTGATTGCTGAAGTGTAATGTTAAAAAATATTGTTGTTGATGTTAGGTGCTCAGTCCTGCGCCATTCTCCCAATCGTTGCTGTTTGAGCCCATTGTTGGAAGCCCCTGTGTCAATCTATCTTGTTGAGGGTCTTTCTCTTTTTCACTAACCCTCTACTTTACCAAGCGTGATGTCCTTCCCCAGGGACTGGTCCATCCTGATAACATGCCCAAAGTACGTGAGACAAGTCTTGCCATTTCACTTCTAAGGAGCACTCTGTTTGTACTTCTTCCATGACTGATTTGTTAATTTTCTGGCAGTCTATGGTATATTCAGTATTTTTCACCAACACTATAATCAAAGGCACCAATTCTTCCTCAGTCTTCCTTATTCATTGTCCAGCTTTCCCATGCATGAGGCTTTTGAAAACACCATGGCTTGGGTCAGGTGTACCTTAGTCCTCTAAGTGACATCTTTGATTTTTAACACTTTAAAGAGGTACTTTGCAGATTTGCCCAAAAAATATATACATTAAAAAAAAGTGATAAACAAAATCATCAGAAGATTTGCTTTTTAATTTTTTTAATTGAGGTAAAATTAACGTAAGATTAACCATTTTAAATTAAGCAATTCAGTGACATTTAATACATTCACAATGCTATACAACCACTACTTTATCTAGTTCCAAAATATTTTTATCACCCTAAAAGGAAACCTCATGCTCATTAAACAGTTACTACCTCCCCTGCGTGCCCCCCCCCAAGCTCCCCCCCACCCCTTAGCAACTACCAACCTGTTTTCTGTCTCTTTGGATTTACTTGTCTGGATATTCCATATCAATTGAATCATAGAATATGTGCAAAGATCTCCTTTTAATCTCAGGGTGTATTATCTCCTGAAGTGTGACCTTGGGACAGTTACTTAATCATTCTGAATCTTGCTTTTATCATCTAGAAAATGGGCACAGAGTTGGAGGATCACAAAAGCCATTGGTGGAATACTGCTTGTGAAATATAAAGCGCTACAGGCAGGTTAAAACAAAGAAGCAGGAGCTCTTAAATAAATAATTAGCCTTGAGGATGCAAGGCTCACCCAGCCATAACTCACATGTTTGCTAATTGATTTTCCTTCCATGTTCACTGGCTGGAGCCTGGGTCTCAGCCACATTTAACTCAGACTATATTCTGAACCGATCTGTACCTCTGCTTCTCGAAGTCCAAGCCATCATCAGCTCTTACCTGGGCCTCTGATTCAGGACCCTAACTGACCTTCCTGCTTCCCTTCTGCCTCCTCATCCTACTACAACCCATTTTACTTTTTAAAATATAAAGCAGATAATTTTATCTGTTAAGAACCCATTAAAAACAAAAAACCAACCAAATTGCCACTGAGTTGATTCCAACTCATGGTGACCCCATGTGTTGCAGAATAGAACTTTGCTCCATAGGGGTTTCATGGCTGCAATCTTTTGGAAGTAGCTCTCCAGACCTTTCTTCCAAGATACCTCTAGGTGGATTTGAACCACCAATCGTTTGGTTAGTAGCCAAGCACTTAACCGTTTGTACCACCCAGAGACTCCTCAAATTCAAGTCTTTTCAGTGGCTCTGCTGAGCCCTCCAGCCTCCTCTAGTACCATTCTCCAGCTGGTTTCCTTTGCTCTAGCCACATTGTTCTCTTCTCTCTTCCATGTCACAGCTGGGCTTGTTCCCACCTTAGGGCCTTGCACCAACTGTGCCCCCATCTATATAACACATCCCCCCTAAATGTGCACATGGCTCCTCCTTTTTGTTTTGAGTCTTGGCCCAAATAACTTTCTTCTTAGAAAGGTTCACATTGGCCAGTGCTAATTAGTCTCCCAAGTTGCTCCGTGCTCCATCACTTTGTTTTATTTTTTATGATCTTATTTGTTTTGTTTGACTTAGTCATTTCTTTAACTTCCTAATTGCTGTTGCCCTAACTATAATGCAAGCTCCAGGATTACAACATAAACTTCTGGTCTTGCCTATTTCTGCACCCCTGTGTTTAAACTTGGGCCTGGCATAGAATTGGTGCTCAATAAATATATGTGGAAGGCCTAAATGAATACTACTAACCTTGCTTGGGACTATGCGATAATGTCTGTGGGATGTGGCCACAAAGGAAAAGAGCCTGTGATAACTAATGTTATGTGTCAACTTGGCTACATTATGGTGTACAGTTGTTTCATCAAACATCAGCCTAGATATTGCTGTGAAGGTATTTTGTTGATGTAATTAACATTTACAATCAGTTGACTTGAAGGTGACTTTCTCAATAATGTGGATGGGCCTCATCAAATCAGCTGAAGACTTTAAGAGCAAAAAGGGAGGTTTCCAAGAAGAAAGGTTTTGGTCTGAAGATTGTAACACAGACATCCTACCAGAGTTTCCAGCCTGCCTGGCCGACGGATTTTGGACTTGCCAGCCCCTCACAATCATGTGAGTCAAATTTCTTAAAATAAATATCTCTTCTTCTCTTTCTATATATATCATGTTGATTCTGTTTCTCTGGAGAACCCTAACAAAGGTGAAGTCTAACATGACCACTCCTAGCTGATCTCTCTCTGGTTGCTGGGTGTCGGGTAAGGAGTAGCAGGGAGAGGTTGAAATTGATTCAGCTAGTTATACCTGTCAAGCTGAGTCCAGCCTGGACTCTCTTAGCATCCTACTTGTTATAGACAGAAAGTGAGTAGCAGAACTCTGCTCATAAGAGAAGGTGGAGGTTGAGCTAGAGTCCATTCCACGAACACACCATCAGAGAGAGCCAAGACCACTGAGAATCCAGATACCAAAGCAGACAGGTGGGGATGCAGATAGGAGGCAGGGAGCAGGAGGGAGAAATGGGAAGCAGTCTAGAGAGAGTCTGGAACAAACCCCAGCACCCAGAGATGGAGCTTTTATAAGTCCCTGGGCCATCCCTGGGTTCTGGGTAAAAAAGCACTCTTAATCTAAAAACCAACAGTCCAAAACCTGTCTCTGGCTGTGCAAACGTACTCAGAAGAGGTCAGCAGGCTGAAGAATCATATCTTTCTTTGCTGTTTCTCAGTGATCTTCCTTACTGGCCTCTGGTGGCACTGATGTCACGGAGCAGACCCTGCTGTTATTTTCTGAGCTCCCTTCCTCTTCAGGATAGGGAGGTGCAAGGCCCCCATTTGCTGACAAGCCTCTTGGCCAGCCAGCTTGTTCAGTGGCCCTGGGACCTGTGCATAAGGCTGAACATAGGCAGGAATGGGCTTCTGTTTTCCATTTCTAACAAGCTCCCAAGTGATACCAATACCACTGGTCCAGGGGCCACATTTGAGCAGCAAAGCCCTAAGCCTAGTTATGTTCTTCCCCACCCTACCCACCTCTAATGTTAAAACCAATGGCAAATGAAGAATAAAAAGACTGATTCTTCGCAATGCCCATTTGAGAAGTACTTAGGGGAGAGTGTGAGGAAATGGTAGCTTTTCATTTCTCCAGTGAATGCTTTGGCCACTGGAATCACAATGTGATAGAAAACCCTAGCAGTGATACCTAACACCTGCTTACGATCCATCCACTTGGTAGCTGTAAAGCTGGAGAGCAATGCAGTGGAATCTGATTATTGTGAATGGAGGTAAACTCATGTCATGATTTAGCATAACAACAATCACTCGTGGGCCTGGAGCAGTCCCCTCCTCTAGGACTCTCAGACATAATATAAGGCAGTCCTCCTCACAGCCCCACCACAGCCCAGAATTATCATGGAGCTATAATTAAAATATACTGCAGGGCTCCCAAGTTGTGGACTCAAGTGTAGCTTTGAGTCTCCCAGCAATAACACATTAATAATAGTGCCTGACACTTGGAGATGCTCTACAGTTTACAAGGTGCTTTGGTATTTATCATTTTATCTGCAGAGAAGTGGCAAGGCAGGGATGGGAGCCAAAGAGTTTAGTCTAGGTTTTAGCATCTCATTTACTAGAAGGATGTGTTTTATCACCTCCTTGTATCTCTGTTTCTTCATCTGTTAAAGTGGGATACTAATAATAATAATCCTACCTCCAACAGCTGTAATCAGGATTAAATGAGATAATGGGTATAAACATGGTGGAAATGATAAAGAGCAAAACAACTGTTACTGTTGTCATTTTTATCTGGTAGAAGATATCTAACGGGATGATGAAAAGGGGACTGACTGATGGGTTTGGAGAACTGAGTACAGATCTCAGTGATGCAATAACCCTTTAAGTGACTTTGGGCAAGTCACTTAACAAGCTTAGGACCTCGGTTTTCTCATCTGTAAAGTGGACTAGATCAAGCGTTTTCATTTTCTGTTAATTTCTCTTCTGGGCAGAGGGAAAAATGGAAAGATGTTACCCAGAAGCTCAATATATAACCATTAGTGCAGGAGCTACTTGGCTGCCAGGAGTCCCCGAGTGGTGCAAGGGTCAATACACTTGACTGCTAACTGAACCCAGAGGTGCCTGAAAGAAAGGCCTGGTGAACTACTTCTGAAAAAACAGCCATTGAAAATCTTGTGGAACACACTTCTACTGTGGCAGACATGGGGGTGCCATGAGTCAGAATCAACTCATTGGCAACTGGGTTTTTTCCTTGCCTCCCAGGCTCCATTAGGCCACTTTGCTCCTTAAATGTAGGGTGGACCCATATTCCCTGTATCATCCAAACATCCTTGCATCATTCCTCAGAAGGTGTTCTGTGGGCTTATTTAGTGTCCATCCCAGGGCACACTGTAATCAATCAATTATCAGTGAACAAACACTTACCAGCTGCAATGGGTCAAGCCCTGTGCTAAACTCTGGAAAGTAGCAAAGGAGGAATAAGCAAGATTCAGACTCTCAAGCAGCTTTTAATCTAGAGAGGAGATAAGCCAGTGCATTTAAACTACAACTAACTATACAAAGTAGGACTCTCTCCTCAGGTAAAGTCAAAGCTGATCTTCAAATGCTGGTAGGTACGTGTTGGGGAGAATGTTAATCATCTCCCACATCCATTTTTCTCTTTTTGTATTTACTAACACTATCTCTCAAGTTTCAGCTGGGCAAATGGCCACCTAAGAGCAGGCTACACTTCCCAGCTGTATTGCACTGAGGTCTAGTCATGAGACTAAGGTCCAGTAAAGAAAGTGAAATGATGTGTGTATCTTTTAGGTCTCATTCTTTAAAAAGACAAAACAAAACAATGACAACTGCTTGCCTTCCACTTCCCCCCCCCCCCCCCGACCCCTGTAAGCTAGAATGTGGACATGGTAGTGATAAGGCAACACTGACCATTCAGAAGAGGACATTGCCTCGGGGAATGGCTGAACAACAAGATGGAAGGAAGAGGGCCCTAGATGACATGGAACAGAGCAACCCATGTTCTGAGGAATGATGCAAGGATGTATGGATGATGCAAGGAATATGGGTCGACCCTACATTTAAGGAGCAAAGTGGCCCAATGGAGCCTGGGAGCCAAGGAAAAAACCCAGTTGCCATTGAGTTGATTCTGACTCATGGCACCCCCATGTATGCCATAGTAGAAGTGTGCTCCACAAGGTTTTCAATGGCTGATTGCACTGCAGAGAAATGCCCCAGCAGGTTAGGTGAGAGAGAAATTTCTATCTTGCTTGAGTCATTATATTTCAGGCTTAGATGTGCCCTACCATAATATGTTATATATTAAACTCTGGACAGCTTGCAATTACAGCTTATTCATTCATTCATTCAACATTTACTGGGCATCTACAAAGTATCAGGCACTGTACACAGTATTTTCATATATATTATCACATTTAATTTTCATAACAATGCTAGGGCAAAGGATTAACACCATCCTCGTTATACAGATGCTGTTGTTGACAGCTGTGATCAAATTGGCTCCAACTGATGGCAACCTTATTATGTACAACAGAACTAAACATTGCCTGGTGCTGCACCATCCTCATGATCATTGGTGTGTTTGAACCCACTGTTACAGCTATTATGTCATTCCATTTCATTGAATGTTTCCCTCATTTTTGCTGACCCCCTACTTTACAAACATGAGATCCTTTTGAAGCAATTGGTGTTTCCTAATGACATGCCCAAATGCAAGCAAGACGAAGTCTCACCATCCTCACTTCCAAGGAGCATACAGATGAGGAGACTGTAATTTAGAGGTATATGGTAACTTGATAGAGGACTGATCAGGGACTTGAATAAAAATTTACCTGTCTAACAAATCTATACCCTTTCCACTATAGCTACATAGCACCAAACAAGAACTGGAATATTAAATTATAGGACATTGTCTTCTTGTTCCAGAAATAATATCTGATAAAGAATCAAGAAACAATTCTACCAAAAGCCATCTATACATACAATGCACTTCCGATCCAAATTCCAATGTCATTTTTTAAGGTGATAGAGAAACAAATCACCAATTTCATATGGAAGGGAAAGAACCCCCGGATAAGCAAAGCATTACTGAAAAAGAAGAAGAAAGTGGGAGGCCTCACTCTACCTGATTCCAGAACCTATTATACAGCCACAGTAGTCAAAACAGCCTGGTGTTGGTACAACAACAGGCACATGGACCAGTGGAACAGAATTGAGAACCCAGATATAAATCCATCCACATATGAGCACCTGATATTTCACAAAGGCCCAGTGTCAGTTAATTGGGGAAAAGATAGTCTTTTTAACAAATGGTGCTGGCATAACTGGATATCCATTTGCAAAAAAATGAAACAGAACCCATACCTCACACCATGCACAAAAACTAACTCCAAGTGGATCAAAGACCTAAACATAAAGACTAAAACAATAAAGATCATGGAAGAAAAAATAGGGACAACCCTAGGAGCCCTAATACAAGGCATAAACAGAATACAAAACATTACCAAAAATGACAAAGAGAAACCCGATAACTGGGAGCTCCTAAAAATCAAACACCTATGCTCATCTAAAGACTTCACCAAAAGAGTAAAAAGACCACTTACAGATTGGGAAAGAATTTTCAGCTATGACATCTCCGACCAGCGCCTGATCTCTAAAATCTACATGATTCTGTCAAAACTCAACCACAAAAAGACAAACAACCCAATCAAGAAGTGGGCAAAGGACATGAACACACACTTCACTAAAGAAGATATTCAGGCAGCTAACAGATACATGAGAAAATGCTCTCGATCATTAGCCATTAGAGAAATGCAAATTAAAACTACGATGAGATTCCATCTCACTCCAACAAGGCTGGCATTAATCCAAAAAACACAAAACAATAAATGTTTGAGAGGCTGCGGAGAGATTGGAACTCTTATACACTGCTGGTGGGAATGTAAAATGGTACAACCACTTTGGAAATCTATCTGGCGTTATCTTAAACAGTTAGAAATAGAACTACCATACAACCCAGAAATCCCACTCCTCGGAATACACCCTAGAGAAACAAGAGCCTTCACACAAACAGATATATGCACACCCATGTTTACTGCAGCTCTGTTTACAATAGCAAAAAGCTGGAAGCAACCAAGGTGTCCATCAACGGATGAATGGGTAAATAAATTGTGGTATATTCACACAATGGAATACTACGCATCGATAAAGAACAGTGACGAATCTGTGAAACATTTCATAACATGGAGGAATCTGTAAGGCATTATGCTGAGCAAAATTAGTCAGAGGCAAAAGGACAAATATTGTATAAGACCACTATTATAAGATCTTGAGAAATAGTAAACACTGAGAAGAACACATACTTTTGTGGTTATGAGGGGGAGAGGGAAGGAGGGAGGGAGAGGTTTTTTTATTGATTAATTAGTAGATAAGAACTGCTTTAGGTGAAGGGAAAGACAACACTCAATACATGGAAGGTCAGCTCAGTTGGACTGGACCAAAAGCAAAGAAGTTTCCGGGATAAAATGAATGCTTCAAAGGTCAGCGGAGCAAGGGCGGGGGTTTGGGAACCATGGTTTAAGGGGACTTCTAAGTCAATTGGCAAAATAATTCTATTATGAAAACATTCTGCATCCCACTTTGAAATGTGGCGTCTGGGGTCTTAAATGCTAACAAGCGGCCATCTAAGATGCATCAATTGGTCTCAACCCACCTGGAGCAAGGGAGAATGAAGAACACCAAGGTCATACGACAACTAAGAGCCCAAGAGAGAGAAAGGGCCACATGAACTAGAGACCTACATCATCCTGAGACCAGAAAAACTAGTTGGTGCCCGGCCACAACCGATGACTGCCCTGAGAGGGAGCACAACAGAGAACCCCTGAAGGAGCAGGAGATCAGTGGGATGCAGACCCCAAATTCTCATAAAAAGACCAGACTTAATGGTCTGACTGAGACTAGAGAAATCCTGGCGGCCATGGTCCCCAGACCTTCTGTTGGCACAGGACAGGAACCATCCCTGAAGACAACTCATCAGACATGAAAGGAACTGGACAGTGGGTGGGAGAGAGATGCTGATGAAGAGTGAGCTAATTATATCAGGTGGACACTTGAGATTGTATTGGCATCTCCTGTCTGGAGCGGGGATGGGAGGATAGAGAGAGTGGGAAGCTGGCAAAATTGTCACGAAAGGAGAGACTGGAAGGGTTGACTCATTAGGGGGAGAGCAAGTGGGAGTACAGAGTAAGATGTATGTAAACTTATATGTGACCGACTGACTTGATTTGTAAACATTCACTTGAAGCTCAATAAAAGTTAATAAAAAAAAAAGAATCAAGAAACAATTAGTATAATGCAAGAATAACTCACTCAATTATGTGCTCACTCAATTATGTGCTAAAAAATCAACACAAGCAATTATTATTTGAGAAATTATAGCTGAACCACCTTGTAGTAGGCTGGTATGTGTTGTCTGGCAAAGCATTCCTGAGGCTCCATTGGAAGAGTCTCTCACCCCAGGATGAGCCTGTCCAGAGAAGCATAAGCCCTTTCTCTGCCTTCCTTTGGCTCTGCTCCCTAAATAAGGAGCCATGCTAATTTGGCCCTTATCATCCTACATGCTTGTGTCTATTATGTATATATGAGTACAGCTATAGAAATAGAAATAATAGTCATTAAGCATCAGGGATATTCCCCAGTGGGAAAGCACATAATTTATAGGCAGTGGCTATGAGAATATTCCCCCTCACCCAGAATGGCCATAAATTGCAGAAGGAGATACACAGATAACAATTCTTCAGACTTGAAAAAGGCAGAAGTAGTTTTATATTGTGTAACTACCTAAACCCACCATCCACCACACTCACACCTGAGATTTACAGCAACAAAAGAGCCATGTTGGGGCCTGGGGCATCTTCTCCTTATATACAAGGACATATATAGAATGGAAAAAAGGGCCATGTACTTCTGAAGGCAGTGAGAGTTCTGGAAGGGAGAGGTAGGAAGAGGCCACTAGAGATCCAACCTGCATCTGCCTAAGGAAAGGATGGAGAGAATGGGTATAATACTGGATCCCACTGCCGCAACTCTACTTTGAGACTTAGGAAGTATAGCTCTCTCTAAAACACAAATCTGGCTATGTACAATACATGTTCACGAGCTTCACAGGTTTCCTATTGACTCAGATGAAATCCCATATTGTAAGCCAAGTCACTCAAAGTTCTTTATAATCTCTTCCCATTAAGCCCCATCCATCTCAAATCCTTCAACCATACTCCATCCTCAATACACTAGTTTTATCTTGCCCCAAACCAAGACTGTGTTTCATATGACCTGTCTTGGTGCCCAGTTTCCCAGGCCTGATATCCTCCACTTCACCCTCCTGTGTCTATCCTTTCTATATTCTATGTATCCTTCAGAGCCCTAGTGCATAGTAGTTAAGAAATTGGCTGCTAGCCAAAAGGCTGGCAGTTCAAATCCACCAGCTGCTCCTTGGAAACTCTATGGGGCAGTTCTACACTGTCCTATAGGATTGCTATGAGTCAGAACCAACTCTATGGCACCTACCCACAGCAACGATGCATCCTTCAGGGTTTGGGTCAAGTGTCAGCTCCTCAAGTAAGTCTTCTCTGACTGGCTCTTCAGCGCTCACTTAGGCCACCTGCCCCAACCCTTGTAACAGCACTAAGTACAGGCCTGTAGATGTTTCTTCACGTGTGTGTGTCCCACTCAATGCTACAAGAACCTCACAAGCAGAGACTGTGATGTAATGAGTAAAACACAGACTTTGAAGTGTTTCTAAGGTCCCTGAGTGGTGCAAAAGGTTTGCATTCAACTACTAAGCTAAAGGTTGGTGGTTCAAACTCACCCAGTATCTTCGTAGAAGAAAGGCCTAGTGATTTTCCATAAACATTATAACTAATAACCCTATGAAGCAGCTCTACTCTGTAACACATGGGGTTGCCATGAAGCACCACTGACTCAACAGAAATGGGTTTGGTTTTTGGTTTGCAATGTTTCTACCTTGAATTCAAACCTGAAATCTAACACTCAAGAGCTTCAAAATTTCTGACAAGTTGCTTATTCTCAGTTTCCTATAAATCTAAAATGAAGATAATACCCATCTTGCAAGGTTGATACACTGACTAAATTAGATAATGTATATGAAGTGTCTTTTATTCAATAACTGTTAACTCAATCCCTTATCCCTTATCCATCTCTGTATCTCTGATGCTTGATACAGTTTTTGCATATGATATGTGCTCAATTAATATCTGATGAATGAATAAATCAATAACATCACCTCTTTAAAATTTCTTATGTAAAGACATCTTGCATGCAAAAGCTGGACAATGAATAAGGAAGACCAAAGAAGAATTGATGCCTTTGAATTATGGTGTTGGCAATGAATACTGAATATATGACACAGTGGTTAAGGGCTCAGGTTTAGGTCCACAGTTGGAATCTACCAGCCGCTCCTTGGCAACCCTATGGAGGCAGCTCTACCCTGTCCAAGGGGGTCACCATGGGTTGGCATCAACTCGACAAGAATGAGTTTACAGGCCAGAAGAATGAACAAATCTGTCCTGGAAGAAATACAGCCAGGATGCTCCTTAGAAGCAAGGATG
The DNA here is from genome assembly GCF_030014295.1 of Loxodonta africana. Lineage (NCBI taxonomy): Eukaryota > Metazoa > Chordata > Mammalia > Proboscidea > Elephantidae > Loxodonta > Loxodonta africana. The sequence goes on from NC_087344.1 coordinate 96,855,521, forward strand.
GCAAGACTGCATCTCACATACTTTGGACGTGTTATCAGGAGGGACCAGTCCTTAGAGAAGGACATCATGCTTGGTAAAGTAGAGGGTCAGCAAAATACAGGAAGACTCTCGACAAGACGGATTGACACAGTGGCTTCAAAAATAGGCTCAAGCATAACAATGATTTTGAGGATGGCATAGGACCAGACAGTGTATCATTCTGTTGTACACAGGGTCACTATGTGTCAGAATCTACTTGATGACACCTAACAACAGCAATAACAAAGACATTTTAAACATGTTACTTATTGGTTCCAGCCTTTGGAATCTAAGAGACCTGCAAAAAAAGAAGCTTCCATGCTTCCCAGCCTTGGTCAGAGTCAAGCTATCAATTTCACTTTGAAATGTCTAGTAGCACCTACTTGTATTAGTGGAAACAGCTTCCTTTAATGTATACATATACTACTTAGCAAAACACTCCAAAAAGTGCTATCTCATCTATCTCCCTGTACCTGGTCTGTGATCCCCTGGTCCACTCTTGAGCGTGTTATATCTCAGTCAATCACATAATCATGATGTCTCACACAAGTGGCAAAGCAAGCACAGACATACACAGACACATTTCTCTCTAATCTGTCACCACCATCTGTATAGTCCATCCTGTTGAGATACTGAAATCTCAGAGTTGAAAGAGGCCTTATAGTTTACTTACTTCAATACAGAATGTCCTGTACGTTATCTTTCAGCTTCTTCTTGAATGTGACGGTACCCACCAATCAACAACATTCTGTCATCTCTGACTATCAGAAAGTTATTTCTTGTATGGCGCTAAAATATCCTTCCTGCAACTGCTCTCCTCTAGCCCAAATTCTACCATGCAGGGCTCAAGAAGGTGATTGTGGAGTTACCCTCCAATCATCTTTTCTCTACACTGAATACATACTATCTGCTTTTCTTTCCTTCCCCCCTTTTTTTTAAAAAAACAGCTGTTCTACTGAATCAGAGGTTTATAATATTTCACTCTTTCAGGAGTTCTCCCCCAGTGCTCGCTCAGTGATCCTTATCTTGGAGAATCTAATGAGATCTTTCTAGAAAAACGCATACACATGCTTACATACAAACTTCTTCATTCAATTTTAAGGAATTTATGGACTCTCCAAAGCCCATCTATTAACCCTAAAATAGAAACTCCTCTTCTGGAAAGTGATTTCCTTAGGTAGAGACCTTACCTTAGTCATCATGATTGTACTCCAAAGCGCAGCATATGGTTGGCACTCAGTAACTGCTCAATAAATAAATGAAATCTGGTGTTACCAAGCGCTACATGAAAAAAATTACTGGACTGCATTCTTTCAAATACATCTAATACACAAAACAGTTTTGGAAACTAGAGATTACTAATCCATTTTTCAGGTGAAGAAATGGAGTCCCAGAGATCACAAAACCAGCAGCTGACAGAGCCAGAACTAGGACCCAGGTCATCAGGGTTCCACCAAATCATGCTGCTTCCTAAACCAGCCTTCACTGTTATCCACTTTTCAACATGAAGATGTCCTCTGCCTCTTTCTTCCTTGAGGCACACATCACTCAAAGAAATCACAGATGTCTTATCAGAATGAAGTTATGTTTCCCCTCAGATCCTGTTGGAGTGAGATATGCACTCAGGTGAGACAGATGGCCACATATGGAGAGCTGAAGTTTAACACATTGCATCTGATAGCACATCACAGTGCTCAAACCCCCAGATTGCTACTCTGCAAACTGCAAAACCCTGCTTTAATTGATATTTTCTTTGTCTCTGTAGATTCGGTCTCCACCTTCTCCATCATGATGTAGGTCCTGGAAAGATGACCGTATGGGCTACATCAAACAGGTTCCTTGCCCCCCAGCTTCCAGTTGGATTCAGACAATGGAAAGCACCAGCAGGAGGTGGAGGAGGAAGAAAGGATTGAGGTCAGGTATTTATACCCTGGCTGTCTGTGAAGGTTCACTATAATTTCTGGTAAGAGCCTTCCTCTGTAACAGCTACCTTCTCTAGATTCTGGTAACTTGTCCTTCTTCTTGCCCCTTTAGACCTAGAGGGTAGTAATGGCTTCCCACCATTGGCAGCCCAGGATCCTGCATTGCCCCTTGTTGGTGTCCCTAAAATGTACACACACTTTTGTAATTATCCTTTTAATAAATTTTATTTAGTTTCCCACTTTGAGTATGCCATTTATTCTCTGCCAGGGCCCCACCTGATAGGCATGCCTTATACTACTCTTACCCAGCTGAGTGGCAACATTTAGTATTTACACACAGAGAAACAAGTCAAGGAGCCCTAGATGATTAGAGCTGGAAAATATCTTAGAATCTGTATTTAAGACCTTTTTCTATTAATAGTAATAGTAGTAGTGTCATCACAATGCCAGTCATTGAGAATCTTCACTGTGTCAAGTGCAGTGTGTCTTGGTTTACATAGATCATCTCAATTTCTCATCCTTTCCATTGCAGACACCATAATTCCCATTTCCAAAAGAGGGAATGGAGACATAAAGAATAACTTGCCCAGGACTTCACAGGGGGTAGAGGGCTGAGCCAAAATTTGAGCCTTGCTTCATCTGACTCCAAACCCTGGTGGCGTAGTAGTTAAGTGCTATGGCTGCTAACCAAAGGGTCCGCAGTTTGAATCTGCCAGGCACTCCTTGGACACTCTATGGGGTGGTTCTACTCTGTCCTATAGGGTCGCTATGAGTTGGAATCAACTCAACGGCACTGGATTTGGTTTTGGTTTTTGGTCATCTGACTCCAGAGCATGTATACTAGAACTCATACCAAAATTTCTACAGATCATAGCCCTGAGACCCAGAGAGAGAGCACTTGCCCAAGGCCATGAAGATAAATCACAGCAAAGCCAGGACGTGAAATAAGAGCTCGTGACAACACACCCAGTGACCCCTACACATCAGTGAGTGTATTTCACAGTTTCTCATTCTCAGCATTATTGACACTTTGGGCCAGATAAATTTTGTTATGGGTGGCTGCCCTGTGCATTGTAGTTAAATGCTTAGTAGCATTCCTGGTTTCTACCCACGAGATGCCAGTAACACCTCCCCTATCAGTCAAGACAGCCAAAAATGTTTCCAGACATTGCCAAATGTCCCCCAGGCGGGGAGGACAAAATCACCCTCAGTTGAAAACCACTCATATAGTTCAATTTCATAAGTATTTATCATATTCACATTCCTTCTGCCAGGTATGAAGAGAAATGCGAAGATGATTCAAACAAGGCACTTAGCGTGCCTTCGGTTTAGGGAGGACAACCTAGAGATGTGCATGCAGCTCACTCCTCACGCAGCTCTACCAGCTCCACCAGGGAAGTGCCAGAGGATGATGCCAATGGAGGGAATCTGGCTTCCCCTCAGGCCAGTGAAAGAGGCTTTATGGAGAGGGCAGCTCATTATCTTGCCTTAGAAAATGTGTTAAGACTCTGCTAGGCACACAGAAGGCCCGCAGGAAAGCGCAGTTCAGGCAGTAGATGTGTCCTAAGCAGGGGCACAGATCACATCCCCAAATGAGAAAAAACTATGACCTCCGATTGAAAATGCAGCTGCTCTTGCAGGCTGTGCAGGGCCTTCCGTGCCCTCCTCTCCAGCTTGATTGACCTTCGCTGGATCTCATACTTCGGGCTCAAGAAACACCATGGTGCTTCCAGCGTGCCCTAGCTCACGGTCTCCCTTTTTTCTGATTCCGTCCCTGCTCTGCAACCTCTCCCTCTCCTCTGCTTCAATAAGCGTGTTGAAATCCTATACTTTCTTAGAGACTGAGATCAGGCATATCTCCTGAAACTCTTGCTTGGGTAGGAGGCCCTGTTCTCTGCTCTAATAATAATGTTATTATATATATATATATACTTTTTTTTTCATGACTACCTCCTCAGTAGGCTATGAATTTAGCTTAAGGGCAAGAACTATAATTTATTCATTTCTGTATTCCAAGCAGTTCAATAAAGGACCTGGAAGTTAACAGGGGCTCAGTAATGGCTACTGAAAAATGCAATGAATAACATATTTACAAAAAGTTTTAATAGCCTGTGAAAACACTAATGATGTCTACGTTAAGTGAAAAAAACAAAAGGCAGGTTATATAATTGAATACACAATCACTTATGCAATACATAAAATGCCTGGGGAAAAAAACAGAAAGAAATAAATCCAGATGTTGACATCTGTTTTCTCAGAATTGTAAGGTTGCTGGTGACTTTTATTTTTGTCTTTATAATTTTCTAAACTTTAAGAGATTTCTATGGTAAACACGGATCACTTGTGTAGTCATAAAAATGCACATTATTCGAAATCGCTCTTGTGGGCACTGGGCATTTGTTTTTGCTATTGGCGCCCCTCCTTTGTGTGGCATCAATATCATGATTTGGCTTGGAGGAGCCAGCCCTTCTCCTTGCTCTCAGTCAATGTGTTTTGGATCAAGCCAATTCCAGTCCAGGCAGCAGGAGTCCAGCATATGACCTAAACTAAGTCAATCAATGCAAGCCTTGGCTATAGGGATTGGGTCAGGCACTGGACATGATCCAACAGCCCAATCAAGGTGGATGAGATTCTGTTCTGCGTCTCCTACTTGAGCTATCAGAAAAGTAGATGATCTCTCTTCTTCTGAGTTGACTGATACAATCCTGCGAGTCTGAAACTGCCAGAGAAGCCGCCACTATCTGGATTGAGGAGGCTGTTAACCCAGGGGAAGTAGAGCCAAGAGATAGAATCTGACTTCCTTATTTCGGCCCTGACTCAATGTCTTAGTTTCTTGGTGCTGCTATAACAGAAATACCACAAGTGGGTGGCTTTAAAAAACAGAAATTTATTTCCTCACAGTTAGGAGGTTAGAAGTTCAAATTCAGGGTACCAGCTCTAAGGAAAAGCTTTCTCTCTGTGTCAGGTATGAGAGAAGGTCCTTGTCTTTTTCCAGCTTTGGTTCCTCAGCATCTTGCTGATCTTCACATGCTGTGGCATCTACCTTCCACCATCTGTGATTCCTTGCTTCCGTGCCTAATCTGCTCCTTTTATATATCAAAAGTGATTGGTTTAAAACACAGCCTACATTGATATGGCCTCATTAACAAAGAAAACCGTATTCCCAAATGGGATACATCTCCAAGTATACGGGTTAGAATTTACAACAGATATTTTTGGGGGACATAATTCAATTTATAACAATCAAGCAGCTTCTGAAACCTAATCTGCCTCCTTGGGTGCTTCACCTCCATTGTTATATGTTTAAGGAGCCCTGGTGGCACAGTGGTTAAGTGCTGGGCTGCTTACCAAAAGTTTGGCAGTTCAAACCCACTAGTCACTTTGCTGAAGAAAGATGTGGCAGTCTGCTTCTTTAAATATTACAGCCTTGGAAACCCTATGGGACAGTTTAACTCTGTTCTATAGGGTTGCTATGAGTAAGAATTGACTCTACAGCTATAGGTTTGGCCTTTTTTTTTTTTTTTGGTATGATATGCAGATCAGGGAGCCTTGGTGGCACAATGGTTAAGAGCTTGGCTACTAACCAAAAAGTTGGCAGTTCAAATTTACCAGCTGCTCCTTGGAAACCCTATGGGGCAGTTCTATTTTGCCCTACATTAAAAAAAAAAAAAAAAAAAAAGTTGCCGTCAAGTTGATTCTGACACATAGCGACCCGATAGGACGGAATAGAACTGTACACAGGATTTCCAGTGAGTGGTTGGTGGATTTGAACTGCCAACCTTTTGGTTAGGAGTGAGCTCTTACTCACTGCACCAGCAAGGCTTCTTTATAATATCTAAAAAAAAAAAAAAAAAAACTAGTACCTATAAAATATTAATAATAATGATGATGATAAATGAACACCCCTGCATTACCACCAACCCAGTATTGCCTTTACTATGGCACCAACCATATGCTCCCCCCTCATCTAGTCTTCCTGTCTTCCCCTCCAGCAGCAATCACCTTCCTTAATGTTGTAAGTCTAATTTCCTGTTTTGTCCTATCCCTGTGGATTCCTACCTCTTTAAGGGCAAGGCCCATGCTTTGTTCACCTCTGATCCACAATGCCTAGTTCATAACTAGGCACCTTATGGTACTCAGGAATGTTTGTTGAATTGAATGCACATTAAGTCTTCAGCTGTGCTGGGTTAAGGAACAACCAGAGAGGCTCAGAATTATGTTACACTGATCAGGAGAGTGATTGCAATTCCCCTGCAGACTGGGGAGCTGGCATATTAGCACGTAATTTACTAGACCCTGGCACAAGTTCATTTTTATAGGCAGAGCATCTATTTTAACGGTTACATATATAACCACAGTTTTCAATCTGCTCCTTTCCCCCAAGAGAAAATCACGGAAGGAATCAAGGAAGGATGGAAATAAGGGGAGAAATAAGTCCTCTGTATTATTACCCTAAAACATCATGGTAAAGTAAAGGGGAAGCCTGATTCAGAAGGAAACATACACCCACATGGAAAATTAAATTAGCACACTGAACAAGTTTGCTAGAATTTTTTCCTTGTCTAGATTTTTCAAATTACCAGCTTGGCCCATGTATCATTACTAAATTACCCAGTTGTTTCGGTTCTGTGATGCTTCCCACTGCAAAGCGCTTGACAGAAAAATCACAATGTGATGAAAGGAACAATAAATGTTGGAGTCAGATTGTTTTTGGTTTTAATTCTGAGTCTGGAACTTTCAAGCTGAAGGACTTTGGTAAAGGGAGTTCACAGAGTATTAGTTTCCTCATCTAATGAGCGGACAAGTCATTGGGCTAACTCATGGACACCTGTGATACTGAATGAGGTAATGTCCATTCACAGACTCCTATCTAGCTTCTTGATGGGAGGACAGCTGGTGTTTTTAGTTGAGGGTAATATGAAGGCTTCCAACCCTATCCCCATACCATCAAGAAGAGAATAAAGTTAAAGATAACCCCCTGGGGTAGCGGGGAGGGAGAATGAGACATATCCTTCTCTTTCCAATTTAACTCAGAATCAACTCAACTGATAGGGTAGGAGGATGGCTCAAGGGAGAAAGAGTCCAACACCCCCCATACCGCCCCCCATGCCAAATGAGTGAGGCTCCTCCATAGCTTCTTCACTAAGGGGTGTTCAGTCTCTGCTAATTGACCATCTGCACACATAAAAAACCAGGGTGAACAGCGGCATCTCAGTCCATTCTAGAGAGCTCTCTGCAAGCTCTGACTTGCCCTGACCGTCAACACTTTTCCCCATTGTTCCAGTTCTGCCTCCTGGGGCCACACAGAGCAAGTATAATCCTTGTTTCAAAAGACAGCCACATATGAAGGTTGCTCCCATGGAGCCTCACTTTATGGAGATTAACAACTCTTTAATCCATTCCTCCTATTTATACATTTCTACTTCTGTCTGTAAGGAGCCATGGTGGCACAATAGTTAAGCACTCAGCTGCTAACAGAAGGTCAGCAGTTTGAACCCACCCAGCAGCTCCTCAGGAGAAAGACCTGGCAATCTGCTCCCATAAAGACAACAGCCTAGAAAATCCTAGGGGGCAGTTCTACTCTGTCACGTGGGGTCGCTGTGAGTCAGAATCAACTTGATGGCACCTAATAATAAGAACAACAACATTTCTGACTGTACAGTTGCCAATTCATACCAAAGCCGTGCAGCCATATGCAAACAAGTTTTCCTTTCTGGGCCCAGTTTCTTTATCTGAAAAATGAAGAAGTTTGACTTTTCTAATCGCAGGTCCTCAAACCAACTACTTTCAGGATCCATGAACATATCAGGTGGCAGGTATTAGACAACAGGAAATAATGACAACTGCGATGAACTGGAAAGTGCATCTTCAACCTGAGAATGTTATTGCCAAAATGTGAGAGTTTTTTTATTTGCTTGGTTTTGGTTTTGATTTTAACGCCGTGCCAGCCATGCAGAGCATATCTGAAGGCTGGATATAGACAAGCTTGTGACTTCTGGTCTTCATGATCTTCAGGGCTTCTCTTGCACTAAAATCCCATGATTCTTTTAAATTGTCCCGTTTACAGAGTGGACCCTATCCAGGCCTTGTCTTTTGAGCCAAAGAGAGCTGATGTGCCTCTGTACTGGTTATTCTCCATTTGCCCCTCCGGAGGCCCTCTCCATCCTTTTCCACCTTGCCTGGTGCCCTCGGAATCTAACTTGTTTGGACTTCAGTAAGCTGAGCTCCTTATATCCTGACTTCTAATTGACATTGGTCAATGAAGGGCACAGCATGAAATAGGCAGGTAGAGGGCAAAAGTGTAGTTGCGCTGATTCCCCAGTTTCTTCACTGTTGGTCTGCCAGTTGGAATGGGTGGGTTCCCATACTGATGGCCACGGGTCCTATCTGCTGGCCCTCTCTGCCAGCTACATATCTCAATGGTTTCTGATACCCACCATCACCCCACCCTCTTCCTCTCAGACCAAGAGACAAAAATGGCTTCCACTGGTGGTAACCCTTGGATACTTCACCACTCTTTTTTGTTCATTCTTAAACTTGACACACCTTTGTAAATAGTCCCTTCTTAAAAGCCACCTTAGACCCACTTTAAATGTGTCATCTATTCCCTTCCAAGACTCTAATTCACTATCAATTGTCTTCCTGATGTACTTTCAATGTGGAAAGATGGGGGTGGCCACGCTAAAATGGTTCTAATATAAAAATCTTAAAACTTAGTTTATAGGAGTAGTGTTAATTAGATCCCTGTAGTGGTCATCTAGAGTTCCTCGGTGGTGGAAGCAGTTAATGCACTTGGCTGCTAATTGAAAGGTTGGATGTTCAAGTCCACCCAGAGGTACCTCAGAAGAAAAGCCTAGTGATTTACTTCTGAAACATCAGCCATCGAAACCCCCATGGAGCACATTTCTATGCTGACACACATGGGATTCCCGTGAGTAGGAATCAGTTGGACAGCAACTGGTACTGGTACTCATAGTGACCACCTTTTTTTTTTTTTTTGGCCTTTCAGCACCCCCACCCACTCAGAAATAGTTGAGGAAAAGCTCCTTTTTTTTTTTTTAATTATGGTTTAGATGAAGGTTTACAAAGCAAATTAGTATCTCATTATAAACAATTAATACACATTTTGTTTTGTGACATTGGTTGCCAACCGCATGACATGTCAACAATTTCCCTTTCTTGACCTTGGGTTCCCAATTATCAGATTTCCTCTCCCCTCCTGACTTCTTGTCCTTGCCTCTGGGTTGGTGTGCCCATTTAGTCTTGTTTTGTTTTATGCACCTGTCTAGTCTTTGGCTGAAGGGTGCGCCTCAGGAGTGACTTCAGTACTGAGTTAAAAGGGTATTGGAAAATCTCCTTTCTCCATCCAAAGTATATGGAATTACCAATCATAGTACCCCTCACCCTGGCCATAGAATGGGTGTGTGACCCAAGCCAGGACAAGTGCTCAAAGGATTTTTTGAAATGGCATTAAGGAAAGAGAGACTATTCCTTTTGGGGGTGATGCTGGAAAATGGTAGGTCTAGGAGTTGGAGTTGTCATGTTTTAGCCTCAAGGAGAAAGCTGGGCTCTGGGAGTGGCCCAGTGACTCTGAGCCATAGGAAGTAGTAGAGACTACACATGGAACAAAGACCAGGCTCCTCTCATTCTCAGGGACTAGCCATACACCAGCCTTCCTGCGGTTTGCCTTTGGTTGAGTTTTTTGCTTAAATTCCTTTGAGTTGAGTTTCTCTCCTGATTAATTCACCCCCAGTGGAGATGGAGTTCAGGATTGGTCTGACTCCAGCTGACCAGGTATGTGACCTCTTAGAGGGGAATTCAGCTCTAAATGGTGAAATGTCAGCTGGATCCTCACTTTTGTGTGGTGCTTTATGGTTTATAAAATGTTTTCACATCTATTATCTCATTTTATCCTCACAATAGTCCTGGGTGAAGGACAGGGCAGAGAGTGAGTGCTATCCTCTATTAACTGACATGAGTACTAGAGCACAGAGAGGCAAAGGTCACAAAGATAAAGCTCCTTCAGCTTTGGTCCTTGACTTGATGGGACCACGCCAAGTCTTCCCTAGAGAGGCACAGTGACTGTATCTGTACAATTTGTTTGTGGATGAACCCTGGCTTATAACCACACCTCATCTTGCCATTGCCTTCTCTATGTTTGAAGACATGCTTTATGCCCCCTGCCTTGACATAGACACTGTACTATATTTTTACCTCCAGCCTGAACTCTGGAAACTTCATGTTCCAGCTTTTAGAATCTCTGATATATTGTTTACCTTGAGGCTCATGACTGGTCTCCCTGACTTAACTTCTCTTCCTTTACTTTAGCCATTTCTCTCATGGACTGTTCCTGTGAGCAGTTCCAGTGGGCACTGCTTGATATAACCTTGAGTCTAGCCCAAAAGATTGACAAGCTATCCACAGTCAGGTAGGTAAAGGGAATCAAGTATTCAAGTTATCTGGCACAGTCCAGAGTCTTTTCCACTATGCCCCCACTGAGTATCTGCCAATGTTATCCCCAAGAGCAGACAAAGGCCCCTGTTCAGGAAATGCTGTACTTAGAATTTCTCTAATAATGGTGTCTTTTTATATACATGTCCTGCAATCAATGACTCTGAGGGTAAAATGGCATTTTCTAAAGTCTCACTTACAGTCAAGATGTACTATCTCATAAAGGAAAGTGTGGAAGTTGGAACAATACAGAATGCTCTTTACAAATGAAACAAAAGACTGAGATAGAGGATACAGCCCAAATTAGCACCAGAGCAACTCCCACTGATGAGGAAATTATCCAATTGCAAATTACACACTGTGCTACTCCACAAGCTCCACTGAAGTTTAGGTATTGGATTAACCAAAATGAAAGGCGGGACGGGGGAAGCACCAAAGTGAAGAAGAAGGAATGAATTAATATTTGCAATGTACCTACTACGCACCAATTTATATCAGTCATGTAAATCCCATTTTTAAATGCAAAAGATCTGGTGAAAACTGACACACTGAGAAGTTAAGTCACTTGGCCTTTGCCCCAGACCCAGTGTCTGATACAGGATTACAAGATGGGCCAGTTTGAATCCAGAACTCTACTTTCCAAGATACATTTTCTCTAATTCTGTTGAGTAGTATTGGTCAGGAAGGGGATCTATTTGTATCTATTGAAGGAAACTAATAAGCCAGCTTGATTATCACAAATAAAATGTATTAGTCAGGGGACCATTTATAGATCACCGAACCAAAAACCAAACCCGTTGCTGCTGAGTTGATTCCGACCCATAGCGACCCTATGAGACACAGCAGAACTGCCCCAGAGGGTTTCCAAGGAGCTGCTGGTGGACTGGAACTGCCTACCTTTTGGTTTGTAGCCAAGCTCTTAACCACAGCACCACCAAGGCTCCTACAGATCACCAGGTGGGACTAATTACAAAGGTGTGGGCAGGTAAAGGGGGTCCTGAGGGATAGGACTGTAACCCAGAACAGGTAATAGTGGAGGTTACCACCCCCTGGGCTGGAAGAGAGTTAAGTGGTTGTTGTTGTTAGTTGTCTTGGAGTGGATTCTAACATGGTGACCCTATGCGTCACAGTAGAACTGCTGCACAGGGTTGTCAAGGCTGTGACCTTTCAAAAGCAGATCACCAGGCCTGTCTCACTGGGCACCTCTGGGTGGGTTCAAACCACCAACCTTTTGGCTAGTAGTCAAGCGTTTAACCATTTGCATCACCCAGAGACTCCTGGAGTAAGTGGAGAGAGCCATTATCAGACCTTTGAACAAGAGACAGTCCTGTAGAGCTGCCCTCTTGAAATAATTAGTGGCATTTAAAACACAGCCAGCCCAAGGTGACCTCTCATGGACAGAACCAGAAAAAAATATCCCTATATCACTCTCCTCCTTTCCACACTTCATCCAGAAGCCTTAGAGCACAGGAGTCCATTGATGTACTTCATATAGGTCAGCATCCAGGGCAGGGAGCAGGGTAGAGAAGGGTGGAGAGAAGAACGAGTTGGGTGAGCAGAGGACATCCAGCATACAAAGACATGAAGAAAAACACACAAGGTAAAGAGACTGCAGCTTGTTTACCTGCTTGCAATCATGAGATAAGCCTCACTGAGATGAAGTCTGACCACAAAGGAGAAGGTATAATGGTGCTAGTACCATTCCAGGTTGGTTTCTTCTCATGCTAATGAGATGATAATGAGGAAACCATATGCAAATGAAGTGACTATTTTAATAAGGAATGGAGCAGCATGTGGTCCAGTTAGCCTTGTCTTGGGAGAGGGCTAGGAAGAGTTTGGGAAGATTGGGGTGGGGTACCTACTTATTAAAAGGATTAAACTGAGCTTGCTTCTTCAGACATCTCTTAGATCCAGCAGACTCTTGTTTCTTTGCAAACTTGATCATAGTCAGCATAAATAAACTGCATGTGGGCCCAGTGGATAAGAAGAAAGAAATGAAGTCAAAGAAGTAGGGGGAAGCTAAATCACAAGAGACTGTTAGAAGATTTTGAACAGAGACAGGAACATGAGACCTGACTTACATTTTAATAGGATTGGCCAGGAAATGTTCAGGGAAAAGAGTATACAGGGACATTAGTGGACCCAGGAAACCAGGTAGGAAGCTACTGCAATAACCAGCCAGAGAGGCTGAAGTTAGCAGTGGAGATGGTGAGAAGCAGTCAAATTCCAAATATTTTTTTAAGTGATGCCAATAGAATTAGATGAATAACTGGATATTAGGTATGAGGTGAGGGAAGGGATCAAGTGAGACTCCAAGGTTTATAGTCTAAGCAATGGGAAGGATATAGATGTGATTTTTTAAGACAGGGAGGACTGTAGGTAGAGCAGTGTTTTATCTGGGGAAAGAGGGAATCACTAGTTTGTTTTTGAACATATCAACTTTGGGATATGTATTAGACATACAAGTGGAAATGTTAAATACGATGTTGGATATACAAGAGTTCAGTGTAAAAGTTTAGGCAGGTGTCTTAATTATCTAGGGCGGCTATAACAGAAATACAATGAGTGGATGGCTTTAACAAAAAGAAATTTATTCTCTCACAGTCTAGGAGGCTAGAAGTCCGAATTCAGGGTGCTAGCTCCAGGGGAAGGCTTTCTCTCTCTGTTGGCTCTGGGGGAAGGTCCTTAGCATCAATCTTGCACAGTCAAGGGCCTTCTCAGCACAAGGACCCCAGATCCAAAGGATGCACTATTCTCCTGGCTCTCGTTTCTTGGTGGTATGAGGTCCCCCTGTCTCTCTGCTAGCTTCTCTCTTTTATATCTCAAAAGAGATTGACTTAAGGCACAACCTAATCTTGTAGATTGAGTCCTGTCTCATTAACACAGCTGCCTCTAATCCTGCCCCATTAACATCATAGAGGTAGGATTTACAACATATAGGAAAATCACATCAGATGACAAAACGGTGCAGAATCACACAATCCTGGGAATCATGGCCTAACCAAGTTGACGGATATTTTGGGGGGACACGATTCAATCCACGAAAGCAGAAGGTATACATGTGGGTATTGTCAACACATAGATAGTATTTAAAGTCAGAAGATAGGATGGGGCAACCAAAGAGAATGTAGAGTCCTGGAGCACTGCAGAGTTTGGGCTGATGAGGAAGAACTACTAAAGGAAAACCAAGAAGGAGTGGTCCATGAGGCAGGAAGGAAAACACCCGATGACATTGCTGCACAGGTGGAAACCAGAGAGCGGGAAGGTAGTGAGCCAATGGTTTCAAAATATAAATAAGAAATTAGAACCTTGCATTATACCTGACAATTACAAAACAAGAATTCCAAGGGTTTGTTTAAAAACTTGTGTGTAATTATAAGATTCTGACTATGAGAAGGGTAACTGAGTACAGTGTGAGACTCTGTTGTTACAATGACTATGAGTTCAGTATGAGCTCATTCTGCTTCAGCGTGATGCAATTTTTAAAAAATCGTCTTAACCAAGTAGTGATACTGTGGGAAGTTGGTGGAAAGAGCATTCATTTATTCTTTCATTCAGTAAGTATTATGTAAATACTGGGGACACAGCAGTGAACAAAGCAGACAGAAATCCCTGCTCTCCATGAGCTTTATTCCAAGCACTAGATGTGCGGGAGGAGAAAGGGAGTGGGGTACAAATCTTGGCTCTCTCACTTGCCAATTATGTGACCTGGAGCAAGCCACCCTAATCTCTCTCCCTTTTCCAGTGCCTCATCCAGAAAAGGGGGTTAGGAATACCTGTCCTTGTGCTAGCTCACTGGATGACTATGAGGCTGCCAGCACAGAGTAGGCAGGGGGAGGCCCTGCAGCTAAATGGTTAGCACTCAGGCTCTGCAGCTCTCTGTCTCCCTCCAGAATGGTCTCTGAGTGCTGAATCTGCTTCTTACTGACCTCAGTTACGATACTTAACCTCTCTGAGCTCCCACTCCAACTGAAAAATGGGGAAATGAACAGCACGCACCTCGCAGGGTCATTGTTAGGGTCACATATGATGAAGTATGCATCTGGCATATTCTCAGTACCCAATCAGCGGTGGTGATTACTATTATATGTACTATAAATACTTGCAGAATAAGTTGATATATGAAAAGAGATAAAGGAAGTGGTGGCCTTTGCAAAATACAAAAAAAAAAAAAACCCAAACCCATTGCCGTTGATTCCCACTTATAACGACCCTATAGGACAGAGTAGAACTGTCCCATAGGGTTTCCAAGGAGCACCTGGTGGATGTGAACTGCCAACCTTCTGGTTAGCAGCCATAGCTCTTAACCACTATGCCACCAGGGTTTCCATTTGTAAAATACAAAGTGCTCTGCAAAAACCAATAGTCTCACTTCTGAAGGGTTTTAAGGTTCACAGGGAATTTTCATATCCTCACAGTAATGTACTTTAAGCTAGACTATTATTCCCATTTTACAGATGAGAAAATTGAGGCCCAGAGAAGGTCTCAAATTAGTAGGCAATGGATTAAGTGGCTATAGTTCTCTCAAATACCATAGGAATCGTGCTTTTTTGCTACTCTGCAGCTCATAAGCCCACACACTGTTCATGCTGCAGACAAAATTCTGACAGGAAGCTGTCCAAAGGAATTCTGAGCATCTTTGTGCTCCTTGCTGAATAATTAAAATCTTCACCACACTCAGGCTTGGATTGGTTTCCTAAATGCCTTCACACTTTGGGAGCTGGGAAGCTTGGCTCCTCGGGGACCTTTCTGTTTCTTTTCAAAGCCAAAGCAATGGACTTGAAAATCTAAATCCAAAAAGCTAACAAAGACCTTATTAATTGCGGCTTCTTTATAAACAGTTTTTTTCGATCTTTGTCCCCCTCTCTCTAGGCAACCCTTGCATAAAAATATCCATCCGCCAACTGTTTCACCAACTGTTCCTCCTCTCGCTGGCATACCTTGTGCCGTATTCTAAGATGCCAGAGCGTGTTCCTGCTGCAGCTCTCCACGCTTCCCGGGCGTGCCGCCATTAGCCCCTGCTACAGGGCTGCGTGTGCAAGAGGAGGGAGGGGCGGTGGCGCTGGCAGAGGCAGCCTGGGCAGCCTGGGGACCTGCGTGAGGACTGGGAAGGCAGCGACCACGTCAGGGGCGCTGGACTCCGAAAGATCTAGGTCGGAATTACAGCTTTGCCACTCCCTTGCTGTGTGTTACCAAATTCTTCTACAAATTACTCTAGGAGCCCAAATTTTCTCTCCTGTGAAAGCCAGGGCATATGTATTGCTCAGAATGGTGATGAGAATCAAATTAGTCCATGTATGTGATGGCCCTGGCCCAGTACTTGGCATTATACCAGCCCAATAAATGGGAATTTCCTTTACCTCCATTTAACCCCTGAGGAGCTCAGTAAGAGAGAGAAGCAAACTCACAAAAAGGAAAATTCATGTGTTAAATATTAAGCAAAACAGCAGTGGAAAAGACGACATAGGGGAGTGTCTGATGAATTACTCAGAAAAAGCAAACAGTGATAAGTACTAGATGTTCAGAGGAGGGAGAGATCATTGAGGCTGCAGAGGCCTCGCATGTTGTGGTTAGAGGCTGCAGTTTTAGCTCAGCTCTGCGGCTTCAAATAAGGCTTGGAGAAGTTAAGCCACCTGTCAAGGCCAGTGTTAGTAATTAGCTTAGCTGGGATTAGGTCCCTCATCTGTGCAACTTCCCCTAACTTTTTCTGTTAACAGCCACGTGATTCTGGCTGGGTCATTCATTGTCCACTGGGCAATTCATTTATTTCTTCATTTACTCCATAAGCACTGACTATGGGCTAGGCCATGCAGACACGAGATGAATAAGACTCCAGCAGTGACTTGAAAGAGGGCACAGAGAGCCAGACATGCAAACAGGTAGCACTAGGTAAGATGAACAGAATCACATGGCTGCTAACAAAAAAACTTGGGGGAACTTGCATAGATTAGGGACCCAATCCCAGCACAGCTAATTACTAACATATTGGCTTTGGCAGGTGGCTTAACTTCTCCAGGCCTTATTTTCCTCATTTGAAAAGTGAGGATAATAATAACTTCTTCAGGCAGTTGTGACGATTAAAATGACATAACATTTATAAATGCAGAGCATAGTACTGGTACACAAGAGTCCAATAAAGGTTAGGTCACATAACTCAAGGTAAAATACTTATAGATTTTTATATTTTTGAATTATGATAATATATGTATGTGTGAATATAGCATATATATAGTGTGTGTGTGCACGTGCATATGTATGTGTGTGTGTGTGTGTGTGTGTGTGCTATGGCTGCTAATCAAAAGGTCTGCAGTTTGAACTACCAGGCACTCCTTGGAAACTCTGTGGGGCAGTTCTACTCTGTCCTATAGGGTCGCTGTGAATCGGAATCGACTCAACTGCAATGGGTTTGGTTTGGTTTTGGTTATACATATATATATATATATATACATACACACACACACACACACATACACAAAGGTTAGGTGCCGTCAAGTCGGTTCCGATTCACAGTGACCCTATGTACAACAGAACAAAACACTGCCCAGTCCTGTGCCATCCTCACAATTGTTGTTATGCTTGAGCCCATTGTTGCAGTCACTGTGTCAATCCATCTTATTGAGGGTCTTCTTCTTTTTTGTTGACCCTCTACTTTACAAAGCATGATGTCCTTCTCCAGGGACTGATCCCTCCTGATAATATGTCCAAACTATGTGAGATGTAGTCTCACCATTCTTGCTTCCAAGGAGTATTTTGATTGTACTCTATTCATTCTTTTGGCAGTCCATGGTATATTCAACGTTCTTCGGCAACACCACAATTTAAAGGCCTCAATTCTTCTTCGGCCTTCCTTATTTATCATCCAGCTTTAGCATACATATGAGATGATTGAATACACCATGTCTTAGGTCAGGCAAACCTTAGTCCTCAAGGTGACATCTTTGTTTTTCAACACTTTAAAGAGGTCTTTTGCAGCAGATTTGCCTAATGCAATACCTCTTCTGATTTCTTGACTGCTGCTTCAATGGGTGTTAACTGTGGATCCAAGTAAAATGAAATCCTTGACAACTTCAATCTTTTCCCCATTTATCATGATGTTGCTTACTGGTCTAGTTGTCAGGATTTTTGTTTTTTTATGTTGAGGTGTAATCTACACTGAAGGCTGTAGTCTTTGATCTTCATCAGCAAATGCTTCAAGTCTTCACTTTCAGCAAGCAAGGTTGTATCATCTGCATAGTGCAGGTTATTAACGAGTCTTCCTCCAATCCTGATGCCCTATTCTTCTTCATAGAGTCCAGCTCCTCAAATTACTTGCTCAGTATACAGATTGAAGAGGTATGGTGAAAGAATACAACCCTGACACACACCTTTCCTGACTTTAAACCACACAGGATCCCCTCGTTCTGTTTGAACAACTGCCTCTTTTTCTACATACAGGTTTCTCATGACCACAATTAAGTGTTC
This sequence comes from Loxodonta africana, assembly GCF_030014295.1. Taxonomy (NCBI): domain Eukaryota; kingdom Metazoa; phylum Chordata; class Mammalia; order Proboscidea; family Elephantidae; genus Loxodonta; species Loxodonta africana. Next base: position 96,873,373 of record NC_087344.1, read on the forward strand.
TGGAATTCCCATTCTTCGCAATGTTATCCATAGTTTGTTATGATCCACACGATCGAATGCCTTTGCATAGTCAATAAAACACAGGTAAACATCCTTCTGGTATTCTCTGCTTTCAGCCAGGACCCATCTGACATCAGCGATGATATTCCTGGTTCCACATCCTCTTCTGAATCCGGCTTGAATTTCTGGCAGTTCCCTGTGGATATACTGCTGAGGATGGGGTAGGGAAGGAGTCTGACCTGAGTGATGATTTCAAAGAGGAGAAAGTTGAGGATTTCAGAGGTTAAGGGCTTCAGAGGTTAAGCACTCTGTAAAAACTATTTTAAAAAGTCTATGTCTGTGAACTTCTTGAAGCTGGGCCTGTTACAAGCCTCGCAGCTTACAGGGTTGCTGTGAGTTGGAATCGGCTCGATGGCAGTAGGTTTTTTGGTTACAAGCCTGGCACTTAGTATGTGCTCAATAACTGATTATTTAATGATTTTTGTTGTTGTTAGAACGAGATGTATCTTTAAGGGCCCTTCCTTCAAACTCTTAACATTTTCTCTCAGCCTTGCCCAGAACCAGTCCTGAAAATTCTAGACACCCTGCTATACATCCAGACTGCTGCCCACTTCCCCTTTCCCCTAATCATCCCATGGAAAGAGGTGCTGTAACTCCCAATTAGCCCCAGGGCAGCCCGCATCGGCTCTGCCGCCAAACTCATATCGCGTTACATTTAATACATGTGTATAACGAATGCCGCACACATTTGGCAGTGCTTCTGTGCACCATGTCATTATAAGCCGTATTGACAGCAAACAAGTCACATATTCTCCCTGCGAACACTACAGGAAAGAAGAACATATAATTTCGTTGTTGTTTGTACATTTTTTTCCAAGTCACATTGGACACCATTTGCCTTTCATTAGAAATACCATGCTGACAGTAAAATCACATATCCCCAACACACAAAGAGGAGAAAAACAAGCTTCTTGGACCCCCTGTGAAGGGGAGGAGCAGCAGCACTGCTTTTAGGGGGGCAGGAGTAGCAGAAGAGGAAGTATGCCAGGACTTTGATAGCTCAGAACCACCAGCGAGAGAGTAGATGCTTGATTGGCCTGTGGAGTCTGTCTGTACCATCAGAGAGTTTTACCTGCTTCAGGCTTGATTCATTCATTCACATACTCATTCATTCATTCATCTATATCCATCCATCCATCCTTCTATCCATCTATCCAACAATGCATTTAAAACTGCTACATATTCTTTCTGGAATTAAGTTATGGAGGAATATAGAATGCTAAAATATATTGAGCTCCTAATACAGACATCTGCTACATATTTAATTTTCACAGAAACCCTATGAGGTCAAGGTATTGACTGTGTTTCACAGATTTGGTAACTGAGCCTCAGAAAGATAAAGTGACTAGGTCAATGTTAACAAAAGAGTAAGACTAGGACTTGAACTTATAGCGATTTCCTTTTAGAGAGTAAATACATGAGTAAATATTTACTGAATGTCTACAGTATATGAGGCATTGTGTATATTCTTGTTACAGATTTGGTATTGTCATTCCTTTTACCCAGACTTTCCCACTGACCTGCAAGCCCATTCATTTATTCATTTAATGCTTACTCAATGGCTTATTTGTACGAGACTGTGAGTTTCCTAAAGGCAGAAATTTATTAAGCACTTACTATATATACGGGAGCCCTGGTGGCACAGTGGTTAAGACCTCAGCTGCTAACCAAAAGGTCGGCAGTTCAAATCCACCAGCCACCCCTTGGAAACCCTACGGGGCAGTTCTGTTCTGTCCTATAGGGTCACTATTGGTCGGAATTGACTCGAAGGCAACAGGTTTGGTTTTAGCTTAGCTGTTAGGAAACCCTGGTGGCGTGGTGGTTAAGTGCTACGGCTGCTAACCAAAGGGTCGGCAGTTTGAATCTGCCAGGCGCTCCTTGGAAACTCTATGGGCAGTTCTACTCTGTCCTATAGGGTTGCTATCAGTCAGAATTGACTCGATGGCACTGGGTTTGGTTTGTGGGCCACTTTAAGTCTCTCCTTACAGGCAGTTACTTGGCAACACTGCTAAATCACATCGAAATCTGTTTCACTCTGTTAAACAAGGGATCCAGATGACCCACTGGTAACCCAGGTAGTTTCATTCTAGAAGTTGTACTCTGAGCCACACTTCTCTGTTGAAATCCAGACCACATAATTTCCATCTCTACACCTTGCCTCACTAAGGCTTTTAGGGCCAAGAGGTCTTTCAGAAGTCTCACAGGGACAAATGGAGCTTGGTTCATACTAAGGACATAAAATATGTATGCAATCCAGGTACGTTGTTGTTGTTTATGGATACTTGCTTAATCCTGAACAGTACTTACTACTGTCCACTACCATGGTTGTGGCGAATACTGTAATGACAGCTGGGAGTTTTTCAGCCCAGTGGCGGTTCAGTGGTAGAATTCTAACTTTTTGTATGGGAGACCCAGGTTTGATTCCCAGCCAATGCATCTCACACACAGCCACAACCCATCTGTCAGTGGAGGCTTGCATATTGCTATGATGCTAAACAGTTTCAGCAGAGCTTCCAGACTAAGATAGACTAGAAAGAAAGGCCTGGAGATCTACTTCCAAAAATCAGCTAATGAAATTCCTATGGATCACAACAGTTCAATCTGCAACCAGTCATGGGGATGGTGCAGGACTAGGCAGCATTTCATTCTACTATCATGGGGTAGCCATGAATTGGGGGCTGATTCAAAGGCAGCAGACAATAACATGACTGGATTGGATACATATTCTGTGTCCTTAGTATGGCCCAAGGAGATGTGGTCCACTCATCCCTGTGAGATTTCTGAAAGGCCTCTCAGCCCCAAAAGCCCTAGTGAGGCAAGGGGTAGAGTTGAAAATTATTTGGTTTGGATTTAGACAGAGAAGTGTGGCTCAGAGTGAAGCTTCTAGAATAAACTCCTTGGGTTACCAGTTTCATGGTCCTGGGCAAATTTGAGGACCCTGATAGTAACTACTTCATAGCATCTTTGCAGGGAATAAATTGGTTAAATACATATAAAGTGTATTTAAATAAATTAATACATTCAAAGTACTCAGAAGAGGGCTTGACCCATAAAAATGTTGAATAATAATTATAATGACTGATAACACTCACGGTGAAAAAGATATGAGTGTGGATCCCACCTCTGACATTTATTACCCATGTGATCTTAACTTCTCAGTTTCAGTATTTTCATTCACACACACACACACACACACACACTCACTCACACACAATGGGGACACGTGCTTTATTAAATGAGGAAATGAGAGAGAAAGCACAGTACCTGACATGTAATAAAGACAAATATAAATAGTGTTTTAGTCTTTGCTGAGGTCTTCTGCCTTTCCAGGACTCAGCAGATCCTGGAATATTATCTGAAAGTATGTGTGTGTGGCGGGGGCGGGAGGAGTGTGTGTGTGCACGCACATGCACATGTGTGTGAGTCAATAACAGAAAGTATAAAAGTCACTTAATGAAATGATATTAGGTTCATGGAAATTGTACTAGGGTCTCCTGTGCCCTCTTTGTCAGAGAGAACTCCCCCTAAGACTGCTTGTTGCCTTGATGTTAAGGAGCTTTTCAGATAGATTAAAACAATAGAATCAACAGAGGTATAATTTTCTTCCATCCTTCTTTAATTAGCTGTGAACCAGAGGGCTTTCCAAGTGGCAACAGAATAAGCGAAGACGGGGAGCAGAAACCCACTATTTGAGTTCCTGAGATGAAGCAATATTTATTGGAATCAATCTAACAATCTAGATAAAAGATCCTGCAAGTTTTTCTTTTATCTCCTTTTAAGACAAACCTCTGTCTGGTGGTATATTGCCAATTCCAGCCTAGAAAATTGGCATGGATATTTTTGAGGGTAGAAGGCAGAAAGCCTAAATTTTAGAATTGTGGTAGGACACAAATGCAGGAGTCAAGGGTTCTTTGTTTTGCATTGCCACAAACTGGTTTTCTGTGTGTCCTATAAGTCTTAATCACTCTGTCCCTCAATTTTCTTACCTGCAGAATAGGGATTGGATTAGAATATTGACACTACTTGCCAAATGCTTATCATATCCAGAGCCTACAGCAATGCTGTTAAGTAGGTGTTATTATAGCCAATTTAAAAATCAGAAATCCAAGGCTTATGAAGCTTAATCTCCTCAAGGACAAACAGCTTGGAAACAATGGAACTCACACACCTAGGTATCTAGGACTTCCTGAATACTTCCATGGAATCATAAGCTCTCTCAACTCAAAGCCCCTTCGAACTCCATAAGTTTGTGTCATTTCTATACCGTTGAATTCTTGGCTGGGCAAAGGCAAAGCAATCACACATGTAAGTGCTTAAACCTCTCTTTATCATCCTTGTTTATCTAGAATAGTTGAGGAATAAACTGAATTGGCATTAGCAAAAAACAAGGCTCCAAGAACTGACGGAATATCAACTGAGATGTTTCCACAAATGGATGCAGCACTGGAGGTGCTCACTCATCTATGCCAAGAAATGTGGAAGACAGCTGAAAGTGAAAAAGACTTGAAGCATTTACTAATGAAGATCAAAGACCACAGCCTTCAGTATGGATTACACCTCAACATAAAGGAAACAAAAATCCTCACAACTGGACCAATGAGGAACATCATGATAAATGGAGAAAAGACTGAAGCTGTCAAGATTTTCATTTTACTTGGATCCACAATCAACACCCGTGGGAAGCAGAAGTCAAGAAATCAAATGTCGCATTGCATTGGGCGAATCTGCTGCAAAGGACCTCTTTAAAGTATTGAAAAGATGTCACCTTGAAGACTAAGGTGTGCCTGACCCAAGCCATGGTATTTTCAATCGCGTCATATACATGCGAAGCTGGACAATGAATAAGGAAAACCAAAGAAGAATTGACACCTTTGAATTGTGGTGTTGGTGAAGAATATTGAATATACCGTGGACTGCCAAAAGAACGAACAAATCTGTCTCGGAAGAAGTACAACCAGGATGCTCCTTAGAAACAAGGATGGCGAGGCTGCGTCTTACATACTTTGGACATGTTGTCAGGAGGGATCAGTCCCTTGAGAGGGATATCATGCTTGGCACAGTACAGGGTCAGCAGAAAAGAGGAAGACCCTCAACGAGGTGGATTGACACAGTGGCTGCAAAAATGAGCTCAAGCGTAACGATTGTGAGGATGGCGCAGGACCCGCCAGTGTTTCGTTCTGTTGTGCACAGGGTCACTATGACTTGGAACCGACTCGACGACACCTAACAACAACAAAAAATGTTAATGTGTACATGTTTCTGTATGTAATATTTATATCTACTTAACAAAAAACAAGTTCATTTAAACATAATACTGAACTTACTATTCACTGTAGCTTTCAGTCATATCCCTTCTCAACTAATAGATATCAAAGTACAGCTAGTCCAAGAAAAGCTAGAAATTGCTTCTTTACATATAAGATTACAAAAAAAAAGATTACAAGGTACTTAAAAATATGTTGTCTAATTGGATTCTTGCAATCAAATCAACTATCTTTGTATAGCACTACTGAGAGCAAGCTTCTGCTTAGTTACCTCTCTCTGATTAGATTCTGGTTATATAGGAACTTACCACCTTTACATTTTAGATCAGCTTTGTGTTTTAAAGGTTATAGTCAAAAAATCCTAAAAGTGCAAAGAAAAATAGATCCTAACTAGAAGAGATAGAACTTTGCTTTAAAGCAGTAAAAAAAAAACAAAAACAAAAAAGTATGGGGAGAGGTTACCCCAGCCACCCATGTTCTTCTATAGAGATCAGAGGGTTAGATTAGCCAATGGAATTACCCATAAACCCTTGCAGTGGGAATTCTAACATGTAATAAATCCCACTATGTCCCTCACCATTCTCCCAGGGCTCCTTGCTAAGACATTTTGAGACCACAAACAAATGTAGAAATCATAGAATGAGAAAAAGAAAACTACCATTTCTGGTGACCTTGCCTTTGAATAGCATTTCAGCTGAAATCAATACACTGTCTGGAAGACACTGGGGAAAGCTTGCGCTTACTCAACATAAGCAAGAAATACACTCCTTTTAAATCCAAAGCCCATAGTCCCTCAGTTTCACCTCCAACCTCCCAGGACCATACTGTCTGCAGTAGTCATTACAACTCTTTATCCATCAGGGATTTGGAGATCTTAGATGTCTGGCCCAATGGCATTGATGGGACTCATCATGCAATTTTCAAATTTTCTGTGATCTTGAATTCTGTCACAGAGATCTAGAACTGCCTAGAAAACCTACAATTTTCTGAGACAAGAAAAAGTTTATTGACTACGTGGGTTAAAAATTAACTCCCTATAGAGGTGAAAAAAATGTTATCTGAAAGCTTCCCAGGTTTCATACCATAAGGTTGCTATGCATTGTATTAAGAAGAGTTTTGTTTCTGTAATTCTGCTTGATCCCCATGATGGTGACTCAGAGAGATGGGTATTGCATCATCATCCCCATTTACAGACTAGGGGCAAAAAAAGTACTCAGAGAAGCTGAGTGACTTGCACAAGCAAGGCAAGACACAGATCTTCTGACTTTTTCAAAAATTTTTTTTTCCTTCTCTCTGCTCTCTTCCTTCAACAATCTCTGATTTTCCTTTGTCTTGGACAAAAATTTTATATGGTTCACCAACTCTTTTATCTGCTTTCCTACACATTATCTGTCCCCACTCTTGAGTATCTTGAGCTGAAGTAGGTAGACTTCCTCTCTTGCTTTTGATGAGGTTAGCTGTCTTTGACAGATGTGTGTTCATTCCTGTTTCCTCAGATCTGAACTTGATGGCTATCCACTGAAATAACAGCTGGCTAGGTCTACAGTTCAGGAAAATCCGAAGGAATAGGGTATGGTGAGGAAAAGAGCACACTTCCAGGAGTCAAGAGACCTAGATTTCAGCCCCAGCAATGCCACTTACTAGGTGGATGATGTCCTTAATGTTCTTAAAGCTCCCTGAGTCTCAGCACGTCTTTAAGGCAAAAATGATATGTCCTGTCTGTATCACACAGGAATTATGAAGCTCAGATGAAGCCAGAGATATCAAAGTACTTTACACGTTGTAGATACCAGCATTCAGTCAAACGTATATTATGAAAGGGATCACAAATCAAATGCCTTTGAGGGCCAGGTTGGTTGTAAAGGAATGGAACAGGCAGGTATAGTAGAACTGTGAATAGTGGGGCCAAACCCACGAAAGAATACAGGGCTACCAAACGTATCATGTTTTCATGGGATAGCCATTATAACCTGTTAGCCAAATCAGGTACTCTTGCTAGTCATATTAGGTATATGGGGCACCAGTCTGTGAATCCATTTCCACTAAAAAATCTCCCAAATTATGGGCTGAATATCCCCCATATTGCTTTAGGGTCGTCATTAAACTATATACACACCTATAACCTGAAATACAATGTCCTGTACAACTGGGTAGTAATGCTTTTAAGCATAGGTAGGTGCCGTTGTGATAACCATTGTGATAACCAAAGCACACCTGCATTTAAAAGTGAATTTATAATAACTTTTTGTCATTTTGTAGTTCTCAATCAACGAACACTAACCACATACAACTACTCTCATAGCAGTCCGGGGGAGGGACATATCATTTTTTTACCTTAAAAAGGGACTTCAAGAGTTTAAGTGCTAGAAACAACTCTCATAAAACATTTTCAAAATTTAAATAGATGTTCCAAAGGGCATAAGTAAGTATAACCAGTTACATAAGCAAAAACAAAAAGCCTCCTCTTGGGGTGGCCTTGGGGTCTGATGTTAACCTGGATTTGGAGGAAAGCACGGAAGGCCTATGTTCTTTATACCCATTTCCTCATCAGCAAATGAGTGACTGACAGAGTCATTTGATATAAAGCCATGGGAAAAGAGATGCGTACCATTCAAGGAGGCCCACATTCACATATAGCCCTGTGTACAAGTATGCCTGAGTGCATGCACACATGCACACACACACTCACTCACTTGCACACACACAACTAAGCTATAAGTAATCTCTTATACATTTTTCTATATAGTATGAACCTCAATGTGTATATTATATATCCTAAATACATACTGTACCCCTGTTCATTACACAGACATATCAAATGTACATCAATTTTAAATGCACAAAACCCCCATATTGAATAGACACGTCTCCTTGAACACATCCCTTATGTGTCCTAGAAAATGGCATCACCATCTACCCAGTTGCTCAACAACCTAGATGTTACCTCTAACTTATATTTTTCCCTCAAAGCCTGCACAGAGTCCATTAACAAGGTCTGCTGGTCCACCTCTAAAATATCCCCAATCCATCTACTTCTCTCCCCCTTCCCCGCCATCATCCTACTTCAAGTCACCAACACATCTTTCCCGGATTACTATATTTAGCCTCTAAAATAGTCTCTCTGCTACCATTCTTGCCTGCCTACAATGGTACAACCACTTCTCCAGAAAACACCCAAAGTGGTCTTTTAAATTAATTAATGGGATCATTTCATTCCCCTACTTTAAACCGTCCAAACCTGGCTTCTCAATTATTTAGAATAAACTCAATACTCTTAACATTTCCTACAACCTCCCTATGATCTAACCTTCTCCCTTCCTCTCTCCTTGGCTTCATTTTACCCCAGCCTGTCTTCATTATCCATAGTCCACCCACACTCACTTTTCTGCCCATGAGATATGTCAACCTCATTTCTGGCTCAGGGTCATTGTATTTGTTGCTTCCACTATCTCAAAGGCTCATCCCAGATTTTCACTTGACTGCCTCTTGGCCATCATCTAAATTTCAGCTCAAATGTCACCCCTTCAGAGAAAGCTTCCCTGACTACTCCTACCTTCACCTTAAATCACTCCCTATTTCACTGCCCCATTTTATTTTCTTTATAATACTTAGTATCATTTTAAAGTCTTCTGCAGATATTTATTGATTTATTTGCTCTAGTCTACTTTCTACTTAAAAGCTTCACAGAGCCAGGGACTGTGTGTTGTTCACTGGTATATGCCTGGTGGCTACAACAATACTAACATATATTGGGCACTCAACAAATAATTACCAATAAAATGAATAGCTCTCAACTTTGGCTAAAAATCAAATATACCTGCTCCTCACTTACCAACATGGTTAGATCCTGAAGACCAAGTTGTTACGTGAAAAATAACATAATGCAAAAACAGAGGATGATCACATCAGACCACAAAATGGAGGATGACTACATCATTACATAACTGCCAAATTACTTCATTACATAACTGCCAAATTACATCATTCCACAACTGCCAAACTATTGAGAATCATGGCCCAGCAGAGTTGAAACATAACCTTAACCATCACAACCAATGTTACCTTTGCCTCGCACCTCAGCATTCATTACTGCCAGATGTATATCGTTAATGCACAAAATAGTCAGATAGTAGATTTTTTACTGTTGTCATAAATGCAAAATGTCAGATAACGAGATAGTCAATAAGTAAGGAGTAGGTATATAATCAAAAATCAGGTTGAAAAGCCTGGATTACATATCAGGATTTAAAAAAACAACAATTCCTGGGTACTACTCCAACATATTGAATTCAATTTCCAGGCAGTCCAAAACAAAAAACCAAACCCAGTGCCATCGAGTCGATTCCGACTCATAGCAACCCTATAGGAGAGAGTAGAACTACCCCACAGAGTTTCCAAGGACCGCCTGGAGGATTTGAACTGCTGACCCTTTGGTTAGCAGCCATGGCACTTAACCACTGTGCCACCAGGGTTTTCTTTCCAGGCAGCAGGGCACTACAATGTATACTTTGAAAAAGATTCCCAGATGAGTTGTTAAGTAGCCAGGACTGAGAGCCACTAACCCAAACACCTAACCAATGTGCAAATCCCCTATACACTTACCCATACTCACAAACACACCCCTTCCACACGTATCTTTTATACCAGACATCATGCACACGTTTATGTAGCCACTCTTTTTAGATATGTGTTATATACAGCATATAAATAAATATTCCACATACTGATCTTTATCATACATACAGTGATTGTTACTATTATAGCAAAATTATCATTTATTGGGCTCCTACTATCTGCCAGTTACAGTAATAGGTGGAGCGGGGATAGAAAGTCCTAGCCGCAGCTCTAAAAGAACGCACAGTCTACAATCACCAGAGCAAACCATGGCAATCCAAGGTGGTCAGTGTTATGATAGAGGAAAGCACAAAGGACTATGGGGATACTGAAGGGAGGGCAGGAAACTTAGCCAGACTGACAAGTTCATATTTTAATTTAAGCAGGCAATTCATGATTTGAGTTGTAAATCTAGTTTGGGAGGAAGGAATGTAAAGGGAAAGGGTACTGGAGGCCAAAGGAACATAACATGCAAGAATATAGCAACTAGAGTGTATGGTTTGAATAGAAATCTCCAAGTTATCCAATTTATTTGTCTTCCAACAGATAATTTTGACTGCTTATCATGTCTCAGGCACTGTGCTGGTCACTAAGAATAGAGCTGAGAACAAATACCTAAACTGAGGATACTGGAATCTCCAGGGGTGGGGCCTGGGATAATGTATTACTGCAAAGCTCCTTAGCTGAGTATGATACATAGCCAGGGTTGAAATCCCCTGGTCTAGATGAACTCACATCTCTGGCTTCCAGAGAAAAGAAGTAAAGGGAGTGAATGAATGAAAAAATAAGTTGGCCAGTCTACAAAACTACAAATGTGCTTTCCGACAAGTTTACATACCCCAAAGACAACTTCAATTTCATTCTTACCTCCGAAGAATGCACAGAGATCATTCTGAGAATGATAATGCTGTGACTATCATAAGCTTATTTGCTTCGGTATACCCTTGTCCACTGACTCCCTGACCTAGGCAAGTTGGTACAAGCTACTTCTTGGCAAAGCCAAGCCCACCAGATAGAGGTCCTTACAATATGGAAACCAGAAGCCTCTGACCACATGACCTTGATTGATGAAACCTGGAGATTTCTCTTGTTTTTCATCCCCATGGGTTGCACCCTGGAACTTGGGACAGAAAGAGTCCATCTCCCTTCTAGCTATCCAGTCGCCTAGCCCAGGAATAAAAGGTTCACCTCCCCTGTCTCCTTCATTTGAGGGGAAATGTTGACTGCGGCACAAGCAAGACTTCAAACTGATTTAATCTGAAATTTCAAACTGCCGGATGTAGCTCTGCTTCCGACCGCCATCTGCTTTTCCAGTGCACAATGACACCGGGCCTGTTTTTACTGTGTTTGCTCAACCAAGTCCACCAGCAAAATATTAATATTTCCCCAGCGCCTGGGTGGTTTGTGTGCTTGGGATGATATCCGAACATACATCAAGCTCATCAAAGTTATAAGCAAAATAATTTTTCTCCTAAAGCAGGGAGGGTATGAGGAATTTATTACTTGTGCATATTACAAAGTGACGGTTTCAGCTTTCTCTGCACAGAAAAAGAAAAAAAAAAAAAGCATTGCTCCTGGCCCCAACATCAGATACACTTCCTCTATAAAGATACAGTTTTCCAGCTGAGCAAGGAAATGAGTACTATGTGGATTCTAGTAAGATAAAACAGAAAGTTGGTGCTATCCCTAATGGCTCTCTTTCCCTAACTCTCCACATGCAATTTGACATTAAGTCCTTTTGAGTCTATTCATTGCTTTTGGGTTCATCCTTTCTTCTTCGTTCCTACAGCTGCTGTTTGAGTCTAGGCCATCCCCAGGTCAGCTGGTTTACCACAATCAGCCGGCCCTGGTTTCTTAACACTCCCCAATCAGTTTCCTTTTCCTCTCTCAAACAATCACCCATGATGGAGCTCTGTAATCCTTAATTCCACAGTATCAGTCACTTGCTTCAAATGCTTCCTTGGCTCCCCACTGCTAAAGATAAGGTTCACATTCTTTCTATGTAAAAGCATAGCTTACAAAGCTTATCTCTCCCTCCATTTCCACACCAGTAAGCATCCTGTTCCCCAGCCAGTCAATTATTCTCCTGGTGCAACACACTCTCTCCAGCCCACTGGTTTTTGCACAGGAGAGAACACCTATAAAACATCCCACATGAAACCAAAACAAACCAAACCCAGTGCCATGGAGTCCATTCCAGGACAGAGTAGAACCACCCCATAGAGTTTCCAAGGAGCGTCTGGCGGATTCGAGCTGCCAACCCTTTGGTTAGCAGCAGTAGCACTTAACCACTACGCCACCAGGCTTTCCGCATCCCACATAAAAACCCATTGCCATCATAGTGCCTGGCAAATAGCATTATTCCAGATACCGCAGCTGTCATTATTATTGTCCTGCTCATTTAAAAAAAAAGAGTGATATCCAGATCACCCTGGTTGATCCCAATCAAAGACATTCATGTCCTCCTCAGGGAAAGAAAGAAAAAAAAATCTGTAACTGATTTTATTTGTTTCCGTCTACTTTGGGACCAGGGAAGAATGCGACCTAGCCTTAACATTGTAGATACGATGATTCATTGCAAAGTGGTTAAGAGCCCTGGAAACAAGAAATCCTTGGTTGAAATCCTGGTTTTGCTACCCATGAGCTCTATGAATTCGGGCAATTCACTTAACTTCTTTGTGCCTTCAGTTAGCTCATCTCTAAAGTGGGGATAATAATTGTAGCTAGGCATAGGGAAGACTGAAAGATTTAATACAGGTAGACCACTAAGAATAAGGCTTGGTATATATAACACTCAATTAGCAACAGAGTAATAAATCCACTGTATAAATGTCTTTGAAAAGAGATCGACACATCCTTAAATGGGCCACAGTCTAACCAAGCAATGCCTTTGCTCATGTTGTTTTCCCTGCCTGCAATTCTCTTTATCCATAATTGTCCATCTAGGGAAAGGCTATGTCTTCTTCACATTTCAGCTCAAAGGTGACTTCCTCTAGCATGCCTTGATAGGCTGTTCAGTGTAGTGGGGTTTGGGATCTAACAGATTTGGCTTTGAATTGCAACATTACCACTTTCTAACTGCATAATGTTGAGTAGGCTTATTGACCTACCCGAGCCTCATTTCTCTTCATCCGTAGAATGGGGATAACATTACCCTTCTTGCAGGGTGGTTGTGTGTTCCTCTTAATACATTTTAGTTCTCTTACCTCCTTTCCTTGACCCATAATGTTGGCAGAAATTGGCCAATGCCATTTCTGGGCTCCTCTTAAAATTACGTACCTCTGAAGTCTTCTAAAAACCAAACAATAGTTTGGCTTAATAAAAAAAAAAAAAAAAGTCTGTCTTGAGCATTATGATATTTTAAGAACTATCTATGTGGGATCAAATTGACAACAGCAAGTGGAAAGATTAGATAGGAACCTTAAGGGGTCAGTGAGTTTATGCTAATGGGGGAGGAACAACTCAGAAAAGGAGAGTGAGAATGGTTGCACAACTCGAAGAATGTAATCAATGTCACTGAATTGTATGTGTGGAAACTGTTATATTAGTATATGTTTTGCTGTATATATTCTCAACAGTAACAACAAAATAAATAAAATTACAAAAAATTCTATGTACCTCTACTAAAAAAAAAAAAAATACTAGCTACCAAAAAAAAAAACAAACCCATTGCTGTCAAGTCGATTCTGACTCATTGCGACCCTATAGGACAGAGGAGAACTGCCGCCATACGGTTTCCAAGGAGCACCTGGTGGATTCGAACTGCTGACCTTTTGGTTAGCAGCCGTAGCTCTTAACCACTATGCTACCAGGGTTTCCACTATAGCTACAGTTACCCTATTTTCAGAACTAAAAATTAGGATTCCTGATATCTTGGCTAGATTAGTATTACCTTGTCTGACAAATACCTCTCTGCCAGTTTTGTTTCTCTATATTCCTAGTTTTTAAGAGCTCTCTCTTAAAATAAGAAATCTAACCCCATCACTCCCATGAGGATGGAGGGGGGGGGCTTTGATTTAATCTCTTTATCTATAAATCAAGTTCAGATTCCTTGGAATAATATTTAAGGTTCTTAACATCCTGCCCAAGCTTGCTATTCCAACCCTAACTCTGTCCACTGTCCCCAGAAAAAGTCAGGGACACCAGACTGTGGGCCAAGAGTTGCTCTACCTGGAATGACCTTCTATTGCCTCCTCACCAACCAAAATACCACCCCAACATTTAAGGCTCAGCTGACATCCCCCACTTTACCAAAGCCCCACCTAATCTCCACCAATAATTGGAATTGATGAAATAAATTAAGAGACTGAAATCTCAGGGCCAACAGTTCAGAAATGATAGAGATGGGTCTCAAACTCAAATCTGATTCTAAATGCTTCTACTCACACTTCCTTCTCCCCATCCAATGCTGCTTCTCACCCTCCTCAAGACACATTATACCTATAATAACCAGGAGTTCCAGAGAACTCTCAGAGCCTGTATGTGTCTGAAACTGTTAGCCATAGAGGGTCATCTGCTTCTTCCTTTGCTTCCCTTTTCATTTCTGACAAATGTGTGATGAAATAATACATTATTGGCAGGGATATAAGTAGGAAGAACTTTTGGAAAGCAATTTGGCACTAAAAATTAGAGTCTGCAAAATATTTGTGTTCTCTTACTAGTCGTTTCTTTTCTGGAGGCCTATCTTAAGAAATTAATGAAGAATAACTGTATATTATAGTATGTGTGTGTGTGTATATACACAAGCCCTGGTGGCGCAATGGTTAAGCACTCAGCTGTTAACCAAAAGGTCAGCAGTTCAAATCTACCAGCCACTCCTTGGAAACCCTATGGGGCAGTTCTACTCTGTCCTATAGGGTCGAGATGAGTCAGAATCAACTCAACAGCAATGGGTTTTTTTGGTTTGTTATATATACATATTTATGTATGTATGTATGTATGTATGCATACGCCTAAATGCCTAACAATAACGAAATGGCAGTGTTTGAACATATCATATTGTTCTTACCTGAAAAATGACGACAATGTGTGCTGTGGGGTGTTGGCAAGGATAATATGGGGTATTTTACTGAAGATACCTAGGATGCTGCCTAGAACAGAATACTGTTCAAAAATGTTAGTTTCTGTTCCCTTCCCCCACTTGCCTTTCTGCTTTTTTTCTAAAATGTTCAGGCTGTTAACAAAGAAAAGAAATGGCTCTGGAGTCCATTCCATCACTGGCATCTGGTATGTAACAGCTAACCACATAGTGCTTTTGGATCAAGTGTCACCAGGCTTTTGGCGCTAGGAACACTGGTCCACAGAGAAAGACAACTGACTTCGTGGCGATCACCGTGGAGTTATTAGATTTGAGTACAGAGGAAGGTAAGGTTCAAGTTTCGCCATCTGCTGTTTGAAAACTCCCCAGTGCCTCTCTGTAACAATTAACTCTGGCATTGAAGTCAAAACCCCATCCCAAGAATTAACTGTGGTTAATGAAACATTCTAATCCTTCTATGATAGAAAATCAACCTTTCTTTCTTGCCCCTGAGCCTTGGTGATAGTTCTATGTTCCACCTACCAGAGATACCTGCAGGAAAATGAGGAGATTCACTTGAGGACATAGTATTTGGCTCTTTTCTCAGATGAGGTGTGAGTTTATATTGTTGTTGTTAGGTGCCGTTGGGTCAGTTCTGACTCGTAGCTACCCTACGTACAACAGAACAAAACACTGCCCAGTCCTATACCATCCTCACAATCGTTACTACGTGAGTTTATATTGGTGACCTATATGAGTTAGCTTTAGGCCTTCCTTCATTTACTTATTCAGCATTCCTTAAGTGAGCAGCTACCATGTGTCAGACATTGGGGGTGCCAAGGCGAATTTACACCAGAACCCATTTTAGCTAAGGTACCCACAGTGTGCTTGTAAGCTGCCCAGAATAAGCAAAGGAGTCAATGGTGTGATTCACTTAAATGACCACTGTACTTTTTGAGCACATGTTTGAAAAAGTAAAACAGGGGTAGTGAATATAACGTGGGTGGCTTCAGAATCAAACAATTCAAGCCCCCAGCTCTGTTCCCTCTTAGGTATGCGACTTTGTTCTGTGTCTGTATCTAAAACGGGCAACACCAAGCCACTGTCAGAGCTTGTCTATGTATATCACTTAGCAAGCCCAATGACTGACTCAATAAGCAGGGGTTAGTGTTAATATTTTTATTGTAGATTCAATATCTTCAAGAAACCCTGCTGCAGACAAGAAAAAAGGTGTGTGCCCCATCTTCCCAAGACTTCCTTTAAGAGTACAAAATTCTCTTCCATAATTAAGTCAGACGGCTCCTCATTTTGTCCTTACAGCCATTGCCTTCTGCTACCGGTCACTGATTTTAGGGTCTGTTTTATCACTTCAACTCTGGCATATCTTCTCCTCAAAGAGGATGGGGAGGGGCACAGGGTGGGAGTGAACCTTTATTGAGAGCATAGTCTATTCCAGGAGTCCCTGGGTGGTGCCATTAGTTAACATATTCAGCTGCTAACCAAAAGGTTGGAGGTTTGAGTCCACAGAGAGGCACCTCAGAAGAAAGGCCTGGTGATATATTTCTGAAAAATCAACCACTGAAAACTCAACGAAGTTCGTCTGTATCCTGATACACATGTGGTCCCCAAGAGTCAGAGTTAATTCAATGGCAACTGGTTAATTAGCAGTCTGTTGTGTTCAACACTTTCACCAGTATCTTCTTATTTAATTTCCACCGCTGAGCTTGAGATAGATACTATGGTCTTACTTTACCAAGAGGGAAATGGAGGAAAAGAGAAGGTGCGGAACCAAGGTCACAGAGCTGTCCTTAGTGAAACTGGCTTTCAGTCAGGTCTGTCTGAATCCAGAGCCCGGCTCTTACCAGTGCACCCTGAGCCACTTGTCCGTTCCCACTACTCGATTAGGTCATTGCTCTTTCTCCTTTAATAAGGCAAAGCGCTGAGAGATAAACCTTCAAAATGCTCAATCTCTCTCAGCCAGATTTCTGGCACTAAGATGCACACATTCACTAAAGTTTGTTGCTGAGTGCTGGCTTTTGTCACATTAAAAATAAAAACAAAGGCCTTGAGGGCTTAAATGGCTGGTTCAAGCCTATTCAGAACGCTGATGATAGAGTGGAAGCCAGAAAGGGTCTCTTCCCAAACGTAGAAATAATGCCTTTATTTAAAAATATAAGGCCATGCTAAAAAACTCAGAGGGCAAAATCTGGCCAACACATCCTGGGCATTGAATGATGGGAATGCCAGGTAGCCAATGAGCTCACTGGGCAGAGCAGAAGAAGACCATCGCCTGGATACAAATCTGCCTGCTAAACAGCTGGCTGCATTAATCATTCCAAAATAAGAGTCACTGAGCAAGAGCCCAAGCTCACTGTTCACATGGAAGGATCACTCACCAGCCCACTTGAGCCACTGGAGAATCGCTCATGCAGGAACCTGAAAACAGAATTTCTCCTAAATGTTTGCTTTCTAAATTCCCCTTGCAGACACCTCCTTCTTCTTTCATAATCACTTCAAAGCAATCCCAAGTCTAGTACAAAAGTAAATTCAAAGCAATTAAAGAGACTACGGTGTGCCCAAAATGGGTTTGCGCTGGTTCTCCAGGAAAGGACTCAGTGAATATTTTCCCCAGAATAGTGTTATTTGTGTAAGGAGGATCCTGCTCTTTCGTAGTGCATAAAAACGTGTGTGTATGTCTGTTCATATACAGTGAAATCTGTGAGAGCCAGAACTCGACAGGACTGCCTTGTTTTTCCAGGTCTCACAAGTTTTCTACCTTTGACAGTCTTACCACTTTTCTATCCCTTGTTTTAGCGGAAAATATTTGAATTTTCCTCCTTTGACAGGTTTCCCCCTTACACAGGTTCTGGCTTTCATAGGTTTTACTGTATATGTTAGACACACACACATACACACACATTTACTATGACAAATGGATGTAACAGCCCGAGAGTGAAATATCGTGTTGTGGGTTACAAGCTAAAGTAAGGCAGCACTGCTCCAGCAAGCACTTATAAATCGTTGCAAACAATATCAAGAAATAGGAGCTAGTCCTGGGAATGTAACAACTGCAAGATTTCAGGGCTCAGGACTAGCCTTACAAAAGAAAGAGGAAAAAAAAAAAAAATTAAAACAACCAAATGCATTGCTTCAAATATTCTGCTGGCTCTCCAGGGTGGTCTGTGTTTCTAATTAATATTTCCCCCTAATTATGTTCAAGATGGTAAGTATGCTAAATGCAAAACTCACTCCTTTCTTCACCACAGAGCTGAGGAGGAAGGCCCTTTAGGAGGAAGGCCAGGTTGCTTCATTGTGATGCAAAAGAATGCAACAATTAAGAATATAATTTTGGAAGATGTCAGCAGCCTAATTACTCATAGGGCTTCCAGCAAATTAAGCAGTAGGTGAATTAGCTCGTTTAATGAGATCTAGAGTTTGGAGGCAAGGTGCTTTTACTTTGCATTTGACAAACACATTTCCCAACTACATGTTAATAATTTGGGCATCCCAATATGCTATTAGCTCAACAGGTTCTGCAAAAAGCATGAAGGTCAGTTGCTTAAAAGGGTCTGTAAGTCAGTTCCATTGCCTTTCTCTGATTCCCCCTCCCCTACTCCTTCTCTTCTCTTTCCAAATACATAATTGCCCAGCTTGGAAAGCATACAGCTCAGTAAAAGGGCTTTACTAACTACAGTTTTCAGGGCAAAGTGAATGCAGCCATGACGGAATTTGCATTGAAAACTTGATTTAGTATTTTATACCTCTCCCAGCTTCAGTTTTTGCATCTGTAATGTGGAAATAATGATGCCCATACAGGTTGAATTCCTTTACAGGATGCCATTCCTTGAAGACAGGGAATACGTGATGGTTATCTCCACAGCGCTTGGAACATAATATGTGCTTAATAAATGCAATAAACAGAATGGTGCGTGATAATTTCAAAAGAATGAGTAAATGGATGGCTGATGTGAGGATTCAATAAGATAAAGCCTGTAAAATTTCCCGTGCGGTTCCAAATCCATAGTCAAACCAAAACCCAAACCCAGTGCCGTCAAGTCGATTCTGACTCATAGCGACCCTGTAGGACAGAGTAGAACTGCTCCATAGAGTTTCCAAGGAGCACCTGGCGGATTTGAACTGCCGACCTTTTGGGTTAGCAGCCGTAGCACTTAACCACTACGCCACCAGGGTTTCACAAATCCATAGTAAAAAAAACCAAAAAGTCTATAGTAGGCCCTCAAAAATAAATAAATGGCTATGAGTATCAGCTACACTAGAATCTGAGATAGGCTTTGAGGAGAAGAGGAGCCAAAGTTACCTGGACCAAACAGAGAAAATATGCAAAAGTGTTCTTGAATCGCATGAGCACAGAGACTGAAGTGCTGCTCCTGACCCAAGGGGTTCTCAATGGGCTCAGAGAGCACGTTGGCAATTGTTATAGATCAAATAGTGTCCCTCAAAAATATGTGTTGTAAATTTAATCCCTACACAAGTGGTTATAATCCCACAGGTATAGGGGTTAGGATTTTTCTTTGTTATGTTAATGAAGCAGTATTAGTGTAGGGCGTGTCTTGAGTCAATCTCTTTAGATAGGACAGAGTAGAGCTGCCCCCACAGGGTTTCAAAGGCTGTGAATCTTCATGCAAGCAGACTGCCACATCTTTCTCTTGTGGAGCAGCTGGTGGGTTCGAACCACCAACCTTTCAAACAGCAGCCAAAGACTTAACCACTACATCACCAGGACTCACTCACCCTGTCTGTCTGTCTGTCTATCTAACTATCTATCCATCCTTGGGTGGTGTAAGTGGTTAACAGACTTGAGTACTAAACAAAATGTTGGTGGTTTGAATCCACCCAGAGGCAGCTTAAAAGAAAGGCCTGGTGATCTAAAGATCTACTTCTGAAAAATCAGCCACTGAAAATCCTATGGACACAGTTCTACTCTGACACCTGAGTCAGAGCTGGAGTTGATTCAGCTGCAACTGGCTTATATATGTCTTACTGGTTCTATTCTCTACAGAATGCTGATTAAGACAAGGATCCTTCATCAGTCAGCCTGTGGCGGACTCTAAAGCCTTTTCCCTATACCATGCCTCTCCACAAGGAACTTACCACCACCCAAGGCCTTTAGCAACCATTATTATTCATATTATAACTACCATTTATTGAATATTTACTCATGCTAGACACTGGACTAAATGTTTTCCATGCAGCACATCATTTAATCCTCACCAAAAACCTCATGAGACAGTTATTATTATCCCCAATTCATAGGTAAGAATACTGAGGATCAGAGAATTTAAATAAATTGCTCAAGGTCACTCAACTTGTAAGTGATAGAGCTGAGCTTCCACATCAGGTTTTTTGACCCATGGCCCCTGTACTAACTGTTCTACATTGCCTTCACTGAACGGGTCTGATTGTTATAAAAATATTTCTTAAATTAAAGTAAAATCTGCCTTTCTGGAACTTCCATCTATTGGCCAGGGTCCTCTCTCTGGAACCACACAGACCAAGTTGGTTCCTTTTACAAGACGTTCTTCAGGTAATGGGAATTCCAGCTCCCTGCCCAGAATCAGCCCTTCCAACAGACAATTGTTCCCCGCCACACAGACACATCTGGATTCTGTCCTCTATGATGGTAACTCACAGTTATGTGAGGCTTTTGTTTTTTTCTTTTCAATGCGTTTCACCAGAATGATTTCATCCAACTCCTACCACAATGTCATGAAGATGGTATTGGTTCCCCACTTGTAGAGATGAGGAAGCTGGGATTCAGAATGATGAAGTCCATGTCTAAGGGCAAAAGCAAGTCAAGTACCAGGATTCAAAGTGGGGTGCTTCTGAAGTCAAAGCTCCTTCCACTCTGCTATGAAATTTTTGTGAGTGAATGAATGAGTGAATGAGAAATACATGGCAAAGGGTGGTAAAACTCCTAAACGTCCAAGCAAGGGCTAAAGGTGCTCAGTGCAGAAAAAGAGATGCCTTTTTTCCCACCCAACTCTTCTATGAGGCTGTGCTAGTTACCGTTTATACAAGCCTCCTGCATGCCTCTGTAGGAGCTCAGAGAGAGGTTTTAATTTGCTGGTGAAGGAGTTAGGGAAGGGGCTGCAGAGTGCTGAGAAGTGTCCCCTCCAAAGCAGAAGTAATTTTGTACAGAAAAACACTGAGGTTACTAATGGAGAAGGAAAAAAAATAAATAAAACCAAGATGATGAGTATACTTGGGATGCGATTACATGCCTAGAGCATCTCGTGAGTAGGATTCAATTGTCCTTTCTTTCCTAAGGTTGCAATTAAGTAGCTAACGTGAGAAAGAGAGCTTACAATCAGGTTGTCCCACTGGGCTTGGGGCCAGGTGACTATTTAGAAGTTCTATCCCCTCTACCCCTAACAGCACTGGGACAGATTGGCCAATAAACAAGGTAATCATGTGCTGAAGACATGAACAAAATGGGGGCACAAGTTGTCAGAAGTAAAGGCCCATAAATGCCAAGCAGACTGGATACAAGGAAATGCAAGTGCAGCAGTGGAAGGGCACTAAATGAAACTGAGACAAGCTTCAGTGTGTGAGAATGTGCAGGCCAGAAATAAAGTTCACCCACGGTCACGAGGGTACCCACTCGCAAGGTGGTTTCAGCTATGAGGCCCCTACCACTTCAACACCTTCACTGACATCAGTCTCCTATGGTCCCCTCCAGTGTAACTGAAACTCCTTATCTCAGTAGGTCTCTTGGGAGTATACTATTTCTTTCTAGTAAATAAGAGGTAGGGGTGGGCTGCTGAATCTAACTCTTGCTACATTCACCCAATATGCAACTGGATCCAACATGAGCGGTTACTGGGCAAGGACAGATTATAATAATAGATAACTGGTCTGATTCATTTTAAGATAACTACCTTGTACATCCACGTTCATTAATCCAGCAACTCCAGCCAGGGGGGCCAGCAATGCTCTTTCCATGACACAAACACAAGGGTATGCTCTTGCACATGTCCTGGCAAACAACCAATGGGAACTCTGAGAACCAGATGACACTCAAAATCAAGGGAACTTGAATAAGTCAACCATTGCAATAAACTCAATCAAGTTACTTTTGAAGTGTATAGCATTTACATACAGCATTGTCCTAAGATTTGTAAACAATAATATTTGTTATTTTAGCTTTAAAATATCTTTGGCATACACACAGATGCAATCTAACATACATTTAATATAACACTAACATGAGTAATAATTTAATATAATACTAACATAGCAAATGCCCAAATAATACTGGAAATATTAATATTTACCTAGTACAAAAAGTTTTAATTTCCACTGTAGTGTTGCTATGAGTCGGAACTGACTTTACAGTACCTAACAACAAAAATTAACAACATGTAAGCAAGCAGAGGAGAGGGCACCACAGGTTATCAGTGTTTAGGACCCTCACATGCTTTAACCTAGCCCTGCTTAAGAGACTCATCCATGTGAAAACTGAAGGTGCCCTGGAGGTGGTCATGGCCACTTGTGTGGGGCCATTGGTCTGTATCAGCTTTGCAGGCAGAGTGAGAGAAAACTAAAAACTTGCCCCTATTCAGATAAAGCTTCCCAGAGAAGAGCCCTGAGGCTACCTACACGAGAGGCAGGATGCCAGTGCAGAAAACACAGGGCACCCACAGTCACACAAACATGAGTTCCAATTCTGTCTCCCTACTCACTCTGGCTCTGTCACCTTGGCAAGTCGCTTAACCTCTCTGAGCTTCACTTCCTCATCTATAAAATGAGGGAAATGAAACGCATCTCAGATGGTGGCTTTGAGGATTACAGATGATCATGTAGGTAAAATTCTTGGCACGCAGTAGGTGTTCAAGAACCTTTAGCTCCTTCCTCTCAGGAGAAGCCCCCTCACACTGAGCTGGGGATAGGTTCCCACCACTGAGACTCATTTTCCCATGAGTCCTCCTTGGCCTCTAATGATGTGCGATCCTCAGGGCTGATTACCTCCTACATCGTAGCTCAAGCACAGTACAGTGCTGATTGCGTTGTTAGACGCCACAGGTTTCCTGGTGGAAAAACCCAGAGGGAAATTGAGGCAGATGGAGTTCGGGACCTCAGGCAGCCAGCATTTCCAAGACTTCGAATTGCTTAACAGCCAAAGTACCCTGGAGTCTCTTCAAGGAGATAAATACAAATACCATTTTAGACTCACCAGCCATTCCTAATATTGGCATCTCCTAAGGGCAGCTGAGAAACAGAGATAGCCTGGAATCTACACCAGACCATTCTGTGACCTCCTGTCCCTACATTTCTCAAAGGCCTGGTTTCCTCCACTCCGAGAAGCATTCTCTGGTTTATCTGATGTCCAAGGCCTCCCCTCTGTGAAGAGAGTGGCCAGCATGGTAGGGGAAGCACAGACTCTGGCTCCAGATCCTAGCTATGTTACCTTGGGCAAGTTATTTAAATTCTCTGGGCCTCAGTTTACCTGGTCGTTAAATGGGATAATAACACTAATACCTCATAGAGTAGACATGAGGATTAAATGAGTTAATGTGAGCAAAGTGTTTACACAGTGTCTGGCAGGTAAAAACCCAAACCAGTCACCCTCCAGCTGACTCTGACTCATGGTGACCCCAGGTGTGTCAGAGGAGAACTGTGCTCCATAGGGTTTTTAGTGGCTGGTTTTTCAGAAGTACGTTGACAGGTTTTTCTTCCGAGGCACCTCTGGCTGGGCTCGAACCACCAACATTTCGGTTAGCAGTGCTGTTTGCATCACCCAGGGTCTCTGCTTGAAATGTAGTTATTATCTTATTCAAGCTTCTCTCTCCCCACACTCCAACGTGCCTCCCAACATGCCTTGTTCACTTTATGATTCGTGGCAAGCATGTTACCATTCATCGTAACAACTGTAGGAGATACAAATGACAAAAAGCACAAGTGAGAAAGGTTTATTAAACCTATTTCTTTTCTGGCTCAGAGAAATAAGGTGCCCTTCCCTTGGCCACATGGCCAGTCAAGGATGAAGCCAGGAATATAAGCAAAACATCACGGCTCCCAGGGTAGTTGTCCTTCTACCACATCATGAAGCCCTCATCTTTGACTGAATTTCTCCTTACTCCGTTTCTTTGAACTAAAAAGTTTTGATACAACCGCTAACCACCTAGAGGAACTCTGCAGCAGGTATCCATTTTTAACATGGGAAGAAAAGCATTAAGATGTCAAACTTGGGCTGCCAAGTGTACATCTGCAGCCCAAACATGGGGCACTAGGGACTGGAGGCTCCAAGAAGTAATTGCCACAAATAAGACTCAACTGGACATTGATTTATTCAGCCTGTTTGCTTGATTTCCACTTTGAGCTTGTTCAATCGACTATTCCTCTTTGTTGCTCCTTCTCAGGGACATGATCCCTGATCATTTGGATGGAAATGTGCTCACGCATTACCTCATTAACCTCTGGGACTGGGCATTATAATTCACACCCTCTTTTTCTACTTTCTTCCCCCTCAAGATTCAAAACATGGTGGGAATGAGAAAAATGATGAGCCATTTCTCCATGATGTGTCAGGGCCTGTATTGTTTTCATCTGTGACCCTGACTGTCATAACTCAGGCAAACCAGGCTGTAAGGAACCCTAGGAGCTTACTGATGAGAGGATGCAGAGGGAGGAAGCCAAGGCCAGGAACGAGGTACTGGGCAGACGGCAAAGCTGGCCTCATTGGCTCCCAGATGCTGGTGTCTAAAGGTTATGGCAAACTGGGACTTCCTCTGAGTCCAAAACAATGATAATGATAATGGTGGTGATGATGATATCACAGTACTTATTAAAGTCTTGGAGTCCCTGGATGGCGTAAATAGTTAATGCACTTGGCTTCTAACTGAAAGGTTGCAGGTTCGAGTCTACCCAGAGGTACCTTGGAAGAAAGGCCTGGAGATTTACTTCCAAAAAATCAGCTATTGAAAACTCGGTGGAACTCATTTCCATTCTGACAACATAGGGTAGCCATGAGTCAGACTCAACTTGATGGCAACTAGATTTTTTTTCTGGTTTATTAAATTCTTACTAGATACACATATTATCTCATTTATCCCTCCAACAACCATACAAGATAGGTTTAGAGAGGATACGTTATTACCCAAGATCACATAGCCGGTAAACAACAGAAATGGGATTCAAACCCACATGTTTCACTTCAAATCCCATGCCCTTATCCACCACCAAAGTCCAACTTTGCTTGATTTCCCCTGAAGCATAACAATGTCCATTTGTTAGGTCCTTTCCAGGTTTTACTCTAAGTGTTTTATTACTTCCGTCTTCACAACAAGCCTGTGAATGAGCCATGAGGAATTCACAAGGAGGAATTATAGCTCAGAGGTGTTAATGCACTCACTCAAGGGCACCCAGCCATTAAAAAGCAGAGGAAGAACCCAGCGCATGTCTGAGTGTGAGTGAAGCACAAATTCTGTCCACACAACCTGCTACTTTGCCATGAGGTCCAGATGACGGAGACACAGCAGCAGGAGGATCGTAATGTGGGGAGTAAGGGGCAGCAGTGCGGGGCCCCATATGATCAGGTCCCATATGATCAGGCCCCAGGGGAAGGGTCTGGAAAGACAGCATCAGATTGTCTGAATCTGAGGCAAAGCAATCCCAGAAGGAATGTTGTCAGAGAGGGATAAATGGTAGGCCAGTCATTCAGGGTTTAAACTGCTCAGATAGCTCACCGCAGGCTTTTTGGATATCAGGACCGCAGCACACTTCCAGGCCACACCTGCTTCTGGGGGGCTGGGGGAGGGGAAGAGGAGTAGCATTAGCCAAGTACCTGCTGTGGCCAAGCACTGAGCTCTGTATGGCACTGTCTTCAATCTCATAACAATCCTGCAAAGCAGGTTTTGTTATCTTTCCCCTACTCTTTACCCTGATTTCTTCATGCTTAGCACAGCGCTTGGTGCAAACAAACACAATATCAATTTGTGGAATTTATTAAGTCATCTGAAATTCTGCAGCTTGGGGAGAAATTACTAGAAGCTGGAGCTACTAATAAAACATCGATCACATCAGCTGTATGTTGAATAAGTCTCTAAAATATTGACAACCGGTAAATTCTCCAGATAACCTAAGGTCTGAGCTAACTTCTTGCAGGCACACATGGTACCTTGCTTTAATTCAATAAGTTCAACAAGCATTTATTAATGTACATCCAGGCACTGTGCTGGGGACTTGGACTAAAATACAGCTTCTGCCCCTCAGGAGTCCCTCATGGGCAAGATGACACACTGCCTGGTCCTGCACCATCCTCACGATCTTTGCTGTGTTTGAGCCCATTGTTGCAGCCGCTGTGTCAGTTCATCTTGTTGAGGGTATTCCTCTTTTTTCCAGTCGTTCAAACAGAACAAGGGGATAGTGCGCGGTTTAAAATCAGAAAAGGTGTGCGTCAGGGTTGCATCCTTTGAACATACTTATTCAATCTGTATGCTGGGTGAGTTATCTGAGAAGCTGGACAATATGAAGAAGTACACAGCATAAGGGATGGAGGAAGACTCATTAACAACCAGCTATATGCAGATGACAGAATCTTGCTTGCTGAAAGCGAGGAGGACTTGAAGCATTTACAGCCAGAAAAAGCACCTTACAATCCCCAACTTTCCCCATTGGCCCTCAGTTAACACTTGCATGAACACTCATCTCCTGAAACAGAACACGTTTGGGGTGCTGATTTTCGGCCATCCCTCCAGGTGCTCCCAATATTCTTCACCACAGTCAAAAAACTGATGGGTATTTCAGAGAGGGACAGAGATTCCTGACCACTCTCTCAGATAATTCAATTTGTTAGTCCATAAAAAAAAAAAAAGAAAAGAAAAAAGGATACAGTACTACTACTACTACTACTACTACGGGCCACGTCCTGGAGGGGAGGGACCCACCAGGGTCTTCCCAATGAGCAGATAACGTATTTAAATACAGTCTATCAGTCAGTAATCTGCTGCTACCCCATCCTCGGAGAGCTGCTTTATTGAACACTGTAATTGCCTGGATGCTGTTATTCATTTCTGTAGCTGTTGCTATTAATTCAATATTTTTGTCGAAAGCTCCCCGTGACATTTCTTTCCGCATTCTTGAATATCTGATAAGATATACAGTCAGTACGCTGGTACCCACTGCATTTGGCTGATAGTCTTGTCCTAGTTTCTAACCCCCCAAACACTAAAGAAGTGACACAGTTTTAGTGGAATGAGGACTTCTATTGTTACAGGATTTGGGAGCATGGGGGGAGTGTAAGAGTCTTAGTGAAATAGATGCAAATGTCACGTTTTAGAGCTCATTGTGCTGGCTGGAGCTGGAAATTGGACTAGACTCTTATTCAAAGGCTTAGCCTATTCCTTAGGTCGAAGAAGCCTGGCTGGACTGGCTCCAGCAATTTTAACCATAGTGGAAACAGGGATTTAGACATTCATTCAACATTTTACCAGTATTTCTGGAGGTTCAATTATATACCAGGCCCTGTGCTAAGTGCTGTCGATATAAAACTTAAGTAATAAAAATCAAATAAAAAACAAAGCAGTCTCTGCCCTTAAGAAAACCACAATCTGTTCGGGAACCCAGGCAAGCCTTCTACAGTGGATGTTTACTTTAATTCTGGGTATGAACTGACTGTAGTAACAGCGGAGGCTGCACAGCCTCTCAGTCTCTGGGGAAGACTGGAAGCAAAAGGAACAGAGCAGGAGGGAAGGAGACAGACAGAGCAAGGTGTCCCAAGTGAGACAAAACTGAGACGTAGAATTTGTCTACATGCCAAACTAATGGGCTTGAGATTCCTCTGGTCATCTATTTACATGGGTGATGTGTATGAAAACAAAAACAAATCTGTTGCAATTGAGTCCATTCCAACTCATAGCTACCCTATAGGATAGAGTAGAACTGTCCCATAGGGTTTCCAAGGAGTGGTACAAGGATTTGAACTGCTGACCTTTTGGTTAGCAGCCATAGCTCTTAATCAATGTGCCACGAGGGTTATTTTGGAGGTGGGAATCTAAGACCAGAGACACCAAGGTGAAGATGAAGACAGCAAAGAGAGGGGATGACATCTGCCACCCACTTAATGACTGGGCTGGGTTGGATCCCATATGGACAGAGAAATGAGGTCTGAAGCTGTGTCACGTAGAGCACTGCACAACTGCTGTGGGCTCAGATGCACAGAGAGCTGCTACGAGTTAGGGAGCAAGGTCATGCTCCTTCACAGGTCCTTGGCCTGATCCGGTATCTCCAGGAGCAGCAGCTTTGGGGGCACAGGGAGCGAGCAATTCTGGGTGGGCACTGGCCTTCTTAAGATGGGCACCAATATGGTGGCAAAAGAGAGGCTCTGTTATGGATTGAATTACATCCCCCCAAAATGTGTTGGAATCCTAATCCCTACACCTGTGGATGTAATCCCCCATTTGGGAATAGGGTTTTCTTTATTATGTTAATGAGGCCATATCACTGCAGGGTGTGTCCTAAACCTAGTCACCTCTGAGTTACAAAAAGAGCAACTGACTCACAGAAGCAAGCACAAATGGGGGAAGACAGATGCAGCATGAAGATCGCCACAGAGCTGAGGAACAAAAGCTGAAGGAGACCAAGGTTTTCCTCCAGAGCTGAGAGAGAGCCTTCCCTTACAGCTGATACCTTGAATCAGACTTTGAGTCTCCTGGACTGTGAGAAAATAAATTTCTGTTCTTTAAAGCCACCCCTTTCTGTTACAGCAGCCCTAGGTCACTAAGACAGGATTCTTCAGAGGGTTTTAAGACCACCAAGGAGCCATCAGAACCAGAGAGGAAAGAGAGCAGATATGATGTGAGGTAGCAGAACTGGTTTCATGAGAACAGGTACGTGCCCCTTAAACACTCCAGGAAGTTTAGGGGTGGAGAAAACTCAGAGCGCTGATGGGATCCTTGGATGAGAATTCCATCAGCTAGTAAAATGGGCATTTAACTGTTAACAAGGTGAGGTCGCCTTAGAAGATTTAGATTGTTTAGTAATGACAACAATAATAGCAACTCTTAAATACTCTAATCTGGGCTCAGAAGAGAGAGACAGATGGGTGTGATCCTTGGCATAAGGAGAGAGTACATCACCAGAACCCCTGGAGCTGAGCTGGTTCAGTGGGAAAAACACTGAAGGCCAGGAGGCCTGGCACTGGTCCTGGCTTTGTGATAACTGCCTGTGTGATGTGGAACAAGTCACTGCCCCTCTTTGGGCCTCAGTTTGCTCAGCTATACAATGGGGGAGGATCATTTCAACAGTGTTTTGCAGCTCTGCTGTCATAATTTCAGATAGCTATTTACCGTGTACTCAGGCTTTTAAATGCAGGTGCCTCCTAACAAGAGGTGAGGGTTACAAAGGTAAATATAACAAAGTGAGAGAAGAGCAAAAAGTTAAGGTTCTCATGGCAACCGTAATTCTCAGCAGCTGCGCATTGTTAGAGGGGCTTCTCCTGGCAGGCTGATGAATAATCCCAAAGTCTACCTATTGTGCAGGAATCCTCAGGGACCCTCTTTTTTGAGGGGGAGATAGAGGGGGCACAAAGGCAAGATTAGCCAACCATTTTAATGAGATTTTTAATCAATGCAAAAATATTTGGCAACACTTTCAATGAAGGTGCCCAAATAAAAAATGCATTTATATTTAATGAGGTACTCTGTCTATTTATTATTTATGCAATAATAAATGCCAGTTGGTCATTAATAAAATATTGTCTAGTCATTAATCCTCAATAAATATGGTTAGAGTCATTAGTATTAAAGTGACACAGAATACTTCATAATGAGAAGGTAATTTTCTCAACGTTAATGGATTATTCAAACAAACCTTAACTTGCAGTTATCAAGATCAAGACCCTCTAGGGAAAGAAACTAGGGAGATACAGTGTAACCTTGAAAACTTTGAAACTTTAAAGACTTGAAAATGAGGCCAGCAGGTGTTCTTAAACTGCTATTTTGTCTCAAGTTTCTCAGGGAAAAAGGTATGGAAGCCCCACAGACCAAGCCCATAAACAGAACTGGGTTAGAAACCAGCACTGGACCATTATTAAGTTTTGTGACCTTGGCAAAGTCATTGAGTTTCCAGGAGCCCCAATTCCTTCATTTGAATAATTGAGGATAATGGTATCTCCCCTTCAGAGCTGTGAGGATTAAATGAGATTACGTATTTTTAAAAAGCCTAGTGCTGTGCTTGACATACAGTAGATGCTTGATAAATGACGGCTCAGGCTAAATCCCGTAAATAACAAAGTATGTGCCATTAGGGTGCCAAAGGGAATTTTAAGCCCTGTTTCCTTAGGATTCTAAATTTTGGAAACTTAACTTCACTTGTTGGGTTAAAATTCATATTCTTTGTCTTTTTTTCTTTCTAAATTGTGGTTATTATTCATGAAACCTTACATTGGTCATTTCTGGTTGATCTAAGCTGTTTCCATAGATGTCAAGTCACCTTGACAGCATTTTGCTTCCAATTGTGACAGAAGTAACACAGAAGAGTGTAGAAAAGTGTAAATCTGAGAATCAAGAAAACTGTACTGTTACCCCAGCTGTCACAAGCTTCAGCCAGTCATTTATCCTCACTGGGGTTGCCACATGTTTATCCTTATTGTCTTAACCACAAATAATTTCTATGAGTCCCTCAGATTTCAGCATGTAAATATTTTAGGACCCTTTCCTTAAATTATGGGAGTCTTGGAATTTTCTCTTCCTAAGAGATTTGTTTTAGAGTCAGGCCATTCTTCGGGGGAAAAATATTCAGTTGGTGACCCTAGAGAGCCTGAAGCATCAGGGGTGGGGGAGTGTACTCCCACGATTAGTTTACTGCAACTCAATTTAAAGGAATATTGCTGAGCTGGGGAAAGGGCGAGAATTAAGGGGAAGTAGGGCAGTTGGTGGTTCAGAGGCAGAGTCCTCACCTTCCACGCAGGGGATCTAGGTTTGATTTCTGGCCAATGCACTGATAATAACCGTCACTCATCTGCCAGTAGAAACTTGTGTGTTGCTAGGATGCTGAACAGTTGTCAGCGGAGCTTTGAGACTAGAAAGGCCTGATAGTCTACTTCTGAAAATCAGTCAATGAAACCCTATGGATCACAACAATTTGATCACTTTGTCGTCCTCAGTCGGTGGCCCACTTGACAGCAGCTAACAACAACCACAACAGAGTTCTCAACCAGCAGAAGAATCAGACTCTGAGAAAGCACTGACTGAATTCAGAGCCGTGACCTTTAGATCCCACTGAGGCCCTAGATAAGGAGCCCATTGCTGCCCTGGGTGAAGTTCACTGTGCTCCAATTGAATCCAACAAGTGTGTTCTGTGTGCCAGGTACCACGCAACATGGGGGGAGGGGGAATATAGAGCCAAGTGCATCATTTCTTCCCTCCAGAACTTTGAAACTGAACAAGTCCTTGTATTAAATATGATCAGTGTCAGAAGAGAAATAAAATAGTATCTGTAGAAAACCCTCTATTCATCCCTGTCTTCTGAAGAAAAAAAGTAGGAAGGGCTGAATAACTTCATGAACTCCCTTAGAAAATTCTTATCTATTTTGAGCTACCTCTGTGTAACTTCTCCCTGGGTACTTCTAGAAATACTTGTCCTGCCAGAGGCCCTGGTACAGGCTCTGGACTCAGAATGGGCTGGGTTCAAATCTTGATTCTGCCATGTCTTACTCTTGTGTGTGATCTTAAGCAAATTACTTAACACGGCTGTGCCTCAGTTTCCTCACCTGTACAGCTGAGATAATAATAGTGCCTTCTTACCAGGTATTTGTGAATTTCAAATGAGTGGATACACCTAAAGTACTTAGAACAGTGTCTGGAATATACTAAATGCTCAGTTAATATTAACTATTACTATTATTAATAACACTCTACCCATTTGCCACAAACCTGCCTCTGCCGATTTAATACACGAGAAGCTTTTTCACTGGATGTTCTACATCAAATACCAAATAATATACTGAAAAAGCCTGGATTTCCAAGATAGGCAGACCTGAGTTTGAACTTTTCACTTATTATTTACATGCTGGTAGAGAGGCTTCTCAGTCTGTCTTAACCTCAGTTGCTTCAGTGGTTAAAAACCAACTACAAAAAAGGGCTAGAAGGGGTAGGCAGTATAATACATTACCTTCCCGGTAAGGTTCAAAACTGCTTAACCCAGAATCGCTTAACCCAGAACTGGTGGGTTAAGTAGAATGAAAAGGTTTTTTGTTTGTTTCTTCCTGCACGACATCTTAAACCAAAAAAAAAAAAAAAAAAAAACCACTGGCATTGAGTCGATTCCAACTCATAGCGACCCTATAGGACAGAGTAGAACTGCCCCAAATGGTTTCCAAGGAGTGCCTGGTGGATTTGAACTGCTGACCTTTTGGTTAGCAGCCATACCACTTAACCACTATGCCACCAGGGCTTCCCACGACTTCTTATATCCTTATATACACTCATGGATTTCTAGGAAGGGAATAGAACATTTAGGGTTTTTCCAACTGATTTGATCACCTTTTGAATGCAGGCCTACTAACATTTTGTAGAAAACTGACTTTCCACAGAAACCCACTTGGAAAGAGTTCATCTAAAGTCTGTGTTTCACAGATGAGGAAAATGTGTTTGGGGGAGTAAAAGTAACTTCGCTAAGGTTACACAGTAAACCTTTAGTAAATGGAGACCAGAACCCAGGATTCCCGACATCCAATCTGATGTTGGTTCAGCGACATTTCCTGACTGACTGATTGAGGCGGTCATTTATTCATTCACTTCCCCAACCAGCACTGAGTGGCAATCATAGCTAATTTATTACACTGGGCTCGGCTCTGGGATCACAGAGGAGAAAACAGGCCCATTGCCCTCAAAAAAAAAAAAAAAATTGCTGTTGAGTCGATTCCAACTCACAGCAACCCCTATATAGGACAGAGTAGAACAGTCCCATAGGGTTTTCAAGGAGCAGCCAGTGGATGGGAGCTGCCGACCCTTTGGTTAGCAGCCGAGCTTTTAACCACTGCACCACTAGGGCTCTGCCCTCAAAGAAAGGGGCTAAAATTGTAATGAGAGAAACAAGCATGCAAACAGAGCTTCAAACCACTGAGCTATATAGAATACTGGCCAGCAAGGTGTTCATCTGCACCTACCAACACTGTGCAGCGGCGTGGAGCTGGGTGTAGGAAGGACAGTCACACGCGGCAGAGGTACAATCCCAGCACTGCATTGCCTAGCTGGATGGCAGTGAGCAAAGTATTTAACCTCTCTCTGAGCAACTCTCTTAAAGTGACAAATAGGGATAAGACCTTCTAGAGTAGTCTGAGGAATAAATGCGTATGTGTACGTAATCTAGCATATAGCCTGGCCCATAGTAGATGCACAATAAATGTTAATTCCAGCAGGGAGAGGATATTATAAGGTTTTTAGGCAATGATATTCAGACTTTCTTTCCGCTTGGGCATTAGCAACTGAGATGCTAATTGTATGTTGTATTAATTTTAGATTTAATATTAATTTTAGATTTCCAGGATCTAAGATACAATGCTGACTTCTACCATTGATCTTCCATTACCACAGGGGACTGATCCCACCGAGATTTATTAATAAGCACACATACTGTGTTGCTAAAAAGATGTTGAATCTCTTTTTCTAAAAAAATAAGAGTATTTGTGTACTGCTGTGAATATATCCATGTACATTTTTAATCTGCACAGTTCTTGTCAAAGCACAACCCTACATTAAGAAAGCATGCTTTATGAGCTACCATTTATTCATCATCTACCCTGGACCTGGCCCTGTGCTGGGTCTCTCACATACTTTATTTCTCTTAATATGCAAAAGAAGCCAGAGAGGGAAGTCTCATTAACTCTGTATTTTGATGAAGATACTGAAGATCAGTCAGGCTAGGGTAGGGCAGTGGTTCTCAGAAGGTACTTCCCAGGCCAGCAGCATCAGCAGCACCTGGGGACTTGGCAAAATTGCAAATTCTCAGGTCCTACCCCAGATGTGGAGTCCCTGGGTGGTGCAGATAGTTAACACGTTCTGCTGCCAACCGAAATGTTGGAGGTTCTCGTCTATCCAGAGGCACCTCAGAAGAAAGGCCTGGCAACGCAGCTCTGAAAAATCAGCCGCTGGAAATTCTGCGGAGCACAGTTCTACTCTAATTCTCATGAGGTCACCCTGAGTTGGAATCCGCTCAGCTGCAGCTGCTGTATGTTCATTTTTTTTTTTTTTTTTTTTTTAACCCCAGATCTATTACACCTAAAGTTCCAGGGGGTAGGGCTCGGCATTGTGTTTTAACAAGTCCTCCAGCTGTTTCCAAGGTGCCCAAACATTTGAGAACCATGGGCTAAAGGATTTGCCTGTGATCACACAGGCAGGAAGTGACAGGGCTAGGATTTGAGTTCCAGTCTGTCCAGGTACAAAATAGAATCTTTGTACAACAGTGTTCCCAACAGGGGCAATTTTTCCCCCAGGAAAAATGTCTGGGGACATTTTTAGTTGTCACAACCGGGAAGGGGGTGAGTGCTACTGGCATCCAGTGGGTAGAGGCCAGGAATGCTGCTAAACATCCTACAATGCACAGAGCAGGCCCAAAAGAGAATCAGCCAGCCCAAAATGTCAATAGTGTTGATACTGAGAAAGCCTGGGGCCAACCACTTTATGCTGCCTTTGAAGACATTTAAAAGGAAAAAAGTAAAGGAGAGAAACAAAGAGGCATGCAAGGGCAGGAAATCTTGAGAAAGAAAAAGGAAGAAGAGAGAATGGGAGTTACAGAAAGAAAAAGAAGAAAGGGAAGCAGAAAGGAAATGAGGGAGAGAGGGAGGGAAAAAAGCAAGGAGAGAGGCAAGAGGGAGGAAGGAAGGAGCTAAATGGCTGATTTGCAGGCAGGCAGTGGGAAGGCTTATCCTGTCCTAGGATGGCAGGAAACCAGTGCTCAAAATGGCCATTTTGAAAATCATTGTGCCCTAGCCCAGGAGCTACCCAGAGTGGAAACATAAATAAGTCTTCTGTATATGATACTTAGTGGAACTTTCAGACGTGAAATGTACTTACAAAATAATGTGGCATTTCAAAAGCATGTTGTCCTCTGATAAGCCAGGGTCTGGAACCAGAAAGAAAATACCTGTATGGACAATTACCAGACTGTAGCAGCCAATGAATGTGATATGTAACTTGCGGCTGCTATATTTATTGCAGTGTATTAACACAGAGACATTTGTTACTTTACAAATGCCTTTAATATTTTCTTTCCCAGCATGAGTGCAAGCTCTGCTATCTGTCCTCCTCTCTTCTCACTGCCTGCCCCACCTTGCACCTTTGTGTTTCTGACTTACTCTCTTCCCCTATGTATTGCCTTGCAATCTTCCTCATTTCTTTCTTACTACCTTTCACCTTTTATCCTCCTTGTCTTTTGTCAGTCTCTCTCTCTGCTCTTTCTTCTCTCAAACTTTTTTCTCCTTATCTTCCCTTTGTTCTCCCTACCTGTCTTCTTCCCTTGAATTCTCAATCTATTTTCTTTTTCTTCACTTTTCTCTAAATCATTCTTATTTTTTTCCTTCTCTTAAGTCTTCTCTCTTCCCTTATTTCTCACTTAATTTCTCTCCCTTTCCTCTCTTGGTACGCTCAATTCGCCAAACCTTCCCCCCTCGAAGTCTTTAGGTGATACAAACAGTTAATATGCTCAGCTGCTAACCAAAAGGTTGGAGATTCGAGTCTACTCAGAGGTGCCTTGGAAGAAAGGTCTGGTGATCTACTTCTGAAAAATCAGCCATTAAAAACTATATGGAGCACAGTTCTACTCTGACTCCGTGAGTCAAAGCTGATTCCACGGCAACCCCACCCCTGCCCTGGAGATGTGCCCTCCATCTCTCCCTCTCTTTTCTGCGTCTCAATAAAGCGTTAGCCAGCTCGCCATCTTCTCTCCTGAGTTCTCAGCAGGCATGGGGGACGCCTGCTTTTGGAAAGGGGACAGTGTCACTTTGGGAGGGTGGAAATACTAGCATATGTAAAGGAGTTAAAAGACCCGAGGTTGTCCCTCTGCTGCCTAGGAGCACTGTGGCCCCAATCTGTGACGGTGCTAGACTTTAAACCTTAAACAGACTGATGCCTTCCCCTCCCCCAAAGACATCAGGTCCGGATCACTGGAATCTGTAAATGTTGACATATGAAAAAAGAATCTTTGCAGATGTGACTAAGTTAAGTAAGAATCCTGAGATGGGGAGATGATCCTGTATTAGTTGGGTGGGCCCTAAATGCAATTACAAGTCTCCCTATAAGAGGGAGGCAGAGGGAGATTGGAGACAGAACAGGAGAAGGCAATGTAACCATGGAGGCAAAGATTGGAATGATGTGGCCACAAGCCCAGGAATGCCAGCAGCCACCAGTAGCTGGAAAAGTCAAAGGAATGGAGTTTCCCCTAGAGCCTCCACAATGAGTGTTGCCATGCCAACACTTTGATTTCAGACTTCTGACCTCTAGAACTGTGAAAGAACACATTTCTGTTGTTTTAAGCTACCAAATGTGCAGTACTTTGTTACAGAAGTTATAGGAAATGAATAGACTGACATGGAACCTTAAACCCT
Source organism: Loxodonta africana (assembly GCF_030014295.1). Classification (NCBI taxonomy): domain Eukaryota; kingdom Metazoa; phylum Chordata; class Mammalia; order Proboscidea; family Elephantidae; genus Loxodonta; species Loxodonta africana. Next base: position 96,909,890 of record NC_087344.1, read on the forward strand.
CCACAATATTCAGGTTTGAGTTCGTAGACTGTCTCTTTGTGTTTATTCTGTCAATTTTTCGATCTGTATCTTTACCCGCCTGCCTTGGATTCACACCCTTTACGTCCCTGGTCCACCAGGACACAGAAAGAAAACAGGCTCTGAATCCAGCTGACTTAGCTTCTGACTCATTATCTGTGAGGTTTTGCACAGTTACTATACCTATCTGGGCCTCTATAGTCCTTATCTATAAAGCAGAGATAACAACTTCCCTTTAGATACCTGAGGCAAAGAAATCTGCAGATAGAATGGAATATTAATAGGGTTGGCACAGAGCATACTGTATAGGGGAACCCACAACACATTAATACCTCAATACCAGGTTCACTTTAGAGAGCACGTATCTAACAGACAACCAAACAAACAAAAAATAAGAGGTCAAAGAGTTTGGACTCAAGACACACCTAAGCCTGATTCCTAGTTCAACCACTTCCAAACCTTCTAAACTTGGGCAAGTTTTTATGCTTTGAATCCTTTTCCTTATCTGTAAAATGGGGAAAATTCTATCTACCATTAAGGACTGTTGCTGTAAGGATCAATTAAGATGTGTGGAAGTGCTCGGGGTAGCGTCTGGTACGAAGCATGCTGCTGTGGTGGGGATTATGAATATTGTTAGTGACAATCTTCATGTCTGTGCACATGTGACTATCTGCATCTCCATGGAAAAATCGCTTAAATTCTCAGGGCCTCAAATGCCCCACCTAGGAAACAGGGAAACTGTCCCTCCCTCACTGGGTAACTGTAAGGATTCTATGAAATAGCATATGTGGCAGTGGCTGGCACAGTGGCAGGAGCATAGTAGGAACTCATAATAGACCCTTTCCTCTTCAGACTATCTGATTATACCGTGCTCCTCTTTGCTTCACTAACAAAGGAAATCTCAAAGAAGAAACCTGATTTTAACGGCTTCTCTTGATGGGCATGTTTTTAAATAGATAGCCCTCACTTTTATGGAAATCCAACTGACACTATTTAACATTTGCATTATAGAAGGGAGAGACTTCATTTTACCAGACAATTCTTTATTTAGCCAAAGCACCCAAAGATTTCTTTAAAAACGCAACTCCCTAATTTCTTCTAAAAGAAGATTCCAGTGAGGAAATATTCCTTAACCGGATTCCTGAAGACTTCTTTCCATATATTACACCTGTGTGGGTCAGGGCTGCACTGTGACTTGTGTGTTGACTTTGGCATTAAACCTGCCTCTCCTGCACCCTGGGTCCGTGTCAGTGCCTTCCACTTTGACTGAAAGTCCACTGGGTCATTGCTCTCTGACTGGCATCTGTGGCTGCTTCTTGAGAAAGGCAGCCACGTGGGAAATGCTACCGGTCGTCACTGTCAGATGACAGCTCTGAGCACCTGTTGGCACTGAAGTTTACAAAAAGAAAGCAGAAATTGACACGGCCTCTTCTCACAGTCACTGTCCAGTTTTGCTCTGCCTTCTTCTAAGCCCAGAATCTTTTATGCCAGCCTCTGTCATCCTCAGCCACCCCCAGCTAAAGGCTGAAGAGTGGGAGGTGGGGGAGAGAACCCTAGAGAAATAAATTAGCATATGTTATTCCTTCCCTATGCAGTGCCAGGCCATCTGGAACTCTGCTTTTGAGGCTAAGAGATAACAGACTCATCCTGAGGTTCTGGAAGTCACTGGGTGGTGCAAGGGGTTGAGCTTAGCAGTAAAGTTTGGCAGTTCGAACCTACCCAGAGGCATCAAAGAAGAAAGGCCTGGAGATCTGCTTCTAAAAGGTCACAGCCATGAAAAGCCTACGGAACACAGTTCTACTCTGCACACACAGGGTCACCATGAGTCAGAATCGACCCGATGGCAAATGTTTTTACTGAGGATCTACAACAAGGAATCAGAACCAAGGAGCTGGGAGAAACAGGCAGAGGAAGCCAGAAGTAAAACTTAATTCTTGTAGAGTGATTCACAGTTTTATGAAAGGCTCTCCCACTTAAAAATTTTTATTATTCTTCACCACTACTCTGGAGAGGTCAGTAATATTATTATCATGATTATCCCCATTTTAGAGCTGCAGACATTGAGGCTAAGAGCCCTGGCTGAGGTCATGCAGCTAGAGAGTGGTAGAGTTGGAATTCAAATGCAGCTCTGAGCCCCAGGCAGGCTAGGGCTTGAAATACTGAATCATTTGCCATTTGAAGCACTTGGCTGACCGGAAAATCCTTCACCTTAATCCAGGGCCAGAGGAAGGAGGTAGATGGAGATTGTTGGAAGACATAGTGAGGAGGAGGTGACTCCGTAGTTCCTACACTGGGTCTCTTATTAATAAGCATTGAGGGTCTTTGGGAAATGTGAAAAGAGGAAAACAGTTGAGATACAGTTAAAGTAAGCCAAAGCAGCTTTCACTGCTGGGACAATGCTCAGGTGAGAAGCAGTGGAGCAGAGGGAGCCAGAGAGCATGGGTTCAAATCTTGGCTCTGCCACTAACCAGTTATGTTAGCTATTCGACCTCTCTGTAGCCCAGTGTCTTTATCTATATAATGGGGACATTAATAGTACTTTTCTCATACAGTTTTTAGCATGCTTAAGCCTATTAACACATATAAAGTTCTCAGAATAGTGCCTAACCCACAGTGAGCACCCAGTAGTTGATAAAAAAAAAAAAAATTGATAGTTTCTATCATTTTCCTCGCCCACTTCTGGCCTGATCCTATAGCAGGGTCCTCTTTTCATGCTGCTGAACTAATCTTTATAAATAGTTTCGTTTAGGACTGGTTAACCTTTAAGGCAGAGCTGCCAGAGTCTTGCAGCCTGCAAATGGCCTGCTCTCTGGGAAACAGCAGCAATGGGGTGGCCCAAGGAACAGAAACCCACTTACTACTGGGGCCTCTATTCAAAGCCTGCTCTCACCAGGGAGTTTTCTTTAGTTGGTGAATGGAGTCCCAGGTGTCAGATAGTAAGAATAGGATGGCTTATGTAGTGGTTCTCAAACTGGTGCGTGTATCAGAATTCCCTGTAGGGCTTGCTACAACACAGAGTGCTGGGCCCAACCCCCAGATTCGGTGTTCTGGGATCCACCACTCATCTATCAGTTAGTCATACTGTGGGAGTTTGCATGTTGCTGTGATGCTGGAAGCTATGCCACCGGTATTTCAAAGACCAGCAGGGTCACCCATGGCAGACAGGTTTCAGCAGAGCTTCCAGACTAAGACAGACAAGGAAGGAGGACCTGGAGATCAACTTCTGAAAAAAAATGGCCAGTGAAAACCTTATGAAGGGCAGTGGAACACTGTTGGATATTGTGCCAGAAGATGAGCCCTTTGGGTTGAAAGGCACTCAAATCATGACTGGGGAATAGCTGCCTCCTCAAAATAGAGTCAACCTTAATAGCATGGGTAGCATAAAGGGTTCAGGAACTTCATTTGCTGATGTGGCACGACTCAGAATAAGAAGAAACAGTTGCAAATATCCATTAATAACCAGAACATGGAATGTACAAAGTATGAATCTAGGAAAATTGCAAGTCTTCAAAAATGAAAATGAATAATAAAGATCAATATCCTAGGCATTAGTGAGCCGAAATGGACTGTTATTGGCCCCTTGGAATCGGACAATCATATGGTCTACTATGCCAGGGACAACAAACTGAAGAGAAATAGCATTGCATTCGTCATCAAAAAGAACACTTCAAGATCTATCCTGAAGTGCAATGCTGTCAGTGGTAGGATAATATCCACATGCCTATAAGGAAGATCAGTTAATATGACTATTATTCCAATTTATGCACCAACCACTAATGCCAACGATAAAGAAATTGAAGATTTTTAACAACTTCTGCAGATTAAAATTGCTCAAACATGCCATCAAGATGGATTGATAATTACTGATGATTGGAATGTGAAAGCTGAAAACAGAGAAGGATCAAGAGTTGGAAAATATGGCCTTGGTGACAGAAACAATGCCAGAGATCACATGATAGACTTTTGTAAGGTGAATGGCTTATTCACTGCAAATACCTGTTTTCAACAACATAAACAGCAACTATAATACATGGACCTCGCCAGATGGAATACACAAGTATCAAATCAATTATATCTGCAGAAAAAGATGATGGAGAAGCTAGTATCATCAGTCAGAACAAGGCCAGGGGCCAACTGGGGAACAGATCAGCAATTGCTCATATGCAAGTTCAGGTTGAATCTAAAAAAAATTAAAACAAGTGCATGAGAGCCAAAGTACCAGCTTGAGTATATCCCACCTGAATTTAGAGACTATCTCAAGAATAGATTTTACACATATAATACTAATGACTGAAGACCAGACGAGTTGTGGGATGACATCAAGGACATCATACGTGAAGAAAGGAAAAGGTCACTGAAAAGACGGGAAAGAAAGAAAAGACCAAAATGGATGACAGAAGAGACTCTGGAACTTACTCTTGAACACAGAGTAGCTAAAGTGAAAGGAAAGAATGATGAAGTAAAAGAGCTGAACAGAAGATTTCAAAGGATGGCTAGAGAAGACTAAGGTATCATAATGAAATGTGCAAAAACCAGGAGATAGAAAACCAAAAGGAAAGAACATGCTTGGTATTTCTGAAACTGAAAGAACTGAAGAAAAAATTCAAGCCTCGAGTTGCAATATTGAAGGATTCTATGGGTAAAATATTGAACAATGCAAGAAGCATCAAAAGAAGACAAAGGAATACACAGAGTCACTGTACCAAAAGGAACTGGTCAATGTTCAACCATTTCAGGAAGTAGCATATGATCAAAAACTGATGGTATTGAAGGAAGAGGTCCAAGCTGCACTGCAGATATTATCAAAAAACAAAGCTCTAGAAATTGATGGAATATCAATTGAGATGTTTTAACAAACAATGCAATGCTGCATGGGTTCACTCGTCTATGCTAAGAAATTTGGAAGACAGCTTCCTGGCTAACTGACTGGAAGAGATCCATTTTTATGCCCATCACAAAGAAAGGTGGTCCAATAAAATACAGAAATTATCAAACAATATATTAATATCCCATGCAAGTAAAATTTTGCTGAAGATAATTCAAAGTATGTTGCAGCCATATATCGACAGGGAACTGCCAGAAATTCAAGCTGGATTCAGAAGAGAATGTGGAATGAGGGATATCATTGCTGTTGTCAGATTGATCTTGGCTGAAGGCAGAGAATATCAAAAAGATGTTTATCCATGTTTTATTGAACAAGCAAAGGCATTCGCTGCATGGATCATAACCAATTATGGGTAACGTTGCGAAGAATGGAAATTCTAGAACACTTAATTGTGCTCATGTGGAACCTGCACATAGACCAAGAGGCAGTCGTTTGAACAGAACATAGTGCATGGTTTTAAGAAAGATGTGCATCAAGGTTATATCCTTCCACCATACTTATTCAGACTGTATACTGAGCAAATAATCCAAGAAACTGGACTATATAAAGAAGAACGTGACACCAGGATTGGAGGAAGACTCACTAACAACCTGTGATATGATGACACAACATTGCTTGCTCAAAGTGAAGAGGACTTGAAGCACTTACTGATGAAATTCAAAGACTACAGCCTTCAGTATGGATTACACCTCAACATAAAGAAAATAAAAATCCTCACAACTGGACCAACAAGCAATATCATGATAAACAGAAAATACTGAAGTTGTCAAGGACTTCATTTTACTTGGATCCACAATCAACGCCCATGGAAGCAGCAGTCAAGAAATCAAATGGCATATTGCATTGAGTAAATCTGCTGCAAAAGACCTCTTTAAAGGATTAAAAGCAAAGATATTACTTAGAGGACTAAGGAGCATCTGACCTAAGTCATGGTATTTTCAATCACCTCATATGCATGAGAAAGCTGGATAATGAATAAGGAAGACCGAAGTAGAATTGATGCTTTTGAATTATGGTCTTGGTGAAGATACTGAATATACCAAGGACTGCCAGAAGAAGGAACAAATTTGTCTTGAAAGTAGTACAGCCAGAATGCTCCTTAGATGCAAGGATGGAGAGACGTCCTCTCATGTACTTTGGACATGTTATCAGGAATGGCCGGTCCCCAGAGAAGGACATCATGCTTGGTAAAGCAGAGGGTCAGAGAAAAAGAGGAAGACCCTCAATGAGATAGATTGTGACAGTGGCTACAACGATGGGCTCAAACATAGTGACGATTGTGAGGATGGAGCAGGATAGGTCAGTGTTTCATTCTGTTGTACGTGGGGTCACTATGAGTCAGAATCAACTAAACTGCACCTAACAAAACCTAACAGGTCTAGGACGGGACTTGAAAATCTGCATTTCTAACACATGAGTCTCACTGCTGGTGAGGCTGCTGCTGCCAGTCTGGAGACCACACTGTGAGAAGCACTAACCTAGGGAAGAGAGACGGGCTTGGGATGTCTGTCTAAGGCAGCTTTGCCTCCTCCTAGCCATGTGACCTCTAAAACCAAAACTAAACCAGTTGGGCTCAAGTCAGCTCTGACTCGTGGTGATCTCATGTGTTTCAGAGTAGAGCTGTGCTCCCTAGGATTTTCATGGCTGTGGCCTTTAGGAAGCAGACTATCAGGCCTTTCTTCTCACATACCTTTAGGTGAGTTCCAACCACCAATCTTTCAGTTAGTAGCGTAGCGCGCAACGGTTTACGCCACGCAGGGACTTTTTTATGCGGTCTCTAAGCACTGCGTAAGGAGCCCTAGTGGCACAGGGGCTAAGTGCTTGGCTGCTAACTGGAAGGTGGGTGGTTTGCATCCACCAGCCGCTTCGCAGGAGAAAGATGTGGCAGTCTGCCTTGGAAACCATATGGGGCAGTTCTACTCTCTCCTATAGGGCTGCTATGAGTGGGAATCGACTCGACGGCAACAGGTTTGGTTACTGGTTTTTAAGCACTGCTTAACCTCTGGGCCTCAGTTTCTCCATCTGTGAATGAAAGAACTTCCCTGACAGAATTGTGAGACTTGAAAAAGACTATCCTGAAAAAAGTGTTTACATAGTGCCTGAAGCATAGTGATCATCTAAGACATATTCACCAACATTGCTTTTTCATTATCATCTCCCGGACTGTTTGTGAGGAGGAACCGAGGCGGCCAAAGTCCACCACACAGCGGTACAGTGGCGTCGCTAAGGAGCGTTGGGGGTGCAGACCGCGCTGGGTGACACTGTCAGTGGGGATGACACCAAAAACGGCTGTTTATAACGCTTTTGTGCAGCGTTTCAGCAGACATTATTTTTTTAATAAAAATATCCCTGTAATCTGTTAGAAAAACAAAAAAGTTTTTCTTAAGTCCAGCTTACATGTATCAATATGCCTAGAAGTGTAAAACTGTGCTAATCTATCTGTTGCAATCTGGTCAGCACTATTGTTATTATCTAATTACAATGACACTTCGAATCACATGGTTTTGTCTGCAGACGGTACAAGCATACACTGTTGTTTTCATTGCTGCTGGTGTTTTTACAGCCGTTGAGTTTTGTCAAATTTCCTGATGTTGCAGCTTACAATATTGTGGTAATTAGTATGAGGGAGTGACATCATGAGTTACCACACTGGGTGACACCAACCCCAGTGAGGCCACTGGAGAGATGATCAGAAAAGGACTCTTAAAACAAACGCTACATCCATTTCAAACAAAGCCAGCCTCCTGGTTGGAAATAAATACATTCATACCTCCTCCATTTTTTTTTTTTTTCTTTACTAACACAGTTACACTTCTTCCCATTGATATAAAATTTGTATCACAGCCTTCTCAGCCACTGATAAGCCATTTGCTACAAGGAAGTCCTGTTTTCCAGATGAGGAAACTGAGAGTTTTTGGCACACTAGAGTGAGCTTTGGTGGTCCCCAAAGGCATGCCTCTATTTTTTGTTTACAATTTTTTGGGGGTATATTTTATACATCATAGAATTCATCCATGTCAATTGTATAATTTAATGACTTTCAGTAAATTTTCCCAGTTGTGCAGCCATTATCATAAACCAGCTCTAGAACATTTTCATCACACCAATAAGATCCCTAGTGCATGTTATTTTTTTTAAAAAACCTGCCAAGAGTGATAGGAGCAGCACAGTTTAGCACTTGACTACTAGCCAAAAGGTTGGTGGTTTCAACCCACCCAGAGACACCTCGGAAGACAGGACTGGCAATCCGCTTGTGGAAGGTCACAACCTTGAAACCCCTATGGAGCAGTTCTACTTTACACACAGGGGCTACCATAAGTCGCAATCAACTCCACAGCAGCTCACAACAGCAGTCAAGGGTGATACAGCTTTGGAAGGGCTGGGGCAAAGGGGAAGAGTTGTAGCATGGGCAGAATATATGATTCTGCTCAAATACCTTTGCCAGATTTTGAGACTCTGGGCAGAAGGCCTTCTAAGAGGCGACTTTTCTGGTGCTGCAATGACTGGGGGCGAAGGGAATCACCACCATTCAGAGCATATAAGTCCCTGCCCGGCAAAGAGAGCCTCAGAAGTGTGTGGCCAGAGGACACTGTGATTCTGCTACAACTGCAACTTCAAGGGAAGCGGCTTTGAACAGAAATCAGTAAACACACTACATCTTCATGGGGGTCCTCTGTTTGATGCCCAGACAGCTGGCTGTGGCCAGGAGGGGCTCTGTGTGCCTGGCCTTGGTAAAAATAAAAAAGGAAAAATAAAATCAATGTCTCAACACCCAAGGCCAGATAAGAATACTGAATAAGACATAAATAGCAAAATCCCTTTTGATCCATCAGGTCACAGGAGCTCAGTTGCAGGCCAGCTATCTTGGTTGATTAATAATAATAACAATGGCTACCAATATTTAGAAATGAATTTGTGACAAGTATTATACTAAAAAGAAATCTATGTCCAATTAATTATAATATCATTTAATTGTTACAACTCCTTGATGCAGCTTTGCTTATTGTTCCCACATTATTGATGAGAAAATTCAGGCTCAGATAGGTTAAAAGACTTGCCCAAGTACATACAGTGAGTAGGCACCAGAGTCAGAATTCAAAATCAATTTTGTTTGATTCCAAAACCTTTGCTCTCCTTTAGTGTCATAATAGGAGCCCTGGTGGCACAGTGATTAAAGCATTCAGCTGTTAACGGAAAGGTCAGCAGGTCCGACCCACCAGCTATTTTGCAGGAGGAAGTTGTGGCAGCCTGCTTCTATAAAGATTACAGCCATGGAAACTTTGTGGGGCAGTTCTACTCTGTCAGAATCAACTCGATGGCAACCTATAAGTATCACAAGGCAGTCCCTGGGTGTTGCCAATAGTTAACGCACTCAGCTGCTAACTGAAAGTCTGGAGGTTCAATACATCCAGAGGTGCCTTGAAAGAAGGGCCTGGTGATCTCCTTCCAAAAAATCAGTCATTGAAAACCCTATGGAGTACAGTTCTACTCTGAATACATGGGGTCACCATGAGTCAGAGCAGACTTGATGGTAATTGGTTGGTTTGGAAGTGGCAAAATAGCAACAGGGAGGCATGGAATGGAGGTTTAGAACTTCGAGAGTGTGTCCCTTCTATTTTCTCATTAGCACCTCGGGGAGTCCAGTGACGGCAGGGTCCATGTCTCTTCCTGCTCATCATTGAGACCCCAGCACCTGACATAGTGCCTGGTGCCTCAAAATTGGTCGATAAATATTTATTAATTTGATTTTGTTGAGCCTCTGTCATGTGAGGTGGAAAGAGACTAAAATATCCTGGCTTTTGTCACACAGGGGTTGAGCGACTGGCAAGTTACTTCTTCGTGCCTCAGTTTCCTTATATATAAGAAAAAGAAAGTCATCAACCTCAGAGAATTGCAAGGGTTAAATATGCTTCGCATTTTAGCCCTCAGAAAACCCACCCACAGCGATGCAGAAGAAGGGCCTGGTGATCTGCTCCCATAAAAGATCAAACCAAAAACTAAACCTGTTGCCATCAAGTCAATTCTGACTCATAGAGACCCCACAGGACAGAGTAGAACTGCCCCATAGGGTTTCCAAGGAGTGGCTGGTGGATTCAAACTGCTGACCTTTTGGTTAAGCAGCCGAAGCTCTTAACCGCTGTGCCACCAGGGCTTCCCATAAAGATTACAGCCAAGAAAACCCTAGGGAGCAGTTCTACTCTGTAACACGTGGGATTGCCATGAGCTGGAATCAACTCAACAGCAACTATTGCAGTACGACACAGTCAGCACTCGGTCACTGCTAACTCTCACAAGTATGATCAATGTCCCCACTGCAGAGATCAGGAGATTTCGGCTTGCAAAGGTGAACCAACTTAGTCTGCGGCCAGAGAGGTGAAAAGTGGCAGAAGCCGGACTTGTGTCTGGACTCCAAGACAGTGCATTTTCTTGACCCTACAATGAATGCTCAATAGACATTTGTTGATTGAAAAACGTGCTGGGCCCCTGTCTCAAAGTCAGAGAGGAGGGACTGGTACACACCAGGTATCAGGGGAGGCTGAATGGGAAGCTCAGTGGGTCCAGAAGCCAGAGGAATCCCCCCCACCCGCTGAATCCTGAGCTTCCAGGCAGGATGATCTGACTGCCTGAGTCTCCCTCTTGTAAGCACCTCCTCTCTGCCTCCCTCCCTGAGGAACACTCCTGTGAAGGTGAAACATGTGAAATCTGAAAGGGAACAGTGAATAGTTGCTCTTGTGCATTGTTATGCAAATGCTACACAAATTGGAGTCTTAAATCTGGCCCTAATGATGCCATCCTGCTTTGTCTTCCAGCTTCCCTGACACCCGTTCTGAGCTGCACCATACAGATGTCAGTTTATTATGTACACCAATAACTCACTCCACATCGCAGCGAGGTGGGCTGTTAGCTGCCACCGTCACAGCCCTGATAGCGACGGAATGCGTCCCTGTGAAAGATGTGCGATTTAAGCTCTTTGCAGCCTACCATTCAAGCGCTTTCTTTTATCAGGGCCCAAGCGGCAGCTAATCAAGTGAGGGGCAAATCCAGAAACGACGCAAATCCCACAAAGAGGCTGATGAAAAGCTTCCTTGAAATTTGGAAAATAATAATTTTTAAAAATGATAACATTAAGGAAAAAAAAATCTCAAGATGCACAAAGAAAACCAATTTAGTTGGAGCCAATCCTTCATCCCCAGAAGGATTAGGAAAAAGGTTCTTCAGAATAAATGTGGAGACGGCTCTGCAGCCAAAACATATAACGTCCTGCTAATTATTCTTTCAAACTTCAGCATGTACTTTATTAATCTTTCCCCCTCTTTAACGGCCACAGATGTAGACTTAATTCAGTACAGAAGCCACAGAACTTGTCTGAGTTCAGCGTGTCAGCTGCATCTTGGGTGTTCGCTGCACACTGGCGGGCAACGTTGCCAGGGCTCAGAAGCTGCAGTCACGTCAGTCGGGTTTTGTAGTAAAGACCGACGCCACTTGGCATCACCCTTCCATGAGAAACCCTGTATTCAGCATATACCAGCCAATGGACAGACTCCACCCAGGGCAGTGGGATGTCTTTGGAGAGTTCTTCCAAAAAAAGGACACAGCTGAAGGAGGGCTAAAAGGGGTGATGACTCTAGCGCCCTCTTTCCTACCTAAGGCTCTGAAGATGCAATACAATAAAATACCAGTTACATGGAAACTAAAACTTAAAGTTCAGATTGGCTTTCGATTTGGGGGCTATACTCTACTTCATTCTTTCATGCATCTGTCTGCCCATTTATTTGATTATAATTGAATAAATAATATTACTTTTTAAATTATTATACCTACATAGTAGATACTAAGCACCTATTATGTGCAAGCAGGTCCCTGAGTGGCACACACAGTTAAGCACTTGGCTACTAACTGAAAGTTGGCAGCGTGAACCAACCCGGAGGTGGCTCAGAATAAAGGTCTGGCAATCTGCTTCCAAAAGCGCACAGCCTTGAAAACCCTCTGGAGCACAGTTCTACTCTGACGCATGGGATCTCCATGAGCTGGACTCAACTCCAAAGAAACTGGTTTCGGTTTTTTATGTGCCAAGCACTGCGTGTGAGGCTTGGGGCTATGACACACAAATATCCTAGTCTTCAGAAAAGGGAAGAAAAGAGATGGAATCACTGCGCAAGGAGTGCCCACTATGCGTCAGACGCTGCAGAGAAGCCTTTACCCAGGCTTCAGTAACACGCTCTGGGAGATGGATATTATCTCCGTTCTGCAGGTAAGAAATCTGCTTTCAAAAGGCCACACCCTTGAGAAACCTATATAGCAGTTCTATTCTGTGTATGTGGGGTCGCTATGAGTTGGAACTGATTGGATGGTGACTAACAACAACAATAGAATATAGGAATATTATAAGGATAAAATGAGATGAGGAAACCCTGGTGGTGTAGTGGTTAAGTGCTGCGGCTGCTAATCAAAAGGTAGGCAGTTTGAATCCACCAGGCGCTCCTTGGAAACTCTATGGGCAGTTCTACTCTGTCCTATAGGGTCGCTATGAGTTAGAATTGACTCGATGGCAGTGGGTTTGGTTTTTTTAATGAGATGACGCATGTGAAGATCTTTTGAAAATATAAAACATTGTAAGAAAAAGGCTCTGTTCTAGAACCTTTCAGAAGAAAAGTTAAGAACATTTCTATAATTAGTTTTTGTACACTTGTTCTCTGACTCCCACTACTATGATGTAAGTTTCCCGAGAGCTAAGACTGTGTTCTACCTTGTCTTTGACAACATAGCACCCAACATAGTGCGTCACACTTCAAAGAAACCCAAAGTTTGGTGAATTAAATTATTTTTTAAAAAAACATTTAATTGAGTTTCTGGTGAAAGTTCACACAGCAAGTTAGGTTCCCATTTGACAATTTCTGCACAATTTGTTGAGTGATGTTAGTTACATTTATCACAATGTGACAATATTCTCTTTAATTGTGCTCTGTTCCATTTCCAGTACTCTAGTTTCCCAGCCCCCTTATCTTCTCATCTTTGTTTTCAGTAATTGTTGATATTGACCTTTTGATCTCATACAGATAGTTTTTAAATAGTACAGCACTCTTATGGGTAATGTCCTTTATTTTGTGTGCCATTCTGCTACTTCACTAAAAGGTGATCTCTGGGGGTAGGCTCAGTTCTAGGTTTAAAGAGTATCTCAGGGTGATAGTCTCAGGGAGTCCTCTGTTCTCTACTGTTTCAGTTTGTCTGGATTTTTTTTTTTTTAAGAATTTGAGTTCTGCTCCACATTTTTCTCTCATTCTATCTGGGACCATCTATTGTGACACTGGTTAGAACAGTTAGTGGTGGTAACCCAGCACCATCTAGTTCTTCTGGCCTCAGGGTAGATGAGGTCATGGCTTGTGTAGACTTGTTTCTTCTGAGATTCTGGTTACCTTCTTATAGTTCTGCTCCTGGTAAGTAGAGACCAGTACTTATATTTTACACGGTTGTCACAGCTTTTAAGACTCCAGAAACTACTCACTTTACTAGGATGCAGATTATGATTTTTGTGAACTATGGCAAAGTAGTCCCACAAGACTATGGTCCTAAACTGGTGAATTAATTATATTCCCTCATATTTAATAATAATCATATTTAATAATAATCATGAACTGATAGCTAAGATTTGTTGAGCACTTACTAGGTGCCCAGCATTGTGTTAAATGCCTGATAGCTACCATATTTTTACACAAATAACACATGCCTTCTATGTTTGTTTGCCAACCTCACCGTCCCCCCACGAGTTATTTTTGTAAGCGTGCTATGCTAATTTTTTTACAACAACACATAAAAAAATTAGCACAGTGGCACTTCTGAAAATACCTCACTGGGGGAAGTCACAGTTAGCAAACATGTAGAAGGTGTGCGTTATTTGCGTAAAAATATGATATTAATTCCTTTAATTTTTATAACAACACTATAAGGTGACTACTACTATTTTCCCCATTTTCCAGATAACAGTCACAGAGGTGAAGAAGATGGATCCAGTTCACACAGCTAGTCAGTGGCAGGCCTGAGATTCAAAGTGAGACAGTCTGGCACAGGTCCCCAATGCTACACTCTGATAATATCCTTTATCCAGAATTTGTGAATAGTGCTGAGTTAGGCATAAGCACCATCACACCCATTCCCTTATGGAATCGTCATAGCAACCCTAAGAACTAAGTAGGATTATTCCCACTTTAGAGATGAAAACACGGAGGCTCACAGCCACACACCCTTCTATAAGCCACCTGCATCCCTTTACTGCAGACCCAAGCATTATTCTTTGCCTTCTTTCGGGGGGGTCGGGGGGGGAACACATATCTGATAAAATCCAGGAGTTCTCAGAGCAATTACAGACTCTCATGCTACAAAAACAACAGAAACTTCTTCAAAGCGCCACACATGCTTGGAAAAGCACGCACATAAAAGCGTAATTTGAACACTTGTCGGTTTTACCCCCTTGTTGCAAGAGAAGAAGAATGTTTATGCACCAAAAAAATCTAGCTGCATTTCCCAGTTTAATTAGTTTGTCAAGTGCCTGCAATGTGATTTCCATGTTAATTTCCTTATATCCCATTTCAGTTTCTTTATATTCCACTTCAATTATTTGCTTAAAAATTGAGAGAAGCACAATGACTGTGTTCAAATTCCACTCGACTCAACTAACATTTACCGATTCTCCATCATGTACGAGGCCTGCAGGGCCCTCAGAAACAGAGCACATGTGCTCGCACTTCCCCTCCCCTGCCCATAGCAGACATTGCTAATCTATCAGCCAATTCCTCCCCTACCCTACGCTCAGCCTGGGAAGTAAAAACCTCACCATCTTAGCATCTTTCTCAAGATGGCTTTCCAAGCAACCACTACTATTGGGAGGATGGTCTGCCAAGGCCTCTATGTCTCCCATCCGGGCCACCTAATCAGAAGCCTTGGGCCTGGAACATTCTCTGATAGCAGAGATTGGGAACTGAGTTTTACTCTATTTCCCAGTTTCTTGTCAGCAGAACTTCCCTCCCCTGTTCTGGGAACACTGTAACTTTCTGTTTCCCTAATACATAGGTGTTATATGGCACCTGGCCAACTCCACTTTTATATTTCCTCCCTGCAGGGAGGGAACAGGGTCTCTCATCTGCAGCACAAAAGAGGTGCATGCAAAACACCTGCCCTGCACTAGCTGAGGGAAGAGACTCTCTGGCCATGGGGGACCAGTGCCTGCTAGCAAAGCTGACCTTGTTCGGTGTCTTCTCTATGTGAACAAAGCATTGTTCCACGCACTGCCTGAGTGTAGCTCATTTGTGTCTTTTGTTGGTGGCCTCAACTCCTGGCTCAAAAACTGCCAACTGATTGGTGCTGGCATGGGAGAATGAAAACTCTTCACCACCCTAGGGCTAGGAATTTTCTTATAAATCTCCTTTCCATTTAATTCTCAGGAGGTAGTAACATCTCCAATTTTTCACATGAGGTAACTGCAGCTCTCAGAGGTGAAATGCCCTATGCAAATGTTAGATATAGAACCGATGAGAAATTTTAATTTTTTTCTTACATTTAGTGTAAAATCACCAGCCTTCACTTTCTGGTCATAGTAGGGCTGTCCAGCCATGTGTACCCAAGACTCACCACACATCCGCTTTCCTAGCCCCTGACGGAAAATGTAAAAGAATAGTAAAAAATAGTCCCTACCAGACAAGACTGTCCCGGGTGATAAATATGGTTAACTAGGTGTTCTTGCATTGGCCTGTGGAGTAACTTATACTTTTGTACTTTTATAAATGAAAATTTCAGACCTGGAAAGAGTCCAAGTGATAAGCTAGTTCAAGCTCTTCATTTTAAATCAAGGCCCAAGGTGATCTCATTTAACCTTTATACCATTAGTATCCTCATTTTATGAGGAAGCTGAGGCACAGAGTAGTTAAGTAATTTGCCTAAGGTCACAGAGCTAGTTTAGTGACACATTCAAGATGCAAACTCAGACCTTTCTACCTTATAAGCCTGTGTATTTTTAATGATACAATTTTTCCCTAACCTCCTCTCTTTTTTTCCCTTTAGAACATAAATATTTAAGGTCATCAATCAACCAAGTGAACTATTTCTTTCTATATCTCCTTTTCCTTCACATTTTCCCTCTAAAATTTTTTTTTGGGTACAAGAAAAAAAAAAAAACTGTTAACATCAACTCATAGAAACCCTACAGGACACAGTAAACCACCCATAGTTCCCATGACGTGGCTGGTGGATTCCAACTGCCAACATTTTGGTTAGTTGCTATAGCTCTTAACCACTATACCACCAGGTATGCACTCTTTATTCCTTTCTGTAGTCAACAAATGTTCCCTGAGCCTTTCACTGAGCCTGTTGGATACAGAGATGAGCCGCAGAGTTTCTTCCCCTCAAAGAGCTTGCAGGCTTATGCAGAGGGATTGACAAGTCAAAAAGCAATTAAAATACAGTGTGCTTCTGGCAGCAGAGATACAGGGAGTGGGGGAAGCCCAACATCTGCACTCAGGGTAATTAATGGTAGCTGCTATAACAAACAGCCCCCAGATCTCAGCGGCTCAACACACAAAGGTTTATTTCTCACATCATAGTCTGAAGTGGATTGGGAGACTCCTTCAAAGGATAACACGGACTCAGGCTGCTTTCCTGGGGTTTCTTCAGAGATCTCTGCTGGATCCCCTCTGTCTGGCCCACCAATGAGCAGAACAAGAGAGTGTGTGGCAGATTGAGAGGGTTTAAGAGCTAGGCCTGGAAGACATGTATACCCCACATGCATTGGCCACCTAACCAGTCTTACCTCTGAGTCTCTGGAGTAGACTGATAAGATGCTTACTGTCCTTCTTCCTTGGGACACAAGCCTATACTTCTCAGGTCTCCCTAATGGTAGGGTATTTGGGACTGTGTTCTGGCCAATGGAATGTCCCTGAGCCACTCCTGGAGGAGAGTCTTCCAACCCACTTTAGCCTGTGATGTAGTAAATAAACCTTTGCAGTATTAGTTACTGGGATTTTAGGGTTGTTTGTTACATAGCTCTTGTTAAGCTGTTACACAGCTTTAACTCTAAAATGGAGATAACAGCGCCCTGCAACAAGGATCAAATAATAAAACGGGCATGAAAACTCCCAAATGATCTAAACCAAAAAACCAAATCAGTTGCCATTGAGTCAGTTTCGACTCAAAGTAACCCATGCGCATCTGAGTAGAACTGTGCCCTACAGGGTTTTCAACAGCTGGATTTTTGGAAGCAAATCACCAGGCCTTTCCTTCAAAGTGCCTTTGGGTAGACTCAAACCTCCAACCTTTCAGTTAATAGTCGAGTGTGTTAACTGTTTGTATCACCCAGAAACTCAAAGTGATGTGAATTAGTATGGTTGCCATCATCCATTTTGCCCTAGGAAAGCAGTTGGGACCCCAGGTACACAGGCAGCCCAGAAGGACTCTCTGACCAGGGAGGGATGCTGGTTAATAAGTTCACCTCCTCCAGAGAACACAATAGCACAGCCTGAGCCACACACTCCACAAAGCCAGTGGAGTTTTTCTTGGGCTTCTTCCTTTAATAATAACAACCTTGTACGCATGTATTGATTCTTTAATTAATACACAAGTGATCACTCCTAGCACAGAGTCTGTCAGACAGTAAACATCAGGCACAACTGGGCTACAACTCCTTCTCATAACATCTGCATGCTTGTTTCCAGCTCATAGCTTCTCCCTGCTTCCATCCCATGGTGCCATTTCACTTGACTAATATTAATAATGTGGTCAGAGATGTGCTGGAGCTGGCTTGCACCAGCTCAAGAGAGCCAACTGGGCACATCGCTTTCTACTTCACCATTCCATGATGCCACTTGGGTAGCTTGAAATCAGCCACGGTGGGAGTACTACACCACAGAAATCGAAAAATGTGTAAATCAGGATTGTTTTCTCTCTTTTTCAAAGAAGACTTATCAGTAAACCACTGGCAATAATACAGTTAATATAATAATACCAGTTGCCACAGAGCTGATTGTAACTCAGCCACCCCATGTGCTTCAGAGTAGAACTGCGCTCCATAGGGTTTTCAACGGCTGTGACATTTTGGAAGTAGATCGCCAGGTCTTTCTTCCAAGACACCTCTGGGTGGATTCAAACCGTCAACCTTTCAGTTAATAGACAAGTGCTTAGCAGTTTGCGCTGCCCAGGGACTCCAATAATAATAATACCAGCTGCCATTTCCTGCATGCTCACTACTATATACCAGAGCTCCATACTTAATAAATGCTGATGACATGTTATTTCACTTGTCCTCTTAACACACGTGCATTATTCCTACCCCACAGCGGAACCTGAAGCTCAGAGAAGTAACCTGTGGAAGGACATGCAGCAATGAATAGGGAGGATCGGGGCTTGAACACAGCTCTGTCTGACTTAAAGCCTATATTATTTCTACTCTGATACACTAAACAAAACAAGTTTGAGCTTTACAATTGAATTCTTGAGGGTCATTATAAATCTGCTACTACCCAGGGAGGGGAAGGATAATACACTATTTAAAATGTATCTGTCTTTGTGTAACATTACACGATTTAATAAAGCCCCCTCACACGGTGTGGACATTGATCCTCCAGGGACCCCTATGGGTAATTCTGAACAGTCATTGCTGTGTTCTTTTGGCAGCTGGGCGGGGGCTGAATCCACAGACAGCAGGTGCAGATGGGGGGCCTGGGCCCTGTGTCTTCTACCACACTGCTTAGTTTTAGAAGTTGAAAGGTCATACTGCAATCTTATCTTGTCCCAATAATTTATGATCGTTTATGTATTTATTTGCTTCTACCCATTCCACCCATTCCATATGAGCCCCTTGACAGCGGGTTCAGAGGTCTTCCATGTTGGCAACCCCAGTGCAGAGCACGGTAGTGCCAGGCACATGGTAGAGGCTTTATAAAAGTTTGTTTAATGAAAGACTCAATGAATGGCAATAGAATGAGGGAACAGATATTCCTGACTGAATGAGGGAGGGAGGGAGGTAATGGAAAGGCTGTCAGGGAAAGGTTTGGCCCCTAAAAAAGGAGGGGACATAGGACAGGGAAACAATGGTCACTAGATGACAACTTTAGCTCCTTTATGCCATTTACCAAGGGTCTATATTAAGCTTAGGACTTGCAGACCTGTTGTGAATTTGATGCTTTTTAATCAGCAAAACTGCAGGCTACTTTGTGAATCCACCAAGACAGGCAGAGTCAAACAAGAGGGAGCAGCGAGGCAGCTGTTCTTCTCTAGTCTTGGCCTTGACTATGCAGGCCTGACCAACGCCAAATGGAGAGCATGGGCCTGATGATGGAGACATGGCACTCTCCAGTCTGGTCCAACTCCGTGGCTTTAACTCTGCAGAACAACTATCTTTCCCCCTCCCAGCAGGTCTAGCATAGCATCTGGCCTCGGCCACCCTCATTGTCCCCATCCTCCCAACCTTTCACCTCTACCCTCAAACTCTTCCTTCTCACCTCTTCACACTCGTGGTTCATCTTCCTATTTCCTGTTTCCATTTAGCTTCCACAGGCCTAACACTTAATCCTGTTTCTCAGAGCTAAAGTCTGGCTTTTCTCCTTAGTCACAATTTATGCTTCTGATTATGGTGCCTTTGGTCTTAACTGGGCAAACATCTTGTCTACTCCAGCCCAGCTCCCAAGATCACACCTGGCAAGGGTGACCTGAGCACGGAACTCAGCCTGGATGGTTTCTATTACCTTCTCTACAGAGGTCGTGCGGGTCATGATGTTTACGTTCCCAACACACATTCCTCCCCCAAATGACATGCCTAAGCTAGTGGTTCCTCTGCCCTGGCTTCACCTTAGAAAAAGAATCACTTGGAATGCTTTTTAAAAAAACCTCTGTCTGGGTTTGCTGCAAATTATCTTTCTAAAAGTTTCAGGAATGATTCTAGAGCCCTGGTGGTGCAGTAGTTAAGAGCTCAGCTGCTAACCAAGAGGTCAGCAGTTCAAATCCAGCAGCCACTCCTTGGAAACCCTATGGGGCAGTTCTACTCTGCCCTGTAAAGTTGGAATCAACTCGATGGCAATGAAGGATGATTCTAATGGGAAGCCGGGATTGACAGCCACTGGTCTGAACCACTATGTTCATCTCGTTTTCAATGCAAGGGAATGGGCCTAAGACGAAATCCGGAGCAAGAGACATGATGGGGAGCTGGGAGACTTCTGCTTCAGGATATACCACTTCCAGATGGAAGACAGGGAACTGCTGCTGCCATCTTGCAAAGAGGGGAACCCACCTGTGGGCAAAGCTGACACGCATGGAGGACGGTAGAGTAGAATAAGACAGAAAGAACCTGGGACCGACCACGTTCTTGAACCAGTGAATCATGTAACCGAGAAACCAACCTTGCCTGTGGTCTTCTAATTTAATGAAATAAAATATTTCTTTATTGTTTAAGTCAGAGGTCAGCACTGTTTTTTTTCTTCAGAGGGCCAACGAGTACATATCTTAGGCTTTGCAGGTCATGCAATCTCTGCTGCAACTACTCTGCCATTGTAGCATGGAGCAGCCGTAGGCAACACATACTTGAATAGGCACAGCTTTGCTCCAGTAAAACTTCACACACACACACAGGCAGTGGGTTGGATGTGGCTTGTGACTTGTAGTTTGTAGACCCCTGGTTTAAGTCATCTTGAGTCAGGGTGTTTTGTTACTTGCAGCCCATGGCACCTTAAATGATACAAGGATGGTTCCAACAGCTAAGGCTGCATTACCGAACTCCCCCATTCCCCAACCTCATATAACACATTTTCATTTGTCTACGATTCAAATCCCCCTTGACATCCCATCCAAAACCCAAAACCAAACTCAATGTCATCAAGTCAATTCCAACTCATAGCAACCCTGTAGGACAGAGTGGAACTGTCCCATAGGGTTTCCAAAGCTGTAATCTTTACAGAAGCAGGCTGCCACAACATTTTTCTCCTGTGGAGCAGCTGATGGGCTCAAACCACCGACCTTTCGGTTAGCAACCAAGAGCTTAACCACTGTGCCACCACAGCTCCTGATGTCCCATAGGCACCTGGAACTCAACATATTCAAAACTGAACTCATCTTCCCCACATCCCTCCCAGGTCTGCTGCTCCTCCTACATTCCCCTTGTAGCACTGGAGCCATCAGTATGAGCTGGTCACACTAAAAACCTTTTTACCAGCTGCCGTTGAATATATTCCAACTCATGACAACCCCATGTATGTCAGAGTGGAACTGTGCTCCACAGGGTTTTCAATGGCTGATGTTTTAGAAGTAGATCTCCAGGCCTTTCTTTGGTGGTGTCTCTGAGTGGACTTGAACCTCCACCAAACTTCCAGTTAGCTGCTGAGAACTTAACCATTTATACCACCCAGGGACTCCCTGAGTCCTTTTATTGCCTTGTTTATCATAATTCAACCAGCTACCATGTACCTTCAGTTCTACCTGTACAGTATCTCTCAACTCCTCCAGCCACCCAAAAACACTTACTATACTCCAGCAGGGGTAGATTATTCAATAAGCAAGGTAAGCACCGGCTTACTTGTGCTTTCTACCTAAGCATTAGTGAACAATTTCACATTTTTTTCACCACGTCAAAGATTCTGCTTCTAGACATGGTTGGCATCTGTATATGGCATCTCTCTCCCAACCCTACAGCACCTTCCTACAGAATCAAAGCCTCTCTTCAAATTTACAATCCTTGACAGAGGCGGATGACTCAGGAAGCCAGATAAGCACAGGCTTTCTTGTGCTTACTTACTAATCTGTAGTGACCAATTTCACAAGGGTTTCACTTTGATGTGGCATGGTGAAACCCAGTGAAATTGGTCACTACAGATTAGTAAGTAAGCACAAGTAAGCTCATGCTTACCTTGTTTATTGGGTACTCTGCCCCTGTATTCCAGGCACAATGCCCAGAACTAAGACTATAACAATGAACAAAGTAGCTGCCTCACAGAGTTCAAGATATGATTCTTGATTTATAATTGATAATACCTGGTACCTGCAGTGACTGAGAACCTCCTATGTGTCAGCCTCTGCACCAGGCACCATGCAAGCGAGAGCCCTGATCCTCAAGTCAACCCTGACTGCACATTTTTATCTCTTATTCATAGATATAGAAACTGAGGTTAAGAAAAACCGAATCACTTGCCTGCGGTCACACAGCTAGTGGTGGCAGCACCAGAACAGGAAGCAGCTCTGTCCCCACAGCCAGGTCCTCGCAGTCTCTGCTTGTTCCTCCTGCACAGAGATGTTGTTGCACAAAATGCCATTTTGAGAATTCTCCATCAATGGGTACCCAGGATGACACCTGGATCTCACTTTGGCAGAAAGCCCATGACAAATGTCTCATCAGCACAAGGGCTGTGCAATTAGGCACAGTCTATTACTACCCCATGTTGGAAATCAGCACTCTCTGCTCCCTGCCAAAGAAGACTGCCACCTGTGCCCAGGCAGGGCTTTCTCTCAGCCCAAACTATAGGGGATCAGGGTGGGAGGTCTCAGCCAGAGAAGCAGAGCAGCTAGATGCTCTTTCCAAAGCTGTGCATGGTCAGGTAAATGTGATCTAAGCAGGGCAAAAGACTCCTCTGTTCTGCCATCTTCCTCCTCATACTGTTCTTGCCACTTCATAAGTAGGAGGGTGAAGGAGGAATGGAGCCCTAGTGTTGGACTAACCTGAGTTCAAATCCTGCCATGGCCTCAGTTACTAAACTTTCCCTTGCCTCTGCTGACTCGCTTCTCAATTGTGATAATGCTTCCTACCTTCCAGGCTTACCCTGTGGCTGGAAGATGAGGGTTGTGCAAGAAGGAGGGCAATGTGTGAGCTATCTTCTCTGCTGTAGCAATACCAAGCTTCCAACTGAGGGCTCATGGTGGCCCCTTTAGGCGAGGCTGACAGGGGAGGGAAGAGTCTCTGGGTGGTGCAAATCGTTAAGTGCTTGTCTACTAACCAAAAGGTTGGCAGTTCAAACCCGCCCTGAAGCACCTCAGAAGAAAGGCCTGGTGATCTGCTTCCAAAAGGTCAAAAAAGGTCACAGCCTTGAAAACCCTACGGAGCAATTCTACTCTGCACACATGGGGTCGCCAAGAGTTCGAACTGACTCCACAGTAACAGATTGTGGTAATGGTAGGAGACGGTATCCTGAGAGGCTCTTAGTGGCTCAGGAATCTCAGCCCAACACAGATGGAGCTTGGCCCTTCTCAGGGCTGCTGCCTCCTCTACTCAGAGCTGGCTCCTGATCTGCTCCGGAGGAAAATCCCTCATTAATAACAAACAGCTATCATTTACTCTGTTCCAAAGAGTGTGTTAGATGTTTCATGTGCATACTGAATTTAACTATCATTACCCTAGGAGGGAGGTATCCCTACTGTACAGGTAAAGAAACTGAAGCTCAGAGAGATTAAATAACAACCCAGAGGCCCCTAGCTGTTGGAGTCAGGACCTGAACCCAGTCTTTTGGGCTCCAGAGTTTAAGCACCTACCCATGCTCCCACTCTGCTTCCCATCTTCAAACTCTGTCCTATTACTCTCTGATGACAGTACTCTTAGTACTGATGAATAGTCCTTGTTTTATGCCATGTGTCTCACCAACGTACTTACTTCACCAGGTTCCTCAAGTTTGGGGCTCTCCCTTATTCTTGTCAGCTGTCTGCTCCCCGCAACCGAGACCCCACCCAGCCAGGTAATGGAGCAACAGCCAGTGCTCCTACCTGCCTGATTAGAAATGAAAAGAGTGCCTATTTATAGAGGGCCAACTAATAGCCAAGAAACCCTGGTGGCACAGTGGTTAAGAGCTACGGCTGCTAACCAAAAGGTCAGCAGTTTGAATCCACCATGTGCTCTTGGAAACTATATGGGGTAGTTCTACTCTGTCCTGTGGGGTTGCTATGAGTTGCAATCGACTCAACGGCAACAGGTTTGGGCTTTTTTTTTTTTTTTGTGCTTAGCACTTCAATGCAATTTATTTAAGCTATACAATTATACAATTTTTTATACAATAACACTGAAGTTGGCATTATTAAGCCAGTTTCAGATGATAAAACCAAGGCTCAGAAAATGACAGCTATCAAGTGCATAGGTAGAATTCAAAGACAAGAATCTTATCACAGTGTCTGTGGTTTTTCCCCCATTCCAAGTGCTTTTATCCCCCAAGCCAATCCCCTTTGATTCATCTTCCCTCTGTCTCTCTCTTCCCCCTCCTCTCTCTTCTTCCCTCTCTTCCTTTCTGGCTCCCCTTCAGTAGCTGGGGCTGCTCTCCAGTTGCCAGCATCTCTGGATCTAGTCTGTCCTACTGTCCAGAGATCACAGAGAGCACTGAGTTCCCAACACTTGGGACTGGCTGCCTAGCAACAAACCCTACTTCCAGAAACCCTTCCATAGCCCTCAGTTCCTTCCTCAGGCTGTGTATAGTAGGCTTTTGGTCACATCTGTGACCCTTCAAAGATATCCATTTTATCCAATGTTAAAATCATTGGCTGCTGGAACCAGGAACTCTGAATGGGCATTTTCCCAGACTGACCTTACAGAAAAAGCTGGCAAGGAAAGGCTTAGGGTCAGACTGAACTAGAATTTCCAGGACCAGGGACTTATTTAACAAATGTTCATTGGCTATTCAGACTCTACCCATCCCACACAATTTGTAGCTCTCCCCAGGATCATACGTCTAAGGGTTTGTTGATATTGTGCCCTCTGTCTAGGCCCACCCCAATATCATCACGCCCCAACTTTTTTTCTTGGCAAACTACCACTGTTGAGACTTCATTCTTTGAGAAATGTTGTCTGACTTCTACCCCACCCCCATTCCAGGTTTGAGTCCATTTTGTGCTACCTTATACCAGGTACTAATTTCCGTCTACTACTCATCAGACACGACTGGCATTTTTTTATGTACATGGCTGTCTCTCCTCTTAGCCTGTAAGTTCTGTAAGGGCAAGAACTGTGCATTCCACAGATCCTAGCACAGTATATGGGACACAGTGAACACTCTGAGGAGAGGAATTCAAGAGAGGAGAAGAGAGAGGTGGGATAGATAGAGGAAGAAGAGGGGGAGAGGAAAGGAAGGCAGAAAGAAAAACAGAGGAAAGAGGAAGAAAGGCAGGGAAGAGGGAAAGGAAAAGGGAAGGCAGGAGGACAAGGAAAGTAAAGGAGAAGAAAGAATAGAAGGCAATTACCTGGGATAGGTCGTGGGAGTGGACACAGAGATGAACAAGACAGAGCCCCTATTCTAAGGGAGCTCACAGTCTAATCAGGGAGACAAAACCAGTAAGTGATGAAGAGACTTTGGAGATCAGGCAGGGCAGTGCTATGAGCTACAATACACCAGCCAGAAATTCCAATTTGAGACACTATACCCATGCATGGTAAGATCTGGTTTTAAATCCAGTTGACGGTAGTCCTGGCAGCAACTTCTTCTGGATTTGGTGACAGTGACAGAATTAGAGCCGGTGAAAGATGGCTTGAGTAGACAGTCTTCTTCAAGATAATTTTGCCCCAAAAGCCTGAAATACCTAATGTGTACCGCTGAGCACAGGTCTTGGTACACAGTTGGTGTTTATTTATGGAATAAATAGATAAAGGCATGAATAAATTATTAAGGAGCACATGATCTTATCCTTATAGCATCTTGTAGGCACATAATACGATTGTTGAATGATTAAATGAGTGAGTACAGTATAATTGCTGATACCTGCCCCAATGCCTGACACATAGTAGATGCCCAGTAAATGTGTGTTGAATTAACACAATTCAACAGGATTTCTATATGGTATTTTAATGGCGGACACATGACATTATGCATTTGTCAAAACCCATAGGACTATACAACACAGAGTGAACCCTAATGTAAAATATGGACTTCAGGTAATAACAACGTATCAGTATTAGTTCATCAACTGTTACAAATGTATACAAATATAAGATATTACTATTAGGAGAAACAGTGTGCAGAGGGGAGAAAGGTAGGTAAGAATTCTCTGTACTTTTTGCACAATTTTTCTGTAAACCTAAAGCTGCTCTAAAGAATAGTCTATTACTAAATGGGTACACCAGCTCAGGGGCAGGGATGAGCATGCAGGAGGGATCAGGAAAGGTGGTACAGGGAAGCCAAGGTTGAGAGGAGGAGAGTATTTAACAACATGTCTGAGGTTGGCAAACAATGTCACAAAACAATATGTTAATTGTTTAAAAAAACTAATTTGCTCTGTAAGCCTTCACCTAAAGTAAAATAAAAAGAAAAAAACGTATCTATGAAAAAAAAAGTTCAATAGAACCTCCGATATCATCTCAAATCGCCATTCAAGCTCTCCACCACTGCCTGGGTCTGAAATCAAATAGAGGAATCTTTTTTTACACATTCTCAACAAGCTCATTTTTACTACTTTGTACACACACTAGAAAGGTCTCAGGTTCCCTTGGGTTAATTGACTCTGAGTTTGAAGCCTGCTATATAGTTGTTTTGTCTCTCTAAAGATAAAAACATCTTTCAAAGTATCTGTGTCAATTTATCTTTGTATACATATTAGTACTAGTTTCATTTGACCTTCGATTCCTATTTAAATCCTTATTAATCTCTTTTCTGGAATCCAAAGGTGTTAATTGTTTTCATAATCACTTCCAGTTTCCAAACCCACACTGACATCTCATTTTCCTCCAGACTTTTTCTAGTCTTCCCTGAGAAACTCCCAGCAGTACTGTGTTGTCAAATACCTATGCGGATGACTCAGGGTAAGAGATGATGCATAAGAAAAGAGAAAAATTTTAGTTGTTTGAACTACCCCTTGGGGATTTGACTGGGAGATGGAGGTGCCATTTGAAAATATCATTCTAGGGAGATGCAATGTGCTACACTAGAAACGGCAAGGAATTTGGAGTTAGGAGACCTGCATTTAAATCTCCATCATAAACTAGCTGCATGACCTTGGGCTGGTCACTTAATCTCTCTGGGCCATAGTTTCTACATCTACAAAATGAATGGGTCAGATGTGATTACGTCTAAGGTCTCTCCCAGCTCTAATACTCTGAGATGCTAAAATGACTCAGGGCATTCTGATAGCCAAAAAACGAAGGGTGATTCAGGCTAGAAAATTCATATTTTATTTATTTTTAAATTATGGAATCATTCTTTCAGCCAGCTATAGAGGCCACATTTACTGCTGGAGCAAATGCCCATGGCTTCACAGCTATCACATTAGGTATTAAATTTAGAAAATAGAGGGAATAAAATTGGACTTTTGTGTTTATAGCCTTATTAACAACTTTCACCTCATCAGTATGTGGTGCACTGTCCAACCTCAGAAGGCTAGAAAATATTTAGCACAGGGAGAACAGAAGAAATTAACTTTTATTGCTTGTCTCCTATTAATTACTATTTATTGAGTGCTGACTATGAGTTAAATACTAGGCCAGAGAAATTTCTCATGTTATCTCATTTTCTACAACTGCGCCATGAGGTACTGATTTCCATTGCCATCAAGTTGATTCTGACTCATAGCGACCTGTAGGATAGAGTAGAACTGCTCCATAGGAGTTCCAAGGTTGTAATCGCTAGGGAAGCAGACTGCCACATCTTTCTCCGGCAGAGCACTTGGTGGGCTCTAATGCTGACCTTTCAGTTAGCAGCCAAGTGCTTAACCACTGTGCCACCAGGGTTCCTCACCATAAATGGCATTCTTTTCCCCATTTTATATATGAGAACTCTGAGGGCCAACAGGATGTGACATGTTGGAAGTCATATAACTAGTTAGGTAAGTTTGAACTCAGGTCTATCTGATTCTCAGACTGATATTTTCCCCACTGTATCACTTCTGGAATATTCCTACTAAGTAGAGAGTTACCCATCCAGTGGAGCTAATCAGGCAGCAATTAGGGGTGCTGTAAGGGGGCTGATTCTCTGGAAGTGAGGACTAGGTGGCTGGACTAGATGACCTCTGGGGTCCCTTTCAATCTGAGAGTCAAGTATTCTATGACCTTAGGCCGCCACAAGCAGAGTAATAAGCAGCAACTAAGACCCTCAGCGAAAGTGAAAAGTATGATCTCTTTTTATTTTTAATGTTTCCCACAGCTTTCTTTCTTCTGAGAATAACATCATTATCTCTCAAATTCAGGAAAATTCACACCTTCCTCTCCCCCAAATACTATCATTGTTTCTTTCTCCCAATGACCCAATAAAACCACAGAATTATTATTCTGCAGTAATATTTGTCCTGTATGATCCCAGGAGGTAGGATAAGGAAAATGAGATTTAATTCAGCAGTAGAGGAAATGTCCACTCATAATTCCAAGCAACATTAAACTGGGCTACTCTGCTTTATAATGATCTCTCTCCCTTTTACTGGACGTGTTCAAGAAAGTGCTTAAATACTACTTCTACATGAAACGAGGGCCACTAATAGCCTAAAATAACTCTTTCCTGTGCCTTTTTATAGCCATTCATCTCTGGCATTCTTGTAATGAGCATTGGACACATTTGCGCTTCCTCACTGGACAATAAGCTTAGGACAGAGACTATGTCAAATGAAACACTGTTTAACAGAATGCTTCCTGAGATCAGCTCATACCAACATCTTCACCATTATTAGTATTTAATCAAGAGAAATTCTAGCTATTTCTCCACCAAATGGACAATTTCATCTTAGACTAGGGCTTCTGCAAAGAGTTCCTCTCAGGGAAAGAGTATAGCAGGCCCTTTAAAGACCTGACAACCCTGCCTCTTCCAAAATGGCCTGATGTTGAGCTGATCCCCAGTGAGGGATAGGTAAGACAGCTTGATGTCAGGGAGTCTCTTGGGAAGAAAATGATGAGGACCCCTGCTAGTCTCCAAATGATGTCAACAAGCAAAAGCAAGTGTTGCAAAAGTGAAGTTAGCATAAGGAAAAATAAAATTTGCACTAGTGACCTGAGCTCAAATCCATACCTACAGGTTTATGAGGAAAACTGTTTTGAACCAACATGTGGTGGTAGTCCCTCAGGCCTAGTCATCCTAGCATGGTTGTCGGGCATTCAGCCAAGGGCAGAGCCTGTGTGTGCAACCTAAACCAGCACTTAACCTCCATTCACTGTTCTGAAGATCATTCATAGGTTGACTAATTTAATTCTTAATAATAACCCTATGAATACTTATTATTATCACTGCCATCTTATGGATGAGGAAATTGAAGATCAGAGAGGTTAAGCAATCTGTCCAAGTTCCCATGGAGAGCAAGCGGCAGAACCAGGATGGAGCTCCAGGTATTCCAGATGAAAATCCAGGGAAGGAGGCTTCAAAAGGGGAATAAGGGAATTCCTATTAATGATAGGTGGAGGCCCAAGGGATTAAGTGGAAAAATAAGAAGGATGTGAGCACAAGTGCTCTTAGCTGGAAAAATGGGAAAAGCATGGAATGTGGTCAAAACACCAAACAGAGATGGGGCAAGAGGGCAACTTGTGTAGTCAGAGTGCAACTGACCCAAGCGAATGAAAGTCGGCAGGCAATTGTTGGAGTGGTTGCAGCGGAAAGACCAGAAAATCAGGTAAAACAAAAGGAAGGAGCAGGGGATCTGAAGGGACAACCAGGAACGATCTGGATCAATTGTAAGCAATCTGAAGTATTCAGTTGAAATTGAGGTGATGTGAACTCAGGAACCAAGACTGCCACTGCGCTTGAAAACACAAAAGGGACTGGGGACCAGGAGCATAGGACACTTGGTCTAAACTGTCTGCTTCTTCCTCTTATAAAGCACAGCTATTCCTAACAGTCTGGGAAAGACAACTTCCAAGAGGTTGGCAGAGGGTTCATCTTGCTGGAGAATTCAAGCTATTAGTTGTCCACTCTGAGGAACCTAGAGCGTTCTCATGGGCAGAACCCTTAATAATGCCCTCCCTCAGAAGCCAAGCCTCTAACCTTACAGCACCTAGATGCTCGAGGGTGTACCTGCCCTTGACTTTTCCCCAAAGCATCACTCTAAGGCTCCCCAAGACTTTAAGTGCCAAACAGATCCTGGTGCAAACCTCCAAGCTTAATCTGCTGGTGCAATTGCAACTGATATTTGAGAAGCTCATTCTTGATTCTTTGGAGGACAGAAATGCAAAACGGATGCCTTGGCGATGTTAGAGAGATTCAGGCAAGGCCTGCAGGAAGCCAAGGTCAAATCATCCCACTGGTTCTGATGGAGATTCAAGCGACCAGCCTTGTGTTTTGGGAGGGTGGACTTGGGTTTAAGTCCCAGATCTGCTTCCAGGAATTCAGACAAGCCTCTTCCCCACTGTGAGATTCAATAAGAGGATGGGACTAAGTGACCACTAAGGCCCCTGCCAGTTTGCCTATTTTCATTACTATTGATACCAGTGTGCTGAAACGCGTGACTCATGATATATTTGAAATACACTGACTTTTAATTTCTTCATAAAATGAAATGAGTTATTTCAAAAGCAAAATCCTTATCCTTTCTATACTGAAGTATTTATGAGTATAATGATATGGTATCTGGGATTTGCTTCAAAATTCTCTAGCAAATATTCTAGCCATGCCCCCTGCCCCAGTAAGGATAATAAAAATTAAAAAAAAAAAAATTATAATAGATAATATAAAATTGGCAAAATGTTGAGAGTTATTGTAACTGAGTCACGGGTAAATGCGAGTTTATTATACTATTTTTCCCACTCTAATGTATGCTTTAAAATACAATGAAAATTGAAAATAATAGAACAGGAAATAAACATATTCTGTAGTCTTTCCCTGTCCCTAGATTAAAACTCCATGACTTCCCTGCTTACTGCTAGCCAAGAGACAGTTCTACAGTATTTTTAAGTCACAAAAACAGTTTCAATTCAGAACTCAGAATGTCCAGTGTAAGATATAAATCAAAGCCTGACCATGATTTAGTGTCAGATCTTATGTTCTCAAATCTCACTGCTTTCGGATGGATACCCACAGCAGGCAAGGAGAGGGCAAGGTTAGGTGATACCTTACTGCTAGCCAAATATGATTTTACACCACTACTCCCAATCAAGGGTGGTACACGAGGAAGGAGGAGGCAGTACAGTTCTGAGCTGTACTGATCCTACAGCAACCTGGTTTTACAGTCTCTGGGCCTTGCAGGGAAACCCTGGTGGCATAGCAGTTAAGTGCTACGGCTGCTAACCAAGAGGTTAGCAGTTCAAACCTGCCAGGTGCTTCTTAGAAACTCTATGGGGCAGTTCTGTTCTGTCCTATAGCATAGCTATTAGTTGGAATTGACTTGACGGCAGCGGGTTTGGTTTTTTTTTTGGTTGGGCCTTGCAGATGTTTTAAGGTTGCCTTTTGCTTTAGTGGGAAAATTTTATCACTTTTTAGCACTGCCCAAAAGAAATATAATGCTACCCACAAATGACAATCACATATGCAATCTTAAATTTTCTAGCAACCATATTTTAAAAAGAAAAAAGGTAAAAAATTTTTAAAATAATATACTTCATTTAATCCAAGATAAATAAAATATAATTTCAACACATAATCACTATAAAAATACGAATGAAATATTTTACACTCTTTTCTTTCATACTAAGTCTTTGAAACCTAGAGCATATTTTATACTTTGAGCACATCCAATTTGGATACCACATTTCAGGTGCCCAATAGCCACATGTGGCTAGCAGCTACCATATTGGGACTGCAGAGCTTTAGAGGCTCCCTGCATTGGAGGCGTCTTGTTTCCAAGTCTCTTGGCCATATGCTGGAGTCTTCTGGGTGGTAGAATTGGTTAATCTGCTTGGTCGCTAACTGAAAGGTTAGAGGTTTGAGTATACGCAGAAGTGCCTCAAAAGAAAACTCTCCAGAGTTTCCAGCCACTGAAAACCTTATGGAACACAGGTCTACACTGACACGCGTGGGGTTGCCCTGAGTCAGTTGACTCCAGGCAACTGGGATTTGTTTTTGTTTTTGCCATACAAAGGGTGATCTGACCATACATTCCAGTTTGCCTGAAACAGTTCTGGGTTAGTTGTGTTGCTCTGGTTGTTTTGTTAATAAAATTGCTTAGTTATTAGTGTCCCCATTCACTTCCCAAAGAGTCCTTGTTTTGATAGTTAAATCATATGGTCACCCTGCCTGTGCCTCCCTCTTGTGGGTAGGAAATTGTGGCTCCTTCCTTGTCTTCAGAAATCCAGGCATACCCTGCAAGCTTCTGGCTTCTGAGTTCCCTCTGCCCCTCTAGATAGCCCCTCCAGACAGGACCTAGGGTAATGCCATCCCATCTCTCCTTCCTATGTGACTCATGGCTGGTCCTTCGGGAATACAGACAACTCTGATCAAAACAAATTCTGTAGTATGCTTTCCCTACTCCCCTACTGGAGAGGTTGTCAGGCCATTTCTCTAGATCAGGGGCTGGCAAACTACAGCCCAGAGAGCCATGAATGGCCCTTACATTTTTTTTAAAGACTGTAAAAATGAACAAACAAAGAAGAATATGTGACAGAGACCATATGTGTTCTGCAAAGCCGAATTTATTATCTGGTCCTTAACAAAAAAAAGAAAAAAAAAACTGCTAACCCCCACACTTGATCTTCCAGGGAGAAGGGGAGGTCAGACCTTAGTTCACTAAGCTCCCAACCACAGGACACAGAAGCAAGGCCATTCCCTCTAAGCTAGAGGTGGTGGAGGCAGATCCTTCACTTCTTAATAGGCTTGAGGTTGGGTGCCATCGTGGTTCAGTGGCGGATTTCTTGCCCTCCATGCAGGAGACTTGAGTGTGATTGGCAGCCAACGCATCTCTTGTGCAGCAACTACCCATCTGTCAGTGGAGGCTTGTGTGATACCATGATGTTGAATAGGTTTCAGTGGCGTTTCCAGACTAACATAGGCTAGGAAGAAAGGCCTAGCAATCTACTTCTGAAAATCAGCCAATGAAAAGCATATGTATGGATCACAACGTTCTGACTCTGTTGTGCATGGGGTAGCCATGAGTCAGGGACTGAATCAATGACAGATAAAGGCAACAACAAGGTTTGAGGTTCAAGGGTAGACAACCACCTCCAACCCTTTTTCCTTGTGGTCAGTGGGGATTCTACAAGAACATACTTCTAAAGGAAATCTCATCTACTCTTTCAACCTTAGGCCATTTCTGCCAAAACTCTACAAAATATAATTTGGCTCTTCAAAACTATTGTATCTTAGTATCTAGTCAAAGTTTCGATTTAAGCTCCAGTTGCTATATTACCATCATCATCATCATCAATACTATCATCATCATTCATAATCTGTTTCCCCTTAAAGTCTGTGCTTTTGTTGGGGGTAGAATCGCTTTTGCCTTATTTTTGAATCCCTGACAGCACTTGATACAGTGCCTTACACAGCACAGATTCATAACAAACACTGTTTGAATGAAAAAATTAATTCATACACTCAACACTTCAGCCTAAAAAAACTCAAAATTCTCTGAAGACAGCAGCATCTTTTACCTTCAACTGCATTTGCACACATCGTACCATTTGCCCGGCATAATCTCTGCCCCTTCCCTGCTCATCTACAAGCTTCCATGACCCAGTTCAAATTACACAATAATAAAATTAAAAAAAAAAATTTTTATTGTGCTTTAAGTCAAAGTTTACGAATCAAGTCAGTCTGTCATACAAAAATTTATATATACACTTTGCTATAAACTCCTAATTGCGCTCCCCCTAATGAGACAGCACACTGCTTCCCTCCACTCTCTATTTTAGTGTTCATTCGGCCAGCTTCTGACCCCTTCTACCCTCTCATTTCCTCTCCAGACAGGAGATGCCAACATAGTCTCAGGTGTCTACTTGATCCAAGAAGCTCATTCTTCACCAGTATCATTTTCTATCCCATTGTCCAGTCCAATTCCTATCTGCTGAGTTGGTTTGGGAATGGTTCCTTTCTTGTGCTAACAGAAGGTCTGGGGACCATGACCACCAGGGTGCTTCTAGTCTCAATCAGACCATTAAGTCTGGTCTTTTTACGAGAATTTGGGGTCTGCATCCTACTGCTCTCCTGCTCCCTCAGGGGTTCTCTGTTGTGTTCCCTGTCAGGGCAGTCATGGGTTGTAACCAGGTACCATCCAGTTCTTCTGGACTCAGGCTGATGTAGTCTCTGGTTATGTGCCCCTTTCTGTCTCATAGGCTCATAATTACCTTGTATCTTTGATGTTCTTCATTCTCATCTTTCATGATATCAGGGAAGTTTTCTGCCAACAAATCTTCAACGATTCTCTCTGTATTTTCTGTTATCCCTCCCTGTTCTGGTACTCCAATCATTCGTAGGTTATTTCTTTTGATAGAGTCCCACATGATTCTTAAGGTTTCTTAATTTTTTTTTTAATTCTTTTATCTGATTTTTCTTCAAATATATTGGTGCCAAGTGCTTTATGTTCAAGTTCACAAATTCTGCCTTCCACTTGCTCAATTCTGCTCCTCTGACTTTCTATTGAATTGAATTGTCTAATTCTGTAATTTTATTATTAATCTTCTAAATTTCTGATTACTGTCTGTCTATGGATTTTTCCAGCTTATTAAATTTTTTATTATGTTCCTGAATAACCTTTTTAATTTCTTCAGCTGCTTTATCTGTGTGTTCATTGGCTTGTTCTGTGTATTGCCTGATTTCCTTTCTGATGTCTTGAAG
The DNA here is from genome assembly GCF_030014295.1 of Loxodonta africana. Classification (NCBI taxonomy): domain Eukaryota; kingdom Metazoa; phylum Chordata; class Mammalia; order Proboscidea; family Elephantidae; genus Loxodonta; species Loxodonta africana. Next base: position 96,944,393 of record NC_087344.1, read on the forward strand.
GGTTCTGTATATTAATCTTTTGTATTCTGCATCCGGTAATTCCAGGAAGGCATTTTCATCTAGAAGATCCCTTGATTCTTTGTGTGAGAGCTTGTTGAAGCGATCATGGTCTGTTTCTTTACGTGATTCGATATTGAGTGTTGTCTCTGAGCCACCTATAAGTTATTGTATTAGTTTATTTTATGTTTGCTTACTGTATCCTAGCTTCTTGCTTTGTTTTGTTTTGATATACCCAAATTGGTTGCTTGAGTGAGCTAGCTTGATTATGTTCGCCTTTGGAGCTCTGACATCCTGTCCTCAGATGGCTAGAGCTATTATCGGATATATCAGTCTAGGAGTCCATTCACTTTTCTTGTATGGATTCAGCTCAGGTGTCCAGGTAGCTGCTCATCAAGTGTTTGGTACAGGCTCTGTCCTATAGTCTTAGAGGGGCAGGGGTGATTTGTGTAGGTACCGGTAACTGGTTGCAGCAGGGGTCACACTCTGAACAAGGCAGGGGACTAAGAATCATCCCCCTAGTGTATCTGAGGAAAGTGCATCCCCCTTCCCTAGAGTGCACAGGTAGGTGGGTTCTACAGACAGATCATGGGCACCCAAAGTTTTTGGCTGTAAGGACTGGGAGGTACCAGTTATCCTTGGACCCCTGTCACAGATGGCTGTGTGACCTGAGTGGAGCCATAGTCCTTAGGCCCCTGATGTGGGTAGGTGAGGGCCCTGTTTAATAGGTAAAGCTGGTGTCAAACATCAAACACCCACCTCTCCACCACACAGCTGAAACAGTAGTAGTGTGCCGACAAGGGCTTATTCTCCTGAAATATGCCCACACAGGTCCATACAAGGGGGAAAGGTACTCAAGGTCTACGGACTGCTTATGCCTGGACAGGAGCCGCTTCTGTCCTGAGCTCCCCCATTTAGTGGAGCTGGCTAATTATCTTTTCCCCAATTGCAAATTTATTCCTTCTCCAAAGCCAGAAGGATGGCTCTAGGCCCTCAACAGGGCCTATCTCAGGCCCAGGGAAATCCGCAGCTGCTGAAGCAGGCTTGAGGGTTGGGGGGCATGGTAAAATATACGCAAGTACATAGCTTTTGCCAAGAGCGCTGTTCTTCTATGGTTCTGGTGGTGTGACTAGGCTGTGTGGCTGGCTTCTTCTCCCTGAGGGAACTCTGGCCGAACGCTAGTAGCAGCCCACTGCAGCTGCTCCCAGGAACGGTGCCTGAGGGCTCCTGGCAATTCAGGTCCGGTAACTCCTCTCCACTTCTGAACCATCTCTTCCTCCCCCTGCTGATCAGTTCGTTTTCTAACTTTGCCTTTGATGATCAGGGCTCCTAGCTTGTCATAAATATACTCATTTTACTTGTTTTTTTTGGTCTTTGTTTTAAGAGGGCTGGCCAGAAGCATCTGTCTATTCTACCGTCTTGGCCCCACCTCCGCAATAATAAAATTTTACCAAAAAAAAATTAACTAATTAAACCTCTCTGATACCCTCAAACATAAAATAATAGCTCTAGAAAAGCCTTTCCAGATTCTTCCTAACAGAACTCATCACCCCATCCCATAAAGCCAGTAACAAATATCCCACCACTGCGCCCAGCCTCAAGCGTTAACACAATGCAATGTATCTAATTGTATAACTGTCTTTCTAAACAGAACAGGGGCTCTGCATGTTAAAACTATTTGGGAAGATTTTTAAAAATGCTGATGCCTGGGCTCCATTCAGGCCAATGAGATGAGGGTCTCCTGGATGGAGCCTGGGCTTCGGTATTTTTTAAATGCTCTTCAGTAATCTAATGCACCCAGAGTTGAGAACAACTGCACTAAACGGTGAGCTGCTAGAAGGCAAAGACTCTAGCTTGTCTCTGCAATTCTAGTTCTTAGCAAAGAGTACCATTCTAAACAGATGTCAAATAAATAAACCATGAAGCATAATAGAGATATAAAGAATATATAAAATTTATTGATAGAAGTTTGTTAGAAAACATTGTGAGATAAACATTTATATATTAATCTAAGGAGCCGTGGTGGCACAGTGGTTAAGTGCTTGGCTGCTAACTAAAAGGTCAGCAGTTCAAATTCACCAGCTGCTCCTCTGAAACCCTATGGGTCAGTTTTAGTCTGTCCTGTAGGGTCGCTATGAGTTGAAATGGATGCAACAGCAATGTGTTTTTTCTTTGTTTGTTTTTGTTTTTTTATATCAATCTAATGACTTCTGATTTCTCAGACAGGTTTGTTTAACCATCACAGGCACATAAATTGATTAGGACCCCAAGCTAACTAGTTTTCCCAATTGTGATAAAACTTGGCTTTAAAAGAAATATAGATGGATTCTGCAAAAATATGAACAGTAAGGCTGTTCATTAGCATGGTCTATAACTAAGTTCAAAAGATGGACCTGCAAAACCCTATCACGTAACGTAGATATATTTTAAGGTTGTTATGCCACAACTGTCAAACTCAGACTCTTCTTGCCTTCCGCTGTGTAATTTATACTTGAGAGCAGTGTAAGAGTTTTTTTTTTTTTTAATTTGTTTCAAGCAACACTCTCAGCTCTCTTACACTTAAGTTGCCTGTTAGTAGCATTAAGTACAAACATATCTCTTGGTTTTCACTTGTTAATTTGTGCCTCTTCTATATACAAACCCACTGCCATTGAGCAACCCTACAGGACAGAGTAGAACTGCCCTATAGGGTTTCCAAGGCTGTAATCTTTACGGAAGCAGACTGCCACATCTTTCTCCCACAGGGTGGCTGGTGAGTTCGAACTGCCAATCTTTTTGGTTAACAGCCATATGCTTAACCACTGCACCACCAGGGCTCCTTCTTCTACATATAGTTGTAGCAAAAATGTAGCTATAAGATCAGAAATTTGCAAGTGGTCAGGGGAGGACAACACGTGAAGGCATGCCTGCCTTTGCCAATAATTAATTGGCAATAAACTAGTGTTATATGGTAGAAAAACCATGGAAGAAGTTCTGGGTGTGTGCTGGCCCCTGTCACTTACTCGTTGCCCTTGGACAAGTTAGCTCACCTCTTTGTGCTTTGGACAATCCATCTAAAAAATGGAAGATAATAATGAAATCTATTTCAAATGCCCAGCAGGGTTATTGTACAAACGAAATAAGACAATGGGTGAGAAAACACTTAATAAACTACATAAAACTATGCAAATGTGCTTGCTTCATTCATTTGGTTATAAACATTGGCTACACACCTACTATATGCCAGGTACCACAGAGATAAAAATAATGATTCTTGTTACCATTGTTATTATAGGGCTCATCCTATTACAATGAAATCCTTCTGGCTTCTCTAACAATATAAACACTCTTGGGGGGCTTTGGAAAAGCTATTGGCATATTGGTTAGGTGCTACGGCTGCTAACCAAAAGGTAGGCAGTTCAAGTCCAACCGGCACTCCTTGGAAACTCTGTGGGGCAGTTCCATCCTGACCTATAGCGTTGCTATGAGTCGGAATTGACTCAACGGTAATGGGGTTTTTTTTTTTTTTCGGTGGGGGCTTCAGATATAACTGTCTTTAAATAAAATTCCTTACATCGCTAAAAGCGTTTTCGGGGCAATCATACAGAAAGCGTCATGTAAGTGAGTAGTTATTAGAATCAACTGGTAAGCTTTAAAAACAATTCCCAGTCCTTAGCCCAGATCTTCTGCATCAGCGCCTCATGGGAGCAGAAACCAAGAATCTGGATTTTTAATGGCCTTCCCAGTAATTCAGATGACTAGCCAAGTTAGGAACTACGCATAAGTGGTTTGACTGAGAGAACTAGGAAGCAAGGATCTTCCCTGGTTTCTGAAATTCTATCACTTCAGGTTCACTATATTTGGTTTCTCTTTCTTGCCTCCTATTAAATACAGATAAACTAGAAAGATAATATATGAGGCCTTCAAACATAAATTTAGGGTATATTTATCCTGAATTCAGTTCTAATAATATCTCTCCTATGTCCAGATACCTTCTGGGACTCCTCAATGCCTCCTTACTAAAATCAAATCTCCTTAGAATGGCATCCAAGAAAACAAACAAACAAAAAAACTGTTGCCATCAAATCAATTCCTACTCATGGAAACCCCAGGTGTTGCAGAGTAGAACTGTGCTCTGTGGGGTTTTCATGGCTGTGACCTTTCAGAAGCAGATCACCAGGCCTTTCTTTTGAGGTGCCTGTGGGTGGTTTTGAACTGCCAACCTTACACTTAGTAGACAAATGCTTACCTGTTGTACCACTCAGGCATCCAAGTCCCTCCAAAATATGGCCTTTCCCCTGGATAATTCTCTAGCCTCATCTTCAGCACCGTCACCCCAAGCTTTCAGCCTTCAAGTTTTAGCTCAAATGTTATTTTATTCATATAATCTCTCTAATGTAACTCTTAAGTAACAAGTATAGACTGTTTTACATCACAGTCATTTGTGTGCATGTTTCCCTCATAGAATGGAAACTTCCCGAAAGCAGAGCTATGTCCTTCATGTCTCTGTCCCCAGAGCTCTGAGTCTAGCACACAGGAAGTTTTGCACGCAGTAAAGTATATTAATTAACCAGGTCCAGGCTGATATTTTCCTACAGGGTTACCAAAGTTATAAAACATGGAAGTGATATAGAAAGAGGCCACAGAGCATAGAGCAGGTAGCTCCAGGTTTTGGTTAGAATCAAGAAATGTGGAGGCACACACCTAGGCTCAATTCATACCTCTTCTACTTATGAGTGACATGATGGGTCAAATTATTTTACCTTTCAGAGTCTCAGTTTCTTCACCTGTAAAATAAGGATAATGATGGTATCAACCTCATAAGGCTGTTATAAGGATTAAGTAAGATATGCTAACCACTTAGCACAGTAACAGGATATATCATGGAAACCACTTAATAAGTCATAATTATTGCTGTTGTTTTCAGCTACCATCGAGTCCACCTCTGACTCATGGCAATCCCATGCACAACAGAACAAAATGGTGCCTGGTCCTGTGCCATCCCCATGATCAGTTGCAGATCAGACCTCTGTGAACCACGGGATTTTCATCAGCTGATTTTCAAAAGTAGATCGCCAGGCCTTTTTTCTCCTAGACGTTCTTAGTCTGGAATCTCCTTTTAACTTACTAATTCCACCTATTATTTTACCAAAGTTTTAGTAAGTAAGCACAGGCTTGGACAATGAAAGATTCCTGATCCGATTTTGGGTACACAGAAAAGTGGGAGGGTCCTCAGCCTGACTTATTTCATGGGTCAATTCCATGTCATCCCTAATCCGGGATGAAAAAACATTCAGAGTTATGCCCTTGTCTTCCATGGGTTGTTCTCCTCCCTGATGAATTCCCTTAAGAAATATAGATCCACAAGAGATTTATGCGTGTGCTCTGTTTCCCAATAGTTAAAGCAACTTATCTGCCACCACTAAACATTCATTCTTTTCTTGAAGGTCAATTTGCGAGTTGCCCGCACCAGTTAAGGGCAAGCTTGAGCGACCAGAGGCTGTTGACTTGACATCTAACGTGCCTAAGACTAGAGAAATGGGCCAGATACTGACCCAGGGCTGGAAACTCTAAAATCACCGTTGGAATTGAAAAAGGATCTTAGAGACCTTTGAGCCAATCCATTGTTCTGGACATGTGAAAAAGCTTAGGCCCAGATGGGAGGTAATAACTTAGAATAAAATACAGAGCCATGGTTGTCAAAGGCCCCTGTGTCAATAATAAAAACTTTCCTGTTCTGGGTGCAATGAGAAACAGAAGGACAATGTTGTGAGGTTTTCATAGAGGTGAATGGATTGGATTTTTTTTTTTTTAATCTGAGATTAAGTTCTTCACACTCATGTGATATTAAAATTACTTGATAAAATAATGATGACAGTAAATGGCTGAATTTTTTCTTTAATGTCTTTACCTTGATAAACAAAAGTTGGCAATTCTATGTGTTTCTCCCCATTTTTGAGTGGGGGGAGACACTGGTTATTTTACTGATATATGAAACACCTAAGAATTTGGGACCCTCTGATGTTGGGGTTAAGAACTGGGGCTCTGGAATCAGAAAGACCTGTGTTGTAATCCTTGCTCTTCTTCCAAGTTGTGTGATCTTAAAGACAATTTATTTAACTTCTCTATCTTTAAAATGTAAACAATAATAATAATGCCTGCCTTACAGGATCACTGTGTGATGAAGAGATAACAGATGGCATGTGCTTAGCACTGGGCCTGGCACAGAAAAGGTGATGGTGGGTGGTTAAACAGGTTTTCCAGAATTCAATCGTGTAAATAAAACATATAAATGAAGAGCAAATTCAGAAGCAACTAAGAATCATTTTAATTTCCCCATGTGGAATTCTTCCCAGATGCAACCTATATGCTTTGAAGATCGCTGGCTTTGATGTCAGACAGATTCAGGTTTACATGTGCTAGCCCAGGCCAGTTTCTAGTCTAATGTTTTAAATAAAGGTAGGTAACCTCTCTGAGCCTTGGTTTCCCCATCTGTAGAATACAGTCCTCCATTACAGAACGCCAACACATATACTAAGCACTTTACACACACCCCTACTTAGTATACAAGGCAAGCCCCAAAACTGGCTATTATTCTCTTCAGAGGTGAAGAATCTGAGGCTCAGAGAATTTACGTCATTTTTTTCAACTAGATAAATCAGTCTTAGAAGAAATACAACCAGAATGTACCTGAGAAGCGAGGACTTTGGCTTGCTTACTTTGGAGATGTCATCAGGAAAGACTAACAATTATAAAAAAAAAAAAAAAAAAAAATCATGCTTGGTAAAGTAGAGCATCAGAGAAAATGAGGAAAAACCCTCAATGAGATGGATTGCCACGACAGCCACAACAATGGACTCAGGCCTAACAGTGATTATGAAGATGGCGCGGGACTGGGCAATGTTTCCTTCTGTTACATAGAAGGTTGCCATGATTCGGAGCCAACACAACGGCAACTAAAAACAACAACAAAGTTGATGTGAAATGCTATATATGCCTCCCAAGGCTCCTGTTCTTTCCATTACTAACCCCAGAACCCAGCATGCCTTGTGTGCCTGTTATCCCATATATGAAAACGGCTGGGAGTGGTATGAATAGTTGCCTCCCAGAAAGATTATATACAGATTGCATTAGTTGATGCCACTGGAAGTGGTTTGTAAACTGTTGAGTATTATACAAATACATTCATGCATCACTTAACGTACACAGTACATTGTATGAAATGGGACGTTATATGATTTAGAAGGTGTGTGAACACCATACTATATATTTAGTGAAGAAAAAAAAAATTTTTTTTTTTTTATATTGGATACTGGAAACCTTGGTGGGGTAGTTGTTAAGAGCTATGACTGCTAACCAAAAGGTCAGTAGTTCAAATCCACCAGGCGCTCCTTGGAAACTCTATGGGGCAGTTCTACTCTGTCCTATAGGGTCGCTATGAGTCAGAATCAACTCGACGGCAACGGGTTACGGTTATATGGGATACTGCTGCTATCACTAGCACTGGTTTTGCTGCATTTGGGAGCCATAATGTGCTTCATAGTAATATTTTTGAAAGAAAATTAAACAAGAGAGCTAATGCTACAACGCTCAAGAGACACACAATACTGCCTATGAGTCAAAGCACACACTGTTATATGGTAAACTTTTTATTTGTAAGTAGGGAAAGTTCACATTAAAATAATGATAGAAATTACAGTATAGTACATACATAAGCCAGTAACATAGGCGTTTATTATAACTACCAAGACATATGTATGTATTATAAGTTATGTATATACTGTACAATTATGCATGGGGCAGTGCAACCGTTTTGTATATGAGACATGAGACACACGTGCTGCATGCAGGAAGCTGTTGTTTTTTGTTACTTCTGGTTACAACACGCCCTCCATCTTCTGTTCTCTGATCAGGATTTCTGAACTCTATTAAAGCTTTATGCGGTTGGATGTTGCCCGAACAGCCACTATGCTGCACATGACTGTATAAAAGATTGTAACTAAGTAGGTGACTTCAATTAAAGCGAGATTACACTATCTAACGTTAAGGCAGATTGTAATGAACTCCCTGATTCTCCCGCAGTGGAAAGTGACCAAGATGAGATACAGAGTCTGGAAAGGTCCATGTCTGGGTAGCTCTTCATCCCAGTGGGCAATGAGAAGCAGGTGATTCAAGCTAATTCAATGTTGCCTCAATGGGATTGCTCTTCTAGGGTTCTGAGAGCAAAGGAACCCCTTATGGTATATTTTAGTTAGATGATCAAAATGCAGGTCGGATGTACTTAAAAAAGTGCTTCTGATGTCAAGTCCACTTGCTGATACTGTTGAAAAATCCGCCACCCAGGGCCACAAGAAATCAACAGCGGTGGCATTAGCCTTCAGTGCAGATATTGATGAACGGAGGTGTTATCTCAAAAACGGTCTTGAAGCTGCTTGCTGTGGCTTAATGAGGGAGGGGACTTGGAGCCCATAGGCACCATGTTAATTACAAAAGGGTATTTAATAATTGAGGCCAGACTCATCCAACATCGGATTTGAAGAATTAGCCATCTCTGATAAAAGGAACTGGTAAAGAGGGAGAGATGGGGCTAAAAAATGTCCATACCCTTTAACTCACTGACTCCCCTTGAAGAATGCTAATAAATGATCAGATGACAAAAATATTGTTGCACAAAGATGCTGATAGCGTAGGGTTTTTTTTTTTTTTTCAATTTTTAGCCCTTATAAATACTCTATGTGCTCAACAATGGAGAATTGGTTTAAAGTTGTGACACAGCTGTACAATAAAATACTGTGTAATTAAACATCATTTTTAAAGAATTTTTAACATCATAGGGAAATTGTGCAATATCAAAAAGTAAGAAAAAATTTTAAAAAGCAGGATACAAAAAGCACCAATCAGTGTTTGTGTGTGTATGTGTGATCCTAAAAACAAACAAATGAAAAAAAATATGCCAAAGGTTGACAATAATTGATTTCTTGCTTGTGAAATTTGGAGTGGCTTATATTCATTTTTTTTTTTTATTTCCATGATTTCTACACTAAGTATATACTATTAGCATTTTTAAGACAGAGAGGCAAACAGAACAATAAAGTACAATCCAATTTGCCATCACACTACACACCCAAAAGAGTGCTTTGGTGAACAGAGGCATAGATTAAACAAGATTTAGCCTGTTCATCTAACAGGTCACTGATCTGTGAAAATATCAGATGTTTCCAGATTTTTGAAATCATTTATTATTAAGCAACTAGTTGGAGTGTAGCCAACTTAATTAAACTAAGAGCATGAGATGGCGCCATCCCCAGAAAAGTCCCTGGGGGCCAGGGATGCTCCTCTGTTCACCTTTGTATGAGGAGGACCTTGTGCCCGCAACAGAGCAGGAACTCAATAAATGCGTATTGAAAGAACGAATGTATGGGAAAATAGGCTGCCATTAAACTCCAGCTCCGAAGCCATCTGTCTTACCTCTCATTCATTCGTGTGCTCATTCAGAAATTTATTAAGCACTTACTATATATAAATGTATGTGTGTATGTGTGTGTGTGTGTGTGTGTGTGTGTGTGTGTGTGTGTGGAGCCCTGATGGCACAGTGGTTAAGAGCCACGGCTGCTAATCAAATGTTCAGCAGTTTGAATCCACCAGCCGCTCCTTGGAAACCCTATGGGGCAGTTCTACTCTGTCCTATAGGGTTGCTATGAGTAGGAATTGACTAAATGGCAATGGGCTTTATAACCCAGTGCCATTGAGTTGATTCCGACTCATATATATATTTTATTATTGGTTGAAGTCTCTGAGTGGCACAATGGTTAAGCATTACTACTAATCAAAAGGTTGGCAGTTCAAACCCACCCAAAGGTGCCTTGAAAGAAAGGCCAGGTAATCTTCCAAAAGGTCACAGCCTTGAAAACACCATGGAACACAGTTCTACTCTGCGCACATGAGGTCGCCGTGAGTCAGAATCGACTCAGCAGCGACTGGAAAATATATATGTATATATATGGATAACTAGGCCTGAATTGCCTTCAAGGCACGCAATGACCAATGATAGTCCTGATACATACACAAATAGAGGACTTCATGCGGTAAGAAAACTATGACTGAAATGCTAAGGGAAGAATTTCTCCACATAGGAAACTCAGGGAAGGCTTCATGGATGGAGGGAGGGAAATTTGAGCTGGATCCTGAAGAATCTGGATAGAAGTGGGGCAAGTTAGGAGAAGGCATCTTAGACTAAAGTACAGGTAGTCCCCGACTTTCGACGTATTCCAGTTGTGATGAACCGCACTTAAGACCATCCTTTTTTTTCCCTGTACATCTTATTGTTAGTAATATATAATACAATGTTGTAGCACATACTTTGCTTTTGTCATCATATCTGTAAGTTTACATGTAATGTTTCCATCCCCCAAAGACAAAGTTTGGATTTGTAACCAAAAAAACCAAACCCATTGCCGATGAGTCTATTCCGACTCATAGCAACCCTATAGGACAGAGTAGAACTGTCCCATAGAGTTTCCAAGGAGTGGCTAGTGGATTTGAACTGCCAACCTTTTGGTTAGCAGCAGTAGGACTTAACCACTATGCCACCAGGGTTTTCCAGATTTATATACTGATAATAAAAGGCAATAATAATGAAATGTAAAAAAAAAAAGAAAGGAGATAGTCAACTTATGTCAGAACTGACTTACCATAGAGTTGTCAGAATTAAACCCTGTTGTAAGTCGGGTACTGTCTGTAATGGCAAGAGCAACATCAGAAAAGACAAGAAATGCTTGTGTTGGGCAACAGCATGGAGATCTCAGGGAAGTAGAGGAGGTGAGGCTGAAGCAGAATGTTGGGACCTGGTTATGGACGGCTTTGAGCCACGTTAAGATTTGCTTTCTCCCTTAGATAAAGAACCACAGGATGTCTGCATAGGAGACTGGACTGTTCAGAGAAATGCATTAAGAAGATGCTTGGGCAGCAATGGATAATATGGATAGGAAAGGGAAGAGACAGGCCCTGAAGGGAGAACAAATTCTCCATGGCAAGAAGTATTAGTGAATGGTCCTGAACTCATGAACAAGTAAGTAGCTGGAAACTCAGCCCTTAGTTCCTTCAGTCACTAGAATGGCTCCAGCTCTAAACTGCTACATTTCCTTTAAGCTGAGATGCTAAGGACCAACCATTAGAAAATGCTTAAACCTTGGGCTTAACCACTAGCCCGCTCCCCCTCATGAGAGGCTGAATTGCTTTGCAAATATATGCAGATACATGTGAATAACAAAGCCATTAACATGTGCCCTAAGCCTCCAAGCAAAAGGCTTGCTTTGATCAGAGCTCATCAAGGGATATATCCAAGGGGCAGAAAAACAATACCCTGCTCAGTTTTTAGGTTTGGCTTAACCCAAACTAGGGAAGGCTTGGATTCTGGAAAAGAAAGCCTTGCCTTATTAGTTGCTGCTATTTTTTTTACTTAGTCAAGGAAACCCTGGTGGCATAGTGGTTAAGCACAACAGCTGCTAACCAAAGGGTCGGCAGTTTGAATCTGCCAGATGCTCCTTGGAAACTCTATGGGGTAGTTCTACTCTGTCCTACAGGGTCGCCATGAGTTGGAATCTACTCGACAGCACTGGGTTTGATTTTGGTTTTTATTTAGTCAAATGCAAACCGTGGTGGTGCAGTGGTTAGGAGATATAGCTGCTAACCAAAAAGTTGGCAGTTTAAATCCACTAGCCGCTCCTTGGAAACCCTATGGGGCGGTTCTACTCTATCCTATAGGGTTGCTGTGAGTTGGAATCAACTTGACAGAGATGGGTTTGGTTTTAGTTTATTTAAGTCAAATATCAGGGCACATGGTTTCCCTTCTACTTCCTGGTTTCTTAAGGTTAGAACCACTGTAAAAGATCTTTCCTCTGCTTCAATTTATCAAACATTAGCTGTAAACACTGGGGAAAAAACTGTGTACGTGTGTATGTGCACGGGTACACCTCCAATTTGACCCTCTAAACTCTACTCAAAGTTTGGTCTGCAGACCAGCGGCATTAATGCCATCTGGAAGCTGGTTTCCCACTCCCGTTGAGTTGATTCCAACTCACAGTAACTGTATAGAGCAGAGTAGAATGATTCCAACTCATAGTGACCGTACAGAACAGAGTAGAACTGCCCCACAGGGTTTCCAAGGAGTACCTGATATATATTTGAACTGCTGACAATATGGAGAGCAGCCTTAGCTTTTAACCACTATACCACCAGGGTTTCTGGAAGTTGGTTAGGAATACAGAATCTCTAGCCAGATCCCAGAGCTGATGGGTCAGGATCTGCGTTTTAAAAAGATGCTTAGATGATTCTTTAGCACACTATAATTTGAGGAGCTCTAATGGAAACTCTGGTGGCATAGTGGTTAAGTGCTACAGTTGTTAACCAAAAGGTCAGCAGTTTGAATCTACCAGGTTCTCCTTGCAAGCTCTATGGGGCAGTTCTACTTTGTCCTATAGGGTCACTATAAGTCAGAATTGACTCGAAGGCAATGTGTTTGAATTTTTTTTTTTTGGTAATGTATAACATTCACATAATGTCTTAAAGCCTGGGACCATTTCATACTCACCTTCTTATCTACCAGGAATAATGCATAACACATAATAGGTAATTGAAACAGGCCTCAGTTTTCTCCTCTATAAAATGAGACAACTGCTATCTCAGGGGCTGTTGAGAAGAGTGAGCTGAATATCAAATATAAATATCACAAGCACAATGCCTGGCACATGATGGGTGCCCAAAGTTCTTTAATTCCCTTCTCACTCTCAATTCCCCTTCAAAAGCAGTTGTTGAACTGTGTACTGTTAACCCCACCCTTAGATGAACATTTCGTATTTGATAAAACATGTATCTCATCTAATTCTCACATCACCCAGCAGAAATTGCCAGGCATGTTTCACTAACAAGTAAACTAGGATACAGAGAGGTTAAATGAGTTATGCAAAGTGGTTAGGCAGTAAAAACTGGCAGAGGTGGAATTTGAACCAGGCCCCTTCACCCTGTAGCCACCCTTTCCACATTGCAGAGCAGACCACACAAGGACCCTGCTAAAAATTCCTCTTTGTCTCCACACCACCTTCAGGGTAGAGTCCAAGCTCTGCTTGCTGATGTGGCTTGGCAGGGCAAGTTTGATCAGATCCGTATTATGGAAGGAGCCCTCTGCCCACAGGGTGGACTTGGACTGGCCAGGTCAGGTAGCATAATGTTGCAAAAGACCCAGACAGATTTCCGTGATCTGGCCCTTGCCTACTTCTCTGGGCTTTGCTGCTTCTTTCCAATCTGATCTTTACTCTTTTTCTCAGGTCACATCTGTTATTCCCTGAAATCATGATGACATTACCCATCTCTCTCAATTCTCTGTAGTCCCTTTCTCTGGAACTTTTTTTGTATCAGGTAGCTTCTATTCACCCTTCAGACCTACCTCGAGCCTTCTTCACTCTGCTCTGTGCCTGGAAGGTGGGTTTATATGGACCACAGCGAAGGTTCCCAGACCCTCTGGTTTTCCACCGGGGTTGGCAGGAGATGCAATACAGAGAGGGGAGTGAGGCCAGGGCAGACCCTGGCTCCTTCCTGCAAGGTTGGTTCAAGCTGTGTCCCTTAATTGAAGATCCTTATTTCCCAAGGAGTCCAATAATACTACAGAACTCTTACCTTCCAGATTCCAATAAATACACCATCCTTTCATCCTGGGGCCTCAGGTGGAATCGAGTAACGTCACTATTCCTTATGATTTCCTTATACCCTCACTTAGAGCAGGGCACATGTGTCATCTCCTCTGCATTACAGAAAGGGTGGCTGCAGGGTGAAAGGCTCTCATATTCCCTCTCCCATGGAAATAAATTCTTCCTCAATTATCCTATTTGGAATGTGAGACCCTAATCAATGCATTCTTTATCTAGTTAACTCCTGTCATAGCTTGGATTGTGTCCTCCAAAAATACGTGTCAACTTGGTTAGGCCATGATTCCCAGTATTGTGTGGCTGTCCTCCATTTTATGGCTTTCCTATGTGTTATAAATCATAATCTCTGCCTGTGGTTAAAGAGGATTAGGGTGGGATGTAACACTCCCCCGCCTCAGGTAACATTTCCTGATCCAAAGGGAGTTTCCCTGGGGCGTGGCCTGTACCACCTTTTATCTTATAAGAGATAAAAGAAAAGGGAAGCCTGTAGACAGCTGGGGACCTCATACCACCATGATAGCAGTGCCGGGAGCAGTGTGTGTCCTTTGGACCTGGGGTTCCTGCATGGAGAAGCTCTTAGTCTAGGGGAAGATTGATGACAAGGACCTTCCTCCCAAGCCAACAGAGAAAGCATTCCCCTGGAACTGACGCCCTGAATTTGGATTCCTAGCCCACTAGACTATGAGAGGAAACCCTGGTGGCATAGTGGTTAAGAGCTACGTCTGCTAATCAAAAGGTGGGCAGTTCAAATCCACCAGGCGTTCCTAGGAAACATCATGGTGTACTTCTACTCTGTCCTTTAGGGTCGCTATGAGTTGGAATCGACTCAACGGCTACAGGTAGACTACGAGAAAATAAATTTCTCTTTGTTAAAGCCATCCACTTGTGGTATCTGTTATAGCAGCACTAGATGACTAAGACAACTCCTATTCATCCTTCAAAACTCAATTGAGAGTTCATCATCTCAAAGAGCCTTCTCAGATTCCATGACACCTTGGGCTTCCGTTTTTCATAACATTTCCTAGTACAACTGCTAGTGTTCGTGTTCTTGTCTGACTTCTTCAAGGGTAGGGATAATATTTTTTCTCTACTTCTATTCATATTATAAAAACAAATCTTATACTAAATTTTTTTTATATGCAAGGCATTGTTCTTTTTTTTATTTTTTTATGTAAAGTGGGTCTATTCCAGGCAAACTAGAGTAACCATAGCCCATGCATGAAATTAGAGAACTCTAAAATTGCTGAAAGGAATTGTGATAGTCGGAATACTAGGATGGCCCTCAATGAGCTCCACCTCCTGGTATTCATGCAGCTGTGTAATCTCATAACCTTGAAGGTAGTCTGGACCTAGTGACTTGCTTCTAACAAACAGAATATGGCAAAGGTGATCAGATGTTACTTCGGAGACTAGATTACAAAGGAATGTGACTTCTCTCTTGTTGGTACTCGTTCTCTCTCAGGCTCTCTCACTTGATGGCTCTGATGAAGCCATACTGTACTACCATATTGTGACCTGCCCTGTGGAGAGGCCCATGTGACAAGGAGCCAAGGCAAGTGTCTGGCCAACAGCCAGGAGAACTGAGATCCTCAGTCCAACTGCCTGTCAGGAACTGAATTATGTCAATAACTACCATAAGCTGCATAAACTTGAACGTGGGCCCTGTCTCACTGGAACCTTGAGATGACTGTAGCTCCAACCAACGCCTTGACTGTAGCCGGAGCCAGAATCCAGCAAGCCATTCCCAGATTCCTGACCCACAGAAATTGTGAAATAATGTTATTTTAAGCTGTTAAGTTGTGGAGTAATATGCTAAGTAATAATGGATAACTAACACAGGAGTTTTTCCAGTTAGTTCCAGTCTTCCAGATCATGCAGAAGGCTAGTTAGGATGAGAAAATCTGAAGGGAAATAAATATAAAAGGATCTGCTATTTCCAGGTAACATAGTTCTCCTGGTAGCACTTGGCCCAAAAATTATTTCTTCCTATCCCAAAGAAGAAATTTAATGGGCATCACTCTACCTAGCTAAGCTGGGTCCTCCTGGTTCTTAGGGTTTTTTGTCTAAGGGGCGGTTTAATTTTGCAGCCACCAGCCCAGGTCCTCCACATGAACCCAGTAATGATGAAAACTAAAGACGCGATTTACTGAGCAGGGAAGATTGTCTGCAAAATGGTCACGAAGGATTACTTCCATCCCTGTATATACATCCCTGTATGTGCATGCTTATTTTCTCTCCAAAAGGTGGAATATGCTTCTCCTTCCCTTGAATCTTGTGTCTTGCGTTGACCAATAGAACGTGGTAGAAATAGCACTGTGCCAGACCTAGGTCTTAAGAGACCTGGACATAGTTATTTTTGCATCCTTGTGAGTCCTGAGACACGAGATTAAGAAATCTAACTACCCTGCTGGAGAGGGAGGCCACTTGGAGAGAAAGAGGCCACAAAAGATGAGTGAGAGAGTACGAGTGCCCTGCCAATTCCTAGCCATTGCAGCCACCCTAGCTACAGTGCCAGTCATCTGAGCAATAGTTGTCTTGGATCCTCCTGCCTCAACCAACACCACATGGAACAGACATGAGCTGTCCCCAAGGAACTCTGCCTTAATTGCAGAATCACAAGCAAATAAATGGTCGTTGCTGTTTTAAGCCACCAAGTTTTAGGGAGATTTGCTACACAGCAATTGATGACCAAAACACTGAGGAACTGTTGTCAGGCTCCTCGCTAGGCTTTTCACTCATACTTCTTAAATTCCTTACAACACAAACCCTCTCCAGTTAAAGATGAGGAAACTGAGGCACAGAGAGGTTATGTAACTTACACAAGGTCACACGAATAACAAATGGAAGACTCAGAGTTCACATCCAAAACGTTATGAATCTAACATTAGCCATTAAACACAGATAGCAAGACAGTGCATGATTCAGGGCCACCACTGGTAGTCCATAAAAAATGGCGCCCCCTACAGTTCTGAAATATATAATCAGGCCCAGGATTGATGGAATGAAGGAAAAGCAAAAACTGTGAACAACTCCTAGCTTATGGGGACGCTTTAGCTCCATTCTCAGGGGCTAGGTGACCTAAGAGCAACTGCAGCTTTGGAAAAAGATTCAGGCTGTTAATCTCAGGTGATACGTTTGCTTACAAGCAGGACTCAGGTTCCTTGACTTTTAGTTGCATTTAATGAGAAGGCAGATGCACACACATACATGTTTCATGTTAAACAGGAGCTTGCTTTATTTGCTGCCTTCAAATATCCCTTGGTCTGGGTTGGGGTTGTGGTGTGTGGAGGAAAAGAAGTGGCTAACAGGAGAGTGTGCTTCAGAATCTCATCCAGAAGAAGTGAGATGGTGGGGAAATTGAAGTAGGAGATTGTCTGTGTAGTCTACAGGTGCCATAATAGTAATAGCGATAATGTTGTTGTTGGACGCTGTCGAGCTGACCCCTGACTCGTGGAGATCCCATGAACAATGGCCAAAATACTGCCTGGCTCTGTGCCATCTTCATGACGTGTTGTGTATCAGACCATTGTGATACGTGGGGTTTTTACTGACTTCCAGAAGTAGATTGCCAGTCCTTCTTTCTAGTCCCTCTTAGTCTAGAAGCTCCGCTAAAACCTGTTCAGCATCATAGCAACACGAAAGCTTCCACTGTCAGATGGGTGGTGGCTGCACGTGAGGTGTATTGGCGAGGAATTGCATGGAAGGTGAGAATTCTACCACTGAACCATCAATCACCCCAAATAGTAATCATACCCCCAAATAGTAATAATAGCAGTTATTAACCTACTTAGCCTGTGGCAGGGACTGTTCTAAGCCCTTTCTATGGTATTAATTCATTTAACCCTCACAATGACCCCATGAAGTAGATACCATTATCTGCCCCATTTACAGATAAGGAAACCAAAGTGCCACTAACTTGCCCAAGGTCATGCTGCTTGTTGGTAATAAGGGAGAGCTGCCCCAGTTCAGTGGCTTCCACAGTTGCAGCAGTGACCACACAGCTGGCCAGGTGCGTCCTGCTGCATCAGCCTGCGCATAAAAAGTGCAGCTATCCCTTTTATGTGAGACTAACTGAGGCCAGCTGTGGTTCTGATAGTCTCCACTAAAGGTGAGGAGGTTCGTTATCTCCTTTATCACAATACATCAAACACCTTTACTTAATGGTTAACACTTTTATTATCATAACAAAATTACTGGCAATTCTAGGCCTTAGGGCACCTACTTATTTTCTTGGCAGTCTGTATTAGAGGTAAAGTAGGCTAGGCTATGGTCATAGAGCCCAGCATATGATACATCCAAAAACGTTATGAATCTAACACGGTGAGGTAGACAGGTGGGGGTGCAGAGAGAGCAGCAGGTGCTAGGGCCAGAGAAGAAGTCCTAGGCCAGGCATGTGGTGATTTGTAGTCAGACTGTGGTAGGGTGGTTAGATTTTTATTCCAAGTTCTAAAGGAGGCCATTTGTGGCAGAGGACCTATGCGGTAGCTATGGCTGCTAACCAAAAGATCGGCAGTTCCAATCCACCAGGTGCTTCTTGGAAACCCTATGGGGCAGTTATACTCTGTCCTATAGGGTCGCGATGAGTCAGAATCGACTCGAGGGCAACGGGTTTGATTTGGTTTTGGTTCCTGGGCCTACAGCTGGACTACATTTCCCAGTCTCCCTTGCTGTTAGGTACATCCACGTGCCCAGGTTCTAGCCAATGGAATATAAGCAGACATGATGGGAACCACTTCCCAGCTTGGCCCATAAAAACCTTCCATGTGTGCCCCTTCCTACCGGGAAGAAGACCCCAGGTGCCTTTGCGTAGCAGAAGCTGTCAGTCCTCCACCTATATCTTCTTGGATCCCTTTGTCATTTTGCTGCCCACTGACTTCAGCTGTGCTTTCTCTCCCAAATGCCTGCACCTACCATCTCCTTATCGGTAGACTGCTCTCAGGGTGCCAAAACCCTTTTGCCTGCACACACAGAAAGCTAGACATACAGGGGAAAGTTGGTCCTCCTAGCGGCAGCCTTCAACCAACGAATGGTGGGCACAGGGCAGAAATACTTCAGTTCCTATTTTCTGATGGGGACAACTCTAAGCTGGGGCCTATACTATCTCAATGGGATTCCCTACCGCCCTGTGAGATTAAGCTAAAGTTACCTTCCTGGGACTTAGCTTAATATCAGTCCTTTCTTGGCTTCATTCCCCTCCTGGGCTAACTTGCTATTTCTCTGTCAGTTTTTCCTGGGAAAACTTCCTAATAGGTCACTTTTACATGAATCTTCATTTCAGGATCTGTTTCTGGAAAATCCAGCCTAGGACATCTTGGAAACCATGAATTAAAGGCCCTAAATGACTCCTTAGAGGGGGCCACCCTGCTGATCTATTTGCTCATGCAGTTCATAACCACCAGGTATAAGCTATATATTCTCGGGTCCCTTTGCTCCAGCCGTTAGCCTACCCTGATTAATACACTACTAAAAGGGCAAAAGAGTGACTTGATATCTTTTCTTTTTTTAATTAATTAATATTTTAAATTTAACTTTAGGTGAAGGTTTATAGAACAAACTAGTTTCTCATCAAACAATTAGTACACATATTGTGGTATGACATTGGTTAACAACCCCATGACATGTCAACACTCTCCGTTCTCAACCCTGGGCTCCCTATTACTAGCTTTCCTGTTCCCTCCTACCTTCCAGTCCCTGCCCCAGGGCTGGTGTACCCCTTAAGTCTTGTTTTGCTCCATGGGCCTGTTCAATCTTTGACTGAAGAGTGAACCTCAGGAGTGGCCTCATGACTGAGCTGAAAGGGTGCCCGGGGGCCATACTCTCAGGGTTTCTACAGTCTCTGTCAGGCCAGCAAGTCTGGTCTTTCTTTTTGAGTTAGAATTTCGTTCTACATTTTTCTCCAGCTCTGTCTGGGACCCTCTGTTGTGATCCCTGTCAGAGCAGTCCATTGGTGGTGGTAGTCAGGCACCATCTAGTTGTACTGGACTCAGTCTGGTGGAGGCCGTGGTAGACGTGGTCCATTAGTCTCATGGACTAATCTTTCCCTTGTGTCTTTAGTTTTCTTCATTCTTCCTTGCTCCCTGAGGGGTGAGACCAGTGGAGTATCCCGATGGCTGCTCACAGGCTTTTAAGACCCCAGACGCTACTCACCAAAGTAGAATGTAGAACATTTTCTTTATAAACTCTGTTATGCCAATTGAGCCAGATGTCCCCTGAGACCATGATCCCCTCAGTCCAGCAATTTGGTCCCTCAGGGAGTTTGGATATGTCTATGGAGCTACCACGGCCTTGCCTCATACAGACTGCTGGCTTCCCCAGTATTGCATACTCTCTTACCCTTCACCAAAGTTACCGCTTATCTTTTGCCTATTAAGTGTTTTTTCATCCCCACTCCTCCCCTCCCTCGTAACCACCAAATATTGTTTCTTTTTGTATGTAAACTTTTTCATGAGTTTTTACAGTAGTGATCTCATATCTGTCCTTTTGTGATTGACTTATTTCACTCAGCATAATGTCCTGTGCTGAGTGCCTTTTGTTTGTGGATTTCTTTTTCATTTGTTTTTGCTTTTATTTAGACTTTATGTTTTTCTTCTTTATTTTGATGAGTAGGTTTGTTTACTTTCTTTGTGGTTACCTTGAGATTTACCCTTACCTTCCTAGTTTGAACCAGTCTATCATTACTTGATATCATCTTGCCTTCCTCTCCAATAGAAAGTTCTATACCTATACCGTTTATTCTCTCTTATATTGTTCTGACATTGTCGTCATTTACGGAGTAACCTATCTGGGTCCCTGTTGTAATTCTTTTGGTTTTGGATAGTCCTTGAGAGTTCATTTCCTATGTTGGTATCTGGCTGGTACAATCTTGAGCCCTAGATTCAGGCTGTGGTCTGATGTTGGTTGCTCTCAGACCAAAGGATACCCTTTAATGATTCTTGTAAGTTTGGTTTGGTCTTTACATATTCCTTTAATGTCTGTTTATCTGGAAATGTCCTAATTTCACCATCATAACTGAACAAAAGCTTTGCAGGATATATTATTCTTGGTTGTCGATTTTTTTCTTTCAAGGTTTTATATATGTCATCACATTGCCTTCTTGCCTACATGGTTTCTGCCGAATAATCAGAGCTTAGTCTTACTGTTTCTCCTCTGTATGCAACTTTTTGTTTTTCTCAAGTTGCTTGCAGGATTTTTTCTTTGTCTTTGGTTTTAGCAAGTGTGATTATGATATGCCTTGGTGTATTTCTTTTGGGATCTATCCCATATAGGGTTCATTGAGCTTCTTGGATGGTCAGCTTTTCATCATTCGTGGTATTAGGGAAGTTTTCTGTCAGCAATTCTTCAATGATCCTCTCTGTGTCTTCCATTTTCTCTCCCTGTCTGAAACTCTGGTCACTCACAAATTTTTGCTTTTGATTGTATCCCACACAATTCTCAGGGTTTCTTCATTTTTTTTTTCTGATTTTTCCTCAAAGTTGTATCCAAGTGTTTGTCTTCAATTTTACTGATTCTGTCTTCCATCGTTTCAAACCTGCTCCTCAGCCCTTCTACGACACTGTCCATTTCTGAAATCTTGTTTATCTTTTGGGTTTCTAATTGTCGTTTTTGTATGATTTCTAGTTGTGAATTTATTTTGGCATTTTGTTCCTGTATTACTTTCCTGAATTGTTCCATCTTTTTGTCTGTATTTTCCATGAATCTGTCCGCCTTTTCCAAGAATTTGTCTACTTTTTTCTCATTTTTGTCTGCTTTTGCTCCAACTCTTGGATTGCTCTGAATATTAGAGATTTGAATTCCCTGTCAGGTAGTTCTAGTGCCTTTTCTTCTACTGGAAAGTCACCTAGTGTTTTATTTTGGACACTGACTGGACCATCCTGTCCTTTTTTATATATATTTTGATACTGTCTGCTGTCTTTGGGACATTCAGTATTTATTTTGTTTCTTGATTGTAGATTTGTTCATTTTGTCCTGCTTTTTTGTTTTATTTGGTTATGTCTGAGCAGGCAGGCTGTGCATTCTTTGTTGTTTGCTCATCCATAGTCATGATACTTTTCACCTCCTTGTCCAATGGGCAGGGCCAGTCATTCAGCTATGGTGCAGCAGGGCAGGCCCAGCTGAAGGGGAGGGGCTGGGATGGGTTGTTTGTGGCACATACTAGGGCCAACAGGGTGGGCCAGGAATCCACACTGGGCAGATTTCAGTAGGCCATGCCTATGCTGCTTGGGGGTATGATGTTCAGTGCATGGTGCAGGTAGACAGGAAAGAAGGGGGAGGTTGTGATGTGTGGAGCTAATAAGGGTGTGGGAAAGAAGAGAGAGGAGAGAAAAGCATGAGCCAAAAACAAATGAGCAAACAGAGAAAAAAAAAGAGTGCTAAGGGAGTTTGCCAGTGGAGTGAAGAGATGAGAAACCAAGAAATGGAGAAAAGCAGAAAGGGAAAAAGAAAGAAAAAAATGACTAGATAAAAATTTGGAAAAGAAAACAAGAAAAGAACCCCCTCCCAGGCGTCCTGGAGTCCCACTGGTGAGGCTGCTAAGACCGGGGAAGTAGCTCCTAGGCTGTGAAGTATAGCCTGGCTAGAGGTGGTATAGATGTCACACAGCACCAGGTATTCAGGAGAAAGGAAAAGAAGGTAAGTGTAGAGAGACAAGAACTGAGAAATGAAGACAGACGGAAAGGGAACAACAGAGGGAAAAGAAAAAAAGAAGAAAAAAGGAAATGCCCCCAGTGGCGGCTGCACAGATTAGGGGACTGGCTCCTAAACCGTGCAGTGCAGCCTGACTAGAAGGGGCTCTCAAGCTGCGAAAAGAAAAAGAAAACAAACAAACAAAAAGAACAAAACAAGAAAGAAAAAAAAAAAGCCGCAGGATCCCACCAGTGTGGTGTCACATGCCGGGGGAGTGGTTCCCCAGTTGAGCATGGCTTCACAGCCTTTCAAGAAGAAGCAAAGATAGCATATGGAGCCAGGTGTTCCAGAGAAAGGAGGGGGAGGTGGTAGGAGGCACAGAAGAAACCAAAAGAGACGGAAAGAACCAACAGCAGCTCAGGGGCCTGGCCGGTGTGGGCAGGGCGAATTCAAGCAGCCTGAGGCCAAAGCAGTTGCCCCCCAGTCGAGGGACTGTGACTGTCGACTGTCGGGAAGAAGACGAGGCCAGGAGGCCAGTGGGAGCAGGGGAGAAGAAAGGTGTGGGCTAGCAAAGTGTATATTGCTCCTTACCGGGTGCTCTGTCTCCTGCTGGGAACTTCGTGAAGCTGCTTTCCCCGTACTCCCTGTCTACCGATCTCTGATGTGGGTGGGGCAAATCCAAGCGGCACGGATGCTGTGCTTCCCAGCCAGCTGAGCCACTGCAGCCAGCCAGGAAGCTCAAAGGTAGAGCCGCTGGGAGAGAATGGGGGGTGGGAAAGCATGTATCTCTGTTTACTGGGTGCTCTGTCTCCTGCTGGGAGTTCCACAAAGCTGCTTTCCCATGCTCCCTGTCTGCCGTCCCTGACAGGAGTCCAAGATGGTAGATCCGTGCTGCCTTAGCTGATGGGCCCCTCCACAGGTATCTCTCCTCGCTCTCCATCCTCTGTCAGTTTCTTATTCCATTCGGTGCTTGTCTGAGTTCTCTATCTCTTCATTTGGCACTTCAGGTTCCAGGAATGATGTTTGTCTCTGTTTTACTTAGTTTTTCAGGTCTTTGCTGTGAAGGGACAGCATGGTGCGTCTGTCTACCGCGCCATGTTGGCCAGAAGTCCTTAAAGTCTTTTATATTTTAAAAATAATCTCCAGTCTTTATGTGGAAAATGGATTAGAGGGGGTCAGGATACAAAATGGGACCCATGTATAGGAGAAAATTGATTGTGGCTTCTCTCACTTGGGTGGGGGCAGTGGGGTGTGGACACTCCAGGACACACCTGGAGATGGAAATGAGATAATCTGTTGGATTGGATGTGGGGATGAAAGAGTAGAAGGAATCCAGGTGATTAGACAGCCTACAGATTATCTTGGTATCCATGCATTTAACTGTAAAACAAACATGTATTTGGTTCCCCGTAGTGTTATCTTTGTTCATCTTACGTCATTCCTCTTGCCTTTTTTTTTTCCAAAATAAATTTAAAAAGGAACCAGTTGTGACTCAAGGGGTACAGATCATGCACTCAGCTATGACCACGGCCCCTCACCAGGGCCCCTATCACCTGGGTTTAACAGACTTCCTTTTACCAAAACCACAGTTTTACAAATGCACTTGAGAGAAACTAAGCCTGTTGAGGTGTTACTGGGGAATGAGCATTTACAAATAGGTTGTAAAACAGGGCCCTCCCTGTTCTGGGAGAGCAAACCTCCTATCAGAATCTGTCGGGGTATGCAAGTGTCTTAGTCTTCTAGTGCTGCTATAACAGAAATACCACAAGTGGATGGCTTTCCGAAACCAAAACCAAACCCAGTGCCGTTGAGTCAATTCTGACTCATAGCGACCCTATAGGACAGAGTAGAACTGCCCCATAGAGTTTCCAAGGAGTGCCTGGTGGATTTGAACTGCCGACCTTTTGGTTAGCAGCCGTAGCACTTAACCACTAAGCCACCAGGGTTTCTGTGGGTGGCTTTAATGAAGAGAAATTTATTTCCTCACAGTAAAGTAGGCTAAAAGTCCAAACTCAGAGTGTCAGCTTCAGGAGAAGGTTTTCTCTCTCTGTCAGCCTTCAATCTTCCCTCAGACTAGGAGCTTCTCCAAGCAGGGACCCCAGGTCCAAAGGACATGCTCTGCTCCCAGCATTGCTTTCTTGGTGGTATGAGGTCCCCCCTCTCTGATTGCTGCTCTTTCCTTTTATCTCTTGTAAGATAAAAGGTGGTTCAGGCCACAACCCAGGGAAACTCCCTTTACATTGATCAGGGATGTGACCTGAGTAAGGGTGTTATGATCCCACCCTAAACCTTTTAACATAAAATTACAATCACAGAATGGAGGACAACCATACAATACTGGGAATCATGGCCCAGCCAAATTGATACACACATTTTTAGGAGGGCATAATTCAATCCACGACAGCGATGATGGGTCTCTGCTCCGAAGAAGGCAATGTCTGGAAAAGATGAGTCATCACCACCACCACCCGCCCCCCCCACCCCCCACAAGCCTTTAATAGGCATATAAAGTTAAATATGCATTATGGATAATATCAAAAGACCAAGAGGTGCTTTAAGCTTAATTTCAATGCTTTAAGGTACACATTTTGGAGTCCAAATGCCTGCATCTGAATCCCCGCTCAACCACATACTAGCTAGGAAACCTGGGGATGGTTCCTTCACGTCTCCCTGCCTCATCTTCCCTTTATGATATTGGGTTAGTAAAAGTACCCATTTCAAAAATTTGCTGAGGATTAAATGAGTCAATGAATGTAAAGTGCTTAGAACAGTACCTGGCATATCAAAAGAATTCAATAGCTGTTAGTTATCACTCTATCATAGTTACTAGGCAGCAAAGAGAAACAGTGCTAGCAACACTAGCAAAAGAATTTAAAATTTTACCTAGTGTTTTACCAACACTCTTCACACACATAGAATAAGGGGCAGACAGCAGGGAGGAAGGAGTACATATTCATAAGTACCTCCAACCAAATTAATTGATAGAGTACGATAGTAATAAAGGGAATTAATTTCCATTTTAGTAACTTCACAAGCTACATGTTAAGTACAGGTCCACATTACCAGTGGACACACAATTTCCCCTTTGCATCTGTTCCATGTTGATTATGATGTCAGGAAGCAAAAGTGAAATTCCTTTTTAAGAAAGAAAGAAAAAAAAAAACTAATAACATTGCAATCCTGTTGAAAGCAGGATTAAATAAGGGTGGAGGGATGTTGTGTTTCAGGTCTCTTCTTCTTGAAGCCTTGGCAACTTGCTCAGGGATCAAGGCTGTTGTCAGAGGACTTCACAGCCCAGCCCTGGCCTCATCTGCCTGCATCCAGATGCAGCAGAAATCTCTGACGGTGCTGACACTTCTATTTTCACTTTTCCCACCCTGGTACTTTTTCTCATTAAAGCAGCTTGATCTGTAATTTCCACCAGTACAGATGAAGATAAAATGACTCCCAACTTTTAGTTTGACCTTATAAAACTATGTAATTGGCACAGAACCTGCAGGCTAAATGAGTTTCCTCTCGAACGAGAACCTTGGTTAGAGGCATCATAGAGTTAAAATACACCACAGGTCCAAAAAGAATTAGCTCATGAGCAATACTCTATTTGGATATCTTGAAATTCCAGCCTAACACCAATCTCATGAAAGTTTAGCTTTGATCTGTTTATTTTTTTCTCTTAAAAATTTGGATATCTTGAAATTCCAGCCTAACACCAATCTCATGAAAGTTTAGCTTTGATCTGTTTATTTTTTTCTCTTAAAAATTTGGATATCTTGAAATTCCAGCCTAACACCAATCTCATGAAAGTTTAGCTTTGATCTGTTTATTTTTTTCTCTTAAAAATTTGGATATCTTGAAATTCCAGCCTAACACCAATCTCATGAAAGTTTAGCTTTGATATGTTTATTTTTTTCTCTTAAAAATAAGCATAGCAGCTCAAAAATGCAACAAAAAAACATCCATCTCAACTCTGTCTTCTTTCACTGAATCTTGTAATTCTCAAGGCATCCCCAGGACCACAGAATTGTGTCGGAGCTCCTACGGTGCCATCCGAGGCTCAGGGACTGGTCCTTGTGTAATTGTAAAACCTGTCCTGTTTTTGCTTCTGGTCACAACCTATATACCAGCCCCTTTAGTATATTACAGTTCCCCAAACAGGCCACACTAGTTCCCAGCTCTGCATCTTTGCAAGTACAGTACCACCTATCTGGAATATTCTTTCCTACTAATCCTTCTGCCAAATTCCCACTTCTCCTTTAAGAGTTAGCTCTAGTGTTTCCTTTGCTGTGAAGCCTTTCATGCCTTCCCTGATGATCCTGGGCAGACCCAGGGACCCCAGACTCTCTGAGCTCTTGGTGCATCTTACGCAAGCTTGTGTTATCATACTATCCTGCAAAGATTTGCTTGCTTGTCTCTTTTTCCTTGTACACTGACATCACTGAGGACTGCAACTGTATCTTTTCATCTCATCATTTCCTTACATAGCGTCTAGACTGACCCTTGGAATACAGCAGGCTCTCAGTATATGTTTGTGGAATCCCTAGGAATAGCCAGACAAATCAGTCGCTGTCAAGTCGACTTGGACTCATGGCGACCCCATGTGTGTCAGAGTAGAACTGTGTTCCACAGGGTTTTCAATGCCTGATTTTTGGGAAGCAGATTGCCAGGCCTTTCTTCAGAGGTGCTGCTGGCTGGACTTAAGCCTCCAACCTTTCAGTTAGCAGCCGAGCACATAAACCATTGCACCACTGGGATTCCAGTAGCCACGGATATGCAGTGCTTACTATCAATCAGGCACACACTCTAAACCTTTACGTCTATATATGCTTATTTAAAACCCTACAATTCCATGCTTCTTTTATCATCTTCCCTGTGTCCCGGCTGCAGAAACTGGAGCAATGAGAAGTGAAGTAACCTGCCCAAGGTCATGCAGCTAACAAATGTCAGAGCACAGATTCCAGCCCAGGTGGTCTGGCTGCAAAGTACAGGCCCTTACACTTGACCCCACATGACAATGCCCAGGATTGACAACTCAGGTTCCTCTAGCATGCTGCGACTGGCACTGGCTGCCTGGTGTGCTCTAGACTGTGGAGAATTCTGAGGCTGCATCAGGACTGGTGGGGAAAGAATGCTCTGATCAGTTAGCCACTCCAGGAGAGAAGCAACAAAATGGCACTGAGGTCTGAACGCTGGGTGGTAGGCAGTGCACCTCTGCTAACTAAGGGCTTGTCCTCACACCAACCTCATAGCAGAGGCAATTTAAATGCCTGCATGGTTTGGACCTTTGGATGGGTGGGTAAATAGTAGAAAACACAAATATTAATCTCAGTTGCCAAGGGGCTTCTTTATTGACCGTCATGGGCCAGGTCAGCTCTGTCCCAGGAATAAAGTTTGCTTATTAACCTGTGGCCCTATCACAAGGGCAGTTGAGTTGAGGAGCAGAGAGAACAGAATAAAATGACAGAGCCATGAAGAACCAGAAGCTGGCTTATTTAATGCACCTCTGATAAAACTACAACTGGATTTCTTACCTACTGCTTTGGATGCAAGCTCCTACCTGGGCATTCTGAAGTAGGTTCAATTTAAGAACAGTCTATTAATGGGACCATATTTAATAAGCAGAGGCTTCTAAAATGTTTAGTTTTACTTTTCTTTCTAAATCTTCAACTCTTGGACTATTCAACACACATTTATTTGAGACCTACTGTGCGCCAAACACTGTGTTAGACGCTAAACCAGAAAAACCAAACCCAGTGCCGTTGAGTCGATTCCGACTCAGAGCGACCCTATAGGACAGAGTAGAACTGCCCCATAGAGTTTCCAAGGAGCATCTGGCAGATTTGAACTGCCAACCCTTTGGTTAGCAGCCATAACACTTAACCACTACACCACCAAGGTTTCCATGTTAGATGCTAGGAACATAGAAAGGAATAAAACCAAACAACAACAACAAAAACCTCATAGCTATTATTTCCTGGGCTTCTAATATGTGCAAGGAGGATACATACATTCAAAACTACAAATTCTGAGTGACAGTTCTGTACTAGCAATGTACACATGGCACAGTGAAAACACATACCGACGGGCAGGCAGAAATTCTCTTAGGAAGCAATAGACATTGCCAGGGACAGAAGCTGGGAGAGGATATTTCAGCAGGAACAGCCTGTGCTAAGACATGGAATCATGAAATAGCATGGTCAACAGTTCAGTATGGCTGAAACTCATAGCTCAATATGTGTGTGTATGGGGGCGGAGGGGAGGGAGGGGAGACTTAGGAGGAGGCCACAGTATTCTAAGGCATTTAGGATTATCTTGTAGGCAAGGGGCACCGCCAACAGATTTTAAGTGAGGAGGAGGAAGGTATTATTATTATCCGATTTGCATTTCAAAAAGAACGTGCCAGCCATGCCATGGAGCAATGGACTGGAGCCAGGAGAAACCAGAAGTAGGGATTGTGCTAGTGAAGGTGTTGCTCGCTAAGGGCTGAAAAGGCAAGAGTAACAGTGATAGCAAAGTACCTCTATCAGACTCAGTACAAAGGCATACATAATGAAATATGTACAGATGAAATGTCAATAACACATTCTAGAAGGAAGGGATCGCTGAAACATTAATGCATAACCTCTGTTGTTTTTCCCAACTCTTAACATTTTGGAGGTAAGAAGGCAGACAGGATACCAAAATTCTCTTTCCCTTTTGGGCAGATCTTGTTAGTGACATCTTTCCTATCTATGTATCGATTTCTCCATCAACAGGAAAGGAACAGACATCATGGAGCCAGCATAAAGAGGCGTTCAGGGATACAGTTCAGTTTTGGAAAGCAGACCTCTTAATAAGGTAATAGAAAAACAATTTGTATTGTATATTTCTTCAGACTGCAGTAGAATTTAAAATTTAAAAAATGCATTGGAGCATTTTCAGAGACTGTACAGCCCAGACCCTTCAATTTATGGGTCCATACCTTTACTTTTTCTGTTCCCACTGTTTGGAGTGTCCTTCTAAGCTGAGTCATCTGACAAACCTCTACTCATCCATAAAGATCCATCCTCAGAGTAACTCCCACTTTGAAGCATTCTGTGAATCCCACAGGATCAATCATCTCCTCTTTGGAACTCTGGTTAGTATTTTATGTTTGGTTTTTACTTTTTTCATCTGTAAAATGAGATCACTACTGTGCCATGGATGGAATACTTGGTAAAGTCAAATGGAGAAGATCATCATAACCGGCCTATTTCACAGGTCTGTGAGAGGTGCTAGTCATCTGCCTATTTGATCTCAGACCTCTTCTCTGCCTTTTTTTTTTTTTTGCCAAGCTCGCAGGAAATGACATTTCCCAAGCTTCCTTGCCTTCTAGTTTCTGAGTATGCATGATTAATTTGAGGCCCTGTGGTTTCTGCTCTCACCTCTCTCAGCTTTGGGCTGAATCTTGGGCAGGGTAGCATCCCCTCCAGGGCTCCGCTATGGTCCCAGTTTCTGATGGAGACCCTGGTCCCTGAGATTTTGTAGCACCACATTCACCCTCTGTTCCTCCAGCCTAGGAGTTATAGTGGCTTCCTCCCATTACTGATCTCTGGTTTGTCTCAGTGTCCTCTATTGGATTTTCAGCTCTTCCATCGCCTGTGCAAACAATTCCTGTATTAAATTCCTCCTGTTTAAATACCTGGAGAAATTTCTTTTTTCTTATTGAATCCTAACTGATATATTAAACAGAGAGAAAGGGGGAAGAGAAAATAACTAATAGCTATTGACAACGTACTCTGTGTAAGGCTCTTGTTTTGGGTGTGAAATTCATAATTTCAGTAAAACACCAACCTTGGTGGAGGTTATAAATTTTGTCAGAGAGGCCAGGCAGGGTTCAGATTCAGATTCCAGTTCATGAACTGACTCTGGCCAACCTCACTCTCAGCCTCAGTTTCCACTTCTGTAAATTAGGGATAAGAGCAATACCTACATGTAGACTTATGAGGATTAGCAATAATACACATAAAGCACCTAGCACATTTTATGGATTGAATCATGCCCCCCCAAAAAACACACGCATAAAAAAAATGCCGCCCAAAAAGATACGTTGAAATCCTAACCTCTGTACTGGTAAATGTGATCTTGTTTGGATATAGGGTCTTTCCTAGAAGACGTAATCAGTTAAGGTAACGAGATGACACCAGAATAGGGTGGGTCCTAATCCCTTCTGAGTGGTGTCTTGTAAAAGGAGAGAACAGACACAGAAACAGGGTTACACAGGAGACAGATGCTTGTAAAGACGCATCTAAAAGCCTAGGAATGCCAAGGAATGCCTGAGACTACCAGAGGCTAGAAGAAACAAGGGAGAATATTCCCCTAGAGCTGACAGAGAGCATGGTTCTGCAGCAGCCCTAAATGCAGACTCCTAGCCTCCGAAACTGTGAGACAATAAATTTTGGTTCTTTAAAGCCAACCACTTTGTGGTACTTTGTTACCGCAGCCCTAGGAGACTAAGATAGCACAAAACCCAGCACATGGTGCTCTCTGTTAACTATTATTATTAAACACAATAAAATAATAAACCAAACAAACCTATAAGGGGGTATTACTCTTCCTTGTGACACGAGGAAATCGGGCTCAGAGGAGTGAGGTACCGTGCCCAAGGTCATAGCGCTAATAGAGAGAGAGATGCAAGGATTAGAACTCTGACTCTAAAGTTGTACTTTTTCCGCTCTTGTGGCATGGACTCCCAGATGGAAACACACAATAGGAAACTATAAAGGCTACTACAAATATAAAGCATGAGCTAAGCTATCTGGCCCCTTAATTATTTACTTGCATTTTTGTTAGGAGCAGAGTTTGGGAGGAGCCAGCACCCTGACAAACCCTGTCTTGCAAGCTGACCTACAGGGCTCCAGGTGGGTCAGGATCAGCTCAAGAAGTGCTCGTCATTCTGGGGTGGATGTACCCCCACCATGACCCGCTGAAGGAGGCTGTGGAGGGGGACTCACCTTCTCATTACTGCCCTGCTGAGGGTTGAGGGCTCATGGACTGTTGGTCCAGGAGGAGAGTCAGCAGCTTCCTGCAGCTCACTCCTCAGGATCCAGGCCTGAACCTGTGACCTGAGCGCTACACAGGGCCATTACCCGCCCTGAGACTGCCGGCATTAAGATCCCCTCATTACTGGCCATGCAGATTGTTCCCTGAGATAATGAGGTGGTATGAGAGGAA
This sequence comes from Loxodonta africana, assembly GCF_030014295.1. Taxonomy (NCBI): domain Eukaryota; kingdom Metazoa; phylum Chordata; class Mammalia; order Proboscidea; family Elephantidae; genus Loxodonta; species Loxodonta africana. Next base: position 96,975,880 of record NC_087344.1, read on the forward strand.
ACCCATCCCAGAGGAACTTCCAAGCGCTAAGCCTTCGACAGCGGCTGAGTTCCTAACCTGCCGTTTTTAGAAAATTTCTCTCTAAATTGCCAGGAATAATTTCCTCTGGGGAAACTCTGACCCCTGGTTTTGTCTTTTTTCTGAGCCTGTGTGCTGAAAGACCTATAATTCTATACGTGTTCACGCACTCCTTCTCTCCCTCCCATCTTTGGTTTTCTCTCTGTCCCTCCCTTGCTTCCTTCTCCACTTTCCTATTTTCTCTACCTTTTTTTCTGTGCTCTTGCTTTCATTTCTCCCTTTATCCCTCTATCCTCTGACATGGTGTAGTGATAGAAGCTTTGGAACCAGATACACATGGGTTCAAGTCCTAGCTCTCCTTCCTGGTAGCCAGGGATGTGAGGCAAGTTGCTCAATCTTATGGATCTCTGTTTCCTTATCTGAAAAATGAATATTAAAATTCCCAGGATTTTCCACATCTACCATGGCCTCTGGAAACCCTGGTGGCGTAGTGGTTAAGTGCTACCGCTGCTAACCAAGAGGTCAGCAGTTCGAATCCACCAGGCGCTCCTTAGAAACTCTATCGGGCAGTTCTACTCTGTCCTATAGAGTCGCTATGAGTCGGAATCGACTCGACGGCGGTGGGTTTGGTTTTTTTGGGTTATCACAGCCTCTATCAGACTGAGTCCAGTACGAGATTGTACCTGGCTACCACTACTGACTGCTTTGAGAGGGATAGCAGTAGAAGATCCTGGACAGAGCTGGAGAAAAATGTAGAACAAAATTCTAACTCAAAAAGAAAGACCAGACTTGCTGGCCTGACAGAGACTGTAGAAACCCTGACAGTATGGCCCCTGGACACCCTTTCAGCTCAGTAATGAGGTCACCCCTCCGGTTCACCCTTCAGTCAAAGATTGAACAGGCCCATGGAATAAAATAAGACTAAAGGGGTGTACCAGCCCCGGACAGGGACTGGAAGGTAGGAGGGAACAGGACAGCTGGTAATAGGGAACACAGGGTTGAGAAGGCAGAGTGTTGACATGTCATGGAGTTGTTAACCAAGGTCATATAACAATGTGTATACTAACTGATGAGAAACTAGTCCTGTAAACCTTCATCTAAAGTACAAAAAAACTAATAATTCCCAGGACTTTGAGATTATTAAACGAGCTCATTTATGTAAAGCTCATTTATTTCATATACCAGAAGGGTCACCCATGGTGCAAGGTTTTAGTGGAGTTTTCAGACTAAGACACACTAGGAAGAAAGGCCTGGTGATCTACTTTCAAAAATTAGTCAATGAAAATCCTAAGGATCACAGCAGAACATTGAGCCCCCTAGGTTGGAAGGCACTCAGAATACATGGTGGCTGCAGCAATGAACGCGAGCATACCAATAATCACGAAGATGGCACAATACTGGGCAACATTCTGTTCCATTGCACATGGGATCGCCATGAGTCAGAGCCAACTTAGCAGCAGCTAACAACACCATTTATGAAAGCAGGCTTTTAAAAGTTCCTGGGTACACAGCCAACACAGAATAAATGCAGGTAACTTCTGGTAGTCAGCAAAGCTTCACAGAGTTGAGTTTGAATTATGTGTGAACTCCTGTGTTAGATACTGGGGAGACAGAATAAGGCTTAGTTTCTTCTTCCAAGGAACATCCCCATTTTGATATTGAAGAAAAGCTAGAGAATTTTGGATTTTCAAAAACTAAAGGAAGAAAAGCATTTTATCCACTGTTTTTATAACAATATTCAATGGGATGTAACTAATTTTTTTTTTTTTTTTTTGTAAAGCCAAACTGAGGCAAAGGATATCATGATAACTGAAATGTTTACATAGCCCAAACCATTTACCAGGGCTGATGTCCAGAGTGTCGTCACTGCCCCTATGCCCCATTGGACATATTTACAGAAAGAATAACTGATTTTTTTCTCCTCTTGATTACGGACTTCTTTAAGTCTCTCTGATACTACAAAGGATATGAGAAAAATAACAAGGACACACCATTATTTTTCATTGCATGTGTTTACTAGTGAGGTTGAACACATTTCCATATTAGCTTTCAACTGTACATTGCTGGAACCTCTGTGTTATCATTTTAACTGGTTAGTATCCATCTGGTATGTTCTTCACTCCACTGTGAGCTGCTAGCGAACAGGGCCTGAGCATTACTTATCTTAGCGTCCTTTCTGCCATGCATTAAAGCAACTTGGACCTCAAGGACATCGAACAAAAGTGTTCCTCCATGTGCCAGGCACTGGTGCTGGGGTAGAGCAGTGAGACACAGGGATACATTGAGTCTCATGGAGCCTATATTCTGTAGGCCACTCATTGACTTGAAGGAAAGTGACCTGGCACTGGGGGCCAAGATTCAAAGTCCAGTTCTGCCATTTACCGGATGTTCTAGATAAATCACCAACGTCCCTCTTAATTCTTACCATGAGATGATATTTGCCCAATATATGGATAGGCTAAAAAATGATATTCAAATGTTAGTTATTTTGAAAATTCTGTTTTATTATTCTATGGGTTATAGAGAGCAGCATTGTCCAGTACAAATAAAGCATCTGTCACATGTGTAATTTTTGATTTTCTTAAAAAAAAAAAAAAAAACCCTAACCCGTGGCCATCGAGCCAGTTCCAACTCAGAGCGACCCTATAGGACAGAGTAGAACTGCCCCATAGGGTTTCCAAGGAGCAGCTGGTGGATTCAATTGGCAAATTTTCTAATAGCTACATTTAAAAAATAAAAAGAAACAGGTGTATTTTCTTGAACCCACTATATCCAAAATATCGTTATTTCAACATTTGGCAGTAGCCACATTTCAAGTGGCTAACGGTTCCCAGTTGGCAGCGAGGTATGGGGTAGGGCATGGGGGAGGCTGCCCTTTTCTACTGCTGATGCCCCCTGGTGGATGTACAAATGAGTGCATCTTACAAAAGGGATGGGATGGGTACTCAGAAGCCACCAAAGTGTCGTAATAGCCCTTATCACATGTCCCCTTCCTTCACTCTCCAAATCTGAAACAGAAATAGAATTTTTTTTTCAAAAGGAAAAAAAAGGGAATCTCTTGTTTATAGTCAAAGGGCCAGCTTTGATTCTCCAGTCAAGGTGACCACACTGAAGCAAGCCTTATTAGAATGAGGGGAAGACCCCCGTGCCATATCATCCATGTGAGACAGTGGGGCTCCTTTATTGACACTGTCCCAGTCCAGAAAGTCAACTAGGTTATCCCTCTGTCAGAATTGAAAGTCCAGTCAATGACTGTCCAGAATCTAGGAAAAAGAAATTTAAATATCCTGAACCATTTCACAATCTTTTGCAATGATAATTATGCCCAGAGTCATTCAACAGCCACAATGAAAGGTTCTGCAAGGCCTTCTGAGCCATCAGTGAAAGAACAGATTCTGACTGGTATATTCTGACTCTTTGCGAACTGGTACCTCATACATGACGTAAGGTGTGACCTTTTAGTAAGCCAAATATTTGATTTGCTGGAACAATTCATTTGCAATAGTGGAAACAGCAAGACTTTGGGAGTCAAACAGACTTGGATTTGACTCTTAAATATGTCATTTGCTATGCAACCGTAAGCTTGACCCTTAATCTTTCGACCTCTTTTTCTCTAATCCGAAAAGTAGGAATAATTACTCCTAGTGTATAGGATACACTTAGTATTCAACGATCACTTATTTATTCAACAACTATTCATTGAACACCTATGATACACCAGACATTGTATGACAGGTGTCACATACATAGCACTAAACAAGATAGAATCCATCTCTTCCTTCATGGGGTTGATAGCCTGGTGGGAAAAATAATTTTTTTTTTTTTAATTATTAGTGTTACAAAAGGTGGAATGCAAGGTTCCATGGAAGTATGAAGGACTTCACGGAGTCAGTGTCAGGCAAGGCCTGCCTGAAGAAGAGATATTTAAATAGAAAATATAATGATGAACATGAACAGGGACTATCTATTCAAAGAATTACATGGAGTGGGGTGCAGGGGGGATAGGGCAGTGTTCTAGGCAGACAGAACAGCATATGCAAAGGCCCTGAGGCAAGAGAGAACATAACCCACTTGAGGACGTAAAAACAGTTCGGTCCAAAACACAGAGTGGAAAGCCAGGAGACTGGAGGCTAGGGGACCAGACCCCGCAGGCTCATGAGAAACTGTAAGGGTTTAGGCCTACGTTTGGAGGGCGTGGAGCTAGTGCCAAATATAAAACAAAAGAGTGACATTACAGCATTGCTTTTAAAAGGTCTTCCTGGCTACATATTAAGACATGAATTCAGTAGAGGGGAGACCAAAGTGGAGGTTATGGCAGTAATAAAGGTGAAAATATGATGGGGCTTTCAACTAGGCTTGTGGTAGAATGATGGAGAGGAAAATTTTAATCTAAGTAATATTTAGGGGGAATAAAGGATAAAATTACCTAGAGTGCTTTATTATCAGGCAGTTGCATGTGGCCGATAGGTTTTGCCTGGTCCCATGCCGTTCCTAAGTTGTCAGCTGCTGTCGAGTCAGCCTCCAACTCATGGCAATCTCATGCACAACAGAATGAAACTCTGCCTGGTCCTGCACCACACCCATGATCAGTTGATCAGACTGTTCTGATCCATTGGCTGATTTTTGGAATTAGATCACCAGGCCTTTCTTCCTCGTCCATCTCAGGCCGAAAGCTTCACTGAAACTGCTTCATTATCATAGCAACACGCAAGCCGCCGCTGACAGGCATGTGGTGGTCGTGCATGAAGCTCACTGGCTGGAAATTCACCCCGGATGTCCCGCATGAGAGAGGGCCTCTACCACTGAACGCCCACTGCCCCCGCGCCTCAGTACCTGTAGTGTGTTCAGCAAATACTTCCAACGCCTACATGGCAGAGGTGCTAAAGCTATCACAGTAAGGAAAAGCAGATCAAAAACCAGCCCTCATGACACTTACATTCTTGTGGAAATCTGATAGAGATAATATATGCAAGTAGTTGCCACATGGTAGGCATCAACACGTATTGATACTCATCCTTGTTGTTTTTCCCAATTATGAAAAATAGAAACCCAATTTTTATATTTACATTTCATTCTCTTTGAAATCACTCTGCAAGCTAAAAAAAAAAAAAAGCAACACTATAATCCTAGGCAAAAGTCAGAGACTCCCACGGTGTGAACCATATTCTGCTGAAAATACTCAGTTTGGGATCTCACTTCCCTTACTCTTACCTGAATCATGGTCGCTAATATTGCCTGCTGGTCATTTTCAAATCATCTCAGTGGCAATTAACAACAACAGACAACAATAATAACGTAATACTGAAGGGAAGAGGAGAGGGAAGGCGTTAGCAAGGAAGAAGAAAGTAGGAACCAGAAGTCAGGGCCACCCATCTGTTAGCTTGTCATACTGTGGTGGCTTGCATGTTGCTATGATGTTGGAAGCTGTAAAACTGGTATTTCAAATACCAGTAGGGTCACCTATGGTGGACAGGTGTCAGTGGAGTTTCCAGGCTAAGACAGACTAGGAAGAAAGGCCTGACAATCTACTTCCAAAAATTAGCCAATGAAAACCTTATGGATCACAACAGATCCACTATTTGTCTGATATAGTGCTGGAAGCTGAGCCGCCTAGGTTGGAGGTTACTCAGAACACACAGCGGCTGCAGCAATGGATTCAAGCTTACCAACAGTCATGAAGATGGCGCAGGACCAGGAAGTGTTTCATTCTGTTGTATGTAGGGTTGCCACGTGTCAAAGTTGACTTAATGTCAACTAACAACAGGAACAACAACAACAACCGGAAGTCAAGATTTTCTCTTTACTGAACACCTACTGTGAACCAGGCACTGTGCTGGCTTCTTTACACCACAATCCTACTAGTGTGGCATTATCGTCCCTGTTTTATAAATGAAGGCACTAAGTCTTACAAAATTTCCTGGGATGACAATCTGGTTTCTGTCTGGGTTGAAGTGGCTAACCTGAGTTTCCATCCTAGCATTCTTGTACCAAGTGTAAATCTCTTAAATTTCCCAAATCTCTTTTCATATTATGCATAAAATTGGGGTTAAAGTATTAATTCTACCAGTTTGTTTTCTAGATCAAAAAACATAGCATATAAATAGACAATAGATAAGTGGTAACTCTGGTGAAGGGTAAGACAGTACACAATTCTGGGGAAGCCAAAACAACTTGTACAAGGCAAGATCACAGAAGCTCCATAGACACATCCAAACTCCCTGAGGGACCAAACTGCTAGGCTGAGGGCTGTGGGGACCATGGTCTCGGGAAACATCTAGCTCAATTGGCAGAACATAGTTTATAGAGAAAATGTTCTACATTCTACATTGGTGAGCAGCGACTAGGGTCTTCAAAGCCTGTAAGGGGCTATCTAGGATCCTCCACTGGTCTCACCCCTTTGGGAACAAGGAAGAATGAAGAAAACTTAAGATACAAGGGAAAGATTAGTCCAAAGGGCTAATGGACCACATCTACCACGGCCTCCACCAGGCTCAGTCTAGTACAACTAAATGGTGCCTGGCTACCACCACTGACTGCTCTGACAGGGATCAGAGTAGAGGGTCCCAGACAGAGCTGGAGAAAAATGTAGAACAAAATTCTAACTCAAAAAGAAAGACCAGACTTGCTGGCCTGACACAGACTGGAGAAACCCTGAGAGTATGGCCCCTGGATACCCTCTTAGCTCAGTAATGAAGCTACTCCTGAGGTTCACCCTTCAGCCAAAGATTGGACAGGCCCATAAAATAAAATGAGACTAAAAGGGCCCAACAGCCCAGGGGCAAGGTCTAGAAGGCAGGGAGGAGACAGGAAAGCTAGTAATAGGGAACCCAAGGCTGAGAAGGGAGAGTGTTGACATGTCATGGGGTTGTTAACCAATGTCAGAAAACAAGATGTGTACTAACTGGTTAACGAGAAACTAGTTTCATCTGTAAAACTTCATCTAAAATACAATTTAAAAAAATTATGTAAAGTGCTTAGTGCGTGGAATAATTATCACATTTTAGCTCTCTTTGCTCCTTCCTGTCCCCTGCCAAAACAGTTGGCAGTGTAGCTCCTGTATCTACAATTAAAATACATATATATATATATATATATTTACCAGTTGCCATCGAGTCGATTCTGACTCATGGCAACCCCATGTGTTTCAGAGGAGAACTGTGCTCCGTAGGGTTTCAATGGCTGATGTTTTGGAAGTAGATTGCCAGCCAGGCCTTTCTTCCTAGGTGCCTCTGGGTGGACTGTAATTACCAACCTGGATAGTAGCTGAGAGTGTTAACTGTTTGCACCACCCAAGGACTCTATAGAAAAAACAAAAAAGTCATGGTTTAATTACCCTACCAATGTAATGCGTTTTATCTGCTCCTCCATCTTTTTTCTCATTGGCTCATACCATTCACTCCTGGACCAGGTTTCTTGCTTCCGCTCCATAATATCTCTTGTGTTTCATGTTTCCACCAACAGATATGCATGGGGACACCAGCTTCTTTCATTACCAGCACTGACCACCGCAATAAAGAGAAGTATTTACATGCTGTGGGCTGAGAAACCCGTAACTCCTGACTGCAAAGAACGAAGGGCCGCCTGCAATGCTGTCAGTTATGGCTAGACATAAAACCAATTATCAGCTCATTGGCCATTTGGACATAAAACTGCTTGGTCCTGCAAAGATATTTCCCCACCATGGGGATAAGTTTAATAAGAACCAGAGATGACTGTAAAAAGCACATTTATTTCCTATAACCTACAAAAGTCTTTACTGCATATAGGATAAATATAACAGGCCTCTGTGAATTACTGGTCTGTAATTCCACCGAGCTGGCTTGGGGCACAAATCACAGGAGGAGAAACTGCTGTTTTAAAAATCAGGCACCAGAGTTGGACAGGCAAAGGAGGAAGATGGGTTTCTGTGGGAGAGAGACGACAACCCGCTGTCAAGCAATGGTCCAGCACAGCCACGTTTGCCTGGGCATGGGCAGCCTTTCCACTCAGTGGCAGGTGGCTTAAGGCGAGATTACCAAGCAATAAAAATATGATCTCGCCTAACGCTTAATGATTTTCAAAGCAATAGCATAAGCCATCTTTTTACCAGACTCTTATTATCACCCTGGGGGATAAACAAAATGGGGATTATGACTCTCATTTTACAGATGGGGGAACCAAGTTAAGATGAGATGCCCAGGATTGCAGAATGTGCCCCTGCATCATGTCAAACCAAAAACCAGTTGCCATTGAGTCGATTCCAACTCATGGCGACCCCACGTGCGTCAGAGTAAAATTGTGCTCCATAGGGTTTTCGATGGCTGATTTTTCAGAAGTAGATTGGCAGGCCTTTCTTACTAGGCACCTCTGGGTGGATTCAAACAGCCAACCTTTTGGTTAACTGTTTACACCACCCAGGGACTCCTCACGTAGAACACTGTCCTTTAAAGATTACAGACTCTGTCCATCTGGCCTCCTGTTACCTGTCCGACTTCATCGCACTCAGTTCTAGATGGGCTAGCATCCTTGCTGCTTCTCAAATGCTCCAGGTGTGTTCCTACTTCAGCACCTTTGTACTTGTCCTTCCCTCTACCTGGAACCTTCATCCTCCAGTTATCAGAATGTCTTCTTCCCTCAACTCTATTCAGATCTTTGCTCAAATGTCATCTTCCCAGTGACTATTCCCGACTACTGTATTTCACCTTGCAACCCCGCCTCCAGGACTCTCCATCTTCCTTTTCCTTTGTTTCTTTCCATGGCACTTAGCATCTTCTGACAGCCTATGTATGTTCCTTAGTTATTTGTTTATTGTCTACCTTCTCAACCAGAAATGTAAACTCCATAAGGGCAAGGAGTTTGTTAGCTTTGTTTACCACTGTAAGCTAGACCAGTGATGGGAACATGCTAGGTGCTCAACAAATATTTGCTGAATGGACCAATGTACAAATAAAGAAATTCATGTTGTATGGCATGAAGGCGAGTGGCCACGGGCCTTCAATAGGTCACTGCTGCTCCTAATAGTAGCGACAGTAGTGCAAAATATAAATTAAAATACAATACAAAAAACAGTAGTGTTTACTACACGCGCCATGTACCACGTTAAGTACTGTAGTTATTCTGGTGTGTGCCCAAACTCACCCAGCTAGGTGGACATGGAGTGAGTGATTTGCATGCAAGCCATTCACACTCCAGATGCCATACTCAGTCACACTCAATGTGAGGTTGTATTGTCTTTCTCATCACAACCTAACTTTCCCATTCCCTGATTCCTGGGCTCTCCCATTTCATCAATGTCCTAGCACAGAACGTCTTCTGTCTGCCTCTCCAGGTCCCCTTTCCAGCCTCCTGCCCTCTGCTCAGTACCCAGGAGGCTGACCTATGTAGACTGCATCAGTGAGCTTCCAGTTGGGTTAGGCCAATGGGGCCTCAACAAGAGATCAGAGGGAAGAAGAAATCAAGTCAGGGGATTTGTTCCACTGGCTCCTCTGTGTGGACCCTTCACTGGTCACCTCCTTCAACCAAAGGTTATAGCTGTATTCAAGGTGGCCCTCTTCACACAACTTTCTGGTTCTGGGTTCTAGCACCTGCTCTTTTGTCTACATCCTACAGAACCACAGGTAAGCCCAGGGCCCTGCACTATCTCTTGTGGATTTCCTACTCCCTGGTTACCACCTCCCCTACCTTCCCGCCAGTCAACAGTCCCTTCCTTAAATCCTCCCTGAATTATCCTAATCTGAGTATATCATCTGTTTCCTACTGGGATCCCAACTAGTATACTTTGTCATCTCTGAATTCCAATGTTCCATTTTGGCCTCAACTTGATCCTCTCCCTTTCAAAGGAAATCTGTGTATTGTATGTGTAACATGCTTAGCACAGTTCTTGGTATATGAATGTTGGTTACTTATTATTTATTATCAGGCCCTTAATAATATGGTTCCTGTTTTCCTCTTCACTTGCATCTATTTCCACTCTCTTCAGCCACATCCACCAACTCCACATTCTAGCTAACCTGAACTTTGAAGCTTCCAGAATGAACACACTCTTTCTTACCACCAGGCCTTTGTACATGCTGTTCATTCCTTCTGCTAAGAGCATCCTCTCCCCTGTTCGCCATTTGCCCAAGTCCTACTACTTCTTCCATGGGGCCACTTCTTCTGTGAGGCCTTCCTGACTCTTCAAGCTCATTTTAGGGGAATCTTTTCTCTGATTTGTACAACACCTTGTATTTCTGCCATTTTGACACCACTCATCACATTTCATAATACTTATTTGACTTGTTGTTCATACTGTACCGTAAGATTTGTATGCTTAGCTCTACTGCATTTTATGCAAATAACGCGTACCTTCTATGTTTGTTTGCCAACCACAACCTCCTCCTGCAAGGTATTTTCCTAAGTGCCACTATGCCAATATTTTACATGTTGTTGTAAAAAAATTTAGCATACTGTAGTGCATTTACAAAAATATCTTGTTGGGGGGAGGGCATGGTTGGCAAACCCATGTAGAAGGTGCGTGTTATTTGCCTAAAAATACTGTATTCATGTTGCCTATCACATGAATATATATGAATACATGTATTCATGCATAACACGTGTTACATAATTAATACATGTATTACATATTAATGCTGACTAATACTCATTGAAGGAGTCCTGGTGGTACAGTGGTTAAAGTGATCAGCTGCTAAGAAAAAGGTCAACAGTTCAAACGACCAGCTGCTCCATGGGAGTAACATGTGGCAGTCTGCTTCTATAAAGATTACAGTCTTGGAAAACCTATGCGGCAGTATCTACAGGGTCACTATGAGCGGGAATCGACTTGATGGTAGTGGGTTTGATTTTTAATACTCATTGAGGGCTTACTACATGCCTGGCACTGTTCTAAACCCTTTAATTGTATTAACTCATTTATTCTCCTTTCTGTCTTCTGAGGTAGGTACTATTAAATTCCCTGCTTTACAGTCAGCCACAAGGGGAGGCACAGGCTGAGACAGCCAGTGGCCCATCTGCGTTATTCTTGGCATTATTCCAGGTATACTTTGCAATTCCACCAGTAAACCCCACTGTATGATTTCAGTTTCCAAGTGAAAATCCATCTTTGCCTTAAACTCATTTATGCCGCCTGCTCCCACTATATCACCCACGCTCGACGGCTGCATGGCGCAATAACTCTCTGCCAGCCTTCCAATGGTTTTCCCAGTAATCAAGAAGATGCAATTGATTCAAAGTGTTAGTATTTGCTCACCACCGAGACCATCCAGAGACCTCATCATTCATAGCAATGCCACCCGCTGAAGTGTCAGCAGTGTAGGACTCTCAAAGGCTGCTGCATGAGCCAATGATGGGAGACACGGGTGCCCTGAATAAGCAAAATCTCATCATGGAAAGCTACGTACCCTCTCCCTCAATCTAGGCTTTGTGGTAGACAGATAAAAAAGTGGCCTAAAGTACCATACATGGAAATTGGATACCAGTGTATGTTTCCGAATCTTGGAGTTCCCGAATCCTCATTCATTCATTTATCCATTCAACTGTCATCTACTGCATGTGCATATGTGCCAGGCACTCCTCTAGGTACTAGGAATACAACACAAAAGGACGTCATCTTATCCATCCTCCTTCTACAGGTAGGACTATACCTGCCGCATCCATGGCCACCCATCTCCTCTGTTTCAGGCCCCATAAGATGATTAGAGTGACTCACAGAGAAAAATGAGAAACGTACAGGGCCATTGGCAGTGAAGGTCTTGACTCCACCTGTCTGCTCCAAACACAGCCGGTCTCAGCCTGTCACCCTGACTCCACCCAGCCTCTCAGCACTGACTGTTGTTTTAGGAGCCTCCTTGCTTCCCCAGGCTGCTCACTGTCATCACACCTCCCTTGGAAGCAGCACAAGGGAGCACCTATGAGGATGGACTCTGGAGCCAAGCAGCCCAAGGTTTACATCCTTCTTCTGCAACTTTCTAGCTGGGTAGTCGGCGGGAAGTCACTGAAACCCTACGTACCTCAATTTTTTAATGCATAAAATGGCAATGGAAATAATAGTAATGGTGATTAAATGAGTTAACAAAGTATAAAACCAGTGCCTGATCATGCCACATTAGCTACATGTTAGGTGTTGTTAGCTGCCGTTGAGTTGGCTCCTGACTCATGGCGACCCATGCACAACAGGCTCAGATTGTTGTGATCCACAGGGTTTTCATCGGCTGATTTTCAGGAGTAGATTGTCAGGTCTTTCTACCTAGTCCATCTTAGTCTGGAATCTCCACCAAAACCTGTCCACCATGAGTGACCTTGCTAGTATTTGAAATACTGGCGGCATAGCTTCTAGCATCACAGCAACATGCAAGCCACCACAGTACAACAAACTGACAGATAACCACTCAATAAGTATTAGCTAATTCCATTATTAATGTTGTTATTACCTGGTTGATGCTAGATACACCCATGACAGAACCTCTGTAAATCTGATAATCTCTTATTTATATATGCATGAATTTATTTGGAAACCTTGGTAGTGCGGTAGTTAAGAGCTACCACTGCTAACCAAAAAAGGTCAGCAGTTTGAATCCACCAGGTGCTCCTTGGAAACTCTATGGGGCAGTTCTATTCTGTCCTACAGGGTCGCTATGAGTCGGAATCAACTCAACAGCAATGGGTTTATGAATTTATTTATCAATCAGGCTGTCCCTACCCACTAAAAACTCATTGCCACTGAGTTGATTCTGACTCGTAGTGACCCTATAGGACAGAATAGAACCACTCCATAGGGTTTCCAAGGAGTGGCTCATGGATTCAAATCACTGACCTTTTGGTTAGCAGACAAACTCTTAACGACTGTGCCACCAGGGCTCCCAAGCTGTCCCTAAAAAAACAAAAAACCTTTTGCTGTTGTGTCGATTCTGACTCATAGGGACCCTATAGGACAGATTAGAACTGCCCTATAGGGTTTCCAAGGAGCGGCTGATGGATTTGAACAGCCGACGTTTTTTGGTTAGCAACCATAGCTCTTAACCACTATACCAGCAGGGTTTCCAGCCTGTCCCTAGTTGATATGAATAGTTAATGCGCTCGACTGCTACCTGAAGTGCTAACCAGTTCTAGTCCACTCAGAAGCACCTTAGAAGACAAGCCTGACAATTTACTTCCAAAAAAAATCGGCCATTGACAACCCTATGGAGGACAGTTCTACTGATATACATGTGGTTGCCATGAGTCAAAGTCAACTCAACAGCACTTTTTTTTTTTTTTTTTTTTTTAAGATCTGGAGTTATGAGTCAGAATCGACTTGACAGCACTGGGCTTGGGCTTGGCTTGAGTTTAGAGGGGAAAAAAACAAAACCAAAGGACAAACTGTCTCCCACAGGAAGTAGAGTTCTTTCTCTATCCTCAGCTGGCCTCTAAGCTAAGGAGTAAGTAGAGAAGAGATCCAGAATCATGCCCATTGGGTCTCTCTATTCTGGTCTGTGCTGCAGAGAAAAGAGCAGGGAGACACACGTAGAAAGACAACTTTTGTTTTGTTTTGCACTGGGGTAAAATATCTATAACAAAAATTTCTCCATTTGACCATTTTTAAATGTACAATTTCATGACATTAATTATACTCACCATCTTGTACAATCCTCACTACTATCTATTTCCAAAATTCTTTCATCACTCTAAAAAGAAACTCAGTACCCTTAAGCAATTAACTCCCTGTTTCCTCCTCACCCTGCCCCTGGTGACCATTAATAGCCTTTTGTCTCTATGTATTTGCTTGTTCTAGATAGTTCATATAAGTAGGATCAGACAATATTTGTCCTTTTGTGTCTGACTTATTTCATTCAGCATGTTTTCAAGGTTCATCCACATGGCAGCATGCATCAGAACTTCATTTTTCTTTATGGCTGAAATGATATTCCATTGCAGGTGTATATATTTATCCATTCATCTGTTATGGGACACTTGGGTTGTTGATCAGTTTTTAATCTATATAAATTAAAGGAGATGTTATTCTCGCTATAGAGCTTTGGAAAACTTGCTTCTTCTCTCTGAGTCTATTTTCTCACCTATGTAGAGAGGGACGGGTAAAAACCAGTTTGCCAAGTAGAGAGGAGGGTTAAGTGGGAAAATGCAGGTGCTTGGAAAGGGTAAATTCCTCTGGTGATCTTCCCCTTTCCCCACCCTTTCAGGACTTGTGCAGGTCCCATGCCTCAGTGTCCATTAAGTTTCTGCCAATAGGAAAGCACATCCGGGGTTTTATAAGCAAGTGTGCACAAGTGCCGGGATAAACTGCCAATTCTCAGCTGCCACGTGGTCAGGAGCCATCTGGCTATTAGACAAAGGGCGACATTAGCCTGAGCAGCTTCTCCCTGATTGCCTTTGCTCGCACACCCCCTCCTGCCATGACATCACATTCTGATGTGGGGCATCTGGTTCCTCGGCAGGGGGATTCCACATTCTGACTGCAGGAGGGCACTGTTCGGGGAAACCAGCCAAGCCAAGGACTGTCTGCATCCCTGCCACTTTCTCCAGTGCTGCCAAGAAGAAGGGAGAGAAAGGAGGCCTTCCATCCTCACCAACTCCATCTCCTTCCTTTGGCCACAGAAAGGACGAGTAATGGCCAGAAGAAGAGGATGCTCTAGTTCTGAGAGGGACCCCACTACACCCTCCTTTGTACCGTTCACATACACAGGGTTTACATGTCAGGATGGCAGAGGGTGTCTGCAATGACAAATCCAAGTGCCTTGCAATAAAATGAACCTGTATTTGAGTCCTAGCTATGCAACCTTGACCAAGTTGCTTAGCCTCTCTGAGGCTACTTCCTTCTCTGTGGAGCAGAGACAATAAAGTCTGCCACGTAAGATTGAGTGGTAGTTCAATGACATATAGATGGTAAGTGTCTGATAAAAAGTAGGTATCTGTAAAAGAGATTTCTTTTCCCAAAGATGGGAAGGGATCTCTCTTGCATGTAGCTAATCTGTGACCCATTAACTAACTAAACTTAGAACCCTAATGTGTCCCTGTTGTTGTTCTTGGGTGGAAGTGAGTGGATTCTGAATAACAGCAACCCCATGTGACAAAGTAGAACTGTTCCCACAGGGTTTTTTTCTGGTTGTAATCTTTACGGAAGCAGATTACCAGGTCTTCCCCCATGGAGCTGCTGAGTAGGTTTGAACCATCAACCTTTTGGTTAGCAGCTGAGTGCTTAACTTTTCTACCATCAGGGCTCCTTAACATGTCCCTAGTAGGAATTTAAAAATCATTTAATCTAGCATCTGTCTTGAATAGCAAGGAAACTGAGACCAAAAAGCAAAAAAATTGTTTTGCTGATCTAATGGTACACTTTGGGCTAGAACTAATGTTCCCTCTTGCAATAAGAAGCCATCTCATCCAAAGAAAGATTCTCTCTACGGAAATATGCCAAAGGCAGCTCTTCAATGTCCTACAACACCACTAACAGGTTATCTCGTGTAGTATAAGCTCTCTTCCTCAAACCTCTTCCATAGCCATCACCTCATTGAAGCATTACTACAACACTACAAAATAACACAGGGCAGGGATAACAGGCCCCACCGTACAGATGAAGAAACTGAGGCTCAGATAGCTTGGAGAGTGTCAAGAGTCACAGGCCTAGGAAATGGCAGGACAACAATTAGAACTCAAGTCTTCTCCTCCTTGTCCAGAGTGTTCCTCTCTCCTGTGTGGATTTACAAGAAGCTCTTGGTTACTTTCAAGTGGGGGAATACTATGCAAGGTTCAGAGAGGACTCCTAGAGATGGCCTGATCACTGACCTCCATTTTTCCAGCCTGCCACTCTGCTGTTCAACATCAAAGAATGCACTGCTGACAAACAGAAAACCATGCCAGCATGCCAGCTTCCATTCCTGGTGCAGGGTGGAAACACTCCCACTGGCACCAGGAATCCCAGTCCCAATGCTTGGTCAGACGGGGTGTATGACGGAGGGCCTACCTGGACACCCTGGTGGCTTTCTGCCTTGAGAAAGTCACTTGGCCCTTCGTGACTTAGAGCCCCAAGAAGAATAGACACCATGCAAGTGTCAACTCTCCTTCACACGGGTGGGTCTAGAAGAACTTGCATCAACAGCTGAGAAAGCCATTTGTAAGAAATTTCAGGAAAGCACACAAAAGGAGACAATTGCACATGAGGATGGATGAGTGATAGAATTAAAAAGTCAGAGATGGCTAGAATCTAAATCTTAGCACATACAGCAATAACCTTGATCGACTGACCCACTGATTCACTCATTAATTAAACAAGTACTGTCTGAGGGACTACTATATGACAGGCACCGTGGTGGGCACTGCCCAGCAGTGAGCAGGATAACGAGGTCCCCACCACCTGGGAGACTCCAGTCTTCAACAGCAGAATGGTCAGAAGAGGCTCATTCCATTGGAAACAAATGAGTTGCTCTAGGGATAGAAAAGAACAAAATAATTCTGGTAAATAAGACAAGCAGGAGACCCTTTGGGCTGCTCTGGGGTCATGATGCTGTAAACAAAAGCACACTGAAATGGGCAGGAGGGACAATAACTCGTTGTTAGGTGCCTTCGAGTCAGCTCCAACTCATAGGGACCCTATGTACCACAGAACAAGACACCGCCCGGTCCTGCAGCATCCTTACATTGTTACACTTAAGCCCACTGTTGCAGCCACTGTGTCAATGTACCTTGTTGACGGTCTTCCTTTTTTCCACTGACCCTGTACTTTACCAAGCATGATGTCCTTCTCCAGGGACTGATCCCTCCTGACAACATGTCCAAAGTATGTAAGACACAGTCTTGCCATCCTTGCTTCTAAGGAGCATTCTCATTGAACTTCTTCCAAGACAGATTTGTTCATTCTTTTGGCAGTCCACGGTATATTCAATATTCTCCACCAACACCACAATGCAAAGGCATTAATTCTTCTTCGGTCTTCCTTATTCATTGTCCAGCTCTCACACGCATATGATGCGATTGAAAATACCATGGCTTAGTCAGGCGCACCTTAGTCTTCAAGGTGACATCTTTGCTTTTCAACACTTTAAAGAAGTCCTTTGCAGCAGATTTTCCCATTGCAGTGTATCGTTTGATTTCTTGACTGATGCTTGTGTGGGTGTTGATTGTGGATCCAAGTACAATGAAATCACTGACAACTTCAATCTTGACAACTTAGGAGGGGTAAAAATCAAAACCAAACCCATTCCCTCAAGCTGATTCCAACTCATAACAACACTATAGGACAAAGCAGAACTGCCCCCACAGAGTTTCCAAGGCTGTAATCTTTACAGAAGCAGACTGCCACATCCCTCTCCCATGGAGTGGCTGGTGGGCTCAAACCACTGACCTTTCGGTTAGTAGCCAAGCACTTTAACCACTGCGCCACCCAGGGAACAAATCATTTTGTCATGTTAGGAAAAAAAGTGACACCTTTACGATGGCAGCAAATTAGCCCAACCACAGGAAAAAAAATCATGGGAAATGTTTCGTGGGAATATGGCTCCCTGATAAAAACAAACTCTTAGAGAGCATTCTGTTGACCAGAATCTAAAGTTCAGTGTAAAACACACAGCCTGCCCTTAATACACATTCAGCCCGTGGTAGACAGATTTACAGGAATGGAGTGGGAAAAGCACCTGTTTAGGAACCAGAGAACTTAAGGTCTCAACTTTTCTCAAGCCCTTTACAAGCTGGAGATCTTAGCCAAGTACCCAGAGATCTTTGAGCCCTGAGTACCTGTCTTAGTTTCCTAGTGCTGCTATTCCACAAATAACACAAGTGGGTGACTTGAAAGAACAGAAATTTATTTTCTTATAATTCGGGAGGCTAGAAGTCCAAATTCAGGGCAGTGGCTCTAGGGAAGGCCCTCTCTCTGTCGGCGTGGGGGAAACAACCTTGTCTCTTTCAGCTTCTGTAGCCCCAACATTTCTCAGTTCCTTGGAGGGTTTCATGTGGCCTCTATCTCTTCCCATTCATGCTTCTTCTGTGTCTAGTCTGCTCTTTTTATAACTCAGAGGTAATTAGGTTTAGGACTCACTCTAGACTGATGCGGTTCATTACAATAACAAAGAAAACCCGATTCTCAAACGGGTCTATACCCACAGGTGCAGGGGTTAGGATTCCAACACATATTTTGGGAGGACATAATTCAATCCATAATAGTACCCATCTGTAAAATGGGTATGCTAACAATGAAAACACAGAGTTTGCTGTGTTGGCTCTATGCCTTTCCTGCATGACCTCATTTCACCCTCGAGGCCATCCTGTGAAGTAGGTCCTAAATTATCACAATATTTCACTCTGGGGAAGGGACACCTGGGGAGCCTGGACGAGTTGCCCATTTCCACAGCCTCTAAATGGAAGAGACGAGATTTGAGCTCCAGACCTGGGCTCTTAACAGCTTTAATAATCATAACAACTGTTTCCCAGTGATGAAGTGTGGAATAAACAAAATTGCACACCTGAAAGCATTTTTTAAAAATCACGAAGTATTACATACATATGAAGGGGTTTATTATTTCTTCCTTCCCTGGGCATGAACATGAACAGACTTATAATAAGCCAAGGAAATTCCATTTTGAATCCTACTCTCCCTTTATTCCTCAACTGCTACAGTAAAATGGGGGCCTGGGGATTTGGGGGAAACAGTCAGGAGCCAAGGAGCCAACTATAGAGATATGAGATGGGAGAGAGAGAACCACAGGGCCTCGTTGTGCACACAATTTGCAAGCTGATGTGCAAACTATTTGCTGGGACCAATTATTCTCATCTTAATTAATGAACACACAATCACAATCTGTTGGAGAGATGTGTAAAACTATGGCACATGTGTGGAGGTTACAGTATACCTGCCATCAGACCTAGAGGCACCTTCCTCAAACGGCTGGGCTGGGCGTCACCATGGAGACCATATTTTAGCATTTGTGACGACCTGGAAATTCAGTTCAAACCACCTACATGAAGTGCTGGTATGCAGTGCCTGCTGTATGACTGAAACTGAGCCAGATGCTGTGAAGTTCTCAAAGTAAAGACCACTCAGCCCCCGCCCTAGAAGGCTGGGGAGAGAGGGGTTAAGGATTGCTCATCAGCTCAAAGGCCTTTATTTTGTGCCCCCAGTATGCTCCGGAGTATTGGTGGTTGGTTCAGTGGTTTCACACAGGAGACCCAGGTTCCGTTTCTGCCCAACGCACCACAAGCCCAGCCACCATCCGTCAGTGGAAGCTTGCTTGTTGCTACGATGCTGAACAGGTTTCAGTAGAGCTATCAGACTGAGACAAACTAAGGAGAAAAGCCTGGCAATCTACTTCCCAAATCAGCCAGTGAAAACCCTATGGATCACCACAGTCTGATCAGCAACTGATTATTGGGCTGTTGTAGGACCAGGTAGTGTTTCATTCTGTTTTACACGAGGTCGCCATGAGTTGGGGCCAACTGGACAGCTGCCAACAAAAGCACGCTCTAGCACAGTGCCTGGTGCTGCATGGGACCCTGAGGCTGAGGACACAGACTTGCCTTCTTGGCATTTAGCATGGGTAATTGATAATGACAATAAATAAATGTATTATGTGCTTACTCTGAGCTAGCACCATTGTAACTAAGTCCTTTACATCGTGTTGTGTGCCATGGAATGGATTTCAACTGGCAGCGACCCTATAAGAAAGAGCAGAACTGCCCTGTAGGGTTTCTAGGGCTGTAAATCTTTACAAGAGCTAGGTCTTACCTCCTGCAGAGCCGCTGGTCTGTTACAACTGCTGACCTTTTAACTGCTGCACCACCAGGGTTCATTTGTACAAAGACTAGAAAGGCATATACAGAAAAAATATGTGCTAGGATATTGGGGTTTTTTTTTTTTCCATTATTTTGTAATATACTCAACAAAACACTACACTGAGGCAAGGCTACTTTAGTGTTAGAGAATCTCATAGAAACGAATTTGTTCAAGAGCTTCTCTGTCAATATCCTTTTCTGAGTTTAAGTTCTTTACATATATTACCTAATGTAATCCCTCACAACAACCTGGTGAATGAACATGACTAATAACTGCTGAGATTTACTGAGCACTCTCTCATGCTATGCATGTCCTAGGCCAGTTGTTGGTAGGTCCCTGATTAAAAGCTTGTGCAAGAACACTGGCGAGTGTCACAGTCAGAATTTGAACACAGAAAGTTTAGCTTCAAATGCTGGGTGGACTTAATGATATACTGTATTCATTCAACTGATACTTGTTGGGTAGCTTTGAGACAGACAAGGTGCCCATCCTCAAGAAGCTTACATTTTAGTAAGGGGCTCTGGGGCTCTTTAGTAAGGGGAGACAATAAACAAATGCAGTTATTGACAGACTGTGACTAGTGCTATGAAGAAAGCTTACAGGAGGAATTGGCATAAAGGTTGAGCGTGTGGCAAGATGGCCTCCTTCCAGCTCACATAGAGCCATGGGCACAGCCACGGGTTGGTGGGTTCCCCAGGAGTGGACTCTGAGTCAATGGAGTGTGTGGAAGGTTATTAGGTACTGCAGTGTTCTTGGGATCAATGCCATGAAAGGAGGGAAGGAAGTGCCTGGCACACAATAAGCTTTATCTCAACAAATGTTAGATATTATCACAAACAATAATATGGGGAGAAGAATTTAAAGACAGACTTAACCTGACAATAAGTAGATGAGGGGACCAGAACACAATTCTCAAACGTTTCAGGGGGGATCCTAGAAGAGGGACAAGCTTTCTATTCCGAGATTCCAGAAAGCAGAACTAGAATCAGGAGGTAAAATTCAAGGAAGGCAAATATTGCTTGGCACCAGGCTGTTCAAAATCAGAGTGAGATGCTAAAAAAGGCAACAAGTTCCCCACCACAGAAGGTATCCAAATGGGGGCGGGATACTCATAAGGTAGAAAAAATTGAGTGGGAGGTTGTGGTAGAGGACTTTCTAGAGTCCATGCGTCTCTAAATTTCTCAAATAGTAAGATTGGATAATGCTTTCAAGTTTCATGCATGACTTTTTTTTTACTCTTTAATTCAACTATGTTTAGGAAAAAAGAGACATACTCATTCAACATTTGTCGGGAACATAAATAAACTTAGAAAATATGTCTGCACAGAATTCTGGAACATTCCAGAACCTCAAAAGCACCATGAACGTCTAACTTTTGGGTGCAGTGTGCTTCCAAACTGGACAGTGTGAGAATGAGCGGGAACAGAGCAAGCCAAAAGTCACCACCGATTTATTTATTACCATCACTTCTGCTTGGTGTTTACACAGAACAGCACAGTCTCCCCGGGCTTCCCAATCAGCCTTGGTTCTGTTTCTAGGGGGCTGGTGTGAGGAGTCCATCTTTGCTAGATTAGCAGAACACACAAAGATATGTCGAAGGGAGTTATTCCGGCAGTGGAAAACCAGGACGCGGAAAATTTGACTACCCTGCCATATAACATTCCTTTATATAGAGACCATGGGTGGTGGTACAAATGGTTTATGTGCTGGTCTGCTGACCAAAAGGTTGGAGGTTCAAGTCCACCAGGAGTTGTCTTCAGAGAAAGGCCTAGTGTCCTACTTCCAAAAAATCAGCCACTGAAAACCCCATGGATCACAGCACTACTTTAATACACATGGGTTCACCACGAGTCAGAGCTGACTTGATGGCAACTGGTGTGTTTACATGTGTATCACTCTACAGTATATAATTTACTTTCTCATTCTATATAGACTTCAAAATAACCACATTAAACCACTTTTACTTTTCATTAATTCATGTACTCATTAATTTATCCAACACTTACGATGTTTTTAGGAAACCCTGGTGGCGTAGTGGTTAAGTGCTACGGCTGCTAACCAAAGGGTCAGCAGTTCAAACCCCCCAGGCAGTCCTTGGAAACTCTATGGGGCAGTTCTACTGTGTCCTATAGGGTCACTATGAGTCAGTAATTGACTCGACGGCAGTGGGTTCTGGGTTTTATGTTTTTATTTATTGCGCACTTACTGTGCATTGGTTCTGTTTTAAGTACCCACCAAACTCACCCTCTTAACTTCATGTTTGAGAGAACACACACAGGAATTAAGTGACTTTCCCGAGGCTTCAGACTAAGGCACTATCCTCTAAAAATAATATTACTTGCTGCCCTTATTTAATAAAGATGAATAATTATATCTACTACTATTAGCATGAATGACAATAATTATTAGTAGTACTTTATGAAGAACACATACACAACCAATCCTATGAAGTTGTAGGGAAGTTATCTCTGTTTTATAATATACTAAGACTCAGACAGCTTAATTAACAAGCCTTAGTGTACCCAGTGAGTGGAATGAGAGCCTACTCTAAGATTATCATCTCTTATTCCTAATTATCTTAGTACATGTAATATCAATAATTAGTACCTCTATTTTTAAATATCATCTTACGTAATACATGCACTGTTTAATTTGATCTTTCCACAATCCCAATGAGGTAAAGATCCCCATTTCATAGCTGAGGAAACTGAGGCTCAGAAGCTTTAGATAACTCGTATGAAACACATGATAGTAAGGATTTATGGTTAAGTGCTCAACTACTAGCTGAAAGGTTGGCTGTTTGAACTCACCAAGAGACACCTTGGAAGACAGGCCTGACAATCAGCTTCTGAAAGGTCACAGCATTAAAAACCCTCTGGAGGAGTTCTACTCAGCTCACATGG
The DNA here is from genome assembly GCF_030014295.1 of Loxodonta africana. Taxonomy (NCBI): domain Eukaryota; kingdom Metazoa; phylum Chordata; class Mammalia; order Proboscidea; family Elephantidae; genus Loxodonta; species Loxodonta africana. Next base: position 96,998,530 of record NC_087344.1, read on the forward strand.
GGTCGTCACATGTCATGAATGGACTAGATGGCTCTTTTCACTAATCCCCGCTGCTCGCTGCTCGATGCCCACCTCAAACACCTCCTGCTGAGAGGTGTAAATCTTCTGGTCTAGCCCAGCCTCAGTACCTCTAGGAAGTCCCTTTGCCTTCCTTCCAGCCATCCCAACCAGAGGCCCATAGTCCTTGGGGGAAACAGCAGGGAGAGAAGCACCTGCCTCACTCAGTAATAGGCCAGGCACTTGCAGACTGAACCATTGGGGAGCTGACACAATTTCAAATGCTTGCTGTCCTAATTACTTGATGCTCTGTCATTGCAGAGATGGAATGGAGGGGTCGGGGGAGGGGAGGTTCAGCTTGTGCCTCAGCAAAGTGCAGGCAGGTAGAAATGCTTCCATCTCAGTTTTAAGGAGAGAAATTCCTACCATGATCATTCCAAATGTTTGGTTGAGGAAGAAGGCAGGAAGAGAATTGGTATTTGTTGAGAGCCTACGATGTGTCAGGTATCATGCAGGCAAATCTGACACTAAATTGAGATTAGTTCAAACTCAATTCCATACAATTCTGTTCTGACACCAACTGCACATGTAGTACTTCTTCCTCTGACCCTAACTACCCGGAGCTAGGTCAGATCTCCCAAGTTTAAGGGCACAGTCCTCCAAACTGCCAAGTCGACTCAAGACTTTAGACACTAATGGCAAGCTTGGGAGTCCCCACAACACCCTCACTTCTGACCTCCTGGCTCTCACTACTCTTTTGAGTTCAATAATTCACTTGAATGAGTCACATAACTCAGGAAAGCACTATAAAATTTATAATTAGTTTTATTATAGCAAAAAGGATATGACTAAAGGAATGCATAAGGTAAAGTCTGGGAGGGTTCCCAACACAGATGACCCAAAGGATGTTGTACCTTCCCAGGCAACAATGTTTTTTACCAACCAGGAAGCTCATGGAAATTCAATGTCCAGAGCTTTTAAAGGGGCCTTATATGAAGGTATGATTTTTTGAGCATGGTTGAACTCAACTTCCGTCTTCCCTTCCCTGATGTCACGTAGTGGGTCCTTTTGGCCTACCCAGCCTCCACCCAAGAGTCACCTCACCTGCACAACCTGTCAGGTTAGATGTGGTCTGGAGTCCTCAGCCAAGACACTTGTAATTACTAGGGAAATTGCAAGGTTTTAGAGGTTATGACTCAGGAACCAAGGACAAAGACAAAATTCTTTGGGTAAAATTAATTATAAACCCCATAGACACATATTACATGTTATAGCTTATTTGATCTTCACAGGACCCTATAAGAGAAGATTCAGATTTGTTATTTTTAGATAAAGAAGCTAAGGATAGTGGTGTGGACGAATTGGACAGCTAGGTTAGGGCCAGATCGAGAAGCTTAGATTTACTCCTATAGGTGCTGCTCAGAAGACGTGGAATAGCTTTAAACAGGAGAGTGACATGGTTGGAATTCTGCTGCTCTGAATGCGTTTGATAAGGCGAAGACTAGAGGCAAAGGTATTCAAAAGTTTCTATGTGAAATATGATTATGAGCTCGGTGGTCTTCTGAAAGTAATCATAACTAAGACTCAGTTACTTTATTCATCAATAAACTGAATGAAAAACAAGCCCTATCTTACAGAGTTATTGTAACACATAAATGATGCATAATGGACACTGTGTTCTCCATTTGGTGAATATTAAAGGCAAAATCATACTTTTACTATATTTTGCTTTAATCCCCAAACCCCCAAGTGGTTCCCAAACCTATCATGAGGATGCTTTCAGCCTGGACTGGAGGCAAGCTCACAGCTCTTCCCCAGGCCCCATTCTTGTTCCCATCACACTTCCTAGAGGAGAGGAGGAAGAGGGAACATCTTCCAAGTGGAAGAAAGACCTAGACCTCTTATAACACTTCCTGCTTGGGGGAATAACAAAAAAACAAAAACAACAAAAAAAAAGATGTTCAAGAACAAAAAAGGCCATAGCTCAAAAGAATATCAGTTCTATTTAGGATCTTTGTAGTTTTTCTAGAACTTCCAATCCCAGTGACAGGAGGAGGTCTTATGAGGACTCCAGAATTCAAAATCCTAATCCTAGCCACGTACTGACATAACTGATCATGACAACTTGGGCACTGAGAAGAACTGTGTAGAGATGAGACCTTTACTGTGTATGGTGAGGGAGTCAGGCCACAGAGAGGCACATGTGAAGACAGGTGGGAATGGGGGGTGTGCTCTATTCAGGCCAAGGAGAAAAGGCTCAGAGCAGAGGAAAAGCATGTTGTTGAAAGGCAGGATGAGGAGGCACTGCAAGTGCTTCAATGTACTGGGGCCCAGGCAGTGCTGAGGCATGGAGAGGAAAGTGGGCTTGAGGGAAGGGTTTAGGCCAAGTCATAATGTGCCTTGGCTTACGTGCAGAAGGCTTGAGTTTATCCTTTGATGGGAGTCCTTGAAACCTTAAGCAGATAATAAGACTGTCATGGCAAAGACTACTAGTTTTCCAATAGCCATTTACCCCATTAGCATCAGAAACCTCTGGCCTGTATTTTCAGCCTCCCTCGAGCATATGACTGAGTTCTGAACAAGGGTATTTAGGCAGAAGTAATAAATGTCACTTCTGGGTTTTGGGCTTTTAAAAGGAAAGAGCACGTGCTCCATTTCCCCTTCTTCCCTCTCTTCCCGCTGGGTGGAATGTAGAAGCAGAAGGACCTGACGCAACATTTCTAGAACATAAGATGGAAGCACATGTTGAGGAAGGCAGAGCAACAAGATTGAAAGAGGCCAGATCACCTAATAAGGGAATGCCACAACAGCCCCAGGTTTCTTAACACCTGACAGTTAAGTAAGAGAGAAATAAATTTCTACCTGTTGAAACCATTGTTACACTTTGGAGTCTTTGTTACAACAGCCAAGCCCATCTCTTAACTACGACAGTCACAGAGCATGTTTTATGCTGATAACAGGTGAGAAACTTTAAAAAAAATTATAGAATTGCTCAAGCAAAGGCAGAATGGGAAGCGCTAGTCAAAAGTGGCTGAGGCAAGTCTGCAAAATGCCCAGAAACCCAAATACCACCTACAGTGCTGCCCACAGTGGTTTGGGCAGAGGTCAAGTCTCCCACAACCCAATTTTATTCAGAGAGGTGGGTGCCAGTCTCCTCTGCCACAATGTCTGTTCCATACACTGCCTGGGAATCCAGAGGAATTGAAGACATCTGAATGTGCACAGACACTCTCATACAGGTACATCCATTTTTCACAAGCTTTCCTCCAACTGGAATGAAATATGGAAACCATTCAACAGCATTACCCTCACTGTATACACACAAAGCTTTGCATGGCAGTGGGGCATGAAGCAGGGAGTAAAACTTCATCAAAAAAAGCCATGGGGGCATGGCAGGGAGATGGTATATAATTATTAAGACTGGAATTCTGCCAGTGGCATGTGGAATTTATGTATTAGCACCAAGTTACCAAACCCATGCACTGGTTTAGAATCTTCTCTGCTATGAAAGAGCTTAAATGGGGGACAACAAGTCCTACTGCAAGCATCTGGAGAGCCATAGGAAAAGCAAAGCAATTTTTGTATTATAGAATATATATAATCTATATATAGTATATGGAAACCCTGGTGGCATAGTGGTTAAGAGCTACGGCTGCTAACCAAAAGGTCGGGAGTTCAAATCCACCAGGTCCTCCTTGGAAACCCTATAGGGGAGTTCTACTCTGTCCTATAGGGTTGCTCTGAGTCCTAATATGACGGCCGTAAGTTTTGGTTTTTTGATGTGCAGAACACACTGCTAGGTGAAAGAATTTTCTTTTGAGGTCCCAGAATGCCTTCCAGCCACTCTTCTATCAAACCATGACAGAAAATCCTGAGCTCCAGGAATCTGCAATAGTTTATAAAAACCCAAGTCCTCTCATGTGTCATACTCACTAAGGAGTGAAGGCTGCTGCTAATTCAGTTGAGAAAACATTATTTCTGATGCCATCTGTATTATGCTAGAAAAATATGTAGTCCACATGGGAAAAGAATACTAAGCCCATGTGAGGAATGACCCAGAACTCTGTCTACATCAAAGTCTTCCTTTGAGAAGGTCATGGAGATCCAGCTGTTGAGCCTGTAATGGGAGAATGCACAAGGACTGTGATGGTCCGCTATGAGCATGTGCTAAGAAGAACACGATGTTACTGCTTTTTTGATATCCACTGGTGTTTGACACACAGATGATGGCAACCAAATATGGAAGTAGTTATTCCAGAGCCTGAAGAACAAACACATGAGAAATAATGCTCATGGCTAGGTAATTTTTACACAAGGTTTAAAATTCTTGGAGTACCGAAGACTTAACATTATAAAAATGTCTATTCTACCAAAAGCGATCTACACATTTAATGCAATTCCAATCCAAATCCCAACGACATTCTTTAATGAGATGGAGAAACAAATCAACAACTTCATATGCAAGGGAAAGAGGCCCTGGATAAGTAAGGCATTACTGAAAAAGAAGGACAAAGTTGGAGGCCTTACTTTACCTGACTTTGGAACCTATTATACTGCCACAGTAGTCAAAACAGCCTGGTACTGGTACAACAACAGATATATAGACCAATGGAACAGAATTGAGAATCCAGACATAAATCCATCCACATATAAGCAGTTGATATTTGACAAAGGCCCCAAAACAGTTAAATGGGGAAAAGACAGTCTTTTTAACAAATGGTGCTGGCATAACTGGATATCCATCTGCAAAAAAATGAAACAATACCCATATCTCACTCCACACACAAAAACGAGCTCAAAATGGATCAAAGATCTAAATATAAAATCTAAAATGATAAAGATCATGGAAGAAAAAGTAGGGACAATGTTAGGAGCCCTAATACATGGCATAAACACTATATAAAACATTATTAAGAACGCAGAAGAAAAACCAGATAACTGGGAGCTCCTAAAAATCAAACACCTATGCTCATCCAAAGACTTTACCAAAAGAGTAAAAAGACTACCTACAGACTGGGAAAAAGTTTTTAGCTGTGACATTTCTGATCAGCACCTATCTCTAAAATCTACATGATACTGCAAAAACTCAACTATAAAAAGACAAATAACCCAATTAAAAAATGGGCAAAAGATATGAATAGACACTTCAGTAAAGAAGACATTCAGGCAACTAACAGATACATGAGGAAATGCTCAAGATCATTAGCCATTAGAGAAATGCAAACCAAAACTACAATGAGATTTCATTTCACTCCAATGAGGCTGGCATTAATTCAAAAAACACAAAATAATAAATGTTGCAGAGGCTGTGGAGAGATTGGAACACTTACACACTGCTGGTAGGAATGTAAAATGGTACAACCACTTTGGAAATCAATCTGGCGCTTCCTTAAAAAGCTAGAAATAGAACTACCATACAACCCAGCAATCCCACTCCTCGGAATATACCCTAGAGATATAAGAGTCTTTACGCAAACAGATATATGCACACCTATGTTTATTGCTGCACTGTTTACAGTAGCAAAAAGATGGAAGCAACCAAGGTGCCCATCAACGAATGAATGGATAAATAAATTATGGTATATTCTTACAATGGAATACTATGCATCCATGAAGAACAGTGATGAATCTGTGAAACATTTCATAACAGTGAAGAACCTGGAAGCCATTATGCTGAGTGAAATTAGTCAGTTGCAAAAGGACAAATATTGTATAAGATCACTATTATAAGAACTTGAGAAATAGTTTAAACTGAGAAGAAAACACTCTTTTGTGGTTACAAGAGGGGGGAGGGAGGGAGCGTGGGAGCGTGGTATTCACTAGTTAGATAGTAGATAAGAACTACTTTAGGTGAAGGGAAAGACAACACACAACACAGGGGAGGTCAGCACAACAGGACTAAACCAAAAGCTAAGAAGTTTCCTGAATAAACTGAATGCTTCGAAGGCAAGTGTAACAGGGGCAAGGGTTTGGGAACCATGGTTTCAGGGGACATCTAAGTCAACTGGCGTAATAAAATCTATTAAGAAAACTTTCTGCATCCCACTTTGAAGAGTGGTGTCTGGGGTCTTAAACACTAGCAAGCAGCCATCTAAGATGCATCAATGAGTCTCAACTCACCTGGATCAAAGGAGAACGAAGAACACCAAGGACACATGGTAATTACAAGCCCAAGAGATAGAAAGAGCCACATGAACCAGAGACTACATCCTGAGACCAGAAGAACTAGATGGTGCCCAGCTACAACCGATGACTGCCCTGACAGGGAACACAACAGAGAACCCCTGAGGGAGCAGGAGAGCAGTGGGATGCAGATCCCAAATCCTCATAAAAAGACCAGACTTAATGGTCTGACTGAGACTAGAAGGACCCTGATAGTCATGGCCCCCAGACCTTCTGTTGGCCCAGGAAAGGAACCATTCCCGAAGTCAACTCTTTAGATATGGATTGGACTGGACAATGGGTTGGAGAGGGATGCTGGTGAGGAGTGAGCTTCTTGGATCAGACTATGTTGGTGTCTCCTGCCTGGAGTGGAGATGAGAGGGTAGAGGGGGTTAGAAGCTGGTGAAATGGACATGAAAAGAGAGAGTGGAGGGAGAGAGCAGGCTGTCTCATTAGAGTAACTGGGAGTATGTAGCAAGGTGTATATAAGTTTTTGTGTGAGAGACTGACTTGATTTGTAAACTTTCACTTAAAGCACAATAAAAATTATTAAAAAAAAAAAAAAAATTCACGGAGTATCTACAGCCTTTCCAGCATACTAATTGAGAGAGATACCTTTTCACTATCCTAGTCTTCAAAAGTGGGTATGGCTGAGAAATTCATAGAAACCCCCAGAATCACAGGATCTCAGAACTAGAAGGGACTTGAAATATCATTTTTCTAGTTGTTACCTGATACATTAATTCACTGATTCCTTCATTCACTCTACAAATATTTATTGAATACTTATTTTTTTTCCAAGCACTGCTCTGGACCTTGGGGACACGACAAAGAACAGATGAAATTCCTGCCCTCGTGTAGTTTGCATTCTAAAGGAAAGCATGTGAAAATAAACAAGATAAATAGGTACAAGATATGTTAGATGGTGAGGAATTCTCTGGAGAAAAGGGATAGCATGTACTGTTGTTGTTAGGTGCCATGAAGTCGATTTTCGACCCATAAAGTGCTAAACCAAAACCCAGTGCCATAAAGTGCTAGGGGGTTGTAATTTTAAAAGATTTACAATAATGAATTCTTTTTAAAGTAGTCTCAGTAAATAGCTCCTTCCCTACATTTGTTTTCACACCCAGTGATCACCATCAGAGCTAATGTAGTAAAGACTGACTTTGGGCCAGAAAGGCGCTGATGGACTTACACGCACTACCTCATTTTATCTTCACATCAGCATGGAGGTAGTTACTATCATTATCCCATTTTACAGATTTTTAAAACAGAAGAAACCAAAGCTCCCATAGTCCTGGGATCAAAGTGTAGCCCTGCCACCTATATGATGGTAGATGAGTTGCTTATAATTTCTCTTAACCTCAGTTTCCTCCTGTGCAAAATGGGAGTACCAAGACATAGCTCACAGAATTGCTGTGAGAATTAAAAGTCATACATTTATGACATATCTGGGAATCAAACCAGATGGATCTGTCTGATTCCAAAGCACAGATTATATTGACTCATTTTTTGAGATGAGAAAATTGCTAAGTAGTAGTGATTATAGAGACTTTAACATTGATATGATCACGCATTGATATGATCACACGACTTGTCCCTAACTCTTCAGCCCAGGCCATCAATTTAGCAATGGTTCTCATACCCTGAATTTCTCGCAGGGCCGAATGCCCATACAACACAGGCTTAAACTATTCAGTGCAACCTATTACCCTGGCCAGAGAAGTTCAGGATGGACAATTGGCTTATGAAGGTAAAATCAGAGGGAGCCTGGAACTTACTTCCAAAAGTGAATAGAAATGCTACTCTTCTCTTCAAGAGGAGCAAGAGGCATGCAGCGCATGGGGGATATATCAGCTATCTTAAAACCTCAAGGAGATGACACTGACCCCACAAAAGGTGGATCAAAGAGAAAGAATTTACCCTTGTGATATTAATAAGCCACTTGCTGAAACATCACCCCCATCTGCCCCGAGTTCTCTCATAGCTCTGGAGTTTTCAAATACATGAGCCAACAAATTCTCCAATTGTTTAAGTCTGTTTGAGTTACACTTTCTGTGGCTTGCAACCAAACACATTCTAAATCTTTTGCTGTACAGCTGATTTCAGAGGTTGGAGATGAGAGGAAGGGTACCCACAAGAAGAAGAAATGATAAGGGCAAAGGAAAAAGTGGAAAAGTATAAAGCATCTTGGGAGATGTTACTAAAATTGTATGTGAACTTCATTCTCTGGTCACTACGGAGCCACTGGTGGAGAGCAGAGGAGGGTCACTCCCAGAGCTGTGGATTCGAAATCTATCTCTATCCCACTAGATGTCGACTTCTATCGAGACCTATGTCTCTTTGTAAGTTTTACAGGTTAATATTCATAGGGGAAGACTAGTGATAAGTATGCCAAGATTTCCTCTAACGGGTAAAAAAAAATGGAACTCTGAAGTTAAGCGGAACATGACATTCTCAAAGAAGATTCAGCAAAAAAAAAAAAAAAGGCATTTGAGAAACAGATGGTATCTTAGAGCTTCAAGTCTGTTGGCTTGTAACACCAAGGCAACGAACTTTATGCCAACAATGAAACTAGTCTTCCTAGTAAAATGGCAAACCCCTCAATCACATGGCTCCCAGTGATACTGCCAGTATGAAGTGTTTAGATTCCCCAGGGGAAAATATGAAGAAAACTTTGCAGCAGCAGTAACCAAAATGAAAAGATGGTAGTGTAAGGGGATAAGGGGAGGTTGCTAACATTTTCTCAACATCTAGTAAGTATCATGCACCATGCTAGGTGCTTGCCATTCATCAGCTCGCTGTATCCTTAAAGAATAGGGATCAGACTCCAGTCTGCGTGACTCCAAAGTTCACAGTATCACTGTGCTTCTTAGATCATAATTGGTGTCTACTATAGAGTTGAAATTGACTTGACGGCAATGGGTTTGGTTTTGGGATAAACATGTTGTCTCTCCAAGCCAACTCTGGGTTCCTTCAGAGTAGAAATCTATGTGGAATACTCCACCACCCCTATAACAGTGTTTTAATAAAGGAACAACCTGCCTGTACTGAGCGCTGTGCTAGATGCACCCTCATTAAACAACTGTTGCCATTTAATGGTGAAGATGTCCCTGGAGAAGTTGAGTGACTTGTCCAAGGTATTAAAATCTGTTAGTGACAGAGCCATGACTCAAACTCAAATCTTCTGGTTCCCAAACCAGTACTCTTTCTGGTCTACTGCGTAAGGATAGTTATGCCTACATCGAGAGTCACAGATAAATCCTTTCCCCTTCCCTCTCTCTGTCTTTAAATGACATTATCACCAACGGCGTAGAAGGCAGTGACAGAGAGGCCTACTTCCTGCAGCCACATTAGTGAAGCTGAGAAGCCAACCTCCAGGGCCTGCGTCACTCCAATTCCCCAGCACCAGGCTTTTGTATTGTCATCTGCACTCCGTGCCAAAGGAGAATAAGCCCTGGGCTCTGGAATTCAGAGCTGGCAGGAACATGAGACTGCACCAGGCTAGGGGTTCTGGGCTAGAGTCCAGCCCCAGCGGGAAACTAGAGAGGGAACCAGGGACTTGGGAACAGGCCAGTTGGCCAGAGCAGACACACATGGAGAGGTCAGTGGGGGAGGCTGCAGCCAAACGCTTCTCATTAGGTAGTGGTGGTGGGTTCTCCCTGGCTATCTTCCCTCTAGTTCTGACTTTTCTAGACCCTTCTCCTGAGTGAGGAAGGAGCTTCTAATACTCCATCAGGCTGTGCCCTTATTGGCTCAAGCCCAGAGAAGGTGGAACCTTAAGGAGCAATGATTGTTGCTGAGATTGTAGGGCCGGGACAGGCAGGGACTGATCTTACCCACACCCCTTTCTCTACAGAGGATATTAGTAATTAATAACAATAACAATGATATGATAATAATTACCAACCGTGGGTCACTTGCTATGGGCCAGTCACTAGCACATTCATATCCTGATCCAATCAGCACATGAAGAGGAAGACATAAAGGCTAAAGGATTTGTCCAAGGCTACACAGCAAATCAGCCAAACACCAGGATCTGAATTCACATTTGTCTGATTCCTAATGCTCTGTACTGCACGATGCTGTCACTCCCGTGGACAGACAATTCACAGCAAGCCAAGGAATGGCCTTGAAACTGAACAAATGGGCTCATTACTCCCTAGATGAATGAAAAAGAGAAGGAAAGAGGGGAAGTCAGGAAAATAATGAGAATGAAGAAGACAGAGACAGCGATGGATAGGAAAAGAGGAATAGCAGCAGGGAGAGAGACACCAGAAGAACAAAGCTTGCATTGACAATCTTGTGTAATTCTAACAGGTCCACAGGAGAGAAAGGTAGAGAAGGATTACAGGCTGGGTAATTGTTCTTCTGACCTTAGCTCCCCCAAAGATCAATAGTTGCACCAGCAGCCTAATTGACTAAGTACCCCCGCTATTCCTCAAAGCTAAATGCTTTTCCGGAAGCAGAAAGTGAGAAGGAAAGATTGGCAGTGTCCAAAGGCAGAGCACCAAGGCCCCGCATGCTGTGTGTGTCTGGGAGCCCACACTTTGCCTCTAGGTGCCCAGGGGCCACCTCAGCTCTCAAAGGGCAGGGTGCAGGGAGATGGTAAATATTCATGCTGATGTTCTGAGACAAGCAGCACTGGCTCCAAGCACCACTATGCTCAAGGATCTGAGAGTTCAAACACAGGCGGCTCCATTTTTCTCTTTAATGATTCACTTTGTCATTCCACAGAGCTTTTCTCTGAGTAAGCAATTTACAACAGTAACCAACTTACATGGGCACTCTTGCCAGCTCCAAGGAACGACAGAGGATGATAAGAGTCCGGGTGATAGGGGCACTCTGTATCACATGTCTTCCAGCATGGGGTGCTCCCCCTGCACCTCATCTTCCACTTTCAGGCTTTGGAAAGATACAACATGGAGAAGCCTTCCACCTATTTTCCATTTTAACTCCTTTAAAGAACTACTGCCCTGAATTCCTAAATTCTCCCTTATTCTGGGAGCTGGGGCTGGAGAGCTCTCCTGATTATCTCAGTAACCTTGGAGAAACCAAAACCAAACCAAACCCATTGCCACCAAGTAATTCCAACTCATGGTCACCCCATGTGTTACAGAGTAGAACTGAGCACCAAAGGGTCACTAGACCTTTCTTCCACAGTACCACTGTGGGGGTTCGAACCGCCAACCTTTCAGATAGCAGCCAAGTGCAAACAATTTGCACCACCCAGGGACCTGGACCTTGGAGAAATTACTTAGTATTGCTGTACCTCTGTTTTCATGTCTATAAAATGGGAATAATCAACATACATCCTCACAGTGTCAATGTGAAGATTAAATAGGTTAATACATGTGTAAAGTGATTAGAACAGCCCTCGCATATGGTAGATGTGTAATGAGCACTTCCAAGCAGGGAGTTAAAGAGCTGCTTTACCTTGTCTTCTCCCTGCAACCTGAAGTTGTCCTAAGATGCCAGCTCCCTGCAACCTCTCTCTGGATCAAACAGAACAGAGGCAAAAACCACACCAAATTGAACTTGTTGCCGTCGAGTTGATTCCAACTCATAGTGACCCTACAGGACAGAGTTAAAACTGCTGCATAGGGTTTCCAAAGAACAGCTGGTAGATGCAAACTGCTGACCTTTTGGTGGCAAGTGCCTAAGCACCTGAGTGCTTAGGCACTTGCCACCAGGGCTCCAACAGAGGCAAAGGATCATTGAAATGGGGTGGGAAAGGAAAAGAAGAAAAGGGAAATAATATCTGTGTATATCAACTATATGTCAGATGCGCTTGGACTTTCACATGTGCTGCTGTTAATTCTGGAAACCCTGGTGGCGTACTGGTTAAGAGCAATGGCTGCTAACCAAAAGATCAGCAGTTATTATCCACCAGGTGCTCCCTGGAAACCCTGTGGGTCAGTTCTACTCTGTCCTATAGGGTAGCTATGAGTTGAAATCAACTGGATGGCAAAATGAGCATTATTTTTAATACTAATAAGTACAATTATAGTAACACTATTAGAGTTAGCACATGCCAGAGCACTTGGTGCATGGAAAGTATAGTTAGAGGGCTTAAGGTAATAGCTCAGTTGGGCTTGAAAATAATCTGAAGAAAAAAAAAAAAACCAGGTTCTGTTAATTATACCTGTTGTACAGATGGGAGCAACAATGGGCTCAAGCATAACAATGATCATGAGGACGGTGCAGGACCAGGCACTGTTTCATTCTGTTGTGCATAGAGTTGCTATGAGTTGGAACCAACTCGAAGTCACCTAACAACAACAACAGATGGGGGCGTTGGGCTTAGGGAGGTTAGGAAACCTGCCTTCTGGTGATAGAATTCAAAGCCGAGTCTTTGGCTTCACATGTACATCATATAGCTGCTACGAGTAAAGACCTTCTGGAGAATTTACCATTTGTTTTACCAGTTATTGTCGAGTTGATTAGGACTCATGGCAATTCCATGTGTGTCAGAGCAGAACTGTGCTCCATAGGGTTTTCAGTGGCTAATTCATCACAAGTGGATAGCCAGGCCTTTCTTCTGAGGTGCCTCCAGGTTGTCTCAAACCTCCAACTTTCCCATTAACAGTCAAGCGCATTATCCGTTTGCACCACTCAGGGACTCCTTTCTGGAGAATCAGATGATGAAAATAATTCACAGGTACAAGCAGAGGAGCAGAAAGCAGCTCATTTAAGAAAATTTCTATTTTTATTTTCACAATCAGAGAAGGTGGGCAGTAGGGCTTTAAACCTCCTCAAGTTTCACGGGACGAGACAAAGACTCAGGGAAGTCTTGGGTCACTTGACAACAGTCACAAAGGAGATATGTTAGATGCCTCTCCAAGATGTCCCACACGGTGCTGGGCTTCTGCTCTCATGTGCCTGCTATCCCCACAGGGCTCCACCTAGACCTCACTTCCTCAGAGAACCCCCCCGGGCCACGCTTGTAGAGACAGTGCCCTCCATCATGCTCCTGCTACTTACCACACTGTATTTTTCTTCTCAGTGTTCAGCACTACCACTTACCACTGCATTATGCCCTTATCTATTTTACTATCTGCCTACCTCATCCAAGGAGCCCTGGTGGTGAAGTTGTTAAGAGCTATGGCTGCTAACCAAAAGGTCAGTAGTTCGAATTCACCAGCTGCTCCATGGAAACCTGCCCTACAGGGTTGCTATGAGTCAGAATCAACTTAAGGGCAATGGGGTTCCCCATCCAAAGGTAAGCTTCATGAGGGTGGAGACTTTTGTCTGTTTTGTTCACTGCAGCATTTCTGGCACTTAAAACAGTACTTCACACAGGATCGGTACACAATAAATATTGTTGAATGAGTGAATAATGAATGAATGAGTTAAATAATTAATCACACAATATTATGATTGCCTCCTCACTTTTCAAACCTCTAGCTATTTAAAACCTCAATGGTCAGGAAATGAATCACCAGTGTTTCCTTGGTGTCTAGTACATTGCCTGGCACATAGTAGGTGCTCAATAATTGTTCTAATATGAAAAAATGAATGAATGAATAAGTGAACGAATGACGTAGAACTAAGTTCCTAACCCTTCTCCTAGACTTGGTTTTCTCTTCCCCAGGTACTGAGAAGCTCACAGGAGAAGGTTAGGTTGGAGGCAGCTGTGTGTAAATATGGCCTAGCCCACAGGGAGGGGAGAGGAGATATGTGCTGGGGCAGGTATGTGGAAAATGCGGGATCTAGCTGTTAAGGTACACCCAAGCCGCTGCCCGCCACCCGCACTTCAGTGACTTAGGAGAAATCCCAAATGCATCTCCAGTGACTTTGACCTCCTGGAAATGAAGGACTCTGGGACACAGGTGGTGCACTCAACTTTTCAATAAAACTTTATGACTCAATTGAGCTTCTAAGGGCTTTTTTTTTAAAATCCACAAAGGGTCTGTGACTTTAAAGGGTGTGAAAGCTCCTCCTAATACCTTGACAGCATATTTCTCCATCCAAGGGACAAAAAATAAGCCCAGCCAGGTAAGCACCCGGAATAAGAGATGTGTTTTCCCAAGATTATGCCCAAGGGACAGCAAATAAAGGTTTTGCTGGATGCAGATGTCCTAAAAGCAGCAAGTTTATCCTGTAACCTTGCCAAGGCAATGCCTGCTGTTCTCAGTGCTAAGCTGGAGTCAGAGAAAAGAGAGGGATACTCAAAAAGTTAATTGATCTGAAGCTCTAAGGCAAACAAGGACAGAAACAGGAATGCTCTCCATCATCAAATTGGGCTGTGCCTCTCTTTCCTCACTGATGAAGGATTTTAGCAGGGCTGGTTTTACCTGGCAGACACTGAGACGTGCCGGAGACAATCAGAGAAGTTTGGGTGGTGATTCAGGCCCCGCTACTTCCTACCAGACTTCAGGCAAGTCCCTTTGACTTGAGGAATGCTGGGAAGGTAGACCCCCCCAAAAATATCTATCAATTCTGTCATTGATATTTGAAACTATATCATTAAAAAAAAAAAAAACCCATTGCCATCAAGTCGATTCTGACTCATAGCAACCCTACGGGACAGAGTAGAACTGCCCCACAGGGTTTCCAAGGAGCACCTCATGGATTCAAAGTGATGACCTTTTGGTCAGCAGTCATAGCGCTTAACTACTATGCCACCAGGGTTTCCATTATATCATTAGCCATGATTATGCCCTACAATTAAAGAGAGAGCATTGGTGGGTCAGTGGTAGAATTCTTGCCTTCATGCTGGAGGACCCGGGTTGATTCCTGGCCAATGCATCTCATATGTAGTCATCACCCATCTGTCACTGGAGGCTTGTGTGTTGCTATGATGCTGAAAAGGTTTCAGTAGAGCTTAGAGACTAAGAGGAACTAGGAAGAAAAGCCTGGCAATTTACTCTCAAAACTCACCTAATGGAAACTCTATGGCTCACAACGGTCCAATCCACAACCAATCGTGGGGATGGCTCAGGACCAGGCAGCATTTCATTCCGTTGTCATGGAGTCACCATGAGTCAACGGTTGACTCGATGGCAGACAACAACAAAACATATTTTGTCCTTAACCAGTCCAGAAAGGTTTAATTCAATAAGCACTAATCATATGTGTAACTAATGTGTAATTGCATGGCCCTGCAGAAAGATTGTAGGAAAACTGAGACAAAGATAAACAAAATTCTTATTCTCAAATAATTTCCTGTTTAGTGAGGGAGGAGACATGAGTACAGAGACAAATTTTAGCACAAAGATCGCTAAATAAAATGCACTCTCAGGGTGCTGTGGGGGCCCAGAAGAAGGTCAGCTAATCCAGACTGGGGAGGGGGTAGGACAAAAGGTGGGGTGGGAAGCAGCACCAGGGAAAGCTTCCTAGAAGAGGTGACATATTAACCAAATCTTGGAAGACGTGACACTTGAGGGAAATTTTGAAGGATGGTGCAGGAGGTAGAAGGTGGGATACAGCGAAAGGAAGAAGAAGGGGGGCGTTCTGGTCAGTGTGGGTAGGCAAAGATCTGGAGATAGAAAACAGCAAGGCTCACTCAGAGGATGGCTGGGCCTAGGAATCTGTGCAGAGGAGACAGGACAGAACAGAGGGTAGTCAGGGGCCAAATCCCCAGGCCTCTGTGAGCTCAGCCAAGACACTCGGACATCTCCATGAAAGCTCAGAGGAGCAGGTATTGTTGTTATGTTTGAGGCTGGTCTGCTTGTGGGACTGGCTTTTGAGGGGTTTGAAATTTACTCTTCTCTGGTGAAAACGAGTTAAGTGGTTTAGAGGAGAAAACGAACCCACTTCAAGAAAACTCTGTAGGCTACATTGTGATTTTTGATAAGTGCTGTTCTTGGGTGTCAATAAAACATCACAAGGCCCTGCTTCCATCTCACCTGCTCCCTAAGAGGCGGGACAGGCGTTTCTTCACCTCTCTTATCCCTTCCAGCCTGTGTGTGAGGGATATTTCTGGCTAAGAATTAAAGTCATGCCAGCTGATCCTTTTTTTCTTGTTTTCCTAACCATGGAAAAAGCAAGCTCACCCTAAAAGACAAACAATAAACCTGTTGCTATTGAGTCAATTGCAACTCAAAGCAATCCTATAGGACACAGAAGAACTGCCCAACAGGGTTTCCAAGGAGCAGCTGGTAGATTCAAACTGCTCACCTTTTGTTTAAACAAGCTCTTAACCACTGTACCACCAGGGCTCCAAAAGACAAACAATAGGTTTCATTTATTCAACACAAAAGCTTGGGTGCAGAGGCCAAATTTTCCTCCTCTGGAATCCCACCATGGAATCCCTGGGTGGCATAAACAGTTAAGAGCTCAGCTATGAACTGAAAAGTTGGCAGTTCGAAACCACCCATAGGCACATTGAAAGAAAGCCCTGGTGACCTAATTTTGAAAGGTCACAGCCATTGAAAACCCTGTGGAGTGCAGTTCTACTCTGACACACACGGGGTTGCTATAAGTCAGAACCCACCCGAAGGCAACTGGTTTGGTTTGGAGTCCCACGTCACCATACGCTGTCCCACACTACAGCACTTTGGTCTTTTCACTGCTCTTCTCTCCCACTGCACTCAGAGGAGCTAGGAGGCTGGAACTGTGTCTCATTTGCCTGTGCCTTACAATGCCAGCTGTACAGTGGAGCCTAGAAAGTGCTGAATAGTGGAATGGATGCATGAGTGAATGCTGCAAATGTAAGACAGTGTGTGTATATACATATATTTAATTTGTGAATTTAGTTATGCAGAAGTGCTAATAATGGCACCAACCTATGGTAAGAATTAGTTGTACATTTACCAAATCATTCATTTGGCAAATCTGTGAATCCTCATCATGTGCCAGGCACTGTTCTAAGCTTTGGGGTTCCATCAGTAAATAAAACAGATAAAATCTTTGCTTATTATGTTTATATTCTAGGGAGGGAGCCAAGCAGTAAACAAACAGACAAACAAATACAGAATGCAGTGACAAGCACGTTAGGTACCAACCAGTTGCCGTAGCGTCAATTCCAAATCACGGTGACCCCATGTGTGTTACAGGAGGACTGTGCTTCCTAGGGTTTTCAATAGCTGATTTTTTGGAAAAAGATCTCCAGGACTTTCTTTCAAAGTGCCTCTGCGTGGACTCGAACCTCCAACCTTTTGGTTAGCACCCAAGCACGTTAACTGTTTGCACCACCCAGGGACTCCAGGGTAAATACTCAGAAGAAAAAACTTAAGAAGCATTAAGGGAATAGAGTAACCAGTGGTAGCCAAGGAAGCTCCCCTTGAGGAGATGACATCTGAGCAGAGATCACCAGGAAGCGAGGAAGCAAGCTGTGCAAATATGTGTGGGCAGCACATTCCAGGAAGCGAGAACAGCAAGTGCAAAGGCCCTGGAGAAGGAGGTCTGCTTTCTGTGTTGTCAGATCAGCAAAACGTTCACAGCAGACGAGAAGGGGAGGGCGGGGACAGAAAACAAGGTCAGAGATATCCAGGCACCACAGGGAAAGCTTCCAAATCATCTATTTAAGAAATATTTAAATTGTGTAAGCATAGGATTGTCAAAGGAAATGTGGAACATATGAAAATGGTTACTTTGGGGAAAACGTGTTTGAAAAATCTTGTACATATAAAGACCAGCATGAAACAAGCTAGTGAATACCATAGGTACATTCTGATACATAGCTGTGCGATTGCCTTTGGAAAGCAGATGGGTAGAATACATCTGGGATTTTATACTAGGCCCTTAACAAGGGCCAGTGAAAATGAAAGAACGGTATGTGAACAGGAGGGGAAAAAAGGAATCCTTTTTTATAGAGGATGGTGGCTTGTGAAATTGCTTCTTATAGGAGAATGGTGGGTGTGATCCAGCACAGATAGGACAGAATCAGTTCTACATCCAACTCTCCTGTGTCATCTTGTTCTAGAATCCCTGGGTTAGCGGTTCCTTCTTGTAAAATAAGGCAGATACCATTAAACATCTGCCTTCTGTGTAGTAAAGAGATCCAGTGACTCCAGAGAATCTTGACATTCTTATTTCTTTTAATTCAAAACACTATATGAAACTTCGTATTTTAAACGCAATCTTAAAAAGCGTTAAAGCTTTCCAGAAAAATGAAATCATTTTGTCCTAAAGGCTCCAATCCTCCCCACTTTTCTGTGAGATGTTGTTACATATCTCCACTAAAGTATTTAAACGTTTTTAATTAGACGGTGACAAGGCGCTATTTTCCAAGTCTGCCCTGCATGGGGCAGAATCATCAGTCTCATTATGCTCCATTTCAAACAGGGGGTCTGAGAAATGAATTCATTAGCAAAGCCCCTCAGTGCTGTGGGCTGACCTCCCTTGATAATGTCACCACCAGAATCAAATTTCTAGCTCAACTCCTTTCATTGAAATTTGTTATGATGTGTGTATATGTACATGTGTGGTATATATGTTGTTGTTTACACTGCATTTCTTGAAGTCTCCTGCCTGTAGATGGAGCTGGAGTGATTTAAAGCATAAGACTGAAATATTCCCCCAGCTCACAACCTTTCTCCTATCCATCTGCCACTGTGTATGCAGTTGTACCATTAGAGTGTCAGTCCCTGGGGATAAAGACATCATTGAGCCACTTGATCTGATGTTTGGAAGTCTCTTATGGCACTTCACTAGCTACAGTTGAAAGTTTTGTGCTCTAAGGCTCTAATCTACCTCACCAGTCCTCATATCTGGCCACTGTCCCCCATTCTACCCCCACTGTCTCGGCCCTCCTCTGTCATGCTTTCCTGCCCCATGGAACTACTCACCCTTCCCAAATGCAGCATGTATTCTCATGCCTCCGTGCGTTTGCTCCTGCTGTTCCTTCTGCTTGCAATCTCTTCCTTCTCTCTGGCCAACGAACTTCTATTCACTCTTCAAGGCCCAGTAAAATTTCTCCTTTCTAAACTATTTGCTCTTCTGCCCTTTGTGCTTCAACAGCACTTGACACCTAATTCTTCCATAGCACTTACCCCAGATATCACAGTTATACACTATAAGCTCCACGTGAAATGGCTTTGAAATCAGATAATCATTGGTTCAAATTCTAGCTCAATCGCTTCCTGGCCACGTAAACTTACACAAACTGTATAACGTTTCCAAGTTACAGTTTTCTCAAATATACCATGGACACAATTACAGGACAACAAAAATTATACCTGGATGGCATGTCTGTGATGAGGATATTACACTGTGTGTTGTTGCTGTTGTCAGGTGCCACAGAGTCAATGTGGATGCATAGAGACTCCATGTGACAGATTAGAACTGCTCCATAAGGTTTTCTAGGCTGTAAGCTTTACAAGAGCAGATCACCAGGTCTTTTCTCCCTTGGAGCCATTGGGTGGGTTCTAACCACCAACCTTTCGGTGAGCAGCTGAGCACTTAATTGTTGCATCACCAGGGCTATTACAGTGTATACAGGGTGCTAAGTAGATAAAAGGTGTCCATAGGTAGCAGCTATTATTATATCCCCCAGCTCTGTAATGGGTACTCAGTGACTGTGTTCTGGGCTTTCTTACTCTCTAGGTGTGTCCTCAGAGGCAATTAACTCTAAAAAGAGTATCACTTTAAGAGGGAAAACTTACCAGGAATCAACTACACAGAATCGGGGGGCGGGGGGAAGGATTACCATTTTCATTATATTAGGTCATTCCGCTAAACATTATTGTTAGCTGCCATGGAGTCAGTCCCCAACTCTTTGAAACCCACGCACAACTCTGCGTAGGGATTGGACCGTTGTGATCCATGTTTTCATTGGCCATCTTCGTCTGAGAGCTCCGTTGAAACCTGTTCACATCATAGCAACACACAAGCCTCCGCTGACAGACAGGCGGTGGCCGTACACGTGGCACGTTGCTCAGCAATCGAACCTGGGTCTTTTGCACGGAAGGCAAGAATTCTACCGCTGAACCACCGCTGCCTCCCTGCCAAACAGAGGCTTTTAAAAGAAGGCTCCAAAAGTGGGGAGAACCTAGGACTGGAGGAGCTCAACCTGATCCTGAGACTCAACGGCTGCCACATCCGCTGGGCAAACGAGCTATGAGTTAGGCATGATGCTCAGACAGGAAACTAGAGCTAAGTGGGAGGGACTTGGGGAGGGTAGGTAAACTTGAGAGTAGGATTTCAACCCGGGCAGGACAGGAATTTTGCTCTGACAGGAAGTAGAAGAGCATTCACCACCTAAAAACAGGAAACTGGGATTGAAAAACAGATAAAGCGGGAGAGAGAAGAAAGGGAAATTTGCACAAATTTGTTAAGGCCTTAAGGGACAACATGTATTTTAGGGCCTAACAAAGCTCTTCAATGTTTGCTTTCTTCATTACTTTCTAAATTTATCTATTCATTCTTTCCCATATTGAACACCCACTACATTCCCGGTGAGGGGATATAATATAAACATGAATTAGGTGTATTTCCTTCCTTCTTGGAGCTCACACTGCTGAGGAAGGCACAGAGGGGGCTATTTTTACTCTGTCTTATCTATCAACATTTTCCTTTTTATTCTCCCAGCATGAGTAGTAAAGTTCTCTTTGTAAATGTCAGGCCGGCATTGCTATGCTAAGGAGATCAAGAAAGAAAGCTGGGTTCTGCCCACTTAAACCAGAGCTTAAGACATGAGGCACACAGCTCAGAAGTAAAAACTGAGGATTCCAGTCTCTACCCAAGTGGGGGTGATCTTATTTTTTAGAGCTCTTCCCTCTCTAACCTTAGAAGATTAAGGTATCGTTTGAACAAGAACTTTGCCTTTAGATTTCTATGATGAATATTCTGAAGGACATTGAAAAAAATGAAAGAAACAAGACAAGGACATTTTGCAGAGAGGAATCCAAATGGCAGAGAAAGATCCACATTTATGCAGCATCTGCTGTGTGCTAGGTGTTGCGGACATTCACCCATCAATCAAAAACTCATCTTCTAATTAACTCTAATGAATGAAGTCCCCTGGGGGCACTATTCATTTCTTCTCTAAAAGAACCCTTTTGGGAAACAGCCACCAGAAGAGTGTTGGGCACCCTCTTGACCCCGTCTTAGTGTGGAAAATAAGAAAGTCAGAGACACTCATTCAAGAAATAAGTGTAATTCTAGAATTATTCTACCAGCTGTGAAGAGAAATAATATCAACTATCTCATTGGGAAGACAGAAGGTTGTTCACATTTTTGTTTATTCCATCCACCCACCCACCCACCCACCCATCCATCCATCCATCCATCCATCCATCCATCCATCCATCCAATAAATGTTTCTTGAACACCATCCATGTTCCAAGCATAGTGTCAGGCACTAGGATATGATATCAAATAAGACAGGACCTCTGCCCTCAAGGAATTCACAGCCAGGTGGAGGTAACAGTCATAGGCATCAAAGCTGCAGTACAATGGATAGCACCATGAGATAAGTTGGCAAAAGAAGCTACAAAAGCACATGGAAGGGGGTGCTTATGAGATCAGGGAAGATTTCCATGTGAATGAACCCAGGGTGGGAGGGGATGGGCAGTGGGGAGGACATTCCAGGCAGAGGGAAAAGGCACAGTAGTAACTTGGCACTCGAGTGCTTAATAAACTACAAATAAGAAAAATGGGGCCTGGGCCCCTTGCTTCTACTACCTGTCAATGTCATTGCTTTGACTTGATCATAATTTACAGACATGTGAAAACCCACACCATCTTTCTCCACCATATCTGAACCAAAATGCAGTCCCTACATAAAAGAGAGTAATGAAGACTCCAATCCTGGCTTTGCCTCTCTTACTGTGTGATATTTTTAGGGGAAGGCATTGAATTTCTGAGCCTCAGCTCAGCATCCTCTTCTGCAAAACAGAGCCCTGATAGCTGCCTCGTAGAGTTACTGCAAGGGTTAAACGAGGTAATATGCCTGCAGTGCCCAGGACTGTGTCTGTTATGTGTTTAGGAGTACATGGCATTTTCTATCACTGTTATTACTACTATTATTATCTTGAACAAAGATTACAGTTTTAAGTTAATGTCTTTGGCTGGAACTGTTTCTGGAAGGAGAGATTTAGGAGAAGAAAGATTGCCCCTCAATAAAAAGGTTTTCAATGTTCTCTATTAGGAATCATGAGCAATCTGACCTTGTAAAAAAATAAAACGGTCTGAATTTTTTACATCCTGGCTTGGTTCCTAAAGGCTGCTAAAGTGATGTTATAGACAAAGGGAAACCTTGCAGGGAAGGCAGCAGCCTTAATTTCCGAGGTGAATGAGATGGATAGCCCCAGTGCCCAGCGGTAAATCTCTTAGTATTTATGAAACTGAAATTACACCATTCCAATAAAAGGGAAAGTTAAAGAAGGGGGCACTCTACCTAATGGCCCCTTGTTAGGCCTTCCTGATTACCTGGGCTCTGTTTTCATGAAAAGCCCCAGCGCCCCATGTTCCAGAGCCACCATCTGCTGGGGGCGGCCAGGAACTGTTTATTTAGCCAAATGAAAATTTACACTTAAATAAAAAATACTAGTGGCATTTGGGCTGAAGAAACAATTACCTAGACTCGACATCGCAGCTGCAAATTGCATTGGCAGTAAAAGCAAGTTGGGGGCACAGATTACACAGCCGCTGCCTGACATCAAAGGCAGCTAGCCTTGTTTCTTCATCCGCAGTTTGAACAATATTTCTCTTTGATCTTGGACACGGAGACCCAGGGTGGGGGAGGCAGGGGCCGGGGAGGAGAGGAGGTGCCTGTGATGCTGTGTAACAACAGGCAGCCCACTGATATTTCCTTGTTGAAATGGCAAGCAGGGTCAGGAAAACACCCGTTAAATGAGCTGCCAAAATGCAGAAAAAGAAGCAAGATGGAACGATTTACATTCAATCATCCCATCAACAAGTCATTTTGGAGAGGTAGCTGCTTACCCAGTCCAGTGCAGGCCACTGGAGGGAATGGGGAAGGAGATGGGGTAAGGGGGGCTACGTGTAATAGAGTCAGAGAAGTCTGGCTGAAAGTCCACTTTTGCCTTGTACTGGCTGTAGGATCTCGAACATGTCATTTAACTTTTTGCATCTTATTTTCCTCTTCTAGTCCTATCTTTAGTGGTGGGTAGCCCTATCAGATACCTAGTCCCTTTGTTTACCACTAGGCTTCTCTCTAGGAGTCCCTGGGTGGTGTAAACCGTTAACATGCTCTGCTGTTAACTGAAAGACCGGAGGTTCCAGTTCATGCAGAGGCGCATTGGAACAAAGTCCTGACAATCTACTTCCAAGAAGTCAACCATTGAAAACCCTGCGGAGCACACTTCTCCTCTGCACACATGGGGTCACCATGAGTTGGAATCAACCTGATGACAAATGGTGTTTTGGTTAGTGTCTCTCTCTTGGGAGTTTAAACGTAGTTTTCAAGATTTGGACTCCAACTCTTCTTCATCTCCCTTCCTCTCATCTATAATCAAAACCACGATATTCGGTCCCACCTTCACCACTTAGACTCTAGTTCCTCAGGCTGGCATCTCCATCAGACCACCTACTACTCATTTGGAGGGAAAATTCAGACACGTGCAAAGCACTAAGCTAGGTAGCATAGGAGCTACACAAATGACTCAGAGTCAGAGGGGCAGACAGGCTAGCAAGGAGGTAACTCATCTGGCTCAGGGGGCACAGAAAAGGATACTTAAAAAAGCCTTGGGGGCAAATAAAGGAAGCCTTCCTGGAGGAGGTAGCATTTGAGCTATATGCTGAAGGCTGAGTAGAACTTCTCAAGGAAAGAGGATTATTGAATAGTTTATTTGAATAAGTTGATTCAAAGTTACGCACATGTACTAGCCCCTTGCTTCCCTGAAGGTTCTCCTCCTCAACATCACAGCCTCTTCACAACCACTGACCCCAGTTCTTCCTGTCTCTATGGGCAATTTTCAAACTGCTACTCACTGAGCTCCCAGACTCCTCGGTCCCTCCCTTCAGAACTACTATGGTAGAGGTGGGAAAGAAGGGTATTCTGGCCCCCCCCCCCACTTCCTATAATAACGCAACTCTATTTTTATCAATTGTATTTATTTACTCTTTAGAATAACTTCCTTATAAATAAAAGATTAGGAGCCTATGGAATGTTTCCCAACTACAAGTCTAAACCCCTGTAGAACTGAGCTCCCTGTTGTCTAAAAAGGAAACCCTGGTGGCATAGCAGTTAAGTGCTATAGCTGCTAACCAAAAGGTCCAGCAGTTCAAATCCACCAGGCACTCCTTGGAAACTCTATGGGGCAATTCTACTCTGTCCTATAGGGTCTCTGTGAGTCAGATTTGACTCAATGGCAGTGGGTTTGGTTTCGTTTTTTTGGTTGTCTAACCACGCATAACTCTCCTGCCAGATGAAATCTAGTATAGTTCTCAGCACAGCACCACCAAGAGCTTGCCTTGTGTGTCCCGTTAAATAACAATAGTTATGTCTGGTGACCATGAGCCATCTATTAGTTTATTATACTTCAGTGGCTTGCATGTTGCTATGATGCCGGAAGCTACTATGCTACTGGTATTTCAAATACCAGAAGGGTCACTCATGGTGGACAGGTTGCAACTTAGCTTCCAGACTAAGACTAAGAAGAAAGGCCTGGGAATCTACTTCCAAGATTGTCAGTGAAAGCCCTATGGATCACAACAATACATTGTCTTATATAGTGCTGGAAGACGAGCCCCCTAGGTTGGAAGGCACTAAAAATACACACCGGCTGTGGACTCAAACACACCAACGATCATGAAGATGGCGTAGGACTGAGCAATGTTTCATTGTTATATATGCGGTTGTCAGAAATCAGAGCAGACATGATGGCAACTAACAATATGTTTAATGAATGATTATTGGGCTAAACATTTTATATACACATTGCATTTTAACCTTACACTGATTTTCCTATGAACTAGGTAGTATTAGTCCCATTTTATTGAGTAAGAAATTTAAGTTTAAAAAATTTAGTCAACATGTCCAATGCTAGAGAAATAGTAAATGACAGACCTCAAATCTACCCATGTGACAACATTACCAGGCATGATATATGACCATAATTTTCCTTTCAGCTTCAGCTCACCATACCCACCAAGAGATACCCTAATACACCAACCAAATTTGCTTTTTCCAAAATGTGCCATGTTCTTACCCACACCATTCTGCTAAAACCAACTCCTTTGTCTGGGGTTTTAATACCAATAAACAGCACCATTTTATAGCTAATTACCCAAGCACAAAACCAATGACTCATCTTACAGTTATCCCTCTCCCCACCTCCACAACCAGTCAAGCCACTAGGTCCTATGACTTCCTGTTTTTCCATATCTGCTTGGATACTATTAGCTGTAAGATATTTGGAAAAAAAAAAAAAAAAGTCAGCTGAAGTAGCTCAAACTATGACCAGTTTATTGTCTCACATCACAGAATTTCCAGAGGTAGGACAATTCCAGGGTTGGGTAACTGAGAGACTCAATGGTACTCTTAAGCTCCATTCTTTTCATCTTTTCATTCTGCCATCCCCAGAGGGTTCTCTTGTCCTCTTTAGCTGACCCCTCATCTGTCCAAGATGATTCCACACTCCAGTGCTAGTTTCTTCTCTCAGGCACAGCTAGAGATGAAAGAGATGAATTTTTCATCTCCATTTAAGAATAAGAAAACTCCTTTCCTGAAGCACACCCCCCACTACCCAGCCAACTTCCTGTCTCCTTTCATTGGCCAGAATTGCATCACATGCCCATCTTAATCAAAGCTGTGGTAAAGGGAATGGAATTGCCATGATTGAACTAATCAAGGACTACTTCTTTGTCTCAGGGGGGCCCCTTGCTTGAGTATATGTCTAAGTAGAAAGTAAGCACCCAAATAAAATCAGGCTCTGTCAGCAAGAAGAAGCAAGAAGGGGGATAGATTTGGGCAGCAGGCAACAGTGTCTGCTACAGTCTCATACTTAACCCTTTCTCCTCCACTCCTGCCATTCCTTAGATCACTCAAGTGTTAACCCTCACCTAGATTATTACAACAGGATTCTAAATGGACTGTCTACTCCCAGTCTGGTTTTGTCTAATCCAACCACTATTCTGCAACCAGAGTAGTTTGCATAATACAAATACAATTATTTTTTGTTTCTATTAAATACACCCATTGCCACTGAGTTGATTCCAACTCATAGCGACCCTACAGGACAGAGAAAAACTGCTCCATAGGGTTTCCAAGAAGTGGCTGGTGGATTCAAACTGCCAATCTTTTGGTTAGTAGCCAAGCTCTTAATCACTGCGCAACTAGGGCTCCTTCAGGAATAAAGTCCAAACAGTTTAGGGTAGCACATAGAGACTCTAGGTTTTAAAGGAGAAGTGGGATGCAGACCTCAAATTCTCATAAAAAGACCAGACTTAACGGTCTGACTGAGACTAGAGGGACCCCAGAGGTATGGTCCCTGGACTCTCTGTTAGCCCAAGACTGGAACCATTCCCAAAGCCAACTCTTCAGACAGGGATTGGATTGGACTATAAGGCAGAAAATGACACCGGTGAGGAGCGAGCTTCTTGGATCAAGTAGAAACATGAGACTATGTGAGCAACTCCTGTCTGGAGGCAAGATAAGAAGGCAGAGGGGGACAGGAGCTGGTTGAATGGACACAGGGAATACAGGGTAAAGAGGAGAAGTGTGCTGTCTCATTAGGGGGAAAGCAGCTAGGGGTACATAGCAAGGTGTGTATAAGTTTTTATATAAGAGACTGACTTGATTTGTAAACTTTCACTTAAAGCACAACAAATTAAAAAAAAAATACCCTAGGTTTTGAGGCTTATCTGCCTCTGCCATCTTATCTCCTACCGAAACCCTACACTCTAGGCACTGAACTACTTACACTGCTCTGAAAGGACTATACCTTTGCACGGGCTGTTTCCTCCACTGGGAAGGCCAGTCCACCTACTCATCACTTAAGAGCCAATCAAGAGTTTCTGTTCAATCTCCTGGACAAATGGAAGTTCAAAGCCTGGGAGTCACGGATGGGGTTGTTGTGAATTGGACCCAAAGGTGGTTGAATATGGAATTGTTATTGTTGTTAGTTGCTGTCAAGTCAGCTTCAACTCATGGTGACTCCATACACAAAAGAAGGAAAAGTTGCCTGGCCACCTTATCTTCCAGCACTATAGCAGACAATATTCTGTTGTGATCCGCAGGATTTTCACTGGCTAATTTTCAGAAGTAGATCACCAGGCCTTTCTTCCTAGTCTGTCTTAGTCTGGAAGCTCCATTGAAACCTATCCACCACGAGTAACCCTGATGGTATTCGAAATACCGATGACATAGCTTCCAGCATCATAGCAACATAAAAGCTACCACAGTGTGACAAACTCACAGATGGGTGGTGGGAGTATGAAATTAGGAAAGCTGAAGGACAGTGGCTAGGGACAGACAGGTATCTTGGAGTCTGACAATTTAAATAAAGGGTACGTTAATGGGCCAAAAGAAAAGTAAAGACAATGCCCAAGAACAGCAAATTATGGGCGCCAATAGGGGGCATGAGCACAGCTTTGAGAGACTATCTGAGATTCTGGAGAAGGGGTCTCACAGTACAGTGCCTGGGGTCTTCTTCTGGCTTGCAGAGGGGGATAACAGGGCACTGGCAGGTCCTCCCCTGAACTGTTTGCTCTCAGATCCTTGCTGGCCCTTGGCTTGCTCTACTCTAGACTACAGAATTCTGATTCCTGCAGGGTGCATTTTTGGGTTCCCACATTATCTGGCTTCTAGCTGCTGGGAAAACAGAGCATGGGAGAAGTGCTGTCTGGGAGAAGCGACAGCATTACTCCCCTCCATCTCTGCCTCAGACAGCACTACTAGCAGCTTTGTGTCCCCTGTGGTTATATCCCCTACGGGACTGGCCCACTGGGGCTTAGCTTTTCCCAGGTGACTCTGGCTCCAGGACTCCAATGACCCTACCCCCTCACTTTGTCCCTCCATCCTAAGGGTGGCACAACCTCCTACTGCTAATCTCTGGGTGTTTCACCATCTTCTGATGGTGTCTCAGCTCTTCCATCACTGTGTAGCCAATTACCTGCATTAAGTTTCCTGTGTTTTATATCCTTAGAGTGGATTCTATTTCCTAGATGGACCCTGACTGATGTAGGCACTGAGCCAATTCTGTAAGATTTCCCTGTGAAACCTCTCCTTACTCCCTCCTTTGTATCACTTCTAAGAAACAGGACAACCCAATGATGAAGAGCAAATAGTTTGTGGTCTGGTAGACCCAGATGCAAATTCCAGCTCTGTCATTTACCAACTGAAAGGCTTGGTTAAAATCACTTAGTCTCTTTTTAAGTCTCAGTTGCTTCAACTGAGGCTAAAAGTAGTACCCACTTTTTAACTGTTAGGACTAAGATATTGTATCTGAGAAACAGGTGGTTCAGTGGTAGAATTCTCGCCTTCCACGCAGGAGACCCAGGTTCATTTCCTGGACAACACACCTCACGCGCAGCCAACACCCATCTACCAGTGGAGGGTTGAGTGTTGCTATGATGCGGAAGAGGTTTCAGTGGAGCTTCCAGACTAAGGCATGCTAGGAAGAAAGACCTGGTGACCTACTTCCAAAATCCAGCTACCGAAAGCCCTATAGATCACAAGGGTCAGATCCGCAACAATCATGGGGATAGCCAAGGACCAGGCAGCATTTCTTTCCATTGTGCAGGGGTTGCCATGAGTCAGAGCCAACTCTGAAGGCAGCTAACAACAACACAGATATTACATATAAAACACTTAGGCCAGTCCCTGACACCAAGTAATGGTACCTTACAGGCCCCCGTTCTAGACTGTAAGTTGATTCTGGGCACGGCCTGTTTTGATCTCCCTATTTTCATTACCTGTTTATCACAGAGCTTGGCATAGAGAAAACACTCAATAAACGTTTGATGTATGATTAAACAGGCCCTTAGCATATACACAGTCTTTATGGTGCAACTGGAAACTTCAAAGATAGCATTTACTGTTTGTATGTTCCACGCACTGTTCTAAGTTCTTGAAAGACATTGTTTTATTTAAGACTTACCACCACCTGATGAGGTAGGTATCATTATCCCCATTTTACAGATAAGACACACAAGGGTTAATTGACTTTCCAAAGGTCACAACACAGGTTTCAGGACAAGGCAAATTTCTGAGTCTATAGTCTCCACCACTCATCAGTCAGCTTGCCCTGGAGGTACCCTCCCACTACTTTTTTCTAGCTGCTACTCTCTCTACGGATATTATAATTTCCTGGAGAGGTGGAATCATATCAATTTTTTTCCTTTCATAATCACTTTCTGCTCCCATAACAGTGTTGGGCACATGGCAAGCACTTACCAAAGAATTCCTGATTGATATTTTTAAAAGTCCTACCCTGAACACACACTGCTGTGAATCTGGGTTGCAAGGATAATATAGCAAAGATCTTTGTGTCCTCAGCACAGATACAGAAGTTGAGCCTGAAGGTACCAATTATCATATCTAAAAATGCCAAAAAAGGTATTAATAATTTAGTAGTTACATTCATGTGGTAAAAATTTCTGGCAGTTTGCAAGTCGCTGGAGGCCAGAGGCTGTGTCCAGTATACCCCCCATCAAAAAAAGCAAAAAAGAAAAACCCCACACCCATTGCTGTCAAGTCGATTCTGACTTATCCGGGTAAAACTGCCCCATAGGGTTTCCAAGGACCAGCTGGTAGATTTAAACTACTGACCTTTTGCTTAGCAGACAAGTTCTTAACCACTGCACCATCAGGGCTCCAGCACAGACCTGAGCATTTAATGGTGTTTACTATGGATGTGTTGACCAATAAAAGAAGGAGGCAAAGTAATACAGTGAGAACAACATAGGGCTTTCAGGAGATTAGGGCTCTATCCGTGACCTGGTTGCAGGCTGGTGGTTTGTCTTCACTACCCTAAGCTTTAACTTTCTCATCAGAAAATCAGCATTTTGGACTGGAGTATCACTTGGGTCCTTCTGGTTTTAAAATGCTATTACTTTAAAATACAATGGTATCATCAAAAATACTTGAAAGAGTGTTAACTCTTAAAGGAAACAGTCCTGAACTACCACACTCTTGCCTGGTTGCTTATGGCAGTATTATCCATTTTCCATTGCCTCCCCTGGTCCACCATCCCTACCAATGTATACTTTATTTCAAGCCAAGGAACCAGTCAGGAAGATTATTTTAATAGTTTGTAAAGTAGGTGCAAATTCATCATAAGTAAGATCTTACAGACTTTAACTAATGCAGATGAGATGCAACGCATGTGCTTTGTGATAGCTATTTCAGCTGTGGTGTGAGAGCTTGTAAGTGCGTGCATGCTTATTTACATATTAGCTGCTAATGAGGTCATTAGATATTGGATAAAAGTACTCAATAAGACAGTAATACTGTACCAGTTTCCTTGCTTAATGAACGAGGAAACTGTGATTGAGATGGCTGAGCAACTTGTACCAGATCATCCATCCAGAAACTGGTCTCCTGATTTCTAGTCACAGTGTGAAACTAAATAAAAAGAATAAGAAGAAGAATTTGTGGCCTCCGAACATTGCCCAAGTTACCAATGTCTAGAAGCTCAAACATCTCTATCACCTTCTCTTCAAGGCTGCAATGCTCCAAATGTGGAGGGCACCAACACTGTTCACAAAGAAGGGACTGGGAAGGCTTCTCACTGCTGAGACTCCATCATGCTTATGGAATGTTCAATGGCTAATGAGGTCATTTCCTAGCATAATAAGTATTGCCAAGGAGTCTCCCTTGTCATCTGAATCTAAGACTATGTGTCAAAATCACAAAGAATGCTGAAGTGGGCAGGCCTTGCAGTAGCTCAGTCCAGCAATTTACTCTTAACCCCTTTTCATTCCACAGATATTTGTTGACAAATTCAGAAATTCAGTCACAAATACTAACATCTATTGAATACCAGGCCCTGTAATAAGTGTACATTTATTAACACATTTAATATTCATAAACCTATGAAATAGGTACTACACTTATTCTCATTTTACAAATGAGGATACTGAGCCGCAGAGAGTAACATACCTGAGGCCACAGAGCTAGCAAGTGGTGGAGCCAGATTTACACCCAGGCAGTCTGGTCTTACACACTATACTGACGGTTATAAGAAAGTGGAACTCCCTGCCCTCGTGGAGCCGCCATCTAATGACAAATACAGAATGGTAAACCATTAATTTGAGATTAATGATTTAATCACAATTCTAACAATGATGTGAAGGAGAAGTTCTAGGAGGCTGAAACTTATAATAGGGGGATCTGATTATCTTGGGGGAGGAGGGTGGAGTCAGGGAGGGTTTCCCTGTGGAAACACTCTTGGCATTGTACTCTAAAGGAGAAGCAGGAATTCACCAGGCAGAGTTAAAGAAGAGACTCTCGGACAGTAGGAAGATAATGTATAGAGACCTCAAGGCAAAGAGGAGCATGAAGTGTTCAAGGAACTTCAAGCCAGTGTGGTAGGGGGCAGAGGCTGAAGAGGTGGCCAGCCAATGTCTGCACATCCACTGTCTCAGCTCAACATTCATCAAGGGAGGGAACAGGATGCTGCCACTCTCCCTATTTTGTATATTGGGAAACAAGGCGGAGACCAGAGAAAGGACTTGAAAGTCACCCAGCCAGGAACCTGCATGTGACCCATCCTTGTCCCCTGTCACCTGACCCTGGCTCTCTTTCCTTGCTGACTGCACTCAGTTAGGATTTCCACCAGTGTTTCCAAAATAAAGTGATGCCAGGGACTCTTTCTATTTAGGAATGAGTATAAAACATCTCTTGAACATTTGCTCTCCCATTTAATGTAATTTAATCAACTCCTCACAACAAATGTTTGAGGTTTCTATTATATTTTACACTTAAGGAAACTAAAGGATCAAAGAGATAAAGGAACCTGCCTGATATCACACAATGTTGTGTGAAAAGGAGCTGGTTATTACAGGGATCTCCTTCTACTACTTCCTGGTGCCTCCGATTTAAATGGGTAAAACAATAGGTAGAGTATGCCACAAAAAGGCACTCAATACACAAAGTTTAAGAGAGAACACAGAGGCTATGTCCTTTGCTTGCAAAGTTCACCACAAACATAAGAGTGAAATCATTTCTCCCTGTACCTACCCACCACACCTCCAACAGTCAGAGTATCAGTTAGAAAGAGCTGGTATGCTTAAATTGGATAATTTGAGGAGAGTTTAATAAAAGGACTATTTACAAAGGTATAGGAAGTAGAAAGGGAAACCACCAGGGATCGTGCAAAACCCTGGAGCTAGTAATAGCTGGGCTCCATCATCCCTAGTTCCGATGGAGTAAGGGGAGAGAGAAGCTACCCAAGCCCAGAAAGAGAGAAAGGCTGTGTAAGAGAGGGCTTCCTGACAGGAGCCATGATGTTTACCTCTCAGTGATACCACAGGGCAGCATTTGGGGGAATAACTACCCCAACTCACTCTCTTCTACCTTCTGGCCTTCTGTGATGCTCCTCATTGGTCAAACCCAATCATAAATTAGAGTGCAAGGAAGCTGGCTGTGTGGTCCATGCAGGGCAGCCTCCCAAGGCACCAAACCAAAAAACAAACCAAGGCACAGAGCAGGTAAATAAGTATGGAGAGAGGATGTGAAGGGGCAGATGGGAAAGATTCAGCACAACCTCTCCCAGAGCCCCTCAGAAATGGGCATTTCAAGATGTGCTAAAGCAATAGCAATAAGGCTGTTAAAATATCATTTGAGCAACTACTGTCCACAGCTATGCTCTCCCTTGCTGACCATGATACATGGTCCGCCATGGCACCTGTGCTTCCTGCCTTGCCTGATCACTTCCTCCAACCCCAGCCAGGCTGGAAGGCTCAGCTAGAGTCCTGGTCCTCTGTGAGGCCTGTCAGTGCACTCCTGGCCATATCTCCTTCTCCTCAAGCTGCCAGGACTGCCGGGACCCTCACCTATATAATTTACTAGACTGCCCGGCAGTGTTAACAATCATTCCAGAGGCATGAGCATTTTCTGGTAGGATAATTAGCATCTGGAGTCCCTGGGTGGCACAAATAGTCAACATTAGCTACTAACCAGAAGTCTGGTGGTTTGAATGCTCCCAAAGGCACCTCAGAAGAAAGTCTTGGTGATCTACTTCTGAAAGATCACAGCTACTGAAAATCCTATGGAGCACGGTTCCATTTTGAAGCAGAAAGGGGTCAGTATGAGTCAGAATTAATTTGACAGCAACTGGAGAATGAGTATCTTGAGATCAGGCACTGGGTCTTACTTTTTTCGAAGAATGACTAATGGACTAAATGAAGAAAACTAACCTTTATTGATTACCATTATGTGCCAAGTACTATGCGAAGTGCTTTCATGTATTTTAACACTCCCTGAATCAAAATCAAGGGGCCAGGAAAAAATTATTATCTATTTATTCAGCATTTACTATGTGCCAAGCAGTGGCCACAACAAAATACTTACAATCTGTATGGTACAGGGACCAACAAACGTATCAGAACATTCACCAGCCATAAAGCAGAGGGACGGCTGGGTTCATACCACCGACGAAGGCTCAAGGATCTTTCATACACTTTTTCACTGAATCCTCATGTGATGCAGGTATTATCGTCCTCATTATAAGAATGAGGAGCTTGAGGCACAGAAAAACTAAGTTTGTTGTGGAAGTTTAGTTTCCGTATGCAGAAAATAAGTGGTAGAACCAAAATTCACACCCAGGATCAGCTCCAAAGTGCATGTTTTAAACACCACGTTATAGATTGAATTGTGTCCCCTCAAAATATCTGTCAACTTGGCTAGGTCATGATTTCCAGTATTATATAATTGTCTAGCATTTTGTCATTTGATGTGATTTCCCTATGTGTTGTAAATCCTATCACTACGATATAATGAGATGGATTAGCGGCAGTCATATTGGTGAGATCTACAAGATTAGATAGTGTCTTAAGCAAAACTGTTTTGAGATACAAAAGAGAAGCGAGCACAGAGACATGGGGACCTCATACCACCAAGAAAGCAGTGCTGGGAGCAGAGTGCATCCTTTGGACCTGAGGTTCCTTGCTGAGATGCTCCCAGACCAAGGAAAGACTGATGCATCACAAGGACCTTCCTCCAGAGCCGACAGAGAGAGAAAGCCTTTCCCCTGGAACAGGCACCCTGAATTCAGACTTCTAGCCAACTGGGCTGTGACAGAATAAACTTCTCTTTGTTAAAGCCATCCACTTGTGGTATTTCTGTTACAGCAGCACTAAATGACCGAGACACCACACTAGTCTGTCTTACCAAGCTGCCCCTGCACCTTTCGTTGCAAAACTTGTCCCAGAGAGCCACATGGCTTACTCCTTCAAGTCTTCTTTGCTCACATGTCATCATCTCCTCAACAAAGCCTTTCACGACCATTTAATTTAAAACTAGCTTCCCTACCACCACCCTGACACTAGCTCCCTTTTAAGTTTTATTTTTCTCTGTAGTATTTATAACCATCTATGATAATCATACTATGGGACCCCTGGTGGTGCAGTGGTTAAAAGTTTAGCTGCTAACCAAAAGGTTGGCAGTTTGAATCCACCAGTTACTCCCTGGAAACCCTATAGGGCAGTTCTACTCTGTCCAATAGGGTCACTATGAGTCAGAATTGACTTGACAGCCGTGTTGTTTTTTTGTTTGTTTTTTTTTTAAATCATACCATGATGGTTAATTTTATGTGTCAACTTGGCTAGACTATGATTCCCAGTGGTTTGGCCAAATACTAGACTAGCTGCTGTTCCATAATGGAATGGAATGGAATGGAATCAGTTAAAAGGAGAGTTTCCTTAGGGTGTGGTCTGCCCCCAAAATATAAATAGATATTTTGCAGAAATGGCTCTTTCTACTTTGTACTCTTACTATTGCCTGATCTAAGGATCTTGGGATGCCGGTCTGCCAAAATCTCTGGCCTGCTTCCTGACTTATGGAATTTGGACTTGCCAGCCCTCACAATCCTGTGAGCCAGAAGGAATCTCCAGCCTACTGCCTCACTTACAGATTTTGGACTTGCCAGCTCTCACAGTCCCGTGAACCACTTCCAAAAGAAGTAAATCACTTTCTCTACATAAACGCATATATCTGTTTCTCTAGAGAACCTTAAAACACATTCCATATGCTTTATTAGTTAATTTTGATTATTGAATACCACTTACCCACTAGGACATAAGCCTCATAAAGCAGGGGTTTTTCTCTGTTGCACTGCTGTATCTTCCATATCTAGAACATGTCTGGCATAAAGTAAGCATACAATAAATATGTGGTGAATGAATGAATGAGTGATTGAGTGGATGTATTTGGTGGGGGGTCCTGATCTTCAGGGTATACACCAAGACCAAGTGTCCCAGGACCCAGAAGAGTGAGTTACAGCTTTGCCCAGAGTATTCAAAGCAATAAGTCAAATAGGGGGAAAACCCTGAGGTCTAGGATGAAAATGGAAGGTCAGGGTATGGGAAGCATTAGTGAGTGTCGGGTCTGGGGGGGCAACTAACAGGAAAATCAGGCAACTGCTAAGAGGCAATCGTATGGAAGAGGCATTCCGGATAAAACAAGGTCAACAGTTCAGGTCAGAGAGTGAGGGCAGCACAGGGGGGTGTCATTGGGCCTTTAAAGTGATACTAACTGAACAGCGAAACCATGGAGGGCCCCACACGATGTTCTGAACTGAAGAACCCAGGGAAGTACCTGTCACATTTTAAGCATTAACAAATATTTGTTAATTGGTTAGTTTTTAATCTGAACCCGTCACTAACTTGATGGGTTCCCCTCTGTAGAACTTAGTTTATCTGTAAATATAGTGGACACAGACAGATCAAAGAATTAAACTGTTTTTTTTTTTTTCTTTTTTTCCAACCATAGAAGCTTTTTTTAAAAATTTTTAATTTACCAGAAGAATCCTAAACAGAAGAGTAAACCTACAGGGCATGAAAGCAGAACTGTTGCGATAGTGTAGCTGGAGGTCTAAAGCCCCACCTATCAGCCCTTGCCCTCCATACCATACCTGTCCCATTACTCATAGCGACCCTATAGGACAGAGTAGAACTGCCCCAGAGGGTTTCCAAAGCTCTAATCTTTATGAAAGTAGACTACCACATCTTTCTTCCTAGGAGCAGCTGGCAGGTTTGAACCACTAACATTTTGATTAGCAGCCAAGCACTTAACCATTGTGCCACCAGGGCTCCTTCTCCACATCATAGTGGCCCTGAATTAATTCCTTCATGCTCTGGAGTCTGGAACAAAGTATGAAGGCCCCAGGGCTATCTAACATCTAAGATTCATTCGAATGCTGCCAAGCACCTCCACCATGCCTACCACAGGCTCTAATACACAGCAAGATCAGATATTCGCTACTTAACATTTATCTGACCTATTCTAAGTGCTTTATATGTATTAGCTTATTCCTATACAAGGGTTTCAAAACTGAGGTGGCTGGCATGCCTAGGGTGGCTAGCTTAGTGTAGGCCCAACTGTATTTCATGAATTCTCCTTCTGCTTTATTGAGAATGTAACCTTAACTTTTTCATATGCATATGGCCCTAGGTCTCTGGATGGATGGACCAGCAGACTGACTTCTTCCCATTCACATGTACAGGATCTTGGGCCTCTGGCTGGTTGAAATCAGCAGAGCCTAGCCCGCATACATCATCTCGTGACCCCCTTGTGAGCACGTACTTTCACAATTACGTGAGGGCACCCAATCCAAACAACCCACATTTGTGTTTCCAACCAATCACTGTAAAGCTTCCAATTCCAATTGTCCCATCTCCTGCTTACCTAATCTTAAAACTCCCAATCAGAATATTGTATTTTACCTCGTAAATACGCCTCTACGACGCCACTCTTTCGGAGTGCTTGTTTTCACTTTTTGAGATACAACATGTTCCTGGCTTGAGCTGCCTTTGCTTTCAATAAATCTCTTTACTTTCATTTTAAACAGAGTACACATTGTCACTTGAGGACATTTCTTGGCGTAGCTGGTAGGATTCTAAGGCGTCTTATCTTTGGTGAATCCTAAGAAGTCGAGGACCAGGCTCAGGCACCAGCTTGAGCCCTTTGTGCTTATCTGTCTCCACAAACTCTTGGGGATCACTTGAGGTAAGCCCTCCCTAATCGAGCCTCCATCGTACCATGAAGATGACTTTTTAAGAGATTTATTGTTAGCTTTCCGTTTTTTCCGGTTTTATTTCTTTTTCTGTTTATGATCTGAACATTTTGGTTTGGTATTGTTAATTTAAGTTTGAAAAAGCTGACATTTAATGGTGGACCCAGGATAAGACTCTGTCTAATCACAGGAGAATTGAACTCATTTTTTATTTCTCTAGGGACACCTAAAGCTTTTATGTTCCCTTAAGAAAGTTTGAGCATGCAGGTTACTTAGTGAGATGGGGAATTCCACATCAAAAGATCAAGTAGAGCCCCCTCTGAGGACTCCTACAGCTTATGTGGTTAAGCCCCAGTATTCTTTTGTATATTAATCAGTGGCATGCATGTACAAAAGGAGATCTAGAGAATCAATGGTCATCATGGGGCTCATTTGACATGGACAAACTAGTTTTTTTTTTCTGCACAGTCATTCAGAAAAGAAAGGCTCCAAAACTGGCAAATACAATGGGATATCTATTTTTTATTGGTATTTGGAAGCCTCCTAAAGATGTCAAGAAAGTAAAACTGCCTCTATGCAGGACAGCATTTCTAAGTTGTCCAAAACAAACAAACAAAAACTAAAAGAAATGCAAATGTCAGGTGCCTGCCCCTATTTATCCTACCCTTATTCCTTTTGCTCCTCTGTTGGCTGACTTTACTTTATATCCTCTCTATTTTTTTTTACCTTCTTGTTGTTGTTGTTCTTAGGTGCCATCGAATCAGTTCCAACTCATAGCAACCCTATGAACAACACAATGCAACACTGCCCAGTCCTGAGCCATCCTTAAAATCGTTGTTATGCTTGAGCTCATTGTTGCAGTCACTGTGTCAATCCACCTTGTTGAGAGTCTTCCTCTTTTCTGCTGACCCTATACTCTGCCAAACATGATGTCCTTCTCCAGGGACTGATCCCTCCTGACAACATGTCCAAAGTATGTAAGACACAGTCTCGCCAGCCTTGCTTCTAAGGAGCATTCTCGTTGTACTTCTTCTAAGACATATTTGTTCGTTCTTTTGGCACTCCGTGGTATATTCAATATTCTTTGCCAACACCACAATTCGAAGGTGCCAATTATTTTTCGGTCTTCCCTATTCACTGTCCAGCTTTCACATGCATATGATGTGATTGAAAATACCATGGCTGGGTCAGGGACACCTTAGTCTTCAAGGTGACATCTTTGCTCTTCAACACTTTAAAGAGGTCCTTTGCAGCAGATTCACCCAATGCAATGCATCTTTTGATTTCTTGACTGCTGCTTCCATGGCTGTTGATTGTGGATCCAAGCAAAATGAAATCCTTGACAACTTCAATCTTTTCTCCACTTATCATGATGTTGCTTATTGGTCCAGTTGTGAGGATTTTTGTTTTCTTTATGTTGAGGTGCAATCCATACTGAAGGCTATGGTCTTTGATCTTCATTAGTAAGTGCTTCAAGTCCTCTTCACTTTCAGCAAGCAAGGTTGTGTCATCTGCATAACGCAGGTTGTTAATGAGTCTTCCTCCAATCCTGATGCCCCGTTCTTCATATAGTCCAGCTTCTCGTATTTGCTCAGCATACAGATTGAATAGGTATGGTGAAAGAATACAACCCTGACACACACCTTTCCCGACTTTAAACCAATCAGTATCCCCTTGTTCTGTCCGAACAACTGCCTCTTGGTCTATGTAAAGGCTCCTCATGAGCACAATTAAGTGTTCTGGAATTCCCATTCTTCGCAATGTTATCCATAGTTTATTATGATTCACACAGTCGAATGCCTTTGCATAGTCAATAAAACACAGGTAAACATCGTTCTGGTATTCTCTGCTTTTAGCCAGGATCCATCTGACATCAGCAATGATATCCCAGGTTCCACGTCCTCTTCTGAAACCGGCCTGAATTTCTGGCAGTTCCCTGTTGATATACTGCTGCAGCTGGTTTTGAATGATCTTTAGCAAAATTTTGCTTGTGTTTGATATTAATGATATTGTTCTATAATTTCCACATTCGGTTGGATCACCTCTCTTGGGAATAGGCATAAATATGGATCTCTTCCAGTCAGTTGACCAGGAAGCTGTCTTCCATATTTCTTGGCATAGATGAGTGAGCACCTCCAGCGCTGCATCTGTTTGTTGAAACATCTCAATTGTTATTCCATCAATTCCTGGAGCCTTGTTTTTCACCGATGCCTTCAGAGCAGATTGGACTTCTTCCTTCAGTACCATCAGTTCCTGATCATATGCCACCTCTTGAAATGGTTGAACATCGACTAATTCTTTTTGGTATAATGACTCTCTGTATTCCTATCATCTTCTTTTGATGCTTCCTGCATCGTTTAATATTTTCCCTATAGAATCCTTCACTATTGCAACTCGAGGCTACCTTCTTATCCCCCTACAAACACCCTTTCTGAACTCCCTTTCTACCCCAAGGGACCTGGTAAAAAAAAGCTACAGTAACCAGTTACTGACGAGGTCTCAAAAATACCTTTTAAAATAAGATATCCAGAGGAAACTAATAACCCTCCACAGGTTTCTTTTACTCTTTGGTCTAAAGTGGAACTCCACGCAATTGTAAAGGAATTTCCTAA
This sequence comes from Loxodonta africana, assembly GCF_030014295.1. Taxonomy (NCBI): domain Eukaryota; kingdom Metazoa; phylum Chordata; class Mammalia; order Proboscidea; family Elephantidae; genus Loxodonta; species Loxodonta africana. The sequence continues at coordinate 97,038,329 of NC_087344.1, forward strand.
CCCTCATAAAGAACTTCAAAGGTTTACCTAGGAATTTAGAATTCTCATGGATACATATGAACATGGTCCACAAGACCTCTATTAATTAATAAATATGTTAATAGGACCAGGAGAGGCTTTGAGATGGATGGAAAAGACTATCTGGAAACACCCAGAAATGTCATTAGCTATAAAAGCCATTGCCTCCAGCACAGAACTAACTTATAGATTGAATCCCCAAAGTTTTTTCCTAGGAAAATGAATTGGATCAAAGTGTAATTACAGGTAACAACGATTGTAAGGATGGCACAGGACCGGGCAGTGTTTCGTTCTGTTGTGCACAGGGTCGCTATGAGTCGGAACTGACTTGATGGCACCTAACAACAACAATAATTACAGGGACCACTTGAGCAAACTTTTTGCTGAACCCTTGGGCTTAAATCTAACAGAACCTGGAAATGAAACAGCTTTCAACCCTATATCCTAAATGCATTTCACCCTGATCTATCTGAGCTAATCAAATGCCACAGACTGGACTGAGAAGCGGTTTCCAATCCTGCTAGGAATTTTATTTGACTATGAGAGATCAAAGTTTCAACCTATTCTTAGTATCCTTGATAAATGAGCTTAGATTTCCCCCTACCGGGATGCTGGTTTGGGGTTCATGTTCACAAACACTATATGCTAAATAACTAGAAGTAATTTGGAATTTCAATGATCACTTTGGAAAAATAAGTTCCTATCTGCTCTATTTTCTTTTTCCTCCCACTTTGGGAAAGTGAGCTTCCATTTGTGTTTTCTTTCCTCTTCAGGGAAATTTTGTTTGATTAAGGGTTGTTGGTTATTTGCTAAGCAAATAATCCAGGAAGCTGGACTATATGAAGAAGAATGGGGCATCAGGATTGGAGGAAGACTCATTAACAACATGCGCTATGTAGATGACACAACCTTGCTTGCTGAAAGTGAAGAGGACTTGAAGTACTTACTGAAGAAGATCAAAGACCACAGTCTTCAGTATAGATAACACCTCAACATAAAGAGAACAAAAATTCTCACAACTGGACCAATAAACAACATCATGATAAATGGAGAAAAGACTGAAGTTGTCAAGGATTTCATTTTACTTGGATCCACAATCAACACTCATGGAAGCAATAGGTTTGCATTGGGCAAATCTGCTACAAAGGACCTCTTTAATGTGTTGAAAAGCAAAGACGTCACCTTGAAGACTACGATGTGTTAATGTTTCTTCTTACGCTTTTGCCTGATATTAGCAACTTTGGTTCTTTTGAATCTAGCATCATCAAAGCTGATCGTTTTAACTGAGGAGTTCACATCATTTACTCATGGAGTTTTTATTACTATTCAGATGTTTATATTTAGAGACTTGATAATCTTGGTATATTCTCAGTATATCCTGACTATATGGTATTAGGTCTCAAGATTATTATGTTATATCTGAAGCTGTTTAAAAATCAGGTTAATCATTATGTTTAGATATTTTTGTCTGAATTGACTTTATTTGGCTTTGCTTTACCTCTTGTAATTAATTCCCATCAAGGAGTATTATTATTCCATATTAAGTTTTATCATCTATAGATAAGCTTTTACTTTGCTAAAAATGCTTGAAATATTTCAACAAAAAAATAGACTAGCCACTAAAGCTGAACCAAGATTTCCAGAACTCTTGTGTAGAAGTTGATGAAGTTTTCAGACTGCCGTTGATCCAAAACTGCATGGAACTAAAGTTAAATACATAGGACTGAGTAAACTAAAAGAATTACTATATGGTTTATATGAGAATATTTTTGACGTTTAGTGTTCTATTTTTAGATATAAGGAACCTTTTTTTCCCCTCTTTTAAGAACCAGTTAATTCAGTAACTAGTAATATTATGTTGGCTACAGAATATCCTATGGATTATAAATAAGCATGTCAAAGTTCTGACTAAATATATTCTGAGTGTTTTAGATGATTCCATACTTAGTTCCACTGTAAAAGAATATTTTTCACAGGTTAAAGAAGCCTTTGATGACAAGAAGTTAAATCCCAAAAGCTGCTTATCACTGCCCCAGGAGAATATATCTATTGGAAGAGACATCAATTAAAGGATTCCCTTGAACCTCGATGGAAAGGACTTTACTTTGTCCTTCTCACTAATCCTTGTGCTGCTAAATTAGAGGGAGTTAAGACTAGGGTTCATCTCTCCCAAATGAAAAAGACTGTGGCTCCTTCCTGGACAATTCAATCAACTGAGAGACTTCAAGTGAAATTCAAACACCCTTGTGGCCAGGAGCAGACGGCTGAGCCCAAAGCAGACAACTTTCCCAAGATCATGGAACAAGACCTTTCACCCATTCTGTCAAATGCAAGCTGCTAAGGTCACTGGATTTTGTTTAATCTTTATTGCTTTTGAGGTTGTTTTGTGTTGCCAACTTCGGTTTACTGACTGGTAACAATTTTCTGTAGGGATTATTGATATATTTGCTATCTGTTTCATATTCATTGTTATCCTTATGCTAACTGGTATTTATCCCTTGTTTTCATACTATTCTTTTTCCATGCAAATAAGTGAAATACTTTTTGTCAGTTTAGCCTTTTAGCTGACGGAAAGCCTTCCCTGGGAGCTGGTGCCCTGAATTTGGACTTCCAGTCTCCTAAACTGTGAGAGAATAAGCTTTTATTTGCTAAAGCCATCTACTTGTAGTATTTCTGTTATAGCAGCACTAGATAACTAAGACAGGTGTTATTAGCCTGTTTTAAACACTTGTCGATGTCCTAACCCTCATCTCTTTCCTCGTTGCTAATTGTTTGCTCATTGGATTACCCATAGTGTCACTTCCTGTTTTGAGACCTTATTCTCAAGTGGTAGTGGATGAAAGCCCTTGTTTTTATCATGACCATAATTTTTATTACATTTATTATATTATTTTTGGTTTGTGATTTTTTTTTTTTCCACTATAAAGCTCTTAAGTATTCTCTCTTTTGCCACTCCAACTAACAGCTGGCACAAATATCCCTTTGTCAAACTATTTGAGTGAATATCTAATGTAGGTACTCCGACTGATTGCTGGATTTGTCATCAAATGCCAAAAAATGGATATGATAACTCTGACCTGCTGGCCTTGCCAGTATTTAATTATAGCTTTATACCCAGTGTCAGGGTAAACATTAGTGCTACTGCCATAAGAGTTATCCATATTAGATTACGGCATCCATCTAATTTCCCTACTTAACCCTTGGTACCCCCTTTTTTTTTTTTCTTTCTTTCCTTTGTTTAAACAAATTCTGAAGTTAATTATAGTGATGGACGTCACATTCCCTTTGTTGGCAACATCCAATATACAGTCTTAGTAGATTTTTGTAATTAGGAGAATTCAGATGCCCCAATTTTCCCCCTTTTAAAGGAGAAATCAGAGTTTGGTAGATTGTCTATCTGTAGCAATTCTCTTATCAAAAAATGGCTTGAAGAAGCAAACTGGGCTATCCTTTCCCCTGATACTCAGTCTGGAACAGGAACAATTTGTGTACCCCCAAGGTATATATTTTTATGTGGGGGGATCCACTTATTTAAAGGAAAATGACCATATTGAACCTTGTACTTGAGCACTACCCTGCGTAGACAGATGAAGCATATATGGCCAATGTACCTTAGGGACGCTTGGGGTTCCTTTAAAACTCCATTCTTATGATGAAAGAATGATTTGAAACTTCTTGCCAGGATTAAAAGAGAAGCTAGTAATAACTCTGTAATAGATAAACCCAGAGATGGATGGGCATTCCTCCAAGGCCTTTTTCTATTTGTTGGTATCCCTGAACTTGAAAAACCTATTTGCAACTTATCCACCATAATGTTTCCAATAACTGATGACCTTGTTAATATCACAGAAGCTCAACAATGGTCCTTAAATTCCATTGTTAAAGTAGTATTAGACCACAGAGTTTTCCTTGATTTCCTTTTATCCCAACAAGGAGGTGTATGTGCAGTTGTTAATATCTCTTGTTGCACTTAGATGAACACTTCAGGAGAAGTAAAAAAAACTTTAAGCAGGTATGCCAAAAGGCAACCTGGCTTCATGTCTGATTCACCTTTCCATGACATCTGTAGCTGGTTACCTAAAGGTGCTCACAGATTCAATCCATATTATTTATGGGTCTTCTAATACTTCTTGCTGTAATAATTATTACTGGGCTAATCAAATGTATGGAATGTATGACTAGTGTTATTACATCTACTCCTCACTTATCAACTATCTTGTTATTCAACAGTTTACATTTATTACAGTAAAAAAATCTACCATCTATTTTGCCCATTAACAATATACATCTGGCAGTTATGAATGCCGAGGTGTGAGGCAAGAGTAATAATGCTGGCTGTGATGGTTAAGGTTATGTGCCAACTTGGACGGGCCATGATTCTCAGGGGTCTGGCAGTTATGTAATGATACAGTCATCCTCCATTTTGTGATCTGATGTGGTCATCCTCCATTTTTGCATAATGCCAATTTTTGCATGATGACCTGGTCTTTGGAACCTGACCACGTCAATTAGTGAGGGGTGGTGTACTGAGAACACCAATTTAATGCCTATGAAAAAATAATATACACTGGAAGTGTTCAAATTCCAAATGGATTTGAGTGTACCCTCTGAAACAGAGCCCTTAGATGCCAGGTTATTCCTCCAATATGGCCAAGCTCCCACAGACACTAACAACTAGACCACAAGAAACAAGAGACTAAAATATTAGCATGATGAAGACATCAGATGGTGTGCAGCTACTTTCACATTTCTAGTGTCTGGAGTCTTAAAGGCTTGTTAACCAAGTAACCATCCAAAACAACCACCTGAAGCCCATACAGAAGAAGGCACTCTTTTCACTACTGGTCAATGAAAATGATCAAAGAATTTCTCTATAAATTCTTGATCAGAAGGAAGGAATGTGCAAGGTTCTAAAACTGAGGTGGCTGGCATGCCTAGGGAGGCTGGCTCAGGTGTAGGCCTGACTCCATTTTGTGATTTCTGCTTCTGCATTCCTGAGAATGTAAGCTTGACTACTTCATATGCATATGGCCCTGGGCCTCTGGATGGGTGGAACCATCAGACTAACTTCTTTCCATTCAAATGCATATGGCCTTAGGCCTCTAAATGGGTGAAACCAGCAGACTGACTTCTTTCCATTCATATGCATATGACCCTGGGCCTCTGACTGGTCAGAACCAGCAGAGCCTAGCCCCCTATCAATCATTTTATGACCCCTCTGTGAGCACATACTTCTGCAATTATATGAGTGTACCCAGTCTAAATAGCCCACATCTGTGTTTTCAACCAATCACTGTAAAGCCCCCAATTCAAGTTTTCCCTCCTCCTGCTTATCAAATCTTACAACTTCCAGTCAGAATGCTCTATTTTACTTCATAAATATGCCTCTGTGACCCCACCATTTTGGAGCACTGGTTTTCATTTTGTGAGATCCAATGTGTCCCCAGCTCAATCTGCCTTTGCTCTCAATAAATTTCTTTACTTTCATTTTAAACAGAGTATGTGTTATCACTCAACAACATCCCGAATTTACAGATGAAAATATTGAGGTACTTTAAGTCACTTCTTCAAGGCCACACAGCTAGTCAGTGGTGGAGACTGGAATTCAAACCTAGTTATCTGTCTGAAGACCTTCACTTTTACTCACAACTATGTGCTGCCTTCCACAGTGGGTGCACAGTATGTACTGTTACGCTGTTCAGTGGGACCTAAGAAGGGATGGTTTAATAGGGAGAGAAGAAGAAAGAAAGAGAAAGGATGGAAGGGAAAGGGGGGGCGGAGGGGAGAGGGAAAGGAAAGGAGAGCAGAGAAAAATAAAGGGGGTGTAAGAGAGTGTGATCAAGCTGAAACCCAGAGAGCACTTGGCTGTCTAGAGAAGACACAATTTCAGAAATGACAATGGCTAGCCAGAGTAGGGACACCAGAATCCAACCTATTGCTCTCTCTACAATTCTAAAGCTGTCTTTGATAAAATGGCTTCTTCCCAGCTCCATGTTTTCTAATCTAGAGATGGTCAAATCCTATTTTTACAGCAAGAGCTTAGATAAGGGCATTCCATAAGGGGACTTTTAAGAAAGATGGGAGATGTCAATTTACCAAAGGATTTATTTACTTACTGGAACAAAAATAATCTATGTTTTGTGAATAATGATGGGAAATAGAAAGCAGCCCACATTCCCATAGACCTTTTTTTTTTTCTTTTAATGAATTAGAATACACACAACTCAATTAAAAAAAAAAAAGAAAAATTACTGAAAAGCCCGGTAAGCATCATTCAAAGCCTCTCAACCAGTCATTTTCATATTTTCTGAAGCCAGCATTTCCATTAAAGTGGTACAACATTATGTAAAAAACAAAGTTTTACCGTAACCTAAGGAAAGAGATGTAAAACTTGGCAGCAGATGAAGGCAAAGGACTGAGATTAGCCGCAAGAACAAAGGGGTTCTCTCTCCTCAATGGTTTTCAAAGTGACTACGCTGGCATTTTGGGAGGCACAAGTCTTCATCAGATGGAACTGTCCTGCATATAACTGGGTGTTAAGTATCCCAGACCCTGCCCACTAAATGTCAGCAGCAACTTAAAGTCACTGCAACCATCAAAACCATCCCCAAACATTTTCCGATGCCTTCTGGAGGGACGATACTGATCCTGGATGTCTCTGTTTCCTAGTGTTGCTATAACATAAATATCGCAATTGGGTGGCTTTAATGAATAGAAATTTTTCTCACAGTATAAAACCAAAAAAAAAAAAACACTAAACCCACTTCTGTCAAATCGATTCTGACTCACAGTGACCCTATACAAGACAGAGTAGAACTTCCCTTAGGGTTTCCAAGGAGTGGCTGGTGGATTCAAACTGCTGGCCTCTTCTTGGTTAACAGTCGTAACTCTTAACCACTGCACCACAAGGGCTCCTTTCATAGTTTAAAAACACCCAGTGCCATCAAGTCGATTCTTTAGAAGGCTAGAAATCCAAATTTAAGGCACCAGCTATAGGAGAAGGTTCTCTCCCTGAGAGCTCTAGGGGAAGGTCTTTGTTTCAGCTTCCATAGCCCCAGTGCTTCAAAGTTCCTTGGCAATCTACCTTTCCACCCCTCACCCCCACCCCCTTTTTGTGCTTGCTTCTGTGTTTTTTTTTCTGTGTTTAATCTACTCTTTTTATAACTCAGATGTGCTTAGATTTAAGACACACCCTACACTGACATGGTCTCATTAACGTAACAAAGAAAACCTTGTTTCTAAACAGGATTACAGCCACAGATATAGAGGTCAGGATTTCAACACATATTTTAATAGGACATATTTCAATCTATAATGCTGGTTAAGAATCACCGTAAATCTAAGTAAATTCAGCTAACACTTCCTAAGTGCCTCCTTGACTTTGAGCAGCTCACAGCCTTGTAAGGGGAACAGGGAGGCAGGGATGCATGCACGAAGCTATAATCTAAGACCTCATGTGGCACCTGACAGATAGTTAGCCTTCTATTATTATTTATGTAATATAAGACAAAATGCAGTACCTACAAAGCATAAAATGAGATATCCTCAAAGGCTAGGGTCCATCTTGCATCAAAAGTAACCCATTAAATCAACTGCAAATACAACTACAAATATCAGAACCAGAAGGGAGTAGAGGCCAGCAAACATTTTCTGTAAAGGGCCCGACAGTAAATATTTTAGACTTTGTGGGCCATACCATATCTATTGCAACTACTTAACTCTGCCACGTAATGCAAAAGCAGCCCCAGGTAATATATAAATGAATGGGTATGGCTTTACGTCAAAACTTTATCTACAAAAACAGGAAAAGGGCTGAGTCTAGCCCATAGGACATAATTTGCAGACCAATGATCTAGTCTAATTGCCTTACCTTACGGAGTTGGAAATTGAAACCCAGAGAGAAGTGATTTGTCCAAGGACTCACAGCTAGTAAGTGATAGAGACCCAAATTTAAATATCCTGAATCTTAGCCGCTGATTTTCATTTTTAACGGGCTGCTTCCCATGCAACCAAATTTAGGTTCATGTAGCTTTAGAATAATATTAATAATAAAAACTTTTTTTAAAAAATAAAACTAGCTAACACCTATTCTGTGCTTACTATGAGTTAGGCAACTGATGTAAGCACTTTGAAAGCATCTGTATATTTAATCCTTCTGACAATCCTATGATTTAAGTTCTGTTATTATCCCCATTTCACAGATAAATAAACAGAGGTACAAAAAAAAAAACCAAACCCACTGCTGTCAAGTCGCTTCCAACACAGAGCAACCGTATAGGAAGACTAGAACTGCCCCATAGGGTGTTCTAACCAAGGCTGTTATCTTTACGGAAGCAAATTGCTGCATGTCTGTCCCGAGGAGCCACTGATGGGTTCCAATCGCTGACCTTCCCCTTAATAGACAAGTGCTTAACCACTTCACCACCACAGAGTTTAAGTAGCTTGTACTGGGTCACTCAGGGAGGTTTAAAACTATTCCCAAACTAGTAAGCGGCAATATTGAGATTTGAAGAGAGCCTGACTCCACAGCCCATACCCTTAACTTCTACACAGCCTTCCCTGCATTGTTGCCAATTCATGCAGCACCGTCTCCTCTTCAAAGGCCAAAATTTACTGGACATACACTACATATAACTTAAGTGTCGGCTGGCTTTTCCTGGCCCTCAGAGGCTCCAGCAAATTTGGCTCGAGCATCCAATTTTGCAGTCTGTGAACATCTGTCGCCTTCTCCAAGATTCCTGTGAACCACTGATTTATTCCTCATGCTGCTACTACGACTGGAGGAAGATGAGTGAGTTACCACCGGTGCAAACTTAAAGGGCGGGGGGGTGGTGTTAATCCAAAAACTCAGTAATCACGATAAATAATATTTTAATTCAATATTTTTAAAAATATACGCTAATGAAAAAAGTCCATGAAAAACAAAATATCACAATTTTAAATGAAGACAATCAGTATTGTCAATTTTTCCTTTTGCCCCAGGCACCAATTTGGCTCCACATAGCACAGTTACCGATCCTGTCATTATTTAAATTTTTCATCTTTATTCTTTTTCTTTGTGAATTTTTTGGCATTAATTTTCTTTTTTTAGAATACTGTATTAGAATATTACTTATTGTGATTACAGCGTTTTTGGAACCCCCTTAAATTCTGCACAGGAGGCTAGTGCCTCACTTACTTTTCCCCTAGTCCCGCCCTGTCTCAGGTTCCTAAACCTACACTCTGTGTTCTTCCCTGGGGCGGTCCCTTTGTCCACTTCTCTGATGGCTTCACTCATTGTCAAACTGAGTCCTAGCAACCTGAATGAGCATTTTCATATTGGAGGTCATGTCTCAGCTCCTCCATCCTCATGTCCACAGTCTCACCTTCAGACTCTTTGAAGAATCAGCTTCTGCTCCAAGATGATTATCTAGAAACATTCCCGATAAAGCAGAACTCTACCTAAGAAGAATTTTCCAAGGGCAACAGCTGCCAAGAAAACTGTACCTCTCTAATTTTATATATCTTATTGCTAAGCATAGAGAGGGAAATACAATAGAGAAACCTCCCTCAGTAGCCTATCATCACCTGGCAGGAATCCCCAATATCCACTGCACAGTGGGCCCTCAATAAGCACTTGCCAAACTGAATTGGACAAATTCTTTCATCTAGCTTTTCAGAGTTTAGATGACTAGGGAAGAAATGGGGAAGCTTAGAGAAGACTGATGTCATGCTCTTAAAGTGGGAAAAAAGCAGTGATACTTTGTGGATTTTATTAGTTGAAATCACTGGGAACAATTGCTTAAGTTGGCACTTTGGATAGCACTGGACTCAAAAAATACTGTAATCACCACTTGTACCCACGCTAGCTGGTCTACTGCAGAAATATCCATGTGTTTTCCCAGTTTTGATCTGTAGAATGCTTCTGTTCCACCGGAAGAAAGACAGCAAATTCAGAAATAAATGACCACTCTCAGCTAAACCCCCATCCCCCAAATCCCAAGCCTTCCTTTAACCCATTTATTTAATTTCTCTTAACATATTTAAATCCACTGGAGGAATTATAAGGGAGACAGATGAGACAAGTTGCAAACATTTGTATGCACATTAAAATAAAGAAAATTAAACGAAAGATTAATAGGGCAGACAGGTAACCATGTAACATGATTTCACTTTGAAGCAATTTATTTCCATTCAAACTGTGATAAATAACCACCAAGTGATATAATAATTACCCATTTCTTGGTGTCGAATGGGATGTGGAAATTATTCTCTGAAGTGAAAACATCCCATGGACTTTGAAAAGAGAAAGTTGCACATTCAATAAAGCTACAAACCATGACCCCAAAAGAAATTGAATTGGCCTGTTTGTATTCCCATCGCTATGTCTGAGAAGTATGTTTTTTCCCTCCAAGGCAAGCTTCCCTTTCTGTTTGAGAAAATCTTGTGATTTGCAACCACAAAAGCTCTGAGGACTTTATAAATTTTGTGCTTTGGCACTCCAGCATGAGATCAAGTCCTGAAAAAGATAGGCTGCTAAAGAAGATAGGGTCCCAAGGTCATGGAACATTCCTAGTTTGGGTGGTTAGCAATGGTCATTTCTAAATGCCTCCTGGGCTTAAGAATAATTGAATGCATTTTAAAATTAGGTCTCATTCAGTTAAAAGCAAGACTCCATCTGTAAACATTCATCAACACCCACTAGAAGGATCTTCTTTGCTGGAGTTCTTTACTGCTCATTAACATAAGGGCTGCCATTGCTTTAGGGCCCACAATGGCAATGTCCTGGGTGTGTGCATGCATCATTTCATATCAGAAACACTGCTTACAGAGAATGCCAGGGGGCAAAGAGAAAAACTGCAATGGAAAAGGGACCAGATTAAGAGTTGGAAGATTTGGGTTCTAATCCTGGACCAGTCCCTTATCAGCCATGCAAACTCGGGCAGCTCACTAAAACATCTCTGGGCCTCAGTTTCTTCATCTGTAAAGTGAGGATGATGGCTAATCCCTACTCAATCCACTGGAAAACTATAACGTGTTACATAAATTCACTTCAAATTTCTAAGTGTTTTTAAATACTGACTAAAGATGTTTAAGGTACTCGGGAGTGATGGGATGAGTAGGAAGCAGTCCCCTTGCTATGGATTGAATTGTGGCTTCCCAAAAATTATGTTGAAGTCCTAACCTCTGGTATCTCTGTATGTGATCTTGTCTGGAAATAGTCTTTGGAGATGTTATCAGTGATGTTGGAGTAGGATGAGTTATAATCCAATCTGAGTGGTATCCTTATTAAAGAGGAGATGAGACAGAGATACAGACAGGAAGGATGGCCATGTGAAGATGCATCTATTTACAAGCCAAGGAACACCTGGGGCTTCCAGGAGCTGAGAGAGAGAACAGAGTGTCTTCCCCTGGGGACTTCAGAGGGAGCGTGGCCTGATGGACACATTGATTTGGACTTGTAACTTCCAGAACTCTGAGACACTAAATTTCTGTTCTAATAAGTCACTGAACTTATGGTATATGGTTACGGCCAACCTAAAAAACTAATACGCTCTTATTCAGAGGAGGAGAGAGTGTTGTGTGTATGCAACTCATCTCAACAAGGCTACCCTGAAATTCTCTGATGTTTTTTGCTTGGACCGCCTAATGAAGACTGTGCCTATCCATTCACTCACTCAGTCATCCCCTTTTATTTGCTCATTTGTCTCTTCCACAAAACTTCATTGGGCATTTACAGTGTGCCTGGTACTGGGGATACAGAGATGAGTAAAACTCCGTGTCCTGAAGGAGTCAACATTCTAGCAAAGGTGACCACAGCGACGCAATTTGCAAAGCACTTTTTAATAAATTGTTCCTTATTTAATCCCCAAAGCAACTATTTGGAGTAGGTATTATTAGCTCCATTTTAAAGGTGAGGAAGCTGAGGACACAGAAAAATGAATTCACTTGCCCAGAAAACAGAGCTTTCGGTGACAGGGCCAATGTTGAAAATCTGTCCTTCTGAGTTGAATCTAGAGCTCCTTCTCTTATGCCTTGGATATCTTCCAGGAGAGATGCCCTGTCTTGATTAGGTCACGTTGCTGAGATTATGACTCCACCTAACTCTGGTAAGCTTATTGTAAAGCTGGATCCTGGCCTCTATACCTTCCATCACCGTCTAGGATCCAGCTGAAATAAACTGATAAACCGCTTTATTTCCTTTCTTCCTCCCTCCCTTCCTTCCTCCCTCCCTTCCTCCCTCCCTCCCTCTCAAGCATTTATTGTGCACCTGCATCCACTATACGCTAGGCATTATTCTAGGCCCTGAAGATTAAAAAGTGGAAAAGACAGAGTCCCTGTCTCATGGAGCTCAATACCTAGTAGGAGACACAGAGAAGTAATTTCAATATAGTGTGATAAGTGTTATGACAGTAAAGATACAGGATTCACTGATAGCACATAAAAAGGAATCTAACCTAGTCTACAGGGAGCCAGGAAGGGCTTCGCAGGAGAGTAACAGTCAAGAAGAAACCTGGAGCGCCTCTGACTAGCCAAAGGGGGGTCTAGCATGTTTCAGGCAGAGGGAACACAAGTAGCAAAGCCTAGCAGGGGAGTAAGCACAATGCTTTGAATAATCCACAGTTTGTTTGGGGTGGAACATGTTTGGATCATGGTCAGCAAGGGATGAAGTAGAAGGAAAGTTGCTACTGGAGAAGGACACGTAAGTGAGCATCAGTGAGAAGTTTAGACTTCATTTTGAGGGTACTAGGGAGCCATGGAGAGATTTTCAGACAAAGGTAATAGTATCAGATTTTAGTTTTAGTAAAGTAACTCTGCTGCTCTTTTGAGACTAAATTCAAGTAGAGCAGAGTGAAAGCAAGGAAATGAGTTGTGGGAAGTTGAAGTAGTGATACAGGTGTGAAATGATGGTGAACTTGAACTAATATAGTAGAGGTGGGGATAGACAGAATTGAGAGATATTGCCCTTTAGGGCCTGTTGATTTCAATGCCTCCTTGAATCAACACTGAATGAGTTCATTGGATACCATTCCGTGAACAAAACTAACAACAATAATAATGGCTTTACTTGTCAAATGTTTATGTTAAGCCAGGTACCGAGATAAGAAATTTAAATCTACTACCACATTTAAGAATTAAAATAACTCATCAATGCTATATCCCACATCTTACAAATGCAGATTCCTAGGATCTACTGGAGCCATATTAAACCAAACTTTAGTTGGTGGAGACCAGGAATCTACATTTGAGATCCAGTGATCTTAACGTGTGCTAAATTTTTAGAGCCACTATTGTGAACTCCAAAGCACGTGACATTTTTATTCTGGGGAAAAGCTTCAATTAAAAAATAATAATAATTTAAATTCCAAAAATAACAATTTCAATTAACCTGGGCTGCCTTATGCTTAATGACATACAAATGCCTCAAATAGTATAAAATACCCCAGTGACAAGCATGTATAAAACATTTAACTGACAGTGAGATTTGTAGGCCCTTTTAAATAGACACTAAGTCAGAGAAAGGTGTCTTTGGTTTCCCTAAACAGAACAGGCTTGAGATGCAGAGAATGGCTCTGGGTTGAAGGAGGATAGTATACTCAGGATTCAAAGGCAACCCTGGCATGTGGTCAGGCTGTAGAACCTTATCATTGGAAGGGACCTGCGATACCCTGAGCCAGGGATTTTCAAACTGTGTTCCACAGAGCACTGGGGTTACTGGAAGGAGCAAGGTAGATGCTGAACCTTCAGGATTTGGGCTTTCCTCACCACTGTAACCTAGTCTGTATTTTAACTCTTACTTATTGAGTTTGAAATAGAATTCTCTTTGAAGGAAAGGGTCAGAGATTAGGAGAGAAATAAATGAAAGGATACGTAAAGTCAACAAGTATTTTCAGCAGTTGTGTAAAAGAGGGCTCGGTGTGAGACACAGAGGATGCTAAGATGAATAATGCACAGCCTCTCCCTGCAACTGCTAGAGACCTTTGGCTGTAAGCAACAGAAACTGGCTCTAGCTACTTAAGCAAGTAGCAGGGTTTCCTGGAAGACTGTTTAGGGTAGCTCTAGAAAGGATCAGAGAACTAGACAGGCAGGACTCAGATAGGGCAAGAGCTGGAAAGTTCTAGGGATTTTGGTAGCAAGAACTCATAGGCAGACTTAGTTCTGTCAACAAATGGTTCTACCCTAGTCTGTATGTCATGCCTCTCAAGAACCAAATGCCCAGAAAAGCGCTAGAGTCTGATTGGCCCAGCTTGCATTATTAGCTAGAAATGTAGGAATGTGGAAGGACCAATGACAAGTTACAGTGGGGAATGATGGCTTAAACTCCCACCCAAACCACGTGGGAAGGGGTAGCATAGTTCTCCAAAGGCAAAGGGGATACTGTTGACAAGAGATGGTAGAATGGAAGCTGAACAAGCAAACAGAGCAGTTGTTCACTCCATTTCCCTCAGAGAGCTCAGTTTAGAAGGGAAGGTATTATAGATACATAATTTTTTGGTCTGTCCAACAGCCCCCGTGTCTGAAACCTTCTCCTGAGTACTCTTTCTCTCCCATTCTGTAATATGAATAGATGCTGGAATGTCCTCATAAACTCACTCATGATAGTCATAGTTGATTGGTCCTGAGGTAAGCACCTGACCCATCCTAAGTTTCTCCCTGGGATTTTTAAACTTTAAACCAGAGTCGTCAAAGATTATTGGCAGTCATTCTCCTCCAATCTCAGGAAGCTGGTCACAGAGAATGAAGACACAGGCTCAAGGTATGGTGAGAATTATGTCTTTACTTCAGCCACAGATTCTAGTTGTCCCTGAAGCCAAACTGTACACCTGTACTTGCCACTATGACATAACCCATAAAAACCCATTGCCATCAAGTCAATTCCAAATCACAGTGACCCTATGGGATAGAGTAGAACTGCACCCATCAGGTTTCCAAGGAGCAGTTGGTGGATTCCAACTGCCAAACCTTTGGTTAGCAGCTGGATGCTTAACCACTATGACATAAGGTAACCTAATATCCTCAATGGAGTCCCTGAGTAGTGCATGCTCAACTGCTCACTGAAGGTTGGAGGTTCAAGTTCACCTAGAGGCACCTTGGAAGAAAGGCCTGGAGATCTGCTTCCAAAAAATCGGCCACTGAAAACCCTGTGGAGCACAGTTCTACTCTGACAGGGTTGACTCAATGGCAACTGGTTTGGTTAGTATCCTCAACAACAAACGAACTCAACCATTTGTCTTGGACTGAAGCTAGTTCAAAGTGGGATTCTGTCATTTACAATCAAAAGTGTTTTAACTATTCAACTGCACAAATAACTGAACACCAAGGTCATTTGTGATAAACGTCATTAGAATGGTCTGGGGTTTCGGAGAAAGAGAAACCACATGCATAATTCTTATAGCTCTCACCCAGCACCGAGCTTGGGTCAGGTGTGCTAGGTCCCTGATATACATTATTTTACTGACTTTTTGCACCTGCACTGCAGTACGTTTTATCTTCATCTCAAGGGTAAGAAATGGAAGCCAGAGAAGTTAAGCAAATCACATAACTTGCCCAACTAGGAGAGGCAAAATCTGAAATAAAATCTGACCCTGAAACATACTTTCTTTACCATGAAGCCAGAAGGCCCAGAGGTGCTCTTTATCCTTCCTAACAATGGACCAGTTCCCCTACAAGCATATGGAAAACTACAATCAAGTTGTATCTCTGCCACCTTAAAATATGAAATCTTTCTGTTTTTTGCTGAGTGTAGGCTCTATGGTAATTATCACCACATTACAGCTCATTATTATTTAGGATGTTGCTGGAGGGTGGAATCTGCAAGTATATTTCAATAGTGCCCCAACCTCTCAGGCCGCCACGACTGTTGTATTTATCAGCGTGAGTAGTTTTTACAGCTCTCTGCTGTTCGTTCGGGCAAGAATTTATAAGGCTGACACCTTGGCCAGGGAATGGTGCATCACTATTTCTGAGTTAAGGCCCTTCTGGGATGGCGGTGTGTGGGGCACAATGCTTTGCTTGTGCAGCCAGGAGGGGAGTGTGTTATTTGTACTCAGGACCATAGAAATACAAGAGTACACGTCTTCTCTGCAAATACAGATGGCAGCCTGGGGTAGAAGCAGCAGTGTATCTTGAGTCAAAGAAGCTAGAATTTCTGCCAGGCTCTGCCTCCACTCAGTTCTGTGATTTGGGGCAAACCACTTCCCCTCTCTGGGCTACCCTTTTGCCATGGATAAAATAAGAATGTTCTAGATCATCCTGTCCCACCAAACCTTGTCCATGGAATGCCAGTGTGGCGCAGCATGTTCTATGAAAAAGGAGCTCTGGGATCAAATAAACTTGAGAAATAACACTCTAAAGTGGAATTGGCTTCATCACTAATGAGTTTCCTAGAACCTTGGATAGTCGACTTACTCATTACCACTCTGTAACACAGGATGTAGTGTTACTCAGATTTTTTTTTTAAAATCATGAGTACCTCTTTTTTTCCAAGAGCAACTTTTAACATCCCACAGGACATGGTGTTTTCTTAGAACAGTTTGGAAAACGCTGGATCAGAGGATGATTAAATATCCTTTCCTGCCTCTCTTTGTGCTGCAGTGAGCCCTGCTCAGATCTCAGTGTCTGTTTTTATTTCACTGAGTCATATTTCTCTTGTTCCATCCGAATCTACTTCCCTTCATTTCCACTGTGGCTGCCCTAATCCAAGCCATCATCATCATCATTATTCTCTCTCTGTGCCTCTTTCAGCCTAACTGCTCCCCACACTTCCCTTCTTGCTCTCGCTATAATCTTTACTCCACAAAGAAGCCAGAGGTCTTTAGGAAGTTAGATTACTTCATTGCTGGCTTAAAATTCTGCAGTAACTACCCACCAAACTTGGGATAGATGTAAGTCAGTATAATGGCCTACACAGCCAGACACAAACTGGGACTCTTCCTACCCATGTGACTCTCTCATGCCACTCACACTCTCTCTCACTATCCTTCAGCCACAATGACCCTCTCTGGTCCTTGTTCCTGCCTTAGAACCGTGGTACCTAGTGTTCCTTCTCTCCAGCATGCACTGCCCTCAGATCATCACATTATGGCTCTTTATCCCTGGTAGGTCTCAGCTCCATCATCATCTCCTTAGGGAGGCCAAGCCTGACCACTCAGCCTCGAGTAGCCCCTTATCTGTAGCCACTCTTTTCCTTATTAGTTCAATCTGAAATAATTTTCATCATTCATTGGTGGGTCAGTGGTAGAATTCTCACCTTTCATGTAGGAGACCCAGGTTCAATTCCCGGCCAATGCACGTCATGTATAGTCACCGCTCACCTGTCAGTGGAGGCTTGCACGTTGCTGATGCTGAACAGGTTTCAGTGGAGCTCCCAGACTGAGATGGACTAGGAAGAAAGGCTTGCTGATCTACTTTGAACCATCAGCCAACGTGACTCTATGGACCACAACAGTCCAATAGGCAACCGATAGTGGGATGGCACAGAACCAGGTAGGGTTTTGTTCTGTTGTGCATGGGTACACCATGACTTGGGGGACAACTCAGCATCAGCTAACAAGAATGCCATGTATTTACTTATTTACTTATCTACTCCTCTCCTAAGGAAGAAAAGTTCTTTAAGAACAAGAACCTTATCTGCCTTGTTCACTGCTATATCTCAAGAATCTGTAACAGTGCTGAACACAGAATACGCACTCAGTAAACACTTTTTGAATGAATGTATGCATGAATAAATGCTTTTGCAGCTATGAATTCCTTGAAAGCACAGGCTATGTTTTATATTCTTCCAACTCCAGCTGTGTGATCCTGAGCCTTTCTGAGATGGTTTTCTCTTCCACAAAATGGAGATAAGAGCAGGCATCTCACAGAAGTGTAATGAAGATTCAACAAGACCCCTGATATGTTCCTAGCACAAATGCCTAACAGAATGCAGGGATGATACTTTCATTTCCAAGTCATTATTCACGGAATCCAGTTCCTGATTCAGTGCCCAGTGCATAGTAGGCTCTCAGTAATTGTTTGCTGAATGACTAGAATGGATGGGTTTTCTAAAAGTGCCCCAGTCAGTGAGATGTATGAAGTACCATGCACATGCTCCCAAACTTTTTTTGCCTCCAAATGGGTGGAATGATCTAAATCTGATATCCCAAACACAGAATGAGAGCCTCTGGGAGGTCCTGGGGATCCTCCTCCTGGAAGTCCTTAGAAATAGAAAATACTCACTGCTCTGAGGTGATGGAAATATATGCCTGTGGCAGAAGAATGGATGAAATGTTAGCTGAATTCCAGTTAAGTGTCTGTCACCATCCCACTGTATTATTTTCCTAGGGTTGCAGTAACAAAGTACCACAAACTGGGTGACATTAAAAAAAAAAAAAAAACAGAAATCTATTCCCTCACAGTTCTAGAGGTCAGAAGTCCAAAATCAAGATGTTGGCAAGGCTGGTTCTTTCTTGAGGAATCGAAGAGAGAATATTTCCATGCCATTCTCTTAATTTTTGGTAGTTTTTGGCAATCCTTGGTGTTTCTTGGCTTGTGGAAGCATAATTCCAATCTCTGTCATCACATAGCATTCTCCCTCTGTGTGTCTCTGTGTTCCAATTTTGTTCTCCTAAGGACACTGGGTGAGGTTCCACCTTAATCCAGTGTTACCTCATCTTAACTTGAAAACATCTGCAAAGGCCCTATTTCCAAGTAAAATCGCATTTACAAGTGCTGGGGATTAGGACTTGACATCTCTTTTGGGTGGACATAATTTAGCCCACAACACTGGCCATAAAAGATAAGCAAGATACATATGCTCCCTGTCCTTCTAGGCCCCACAGCCCAATGGGAGCAGACAAACACACATTTACAGTGTAGTGGGATGGATGCTTTCATGATGCGCCATCACGGCACAGAGAAGGGGTACCTGAAATAGTGTAGGAAGTCAGGAAATGTTTCCTAGAAAGAGTGATGCTCAGACTAAGGGTGAAGAATGAGGAGGATCTGGCAAGAAGTAGAGGGGGTGGGTACGATTCCAGGCAGTAAGAACGGAGCTGCTGTCTGGGTGAAAGGTACATGGGAAAGGGACGTGTTAAGGATGAGGCTAAGAATCCTGGTTTGTGCAATCAAGTGGCTTGGGGTGCTCAGGTGAATGGTGTGCCTCCCAAAATCCTCCACAGGCCTGGCTAGGCTAGGACTGGCATCAGATCAGCATAATTTGCCATTAGCAAACATCCGATTCCTAGAAGTCCCAGCTTTTCATCGGCATCATTCACTCTACCAGCATAAAGTGTCTGTTGTCATGGGCTGAAGCACGAACCACAAAACCTCCTAATGAGTGTGCACGCATGCAGGCATGTGTGTGTGTGCGAGGATCCCTGGGGGGTTCTTGTAAATGAAAAGTTCACTTCAATGACCCTATTGTTGTAATTAATACACTCCCTAAGCAGACTGTGCTGCTGAAGGAAAGATAAATTGAACACAAAGAGGGTCAGATGCAATACCAGGAAATGTGTATGGTCCTTGGAAAGGATAGAAGGTCCTTGAAACATGGGAAGCATCTGCAGGCAGGAAGATTGTTCTAAGCAGGAGTTTTGCATATACTACTTTCGAGTTGACAAAGCACTTTCATAGTGTTTATTTTATTGAAACTCTCAAGCATTAGGACTGTTCAATAGGACAATATTTAGGGAATACAGGGAACTACTCTGAAAATGAAAGATCAAATATGCCCTCTAAAGAGTTAAACTTGAGACCAACACTCCTAGGCATATGGCAGAAGTATCCAGAGTCCCTGAAGGAAGTAGAGATGGCTTGCTATCTATTAGGACAGAAAGAGGAATTACCTAGTTCACAGTGGAGAATGTTGGCAATGCCCATTTGGATCCCACCCTGAGAAACATAGCTAGAGGTAACCAACTTCTGGTATTCCAGTCTTATTGCCAGGATATTCCTAATGTGGAGATGGATGCAGATCAGTGGTCGGCAAAGTACGGTCCACAGGCCAAATCCAGCCTGCTGCTTTTTTTTCTGTAAATAAAGTTTTGTTGGAATATTTCCATGCCCATTCATTTATGCATTATCTATGGTTACTTTCTTGCTACAGTGGCAGAGCTGAGTAATTGCAACAAAGGCAGTAAAGCCACAAAGCCTAAAATATTCACTATTGGCCCTTTGCCAACTGCTGATGTAGAACATTGTGACAGCAGCAGAAACTGTGGGCAGACTCACTAAACCCCCACTCCTAAATTTCTTCTCCCTGGCCACCTTCTACAATAGCAAGGATGATATCCAGACAGTATGTACAATTATAGCTGTGCCAATTGCTTTTGGTTGGCATCCATTTCATTGGTTATGCATGGATCTTGCTGACAGTTAAATATTTTTAATATCACCTTAATGGTAGAGGCTAAAAAGCTAAATACTTAGTTCCCAACCACTTTCAAAGCTAGGCGTGGTCAGGTGACACAATTCTTAATAATTAAATGGAAGTAGATGTCTGCTAAAAGGATTCTGGGATAGTTTTAGAGATCCTAATTTAAAAAAAAAAAAAGGTAAGGGGATAAAAATGGCTGACCCACTAGTTTGCCTCCTCTGTTTTCCTCCTTCCTGGAAAGTGATACAATGTCTGGCACTGAAGCAGCCATCTTGGGTACAAGAGGTAGAAAGACAGAAAGAGCATGAGTCCCTGGAGGCATCACTGAACAACTGAACAAATGCTAACATCTGCCTATATTCGGGCTTCTTATATGAGGAAAATAAACCTCTGTTTGTTCAAGCTACTACTAGTGGAGTAAAAAAATTAAAAAAAAAATTTTTAGTGGAGAGTCATTATTTGGTACTATACACTTTCCTAACTGATATAGTAACTAAGTACTTGCAACAACAGTATTTCAGGCCCCATCAGCGAGGCCATCCCTATGGTGATATGGCTACGTCAAGCTCTTCTATTATACATTACACTCATCTAACTCCCTTGATCTGCTTCAATGCTCACCACATAACTTTTGATAAGAACTTGCCTAATGGGCTGTGAGTCAGGAGACAGCAATTCTAGCCCTATTCCTGCCACTTATTGGCTCTAAGTCCCTAGGCACACCTCTTGCTCCCTTCCGATTTTCAATTTCTTCATCTTTAAAATAAAGAAGGTAGACTCCATAGTCTCTATCCTTTCTTCCTGTTCTGTCATTCTCAATTCAATTTTTTAGTCCTAAAACTGCATAAAGAAAGAAGAAAAATATACCACTCAAAATCTAGGATAAGGTGACAACTACAAAGCAGCATTAAAAATAAGCTATGAGCTCCCTGGTAGCCCGGGGGCGGGGGGTGGGGGAGGGAGAAGAGGACTATAATGATGACAAAATTCTTCTTCTTTAATAAAAAGAAACAAAACTTATAAGGACAGTTCTTTTCTTTGATGTAAAGTTCAAAGTGAATTTATAAAGGAGACAAAAAACAACCTAAATGAAAATACCTTCACCATAAGCCTAAGAACACTATCAACATTAAGATACTCATTTGCTCCTTGGAAATGGTCAGTTCATTGATCAATGGATATAATAACATGCATATTACAATACTGTATTTTTTGCCAAGAACACAAAAATGATGACTAACATTTAATGAGGAATGTCAGTTGCTAATGCATACCAGATACTCCTATTTGCCTCTCCCAAAGCTCAGAGGCTTTCCTTCCTGCCAGAAAATGTTGCCTGTACCAGTAGATAACTTTTAACAAGTGTTCAAACAAACAAACAAAAAAAAAAAACAGTTGTCATCGAGTTGATTCCAACTCATGGAGACCACTTGTGTTGCAGAGGAGAACTACGCTCCATAGAGTTTTCATGCTCGCGACCTTTTGGAAGCTGGTCACCAGGTCTTTTTTCTGAGGTGCCTTTGGTAGGCATCTCAGAAGAAAGGTCCCGTACCTGCTTCTAAAAGTTCACAAAGCCTCTGGTAGGTACCTCAGTTAGTAGCTGGGCAGTTAACCATCTGTGTCACCCAGGGACGCCTATCATGTTCAATGCTCTATAATTAACTATATGCTTTAATCTACTTAGTGTATGTGAGGAAGGCAGACTCAGAATAAATACCCCCATCTTACAGATGAGAAATCTGAGGCTCAAAAAACCTACATGACATAACCATGGTTGCCTGTGTTAGGTTCAGCCTCCACCCATATGACCCCATGCCTAGGGTTCTGCCTTTTTCCATACCAGGTGTCACCGAAGCCTAAACCAAGCACACCTGGCAGGTACCTCTCTCCCAAGTGATCGGACGCCTCACTGGGCAACTTTGAGGCAGCAGCTCTATTTTATTTGTTTTGACCACTGTCAAATAGAATCAATGAAGCTTCAACTTATTATCTCAAACATATAGCCCTGACAGCATGCTCGATGCCTTACAATAGCCTAGTTATGGTTGATTTGAAAACAAAAACAAAAAAACATTAAGGTTAGAAACAAGAAAAGGGAAAAAAGTGACCTTTTGTGGCTCACCACGGGCTCCTACAGCTGTGCATGGCCCTAAAGGTCAGGGGACAACATAGCTGTTCCTTGATCTTGGCTTCCAGGTCACCACTCTGCAGCACCATCATTCATTCAGTAACTCACTCATTCAGCAATACAGGAGCAAAGTCAAATGGGACACTTGGCTGGAGACGCTGTAGCACATTCAACTTGAGAACAAGGACTCAGGAGGCAGAGTTAACGTCTGTCTGTGCCTTGATTTCCTCATCTGTAATAATAATCATAATACCAAAAAACCCAGTGCCTAAGTGCCTAATAGTTAATACTTATTAGGAGATAACTGTATGTCAGGCACTGTTCTAAGCACTTGACATGATTAACTCATTTAATCTTCACAACAACAAACGAAGTAGGCACTATTTTTATCCCGTTTTTACAGATGACAAATTGAGATGCCAAGAGATTAGAGAACATGGACAAGGATACATACCTAAGAAATAGTGGTTCTGGGCAATCCAACTCCAGAATCCATGCTCATAACTACCTCACTATATGGCCTGCAGACCAGCGCTGTCCAATAGAACTTTCTGCACTGATAAAAATGCTCTGTACTGTTCAATATGGTAGCAATTAGGTACATGTGGCTAGTTCAATACCTAGCCATTTAACCACATGTGACTATTGAGCCCTTGAAATATGAATAGCACAAAGAACTGCATTTTTAATTTTATTTAATTTTACTATATTTTAATTTAAATAGCCATAGGCAGCTTGTGGCTATGGACTGCACAGCACACCTCTAGACGAAAAAACTCAAATCCCATTGCTATCAAGTCGATTCTGACTCAAAGTGACCCTACAGAACAGAGTAGAACTGCTCCATGGAGTTCTCAAGGCTGTAATCTTTACAGAAGCAGGCTGCCACATCTTTCTTCTGTGGAGCGGCTGGTGAGTTTGAACTGCAAACCTTTTAGTTAGCAGCAGAATACGCAACCACTGCACCCCCAGAGTTCCTTCAAAATGCAGATAGTAACACTATACTCAACTCAGGGCTCTGAGGCTCTGGCGAGATACGTGTTTCTAAACTGCTCTACATGGTAGTGGTGTTGCTGCAGTCGAGTAGGTTCAAACTCATGGAGACCTTATATACAACAGAACAAAACATTCCCTAGTCCTGCGCCATTCTCATAATCTTTGGTATGTTTGAGTCCATTGATGCAGCCACTATGTCAATCTATCCCATGGAGGATTTCCCTCGTTTTCGCTGACCCTCTACCAAAGATGATGTCTTTTTCTAGTGATTGGTCTTTCCTACCTAGCACATAATAGGTACTCAATCTATCTGAGTTACTTATTCTAGCAGTAGTAGACATTTAACAAATATTTATCTGTCATCTCTAATCTGAATTACAAAATCCAAAATGCTCTGAAAAGCAAATGTGTGTACGTGTTTTTGTAACTCATTTGGCAGCAAAATCTAACGCGACCTGAACTAATTTGGTGGCATAACCTGACTTGAACTGACCGGATGTTGCTCTTAGTGTTTATTCATCTCGTTTCATGTGAATTTTCATTCATTTCAGCGCAGAAATATTGATGTGTTTGATTATGGGTGCTGCCCCAGACTCAGTGGGGGGTGTGACACAGTATGTAATATATGTATCACATTACCTATCTCAAATCTAAAACGCTCTAAACTTCTGACACATAGCTCGCTCCTAAGGTTTCAAATAGGGGATCAAGGACCTGCATTTGCATTTCCATATCAGGCTAGCTGTGAGGGACAGAGCAGAGAGAGCAGGGCCTGACCTGGAGGCCGTAGTTTTCGCTGGTTTTGCTGTTAGAAATGCCATCTTTGCCCAGACACGCTGGAGCAGAGGTGGTGCAGAGCTGCTGGGGGGGGGGCAGGAGGAGTGGACAGGGAAGCCCAACAACAGGGCAGCCACAGCAGCTTTCTTCCTGGGGCAGCCACGTTTCCACAATTGCTTTATGAAATCTGTTTAATAAGTTAATTTCAACAGTCCTGCAGGGAATGGGACATGATGTTCTTATTCACACAGTGAGTTAGTTATTGTAGATGCTCTTCAGGGACTCCAGGCTGGCGCTGCACACAGATAGCTGCCCCCCATTACGGAGCCAGCCTCTGTTCTCTTCCCCTTTGCTTGCTCCCACCCTATTTCCATATTCCAGAATGTAGGGGATTTGGGAAAAGGGGTGAGCTTTCCAAATATTTTTTGCATACTGCCAGCTGGCCCCAGTATCTAGAACGTCGTCTACTGGCCTCATCCTTGCATGATTGGGCATTTTATTCTGTGGAGATCTCAGCACGAAAGGCAATGCTGTGAGGTAGTATCAGTACTTACTAGCTGTGTGATTTGCAGGAAGTCACTTAGACTCTCTGAGCCATAATTACATAAATAGACAGCTGCTGTCATTTGATTCTGACTCATGGCCATCTTACATAAAACATCGCAAAATGTGGTCCAGGACTGCATCATCCTCACAATCATTAGAATGTTTGAGTCCATCGTTGTAGCTATCTGAGCCACAATTAGCTTATTCATAACAAGAAACAAGAAATATCCCACTCAAAGGCTTCTAAAGGAATAAATAATGTATCTCAAAGTGTCCTAGCAGAGTGCAAGGGCCACTGTAAGGCACTCACTGAGTGCTGGCTGAGGATCTTAAGCTTCTTCTCATTGGGCCCTATTCATATACAAATGTCACTGCCTCTTATTACAGTAAAGAAGGAAGAGAATGGGTTTGTAATAAGCTGGGGACCTTATACAAGTCTTGAAACTCCCGTGAGCCTCAGTTTCCCCATCTGCACAATGGGGATAATGCTTACCTCTCATGATAATACCTAAAAGAATCAAAGGGGGTCCCGGCATATCTAGAGAGCCCTGCCCCATGTCTGGCCTATGGTGGCTGTTTCTTTCCCCTTCTCTTTTGCTAATAAGCCAACAGCCCTGAAAAGACTGTGATATTTCTTTCAACTTCAGCTACCTAATAATTCCTAACTAAGAATGATGGAATTCGATAACTAAATCAATGAAGAAGAGCCACGTGGCCCTTCTTAATCAAAATCTAAAGCGACGATCCCATTGCCTGCAGCCATATCAGGGGAAGCATCTGTGGAAGAAGGAGCAATGGAAGAGGGTGCACTTCAGAGTTACTGTCTTCGGAGATGCAGGAGCCAGACAAAGTTGGCCTCCGTCTCTAATGATAGGATATAATTCCAGTTTCACAACTTAATTATGACTGGATGAAAAGGACAGCGTGAAAAACTAGGTGGAGGGTAGGGAGTTTCATCTCGTTAGGTTCACTGACACCTCATTAGGGACTTTGAAAAACATTCTGCTTCCAGGCAATTTTGCTACTATCTCGATTTTTTTCCACGTTTATCTGACTCCATTTATTCAACTTGACACAAGTAGGAAAATGGGATCTTTGATTTTTTTTCCCCCCCAGCTCATCAACTGGCACTTTAAGTGCCCCACTTCGAGCTGCAAGGTTCTTTGCCAGGTTATGATCATCAACACCATAGGATCAGAGGTGCTAGAGCAGTCTTCCAAAAAACATAAACTGCATCATGTCAGCCCTGCTGCAAATCTTTAGTGGTTCCCCATTGTCTACATAATTAAGTCCTAGCACAACAGTGTGGCATTCAAGTAATGTCTACTTCTCAGACCACCTTCTTCCAAAATGTCTGCTCAGGTTATAACAGGACTACTTAACATTCCCCTAGACCCACCAGAAAGTATCTGTCTCTACAATGTTTCCAACTTCTTTCTCCATTTCCTATGAAAATATTATTCATCTCTAAAGTTTCAATTCAAAGATTCAGTTCTCCATCAAAATCTGCTTTATTTTCCCAATTACAACTCACCCCTCACTCCTTCTTGGCACTGTCAGTACATTAATTCTCAGCATTAGGACTTCCTGTCTTGACTTATAGCCAATAGTGCATATCTGGCTACCCCACCCAACTGTGAGCTCCTTGAGAACAGAGCCCTGCCATAGGTTACTTTCTATTCTCTGCTATTCCAACACAACACATGTGTGTCCCGATCAGTTGGAAGACATGTCAAAAGCAGTTATTATCTCTAAAATACCAAATTTGGTTCATGCGCACACACACAAAAGAAACAAAAACTATTAAATAAAAAATTTGGAGATTCTACCTAATAATATCCTTCTCACTCCTTCCCTTTGATCTCTTAAGAAAGAAGAGGGTCATGTTAAAGTTAGAACACAGTAATTACGCATACCTGAGTTTTCCCATGGGTGTGATCTTGCATGTGTTGGAAGAAAAATAAAAGGGTTGAGAACTGCCACTCTATAACACCAAGTCATTTACCAATATGTTTAAATACACAGAACACACCTGACTGTTTTTGATTATACTCTGAGGCCTGGGATTCTCTCACTTAGCTTCAAAGCACAGTACTATACCACATTGTATCCAAAGGAGAAAAAGGTTGGAGATAGTTAGAACCAATAAGAATATATGGGCAACCTAAGCACTATGCACAATTTATTTATTTGGAGATTCTGCCAAATAAATATTGCACATTGAACTGACTGTGGATCTGAATTAATTTTTGCAACATGGCAAAGCGATTTGGAGTTAGGAGACGTGGGCTTAATTTCCTGAAAATTGCTAACTGTCACAAAATAGCAGGATGACTTTTGGAAAGTCACTTCTTTGAGCCTCTGTTTCCTCAGCTGTAAAGCAATAATAGTAATCCCCACCTTGCATGTCATTATATGGATCCAGTGAGATGATATAAATGGAAAAGTACTTTGTAAATCATAAAGCACTATTATCAATGGGGATTAATAATCAGTTATTGCTAGTAGGAATTCTACCACTCTCTGTCAGTTTGTTGTACTGTGGTTGCTTGGGTGTTGCCGTGATGCTGGAAACTTTGCCACCAGTATTTCAAATACTAGCAAGGTCACCCATGGTCCATAGGCTTCAGTGGAGCTTCCAGACTACAATAAGCTAGGAAGAAAGGCATGACATTCTAATTACGGAAATCAGCCAATGAAAACCTTACGGATCACAACAGAATATTGTCTCATACGGTGCTGGAGATGAGCCCCCTAGGTTAGAAGGTACTCAAAATACACAGTTGCCACACTAATGGACTTGAGCATACCGATGATCATGAAGGTAGTGCAAGACCGGGTAACGTTTTGTTCTGTTGTAAATGAGGTCACCATGAGTCAGAACTGCTAACAATAAAAACAACATTAGGAATTAGCTAATAGTAAATGCATTCTCACACCTGGATCCTTTGTTGTTTAAGAGGTGGATTCACTCCTTGGTAAAGAGAATGGACTTAGAAAGCAGACCTCCCTGTATCCAAGAGCTGGCTCCAACACTGATCAAGTGATCTTGCATACATCACGTAACCTTTCTGAGCTTCAGGTTCTTGTCAATAAGATGGGGGTAATAAGGTTTTTGTGATCATTATTAAAGACTATTGCATTTCTGAGTGCTAGAGACATATAAACAATAAATCATGGTAAAAAAAAGAAAAAAAATTTTTTTAGTTTAAATATTATACCAGATATAAAACAAATTGCAATGCCAGCACCAAGAAGGGAGTAAGTTTCATCAAGGAGCTCGTTTGGGGGCATGTTTTTTTAAGTTCCTGCTCCACCTGAGAACATTTTTAAAATCAGATCCACAGATAGAATAATAAACTATAACTAGATCTCCCAAGAAAAAGCAATTGGTTGTAGGGGGTGTGGGGTGAATAGGGAGATGAATAATAGCTAAGTAGGTCAAAAGAAAAGTATTTTGGGAGCTCTCTTGTTCTTATATCAAAATGGAAACGTTTTACCTTGACAAAGCTCTCGGGTTTTAGGCAGCCTTGTAATTTGCCTTCTATAGAAGATATAGTCCGCCTTTGTTCTTTGAAATCGTGGTGCTGAGTGACAAGACCTGGTTACAGGCCCAAGTGTGCCCTTACTAGCTGTGTGATCTCAAGCAAGTTATTTAGCGTCTCTGATCCTCAAATGCCCCATCTGGAAATGAGGAGATTTGGCTAGTTGATTTGTTCAGTCTGTTTTGGATCCTGAAAGTCTTATTCAGTTCATGTGTGAGATTCTGTGCTAAATGCCCGAGAAAGCCTAAGAGAGGGGCATTTAGGAGATCCAGGCTAGGCTATGTTCACTTAGCAGTCATACATTGGAGGGAAAGACAGAGGACTCGCAGTCACCAAATACCCACTATGTGTAACGCGCTGGGCTAGATTCTTGACAT
Organism: Loxodonta africana; assembly: GCF_030014295.1. Lineage (NCBI taxonomy): Eukaryota > Metazoa > Chordata > Mammalia > Proboscidea > Elephantidae > Loxodonta > Loxodonta africana. Next base: position 97,067,051 of record NC_087344.1, read on the forward strand.
TCATAAATTTTAACAACCATATCAGCCCGGTGAAGTGCTAGTGTGTGTGGAGGGGAGGGGTGGGAGGTGATAACCATCCTCTTCCACGCCTCCAAATACATAACCAGTTGAGAGATCCACATAAAAGTCAAACAGAGATCAAACTCTCAGCTTTATTTCTGATTATCAGGATTGGAAGAAATAGCCTGCAACCAGAATCATGCATCTACAACTTCCCCTTCCCTGACTGTCTTGAAAAGGTAGCTCTAGCAAACTTTACTGAATGAAGGCGAGTAAAGAACACATGCATCCTGTAAGCAAGCAAATCCAAGAGCAAACTCCCAGAGAGGGTGAATACAATGGACAGTTCCTTGCTTCAAACTCAGAAGCAGCCAAGGCACTCCTCAGTCCTTTGGGAGGCATGAAAGAGCAAGTGGAGAGAGACCAGGAATTTTCTTTTCCTATTTTTCCTTTCTTTGGAATGGGATGAAAGTTCTATCCCTCTATGGAACGTGGGACATCATAAAGGATGGGCAGTCCCTCCAAAACTATCATTAACCATATTTACAGAAGCTCAATAGGATCAAATAACCTGCCCAAGGTGGTCCGGTTACTATGAGGCAGGGCTAGGATTTGTATTCAGATCTGCCAAGGTCCTTTCTCTTTCCACTATACTACGTGAAGCCATGTGCAAAAAAAAAAAGAGCAAACCAAAAAGCAAAAACCCACTTTGGTACAAGAAAGTAAGTGTCATGAGCATCCTGTAAATAGTAGGGACAACAGGCTATTTTAAAATATGCAGTGTAAACATCTAGGTTCTCACAGAAACTTGTCAGCTCAGCTGCTGTGAAAATACCTATGTATATACATGTGTGAGGGTGTGTTATATGTAAGTTTGTGTGGGTGTTTATCTTGCATCATTTCTGTAGTAATATGCTTTGGGATGCACATAAAACAGCATGGGTAATGTAATGAATGCTATAAAATTATACAAATCATCTTAGACATGAATGTACAAAACACAGAAGACCTTATTTACCCGTACTCATGAACTTATAAGCAATTACAGTTTCAGCACTAACACTCTAAGAGTTACCTTAAAAAAAAAAAGCATTCTTCCTACAATGTTATTCCATCCCTGCTTTCTTAAATACAGCTTAAAAAAAAAAAAGTTATTATCAATGCGAGTTACTACACTAGGCTGTAATTCAGTAATGATTTAGGGACTGTATCAAGAGTCACAGAGCAGACGAGCTACTGTGTCTGCATGCTTTGCCAGGACCTGAAACATACTATCATATCTGCATATTTGAATTTACATATTTTTGATGAATGATATGCAATCGGTTAGATATTAAGAACCACCGGATAAATAATTAAATATTGGATGCTTGATTTCCCCTTGGAAATTTTCATATTTATATAAGGAAGCAGTGGGCTGTGGAGTTGGATAGGACTTTCCATTTATTAGCTATATGTATCCTTAGGCAAGTGTCTTAACCACTCTGAGCCTTATTTTCCTCATCTAAAAAACAGGGGTAATAATGGCACCCTCCTCATAGGGGAACATTCTGAAGGTGAAGTGAGATCATGTACACAAAGTAATTAGCAATATGCTCAGTACATGGTAAGCAGTTAGGAAGAGCATGGCGACCACTATCATACAAGACAGATACCATGGTGAAAAACATCTCCGATTCGAGACTCAGCCTGGCATTGTCCACTGTTATTACTATTAACTACACTACTGCTACTGTTACTACTACTATTTGAATCAAGAGGGATTTGAGACTCCAGTTTTCTTATTTTCTGGTCTATTCGTATGTTGACAAAAGAAAGAAATTGCAAATTAGTATAGGATGAAGTATTTTATTAGGGGTTTGTACTGAATGAAATATTAATTTACTCAAGGTGCATTTAGGAGAATATCCAGCGGTCTTGAAGCAAACAGTAGAGAGGTTGAGTGCTATTCGGCATAGTTTCTTGTGTTAGACAGGTCTGGTTTATTTGTTTTTTAATTAGTACAATGTTAAATACTTACAAATTTTGGGTTAGTTCCCTTTGAAATTCAGCATGCTTTATCTTAAGCTTAAATCAACTCCCAGTTAACATAAGTTCCTTTCATTCTTTTAAGAAATCTCCATGAATAGAATACAATAAAAATGCTAGTAATATTTCTACATCACTTTACAGTTTCCATAGGACTTTTGAGTATAGTATACTGTCTTTTGCTTATCACTATGACGTAGATGAACCAGATACAATCAGCTCCATTTTATAGATGGGAATGCTGAGGTCCAGAGAAGTGAGGCTGATTTATGAAATATTACTCAATCAAAAGGTCGGCAGTTTGAATCCACCAGGCGCTCCTTGGAAACTCTATGAGGCAGTTCTACTCTGTCCTATAGGGTTGCTAAGAGTCAGAATTGACTCAGTGGCAACTGGTACCGGTACTCAACCGAAGCTTCGGGGCAGGCCAGTAAACAATCTAAAATCTCTACTACAGACCTCAGAAGGAAAGAAGAGGGGACAGGCTGCTACTGCGGAGGGGCCAGAGGAAGGGAGCATGCAGAGACCACCGTGAAACACTGCACTCAATTATCTAAGACCCCTCCCACTCTCTAACACTCTGTGTCTCGATCAAAAAGAGCTTTCAAGCATCAAACTGATTTGGTTCTGGAATGAAGTCAGTCTGGCCTGTTCCCACAGAATGTGCTACACAGAAAGAAAAGGGCTCAAAGGACCCGCCTGGCATGATTGCCCTGCCTGTTCCCCTTCACTAGAGCTGGGCCAAGATTCCTGTCGGATAACAGGAAATGAAAATGGGAACACACCAGCCCCTTGGTAATTCTCAGCCTCCCAAAACAAGCAAATCCCCTAGGAACCTCCTCAGGCTGAGGGAAGGGAAAAGGCCTTGGAGGCTCAGCTTGAACCCATGAGCCTTCCAAAGCACTGAAAAAAAGCAAAAACATAGCAGTTCCATGAATGGGTCCCATTCTACTCATTTGGAAGGGATTGTTCTTCAAAATATTGGCCTTAACAGTGGGTTGTTTTTGCTGTGGGTCAGGTCAGCCTTGCTCCTCTCCCTCTTGCACAGGCAAGGCTCAGTAAGGATCTGTCTGCAGCCCACTTGAGAAGCATGTCAATCTGTCAATTGTCACCGCAGAGAGGAGCATTTAAGTTTCTTGGCATTTTCTTCCCAGCAATGACTATCTGACAGGGTAAGGCAGCCAGAGTCCAGTGCTGCTCCTTCCATGTGGCAGACCTAACCATGTTGAGATGCATTCTAGATACAGCTGCCCTTGGAGCTCAATTACATGACGCTCAATTCAAAATTTTCCCTAGGATTTCTTCTGTATATTTCTAGGGGTTTACTATCCCCTTCTTACATCTCTAATTCCTTTTTTTTTTTTTTTTAAAGCAGCTATGGTTTGGGAAATAGTTTCGGACACAAAGACTTTGTGATCTAGTTGTGCAGCTACTTTTTTAGTCTCAGCACTTGCTTTCTTCCTACCCTGCTTCTTACACCCCTGCCTTGTTAACACCAGGCTATTTTATGCCTCTGTGCTTTTCTACAGTGATACATTTCCATTACTTAACCTCTTCTTCACACCTATTCATCCTTCAAAACTCTGCCCAAGCATTGCAGTCTCCAGGAATTGTCTCCTAATGCGATGGTCTTCCCTGGAGATTCCATAGCACCCTGACTTCTCTTTCATAGCCTTTGTCACAGGGTCATATCCTCATCTACCTACGTGTATCTCTCCCATCCTTAGCTCTCAGCTCCTGTCTTATTTCTATGTATCAGCAGGTGTCTACAGTCTGTGTATGTTTCTTTCATTGATTCATTTATTTAGTAATTGATTAATTAATTGATCTGTTTGTTGCTCAGAGATCTTTTATCCCCATTCAAGACTCTTGTTTTTCAAATAAATTTACTGGACAAATGAGGAAACTCCAAGTAAGCTGCAGGTCACTTTGTTAAGTTTCCAAGGAGTCTACTACTTTGATCCATCTACCCTTGGAAGCCAGGAACTGCAGAAGGGCAACTGGCTTGGTGGCATCAGCAAATACAATTATTCTTGACAGTAATATTGCCAATTCCATCTTTGGGGCTTTTCAATTCTCCCTTTCTCCATGCCTTGCACTGCTTTTGGGGTTACTTCCCCGACCCCAGTGCACACAGGGCTCTCATCCTCATTAGCTTTCCAGACCTGTGGGGCTCTGGTTCCAACTCTACAACTAACTAGCTGTGTGACCTTGGACATCTCACTGCCCATCCTGAGCCTCATTTTCTTTATTTATTAAAGGAGGAAGGATGGAACATGACAGTCTACCATTGAATCAAAGCCTAGGAGACAGAAGCAGCCTAGTCAGTAGAGATGCACTAAGAAAACTGGCTTGATGTTGAGAGGAAGCCTGAAGAGTGGATGAAATATGGGACGAGGTGTGAGAAACCCACATTCTAATCTCATTTCCTATCTTCTAACCTGTCCACAATTTTGTGGAGACAATACATTACCTCACTATTAAGGCTGTTGTAAATCAAATAGGATAATGGGTGTAAAAGAGCTCTAATAATTGTGACGTTCTACATGTACATCAGTGTTCACTCTAGCACTATTCACAATAGCCAAAAGGTAGAAACATCGAAATGTCCATTAACAGATGAATGGATACACAAAATGGGATACATACATATGATGGCATACTGCTCAAGCAGAAACAGAAACAAAGTCCTGATGCACGCTACAACATGGATGGACCTTGAAAACATTATGTGAGTGAAGTAAGTCAATCACAAAAGGACAAATATTGTGATCCCACTTATATGAAATATCTGGGTAGACAAATGTAGAGAGGCCAAAGTTTCTTAGTGGTTCCCAGGGGCAGAAGGGAAGAGGGAAGAGGGAGTCACTGTTCAGGGAGCAGTGAGTATGTTTACGACGATGGAAAAACTGGCAACAAAAGCTGGTGATGGCTGTACAACATGATTAATGTAATTGGCGTCACTGAATTGTACACGTAAAAAATGTTGAATTGGCAAACGTTGTGTTATATATACTTTTTTACAACAATAAAAATAACTAAAGTCCTACAGTCATTATGCTTTCTCTAAAGTAAACCAAGCATACCAATGAGGGCTTTCAGTGCTTAGACCACCACTGACCCCAATGCATTCCATGAATCTGGCTCTGTGATGTACTTAGAGGAGTTAATGGGAAAATGGGTAGACAGAGTAAGGTTTAGTGGTCAAATCCACTTAACAACAGCTTAACACAGTTAGGTGAGGTTTCTTCACTGAGGAGAGCCCAACTTTGACCAGCTACCATGAGTTTTAAACAGGGGAATCTTTTTTTGCAGGGTTTCTCTACTCCTTTTGGCACAGGTCCCTTTTGCTTAATAGGGCCATCTCCAGAGTACATAATTTGGGAAATGCTGCCTTAAACTAAAGGACACACATGATGCAGAAGTTTTGGATGCTCTTTTAAGGGCTTCAGGGGAGATGTCTTAGGGCAGGCAAGAGATGCTTTCAGCATGTTTCAGTTTCTACCCCAAACTCTTTGGGAAGACAGTCATGTTGTCGTTAGCTGCCATGGAGTTGATGCCAACTCATGGCAACATAAGCTGTGTAATTGCTAGGGAGTTTAGGACTTGGAGTCAGAACCCTTGATTTGCAACCAGCTCCCCGTGTGACCCTGGGCTCTTCACTCTCCCTCTTGGAGGCTCAGTATGTTTGTGTGTAAAATGCAAGACAGGAGCATCAGGACCACCAGAGACCAGGCAAGAATGTCCGCATCACTGCAGCAGTGTTTGCTGAGCGGAAAGAAAAGGAACAATAAGGCAGCATGCATATTTGATGTCACAGAAAAACATAGCAGTTCCCAGCTCTCAGGTAATTGATTCAGGAGCCAGTCATCTGGAGCTAAAGGTTCCCTTGTAATACAGCTCCAAATAGTAGAACCTGAGGAAAAGCATCGTGGGCTGCCATAGGGGAGAAGGCGGCCTGGTGGGGGAGGCCTCCTCACCACTCACCTCCCATTTTACTTACTAATACTCCAAAGGAAACATGTGACATGCGACTTAGTCACCACTGGTTCTGGGGCTGGGTCTCTTTCCACAGTGCCTCAGTATTCTCAGATGACCCACCAACCCCACAGAAGCTCAGAAGGCCAGTGTCAAATGGCCTCACAATACCCAGGGCTGCATTAATATTGGACTGCACAGCAAAAAAGCTGAGCTCACTCTTCATGGCCAGGCTCTTGAAATACCAGATTTATAATATGTGGAAGCCCTTTCCAAAGTTTCATGGTTGCATTTCCTACTCTGCTGGTGATAGATTGAAAACGTTAACTGTGAAGTAAGTTAAACCCAGAGGTTGGATGGCATTCAAATCCATTTGATTCAACAAGTGCTTTCTGAACACCTACTAGGTGACTGGTAGCTTCTCTATACAGGGTGGAGGGTAAGGGGTGGGGGACTTCCATTTATCAGGGTTATCAAGCAGCTATTGCCTTCTGTTCTCATTTAATAGTAGTTTTCATTTAATCTTCACCATGAGCATTCAGTGACACCATTTGACAAAGAAGGGGCCTGGGAAGTAGTAACTGGTTGAATATCACAGAGCAAATAAGCAGAGAAGCCAGGATTTAAGCCTAGATCTGATTCTAAAGGCTATTTCCACTACAATAAAGGTGCCTTACCAGTTACAAACGACAAATAAACTATGACCCCCAAGGAGCTGATGGTGGGTATGAAGAGGTGACACAGCAGACAGGGCCAGATGGTGGGATATGCACAGAACTGAGAGTCAGAAACTGCATATGTTTGTTTTCTTTGGTTTCTGAGAAAAGACAAAATTAAACACTCATATACCTATATCTTTTTTTTTTTTTTCTGGACCAGTTAGAAAACACACTTATTGATCTACTTTCTACTGCACAGTCATAGAGCTACAAGACTGTTATCCTACAGAAGGCCATAGAGATCATCTTATCTAAGTCCATTGTTTTCACAGATAAGGAAAGAACTCCTCAGAGACCTTAAATAACCTGCCTAGGGCCAGTGACCACAAAAATTAGCCTGGAACCTGTGCCCCTACTTCCTAGTCTGCTACACATTCAGTCATGCTGCTTCTCAGCCTTTTAATTGAACCCAGTTGTATCCATATGCACTCATCCACCTTCCATCCAACCGTCTACCCATCCATTCACATATTCATCCTCCATCTATCTACCCTCCATCCATCCATCCATCCAACCGAAATACCCAGCTTCCATCAATCCACCATCCATCTTTCCACCCTCCATCTATCCATCCTCCTTCCATTTTTCTTCCATCCACCCACCCACTAATTCATCTTTCCTTTCAGCCAATCCTAGCCAAGTGCCTACTCTGAGCCAGACCCCAAACCAGTTCCCAAAGGAATCAAGATTTCTGCCTGTTGTAGCAGCACGTTCTCATCTCTAGACAAATACAAGAGTGATTCTGGACCAGAGTTCTGTTCCATGGCGGCAGGATAAAAATCCAAGTAGCATAAATAAAGAACAATATACCAGGTTAGAGGAAGATTCTCCAGGGCTTGGGCTTGTCACAGTGCAGCCAAAAGTGCCTCTAGAAGTATTCTGGTGCTGAGGTCACAGCACATGTATGCATTTGAACCAGGACTGTGGGAAGTGACAGTCTAACATTTGTGAGTTGGTACCAAAAAAAAAAAAAATTTTTTTTTTTTAAGTCCTGGAACTGGCTTAGGAAAAAAAAAAAAAAAAAACTTTCCTAGTAAAAACACTATTATAATTTCATTAAAAAATATAATGGTGAATATTGACAAAATTTTGGCCCAATTTTACTAATCCATTCACAACTGTTTGTTGAGTAACAACAATACACTTTCATATTTTGTTTTGTTTTGTTTTGTTCATTTAATGCTCAACAAGATTCTCCACTTCCATTTTATCAATTCAAAGCGGAGCTCAGCCGTTAACTTGCCCATGGTTACGTAAATAGTTAAGTGGCAGAGATTTTAACCCAGAACTCTTGGATTTCAAAGCTTATATTAGGCTAAGCTGCTGCCCCAAATAGTTTGCACCCCAGAGGAGGAAGGAATCACTTGTTGCTATGGGGCTCACAAAAGAGAATTTGAAAAAGGAAAGGTTGAGGTCTATAGGTAGAGAGGGCAGAGAAGGGCATCTCTAGGGAGAGGAGCAGCTTGAACAAAGGCACAGAAACGGAGCAGCATGGGCTGAGTTCAGGAAGTAAGTAGGCTGAAGTGCTGAAACACTAAACTGGGAAGAAGTAGGTTGGGGTCATGTTGTGGCACATGATATTAACCCTATGAGCAATGGGGAGTCACTGAAGGTTTTTGAGCAGGAAGATGACGCAAAAAAAAAAAATCTGTCTCCTAAGACACTCAATCTGGTGTTAAAAACTATGGAAGTTTGAAGGAGGAAGACCATTTAAAGGGCTAAATATGGGAGTCTAAAAAAGAGAGAATGAGAGTGAGAGAATTCAGCCAAGGTGGTTATGGTGAGAAAGAAAAATGAAGAAGAATGTGAAAAATGCCGAATAGATTGGATGTATGGATGGATGGGTGGGTGGGTGGGTGGTTATTTGTACTTGAGCTTGGCTTTCTCTATTGTGATACATCTCCCTTCCTTTGAACTTCACCAAAAGTTATGTGTAATTTTAGGCTTTTCCCTCAGTGAGACCTCAGAAACAAACAATAATTACAGAACTAGCAGCCTCTACTTTATTCCATCTTATGGGTAGAGAAATCAGAACATAGAAACCTCTCCACTCATCCACTCCGCACAACACCTGAGAATCTTCTGTCAAAACCACTACTTAATCATGTCTCCCACTCTCAAATTTCTTCAGGGGATCCCCCTTGCCAACATGATAAAAGTAAGTTATCTGCTCAGTTATCCATGATAGTTACCGAACATTGTACTAAGAATATGAAGTATGTAAAAAATCTAAGCTTTGCTATTAGGCTTAATTTGATTTGAACTTGACCATACCACTTATTAGACCTGTGACCTTGGGCACATGACTTAATTGTATTCAAACGTCTATAAAATGGTGATAACACTCTAATTTACAGGGTTCTTGTGGGGATTAGACATCTCCGGTGGTGTAAATGGTTAATACGCTCAGCTGCTAGCCAGGAGGCTGGTGGTTCCAGTTCACCCAGAGGCACCTTGGTAGAAAAATCTGCTGATTTACTTCCAACGTATCAGCTATTGATAACTCTATGCATCACAGTTGTATTCTGACACACATGGGGTCACCATGAGTCAGAGTTGACTCAATGGCAACTAGTTTTGTGGGATTAAATGAATGAATACATATGAAATATCCAGTGTGTAGTAGATGCTTACAAAATGGAACCTTTATCATTAAATAAGATCTAAACGCTGTAACAGGGTTCTTTTTGAACACTTTCCTTCTTTTCAGGATCACTGGATGCCAAATTCTCTTAAACAGAGACTCCTTTTGTAATGACAGATTTTACACATCTCAAAGATTAATCCCCACCCCCTCCCAAGTACCCTTATCATAAAAACAGTGTCCCTTTTTTACAATATTTTAACAACGGGCAGCTCCATTCCTCCCACCTCCCATGTCTTTCTCTATTGAGGTAAAGTCTCAGTGTTTGGTTAAGATGCCACATGAGGCTTGACAGGATTACACAGTCTGCTTTCCTCAGGTTTTCTGGAATGCAACCAGGTGTTACAACTGTATCATTAACATGAACATCCAAGTTCCATATTTAGCAGAGCCTGCAAGGGACAGAGCTATGATCAGGTATCCACGCGCTTATCAAGGGCTGGTGTTTGCAGCATTTGTCTCCCTCCATTATGTTGAACATCACAATACTAAAAACAAAAGACAAGTCCTTAAAAGCGTGGAGATAAGAAAACACCACTGACCAAGTGAAACTGCTTCCCTTTGCTCATGCCCTTCCCTCTGACCAGATGTTGCTCTCTCAGCTTCTCCACTGACACGCTTCAAGCAGTTTACAAGACTCCTAAGAAAAATGCATATATACGTGTTTTGATGTTTACTTCCTTAATGCCTTGCTCCTCCGCTGTTCTATAAGTCCACAAAGCCAGAGACTATTTTGCTTGACCCATATCCCCAAGGTGTAGCAGAATTTCGGGCACATGGTCAAATCCTCAGTATATATTTGTCAAATGAAGGAATAATTGAATGACTGAAAGTATGAAAAAGTGATTAATGGAGGAAGCAGACAAGTAAATAGATAATTCCAACACAATTTGTTAAGTACAATGCTAGAAAGAAATGGAAGGCATGATGGGAGCCTAACTACGATGATTAATTTTTATTTTTTTAATTTTTATTGTGCTTTAAGTGAAAGTTTACAAATCAAGTCAGCCCCTCATACAAAAACTTATACACACCTTGCTATATACTCCTAATTGCTCTTCCCCTAATGAGACAGCACACTCCTTCCCTCAACTCTCTATTTTCGTGTCCATTCAGCCAGCTTCTGACCCCCTTTGCTCTCTCATCTTCCTTCTAGACAGGAGATGCCAACATAGTCTCATGCGTCTGCTTGATCCAAGAAGCTCATTCTTCACCAGTATCATTTTCTATCCCATAGTCCAGTCTAATCCCTGTCTGAAGAGTTGGCTTTGAGAATGGCTCCTGTCTTGGACTAACAGAAGATCTGGGGACCATGACCTCTGGGGTCCTTCTAGTATCAGTCAGACCATTAAGTCTGGTCTCTTTACGAGAATTTGAGGTCTGCATCCCACTGCTCTCCTGCTCCCTCAGGGGCTCTCTATTGAGCTCCCTGTCAGGGCAGTCATCGGTTGTAGCTGGACACCAGCTAGCTCTTCTGGTCTTGGGCCAGTGCAGTCTCTGGTTTACATGGTCCTTTCTGTCTCTTGGGCTCATAATTACCTGTGTCTTTGGTGTTACTCATTCTGCTTTGCTCCAGGTGCACTGAGAGCCATTGATGCATCTTAGACGGCCGCTTGCTAGCGTTTAAGACCCCAGAAGCCACTCTCCAAAGTGGGATGCAGAATGTTTTCTTAATAGATTTTATTATCCCTGACTTAGATGTCCCCTGAAACCATGGTCCCCAAGCCCCCACCCCTGCTACGCTGGCCTTCTAAGCATTCAGTTTATTCAGGAAACTTCTTTCCTTTTGGTTTAGTCCAGTTGTGCTGACCTCGCCTGTATTGTGTGTTGTCCTTTCCTTCATCTGAAATAATTCCTATCCACTACCTAACCAGTGAAAACCCGTCTCCCTCCCTTCTTCCCTCCCCGCCTCATAACCATCAGAGAATATTTTCTTCTCTGTTTAAACTATTTCTCCCGTTATTATAATAGTGGTCTTATACAATATTTGTCCTTTTGCAACTGATTAATTTCACTTGGCATAATGCCTTCCAGATTCCTCCACGTTATGAAATATTTCACAGATTCATCATTGTTCTTCTTTGATACACAGTATTCCATTGTGTGAATATAACATAATTTATTTATCCATTGATCCATTGATGGGCACCTTGGTTGCTTCCATTTTTTGTGATTGTAAACAGTGCTGCAGTGAACATGGGTGTGCATGTATCTGTTCCTGTAAAGGCTCTTAATTCTCTAGGATATATCCCATGGAGTGGGACTGCTGGACCATATGGTAATTCTATTTCTAGTTTTTTAAGGAAGTGCCAAAACAGTTTCCAAAGTGGTTATACCATTTTACATTCCCATCAGCAGCATATAAGTGTTCCAGTCTCTCCAGAACCTCCCCAACATTTACTGTGTGTTTTGGATTAATGTCAGCCTTGTTGGAGTGTGATAGAATCTCATTGTAATTTTGATTTGCATTTCTCTAATGGCTAACGATACTGAGCTTTTCATCATGTAGCTGTTAGCTACTTGAATGTCTTCTTTAGTGAAGTGCCTGATCATATCCTTTGCCCATTTTTTTAATTAGGTTATTTGTCTTTTTGTAGTTGAGTTTTTGCAGTATGATCTAGATTTTTAGAGAACAGGCGCTGATCAGAAATGTCATAGCTAAAAACTTTTTTCCAGTCTGTAGGTAGTCTTTTTACTCTCTTAGTGAAGTCTTTGGATAAAAAAAAAAAAAATTTTTTTTTTTTTTTTTTTTGGATGAGCATGGGTGTTTGATTTTTAGGAGCTCTCAGTTATCTAGTTTCTCTTCTGCATTGCTAGTAATGTTTTGTATACTGTTTATGCCATGTATTAGGGCTCCTAGCATTGTCCCTATTTTTTCTTCCATGATCTTTATCATTTTAGATTTTATATTTAGGTCTTTGATCCATTTTGAGTTAGTTTTTGTGCATGGAGTGAGGTATGGGTCTTGTTTCATTTTTTTGCAGATAGATATCCAGTTATGCCAGCACCATTTGTTAAACAAACTATCTTTTCCCCATTTAACTGACTGTGGGCCTTAGTCAAATATCAGCTGCTCATATGTGGATGGATTTATGTCTGGATTCTCAATTCTGTTCCATTGGTCCATATATTTGTTGTTGTACCAGTGCCAGGCTGTTTTGACTACTGTGGTGGTATATATACATATATTTGGTGGTATAATAGGTTCTAAAATCAGGTAGAGTGAGGCCTCCCACTTTATTCTTCTTTTTCAGTAATGCTTTACTTATCCAGGGCCTCTTTCTCTTCCATATGAAGTTGGTGATTTATTTCTCTATCTCATTAAAAAATGTCATTGGAATTTGAATCGGAATTGCATTGTATCTACAGATCGCTTTTGGTAGAATAGACATTTTTATAATGTTAAGTCTTCTTATTCACGAGCAAGGTATGTTTTTCCACTTACGTAGGTCTCTCTTGGTTTCTTGCAGTAGTGTCTTGTAGTTTTCTTTGTATAGGTCTTTTATATCTCTGGTAAGGTTTATTCATAAATATTTTATCTTCTTGGGGGCTACTGTAAATGGTATTGATTTGGTGATTTCCTCCTCTATATTCTTTCTGTCGGTGTAAAGGAATCCAACTGATTTTTGTATGTTTACCTTGTATCCTGATACTCTGCTGAACTCTTCTATTAGTTTCAGTAGTTTTCTGGAGGATTCTTTAGGGTTTTTTGTGTATATGATCATGTCACCTGCAAATAGAGATACTTTCACTTCTTCCTTACCAATCTGGATGCGCTTTATTTCTTTATCTAGCCTAATTGCTCTGGCTAGGACCTCCATTGAATAAGAGTGGTGATAAAGGGCATCCTTGTCTGGTTCCCAGTCTCAATGGGAATGCGTTCAGGCTCTCGCCATTTAGGATGATGTTGGCTGTTGGCTTTGTATAAATGCCCTTTATTATGTTGAGGAATTTTCCTCCTATTCCTATCTTGCTGAGAGTTTTTGTCATGAATGAGTGTTGAACTTTGTCAAATGCCTTTTCTGCATCAATTGATAAAACCATGTGGTTCTTATCTTTTGTTTTATTTATACGATGGATTACATTAATTTTTTTCTAATGTTGAACCATTCCCACATGCCTAGTATGCATTCCACTTGGTCATGGTAAATTATTTTTTTGATATGTTGTTGAATTCTATTAGCTAGAATTTTGTTGAGGATTTTTGCATCTAAGTTCATGAGGGATAAAACCCAGTGCCGTCGAGTCGATTCCGACTCATAGCGACCCTATAGGATATAGGTCTGTAACTTTCTTTTTTCATGGTGTCTTTACCGGATTTTGGTATCAGGGATATGCTGGCTTCATACAATGAGTTTGGGAGTATTCCATCATTTTCTATGCTCTGAAATACCTTTAGTAGTAGTGGTGTTAACCCTTCTCTCAAAGTCTGGTAGAACTCTGCAGTGAAGCTGTCCAGGCCAGGGACTTTTTTTGGTGGGAGTTTTTTGATTACCTTTTCAATCTCTTCTTTCGTTATGGGTCTATTTAGTAGTTCTACCTCTGTTTGTGTTTAGTTTAGGTAGGTAGCGTGTTTCTAGGAATTCATCCATTTCTTCTAGGTTTTCAAATTTGGTAGAGTGTAATTTTTTGTAGTAATCCAATATGATGCTTTTAATTTCAGTTGGGTCTGTTGTGATATCACCCATTTCATTTCTTATTCGGGTTATTTGCTTCCTCTCCTGTTTCTCCTTTTGTCAGTTTGGCCAGTGGTTTATCAATTTTGTTAATTTTTTCAAAGAACCAGCTTTTGGTCTTGTTAGCTCTTTCAATTGTTTTTCTGTTTTCTATTTCATTTACTTCTGCTCTAATTTTTATTATTTGCTTTCTTCTGGTGCCTGAGGGTTTCTTTTGCTGCTCTCTATTTGTTCAAGTTGTAGGGATAATTCTTTGACTTTTGCCCTTTTTTCTTTTGTGTGTATACATTTATTGATATAAATTGACCTCTGAGCACTGCTTTCGCTATGTCCCAAAGGTTCTGACGGTAGTGTTTTCATTCTCATTGGATGCTATGAATTTCTTTATTCCATCCTTAATGTCCTCTATAACTCAGTCCTTTTTGAGCAGGCTATTGTTCAGTTTCCAAGTGTTTCATTTCTTTTCCCTGCTTTTTCTGTTGTTGATTTCTACTTTTATGGCCTTATAGACAGAGAAGATGCTTGGTAATATTTAGATGTTTTGGATTCTGCTAAGGCTTGCTTTATGACCTAATATGTTGTCTATTCTAGAGAATGGTCCATGTGCACTAGAAAAGAAAGTATACTTGGCTACTGTTGGATGAAGTGTTCTGTGTATGTCTACAAGGTCAAGTTGGTTGACTGTGGCATTTAGATCTTCCGTGTCTTTATTGAGCTTCTTTGTGGATGTCCTGCCCTTCACCAAAAGTGGTATGTTGAAGTCTCCTACTATAATTGTAGAGTCTATCTCACTTTTCAATGCTGTTAGACTTTGTTTTATATATCTTGCAGCCCTGTAATTGGATGCATAAATGTGTTTATATCCTCCTGGTGTACTGTCCCTTTAATCATTATATAGTATCCTTCCTTATTGTTTGTGGTGGATTTAACTTTAAAGTCTATTTTGTCAGAAATTAATACTGCCACTCCTGCTCTTTTTTGATTGTTGTTCGCTCAATATATATTTTTCCATCCTTTGAGTTTTACTTTGTTTGTGTTTCTAAGGTGTGTCTCTTGTAGGCAGCATACAGACGGATAGTGTTTCTTCATCCATTCTGCCACTCTCTGTCTCTTTATTGGTGCATTTAGTCCATTTACATTCAGCATAATTAAAGATAGGTATGAGTTGTTTTTTTTTTATGAGTTTAGTGCTGTCATTTTGATGTTCTTTTTTGTGTTTTGCTGACAGTTTCTTTTTCCCACTTACTTTTTTCTGCTGAGTAGTTTATATATTGACTTTTCCTCTTATCTGTTGTTGATTTTGCATCTGCTGATTCTCTATTTTTTTCTTGTATTTTATTTTGATAACTAGGATTGTTAGTCTCCTTTGTGGCTACCTTAATATTTACCCCTATTTTTCTAAGTTTTAACCTAACTTTTATTTCTTTATATTGCTTTGCCTTCCTCTCCACATGAAAGATCTATGACTATATTTCGTAGTCTCTCTTTATTATTTTAATGTTGCCTTCTTTTGCATAATAGCATCACTGTTCCCCTGTTTTGAGCTTTTTTTAATTTTGATTTATTTTTGTGATTTCCCTGTCTGGGTTGACCTATGATTGCTCCATCCAGTGTTCTAGTCTTGGGTTGATATGTGATATTTTGATATTCTAACCAAATAACTCTCTTTAGTATTTCTTGTAGTTTTGGTTTGGTTTTTACAAATTCCCTAAACTTCTTTTTATCTGGAAATGTCCTAATTTCACCTTCATATTTGAGAGACAGTTTTGCAGGATATATGATTCTTGGCTGGCAATTTTATTCCTTCAATGCTTTATATAAGTCATCCCATTGCCTTCTTGCCTGCATGGTTTCTGCTGAGTAGTCCGAGCTTATTCTTATTGACTCTTCTTTGTAGGTGATTTTTCATTTATCCCTAGTTGGTTTTAAAATTCTTTCTTTACCTTTGGTTTTGGAAAGTTTGATAATATATCTTGGTGACTTTCTTTTAACATCTACCTTGTGGGGAGTCTGATGAGCATCTTGGATAGATATCTTCTCATCTTTCATGATATCAGGGAAGTTTTCTGCCAACAAATCTTCAACAATTCTCTGTATTTTGTGTTGTCCCTCCCTGTTCTGGTACTCTCATTACCCATAGGTTATTTCTCTTGATAGAGTCCCACATGATTCTTAGGGTTTCTTCATTTTTTTTAATTCTTTTATCTGATTTTTCTTCAGATATATTGGTGCCAAGTGCTTTATCTTCAAGCTCACTAATTCTGCCTTCCACTTTCTCAATTCTACTCCTTTGACTTTCTACTGAGTTGTCTACTTCTGTAATTTTATTGTTAATCTTCTGAATTTTTGATTGCTCTCTCTGTATGGACTCTTGCAGCTTATTAAATTTTTCATTATGTTTTTGAATACCTTTTTTTAAATAATTTTTATTGTGCTTTAAGTGAAAGTTTACAAATCAAGTCAGTTTCTCACATATAAACTTATATACACCTTACTACATACTCCCATTTACTCTCCCGCTAATGAGTCAGCCCGCTCCCTCCTTCCAGTCTCTCCTTTCATGACCGTTTTGCCAGTTTCTAACCCTCTCTACCCTCCCACCTCCCCTCCAGACAGGAGATGCCAACACAGTCTCAAGTGTCCACCTGATACAAGTAGCTCATTCATCATCAGCTTCTCTCTCCAACCCATCGTCCAGTCCATTCCATGTCTGATGAGTTGTCTTCAGAAATGGTTCCTATCCCGGGCCAACAGAAGGTTTGGGGACCATGACCACTGGGATTCTTCTAGTCTCAGTCAGACCATTAAGTCTGGTCTTTTCATGACAATTTGGGGTCTGCATCCCACTGTTCTCCTGCTCCCTCAGGGGTTCTCTGTTGTGCTCCCTGTCAGGGCAGTCATCAGTTGTGGCCGGGCACCATCTAGTTCTTCTGGTCTCAGGATGATGTAATTCTCTAGTTCATGTGCCCCTTTCTGTCTCTTGGGCTCATAATTATCTTGTGTCCTTGGTGTTCTTCATTCTCCTTTGATCCAGGTGGGTTGAGACCAATTGATGCATCTTAGATGGCCGCTTGTTAGCATTTAAGACCCCAGACACCACGCTTCAAAGTGGGATGCATAATATTTTCTTAATAGAATTTATTTTGCCAGTTGACTTAGATGTCCCCTGCTGCCATAGTCCCCAAACCCCCGCCCTTGCTCTGCTGACCTTCAAAGCATTCAGTTTATCCAGGAAACTTCTTTGCTTTTGGTCCAGTCCAGTTGAGCTGACCTTCACTGCTTGAATACCTTTTTAATTTCTTCAACTGCTTTATCTGTGTGTTCCTTGGCTTGTTCTGCTTATTGCCTGATCTCCTTCCTAATCTTGTTCCTGATGTCCTAAAGAGTTCTGTGTGTTACTCTTTTGAATTCTGCAACTGGTAATTCCAGAAAGGCACCTTCATCCAGAAGATCCATTGATTCTTCATTTTGAGAGCTTGTTGGGGCAATCACGTTCTGTTTCTTTATGTGACTTGATACCGACTGTTGTCTCCTGTAAGTTATTGTATAAGTTTATTTTATGCTTGCTTACTGTACCCTAGCTTCTTGCTTTGTTTTGTTTTGATATGCCCAAATGGGTTGCTTGAGTGAACTAGCTTGATTATTTTTGCCTTTGAATCTCTGACATCCTGTCACCAGATGGTGAGAGCTATTATCAGGTATATCAGTCTAGGAGTTCATTCACTTTTCTTGTGTGAATTCAGCTCAGGTTTCCTGGTAGCTGGTCATTAAGTATGTAGTACAGGCTCTGTCCTACAGTCTTAGAGGGGCATGGGTGATTGGCGTAGGTACCAGTATCTGGTTGCAGCAGGGGGTCATGCTCTGAACGAGGCAGGGGGCTGAGAACTGTCCCAAGTGTCTGTGAGGAAAGTGTTTCCCTGTTCTCTAGAGCATACAGGTGGGTGGGTTCTACAGATGGACCATGGGCACCCAATGTTTTTGGTTGTAAGGACTGGGAGGTACCAGTTGTCCTTAGACCCCTGTCATGGGTGGCTGGGTGACCTGAGTGGAGCCACCAGTCCTCAGGTCCCTGACATGAGTAGGTGAGGACCCTGTTCAATAGGCAAAGCAGTGTCAAATATCAAACACCCACCGCTTCACCACACAGCTTAATGGTTGCAGTCTGTCAACAAGGGCCCATTCTTCTGCAATAGGCCCACAGAGGGCCACGTAGTGGGGAAAGGTATTCAAAGTCCATGGACCATTTATGCCTGGACAGGAGCCACTTCTGCCCTGAGTTCCCCCAGTTAGTGGAGCTGGCAAATTATCTTTTCCCCCAATTGTGAATTTATTCCTACTCCAAAGCTGGGAGGATGGCTCCAGGTGCTCACCCGGGCCTATGTCAGGCCCAGGGAAATTAACAGCTTCTGAAGCTGGCTTAGGGGTGGCGGGTGCAGTAAAATCTAAGCAAGTACTTAGCTTTTGCCGAGAGCGCCGTTCTTCTCTGGTTCCAGAGATGTGAGTAGGCTGTGCGGCTGCCTGCTTCTGCCTGAGGAAACTGCGGCCTAATGCTACTACCAGCCCGCTGCAGCCACTCCCGGGAATGGTGCCTGAGGGATCCCAGCGGTTCAGGTCCAGCAATTCCTCTCCGTTTCTGAACCATATCTCCCTCCCTCTGCTGCTCAGTCAGTTTTCTAACTTGGCCTTTGATGTTCAGGGCTCCTAGCTTGTCATAAATATAATCATTTCACTTGTTTTTTCAGGTCTTTTTTGTAAGAGGGATCGCAGGAAGTGTCTGGCTATTCTGCCATTTTGGCTCTGCCTCCACGGTGGTTAATTTTATGGATCAACTTGGCTAGGCTATGGTTCCCAGTGGTTTGGCCAAACACTAGTCTAATTGCTGTTCCATAATGTAATCTAATGCAATGTAATATAATCATCTTCCATAACGTCATCTAATATAATCAATCAGTTGAAAAGGGAGTTTCCTTAGCATGTGATCTGCCTGCAGACTATAAATAGGTATTTTGGCAGAATTTGCTCACTTCTCTTCACTCTGCACTCTTTCTGTCACCTGACCTACATATTTTGGACTTGCCAGCCCCTACAATCATATAAACCAATCCCTTGAAATAAATCTCTCTGTCTCTGTAACTGTCTGTCTCTCAATATAGAGATAAAGCCAAAAAAAAAAAAAACCAAACCCACTGCCGTTGAGTCGATTCCAACTCATAGAGCTATTATATACATATATATGTGTGTGTGTGTGATTCTGTTCTGTTTCTCTAGAAAACTCTAATACACTAGAAGAGGATCAGGTATCATAGCCTAAAAAGACTAGGAAAGACTTCCTGAAGGCAGTGACATCTGTTTTGTGTTCTGAAGTACAAATATGAGAAGTTAGTCATAAGGAGATGGCAACAGAAGAGCACTCCAGGCAGGGCAGATACCTTGTGCACCTTTAAAGAATTATGAGTACAGCAAGTCCCTGGTTTACAAGTCCAACTCATGGACAACATATACTTGCCCTTTAATGTTATGTAAATTTGCCCTCACTTTGAAACAGTTGAACCAACCCCTACTGGCAACAAATTCTTCATCACAATCACCCTCACTTGCTGCACACGCAGCTTTTAAATCACTGACAAGGCTTGGAGCCTTTTCTTGCATTAAAGTGAGGCTAAGTAAGAACCATTTGCACCTGTTTGGACTTACCTACAAATTTGACTTAAAGACACACTTAGGAATGTAACCAGGGACTGCCTATAACTACAAGTAATTTCTTTGAACTACAGAAAGCACCTTTTATCTTCTATCCTGCTATTTTATTTCATACAACTCCAGTCAGAGCTGCCTCCACACAGTTCCCAAAACATGGCCAGCCTTTGCCAATCACCATGTCTTTGCTGGTGGTGGCTCTCTGCCCTCCTAAATCTTAAATCTTCACAAGCCAACTCCACTGCCCGCTCCTTTCAGGAGCTGCCTCTGTTGGCTCTATCCCCTGAGCAAGGCTGCCTCAGATACCCCCTCCACCCCGTTGGCTTATCCACAGAGGAGCAAGGGTCATGGTGTCATCCTCTACATCCCTCCTGCCAAGCCCCACCACACCTCATTTTCCCCCTGCCACTCTGCTGCCCTTTGTCCTTCAGTCAGACGTGGGTGAAACAGGAATATGATGCCAAAAGAATTAGGCTGGTGTTTCAAGAACAGTTTTCATGGAACAGTCAGCTAAGCATATGATTTTTAAAAAGGGGGTTTTCAGATGAACTGTTAAGTCCATTTTTAATTTCTTTCAGGTTCCCTGGGGGACTGAGTGATGGTATTTTTGTTTCTGCAGGAAATGGAGTTTCTTCAACCTTGATCTAGGGGAGATGGGCACCACCATTAAAATTGCAGTCTCATTCTCGCCCCACATGAGAGCACAAATCAGAGCTTTTAAATAAATACAAAGGGAGAAGTGATTTCCTTGTACCTAACCTTTGCACTCTTTAATTCCCCTGGGTCAGGGAAGAAAAGAGAGAGCAGGTAACCTTATAACATCTTTTTCTGTCCCCCTAACCTGCTATACTTTCAGAGAAACGTCCATTTGTGCCTTTTATCACCTGCCTAATTCCTTCCCAAGCTTCAAGTCCCTGCTCAAGGCTCCTACTCTCCCCACCTTTCTGGATTGCTCCACTGTGAATTAATTTCTCCCCTCTCTTTGCAGCCAGAGTGTTTTCTCTATGCCTCCAGATTAACATCACTCAGAGGTGATTTTTATAAGACTAAGTTGTCTGTACTTCTCACCAGTTAGGCCATTAGTTCTTGAAAAT
Source organism: Loxodonta africana (assembly GCF_030014295.1). Taxonomy (NCBI): domain Eukaryota; kingdom Metazoa; phylum Chordata; class Mammalia; order Proboscidea; family Elephantidae; genus Loxodonta; species Loxodonta africana. The sequence goes on from NC_087344.1 coordinate 97,087,887, forward strand.
AGTGATTCTCAAAAGTGTGGTCCCTGGACCTGTAGCATCAGCATCACCTGGGAACTTGTTGGAGATGCAAATTCTCAATTTTCCTCCACCAAACCTACTGAGTCAGAAATTCTGGGGCTAGGGCCCGGGAATCTGAATTTTAACAAGCCCTCCAGGTGACTCTGAGGCACGCTGAAGTTGAGACCTTTTGCTTTAAATGTAGGAACAAGAAGCTATTAGCAGTACCCATGGGGACCCCACATGTTTCAGAGTAGAACCGCTCCATAATGTTTTCAATGGCTATAATCTTGCAGAGCTAGATCATCAGGACCTTCTTCTGCAGCTTCACTGAGTGGATTCAAACCGCCAACTTTTCAGTTCGTAGCTGTCATGGATTGAATTATGCCCCCCCCCAAAAAAATATGTGTATTAACTTGGTTAGGCCATGATTCCCAGTATTCTGTGTTGTTCCCATTTTGTGATTATAATTTTATGTTAAGAGGATTAGGGTGCGGTTGTAACACCACCCACCCTTATTCAGGTCGCCTCCCTGATCCAAGGTGGTTTCCCTGGGGTGTGGCCTATACCACCTTTTATCTCTCAAGAGATAAAAGGAAAGGGAAACAAGCAGAGTGTTGGGGACCTTATACCACCAAGAAAGCAGTGCCTGAAGCAGAGCATGTCCTTTGGACCTGGGGTCTGTGCTCCTGAGAAGCTCCTCGACCACGGGAAGATTGAGGACAAAGACCCTCCTCCAGAGCTAAAGGAGAGAGAAAGTCTTCCCCTTTCCCCTTTCAGAGCTGACACCCTGAATTTGGACTTGCAGCCTACTAGATTGTGAGAGAATAAATTTCTCCTTGTTAAAGCCATCCACTTTCGGTATTTCTGTTATAGCAGTACTAGATGATTAACACAGTAGCCAAGTCCTTAACTGTTTCCACCACCCAGGGACTTCATACACAATTAGTTATTGTGTGCTGTCGAGTCAGTTCTGACTCATAGTGACCCTGCAGGACAGAGTAGAACTGCCCCATACAGTTTCCTGGACTGTAATCTTTACAGGGGCAGATTGCCAGGTCTTTTCTCTCGTGGAGCCGCTGATGGGTTCAAACTGCTGACCTTTCGGTTAGCACCGAAGTGCTTAACCATTGTGCTACCAGGGCTCCTTCCACACACAATAGGCCCTCAATAAGTGTTGTGCTGAATTGAATTGTGTAATTGATACAGCCCCTACTGTGCTGGTAATTAAGATGTATAGTGGAAAGGAAGATCCCTGAAGACGCATTCACCAGAGAAAAGAGATGGGTGATACCCATGGAACTGACCAGCTCTCTGCCTCACCAGTGCACGTTAAACCAGCAAAAAATGTTTCAAAAGATCATCCCAGATAACAGCAGGTGGTCATTCCAAATTAGCTGCTAACTGCTTTGTTTCTGACACGTTCCTGAATGTTTATCTCCAGGAGTTCATTATTAAGAATGGTGTTTGGCTGGACAGTTCTGAGATCTGTTTGAATCCAAAGGTGTTTCACAGACTTAAAGGATGGAGGACCACAGCATTTGGGAGCCCTGGCAGAGGAGGCAGGCAATAACAGTGCTTATTATTATATGGATCCAATATAAAGCAGGTCACAATTCTGTTCCCTGGAACACAAAAAGTACCTAAAATAAGAGTCCGCAATAACTCAGCTGCCCTATAAGGTATTATTATTTTCCTGCAATACCAGCATTGCAAAGGGTTTCACTTGTCTTTTGTAAGACTCCTAGCTCCTAAACAAAAGATAGCATTTCCCTGACCAAATCCTTTCTACCACTGTTTTTCCCCCTGACAGTTTCATATGTGTGTGTATTTTTTTCCAACACATCCCGATTTTAATCACACAAACAGGATGACGTCTTACCAGAGCATTTCTTTCTCCTTATTGCCTCCCCCCCCCATTTAATTCCTTCCTTCCGTTTAGTTTGCATTTTATTTCTTTAAGGAGGGTCAGTGCATTTTAATCACAATGTACCCTAGCTTGCTAGAGCTATTGATGAAAGAATTCAAAGCTCAACCACTCAGTTCATTTAGATGGGAACTAGGAAGTTCAATGAGAGAAGCAAAGGGTGAAATGAAATTACACAGCCTTTGGCTGATTTCCCATTTTTGTGTATATAAAGGCATGGGACGGCCTTTGATGCCCCAGATTCCGGAACAATGATGCCTTAGAAGGATTTCATATAATATTAATAGCATGTTATTGAGGGAGATAAATAAAAACCCAAATTAAAAAAAAAAAAAAACTGACTTGGTGAGTAAAGATTATCTAAAGCCCTTGCTCCCTTATTTCAAAATAAGTCATCACTAAAATAATAACTAACATTTGTACAGTGCTTTACAGTTTACAAAACGCTTTTACATCCATTAACTCAGCTAACCAGCATGGTCATTGCTAATAGTTAAGATTTATGGAGAGCTTACCATACACCAGGCATTGTGTCAAGTAGCTTACATGGATTATGTAACTTAATCTTTATAACAACCGAATGTATGTCCTCATTTTACATAAATGGAAACTTAAGTGACTGGCACTAAATCACAGAGCTGTTGTCAGTTGTCATTAGCTGCTATTGAGTCAGCTCCAGCATATGGGGACAACATGTACAACCGGCCAGGTCTTTCTTCCTAGTCGGTCTGTCTGGAAGCGCCACTAAAACCTGTTCAGCGTCACAGCAACACACAGCCTCCACTGGAAGCTGGGTGGAGGCTCTGTACGAGGCGCACTGGCAGGGAATTGAACCTAGGGCTCCAGCATGGAAAGCAAAAATTCCACCACTCAGCCACCACCACCTCATAGGACACAGAGCTAGAAGTGGTAAATCTAAGATAAACCCAAGCTCTCTGGTTTTTCTAGTATCAGCATCTTATAGGAAATGAATTCAGGCTCAGTCAGGTGAGGTGATATGCCTAGTAAGAAGCAGAGCCTGAAAGAAAACCTAAGTGTCCTGATTCTCAATTCAGAGTTACATTGTGTGGTCTCTTCTTCATAGTATCCTCAAACAGGCCCAAGAAAGACAAAGGCCCTTGTTGCTATTCCAGCCGGCCTCCTCTGCAGACAGAACTCCTTGTGTCTAGTTTAATTTTCCTTCTATAATTAACACAGAAGGAAAAAGAAGAAAAACTGTGAAGAACGAGAAATAAATGCTACTGAAAAGGAACATAAACAGAGGCAAAGCAATAGGCAATGAGGGGGAGGGCTGCGGATTGGAGTGTGAGAATAGAGACAGGAGATGGAGACCTTTTGTACTTGCTAAATTCAGAAGGGCCACATCGTACTGCATAGCAGAACCAGCCCAAACCAGCTTTACATGCCAAGGAATTCTACTGCAGACATTCTCTTCACAGGGATGTGTCATCCTACAGGACAATGAAAGGATGAGGAGACTTTTACCTGGCTCCCTGATGAGAATGTGGGCTTACTGGGGGTCAGGTCCATGTCTGCATCTGTAGTACCTGGCAGAGTGCCTGGTACCTCTGGAATTCCAAAAGGGTTGTGGTAAACTGAACTTCACAGAATCTGGCTGCTATTTTCAGCAAGACATGATGTTTTTACTTCCCTGGCTCAGCTTCCCTATCTGTAAAATGGGGACAATAACAGTACACCCTTTAGAGGAATGTTCTAAAAACTAAATACAATAATGTACACAAGGCATGTAGAACATTGTCTGGCCTCCAACAGGTATTCAATAAATGTTGCCAATGGTTGTGCTTGCTGTTGTTATTAAAGTTAATATTGGCCTCAAATGAAGTCATGTCATTCTATACGATACAACTACTCCTCACTTATTGACTGTCTCATTATCCAACATTTTGCATTTATGTCAACAGTAAAAAATCTACAATCCAACTATTTTGCACGTTAACAACATATGTCTGGCAGTAACAAACGCAGAGGTGCAAGTCAAGAGTAACACTGCTGTGATGGTTCAGGCTATGTGTCAACTTGGCTGGGCCATGATTCTCAGTGGTTCAGCAGTTATGTAACAATGTAATTTGGCAGTTATGTAATGATGTAGTCATCATCCATTTTGTAATCTGAAGTGGTCATCCTCCACTTTTGCGTAACACCAATTTTTGCATAACAACCTGGTCTTTGGAACCTAACCATGCAGATAAGTGAAGAGTGGGTATTATGACTTCTACCATCTGTCTAAGTTCCTCATTTTACAGTTGAGAAAGTGGAGGCCCAGAGAGGGTAAGGGGTTATCCAATGTCATTTGGTATTTTGGGCCGAGGGAAATAGTAAGGCAATTCTACTGCCTTCTTGCCCAGTGTTTATTTTCATCAATATGCACTTCACTCAGGGACAGATAACCCAATAAGCAAGGCATGCACGGGCTTACTTGTGCTTACTTACTAATCGGTAGTACGTAAGTTCACCTGTTTTGTTTTTTTTTTTTACCACATCAAAGATGTGGTGAAATCCATGTGAAATTGTGCACTACAAATTAGTAAATAAACACATTTAAACTCTTGCATGCCTTGCTGACTACCAGCCCGTGGGTACCCTGCTTACTGGTTAATCTGCTCTGATGTCACTGAAACACAGAGGAGGCTACGCAGAAGCATCCGTCCGGCAAGCGGCTCCCAGTCTCGGAAGGCAGAGGGTTGAAGGAACTGATTCAGCATCAAAATCAAATAACCTTCATTGAGGGCCTACTAAGTGCTACATATTTCCACAAATACTATCTCATGGACTCTTCAGTATAAGCCTGGGAAAAGCAGGCATTATTACCACATTTATCTACAGCTGAGGAAACTGAGAATTGGAGATAATAAATTAAAAAGAAACATAGTCAATCATCTAGTAAGTATCGGAACAAGGATTCCAGTTCAGGTCTATCTGCCTCCAAAGTCCATGATCTCTCATCATGCCACACTATGTTGTTAGCTGCCAACTCCTATCAAGTCAACCCCTGACTCATGGCAACCCCATGTACAAGGGAATGAAATGCTTCCCAGTCCTGCTGTATCCCCATGATCAGACCGTTGTGATCCACAGGTTTTTAATTGGCTGATTTTTGGAAGTGGATCGCCAGGTCTTTCTTCCTAGTCTGTCTTAGACTGGAAGCTCTACTGAAACCTGTTCGACATTATAGCAGCACACGAACCTCCACTGACAGACAGGTGGTGACTGCACGTGAGGAGCACTGGCTGGGAATCGAACCCAGGTCTGCCACATGGAAGACAAGAATACTACTACCGAACCACTAGTGCCCTCATGCCACACTATAGCTAGAGACAAACAGCAGTCTGATGTGCTGAGAGAAAGGCATAGTACTTTCCTCCCAATAGCAAGTAGAATTCAGGAAGTCAGAGAAAGTATCATGGAGTCATCAAATCAAAAAATGGCCTCACCAAATGTTATGGATTTAAATGTGCCCCCCTACAATATCTGTCAACTTGGCTGGGCCATGATTCCCAATATTGTGTGATTGCCCACCGTTTTGTCATCTGATATGGTTTTCCTATGTGTTGTAAATTCTTCCTCTGGGTATGATGTTAATGAGGCAGGATTAAGGGCAGTTAGGTCAATGAGGCAGAACTCAATCTACAAGATTATGTTGTGTTTTAAGTCAATCTCTTTTGACATATAAAGAAAGAAGGGATGAGAAATAGTTTAAACTGAGAAGAATACATTCTTTTGTGGTTACGAGAGGGGGGAGAGAAGGAGGGTGGGAGAGGGTTTTTTACTGATTAGATAGTAGAAAGGAATTACTTTAGGTGAAGGGAAGGACAATACTCAATACAGGGAAGGTCAGTTCACGTGGACTGGACCAAAAGCAAAGAAGTTTCCTGAATAAACTGAATGCTTCAAAGGTCAGTGGAGCAAAGGCAGGGGTTTGGGGACTATGGCAGCAGGGGACATCTAAGTCAATTGGCAAAATAAATTCTATTAAGAAAACATTCTGCATCCCACTTTGAAATGTGGCGTCTGGGGTCTTAAATGCTAACAAGCGGCCATCTAAGATGCATCAATTGGTCTCAACCCACCTGGATCAAAGGAGAATGAAGAACACCAAGGACACAAGATAATTATGAGCCCAAGAGACAGAAAGGGGCACATGAACTAGAGACTTACATCATCCTGAGACCAGAAGAACTAGATGGTGCCCGGCCACAACCGATGACTGCCCTGACAGGGAGCACAACAGAGAACCCCTGAGGGAGCAGGAGAACAGTGGGATGCAGACCCCAAATTGTCATAAAAAGACCAGACTTAATGGTCTGACTGAGACTAGAAGAATCCCGGCGGTCATGGTCCCCAAACCTTCTGTTGGCCCAGGACAGGAACCATTTCTGAAGACAACTCATCAGACATGGGTTGGACTGGACAATGGGTTGGAGAGAGATGCTGATGAGGAGTGCGCTACTTGTATCAGGTGGACACTTGAGACTGTGTTGGCATCTCCTGTCTAGAGGGGAGATGGGAGGGTAGAGAGGGTTAGAAACTAGCAAAACAGTCACAAAAGGAGAGACTGAAAGGCGGGAGCAGGCGGACTTATTGGGGGAGAGTAAATGGGAGTATGTAGTAAGGTGTATATAAGTTTATATGTGAGAAACTGACTTGATTTGTAAACTTCCACTTAAAGCACAATAAAAATTAAAAAAAAAAAAAAAAAGAGAAGCGAGCAGAGAGACTGAGGGACTTCACACCACCAAGAAAGACACACTGGGAGCATAGCACATCCTTTGGACCCAGGGACCCTGGGCCAAAAAGCTCCTTAACTGGGGAAGATTGATGACAAGGACCTCCAACAGAGAGAGAAAGTCTTCCCCTGGAGCTAGCACCTTGAATTTGGACTTCTATCCTCCGAGGCCGTGAGAAAATAAATTTCTCTTTGTTAAAGCCATCCACCTGTGGTGTTTCTGTTATAGCAGCACTAGATAACTAAGACTCCAACACTGATAAGACTTCTGATTCTAAGGCCAACCTTGTCTGCAGTCTGACCTACCCTCTACAACCCTCTCCAGCACCTATTACCTATTGCCAAGACTACTGCAATACCTCCTAACTAGTCTCCCTTCTTCCACTCTCTAACCCCTACAGGTCTATCCTGAACACAGCAGTCAGAGTGATCTTTTCAAAACATGTATTAAATGACTCTATTCACCTGCTTGGAAACCCTGGTGGTGTAGTGGTTAAGTGCTACGGCTGCTGACCAAAGGGTTGGCAGTTCAAATCTGCGAGGCGCTCCTTGGAAACTCTATGGGGCAGTTCTACTCCGTCCCACAGGGTCGCTAGGAGTTGGAATCGACTCGACGGCAATGGGTTTTGGTTTATTCATCTGCTTAAATCTGCCAACAGCTTTCTGCTCTCTGAGAATAAATTCTGAACTTTTATTGTGACCTACAAGGTCCTTCATGATTTGAGCTCTACTTGCCTCTGTTACTTCATCTGGTACCACTTTCTTCCTTGAGCTCAATACTTAGTGTGCAACCCTTTCTTTAGATCGTCACACAGACTATGCTGTCTTCTGTCTCAGGGTTATGTTACTAGGTGTTCTACTGCCTGGGATACTCTTCCCCTAGATCTTCTCATGGCTGCTGCTTCTTGTAATTTAGATCTCAGCTGAAATGCACTTCCACGAACAGTTTTCTCCTGATCATCCCGGCAACAGTAACAGTTGGCTCACCATCACTCTCCGTTCCAAGGCAAGACCAAACTCTTTGCTGTCCAGTCAATTCCGACACATGGTGACCTCATGTGGTACAAAGTAGAACTGCTTCATAGGGGTCTTTTTTTTTGGCTGTGATCTTTATGGAAGCAGATCGCCAGGCCTTTCTTCCATGCACTGCTGGGTGGGTTCAAGCTGCCAGCCTTTAGGTTAGTAGTTGAGCACAAATGATTGTGACACCTAAAGACCTCACTGTTTATACCACCTTTTATTTTCTTCATAGCAGTTCTCACCAGAAGTATCTTATCTATTTATCTACTTTTTTTTTTTTCTGTCTCCCTCTGGTCAGTAGACAGTAAGCACTTAAAGTTACAAATTTTACAAATAAATGGATCTAAGCAAGAGATTCTAATAGTGGTTGCCCCCAAGGAGGAGAAAGAACATAGGTGCGAATTATTATCACATAATCCTGGCTAGGGAAGAGCCAGGGCCTCCATCTACAGAGAGAGGAAAGGCGTTCTTCCCTCTATCTTGCAAATGCGTGGTGGGTGGGGGGCTATTTTTAAGGCTTTTCAGAAGAGACACACAGCAGGAAGGAAGCCATCAACTGTCTACCCTTGGTGGTAGTTGCCCTGACAGCTGCTGCTATGGAGACATTTCCTGAATACTAAACTGGGTTCATACAGGGCTTCGGATCCGAGATTTGACAAGAGTCATACTTGGGCCCTGAACCATCAACTTGACACAGCTCAAGCAGTTCCCCAAGGGCAAAACAGCACAGGAGGAACTGAAAGTTGACAACGGAGTGTTGAAACCAACAGCAGCACATATGCACACACACCCTGCTACAAGGTACCAGGTGATTCATACCAAAGGAGAGTTTTCACAGTCTGCTTCTCTGCTCCCCTCCCCAACCTACCTCTGCTATTATTTTCACAGGCTTTTACTGATAAATACAAGTTTAATCTTAAAACACCACACTTTCATTTTAAAATCAAGGTAGCTAGCATAATGGATAACAGAAATAGAAACACTATCTTTTATAGAGATACTAAGTCAGTTGTTCCCTGGCAATGCTTTTGGTCACAAAGGTTAAATACCTTCTGGGTAAATTCATATGATTACTCATATATAAAGGAGAGGGAGTCAATGATAAAACTGGCTTCTATTTACTGAAGGCTTTCTATGTACCGGAAACCCTGGTTGTGTAGTAGTTAAGTGCTACAGCTGCTAACCAAAGGGTCGCCAGTTTGAATCCACCAGGCGCTCCTTGGAAACTCTATGAGGCAGTTCTCCCCTGTCCTATAGGTTGCTATGAGTCAGAATCAACTCGACGGCACTGGGTTTGGTTTTGAATTTTGGTTCTATGTACCAGGCATTTTAAATGAATGATCTCGAAGCCTTCTAAATCCTTACAGAATAATGTCTGGTATCCCCATTTTACAGGTGAAAAAAGAGAAGCTCAGAGAGGCTAATAAACTTATCCAGCTTTAGAGGCTAATAAACTAATGCAGCTTTAAAAGCCAGGAAATCACAGAGCCAAGATTTGAATACAGGTATGCCTGTCTGGTGGCGCAGTGGTTAAGTATTATGGCTGCTACCCAAGAGACTGGCAGTTCGAATCCACCAGGCACTGCTTGGAAACTCTATAGGGCAGATCTACTCTGTCCTATAGGATCACTATGAGTCGGAATCAACTCGACGGCAGTGGGTTTGGTTGTTTTTTTTTGGTTTATGTCTGGCTCCAGGAGCCCTGGTGGTGAAGTGGTTAAGCACTCAGCTGATAACCAAAAGGTCAACAGTTTGAACCCACCAGCTGCTCCACAGGAGAAAGATGTAGCAGTCTGCTTCTGTAAGGATTACCGCCTTGGAAACCCTATGGGACAGTTCTACTCTGTCCTATAGTGTCACTTTGAGTTGGCATTGACTCGGTGGCAATGGGTTTTGGGGTTTATGTCTTGGCTCCAGGGCTCACACGTTTCCTACTGAGCCACCCTTCCCTACCTCTAAGGGTGGAAGCCTTAGTCTGATGGACTCTGTGCTCCCATAAAATCCAAAAGCAACAGCCAAATTAAAAGGCCACTGCAACTAAGGTGGTGTCTCAGCAGGGCGGCTTCACAGATCTTGTCCATCCCCTGTTCACAGCCAAGCTTCTCATCCAGATCAGTACTTCACCAAAAATGACTCCATGACAAGCTAAAATAGGAAAAGGCACACAGATAAAATGTGGCAAGTTGCCCAAAGGGATTTCCTCTTGGATTTACAGTCTCCAAGGTGGTGAATTTGCCTTCAGGTAAAATATAAAGACATGTGAAGTTTAAAAAAAAAGGAGTGGGGAGAAGCCTATTTGAGGCACCAAACAGACCGGTGGTTAAGTATCACCATCTCTTGAATAAGAATGCTAAACATTTCTCTCTAAATCTACCAAAAAAGCATCAATTATCTTGATAATTTATACAGAAGAAAAAGAAATTGAATAGAAAACCATCTCAGCAAGAGCTCCCCTGAGTCTACATACTCTCCCTAGAACATTCACTCGTTTGTGCATTCATTCGGCAGATGGTTCCTGAATGCCTACTATGTGCAAGGCAGCTGCTAAATGCTAAGGATAAAGAATGAAATTATTTGCAGCCTCTTCTCTCAGAGAATTCAGTCTAGAAGGAAGAGAAACAAGTAAACATGTACTTCAACATACTCTGCAAAGGAGGTATATTTGAGGAAGTGCTGGAATAAAGAAGGAAATAACCAGAAAATATTTTTTTTATTGTACTTAGGTGAAGGTTTACAGAACAAACTAGTTTTTCATGAGACAGTTAGTATACACATTGTTGTATGACATCGGTTAACAACCCCACAACATGTCAACACTCTCCCTTCTCGATTCTGGGTTCCCTATTACCAGCTTTCCTACTCTCTCCTGCCTTCCAGTCCCTGCCCCAGGGCTGGTGTGCCCCCTTAGTCTTGTTTTGTTCCATGGGTCTGTTCAATCTTTGGCTGACGGGTGAACCTCAGGAGTGGCCTCATTACTGAGCTGAAAGGGTGTCCAGGGGCAATACTCTCAGGGCTTCTCCAATCTCTATCAGGCCAGCAAGTGTGGTCTTTCTTTTTGAGTTAGAATTTTGTTCTCTATTTTTCTCCAGCTCTGTCCAGGACCCTCTATTGTGATCCCTGTCAGAGCAATCAGTGGTGGTAGCCAGGCACCATCTAGCTGTGCTGGACTCAGTCTGGTGGAGGCCATGGTAGATGTGGTCCATTAGTCCTTTGGACTAATCTTTCCCCTGTATCTTAAGTTTTCTTCATTCTTCCTTGCTCCTGAAGGGATAAGACCAGTGGAGTATCCTGGATGGCTGCTCATAGGCCTTTAAGACCCCAGACGCTACTCACCAAGGTAGAATGTAGACTTCTTGAGCCACGCATTGAAGGACAAGCAGGTCTTCATCAGAGATCTAAGGAACAGAAGAATATCCCAGGCAGAAGGAACAGAACATGCAAAGCCATGGAGGTCAGGAACAGGGTTGATTCCAGGATGAAAATGATTCAAAGTGTAACAGGGTTTTGGTGGGGAAAGAAGGTCAGAGGCGTCAAGTAAAGATAAGGTAAAATTAGTACTTTTCCATCCATTTCCACGTTCACCAGTGATATACTGAAATGGACACACATGGAAAGGGAAATTCTCAACACCCCTCTCTATTCTTCAGGATGGTTTTCATCATTCTTGAATTTCTGTCCACGTATTTGAGAAACTTATTCTTGGGTGGGCATTTACCTAATAAGACCCCTGAGTCATTCCACCACTACCTCATCACATAGAAAGGTAAAGAGAAATGTCACAGTAACTCTGAATTCCAAATACAAACACTAGAGTGGGAAAGAGAAGTAAAGTTTGAAGAATGCTATCACTCATTGGTATGTCAGCCACAGGGCTTCCCCTCGATCAGCTCCTTGCTCTTTTAAATACTACCTGTATAACCTGGGAAAACACACTCAATCTCTGCCTCTCAGTGTCCCCAGCTGTAAAATGGGGAGCATGTTGCCCATTGCATAGGGTTATCATTAGGATTACATGAGATCTATCATGTTTATGGAGCCCTGGTGGCACAGTGGTTAAGAACTTGGCTGCTAACCAAAAGGTCAGCAGCTTGAATCCACCAGCTGCTCCTTGGAAACCCTATGGGGCAGTTCTACTCTGTCCTATAAGGTTGCTATGAGTTGGAATTGACTTGGCAGCAATGGGTTTGCATCATGTTAATGCCTATTGCAGTGTTTAACATATCCTTTATTATACATGTTAGCTTCCATTCCCTTATTTGAAAGTCATCCATGATAACAGCCACTTAAGAACATCTTCCCAGTTTCTCCTATACCTTATTCTCAATAAATGGTCCGCTGTCTATGTGAAGTATGCCTCAGTTATAAAAACACCTTCAGATCTGTTAGCTGCTATAGGTAGTTATCTCAGTAGCCTTATGAGGTACAGTAGGTGGAAAAAGTTACAGTATCTGTGATAGATGAGGAAACAAGTGATTTCCTCAAATTTATACAGTCATCAAGTGGCAGAGCATGATGATCTTGAAGCCACATCCTCTATCTCCAGAGCCTAATTCCTTTCTACCACATGACGTTGCCTCTCTGAGTACTCTTCTAAAAAAATACCTGGAAAACATTAACTTGGCAGTCATTAATAACAAAGGCCACTTTAATGAATATAATATGAGTAACGATCCCTGACTAAGTATAGTAACCCTTCTCCTATGGCATGGCATCAATCTTTGTAAAAGTTTGTCTGTTCATCTAGACACTCTAAGGACAGAGACCATTTCTTATTCCTACCTGCACACCAAGCACCTAACACAATTCCTGTCGCACAGGACAAGCTGCATACATGTTCGCTGAATGGATGGACTCTGTAGGTACTTTATGATTTACAAAGTACTTCCACATCCTTCACCTGTTATGATTTTCCAGAAATTTCTGGAACATAAGGGAAAGCTGATATCATTATCTACATTTCACAGGAGATGATATGAAGGTCACAGCCAGGCTGCCTTTTTTTTTTTTTTTTCTTTAAAGAATTCTAATGGACTCATTCCCTCCTCCTTCTGCAGAAACCAGCTGAATTCCACACACTGCTGTTGGCCCTGCCACACAAGCCTGCTTAAAAGCCAAGATAGACACTGTTTTGTTATGATCTTTTGTAACTTATGAAATACATCAAAATCTGAAGAACTCTGTAATAATTAGCCCACTCCCCCCCTCAAAAAAAAAAAAGTTGAAGCTGAGCCATTCAACCTGGAACTATAATGTGGGATAATTGTTACATTTCTATTCTTTCCCTTTCTCACTTCCTTTTGGTCTCCATTGTCTATAACATGGAGTATTCATCATTCTCCACAAAAAGAAGCTGCTTCCTACAGAATAGATATGTCATGATTGTGGGAGCCTTGCTCTCAGCGTTAACCCTTCCTGTTAGGTTTTTCAGCCCATAGCTTTTCCTGAATGGCCTCTGCTGCCAGTCTCTCATCTAATGTGTTGACAACTCTTCCCGAAAGTGGAGCTCTGGGTATGGCATACCCTTACCCCAGGATACCAGGACCTCCCTAAGAACTGCTACACACATTATTTAACCCGGTTCTTCAAGAACTCCACAATCTGTGTCCTACCTACCTCTGCAGCCTCATCTCCCAAATTTCCCCATCACATGCTCTCCATTCTACCAGACTGGACGTCAATGATTTCCTAAACAACTTCTCTGTCTTTCCTCCCACTATCCTGCCCTATCAGCATAACCAAGCATGAAGGCTCCCTGCTAAAAACTCTCTCCATCCTTCAAGAGATTTCCCTGGACACCTTTCCTGCCTCCCTTCAGCAATACATTCAACAAATATTCAGCAAGAAACTCCTATGTGCCCAACAAATCCTATTTTCAAGTAGCTTAATATCTGCTGAGTAAAAGAAACCTGTAGTCCCTGGGTAGTACAAATGGTTAATACTCCTGGCTGCTAATTGAAAGGGTGGAGGTTGAAGTCCAACCAGAGGTGCTTTGCAAGAAAGGCCTGGAGATCTGCTCCCAAAAAAATCAGCCATTGAAAACTCTATGGAGCACAGTTCTCCTTTGACACACATAGGGTCACCAGGAGTCCGAGTCAGCTCAGCAGTACCTGGTGGTGGTGGAGAAGTCCTAACTAAGACAAATGCAATACGCTAAGGGGGCTGTAATGGTGGCATTGTAAAGCAATGGACTAGTCACTGAAGGCAAGACCAGAGAGGCCATCCCGACCCTCACCGAGACTGAAGCCCAGGCCCAAAGTGAGGAGGGGGAAAGCAGAGCACCAGATTAGGCTTGGAACAGACAGGAGTCCTGTGTAATGCTGTTCTTTCATTCATTCGCTCATTCAATAGACATTTACCAAGATTGAATATGTTCACAGCACTGTGGAGCAATGCAGAAATGAATGTTATATGTTCCCTACCCTCAGGAGTTTACAATCTAGTAGCAGAGATGGAGATATATGCAAAGAGCTCTACCACCAGGTGAATAGTGCTGTATCAAGTGCCGTGGGGCCAGAGGAGAGTGACTGGCTCTGGCCAGGAGTGTCCAGGAAAGCTCCAGAAAGGAGTGATATTGATCAGAGCTCTAAAAGAGACTAGGAGTTTTATCAGGTAGAGAATAAGGGAAGGGATGGGAAGGGAAGGTAGAATGAGCATTGTATCTGTAAGAATCCAATCAGGGGAAAGAAATTAGCTGCTATTTTAACATAGAGATTTTAAAAACTGTTAAGCAGATATAAAATTATTAACTAGGTAACCGAGAGATTAAGAAAGAACTCTAAAGCATCAGGAAAGTAGCCATTGAAGGAAGCAACTATCACTCCTACTGCTGAAGGAACAAAGGAAAAAACTTAAGCACTTAGAGAAAGGACCTTAGGGGTAGGCGTGTGGAACTCGGATCTCAGAGGAGGGGCACTACTCAGCCAGGGCCCGCATCTCTGACCTCAGAGAAGAGGCCCCTTGGGCTGGTTCTGACCTCTTAGCAGGGGGTACTAGCCAGCTGATGCTAGTGTATCCAAACTGAGGCATGATGAAAACGAGTCTGCAAATGTTGGGAAAAGTACAACCTAGATTCAGCTGCTGCTATAGGAAAGAACTGCACCTTCCCAGGTGAGGAAATATGCCTATATCTGACTCTGGGTCAGTGGTTCTAAATGTCCCCCTCTGGGGGACATCTGACAATTTGGTTAAGCACTTGGCTGCTACCTGAAGGGTCAGAAGTTCAAACTCACCAGCGGCTCCACAGGAGAGAGATGTGGCAGTCTGCTTCTGTAAAGATTTATGGCCTTGAAAACCTTATCGGGCAGTTCTACCCCATCCTATAGGGTCAATATGAATTGGAATCAACTTGACACCAAGGGGTTTGGAGATACTCTTAATTGTTATAACTGGGCTAAACGTCCTACAATGCACAAGACATAGCCCCTACCCTAAACAAAAATTATCTGGTCCAAAATGTCAATAGTGCTGAAGTTGAGAAACCTGTTCTAGATTAAGATTAAGAGGTACATAAAGCAAACAAACAAAAAGCAAGAAAGCAAGTCTCTTCTTCCCCTTCCAACCATGAAATCTCCCTCTACCACCCCCTAGTGGCCAAAACTAAGAGGAAGCCATGGGGCAAAGCAGAAATAATGATTTGTCTCAGCCCCAGCATCATAGAGCTGAGTACAGAAGGATACGTTTGGAGCTGAGTGACAACTTAATAACAGGCACAAGCTGTGGGTGAGGTTCACAGACAAGTGAAGACATGATGGCAGATATAGAAAAGGCATCTGAAGGGAAGAATGGGCAGCCAGGAGTGCTTAATGCAGTGCCTGGGACATCGTAGGTACTCAGCCAGTATTTATCAAATGAAGGGCTTCATGATAAAATAATTGCCAAGCAGTACTGCTTCCAAATTAATGTTCCTAGTGATATTCGCAATTCCTTGAGAACAAACACAGTGGCTCTTGACAGTGAAATTTCTTCTGCCATGAATCTGACATTTTGCTTTCTGCCTCTGTTCTGTTGTCCAGTTCTCAGAGTTTGTCAAAACTGCTAGAGTCCCCCTCACCCGCCTTTTTTTTTTTTTTTTTTACATAGGTGGGATCACATCACTTTTTCACACAGTGTCTTGGAGATTTTTGTATAACATCTACAAAGATTTCCTTAGTGCTATTTTACACCTTATCATGTATTTTCCCACCTTATCGGAATCCCTGGTGGCATAGTAGTTAAAAGCTATGGCTGCTAACCAAAAGGTCAGCAGTTCAAATCCACCAGGCACTCCTCGGAAACCGTATGAGTCAGTCCTACTCTGTCTTATAGGGTCGCTGTGAGTCAGAATCGACTTGACAGCAATGGATTTTTTATATCACCTTATCAGGCCCCTTCCTCCCCATGTTTGGACGAGAAAACTGAAGCTCAAATGAGGTGCAGTGGTTGGTCTCAAGTGGTACCATATGAGAAGGAGTGATCCTAGAACCCATGCTGTTTGTTGTTGTCATGTGCCATCGAGTCAATTCCGACTCATGGTGTCCCTATAGGACAGAGTAGAACTGCCCCATAGGGTTTCCTAGGCTGTAATCTTTACAGGAGCAGATCACCAGGACTTTTCTCTCACGGAGCTGCTGGTGAATTCAAACCTCTGACCTTTAGTTTAGCAGCTGAGTGCTTAACTGTTGCACCACCAGGACACATTAGATAAAAACAAAAAATGGCTTACAAGTTCCCTTGAGGTGGTTGACACTGATGTCCCTTAGCCCTCCCCAATCTGGGCATGTCTCAAGTGCGGCTGGGTTCTTATGTTATGCTGAGAGCTTTACTTGTTCTTCACACACCTTATGACCCCACTCACTTGAAGAATCAATTGGAAGAATTTAGGATGTGAGTTTTGCCCCAAGGAACCAGGCTAGTAAGAAAGAGGAGTTAACGGACAATTTCAGTACAAAGTGCTAAAGACACAGGCAGGCTCGGGGTGCATGTCATGTGGAGAGGGCAGGGAACCCAGGCCTGAGAGGTCAGAGAAGCCTTTCTGTGTGAGGTGAGACCTGAAGGACATGGAGGAAATAGGTGAAGGGGAGGGCGGGCTGGGCAGTGGGAACAGTATGTGCAAAGTGCAGAGGTAAGAAAGAACACGATGCAGTGAGGATCCGCAAGTCGACTGCGGAAGGACTGAAAGCAAAGCAATCTTGCAAGAGGAGACTGGAGTGATAAGTAGTGGCCAGATCAACAAGAGATTTGTAAGCTATATTAAAGAACTTGGACTTTATAATGGTACTAGCTAACTACGTGAACACGGCCATTTATCTTCTCTGAATTTCAGTCTCCACGTGTATAAAATGGTAGTAACAGCATCTGCTCAGCCTACCAAATGGGGTCTGAGCTGTTCAAATAAAACACACACATACTCACGCATACACACACACACACACACACTCACTCATGCATACACACACACAGAGTCACATGGAGATTTGCTTAGGAAGCTGTCGTACATTATCACTACAGCATCCCAAGTCAGCTTCAGAAAATAGAAGCATCAGCCTTCCCTTTCCTCCCATTTCCCTCCACCCCCGTGAAGGAAAAAGGCCCCTCTAGAAAAGAAAGACTCTCCGCTGTCCTTTGCCAAAGCTTTCTCAAGCAATAATCCATAATGCAATCTTCATTGAAATCATATTTCAGCCCCCCTCTGCTAAAAATATAAATACTTGTGATTTCAGCCTCAGAATGGCCTTTGTGCCTTCCTGCCCGTGGCGTGTGCCTTCCTAAGCGGCTGTCCTCGCTGTAGGAGCCAGCCTGTGTGATAACATTATAATTTTGTGTACATTGTGCTGTCAGAGGCCATGCTGAGGCCAGCACAAGGAAATGGCAATTGACAGCAGGGCCCACTGCTCTTTGTGAAGATCTGTGGCTCCCTCCTCTGTGGGTTTGTTGGTTTTGAGCCACTGGATTTGGGTGGCTTGCCCCACAAGACATGGGCACAGGTGCCATTTCGTGTCTTGCTTGAGTGATTTGTAAAATCAGACATAGTCCCAAACTGAGGGTGTCCTAGGCACAGAGAATAGCTTGGAGTGGAAGGCAGGGAACAAACACAGAATTATTAGTCTTCCAGATCCTGAAAACTCTGAGTTTGTTGGAACCAGAACCAAATCCGGCTGGGACCTTAAAGGTCACCAGGATCCATGGTTTGAATCAACTCTGTAGTCGGTGATCTTTCTACTGTATTGCAATAGCTCCCTGTACAACGAACTTTTATACTACTAATTAATGACACTATAAACATTTGACACATATTTGTTAAATGCCTATTATAAGCTAACACTGTGGGTACTGGGAATATACTGATGAACAATGCAAAATTTATCATTCATGGAACTTCTATTGGGAAAGGAATCAATTGTTCTATCAGTGAAAATGCTGATCTTTCTTGATTAAGGTAAATTGCTAAGGGACAAAAGCCCACAAAGGGTTCTATAAGAAGCCATATTCTGCCTGTCTTAGTAATGCCAGTATTTGAAATGCTCAGCCACCATTCTTTTGCCTTTACTTATTTCTTCATTTGCATCAAGGAAGGGAAGCCAAAGCCTCTTACCCACTACCCTATGCACTGATCCACAGACCCAAACAGGGCTCAGATTATCTATTTAATTCTCCATTCTGCGAGGGGGGTATTTACCCATTGTCTATGTCTTAGTAATGGATTAGTTCAGGGCCCAGGGGGAAAAGGCACGAATACTGTGTTTAGAAGGAAAGCTATACAGAGCACAGATATGAATTCAAACGATGAATTTATGGAAAAGAAAAGTATAGTGAGTTTATGGACAACTCTTGTGAGCTCCAGGGGTTGTCCCTGGGCTGTCCAAACTCAACACTCTCAGTCCATATGCTGGATGGTCCTCTGCACTCTACCAAAGGCGGTCCCACCCCTAGACTCACTCCAGATTTGGGTCCAACCATCAGTAGGCACTAAGGTGAGACTTGAGGATAGAAGAACAGCGAGTCGGGCTACATGCAATGGAGAGAAATGCTACTTCAGCTGGTGTTTCCTTAGAAACCCTCACACGCTGCGATGGGAAAGTAGCCACAGAGTCAGACAGGGCTACGTCTGATTCGTTCATAAAAGATCACACTCTGGAAGGAGGAGGAAGACACCATTAAGCAGCTTAATCTTTCCAGCAAGGCCTGGAGAAAGCAGCCTTCTGAAGAGCCCCAAAAGAAGTCTATCTGGGTCCCGAAGCAATGCAGCCATAGGCTAGGCAAGCAAGTCTGATCTACGGCATACACGGGTGAGCCCGGATACTTAAGCAGGGAAAGAAAATAGCCTGACGAAATACTCAGATGAAAAGAGAGTTCCCATAGAGACCCCTTTGTGAATAAGCACAAAATAATCACATGGCTTCAGTTTAAAACTGGGAAGAGTCCGATTTAATCTAATTCTGAAAGCATGCCAAGCTCTTGGCAGTGCTATTTAGTGTGGCCTCTGGAACCAGAACTGAATGACAATTCTGT
Source organism: Loxodonta africana (assembly GCF_030014295.1). NCBI lineage: Eukaryota > Metazoa > Chordata > Mammalia > Proboscidea > Elephantidae > Loxodonta > Loxodonta africana. Next base: position 97,107,062 of record NC_087344.1, read on the forward strand.
CTCCACCACTTAATAGCTCTGTGACTTGAGGCAAGTTACTTAACTTCTCTGAGACTTTTCTGGAAAGGAAGACAATAGTAGTCCCTACCTTGGGGTTACAATCTAGGGGTGGTGTGAATGGTTAACGTGCTTGGCTGCTAATTGAAAGGTTGGAGGTTCAAGTCTCCCCAGAGGCTCAGAAGAAAGACCTGATGATCTACTTCCAAAAAATCTGCCACTGAAAACCCTACGGAGTACAGTTCTACTCTGACACATGGGGTCACCGTAGGTCTGGATCAACTCTATAGTGACTGGCTGAGTACCTTAAAAAAAAAAAAAAAATTCTCCCTCGGAGTGGCTGGTGGGGTCAAACTGCCAACCATTTGGTTAGCAGCCAAGCACTTAACCACTGGGCCACCACGGCTCCTTATATATGTACGATAAACTTCAATTTAAAAAAAAAATGTTTTTTTAAGAAAATGTAAATAGGCCTGCAAAGCACCTAGCACAATGCTTAGCCTAGGAAAAAACCCAGTGCCAAGGAGAAGTATTCAATTAAGTGTAGTCCCACCTGAAAAAAAGTCAACAGGAAGGATCATTATCACTGCCATCATCACCAGTAGCAGCAACGTGCCAGAGTTGTGGGTCATCAGTCTTCTCATTGGTTGTCACCACACAGAACAGCAGCTGTGGGGCGCAAGAACTGGGTTGAACTGAGGGTATGTGTTGGCTGACATTTTCTGCAATGTATCTGTCATTGTTGTTAGGTGCCATCAAATCAATTTTGACTCAGCGACTCCATGTGACAGAGCAGAATTTCCCCACAGGGTTTTCTAGGCTATAATCTTTATGGGAACAAATAGCCAGGTCTTTCTCCTATGGAGCTGGCTGGGTGGGTTCAAACCACCAATCTTTTGGTTAGCAGCCAAGTGCTTAACGATTGCACCACCAAGGTTCCTACACTTTATCCAGAGGCTGATTGTTAGAACCCTGATTCTTTCAAAGTAGAACTCAGGGTAACTCATCCTGTGAGCTTAGCAGGAAAGATGTTCTTATCCCTATGGCTCAGCCAACAAAATTGAGACTCAGGTTGGTATGATCTTTTGTCCATGGACACAGCTGGTGAAGACACTCAAGGCTCAGACATATTTCAATCTGTTCAGGAAATTTCTCGCAATCTATGTAGAGACTAATTTCTTAGTCCTGAAGCGGTTTAAAAAAAAAAAACAGTTTCCATCCCCCACCCCCAGGGGAATGGATCTTTCAAACATGAATGAGAAAAAGTAAGCTTTATTGCCACTTGCAGCCTCCCCCAAATCCAGTGGCAGGTAGAAACAAGAAGATCTGTGGCCCGAAGGAGAGTCAGTGTTAGCAGCCCCATTACCCAAGGCAGGAGTAGCAGCAGGTAGAGGCATGGGGCGAGAGGGGTGGTAGAAGTTATCAGGAAGCCTGTGGGTCTCTGAAAAACTCTGGGTATTTCCCCTGGCAGGAAGAGGCTGCAGCTCTATAGGAAGTTTCAGCGGGCTTAAGACCAGGGAAGAGTAGTGACCTGGCACTTCAGGCAGATCTGGAAAAGATAAACATTCTGCAGGATCCTACAAAGTACTCAGTCCCATTAAAGGAGCTCAGGATAGAGCAGTGTGCAAAAATAAGGCAGACCTTACCCTTCCAGTGCTTATGTTCTGTTTGAAGAGGTAGATAATGAACGAGTAAAGAAATAAGTAAATTATATTATCTAGGGGTACAATTAAGAGGGGCAAAGAGAAACAGATCAGAATAAGGAGTGGTGATGTTGACAGGATATATGTACAGGATATTAAAGGAAAGCCTCTCCAAGAAGTTGGTATGCAAACAGCAGCTTTTCACAGAGCTAACTTGGGTTGAGTTACAGTTCTTACGGGGAGCAGCCTGTGTTGGCCTCATCAGGTAAGTTTTCTTCCAACCCTCTCTAACTAGATCAGTGAAAACAATCACACTCTTAGCATTTGCACCTAAATTCAAATCACTTATCTATAACAATGTTGCATCACTTTGCTATGACTTAGGTCCTACAGGGTTCAAATAATTTAGGGCACAGTCACCAGACCAAAGGGAGAAAGCCTCTTTTCAAAGGAGCATATGTTTAGAATGCCCAGGTCCCTAGAGTTCTACCAATACTAGTCCAGTGCTTTTTCTGTTAAGTCTCTAATATATACTAGTAGACTGAGGGGGAAAATGAACAAGTCAGCTCCTGCCCTTGAGGAAATACACAATCTAATGGGTGGATCAGACAAATGCACAACTAGCAACAATACAAAGCAGCAAATGTTGTAATTGTATTGTGTCTACAGTCCTGGGTATCTACACTCCTGATCCAAGCAATGTAAGAGTCCATTGCCCAACCACAAGAGAGGTTATAATCTAGACAGGAAGATGAAATGCAAGCTAGAAACAATTTTTACCATCAAAGTCAGCACCACAGTGTTCAATCAATTTCAAAGAATAGAGTCTTCTCTTTTTTTCACTGAATGGCAACTGTGCACCAGACAGTTAATAAGCACTGTGATGAACAAGCCAAGTCTCCAGGCTCAGGGAGCTCAAGTCCAGTGTAGGGGAAAGACTAGTAAACAGACATTAACAGTATATTCATAAACATATGACTAGACTAACCGGGAGCATGGATAAGGGGACTTTTATTTCTGGAGACTTCAGAGGGCTTTAAGGTGGAGAAGGCAAGGGCTAGGGCCTTGTCCTTAGGCAGCAGTAACAGCACTATTCAGAATCTTAGAAATTTGGAGCAGCATGGTACTTTAAAAAACTGCAGTGTGGATGAAGTGCAGGGTGAATAGTTTGGAGTTGTAGAAGGGAGATAATAGTAAATACTAGTATTTATTGAATATTTACTGAGTGCTCGACACTGTCCTTGGTGTTTTACGTATATTAACTCATTTCATCTTCTCTAATCATACAAGCAATCATCCCCATTTCACAGAAAAAAAAACTGAGGGGGTTGAGTAATTTGCCCGAGGTCACTTGGCGAGTAAATAACAAAACTGGGATATGGATTTCAGAGCCAGTGTCCTTAACCACTACATGGTCGCTAAGCATCTGGAAGCCAAGCTTAAGATTGCTGATTTTATTTTTCGGCAATGGGAGTACATTTAAGGCTTTTAAACTGGTAAGTGATGGTCAGATTTACATTTTAGGAGACTGAACTGGCTGTAATATGGAGAATAGGATTGGAAAAACAAGACCAGGAGTAAAATTGCCAGTTAGGAGGCTCTTGCCATGGTGCAGGGAAGAAAGACTGACTATCCAAAGGTGGGAGGCATCTACAGATACAGAGGAGCTAGGGTAGGCTATTTAAGAGGAAGAAGTAATAGCTCTTGGTGACAGAGATGATGCAGGGCACGAGAGAGAGATTCAGTCTTGACAGGCAGAGCTTGCCCTTAAAGTAATGGGGAAAGAGGATATTCTTATCATGGCAAAGAACCGCGTTATACAAGACACATGGCTTTCTTGTCAAGTCCTGGAGCCCAGTTGTATGAATCCAAAAGGCTAATCCTGATAATGACCATCCTAAAGCAGGCTGTCAGCCCCTCCACAATCTTTTCTTTCTCCCTCTCCCTTTTTCCTTCCCTTCCTCCCTTTATTTTTTGTTGTTAAATGAAAATGACCTTATTAGTTTTTCTTTTTTTAATTGTAAAATAAAACATGCACATTAGAAAATCCAAGCAATATAGAAAATACCAACAGAATAAAAGCTGCCTGAAATCCCACCACCACTGACACCTTGGTAAAAGTCTTTCCACGTATTCATAATTGCACAGCACACACACAGATACACACTCACCTACTTTCACACATTTTAACTCTTTCTATTTTGTAAACATTCCTTTTCCACTTACTATATCATGGAAGTCTTCAAAGTAAATGCATATAGATTTAAATCATCTTTTTCAGTGACTAGGTATTGTCCCATTACCTGTATATACAATAGACTATTATGAATTCCAATGATGGTCAAGTGAGAAGATGGGCAAATACTCTCCCCCCAAAGCAACTATAAAGGTGCACAAAATTAATAAAAACAACAATTTCAAGCACTCTGGAAATTAACCAACAACATACAAAATCAGAGAAACATTTATGCTAGAAAAACTGATGAACTTTGGGTCAGAGGATTGGCAATCTGTTGCATTCTTGCCCGAGACTGTCCCCAATTCCACCATGCTTCACACTCGGTTGATGTAGCAATTCTACGAGGGAGGAACAAACCTCGAAGGCTAGCAACTTCCTTCCGGATAGAAGGGAGCTCAATGGATTTGAAGGAGTGGGGAGATGCTCACAGGCTCTGTGGAGTTTTCAGTAGAAGTAATAATCTTTGAAGTGGTCAGTGGGGAGGACAATGGCACTATTTGCCTGAGGTTTCAGTCACAGTCGAGACAAACATAGTCCTGGTTGAAGCTGCTCAAATGGCCCAGGCTCATTACATACTCCTGGTTGAGTCTGAGAACACGCACATAGGTGACAGAAAAGGGCACTGAGGAAAATCCCACAGGGAAAACTTGAAAGATGCCTCAACTTTGAATGTACTCTTCTACATACACAATTCCATGGAAGTCTTCTTGGTTTCAGGTTGGACACAACCTCTGTCCAAATACTGACTGGCCATTAAGCTATGCAAACAAAGGGACAATTCATAGACTTAAAAAAAAAAAAAGAATAAAAAGAAAAATTGAGCAGAGACAACAGTGGTTGCACAGCATAGGGAACTGAGACATTTCATACATTTAATCTGTGCAAGTTACTAAACAAAGAAAGAAACAGACAGACAAAAACCAGCAACAACAATAACCTTCAGAGGTAGACATCAGAATTCAGAGTTGCTCAAATATATTACCCCAAATGTCTAGTTTTCAATAACAAAAAATTATGAGGCAGGCCAACATGGTGCTATAGACAGAAGCACCATGCCATCCCTCTGCAGCAAAGACCTGATAAGCTAAGTAAAACAGATACGAGCATCAATCCTGTAACCCTAAGCATCAATTGAATGGATAAAGAACTGGCTCAGACACCAAATGGGAGACCAGCCTAGGTAACGAGCTCTCAAGGATAAAACAAAACCAAAAGATTTACAACACGGAACCAGAGACATCAACCTGTAAATGACGACAATGACAGAACAATAAAAGAGAGGACAAATGGTATAGGTACAGAAATTTCAAATGGAGAGAAAGTCAAGACAATATCAATAAAAGACTGGTTCAAACTCAAGAAGATAGGGGTAGATTTCAAGTTAACCTCAAAGAAAGTTAACTAACTTACTCATCAAAATAAAGAAGAAAAATAAAGTCTCTGTAAACATGAAATCTACAAAAATGAAAAGAAATTCATAAACGAAAGAAACTCAGCACAGGAGAGTAAGAGGAACAAAGAAAAAGTCATAACTACAAAAAAAAAAACACACTAAAAATGACAGCAATAAACTCACACCTATCAATTCACACAGAACATAAGTTGCTTAAACACACCCATAAAGAGACAGAGAGTGTTGGAATGGATTAAAAAACAGGATCCATCAATATGCTGTCTACAAAAGACACACCTTAGAAACAAAGACATAAATACATTAGAAATCAAAGTATGAAAAAAAAGATATATTAAGCAAACAGCAACAAAAAAGAGCTAGAGTGACAATACTAATCTCAGATAAAATAGACTTTAAGACAAAACCATAATAAATATCTATGCACCCAATGACAGGGCTCCAAAATACATAAAATGAACTAGCAGCACTGAAAAGAGAAATTGACAGTTCCACAGTAATAGTAGGAGACTTCAACACACCGCTCTTGGTAAATGACAGAACATCTAGAAAGAAACTCAACGAAGATACGTAAGATCTAAGAAGGCCACAATCAACCAACTTGACCTCATAGACATATATAGAACACTGCACCCAACAGCTGCAAAGTACGTATTTTTTTCCAATGCACATGGAACATTCTCCAGAATAGACCACATCTTAGGCCACAAAGTAACCCTCAAAAAAAAAAAAAAAAAAAAAAAACAAGCCAAAACACTGAAGTAATACAAAGGATATTCTCTGATCACAATGCCATAGAAGTAGAAAGTAATAACAGGAAGAGTCAAGGAAAAAAAATCAAATATATGGAAACTGAACAACACCTTTCTTAAAAACCACTGGGTAATAGAAGAAATCAAAGATGGAATAAAAAAATTCCTAGAATCAAGCGAGAATGAAAACACATCACACCAAAACCTTTGGGATACAGCAAACGCAGTGCTCAGAGGTCAACTTATAGCAACAGATGCACACATCAAAAAAGAAGGGACAAAATCAAAACATTAGTTTTACAACTTAAACAAATACAGAACAGCAAAAGAAGCCCACAGCCGCCAGAAAAAAAGGAAATAATAAAGATCAAGGCAGGAATAAATGAAATAGAGAATAGAAAAAATCAACAAAACCAGAAGTTGGTTATTTGATAGGATCAACAAAATTAACAAGCCATTGACCAAATTGACAAAAGAAAAGTAGGAGAGAGGGCAAATAACCCAAATAAGAAATGAAACGGGAGACATTACAACAGACCAAATGAAAATAAAAAGGATCACATCAGAAAACTATAAAAAATTGTACTCCAACAAATGTGAAAGCCTAGAAGAAATGGACAAATTTCTGAAACCACCCTGGTGGCACAGTGGTTAAGAGCTCGGCTGCTAACCAAAAACGGTTGGCAGTTCGAATCCACCAGCAGCTCATTTATAATAGTCATGGATTGAATTGCGTCCCCCAAAAAATATGTGTCAACTGGTTAGGCCGTGATTCTCAGTATTGTCTGGGTGTCCTCCATTTTGTGATCGTAATTTCATGTTGAGAGGATTGGGGTGGGATTGTAACACCACTCTTACTCAGGTCACCTCGCTGATCCAAGGTAAAGGGAGTGCTGGAGTGTAGCCTGCACCACCTTTTATCTCTCAAGAGATAAAAAAAAAAAGGAAAGGAAAGGGAAGCAAGCAGAGAGTTGGGGACCTCATACCACCAGGAAGGCAGCATAAGGAGCAGAGCGTGTCCTTTGGACAGGGGTCCCTGCACCTGAGAAGCTCCTTGACGAGGAGAAGATTGATGACAAGGAGTAGAGCACATCCTTTGGACCTGGGGTCCCTGCACCTGAGAGCCTCCTCGACCAGGGGAAGATTGAGGACTAGGACCTTCCGCCAGAGCCAACAGAGAAAGAAAGCCTTCCCCTGGACCCGACGCCCTGAATTTGGACTTGTAACCTACTAGACTGTGAGAAAATAAGTTTCTCTTTGTTAAGTGGTATTTCTGTTAAAACAGCACTAGATAACTAAGACAATAGGTATCCCAGAAGAAGAGGAAAGAAAGAAGCTGCAGAAACAATTTTAAAGAAACAATGGCCAAAATGTTTCCAAATTGGTGAAAAATAATCTACAAGCTTCAAGAAACTCAACAAACCCCAAGCAACATAAATAGAAAGAAATTCACATCTATACACATCATAGTCAAACTGCTGAATGACAAAAATGAAGAGAAAAATATAAACAGCAAGAGAAAATCTAGTATGAGTTCCCTGCTGCTAGACATGTATCATATTTTCAGTATTTTTTGGTTAAAAGCAATGATAGAATGAACACTTATCTGATTCCTGGAGGAGTATTTGCTGAGCTAAAGGATGACCCAGGGTTTGTCCCTTATAGGGGTACCTTCCGTCCCCTCTACTTTTTCTTTTAAGTCTCAGAGACATGCGTTCCCTCTTCCTGGAAAGTTTCACCATCCTACCACATTCACTCTTCCACAGCTAGCTACTTCTAGACCTTCAAGTCCTAGGTTAAATATTTTTCTGAAAAGACCTTCCCTGACCACTCAGTCAAAGCTGGATTCTTTCATAAAAAATAGAACCCTATTTATTTCTTTTATAGCATTTACTACAATTCGTAATTATATAGTCCTTTCTTTCAGTCCTTATTTGATGCCTGTGTTCATTAGAACAGGAGCATTGTCTGTCCTGATCACCACTGTATACTAATGCTTAACACAATGCCAGACACACAGCTAGGGCTTAATAAATGTTCACTAATGAATCAACTTTGTTCAAGCAACTGCATACTAGAGTTTTCAAAAACGAAAATCCCTGCTGCAGCCAGCTTGGCCCCAACTCCACTCTCAAAGTCTCCATCTTTGGCTGTGTTATTGTTGTTGTAAACTTCCGTTAAGTCAGCCCCCAACTCATAGTAACCCCACACAGAACAGGATCAGGCTGTTGTGATCCATAGCGTTTTCACTGGCTGAATTTTTGGAAGTAAATCACAAGGCCTTTCTTCCTAGTCTTAGTCTAGAAACTCCACTGAAACCTGCATCATAGCAACATGGAAGCCTCTACTGACGGATGGCGGCTGTGCTTGAGATACATTGGCTGGGAATTGAACCTGTCTCCTAGATGCAAGGTGAGAATTCTACCACTGAACCACGACTGCCCCATCTTTGGCTTTATTTTGCCTATTTTCTATCCTACCCTTTTTGACAACATATAGCCCCTCTGCCTCATCTCTAGTGTCATCTGTCCCAATTCTCTGACACCCTGCACCTGAGTTTTGATAACCTGCTCTGAGCCTACTGGATATACTGGCATGCCCCTCCAACAGAATGGTCACCCCCTAGCAACTCACACTGATCCTTCTGATTGGCAGGAATTTAGGTTTTCTGTGCACCAGTTCATCTGGTCAACTAGCTGAACCCATAATTGCAGATTACCTTGTCAAATCATCCTGACTCAAAGGCATAGGATAGGACAGCCATCCCTCAGTACAAAAATCAATTCATATCTAGAAGGCTCGAGATTAGAGAAGGAGGTTGTATATCACCACAACTGACAGTAAAGACTATGCATTGCTTGTTAGAGTACAATAGCACATGCTTAAGAAAGAACATCAGCATATACGTGTTCACTATTCACGTAAAAATGGAACAAGTAAGACAATTTTACTCTTATCGCTAATGAAGGAGTAGTAAGTAAATTCACTTTTTCCATTTTCCTTCTGAACAGTAACGACAATAATAACTGTTAACCTTCATCCACACCTACCATGCAACAGGTGCATTAATCTAGAGAGATTAATATCTCTATTACCATTTTAATGGTGAGGAAATTGAGCCTCAGAGAAGTATGAGCTGATATTTGGCAAGACTGGGCTTCAAACATTGTTGTGTGTCTCAAAAGCCCTACTACCTACCATCCCAGTAGCAACTTTACTCTTGACTCAACAACCTCAGTTGGAAAAAAAAAAAAAAAAAAATTCAGAGTGACCAAAGATTAGAAGAGCTCCTCTGCAAAACTTGGAGGCTCATATTCAACTTTAAAGCTTTATGACATATCTCCAAGTAACAGTGGGTGAACGTGACTAATTATTTTCGCTTAAGTTCTCCATTTTGTAAAGTTGGCTTGGAAGAGATTGAAATCAGCAGTGAAGTTGTTTCAGCAAAAAATATATGAAGCAGGCTGATGGAAAATATAGTATTTCCTTGAAAACCTCTTGCTAATCTGAGGGGGAGGTAAGCATATCCATTCAGAACCAGCAATTAGTGCAAAAACTTTTCCATCAGCTCTAATTTTTAAAGCCGCTCTGGGTTTTGTCGTTGACAACTTAAGATTACCTTGAATCATCATTAAAACGTTGCATGTTGGTCAAGGGAAAGCTGATGTGATTCTCATGCACACATTACAATCGGCATTGTGAGATGCTACCAAGGGCATCACCTCTTAGGGAAAACCAGAATATGGCTTCACCCTCAGGACTAGATTCTACTCCTGGTAGGACAAAATGGAAAATGGAAGGTACCTCAGTGCCTCACTAGATACAAGAATCTCCTCCTCTCATCCTCATGGGCTCCTTTCAGCTTCTTCTTGAACACAATTCTTACTTTAGAAGAGAGGTTAAATCTGGGGTCACATCCAGTAGATGTATTTTATTTAATTTTTTTTTTAACTTGTTGAAAATATTTAAAAATCAGGAGATTTCACAAAACTCTGGTCCTAACTTAAGAAATCATAGAATTGGCCACTCTGAGCCCCATTCCCACATGGAAATGACAGAAGGAGGCTAATGAATAGATGCTCCCTTTGAAAGGAGCATGGACCCTCTAGTTCACCACAGTCCAGGCTACTCCCTAATGTCAGCCTGACCCTATTCATTACTACACTTGCATTGTTGCTTTCCTTACAAAAAAGAAACAACGTATGTGTCCCTAGATCTCTCTCAAAAGGGGAAAAATCAAAGACTGAAAGAGCTCTGGGTTTCTTACATGAAGGTCACTCACTCACTCACCCACTCTAAATTCCTGGCCTCTAAAGGATTTGCATTTTGACCCCTAATATATGGGGGAATCTGAAGGGCCTCTTTTCTGTCACCTCTCTCCATTCATTTGCCCTGGATTCCTGAAGATCTTTCCAGTTTTCTGTGCGTCAATTTATCAATCGCAAAACGAGGCTTTCATCTGAACCCTTGCTCCTTCCACCTGACAGGAATGCTGTAGAATCCATTTGATAACATCTGTAAAAGGGCGGTGAGCTTCCCAGATGTAAGTACATACAACAGAGTGCACATGTTAACACGCTGAGCATTATTAAAGTTGCTTATCTAGCTCCAAGTGACACTCTCATGTAAGTGGCTACCAACCAGTGGGCAGATAATGCTAAGCAGTATTTCAAGCCCAACCTATATTGGAGACCTATAAACTGACTAAATTCTGTCCAGAAAATCCTAGGGGAGGGGAGGGGAGGAATAGAGGAAGAAAGGAACTCCTTAATAAAGACTGCTGCTAAAGAAAAGAAATAAAGCAGGCAGGAGGTGATGAATTTATAAAACAGTGTCACTAGCCTCAATTGAGAGCTCAGTATATGCTATACACCTTATATGCATGGTATCCTTTAATTCTTAAAAAAAAAAAATCCATGAGCTATCTACTAACAAGGAAACAGAACTTTAGTGAGGTTAAGTGACATTTCCAAGGACACAGAGTTAGCAGGGTCTGAATTCTCAACTGCGATAATTGCAATGCAGTTTTGCTTCTCCAGGCTTTGTGCTACTTTTTTTTTTTTTGAAGCTTTATTGAGGTATAATTAACATAACATTCACCAGTTTTAAGTGTACAACCCAAAACTTTTAAGTAAATTTATAGAATTATATAACCATCACCACAATCTAGTTTGAGAACATTTCTGTCACTCCGAAAAGATTCTTTGTGCCCATTTTCAGTCAATCTTCGTTCCCTTCTCTAGCTCCAAGCAAATAATAATCTACTTTCTGCCTCTATATACTAGTTGCTTTTCTGGGCATTTTTTATACATTGAATAATATATAATATGTAGTCTTTTGCATCTGACTTCTTTCACTTAGCATAATGTGTTTGAGGTCCATTCATGTTTTAGCATGTATTACTATTTCATTACTTTTTATTTCACTGTATGGATATACTACATCTATACACATATCCATGGACCGGTTGATGGACATTTTGTTTCTACTTTGGACCTATTATCAACAATGTTGCTATGAACATTCCAAACAAGTCTTTTGGGAACAAATATTTTCATATGGATAGCCACCAATGAGTGGAATTGCTGGGTTATATGGTAAATTCATATTTAACTTAAGAAACTGCCAAATTGCTTTCCAAAGCGGCTACACCATTTGACATTCCCGCCAGCAAGGTATGAAACAATGTGTGTTCTGGTTTCTCTGTCTCTTTATCGACACTTATTATTTGACTTTTCGGTCATAGCCATTCTATTGGGTGTGAGGTGGTTACTTCATTGTGCTTTCAATTTGCATTTCCCTAACAACTAAAGACTCAGACGTTTTTCATGTATTTATTAAGCATTATTAACCCTGCTGGTGGCGTAATGGTTAAGTACTACGGCTGCTAACCAAAGGGTCGGCAGTTTGAATCCACCAGGCGCTCCTTGGAAACTCTATGGGGCAGTTCTACTCTGTCCTACAGGGTTGCTATGAGTCAGAATCGACTCGACGGCACTGGGTGGGTATTAAGCATTTATATATCTTCTTTGGTGAAATATCTATTCAAACTGTTTGCTCATTTTTTAAGTTGTCTTGTACTAGAGTCTTATACGTAAATTTCTCACTACTTCACTGAGAATAATATTATCCTCCTGAATGAATAAAAAGGTGTAGAAACTGAGTCAGAGAGAGGTTAAATAACTCATCCCAGGTCATTCAGCAGCAGTCCTTCTGGCTCCAAAAGATTTAGGTTATTACCCCTATTAAACCTGCAACCTAGTGGCCCCTCAGAGGCAGCTTCTGCTACTTTTTCCTGCATATGAGTCACACTTTCCTGTTTTTTTGCATGTATCATTTTTTTGTTGTTGAAAATTTAACATATTAAATAATATATTATAGAAATTATGAATTCTCATTCCTCCCAAGGGGTTGCTGTCATTGGTCATTGGGTTTTTGTCGTTGTTGTTGTTCTTTGTCATTGTTGTTGCTGTTGTTTGTTTTTTTGTTGTTCGCTTGTTTGTTTAGTGACTGGACCGAACTAATTCTGTAGAACCTGTTTCCCCCAAATTATTCAGTCGCTGTTTCTACTTGCTTTGGATCGTATTACTGTTTTTACTTTTAAGCCTGGCTTCCTAGGAGTTGCCCTGGTCAGCATAGCTTAGTGGTCAGCCAATAATTGGTCAGAGGTAGTACTTAGACACCTGGATTCAGTAAGGCTTCCACCTTTTGCCAGTGAATCTGTACATGGATTGGAGATGACATTCAAAGTTCAGGCAGTTTACCCATCTTTCCTAGGGTTTACTTTCTGATTGGCCTTTTTGCATTTCCTCTGTGAACTCACCTGGCTTCACATTCATCTAGGAATGAATAGTTCATCTAGGTCTTCTCTGATGTCTATCAAGCCTTACACACTTGTTTAGTCTTCCAGACCACCAGGGATATGTGGCAGGTTATCAAGGACCACTATGGCTCTCTCATTTCCCAGCGCCCCCTGTTAAATTTCTGGCTAGTCTGCTGACATGTGGCTGGTATTGAAACTACTAGTAACTGGTAAACTGGCCATCCAGATTGTTTCCACCAAGATTGTTGTTGTTTTTAACAATGCCCCTGGGCATACACTTCACTTCAAATCAAATCATCCCCCTCTAGAAGCAGAGTTTCTGATTCACAGATTGTTCTGCCAAAGAATTACCCCATAAGTTTTATAGGGGCAAGTTTTCCCCTGTGGAAGCAGGAAGGACTTACCCTGGTCCAATACTGTCTAGCATTATGGAGGAAAATATCTGATTCTGAAATTCAGTATTAAGAAACCCACTTATCTACAAAGGACATTCTTCAAAATTATTTTTCTTAGAAATAAAGATTTAAAAAATGTGACTTGCTCTTTTTCTATCTCTAATCTCAGAATTGATTAGTCTAGATTTTGTGTGGAGAAGCAGTCCCAATAATTTGGACTAGAAACCCAAGCCCCTGAATTCTGGATCAAACCTCTTTCAACTAGACCACACTACAGCCTATTCAAGTCTCTCTCTCTCTCATTTTGAATGATAATAACAGCAAATAAAACAGAGAACTAGAGCTCCCCTCTCTCCAGGTTCACTATCCAACTACATGTATGAGTTACTTGGTACAAATCACTTGAAACACAGCATGATCAGCTAAAAACAATGTCCTGTCCTTTAATCCAATTTGATGTTCATTCCAACTGGCTGGAGCATAAATTCTAAGAAATCACTAGATGCTCACAGCAGGTGCTAAGGTGAACCCATGTTCTAGGGAAGGCCACGTTTTTTCTGGCTAGCAGATGTTTTGCTAGCTGACATTTGGAAATAAGTCAAAGTTGTCCTTGTTATTAAGCATAAAAAAAAGCATAATGGGTCTCAAATAAACAAAAAGCCTCTTACTCTAATTCAGAATGCATTTTGCCTCTCTGAAGGCTACAATGCTTGAGCTCTTAAAAGCTCAGGCACGGGAATACATAGAAAGGAATGACATGACTGAGCCTGTGCCCATAGGAACAGGCAGGTGGACTGATAATGTTTAAAAAAAAATGTTTAACATGAAGAAAAACAGACTGTACTCAAACTAACCCATTACACTAAAATAATAATAAATAATATAATAAATAATAAATAACCCATTACACTAAGTGTTATAAATTGAATTGTGTCCTCCCAAAATATACATTGAAATCCTAACCCCTGTACCTGTAAGTATGACCCTATTTGGAAAGAGGGGTTTCTTTTATGTTAATGAGGCCACACCAGGGTGGGGCCTAAATTTACCCACTTTGTAGTTATAAAGAGAGCAGAATAGATACACAGACACACACTGGGTGAAGACAGCCACCAAGGAATGTCAAGGAATGCTAAGGAGCCTCCACTGCTACCAATAAGAAAGGACCCTCCCTTAAAGGTGAAGTCCTGATTTAGACTTCTAGCCCCTAACACTGTGACAAAATAAATTTCAGTTCTTTTAAACCACCCACTTGTGGTATATTTTGTTATGGCTGCACTAGGAAACTAAGATGCTAAGGATTGCAAAAGGCTCCTGTGAGGTGTAGAATCACCTTGCAAAAAAGCAACTTGGTCTTTGTTTTCCGTTGTGTCAAGCCGTATCAACAACTGAGGCTAACAACTGGAGGCTAACCAGATCAAGAGGGACCAGCTGGTGGCTGATGCTAAGTCCCATGAGGCATGATGTAATGTATCATGGCTAGGTGATAAGGCTGATAAGAGTCCTAAGCCCTGCGGCTCAGATGGAGCTTCCTGGCTGATGACCATGCATGGACTTGGGTAGTGAGGCCCTCTTTGGGCCACAAAAGCTCCACGCTAGGTCCCCTTCCAGGCCCCACTTTACGCGTCTTTATTTGTAGCCTATCTGGTTGTAACAAAGTTGTAGCCTTAAGTATGGTATACTCTCCGTAGGATTCTGTGAGTCGATCCAGTGAATTAACAAAGCCACCAAAACCCAAAACCAAACCCATTCCCATTAAGTCAACTCCAACTCATAGTGACTCTATAAACCAAAAAAAACAAAAAAACAAACCTACTGCCATCAAGTCGATTGCGACTCACAGCAACCCTATACGGGCGGTGAAAGCCAGCAGCAGCTGATGTCTGCCTATTTGGCAGTATGAAAGAAGGTGTTCTTCTAACATGTGAGCTCTGACCTAGCTCTGGGTGGCAAGGGTTGGATAGAGAGTATGTCATGTGACCGGCTGGTCACAAGATTGGATAAGTACGGAGATGAAGACTGGATCCATTTCCACGCTTTGGGAATTAGATTCACACTGATCCTTAATACACACTTAGCAATGAAGGTGGGATTTGCCCACTGTGCCCTTTACTTAGTGCAGCCCCTAATTGCTTTCTCAGCTGGATAAATGACCTTGTTCCATAATCTAAGAACAAAGTCAGTTATGTTTTCTATTTCCTGATATAATGTAGGAGAAATCACTGATAGTTTGATAGGAGTGTCCATCTAATCAGCATATACCAATCCTGGTCCAGCTCTTCAACCTCAAAACTGACCCTTCCTACTAGCCTGAAGGATGAGAAAGAACTGGAGATGAGAAGAATGGATGAAGCAGCATGGGCTTATGGTCTCATTATATGCAGACATCCGAAGCTGTCAGTTTTATACTGGGGAGAAACATATAAATGAGACCCTAAGTAGTATTTTCCCGACATATCTCTGGGGCCTGCAGCAAATACCAGCTGGGCAAGCATCCTGCTGCCAGGGCATGTGATGGTCATCCAGATTGAAACCTTCTAGCCTAAAGCCTTACTAACAGTTCAGGAACCTAGAATGCTTTTCTGATTGGACAACTGGTCAGGCTATAAGATTTTGTTTCATGCTGGTTCTTGGGGCCTACTGCAGTGTTTTTGAAAAATTTGCTTCTGGCAAAGTGGCTTCATGCTGGAGCTCCAGAAGTCTCTCGAAAGCTCAGAACAAGTCAGTTACACCCCCCGTTTCCCTGGCCAGCAGTGTTGACTGCACCTAGATCCAGCCATTCTCCAATAGACAGAGACAGCTGTTGTGTTATAGAAAGAGCAGAACTCTTGATATCTGCCTCTTAAAACCTCTATGACCTTGAGCAAGTCAATGAGCTTCTCTGAACCTCAGGCTGCTCATCTGTTATATATGGATAAAGCCATGGACCCCACAGTTTGCGTGGCAGAGACTGATTTGCCTCAGTCAGCATGCATTTTACCACCCTTCTAGCTTGCATTCTGTACAACACCTACATTAAAAAAAAAAAACAAACTACATTTCCTGGACTCAGTTTCGGTGAGGGCTCAGTCATGTAGCATAATTTCCTCTAATCAGACACAGTACATTAGACTTTTATACAGAGAGCAACATGAGGCAGCAGTAAGAGCAAGTCCTCCAGCAAGCCCAGTGGCAGAACTGCTGGTTCTTCTAGGGCAGCAGAGGTAGAGTTTCTGGCTTCAGATACCAGTGTCACAGAAGTCAAATGCCAGGCACCATGGGCAATGGATTTCCCATTAAATGATTCCATGGAGTGACTGGAAGCTTTTCCTGGCCATAGTGTTCTTGGTAGGGTAGCATCCAAGCCTCTGACCTCTTTAAGAGATATTGTGACCTACTGATACTCTTTAAAAAATTCCTTTCTGCTTAAACCAGTTGGATTAGATTCTGTTATCTGTAACCAAGAAGTCTAGGGGATTGCAGTTGTTATAAGAATTAAAGTAATAAACAGAAATGAAGGTACCTTATAAACCCTGAGGAAATCCTGGTGGCGTAGTGGTTAAGAGCTACGGCTGCTAACCAAAAGGTCAGCATTTCAAATCCACCATGCGCTCCTTGGAAACTCTATGGGGCAGTTCTACTCTGTCCTATAGGGTCACTATGAGTCGGAATCGACTCATAGGCACTAGGTTTGGTTTTTCGGGTTTTATGAACCCTAAAGGTTAGAAGAACGGTAGGCAGTTACATTTAATATCTTTTTGTTTTCTTTTTAAAGGTGAATACATTTTTTTTTGTTGTTATATTGCAGAAAACCTGGAATGGGGGAGTTGTTATTTAATACTCAAAATAACTCTGTGGTGAGCATTTGTATTAGTTATTTCTGCTATAATGCTAACTAACAAGCCACCCGAAAACTCAGGAAATTAGTTTGAGAGTCATCTAGGCAGTTCTGGTTTTGACTAGACTTCTTCATAGGTCTGGGAGTTAGATGTCTGTTAAGTAATACAGGCTGGCTTTGAATGGAGCAATTGGGCTGACTTTCCTCCTCTCCATGTGTCTCACATCTTACAACAGGCTATTCCAAGTATGTTTTCACGGCCATGGCAAAGACCAAGAACACAGTGGAAACACACTAGCATTAAGCTTCTGCTTGTATCATATTTGCCAACACCCTGTCTTAGTTACCTACTGCTGCCATAACAAAAATACCACATATCAGCATCTTTATACAACAGGAACTTATTGTCTCACAGCTTGGAAGTTAAGAGCTCAAATTCTGGGTGTCATCACAGCCATGCTCTGTCTCCTCTAGGAGAAGATCATTCCTTGTCTCTTTCAGATTCTGGCAGCCTGGGCATCTGCTGGCTTTCCTTGGCTTATAGATGGATCCTCTCATGGTGTCTTCCCCGTGTGTACATCTCTGTGTCTACTTTCCCTTTTTATGATACCACACAGAACGGGTTAGGTTTAGGATCCACCCTACTCCAGTGTATGTATGTGTGTATTATTACAATTTACCACAGAACAAATGTCTCAATTTTTAGATGATTAAAGAGACTCAAAGTAAATTGTCTCCAACGAGAATAAATGGTGATGATGAAAGATTACCCTATGTTAGTCTGACTCCAAAGTACTCAGGAACATTCCACTACATAGACACACACACACACAAGCACAAATACATGCTGTGTATATGTATTTATTTGTAAGCATATTTTATATGCATTTATAAAATATGTATGTTTGTATATATATACACAAGAATATATATACATACATGTATAAACATACACAAATATTATTTTGTATATGTGTGTGTGTGTATATATATACATATATGTTGGACATACTGAACAAGAGTTGGCAAATTACGTCCCACAGGCCAAACCTGGCCAGCAGCCTATTTTCTTATTTTTTCTTTTTTGACCCCGAGGGATAAAATTGTTTTTTTGCATCTTTTAAAGGATTATTTAAAAAAAAAAAAAAAACTTATGCAACAGAGATGGGGTATAACTGGCATGTAAAGCCTAAAATATTTACTACTTGGCCCTTTACAGAAAAGCCTTGGTAGAGAAGAGGTTCAAGGCATAACTAGTTAATCCAAAGGTCTCACTTTGGACCACCATGCAACATGTAGATCTGACAAGAAGCTCTAGTAATAAGAATTCTTCCCAAACAGAAGTAGCTGAGTCTTCAGGTACTGAGCTTTGCAACACTGCTAGCATTCAAGTGAAAAGTTCATCAGGAATAGCACATTTCTACCTTGAGGGGGAGTTAAAGCAGATCATCTCTGAGGCCCGTGTAATACTAAAACTCAATGACTCTAAACCATCTAGCTAGGATTTGAAGAGTAAAGGGCGATTGCTGAAAGAATTCAATTGGTCAAAAATAAGACAGCCTCCCTAGCGGAAATGTAAAGAGCCCTGGTGACATAATGGTTAAGTGCTCAACTGCTAATGGAAAGGTTGTGGTTTGAACCCACCAGAGGCTCCGCAGGAGACGAGATCCGGCAATCTGCTTCTGTAAAGATTCGGTGGCACACAACAGTGGAAATGTTACAATTCAAAATTAAACAAATAAATAATCAAGCCAAGGTGTCTTACTACTGTGGAATTTATTCATTTCCATTATTAACATGTTAAAAACGGAATGTGGTCCCTGGTCATATATATCTCTTACCATCAAAGAGTAGGAAAGAAGGTAACTTGCTGATTACGTTCTGCCCCTGTTTACACATGTATGACCAAAGCTGAAGGTAGCTGAGCCTTCAGGAGTTGGAAGCTTGCTTGTGTACCTGAATTTCATGGGTCTTGAATTTTCCACAAGGGAACCAAGCACAGCAAAAGTATTTATACACTAGGACCACTAATCAGGGTTTAATTAGCCTTATAATTAGAAGGGTAAACAGAAGTACAATTCCCAAATTGGTCTTTGTTTTTTTACATGTCTATGGAGCACCGTTTTATTTGCCTTTGCACCCCTCAGCACTTCACACAAAATTAATTGTTAAAACTTGTTAAATATTGAATGAACTGCTTACTTTCTACAAAATTCAGCTTTATCATATTTGCTTAATTACAATGTCCAAGAACATCAACCACAATCACATTGAGCTCTGTGATTGCTATTGAAAGTGGAAAGAAAGTATTATCCCCAGCCATCTGTAGTTGTTCCAGTGCAAAACAAACCTGTTGCCATTGAGTGGATTCTGACTCATGGCGACCCTATAGGACAGAGCAGAACTGCCACACAGAACTGCCCCATAGGGTTTCCAAGGAGCACCTGGTGGATTCAAACGGCTGACCTTTTGGTCAGCAGTTGTAGATCTTAACCGCTATGCCATCAGGGCTCCCCAGAGCAAAAGTGCAGTGCAGATATGCAAAGCTTGCTGCATCAGGTTTATTTAATTTTATCTTCAAGAAAGTGGGTTTAAATGTCATTCTCTCCAATTTACAAATGAAGAAACTGACGTGCAGAGGAGTTAAGTGGTTTGCTCAGATCACTCACTCTAGGACACAGTTTCTCAAATTATGATGCCCAGACCATCCTCATTAGTATCCGTTAGGGTTTGGACCAGACACCTTGTCCTCACCACTATAGATGTGCCTAGCCTCACCTCCCTCTGAGTCTTTGGCTACCTGTTCCACCCCAGCCATCACCACAATAACCAGCTCTCCCTAGGTCCTCACTGACTTCCCATGAGTGCAACCTGACAGCACCTTGGTCATGCCGAGGCACTGTGCTTTTGTCTCTCATCCTCACTGCCCTGGCTGAGCCATAAGATACTACAAGACACACCTGGAACCCACACATTTTCTACGCAGAAGACAGAGGAGTCAGCAGTCTCCAGGACCATCCTTTGAATCAGGGAAATGGGAGAGAGTGGATAAATTCTTCTCGCTTCCTCTCTCTGCTCTGATGCCCTGAGACACAGATCCAGAGGTCTCACTTTGGACCAACATGCAACATGTAGATCAGATTGTGAGGATGGCGAAGTGTTTTGTTCTGTTGTACATAGGGTTGCAATGAGTCAGAATTGACTGGAAAGCATCTAACTACAGCAGTACATTTGAGTCACCACCACGGTAAAATATTTTAAGGTCCAGTTGTATATAAAACAGAAAAAATGGTAGGTACGTTCTTGAGTATAAGACAAAATAAAAGGGGCTGAGTCTTCAAGTGCTGAGTTTCCCAGAACTGCTGGCATTCAAGTAGAAAGTTCATCAGGAATAGCACATTTCTACCTTGAGTGGGAGTTAAAGCAGATCTGTGTCCCAGGCAAAATACTGCTAAATCAAAGTATCTGGGAGTAGAGTATTTTTACAAATTCCCTAGATTATATTCACGTACCCTACACTCTCAGAGGAGTCCCTGGATGGTACAAAAGGTTAACACACTCACTGCTAACCGAAAGGGGGGTAGTTAGAGCCCACCCAGAGGCACCTTGGAAAGGAAGCCTAGAGCTCTACTTCTGAAAAGTCAGCTATTAAAAACCCTATGGAGCTCAGTTCTACTCTGACACAAAGGAGGCTGCCATGCGTCAGAGTCAATGCAATGGCAACTGGTTACTACCACAGCCTGAGAACCACTGGATCTAGAATGTGAACTCAGAGCAAGGGACTCAAAATTTGGTGCTCTTCCCACACTAATAAATGCCAGATAAAAGAAAAACAACCCTGTTGTTCTTCTGTTTGGTCAAGGACGGAGAGAGAAACCCCTGACAGACCGTCGGCACCACACATACTTCATGCTTCAAAGGGCTGCTGAGTGTTTCCTGACACCTGACAATACCTGCTCCCACGTAGTGAGCCAACTCACCTGTCTGGACAGCCGGTACAGCCTGTCACTGCTGCACTGACTTGTGATGTCAGATAAGCTACACTCTGTCACTCCTCTTATTTCTCAGCTCACAGCCAGTCAGACACACTTTCTGGATGTTGTCCACGGTCATCTTTTTTTTTTTTTTTTTTCTTTTTAAACAAACCACCGCAACCCTAAGGAGCCTGATTACAATCCATTGTCTCTTTGTTGGGAAAATATCATGTTAAAAAATAAATAAATAAGATTTAGCACTCCCTGCCTAAAGAGTGATTGGGGGGGCAGAAGTCTCTGGGGCTCTGTGGTAGTTGTTTTCGCCCTCAGTGTCATATCCTTGAAGCAGGATTAAAAGGGACACTGCCGGCAAACATCTTTGGAAATGCTATAAATAGCAAATCAGCAAGATCGGGGAACAAAAGAGAAGCACAGCCAGTGCAATTAGTTCACTTACAGAGCGAGTTGACTATTCCGAGGCTGAGGACTGCGTTCCCGCTGATCTGACTGTGGGTTTGGGTAGAGAAGAAACTCGACTTCCTGCACAGGCTGGGAGAAAGGCACATTTTCAGATGCTCAAGCCACACTGGGCCTTCACGGTCCCTATCCCAGGATGTACAGAAGGAATATGGGAATCCAGGAGTCCCAGTACTGAGTGTACAAAACATAAAAATCAAGGAAGTCATGGGGCCTAATGATGCAAAGCAACAGAAATGCAGGGCACAGGGAGGCCAGTGCAAGACCCAGGTCATCACAGAAAGGGACTGAGAGATGCTCGAGTCCTGCGTTTTCTAAGTAATAATAGTAATGGTAATATTAGCTAACATTTGCTGTTGTTTTAGTTCTCTTTGAGTCAATGCCAACTCATGGCAATCTCATTGAGTAGAACTGCTCCACAGGGTTTTGACGGCTGTGACCTTTAGGAAGTTGATCATCAGGCTTGTCTTCTTAGGTACCTCTGGGTGGATTCAGCTAGTAGTTGAGCACTGAATTGTTTGTGCCACTAAGAGACGCCAGCTAATGTTTACTGACTACTTACAATGAGTAGTAACATATTTAGTACTCACAAGAACGCCCTTAAGGTAAGTACTATTATTATGCCCATTTCACAGATGAGGAACTTGAGGTTTAGAAAGATTAATAAGTTGCCTAAAGTCACATCTCTAGTTTCAAATTTTTTAAAGCAATGAAATATTTTTTCCTATCAGCCCCAATAATGAAAACGGATGAGAGCAGAGTGGTGGAGGAAGGAATCCCAGACCACAGAATTCTAGCATGCCACAGAATACAACTGGAAAACCATTCCCCAAACAAGCTAAGGGCCAGAGAGGGGAACAGGACTGTCCGAGGTCACCAGGGCTAGCTAACAGTGAGCTAGGAAGCACGGGTCTTCCGGAATCCACTCAGTGCTCCTTCCAGCACTATGTTTCATTGTTGGAGCGCCTTCCCATGAAAAGTTGATCTCCCTTTTAACTACCACCGGACTGAGAACTTAGTTCTGTACACATAGCACTTACTATACCAACTGGTATCTGTGTCCCTTTTGCCTCCTAACTCATCTCTGAGGTCCTTGAGAGTAGAGACTGTGCTTGTTTCATCTCCATGGCCTCCCAGGTACCTAGCACAAAAAAATGACACCCAGCAGGAACACAGAAAAAGCTTATTTAAAAAATGGATGTTTTGATAAGTAAAGCATTACCGAAGAAGAAGAACAAAGTGGGAGGCCTCACATTACCTGATTTTAGAACCTATCATACCGCCACAGTAGTCAAAACAGCCTGGTACTGGTACTACAACAGACGCATAGACCAATGGAACAGATTGAGAACCCAGATGTAAATTCATCCACCTATGAGCAGCTGATATTTGAAAAAGGCCCAAAGTCTGTTAAATGGGCAAAAGACAGTCTCTTTAACAAATAGTGCTGGCATCTGCAAAAAAAAAAAAAAGAAAGAAAGAAACAAGGCCTATACCTTACATCATGTACAAAAATTAACTCAAAATGGATCAAAGACCTAAATATAAAACCTAAAACAATAAAGGTCATGGAAGAAAAGACAGGGACACTGCTAGGAGCCCTAACACATGGTATAAACAGAATACGAACCATAGCTAACAACGCACAAATACCAGAAGAGAAGCTAGATAACTGGGAGCTCCTAAAAATCAAACACTCATGCTCATCAAAAGACTTGAGTGAGAGAATAAAAGGAGAACCTACAGTCTGGGAAAAAAAAATTTGGCTACAACATACTCGATAAGGGTCTTAATCTCTAAAATCTATAAGATACTGCAACACCTCCAACAATAAAAAAGACAAATAACCCTATTAAAAAATGGGCAAAGGATGTGTGTGAACACACGCTTCACCAAAGATGACATTCAGGCAGCTAATAGACACATGAGGAAATGCTCACGATCATAAGCTATAAAAAAAAAAAAAAAAGCTATTAGAGAAATGCAAATCAAAACTACAATGAGATACCATCTCACCCCAATAAGGCTGGCACTAATTCAAAAACCACAAAATAATAAATGTTGGAGAGGCTGTGAAGAAACTGGGACACTTATGCACTGCTGGTGGAAATGTAAAATGGTACAACCACTTTGGAAAACAATTTGGCGCTTCCTTAAAAAGCTAGAAGTAGCATACAACTCAGCAATCCCTCTCCTTAAGATAGATCCCAGAGAAGTAAGAGCCATCACGAATATTCACACTCATGTTCACTGTGGCATTGTTCACAATAGCAGAAAGATGGAAAGAAACAACCTAGCTGCCCACCCAACAGATGAATAGATAAACCAATTACAGTACATACACACAATGAAATACTACAAAACAATAAAGGACAATGATAAATCCGTGAAACACCTCACAACATGGATGAATCTGGAGGGCATTACACTGAGTGAAATTAGTCAGTTGCAAAAGGACAAATATTGTATGAAACCACTATTGTAAGAACTCAAGAAAAGGTCTGAACACAGAAGAAAACATCCTTTGACGTTACTAGGGTAGGAAGGGAAGGAGAGGGGAATTCACTAACTAGATAAAGTAGACAAGAATTATGTTAGGTGAAGGGGAGCACAACACAAGGGAATTCAGCACAACCAAAGCAAAAGCTAAGAAGTTTCCTGAACACAACCAAACACTTTGAGGGACAGAGTAGCTGGGGCTGGAGCCTGGGGACCATGGTTTCGGGTGACATCTAGGTCAACTGGCATAACAAAGTTATTAAGAAAATATTCTGCATCCCACTTCAGTGAGCGGCATCTGGGGCCTTAAAAACTTGCGAGCAGTCATCTAAGATGCATCAATTGGTCCCAACCCACTTGAAGCAAAGGAGAATGAAGAACACCAAAGACACAAGGAAAATGTTAGCCCAAGAGAAAAAAGGGCCACATAAACCAGAGACTCCATCAGCCTGAGACCAGAACTAGATGGTGCCCGGCTACCATCAATGACCACTCTGACTGGGAACACAACAGAGAGTCCCTGACAGAGCAAGAGAAAAGTGTGAAGCAGAACTCAAATTCACATAAAAAGACCAGACTTAACGGTCTGACTGAGACTAGAGGAACCCCTGAAGCCATGATCCTCAGATGCTCTGTTAACCCAGAACTAATACCACTCCAGAAGCCCACTCTTCAGACAAAGATTAGACTGGACTACAAAACACAAAATAATACTTGTGAAGAGTGTGCTTCTTAGTTCAATCAGACACACAAAACCAAATGGGCGGCTCCTGTCTGGAGGCAAGACGAGAAAGCAGGAAGGGACAGGAGCTAGCTGAATGGACACAAGAAACTTGGGATGGGAAGGGGGAGTGTGCTTATAGGGATTGCAACTAATGTCCCATAACAATATGTGTATAAATCTTTGTATAAGCAGGATAAAAAAAAAAGGATGTTTTGATGGACAGATGGATGAATGAATGAATGAATATAAGGCCACCTTCACCCTGTTATTTAAAAACAACGACACCACCACTACTGTGGAGATTCCAAAGTATTTTCATGCCTCCCATCACCTTTAATTTCAAAACAGAAGGAGAGGGAAGTATTATTATTCCCATTTTACAGATGAAGGGCCTCAGACAACCAGTAGGGAAGTTACTCATCCAAGGACACACAGCTAGGAAGTCGAGGAGTCAAGTTTTGCATTTAGGTCTTCTGACTCTTAAAAATCAATGTTGCTGCTGTTGTTAGTTGCCATCAAGTCAATGCTAACTCCTGGTGAGTCCATGTGTGCAGAATAGAACTACTCTGTAGTTTTTTAAGGCTGTGACCTTTTAGAAACAGATCACCAAGCCCATCTCCCAAGGTGCCTCTGAGTTGGGTTCTGTCAGCCTTTCAGCTAGTAGTCAGGTGCTTAGCCATTTGTGCCATTCTGGGACTCCCTAAAAAATCAGTAGCTGACATTTATTAAGCATTTATTATGCACCAGCACGATCTTAAACACTCCATCTTCTCTAACCCTCATAACGACCTCTAACCCTCATAACGACCCTATGAGGTAAGTACTATCATTATCTCTATAAATAAGGAAACTGAGTTATAAAGAGGTGGTGTAACTCAGCCAGAGTAACATAGCTAGTATTCAAGACCCAAATCCAATGAGTCTGCTTCCAACTGCTGCAATAAATGAACAAAGGGGAGGAAAGAAGAAAGTTTGATAAGGAGCAGAAGTTGGAGTCTAGTCATATGCACATAAACCCCACATATCTGTATCTAAATCTATACACCCACTCCTCACTTATCCACATGGTTAGGTTCCAAAGACCAGGCTGTTATGCGAAAATTGGCATTATGCAAAAATGGAGGATAACCTCAGATCACAAAATGGAGGATGGCTACATCATTACATAAGAGCCAAATTACATCATTACATAAGTGCCAAACCACTGAGAATCATGGCCCAGCCAAACTGACACATAACCTTAACCATCATGGCCAGTGTTACTCTCGCCTTGCACCTCAGTGTTTGTTACTATCAGATGTACGTTGTTAATGTGCAAAATAGTCAGATAGTAGATTTTTTTACTATTGTCATAAATGTGAAATGTCAGATAACAAGACAGTCGATAAGTAAGGAGTAGGCGTATCTGTATTACAGATTTCAGCATTATCATTAAACTGGCATGTCTGGGAAAAATATACTTTTATTTTCATTCACTTCCTTAACAGAAAAGAAAGCAACCTAATTAAAGGCACATCATGTGCTCAAAGAGCTGTGGCTTTGCATTCAGAAGGGCCTGAGTTCAAATCCTGACTGCAGCACCGTTTGCCTATCTGACATTTGGTATCTCATGTAACCTCTCATAATCTATACAGTAGAGAGAATAAAGTTTCTCTCACATAGTTGTAAACACTCAAGGAGATCCTCTGTGCAAAAGCAATATCCAAGTCACTGGCTCAATAAATGTTAGCTCCCATTCTCATTAAAAAGTCGAGGAATAATAAATAAATAAAAAGTCTTGTCTTTATTCTTAAATACTTATCTGGCACACTCTTCAGCCTCTGGGTATGAGGACGCTCTAATAGTTCTAGAAAGATTAATATTTGTACCACTTTTCAAGATCTATGAGGTAAAGGATTCCTCAGTAAGTCAAAATCTGATCATATGAAAGATAGTCTCTTATTTCTAACCTAAATCCACTCTACTGCTAATGGCTGGCTAACTCCTCCTGTGCTAAAAAAAACACTTGTAAGCTCTCCCTGAAACCTTTAATTTTTCAAGTTGAATGATCCCAATTCCACTCCTCCATCTCAAATTCCCATGATGTTCACTCCTTGGGTCACTCTTGCCATGGTGTGGGTACATGCCAAAGCCCTAAGAATCTGATTAGGGCTGAACAGAATCAGAAGATTATACTGAATCCAGATACTGGCCTGATAATAACTCAGGCACAGTCTAGAATGCTGTACAACCTAGATTCTTTTTTGCTTTTGTTGTTCTCAATAATTCCCCAACAACAACAGTAGGCTCAATCTCAGCAAATAAAATAGGAGAGACTGATTTAGTTGTTTCTCTGTCTTTGTCTTTCCTTCAGCTATTGAATACACTAAGCATAAGACATCAGGAAAAATAAAATGATGAATCATACCTAAATTCTGTCTTCAAGGAGCCTACATTCTAATAGGAGAGCTAAGACATAGGCACAAATAGCTGTAATATAAAGAGGATGGTTACAAGGGCCACAGGAAAGAGAGAGAGAGAACATGACCTGCTTACCTTGCTGCCTAGCACATGGTAGATGCTCAAAGTCTGGTGGCTGTAATATCTGTTGAACCTGTAAAAGGAGATGACTTCTGGCTGGGGGATGGGGAGGAGAGGGGAATGGAAACTGTCATGGATTGAATTATGTCCCCCCAAAAATGTGTGTATCAACTCGGTTAGGCCATGATTCCCAGTATTCTGTGGTTGTCCTCCATTTTGAGATTATAATTTTATGTTAAAGAGGATTAGGGTTTAGGGTGGGACTGTAACACCCTTACCAGGTCACATCTCTGATCCAATACAAAGGGCAAAGGGAGTTTTCCCTGGGGTGTGGTCTGCACCACCTTTTACCTCTCAAGAGAAAAAAGGAAAAGGGAAGCAAGCAGAGAGTTGGGGACCCCATACCACCAAGAAAGCAGTTCCAGGAGCAGAGCACATCCTTTGGATCCCGGGTTCCTATGCAGAGAAGCTCCTAGCTCTGGGGAAGATTGATGAGAAGGCCAACAGAGAAAGAAAGCCTTCCCCTGGAGCTAAAACCTTGAATTTGGACTTTTAGACTACTTTACTGTGAAGAAATAAATTTTTCTTTGTTAAAACTATTCACTTGTGGTATTTCTGGCATAGCAACACTAGATAACTAACACAGAAACCAAGAAAAGCCCCAAAAGAAAGAGAACTGATTTCAGGATGAACAGGATTTGATATCAGAGCTGGAGGAAAGGAATTCCAATTACGGGTACAGAGAGTGCAAAGACACAGGGGTGCAAAGGCCAAGAGACATAACGAGGGTCTGGAGAAAACAAAAGGGGGAAGAGACAGGAAAAGTTAAAAAGGAGGTATTACCTCACCAACAGTTCTATAGAGAGATTTTTCCCCTAAAAAAATATTGAGGTAATATTGGTGGGACACTGGCATAATGCATTCATTCATTCATTAAACAACCTTTTCCAAGCATGCAATTGAGTGCTGGAATATATTAAAGATAAATAGGAAAACACAATGCCTGTCTTCAACTAGTTTAGAGTCAATAAAAGGAGCTATTACTGTATTTTTACGCAAATAACACCCATGTTACATGGGTATTTTGCTAACTGTGCCCTCCCCCCACAAAGTATTTTTGTAAGTGCTCTATGCTAATTATTTTACAGCAACATGTAAAAAATTAGTATAGCACACTTATGAAAATATCTGTGATAAAGCGAAAATGGCAAAAAAGTATAATATGCATGCTATTTGCATAAAAATACAGTATATGTAACAAGAACAATATTAAGAGATGACATTTATTCAGTGTTTGTTATGCACCAAGCACAAACCAGATTATTCCTTTTACATTCTACGATAGTCCAAACAGTAAGCACTATTGCTATCTCCATCAATATGAGCAAACGAAGGCTTAGAAATGCTCAGTAATTTACCCAAGTTCACATAGTTAGCATGTAGTATATGAGTGAGTGCCATATGAGAAAAGGGGCTCGAGAAGCAAGTACGGCAAGATCAAGAAGGCTTCTGTATGCCATGCTACATAATTTGGGTTTTCTCTCATAAGCATCAGGCAGCGATTGAAATAGCTGCAGAGCAGCAAGAAAACAAATGTATTTTAGGTGCCCCTGGTGACAGTGTGGCCAAATTGTAGGCTAAGAGACCATTTACTTAGGAAATCATTGCAATATTCCAGGTATGCAAGATACGGCTAGGCAGTCATCAAACCTGTTTTCTTTTCCTCCTGGGCGTATAGCTAGACTACATTTCCCAGCCTCCTTTTAGGTGAGGTCCATGTGACTGAGTCCTGATGAAATGAAGGTGGAAGTGATGCACATTACTTCCAGGTCTGGTTCCTGAAACTCTCCTATGAGATTCTCATGCTCTCTGTTCCCCATCTGCCATCTATATGCAGAGGAGAACAAGTTCCTAGACAATAGTGGAGTCACGCAACAGAATGAGCCTGGATATCTAAATGACTATATGGAACAGAGCTCCCTGCAACCTGCACTGGCCTACAGCATGAGTAAGAAATGAGATTTTATTATATTAAGCTACAATAAACCCTGACAAGATCTATGGAAGAGCTGGACTAGGACAGTGGGAATTGGAATAGAGTAGGGGATGGATATGAGATATAAAAAACAAAACCCACTGCCGTTGAGTCGATTCCAACTCATAGCAACTCTATATGACAGAGAACTGCCCCACAGAGTTTCCAAGGAGCACCTGGTGGATTCGAACTGCCGACCTCTTGGTTAGCAGCCACAGCACTTAACCTACACTACCAGGGTTTCCATAACAGATATGTAAGCAGCAAAAGAGACAAGACCTGGCCACAGACTGGCTGGGCTATCCACCTATCTCTTTATGGCCTTCAGAAGGAACAGTCCATAGAGAAATTAGCTGTCTTTAGACAGAAACCAGGACACACAAGAAAGGCATGATCAAGGTCCCAGCAAAATTCAAAACTAGAGCTCTACTTCTTCCTTAATTTCTATTTAACAGCTTCTGAGGAAATAATTGCCTGGCAAAATCTCACTTGGAAATTAAACCCCAGGCATAATATTAGTTCGACATGAGTGCGTTAATGCTGCTTTGTACTTGAAAGCTGTAAATGCAAATCTATTCCCATCATCACAAGTTTGATTGAGATTCCCAAGCACAGTTGTTCACACTGCATCATGTTTTCAGTCCGAATACTACCAGCTAAGCAGTGACTGTTCAAAGAAGGACCTGTCAGCTTCCTACCACGGTAGACAGGACTAATCAGTAATTCCATCGTTTCACTGACTCCCCTATTCTTGCTGATAGAGTTAATCAAGAAGTTGTGAGAGTATCCAGGAAAGAGAAAGCCAGAGTAGAGGATGCTGTCCCGACACTCAAAGCAGTATTTCCCTTGAGGAACTCAAAATCACTTTTTAAAGCAAATAACAATTGCTTATTAATCTTTGCATACAGTGTAAAGGATTCTATATAAATTCTAAAAAAGAAAACCCATTGCCATCGTGTCAATTCTGACTCATAGCAGTCCGACAGGACAGAGTAGAACTGCCCCATAGGGTTTCCAAGGAGCACTTGGTGGATTTGAACCACCAACCTTTTGGTTAGCAGATATAGCTCTTAACTACTACACCACCAGGGTTTCCAGGGTTCTATATAGGCCTCTGGATATACCTGGTAGAAAGAGTATTAAGATGCAGAGCCAGAAGACAGGGGTTCAAGTCTCAGACATACAATATTCATTCTTTTCTTCCTCCGAAAAGTGGCTATGCCAGTCATTGTACCAGATGGTGGAGATACAAGAGCAAATAAGACAGATTCATTGCACATAGGCTATTTCATCAAGCTTATTAGCTCTGTGACCTTGGAAACATCACTTAACCTCTCTGGGCCTTGGTTTCCCTATAAAGGTCATTAACAATTTATTGGCTGCTCGATGTCCATTTCTCCTTTTCATAGCAGCAGCATGTTTATTCTCTTGTACCCAACCCCTTCTGCTTCTCAGTCATGCACTTCTAGAAAAACTGACTCACATCTCTGTCTCCAAGACTGGACAAGCAATTCAAGCCGGGGAAATTAGTATTGCAATTCCCTGGCTACTGTGATTGGTTCAAGATTGAGTACAAGACCCAATCCAATGAGAAGCAGGTCCAGGATTTTTGTTTGAACTATGGGGACATCAAAAGCTTTCTAATTTTTGCTGGCATGGAAGAGCTTAGAGGATTCATGTATGGAGCTGCCAGAAACCATACTGATCCCATAAGAAGTTTTGGAAAGAAACCAATCTCAAGAAATGAGCCAAGAATGTGGAAGAGACTGGTCCTGGTGACACCTTTTGAGGTCCTGTCTTGAGCAATGCCTGAGGCCAGAGAGAGCAGCAACCTCTAGGCTTTTTGGTTATTTGAGCTCTTCATTGCTATTTTGGCTCATGTCACAATACAATGAGAACTGGTGGAATTCTGCTTCTTACAGTCATGCAGGGATCCACGTTCCATCTCTCTTATGTCTCTGCCTTCTCTAAGCCCTTATAGTGCTTTTCATCTAGCCAAAAGATGGGGAAAGAGAACAGGGATTGAACTGGAGGTTTTTATGGACCAGGCCTAGGTGTGTTGCACATCACTTCCTTTCACAGTTCACTTTTCAGAGCTAAGACATGTGATCATGCAAGGAGTGCCTGTGAAACGTTTTTTTTTTTAATATACCCTGAATGCAAAAAGTCCACAGATACTGGTGAGCACCAGGATTTCCTACCACATCTGGAAAACAGTCAAGGAGTAACTGAATGACCATCTGTCAGGGAGTGCATTGACTCAAAATGTTGACATTATAAGAGATGAAAAGCCCCTGAGAGATCATACAGATCTAACCAGTGATGTACATGATCTTGCCCACAGTCAACCAGCTAGATATTGACAGAGCTGTGCCTACAATCTACTTCTAAATTCCATGTCATTCCTCTGTCCACCCCCTCACCCATCCTTGAAGTTATCCTTTCCAAATCTAATCATTATTACCTTTTTTACTCACAGATTTAGCTAACTTTTTGCCTTTAGAAGATAATTCACTACACCTTATACATAATTTCTTATCCAACAACTTTATTGCTTCATGCCATCTGCCTCCTTTCCAAGAAAATGTCGGTTCAAAGGTGAGGACACCAGAAAAGAGATTATTGTGTAGATAGTTACCATATCATACTGACTATATAGATGGCACAAGAAAAATGTTGGCTGTCTGTAGCAGTAAAAACACTTGGCATATCTAAGTGTGTGTGTGTAGTTCTATAACCCTCCCCCACCAACCTTTTTTAAAAATATCTTCTTGCTATAAGTGGTGGACTTTTAACTGGCCTGCCTTCAGTGGCAGAGTATAGAAATATGTTTCCACTCAACATATCTGGCACTTCACCCAGGAAACGAAACTCCACTAATATATTCACCTGCTGACACATACAACCAAAGCATGAGATCTACTGGAATTAACTATTAGCCCAACTCAAATAACTGTCAACAGAGCCATAACTTAGAATTTTGCCTATAGTTTTTCCAATTAGTTTGTTTAGTCTTTACCAGATGCATAGGCTTCATCAGTACTAATCAGTGCCCACGAGTCATGTGTTCTATGCTATTAATTCTATTGCATCTTCTGAAAATTCAGCCAGCAAACTACAAATGCTACTCGACAAGTGCCCTTTTAGGGTACTGATTCTCTGGACATGTTGATCTTTCCAAGTTTTTGCCTCTGCTTTGCCGAATATTAAAGATCCATAAACAGAGTTGATGAATAATTCAACTACATCCCCATCTCAATAGTCCTCACCCCATGGGGAGAAAATATTAGGAAACACTGACAAGGATGTCTATAATTCTGTAAGTTGACAAATGTCTACTTAAAAGTAAATGAAGGACCCCAAATCTCAGCATTGCCCAGAGAGGGCTAGTCAATATTCTGTGCTCAGTGTTAGCTCTGGTCCTAGGGGAAGTCTTCCAGAAAGAGTTAATTACCTCTTAGCAATCCCTGAGGGGTTCCTGATAGAGGTCTTCACAGACCCAGAACAGATACTTAACCTCCTGCTTTCTGAACTTTCTCAATTTTTATATTTTCTCATCTTTTCTTTAGGAAGTCCAAGCAATTATGTGATTTTTAAATCTTGGACCAATGGTGATTTAAGTTGTTTTCAAAGTAAGCAAACTCACCCCCTTCAGTGGGAGGAGGTACTCGATGTACAGGTAACGAGCCTGAAAGGTAGCAGAGTATGCGAGTTGAGACCATGTATGTGGGTTTGAAGGTGGACTAGTACACTTGGTTCAAACTCTGCTTCTACCATTCACTTGAGCAAGCTCTTTAGCCCCGCCTCAATTTACTCAACTGTGAAATGGGAATGACAAGAAGAACACCAGCCTCACAGGATTGTTATGAAGGTTAAGCTAATTAATAAATCTAAGAACTAGCTACCTAAAACAGTGCTTGGTATACAGTAAATGTTTCAGAAGTAGTAGATTAAACAAACAAATAAAAAACATGAAAATGTGAGAAAGTGCTTAAGACTCCAAGGCAGTAAAAGTTCTTACTTAAGCCTTACCTTCTTACTTTATTGGATGTCTTTTCATATGTCCATATATCAAGATTAGTTGTACTCTTTCTAAAATGAATCAAATGATTTTTCCATTGGTTAATGATAATAACTGTCACCATCTGAGTCCTTCTATGACACTTATGGTGTAGGTATTATCTGCATTTGACAGATGAAACTAAGGCTCAGAGAGGTTAAGTACCAAGGTCATTGTAGTGGATTAAAGATGACGTAACTTCTTTGACATCTTTCCATTGATAGGTGGGATTTAGTTGCCCTCCCCTTGAAGCTGTGATGGCTTTGGTCAATAAAGCACAGCCAAAGTAAAAAAAAAAAACAAACAAAAAACCCAGGGCCGTCAAGTCGATTCCGACTCACAGCTAAAGTAATGCTATACTAATTCCAGGCTCACCTTTAAGAGGGCTGGCAGCTTTCACCTAGGTCTTTTGAAGTTCTCTAAGCTACCATTTAAGAAGTTAACTACTCTGCTGAAGAGAACACATGCAAAGGCCTTGAAATACATGAACAGGGAGAAAGACCCAGTTGAGCACAGCTTTCCCACCTCCCCTCCAAGGCATGAAGCTCCAGACCAGCTCAGTCTCAAGTTAGTGATCTTAGTTGATGCCACATGGAGAAGAACAATCACCCTAGTTAACCCTGACTAAATTTCTGACCCACAAAACTGTGAGATGCAATAAAATGGTGGTTGTTTTAATTCAGTAATTTCGGGGATAGATGGCTAACAAAACAGTCATCAATTAGTAAATGGCGGAGCCAAAATTTAAACTCAATAAAAGCCACTATCACACCCATGCTCTGATGATTACACCATAGTAAAAACCAAAACGCCAAACTCGTTGCAGTTGAGTTGATTCTGACTCATGGTGACTCCACATGTTTCAGGGTAGAACTGTTCCTTAGGGTTTCCAATACCTGTAATCTTACAGATGTAGATTGCCAGGCCTTCCTTCCATGATGTCACCAGGTAGATGTGAATCCTTTCTGCCATGATGTCACTGGGTGGATTTGAATTGCCAGTCTCTGAATTGTACACATAAAAATGTTGAAATGGCAAATATATTTATATATGTGTATACAGATATATATTATGTACGAGTCTACATACATATACACAACAATAAAAGAACAACCAGTCTGAAGTATTTTTCAAAAATTTGTACATGGAATGAATGAAAGACCATGATATGTATCATCAGAACCCTGTATGTATCACCTCTGTCCTTTGAGGTGTGACTTGGGTAGGTCACTTAAGCTCTCTGGGTCTTGTGTCTGCACTTTCAAATGAGCTGCAGCTTCTCCCACCTAAGAAGTAAGGATCCTAATAATATTTGCCATGCATGCTACACAAAGTTGGGAGGACCTGATGAGTTAATGGATGTGAATGCGTTTTGTAAAAGAAAAAGCCCTCTAAAGGCATTAAGTATTACTATCTTTTGTACAAGCTAATTATACTCTGTGTTATTAGATAACAATAAAAATTCATCTGCACAATAGGGCTGCTTTGTTGATGTGTGTAGTTTAGATCCAGGGACCCTAAAGAACAACGTGTAATACCTACACCTCCAAACTGTTCTCCACATATAGGTTATGCTTCTGCAGCAGCAAAACATCTGTTCGATTTAACTCAAACCGTTTTCATCTAAAGTCACTTAAACCAATTAACTGTTCAGTGACATGTGG
This sequence comes from Loxodonta africana, assembly GCF_030014295.1. Classification (NCBI taxonomy): domain Eukaryota; kingdom Metazoa; phylum Chordata; class Mammalia; order Proboscidea; family Elephantidae; genus Loxodonta; species Loxodonta africana. The sequence goes on from NC_087344.1 coordinate 97,142,092, forward strand.
GCCAAAAGAAGAGAATACAGATAGACTTGCTCTGTGCAAGTTTGGTTCCTGGAAATTGACAAGCTTGTTGAGCACCTATGCACTAAGCACTGTGCTTGAGTCTCGGAAACTGAGAAGTCAAGTCAAGAAGGTCCTGCCCTCGAGAGGCTTAAAATTATAATGAGGAAGAAAGGGGGACAGAAAGGGCAGCGTTGTTTAATAGAACCCTCAGTGGGTGCTTTGGTAAAACAAAGGTTCTTCCATCATGTCAAAACATATTCCATAAATTTTTCTCTCTGTGATTATAAACTGTTATAAAGGATTTGTTTTAATTAAGGCATATTAGTGATAAAATATTTACCTGCTTTTGAACCATTAGGAATGGCTGAGCTTTAAATCATTTAGGTTACATCAGGATGGGTTTGCACCAAGTCAAGTCATAGCTAACACCCTCAAACTTCTCCTTCAAGATTAGCCCAGGGCTAACGTAATTCAGAAAGCCTTCCTTGATTTCACAGCCTTAAAAACCCTATGGAACAGTTCTACTCTGCACACATGGAGTACTGTATGAGTTTGAATTGACTCACAGCAACTAGCAACAACAAACAACAGGGTCCCCCAATAGACTATCCTGAGCTTTTCAAGTGCAAGGATTTGTCTTTTCTTTAGCTTTAATAAGCCCAGAGCCTAACTCAAAGTCTAGCATATAACAGACCTGGTGAATGTTTACTTAATATATCATTAAATGTATATCAAATATATCATTGAATAAATATATCATGTTATATCTTAAGGTAAAAAGGCATGAATAATTAAGGTATCTGAGAAAGACTGAAGGGTTTAGCCAGTGGTCATAGAATATGGCCAAGTATCTGGTCTACCTAAGGAGTCGAGGCATCATCTGCAACAAGGACTACACTACACTATAGTCACAGAGCAAGCATCAAGTTTACTACTGGGCTCAGTTCTAAACTGCCACCATGTGAGTAAATTCATGTGATATAGAATCCAGGATGGAGAGGAAACCCAAAACGAAGTCTTAAGACAAAATTTTAAAAGAATCAGCAATGCTGCTTCTGGAAAAGGTAAGATGGGGCAGGGGGCATGGTCAGGAGGGAATGGAATGAAGGCTAGGTTGGCATGAAGAGCTGTCATGAGAAGAATTTTTTGCTGTTGTTGTTAGTTGCCATTGAGTCATTTCTACCTCATGACAACCTTACGTATAATAGAACATGTTTTTGTGTGCCATGAAGTCAAGTCAACTCCAACTCATGGCCACTCTACATGACAGAATCGCACTGTCTCGTAGGGTTTCTTAGGCTGTAATCTTTACAGAAGCAGATGACTAGGTCTTCTCTCCTGTGGAGAGGCTGGTGGGTTTGAACCGCCAACCTTTCGGTTAGCAGCTAAGCTCTTAACCATTGTGCCACCAGGGCTCGTTTATAACAGAACATAAAACCTACTTATTTGTTGGAGCCTCAGAGGGTACGACTTTAACTTCCTTTGTCCCCATTTCTAAGCGCTAGGACCCAGAAATGAATCAGGCACAGTTCCCACTAACTTGTGAGACAAAGATTTGCAAGCAAGTGGTTTATTTGGGGAGCCAATGCCAGGAAGCACAACAGGAGAGTGGAAAAGTGAGGGGTGGGAGGGAAGGGAGCCAATACCAGGGGTGATAACCACTGTGGGCAACTGCAACTCAATCCCACTGGGGACCTCTGGGTTATCCCACCTGAGGAATGAAGAAGCTGGAGTGTTTATACTTCAGGTCCCTTTTGTAGTTGGTTGAGAGCTGCTCCTGGAGACACTAATTTTGGGGCCCCTCCAGCCTGCTGCATTTGCAGGCAGAGGGATTTGTTGCAGGAAGCCTTCAGCAGAATCGTGAGTGTCAACAGAATATGTGTGGGCACCAACAGCATCTGCTATACCTACCTACAAAAAACGCCTATAGACACAGAGAAAGTGGTGCATCTGTGATGCAATTCCAGCTAAGTACTAAGGGTTCCGGTGCCTCATGAGGTGCTAAGGTTAACTATGGTCACATTAACGACCATCAGCATGTGTTACATATGTGATCCTATGAGTCTGCTCATTGTTGTTACTGTTGCTGTTGTTAGCTGCTGTTGAGTCAGCCCCCAGCTTACAGCAACCCCAAGCACAATGGAACAAAAAGCTGCCTGGTCCTGCACCACCCCATAATGGGTTGTAGACTGGATCGACAGGGCTTTTATTGGCTAATTTTTGGAAGTCGGTTGCCAGGTCTTCTTCCTAGCCTGTCTTAGCCTGGACGCTCGGGTGAAGCCTGTTCAGCATCATTAACAACACAATCCACCGCTGAGACCTGGGTGGTGGCTGTGCGTGAGGTGCATTGGCCAAGGATCAAACCCAGATCTCCTCCATGAAAGGCAAAACACTACCATCGAACCATCAAGGTCCCCTTTGATAAAGAACAATTACAATAATATTATCCATTTAACTGATGAGGAAACTGAGGCCAAAACTGCTGAAGTGATTTGTCCGAGGTCACTAGCAAGTTGGAAACAGAGCAGATTACACAGGAACCCGCCTGGCTCTAATACCAGGCTCACTGCTCTGCAGTCCAGCAGCACATGTTAGGCATCCTGAATTCACAGCCCACGGACAGACAGGCTTCCGTCGGAACAAGGCTCCTTCTGGACAACTCCTCCAGGCAAGCCTTATTTTGTCTCTCACAGATCTGGTCCAATAATAGTGCTGTTCTGTTCCACAGAGGCTGCCTGAACTTAATTCATCTGTCTCTCCCAAATCACCCCCCTCCCAGGCCTTTTTACTTGGTAGCTTATGACCTGGTTTATTCCCACATCCACAATAAACTCCCGTGTTCCCCTGCAAGGGGGTGTGATTTGCAAACATGTGTTTCTAAAACTGCAGCTTGCTGCTCGTGTTTGTCTGAGGTCTTCTCACCCTCAGCCCCTTGAGGCCCCGAGATCCTGTTTGAGCTAGTTAAGTACATAAAATGGCCCTAAAGTAGGTTTTAATTAATTCAGCTGTTTAGCTCATTGAAGTAAAAAATATCAAATTAAATGGCTCCCTTTTAGCCTACCAAAACAAACAAACAAACAAACAAACCCACTGCTGTCAAGTTGATTCCAACTCATAGCAACCCTACAGGACAGGGTAGAACTGCCCCCATTATGTCCCAGGCTGTAATCTTTATGGAAGCAGAATGCCACATCTTTCTCCTACAAGTGGCTGGTGGGTTTGAACAGCCAACCCTTCTGTTAACCCTTAGCCACAGCACCTCCCTTTTAGCCTAGTGCTTTTGTTTTCACTGTTTTTCACTTCACCAGCGTTTGGGGCCAAACCATATGATTTCCTCAATGTTGTCATTAAAATCCTTTAAGTGAAGGATGAATGTGCTGGCAAACCTGATGCACACTGGTTGGTGGAAACAGCATGAAAATACCAGGGCTTGAACCAGTTAGTTTCTGTTCCAACCCCTGCTGAGAATTTGTGTTTCTAGAAAGTTCCCAGATGATGCAAATGATGTTGGTCAGGGACCAGTTCTGAGAAACACTAGAGCGATGGTTCTCAAAATGTATTATACCTAAGAATCACCTGGGGATCTTGTTAAACTGTAGACTCTGATTCAGTATATCTAGGGTAGAAATGCAAATTCTCAGCAGGGGTTCGAACCGGAACGACTCGGTTCCAAGCTCTGGGTTCTGCCTAGACACCTCCCGTCCCTTCTCATGTTGCATTCCCCTGCTGAAAGCTACTGATGTAGTGTCTCTGGTTCTAGCTCACCTCTCAGAGAGCAAATCTGTGAAGGAAGGAAGGAAATGCGTCTCACATATAGAGAGGCAGGCAGTCATGGGGTAATGAAACAAGACCCGTCCATGTCGCCTCCTGGCTGGGAATAGTCTTTGACAAATACACGTCCAACCATGCCTTTCCCCTGGTTAACATCCCTCAAAGGCTTCCCCTGACCTGAATAATCCAGACGGGCCTGGGCCAGTCCCCACCCCAACTCCCACCAATCTCGTCCTCTGGGTCCTTCTCCTAGCCATAGCATCACACTGGCCACCTTCCAGTTCCTCAAAAGCTAGGTACTTTCCACCTTGGGGCCTTCCCACACGTGTGCCTCATCCCTCTTCACCCCCAGAACTCCTTAGTAGATTCCTTTGCTCCTTCAGGGCTCAGCTCACAGGGATGCAGCCTTCAGAAGCTTTCCCTGGTAGGCCCTACACTCACGTATGCACACAGACACCCACACCCAACAAGGTGGAGTCCACCTTTCATAAACTCTCATTACACCCCACACTTCACAGTCCTAGCAGACATTTCAATTGTACTTATTTAGCTGTGTAATTTGCATTTTAATGATTGTCTTCCCCAACGAAGACAACTCCCCAAGTTGTCCTTCCTGTTCACCTGTGCATGCCCAGAAATCACCACAGGCTTTCCATACAGTAAATATTTGTTAAAGGAAGGAACAAATGAGCCTCAGTCTCCTCATCTCTAAAGATAATATAAAAACGCTACGAGGAATGAGATAACGGAAGTGGCACTGCCTGGCCCATAACAGGGCTTTGCTTTTGGTTTTGTTTGTTCCCTAAATAGAACTTGTTGCCATCCAGTTGTTTCTGACTCATAGCAACCGTACAGGGCACAGTAGAACTGCCCCATAGAGTTTCCAAGGAGTGCCTGGTAGATTCAAACTGCCGACCTTTTAGTTAGCAGCCGTAGCACTTAGCCACTATACCACCGCGGTTTCCTCCCTAAATAGAAGAGCTCAAAAATGCAATCAGCTGCCTCCTAGGATTGTAAGCTTTCTGTCATTGGGGGCCTTCAAGCCTAAGATGGATGAAAATTTTGCAGGGATACTGTAGAAGAAATGGTTGGTGAGTCTAGAGTGGTTCTCAATCTTGGCTGTACAGTAGAATCACCTGGAGAGTAAAAAGTACCCCAGAGATTCTAATTTAAATGACCTGGAGTGGGATCCAGGCAACAGTATGTTTTTTAAAAGCACCTCAGGTGATTCTAATGTGGACCACGGCTGTGTAACAACCAGCTTAAAAGAGATGATATCTACATTGTTTTCCATCCATGAAATGCACTCACGCCAGGAAACCAAAGACTGTTTTTTTTTTTTTTTTTTTGGTGGTGGTGAGGGGAGGGTGAGGAGGAAGAAAAGGGAGAGAGAACCCTTCCTAAAAATAAAATTTTTAAAAATTAATTTAAAAAAACAAAAACTACCACGGAGCAATGCCCTTGGAGTCTCAGCTCCTCCTGAAGGGCTTTGGGTCTCTCTAGTTGTGCAATTTGGGGTTGGCCACTTTGTCTACTGTGACTTACCTGCTTCCCCCACTTTAAATATAGATAATTATAACCATCTTATAGAGTTTCTGGGAGAATTCAACAAAATCAGATATATAAGAATCCAGGAAGAGCTAGCACAAGTCCTCCATGAGTTAGTTTTTTTTTTTTTTTTTAATCAATGAGAACATATTTTGCAAACCTACTTGCAGAAACCCAGGTGGACCAGGGGAGGGGCCTTGGGAAGCTGAGCTGTGGGTTCGGAGCCCAATTCTCTTTTTTCTAGTACTTGTATCATTATGTTCTTAAAAGACAATCTGTATGCATATGATATAAAACAGGGATCAAAAGTGAGAGCTAGGGAGATAGGATGCCACAAACCTAACTGAAAAACAGCCAGGATTGTGGGAGTATTACTTCTTAGCAAAATACTTGGAAAGTGTGTTGAGCTCTGTCTTAAATCCGTTTTAAAAACCACCCACAATCCAAAGGGAGACTCTTAGCACCAGCTGTCTTCATTTCCTAGTGGTGCTGTAACAGAAATATTGCAAGTGGGTGGCTTTAAAGGACAGAAATTTTCTCCCAATTCTAGAAGCTAAGAGTCCAAATTTGGGTCTTGGCCACGTCCATTCCTTCCAGGTATTCCTTGGTTCCTTGGTGATCTTCACATGGCACCATTTTCCCCTATGTGTGTCTATGACTGTCTAACCCGCTCTTTTCACTACTCAGAAGTGATTCAGTATAGGACAGGCCCTGCACTGTTATGGCCCCATTAACATAACAAAGAAAGTCCTATTTCCAAACAGGATTGCATCCCCAGGTATAGGGGTTAGCATTTGAACACAGATTGGGGAACGCACAGTGTAATCCATAAAACCACTGCTGTAAGAGCCTGCTTTCTGGAAGTGTGGGTGTGTGTCTCTGGGAGATGGACTTTTCCTGTCTGTAAAACCCATGCACAGAAGCCCCTTCTGGGAAAGATATACAAATTGTGATAGTTGACTATTTGATTTAAATTTTTGGATCCAGTGACATTTTTTCTCTCCTTTCTCATATCTCAGCACCTTCTCCTCCAAAACAGGTAACACAGGTACTGTCCCAGGGATTCAAACCCAGGCCCAGGGACAGAGGAACCAACGGATACAAGCAATTTCAGAGACCTGGTCCAAATCACAAGCACTCAGGTACAAGCATCCCTGACCTCCTCATCCTCCTGCATATACACACAGACACCCAAACATCCCAAACTTTTACCTCCACGAAGTAAAACGGGCCTCATGTATGCTTGGGGTGTGCAGGGGAATCCTTTGGCTTGTAGCTGTGGTGTGTTTACCTGATGCTACGTTTCAGAAACTTTCTGCTTGCCACAGTTGGAGATGGTGAACTTCAGCTTTAGCCTATGCCTGGGTCAATGGTGACACTAGGGTGGTTCTAGCTTGCCCAGCATAGCCCTTAGGGTGTCCTGCACCAGGTCATTGGGACTCATGCTGACTCTTGTCCCAGTTCCAGCATTTGGCCCTCTAGCCAGGAGGTATAATTTGGCTCTGGTTTTGTTCTCTTGTGTGCCTGAATCCCCTCCTCATTTGCTACCCAATTCCCTGCCTTTCTTTGCATAAGCCTGCCTTTCTGGCCCTTTCTGAGCCTGGAGACAAGCTCACCTAGAAGGCAAAGTATTTTATCCCTGTGTTCCTAGCATCTCACCAGAGCCCCGTGCAGAGTTGGTACATGATGAATGCATGTCGAATGAATGGTTGAGGAAATCAGCCATGCGGCCTCAGAACTCTATCAGCACCTATTTTCTGTAATGCTCTTTTGCTACTGCTCTTCATTCATTCATTTGCTCACTCATTCATTTATTCAACAGATATTTATGAAGCACAGGTGGCTCAATGGTTAAGTGCTCGACTGCTAACAGAAAGGTCAGCAGTTCAAACCCACCCATTGCCCTGCAGAGGAAAAGACCTGGAAGTCTGCTCCCACAAAGATTACAGCCTAGGAAACCCCATGGAGCAGTTCTCTGTTCTATAGGGTTGCTGTGCGTTGGAGTGGACTCAATGGCACACAACAACAGGTTCTACGTTAAGTACTATAAGCAGTCCACCTAAAGAGCTTAACACATGACTGACACATGATAAGCATAACATCAATGTTAAAAAATAAAGTTAGAAGAAATAAATAAGTCATGACCTTTACAAGTTATGTAGGTTGTCTAAATCTTAGTTCCTTTGTCTTTAGAATGGGAGACTAATACTCCAATCTCACAGCATAGTTACAAAGATTAAATAAGATCCTGTAAGTCAAGTTCCTATCATGCTTGCTGGCACACAGTGAGACCTCCAGAAATGCTTGATGAGGTGAAGGAGAAAGTCACTGCATGTGAATGACTGAATGAAGGATTGAGTGTATGAAAATAAATAAGTGGATGGGGCGTGGATAACATCCTTGCATAGCTTCCCAGCCCTTGCTGACCCTGCCACTGGGCTGTTACCTGTACCCACCTGATACACTGGCCCAAAGAAGCAGCATTCAAAGGCAACCAAATACCAGGTGAGGCTTTGGATTTTCTTCACCATGATGGATCTGGAATACCAACAACCCCAGCACTCCAACCAGAGCTGGCAGCTCAGTTAGCCTTATTTAAGAAAGTTTTCAACAAACAGCTGATGTGTACCTGAATGGAACTTGAATGAGCAGAAATTAGAAATCATTCCAACCAAATGTCCCCTGGCTCACTCTCTCTATTTTCATTAAGTTTTCCTCCTAATTTGGAGGGAATGATGAGAAGAGTAAAAGCCTTGAGGTGTTGATTTCTCCATTACGTTCATATAAGATGGGATGGGTTTAAGTTTCTGCCCACCAGCTGCATTTATCTTAATTTCGGGGAGATATGAGAGTAGCGGAAATGGTACTGCTGTAACCCTTGGTGTGCCTAAGTGGAGAGGCTATAAATATACGAAGGTTTGTGCAATCTTCTCAAAGTAAACCAACCAGACGACCTTGATGCCAGGGCCTCAAGCAAGTCAATACCCCAGTGGTCAAGAACGTGAACCCTGCAATCCATGCATGTGAATTCAAATCTTGGCTCTACTTTCACTAATTGTGTGGTCTTTGGCACATTACCTAACTTTTCTGTAACTCACTTTACTCATGTGTAAAATGGGAATACCAATGCCTACACCACAGGATCATTTTCAGATGAAATGAGTTATTAACAAGGTAATGAATATAAAGCACCTAGTGCAGTGCCTGGCACCTAGTGGGTATTCAGTCTATTCCTTTCCGGCTCCAAAATGTGATGCTGCTGTGAGAGATTTACACTGGAACCTGAGAATGAAGAAGCGGTTCATTAACAACTGGCCCAGGAAGAATACACTCCACAGGAAACTGCAGGGTCATTAAGCACCAGTGGTGGTAACAAGGCCATTAATTTCCTACAGTTTCTTTTATTGAGCCATACAGTGAGGTGATGCTTAATCGAGCAGGAGGGAAGGGGTCTGGAGTGGGACCTGGGGGCAGGAAATCACAGCTATTTTGTAAGGCAGACTGGCTGTGAAATGCCGACAGGATTGTGCACTCTGTGCTGACGTGACTGCGGATAATCCCCAAGGGCTGAGCATCTGAGAATGACTTCTGTGTACCGGATGCAGGCAGCAAAGTGTAGAATGAGCAAAGTCGCAGACCTGACTGCAGATCCCAGTTCCACTAAAACCAGCAGTGAGACAATATGAAAGTTGTTTCATATCTTGTTGACTCAGTTTTGCCATCTAACAAATGGGGAGAATCATGAGTTACTATGAGGGCAAAATTACAGAACATAGTAGAAAGCACTTTGAGGATATTTTTAAACCTTAAAGTCCTAGGCAATGTAAAGTAGTCACTTACTATGATTGTAGGAGCTTAGAATCATGCGTTTTTTCACTGCCGTGTATTAACTTTCCCTTCTTCATTTGTATGCTTGAAATAAGTGAGATGTAAGGGTTACTTTTAGCGATTTCCAGCTACCCATGGTTTGGCTAAAATCTACTGCAAAACTTACAAAGCAAAGAATAAGTCATTTCATTAGAATGAATTTCTGAATGTGAAAAATCAATATCACTTCAGAGGAAATTTCTGGAAGGACTGAATAGACCGACACGTCACCATATTGATTTGAATAAAAAGTCTAAAATAATTTTAGCTCTGATTATTTAAGGCAACTAGGACAAAAGGGAGAGATTCTAGAAGTTACACAGATAAGTATGTCAGACAAAAGAAACATTTCTTTTTCAGGACAAATTTTGAGTGTGGAAATAACTCTCAAGGACTTTTTACAAGGACCCAGACACCAGTTTCCTTGTCATGGCTTACAAGGGCCTACATGATTTGGTCTCCACCTGCCTTTCTGGCTTCATCTCAAGCCGTCTCCCACTTGCTATCTCTGCTCTGGGCTTCTATTTCTCCATCAAGCCACCAAAACTTCCACCTCAGGACCACTGCAAAATTGGTTCCGTCTGCCTAGAATACTCTCTGCCCCATCTTCACCTAGTTAAGTTTTACTTACTCTTCAGAACTCACCTCAAATAACATTTCCTAAGAAAAGCATCTAAGCCTCCAGATTCCTCCTGCTCAATCTCTCATAGCACCTCAAAGTTTCCCTTCATACAGACCCTATCTCAGTGTGTTATTAAGGATTCGGTTGTTATTTAATTTTTTTAACTTTACTTTCTACCTCATCCACATGTGAGATCACTGACATAACAGAGGCCCTGCCTTTAATACTCACCGATAATTCCGTTTAGTTAGTACAGTACCTTGCACATGAGAGTTGCTAAAAAACAATTATTGAATAAATGAATTCTCCATAACAATGCTGTTGTTAGTTGCCATCGAGTTGATTTCAGCTCATAGCCAACACCATGTATTACAAAGAAAAACTGCTCCATAGGGCTTCTTGGCAGATTGCCAGGCCCTTTCTTCCATGGTACCACTGGGCAAGTTCAAATTGCCAACATTTAGGTTAGCAAACCCAAACCAAATCTGTTGCATCAAGTAGATTCCAACTCACAGTGATCCTATAGGACAGACTAGAACTGCCCCATAGGGTTTCCAAGGCTATAAACCTTTATGGAAGCAGACTGCTACATCCTTCTCCTGTGAAACAGCTGGTGGGTTTGAACCACTGACCCTTTGGTTAGCAGTCAAGCACTTAACCACTGAGTTACGAGCGCTCCATTTTTAGGTTAGTAGTGGAGTGAAACTCATATTGTGCCACCTAATACAGCTTCTCAAATATAAGCCTTCTGGACCAGAGGGGTCGGATGTTGCCCATCTTCAATCCTGGCAGTGGGGAGATGATCTGGACATGGATTGCAATAGACTTTTCTCATTTCAGAAGGAAACAGTGATCAGAAAGAACATCCTTTTCCTATTAACCCATATTTGTTTTGTGGGATAAAGTCCAGACCGTTTCTACTGACATACAAAGCGCTCCATGATCTGGCTTTAGAGTCATCTTCCATCACTCTCCATTGACAGCATGTATTTCTACCACGCAGATCTACTGACTGTCTCTTGAACATGCTAGGCCAATTCAAGCTTCTCTGCCTTTGCTTGTGCTCTTCCCCACATGGAAAGACCTTCCCTAGTGGGAAAGCATGCAACATAAGGCCAAGAGCTCCATCTTTGGAATCGAGGGGACCCAGATCCAAATCCTGGTGCTCCTACTCACTTGCTAGACCTTGGACTTCTTGAGGCTCAGTTTTCCCCTTAAAAAACTGAATGGTTCCTGGCTACCATTACTGAATGTTTTGATCAAAGATTCTATAGAAGAATCCTGATCAAAAGGGGTAAGATATAGAACAGAATTTCAAATTCTCATGGATTCCAGACTTTTTAGAGCCATGGAAGCTAGACGAACACCCAACTTTTTTGCCCTAGGATAAGCTTTAAACCTTAAATCAAAAATATCTCCTTAAGCCTTCTTAAAACCAAACAATAGTTTAGCTTAACTAAACTTTTAAAGAATGTCTACCTTGAGCATTATGCTTTTTTAAGATCTATCTATATGAGATCAAATCAAGGCTTTGGAACAGTTCGCTGGGTTCCAACCCCTGATGAGAATTTTAATTTCCACTCCAGATACACTGAATCTGAATCTATATTATAACAAGCTACCCAGAGGATTCCTATGTATAATAAATTTTGTTTATTATATACTAGTGGTTCTCAGAGCTGATCCCTAACCAGCAACATTAGCATCACCTGGGAACTTGCTAGAAATGCAAATTTTCAGCAGGGGTTCGAAGTGAACCAACTGGTTTGAAGCCCTGGATCAAACTGACAACAGCAACTCAAAAGATTAGAAAGGAATTTAGGGACAGTGAGTTTCAGTTAGTGGCAGAGGAGCAACTCAGAAAAGGAGGGTGAAATGGTTGCACAACTTGAAAAATGAGAGCAACGTCACTGAATTGTACACGTAGAAACTTGAATTGATGTATGTTTTTGCTGTGTATATTCTCAACGAAATTATTTTAAAAAATAGGGCAATGTGTACTTCACTGAGCTGAATTTGATTTGGTTGAATTTGATTAAATTTGATAAGGTTATTAAATCTGATGTAAAGGACTTATTGCTTTGAATTCCAGAATACTTAATTGCGCTCATGAGGAACCTGTACACAGATCAAGGCGCAGTCGGTACACAGAACAGAACGAGGAGATACTGCCTGGTTTAAAGTCAGGAAAGGTGTATGTCAGAGTTGCATCCTTTCACCATATTTGTTCAATCCGTATGCTGAGCAAATAATATGAGAATCTGGACTATATGAAGAAGAAAGGGGCATCAGGATTGGAGGCAGACTCATTAACAACCTGCAAAATGCAGATGACACAACCTTGCTTACCGAAAATGAAGATGACTTGAAGCACTTATTGATGAAGATCAAAGACCACAGCCATTAGTATGGATTACACCTCAACATAAAACAAAAATCATCACAACTGGACCAATGAGCAACACCATGATAAATGGAGAAAAGACTAAAGTTGTCAAGGATTTCATTTTACTTGGATCCACAATCAACACGCATGGAAACATCAGTCAGGAAATCAAAGGGCACACTGAACTGGGCAAATCTGCTGCAAAAGACCTCTTTAAAGTGTTAAAAAACAAAGACGTCACTTTAAGGACTAAGGTGAGCCTGATCCAAGCCAAGGTGCTTTCAATCACCTTATATGCATGTGAAAGCTGGACAGTGAAAAAGGAAGACTAAAGAAGAATTGACTTCTTTGTGTTGTGGTGTTGACGAAGAATATTGACTATACCATGGACTGACAAAAGAACGAACAAGTGTGTCTTGGAAGAAGTACAGCCAGAATGCTCCTTAGAGGCAAGGATGGCGAGACTATGTCTCACATACTTTGGACAAGTTATTAGGAGAGCTCAGTCCCTGGAGAAGGACATTATGCTTCATAAAGCAAAGGGTCAGTGAAAAAGAGGAAGACCCTCAACCTCAACTAGATGGACTGACACAGCGGCTGCAATAATGGGCTCCAACATAGCAACAATTATGAGAATGGTGCATGAACGGGCAGCGTTTCATTCTGTTGTACACGGGGTCACTATGAGTTGAAACCAACTCAGTGGCACCTAACAACAACATTGCTTTGAATAGCACATAAATGCTCAATAAGCAGTAGTACTATTATTATTGTTAAATCTTTCTAGGAAACTCTTTTCATTAAGGGTCAGCTCAAAGGTCATTTGAATCCCTTCCCAGTTCTTCTACACAGACTACCAGGAAATTTCCCTGTACTTTCTCTGCACCTTATACACACCTGTTCAGTTATACCACTTAGGCCATCATTCCTAATTGTTTACATATCCACTTTTTCATCAGATAATGTACTTAAAGACATGACTCAATTCTTCCCTAAGCATGGTTTCAGCACCCAGTGCAGTACCGAATATAGTAGGCACTTGATCAATATTTTTCAATAAGTAAATGAGCTAATCAAAAATACATTCAATAAAAAAAAAAAAAAAAAATCCCATTGCTGTCGAGTTGATTCTGACTTATAGAGGCCCTACAGGACAGAGTAGATAGAACTGCCCCATACGGTTCCCAGTGAGTGGCTGGTAGATTCAAACTGCTGCACTTTTGGTTAGCAGGTAAACTCTTAACCACTGTGCCACCAGGGCTCCACATTCAAAATTGCAAGGAAAATTGGACCAGACATTTTGATTGGCTCCTTACGTTGCCAATATGCCTTGCATATTTATGTCAATCGAAAGCATTTAGCCTTCCTGCTAAAGGTCTACAAAGTGTTCGCATTCCTGGTTTTTTAGGAAAACAATATGCAATGGATGAATGGTGGCTTTATTTCATTCTTTTCATTATTTGCTTTGGAAAACAGCTACTTAGCACATTTGCCAATGACTTTTCTTAAGGTAGTTTTTTTTTTTTCTTCCTTTTCATTAGCCTCAGGTTCTTAGCATGTGATACTACAATGTTTTTGCTTCAGATTTGCAAGTGCAGTGGTGTTACTTCTCAAATCAGTTTGTCACTTGGAAAATATTCTACAACAAAGAGGATTAATTGTTTTCCTTGTGTAAATGCTTTAAAATAGTAGGAAGTCCATCTCATTGAATTCTGCTTGGCTCTAACTACTAGAAAAACCTCAGCCTATAACTGCCACTTTAGCCTCATTCCCTAGCAAACCCTAATTCACTGTCTACATTCCAGAAAAACTGACCAGCCCACAATTTCCCAATATTCCATATGGTTTTGTGCTCCTGTGTTTTTGTCTAAGCTGTTTCCTCTACCTGGGGCGTCTCAGGCCACTTATCTCCTGGCAAACTTCCACTTATCTCTGAAGGCTCATTTTAGTTGTTACTTCCTCCAGGAAGCCTTCTCTGAATGGCCTAGTCTAGTCTCGGTTCCTCCCTGTTATACCCTAATCCTGTCCTGTTCTTCGCCCTCATGCGGGTTTGTGGGGCTATTTCATTGTAATGTTTAAGAAGATAAGTTTTGAAGTTAGCCTGAGATTGCCTTGAGTCCTGCTATTTACGAGCTTTGTGATCTTGGGCATCTTACTGACTCTCTGGGATTTCATTTCCTTCTATGAAATGAGATGACTATACCGGGCAAATGTGAATATTAAATAAGGCACTATATTACTGAGCACTTTACACATCAGAAGCATGTGCCAGGTATGATTTGCCACTACTAATGCCACTACAACTGCCCATACCAAAGCACTTGTATACCATATTAAATCTGTCTGTTCAAGTGTCTATCTCTCCTACAGGACCTAGAGCGGCCAGCCATCCAGGTTGCCTGGCACCAAGTGTGTTCATGGAATGTAGGACTTTAAGTACTAAAGTCAGCACAGTCCCACGCTAACAGGGACAGGTGGTCACCCCCACTGGACCATATATAATTTGAGAATAGAGACTCTGACCTCTCATCTTTATACGGCCAGTGCTGAGCACATTGCTCTTTAAGCAGCAGCCCAGTGATTCTTAGAGGCAGAAGTGAGCTTAATGAGCATGTATCAGAATCACCTAGTGCATTTTCTCACTTTTTCCAACCATGTGTTATCTGCTTCTCTACTCTGGAGTTTCCTTCATACTGCCACCCTAACCCCGTACCTACCAGATTCGAAAACTTCTGTATCAGTTAGCTATTGCTGCATAACAAACTACGCTATAACTAAGTGGCTTATAACAGCAAGTATTTAATTCATGCGTCTGAAAGTCAACCGAGTGACTTGACACATCTAGGATGGCCGCCCTCTTTCATCTGCAGGGTTGGTTGACAAGTCAGCTGAGGCTTTTGTAATCTTGACAGGGTTCTCTCACATGTTTGGGGCCCCACCTGGGAGGAAATGGCTAACTCAACTCTGCTTTACAGGGTCCCTTCATCCTCGAGTAGACTAGTCCAAGCTTGATCACATGGTAGATGCAGGGTTCTTGAAAGAATGGACAATATATGAGCCCTCCTGAGGACTAGGCTCAGAATTGATGCACCCTTGCTGCTTCTGCATTCTGTTGGCCAATTAATGCCACAAGGCCAGCCAGATTCAAGTGAAAGGGAAATAGAGTCCATTGTTTGAACTGCAAAATCACATAGCGAAGGACATAAATACATGGATGTGTACAAAGATATGGCCATTTTTACATAATCCTTGTAACCATACATAATCCTTGTAACCACTAAACTTACACAAAGCTGATGCTTGGTAAATGTTTAAACCTAAATCATCGAGTCATAAGGCACATAATTCTCAGGTACCTACTATATATCTGGAGTCACTGGATGGTACCAAAGCTTAACATGCTTGGCTTGCCAACTGAAAGGCTGGAGGTTCAAGTCTACCCAGAGGTGCCTCAGTAGAAAAGTCTGGCAATCTACTTCCACAAAAATCAGCCACTGAAAACCATATGGAGCACAGTTCTACTCTGACACACATGGGCCTGCCATGAATCAGACTTGATTTGACAGTAACTGGTTTTACTATATGTCCGGCAATAGGTGTCTTCATCACTCTTCAGACAAGCAAGATCTTGGAGATACAGTATCTAGAAATTGAGGTAATTTTGTGCAGTAAGGCGGTATATTATTTGTGGAAGATTATAACAATGTTAGATGTACCTGGGTAATACAAACAATTAAGTGCTCAACTACTAGCCAAAAGGTTGGTGGTTTGAACCCACTCAGAGGAACCTCAGAAGACAGGCCTGGCAATCTGCTTCTGAAAAGTCACAGCCTTAAAAACCCTATGGAGTAGTTCTACTATGCACATGTGGGGTCGCCATGAGTTGGAATCAACTCAAAGGCAACTAACAACAACATAATACAATGGTGAAGTGTCCTCTCTGGGAATTGATATACACAAATGAAGCCCTAAATGGTTAGAAAATACTCAGCTGGGCAGTCTTAGGAAGTTTCATAATACGGCCTCAGAAATGGATATGAACTTAACATTGACTATCTGGGCTGCTCCTGAGAGCCTGGGACAGACTGGGGAGGCTCTGCATTAGAGAAGTAGGGAGCATCAGACAGGGGGTTCCAGGGCACTGAGGGAAGGACTGCTCTTCACAGCTACATACCATTTTGGTATTTTCCAGGGCTTTGAATCAGTTTGTTCAGTTTGAACCCCTGCTGAGAATTTGCATCTCTAACAAGTTCCCAGGCAATGCTAACGTTGTTGGTTAGGGACAAATTCTAAGAACCACTAGTAGACCAGTGGTTCTCAAAATTTATTATACATAAGAATCACCTGGGGAGCTTGTTAAAACGTAGACTCTGATTCAGTATATCTAGGGTGGAAATGCAAATTCTCGGCAGGGGTTCGAACCTGAATGAACCACTTGGAAGCCCTGGCTATAAGGCATTACTATCGTGATTATTGGCCAGCCCAGGTAGAAAGCTGTGGAATTTATTTATTTATTTGAGCCCAGAAACATTCTTAGAGAGCTGTGGTTTTTCTCTTGTATACTGCTATTAAACCTTTTTAAAAATACACAAGTCCCTACTGAACTGGGAACACGCCTGAAAAAATATGAAATCAGAATTTATCTTGTTATGCTGCTTTCCCCCTGGGGTGGTGGGGTCACATATATATTGCTAGAAACGATCCGCCCACTCGTTGCTCACAGGGCCCTGTAGGACTGAATGCCTGACCCTACACTATGGCGGAAAAGAGCCAAAGGGCTGCATCAAAACAAATGGAATTTTAAGCAGGTTCTCTGTATCAGCTTGTAAACTCATGCCTGCTCCAGAGCATGTCCTGTCTGAAAGGACAGTCACTGGTGCATCCTTGCAAGTGGTCCGTGTCACATTTCATTATGCTGACACAGCCTCCAGGGCAGGAAACATCCCATAGCACGTTAGACAGGGAACCTACACACCAGGTCAGTCCTGGCTGCATCCCTCACTAACTCTGACTGTACTCAAGTCCCTTCACCTCTCTGGAGCCCCTCACTTTACCTGTGAAATGGGGCAAGGATACCTGCTCTGGCAACTTCAGAGTTGCCTGGGGGGTCACTGGCATAGTGTATAGGCAAGTGCATTATGGCCCGTGGAGAGATGTATAAATTCAATGTGTCATTACCAAGGGTAGTCAGGACCGCCAATGACGACTGGACACATCAGGGTCTCTTGGAACCCTTGGTTCTAACAGAACTCTCAAAAACCTGGTTTGCTCATGAAAATGTCACTATTCAATAGGCCCCACAGGTTCCACAGTCCTATAATTCAAACATGTAACGTCCCTAGGTTTTAAAACTGCCCAGCTGGCTGGCTGGCTGGTTACTGAATGGATACACAGACAGAGCCATACGAATGAAGAAATTAGATTGGAGACCAAGTGTTTAATCCACTGGAACAACCCTCTAGGCCCAGGGACAGGCTAATGTGGTAAAGGGCAAATGCAAGAGGCAGGGAGTGCTGAATTTAGCATCAAGTGGGGTTTTCAATACTCTTTGAAGCTGTGGTACTGTATTTTTGGGAAGAGGGATCAGAATTCTTAGGTAATATTTTTATAAATGCATATCGCTAATGTCCACTGCAGGTACTGCCATGCCTTGGGAAAGAGAATGGGGTGGGAAAGAAGAGGGGCTGTGCATATATCCCCGGGTAATTGTTGTCTTTCTCCTCCCCTCCTACCATGGTTCAGGACTCCTGCTTAAAATCATGTCCTACAGAGAGACAATCATTGCACCAAGCAGGGAGCTTGCTCAACCTCCAGTTCACCTGCTGGGCACCCAACCATCTTCCCCTTTCTGAAGAGTTGACCTTCCTACATCATCTATACCTATTGGTTGCAATAATACCGACAGCAACGTTAATTTCGTCTAGATGTACACTTCACAGTTTGCAAAGCTTCTTCCCGTCTATCTTATTTTATCCTCCTAGCCTGATCTCCATCTGACAGAAGAGAAGCCTGAGGCTCAGAGGAGTGAAGTGACTTCCCTAAGGTCACACAGTTAAAAGGGGCAGGGCCTTGAGTCATACGCAGGGCTCCCAGGCAGTTATCCAGAGTTCTCTCCAGTTCCGTCATACAAATAAAAAGGACTATTAGCATACTATTCAGCCCTTTGTTTCTTTTAAATAATACCAATTACTATGTGGTAGACACTGGGCTAAGCATTTTCTATACAGCGTAACTTATTTCCCAAACAGCCCTTCAAGGGAGATATTATTTCTTTTTACAGCTAAGGAAACCGAGGTTTGAGAGGTGAAGAGACTAACCCCAAGGATGAATTCAGCTCAGGCATCCTCTCCTCCAGGAAGCCTTCTCTGAGCTCCACCACTGGGTGAATAGCCTGCTTCAGGATCCCATAGCCCTGATCATATTATGCTGATAGCATGTGTTCATACAGATCTCCTATCCATCTGACTGTGGTCTCCCCAAAAGTGGGGGCTATGTCTTAATCCCGAGGCCCTCCAGCACCCATCTCTGGGCTGGCCCACAACAGACACCCGCATAAATATCACCAAGGAATGGGAACAAGCAAAAAATTTTCAATGCTGTCTCCCTAAACCCAAACATCTTATTTGACTCTGAAAAACGGCCCACAAACAGGCCACTCACATACCCAGGTTCTACGCGGAGAAAATCCTCCTTCTCTCTCAAGTGATTCCAGCCATTTCTTCTAGCCAGTGCCAAAGGTATAGCTGGGCTCTCAGACAAAAGAATGTCAACTTTGTCCCCAAATATCCCAGTCCCTCAGTGAGACCAAAGCTGGCAAGACATTAGCAAATTCCTCCTCAGCTCTCTACCTAGGGAAAATGAAGTTCCAATGACAAATTCCCTGAGGACAATCACTACACAACAGCACATAACTGATTTGCAAGGCATTGGCACCTTCTTGGTTTGGTTGTTTATTTGTTTGGAAAGGTAGAGGGGTATTTAAAAGCTGGCTTTCAGGACCAATGAATCTGAAGAAATTCTCTTTACTGGTCTGCAAGAGGAGGTGGGGGCGGGGAAGGCAGAACCAGATCTGATAAAGGAGATTAAACGGCCTTATACATCTGACAGCAAAGAACAGTCCCCATGGGAATCCCAAATCCTGCTGGTGCTAATAAAGTGCACGATATTACTCTGGTAATATAGTGTACAATATAAGGCGTCCAGATGCCGGGGCCAGAGCCACGACCTACATCTTCTGCAAACCAATTTTCTGCTGGGTTGGATGTGTAAAAAAGAATCCAAACACAGAGTTTTTTTTTTCTCTGAAAGAAGAATTGCTTCTCTGGCTTTTTACTTTGGCCTGTCTGCTCCTCCCACCCCCTGCGTTCTCAAAGTGGGAATTACTTCTAATCCACTCACAGGAGAAGCCACTGCCTGGCTGAACTGTGGGCTATTAGAGGACAATTTGGCTCCTTGTTGGGTTTCCAGTGGCCGTGGGATATGGGGGAACAAGCACGGAGTTTGGAATCAGACAAATTAGGTTCAAATCCTCATTCTTTCACTTATAAGATGTGTGCCCGTGGGGAAGTTTCTTCTTGCTTTTCTAAGTCTCAATTTCTATATTTACCTCACAGAAATGCTGTGAGTACTAAAGATAAGTTATAGTAAGTGCCTAGCACAAGGGCTTACAAGATAGGACATGTTTCATAGCAGCAGCAATTAGTAGTAGTAGTAGAGGTGGTGGTAGTATTAGCCTCAACTGTTAACGCTTAAAGGAAATAGCTCATTTTTGACAAGAAGTTTACCGGCAATGAAGTTTATTAGTAAGACAGGCAGCAACACCTGAAAGGTTAGCAGTTCAAGTCCACCCAGAAGTGCCTCAGAAGAAATGCCTGGCAATCTACCTCTAGAAAATCCACACAGTTCTACTCTGAAACACACAGGGTGATCATGAGTTGGAAGTAGCTTAATGGCAACCAGAAAAAAAAAAAAAATTATCCATAACCAGTTTTTGAGCATCTGTTGAGTAGCCAGTAGTGTTATAATCTTTGAGAAAAACATAGGTTGACAATAGCCACTCCCATCCAGGCCTTACAGAACAGTGGGGAAACCAAGCAATGCAGTAGAACATGTCATATACTACCTCGTACCAAGCAAATTAACATTGGTCATCTCACTTCACTCTCGCAGGAGCAACAGAAAGTAGGCAAGACATGAATTGTTAGTCTCCATTCAGTAGATGAAAAAACTAGGCTGGGAGAGAGGGAGTGGCTTGGCTCAGCTGCACGGGGGCGCGGCCAGGATTTGGCCCAGCCTGCTAAGCGCTAATCTCAAGCTCTCTACTGCTCTGGGCCTGAGCCACTCTGGGATGAATCTGGCTCAGCCTGCAACTGGAACACTAACCCGGCCATCTCAGAATTCATGTCATTGCCACCAACTATAATTATCCGGTTTAAAAAATGTCGGGGATTTCCTTAGACCCAGCCCAGTGTGGCACATAAGAGATGCTATGCAAATATTTGTCATTGGATTGACTATAATAAGAGCAATAACAACAGATACATAATGCCTTCCCCTTCTAGCACACTTTGCAGTTCAAAACATGCTTTCACATATTATGATACTAGTTGTTTTTTGTTTTACACAGCTCTTAAAAGTAGGCATTTTCCCATTTCCCAGATGATCAAAAGGAGCCTCAGAGAAGTTAACTTTCTCAAAGCCACAAAATAAGTAAGCCCCGGAGGCCGGGCTCAAGCCTGAGTGTGTAGAATTCCAAGTCTTGGGCTCTTCTCGCTACCTGGCAATAGTCTGACTGATTTATCAAAGGATGTCATGTGAATTCCTCGAATCTACAGTGGGGGCCCCTGTTCATTCATCGGAGCAGTTGGAATGCAAAGGAACTATTAAGAATATAAATCAAAACATCAACCACCTCAAAAGTAGCTGACATTTACTAAGTGTTTGCTCAGTGCCAAGACTATGCGAAACTGAAATGCTTTCTACGGGTTATTGTGCATAATCCTCACAGTGACCCCTAGGAGGCTGTTTCCATGGTTGTCTTTATTTTACAGATGAGGAAACTGAGATTGAGAGGGGCAAAGTAACTTGCTCTAGACACAGGAATTTGAACCCTGGCAGCCTGGCCCCACCACCCCTAATGATGCCATCCTTTGTTAAATCCCTGGCAAAATCTCTTGCCGATGTCCTTGGGAGAAACCAATATTTATGGACAATGGTTACTGACTACCACTAAGTGCCAGGCACAGCCCTCAGTGCTAGTTGTAGTGATCCATTTAATCCTCACCAGTACTCTACAAGGCAGCCATTACTACCCCATTTTATGGAGGTAGAAACCATGGTTCAGAGATGTTGACTCTTTACCCAAGATAACAGAGCATGCTAAAAGCAGAATCATCACCAAATACATAAATATCCAGGGAAAGGTCCATTCTTCCTTTAACAACTTTGGAATCTCCTCAAAGAAATCTGGCATACCCCCAGGAAACCAAACCAAACCGGTTGCCATTGAGTCAATTCTTACTCATGGCATCCTCACGTGTTTCAAAGTAGAACTGCATTCCACTGGGTTTTCAATGGCTATGATCTTTCAGAAGCAGATCGCTAGAACCTTCTTCCAAGGCACCTCTTGGTGGATTGGAACTGCCAACCTCTTGGTTAGTAGCCAAGTGCATAAACTGTTTGCAAAGCCAGCAACTTCATACACACAAAATAAAGATGCAAAGAAGGAAACAAGAGGCATGAGAGCCAAATGGCTACCTGTAGGGTTCTAACCACAAAGGCCGTCCCAGATCAGGGAGAACAGAGGTTGCAAAAGGTTTGATTAGTCTGGGAAGGCTCTATGGAGGAAGTAAAACTCCACATGGGCCTTGAAGAGTAGGTGAAATTTGTTTGGGTAAGGTATTCCAAACAGAGGAAATAGCATATTCAAATTTCAATTTCTATCTAGAAATAGATTCAAGTGGCAACACATGGTTGAGGGACACCTACTTACTAGGGTTAAAACCGTGTGTCCAGAACTTTCCTCAAGGCCCACACCTACAACACTGAGCTCCCTTTGTTCTCCTCTAACATGTAGTCCATGAGGTATCAAAACAACAATGGAGAAAGTCACAGAAATTACAGGGAGAGAAAATAAACCAAGTAGGAAAAGATATCCTAGACATCTCACTGGGGCCTTCTGAAGGGGAGGGAGAAGCAGGGTGTAGGGGAGGGAAGAGCTTTGATTTGCCCACAGTGCCAGCCAGTTTCAGTTCTTCCTGTGCCCACTTCTCTCCCTTCCCCTTCTTCCCCATCCCTCCCTTTCCCCGGATTCTGCACGCAGCAGCAAATGTATGAATGCTTGGATGGCTTGGCAAAACACTCTGAGATGTAGTTCTGTTGGACAAGCTTGCATTCCTTTTTTCTCCTTGCTGACAACTCTGTTAACAGCAGGCTCTCTCTAGGAGGCTGTGAATTTAAAGATCATGTACCTGAGGCAGACATTGTTGTTTAGACCCCCTGAGATCAGGGTGAACATACATTCCCACTTGGATTTCACCGGACTGGGAGAGAACGACACTTCAGAGCTTGGTGAAAAGGCCATCAGGGGATGACGGATAGGGCTGGAGGTCCAGTGCAGCACTGTCAGTTCAAGGCAAGGATATGTTACCTGGGGACTGTTCCAGTAATCAAAAAATTAGACCTATTTGAGTGAGAGCCAGTCTATTTGGCTTTGCATTATTTTGAAATCTGAGTGCTGGTAAGTCACTGGAGCAAGGTAGTAAGATCTGAGGGGATGAAAGTGAAAAATGTTTTATCAAGTGTGAGTTGTCATATTGATGTAAAAGATTGGAATTATTACCTTTTTGTGAAAGGAGGAAAATGGAATATTTTACATCTGCTTGGGAAATTGAGTATCCATAAAGGTAAATAAACTTAGAACACAGAATTTCTAAGCTGGAAAGAAATTCATTCATCCCATCAGCAAGCATTTGGAGACTGCATCTTGGTACCCTTCACAGGGCTGTGGGGAGACAAACAGGAATCAGATCCAGACCCCCACAAGGTCACCAGAGAGGAATAAATGCAGTGACAGGGGAAGATACTGGGGTTATGGGAGCACCAGGACTGGGCACCTCGATCAGATGGGGCATCAGGAAAGAATTCCTCCCGGTGGGAAGTTGGGGCTGAACGCCAAAGGAGGAACATAGGTGTAGCCAGGCAGAGGGAGGGGACAGGATGGAAAAAGGCCATGTGAGGAGTCTAAGTACAGGGTGAACCAAGGTCTGACCTCTAAGCCCTTCATTTTACAGATGTGAAAACTGATGCTCAAAAGAGAAATAACTTACCTGAGTACCCAGATAGTAAGTGGTACAACTAGCACTCACTACAAATTCGCTTTTAATCACTCTACTATACTGCCTACATACTAAACATGGAGCATGGGCTGGTGCAAGTGGGTAACATGCTAGGCTGCTAACCAAAAGGTTGAAGGTTCAAGTCCACCCTGAGATGCCTCAAAAGAAAGGTCTGGTGGTCAGCATTGAAAACCCTGTGGAGCACAATTTTACTCTGACACAATGGGGTGACCAGGAGTTGGAAGTGACTCAATGATAGCTCTTTTTTTATATTTACAGTAGAGTCCCTGGGTGGCGCAAATGGTTAACATGCTTGGCTGCTAACTGAAAGGTTGGAGGTTTGAGTTCACCCAAGGTGCCTCTGAAGGAAGGCCTGGCAATCTGCCAAAAAATCAGTTCTACTCTGACATGTGTCAGAGTCAACACAACAGTATAACACCTTCGAGAAGGTCAGTAATTCTTACCCAAGACTACACAGATAGTTAGTGGCAGGTTTGAGATTAGAACCCAGGTCTCCTTGCTCCTACTCCAGTAACCATCCTATTGTGGCACACAGACTCCACAATCTCCCAGTCTCACTGAGTCTTGACTTCTCCACCACATCTTCTCTCTTGGGTCCTCCCCACTACTCCCTCACCATGGAACGCAGTCATCAATACTGATGCCATCATTTCTTTTTCATTAAGTTGACAAAAAGAATGATGTCACCCCTCCCCCTTCCTGTGGCCTTTCCCACCCTGAAAACTACTGAGGTCAGGAAGCCAACAGGCATTCTAACTTCCAAGCCATCCTTTTAAAGGCCAGCTGGTCTGGGAATTAAAACACCTCGGTGTCGGGCACTTAATTTTTAAACAGAGAGAGAATGGCAAGGAGATTTTAAAAATTGCTCTCAGCTTTGTGTGTAATCGCCAGCCGGGCTGGAGGTCACCACCAATCCCCACATCTCCCGAGACTCCCAGACTTACAGGAGCAAGCGGAGCATTTGTTCCTGGAGTCAGAGAAAATTGCAGACCTGACCCTACCGTCCTGTGCTCAGAGAGGTCCCACCTCCTCCACAAAGCCCAAGTCCTTACTAACAGCAAGCTTTCAGGGGTCAGACCTCACTGATGCCCCACCCACTAACAAAGAATAATACACAGGAAAAAGTGGCACCCTCTGAGGAAGGGCCCAAAGGAGGTCCTGATATTCATGACATCCCAGGTTTGCAGGAAGACAACAGCCCCAGATAAATGTCTGGCCCTGAAATGTCTGGTCCTGAAGAGCAGACATATGGAGGAATGAAGCAACAAGAAGTGTTTATTAAGCCTAGTACTGTGCTAAAACAAGGAGCCCTGGTGGCGCAGTGGTTAAGTGCTTGGCTGCTAACTAAAAGGTCGATGGTTCCAGCCTATCAGCCACTCTGCAGGAGAAAGATGTGGCAGCCTGCTTCTGTAAAGATTACAGCCTTGGAAACCCTATGGGGCAGTTCTACCCCACCCTGTAGGGTTGCTATGAGTATGAACCGACTCAACAGCAACGTGTTTACTATGCTAAGCTGCAAGGAGGTGTGACATAGTAATATGGCTGCTGACTGGACATCCACAATAGACCAGAAACTCTCTACTTAGTCTCTCTAAATCTCACAACAGCTCTGCAGAGTAGGAATTACAGCATCGTGGTCAGCAGCAGGACATGATGGTTAAGGCTATGGGCTCTGGCGCCAGACAGACTGAGTTTGAATCCCCACTCTGCCTCATATTAACTGTGTGACCTTGAGCATGTTACCCAGTTTCTCTGTGCCTATGTGTCCTCATCTTTGAAATGAGGTGATAATAGTGCCAACTTCATAAGGTTATTGTGAGAAGCAAGTTAATAATTATAAAGTACTTAGAACAGTGCCTGGCACATGGTAGGATTCAATAAGTATTGTGGAGGTGGTGGTGGTTTTTATCTCTATTGTATAAATGAGAAAGCTGAATCTAGAGAGTGTGAGTGAATTAGCTGAGGTCACCCAGCCAATAAGTGAAGGAGCTAAGAATGAAACTCAGGATTTTTTCATTTATGGTTGTTGTGTGCCGGTGAGTTTATTCCAATCTGTAACTATCCTATAGGGCAGAGTAGAAGTGCTCCACAGGGTTACCTAGGCTGTAATCTTTACGGGAGCAGGGTCCCAGCTCTTTTCTCTCGTGTTGCTGCTGGGTTGGTTCTAACCATTGACCTTTCAGTTAGCAGCCAAGCATTTAACCATTATGTCAACAGGGTTCCTTTTTTAGCTATACCTATTGCCCTAGAGTATTCTCATTTACAGTTATTTCCTAAATATATATATCATAGGCAGGGCAGAAGAAGACTGTTTCAAAGATAATAATTTGAGGCTCAGCAAAGAGAAACGACATGGTAAAGGCCACACATGTGGGAAATGCCAGAACCAGACATTGAACTCAGGGCTTACAACAACTCATTCCACACTCTACCACATGGGAGGAAAGAGCGAGGCAGGGCCAGAGTGGAACAGGGCAAGCTAAATGAATGAAAAATAAGCATAGTGGACAAGGCAACTGAGCAAATAGCAAAAATATCCATACAGGCCCAAAAAGATTAAGTAACTTTCCCAGAGCCACATAGCTTCTAAGAGGCAAGAATGATTAAAGAGCACATTGATTGAGAACTCTGGAAATATGGGAAGAGACTATGCCCAGTAGGCCCTGGCCCTGAACTTGGATGGAATCATCCATGCCCCAGAGCTAGAAGCTGTCATACTTCAGCATGCTTAGCTAAAGGGAAATGGCATCCTACTTCTCAGAGAGCCCTGGTAGTGCAGTGGTTAAGAGCTACAACTGTTAATCAAGAGATTAGCAGTTTGAGTCCACCAGCTGCTTTTTGGAAACCCTATATGGCAGTTCTATTCTGTCCTATACGGTTGCCGTAAGTTGGAATTGACTTGAGAGCAATAGGTTTGGTTTTTTTGATTTTTCTCAGAGAGCAGAGTACATGTCTCATAGCTAAGTGGGCTTCCCCAGGAAAAATCTGAGGCTACCTGCCCTCTACCCACAAGTGTGGTCAGGATGGCCTGGCACCTGAGTTGAACCACTACCCTCTCCATTCATTCTATGTACCATTAATGAACTCATTCTGTGCCTTACACTGTGCCTGGCACTGGAACTGAAATAAGAGAACGCATGTTCCTGAATAGCTCATGTTTAACAGAGGAGACAGACATTAAAAGTGCAAAGTCCTGACAGAGTGTAAGGTATTGTGGGAGCACAGATGAGCAAGAGACTAACTCCACTTCAAGGGGTAGACATAAGAACCTCTCAGAGGAGGTGAGGTTTGAGGGGAATTTTGATGCACAGGAGGTTGCTGACAGATGGAAAGTAATGAATGAGAGGGCTGGCAGTGCAGGTGGAAAGAAGAGAAAGAGCAAAGGCCCTGCTCAAGGGTCACCTCCTCAGAGCAGCAGCCCCTGACCATTCATATGGAAATAGGAGGCGCTGCCTCTCTCTGCTCCTGCTTTATTTCTCTTCACATTTATTGCCTATTTATGACATTATATCATCTGTTTATTGTCTGTCTCTCCTACTGGACCATAAGCAACATCAGAGTAGACACGTTGTTTTCTTCACCACTGTGTCTTAGTGCCTAGAACTGTATGTGGCACGTAGTAGATGCTCAATAAACAGCAGATGAACAAATGAACAAGTTGCAGGAGGTATGACTAGAAGTACTGGCTGTATTTGTTTCCTAGGGCCACCATAACAAAGGACCACCAATTGAGTGGCTTAAAACAACAGAAATTCATTCCCTCACAGTTCTGGAAGCTAAAAATCTGAAATCAAAGTGTCAACAGGGCCATGCTCCCTGCATAGGCTCTAGAGAAGAATCCTTCCTTCCCTCTTCTAGTTTCTGGTAGTTGCCAGCAGTCCTTGGTGCTCCTTGGCTGTAGAGGCATCACTCCAATCTCTGCCTCTGTCTTCACATGGCCTTCTCCCCTGTGTGACTGTGCCTCCGTGTTCCCTTATACAGACACCAATGATTGAATTTAGGGCTCACCCTAATCCAGTATAATTTCATCTTAACTTGATTACATCTGCCAAGACCCTACTTCCAAATAAGGTCACATTCACAGATACTGGGGCTTAGGACTTTAACACCTCTTTTGTGGGTACAGAATTCAACACACAACACTGCTCGTATGCTTACATGCTTGCCTCTCCAATGTGAGTCAGAATATAGGGAAGATTTTCTTAATCGTCTCTCTTGTTCTCCCCATTCTCTTAGAGAAAATTAGGAATATTGAAATACAAAGAGGAAGGGGGGAAGAGAGCTAACATTCATTGGGCATTGACTATGCCCATAAAAAATAGTTCACATAATTCCAATCCCCTTAACAACTTGAAGAGGTATAGCTATTATTATCCACAATTCTATATGCACATGATTTACTCAAAGTCTCCCAACTAATAAGTGAAACAGTTGGGCTGGGGCTTGAACCTAGGTCTGCCTGATCCCCAAGTGTCAGCATGTCTGTAAGGAGCTATCTACAGAACCTGCCTGCTGAGTGAGGAGCCGGTGAGAAGAACTCGAGCTTCCAGAGTGTCTGCCTTACCCAGGTCTTTTCATTATCTCACTAATTCTCATGATACTCTCAGATGCTAAGTGTTCACATCCTCTTTAATTGTGCAAGGGAATAGGCTCAGAAACACTGAGTAAACTGCCTCAAGGTCAGCTGGCCAGGGAGGTAAGTCCAGAAGCATAATGTATACATAAAAATCACCCAGGGATACACACAAATCACCTGGGTGTCTTGTTAAAATATTGATTCCGATTCAGTATATCTGGGGTGGAAATGCAAATTCTCAGCCCGGGTTTGAACTGGAATGAACCAGTTTGAAGCCCTGATTCAAACCTGGAGTCCAGAAGGTCTGACTTCCCAACCTGTGATCTCTCCTCTAAGCTGCTCTCAGCCACGGACCATAGGAATTGAAATCTCAAAAGAAATCTCCATTTCAGCTCCTGAAACACATGACAATTTCTCACCCCAGATTGTTCTCAGCTCAGTATGAAAACATGTAACAGGGTATGAATGCCTGAGTGAAAGAAAGACCTAAACTTAAATCATTCCAGAAGGGCAAGCTATTGTCAGTGATTGACAAGCAGTCTCGACTCTCACCAGTGACAGCCACACACAAAGTAAGCCTTCAAAAAGAGCTTGGTTCTCTTCAATTAGCAGAGCTGAAATGAAACCACTTAGAAAATTATACTGTTGGGCAACTGGTAGGTTTTAAACAATGAGAAAAATAAAGGCTAGGCCTGATGTTTACCATCAGCTAAGCTATAGACGTCAGATGTGCGAGGACTTGGGCCCGCACATTCCCCTAGAATTCAGGCCTGTGTGCCTCTCTGTCACTGATCTAACCCTGGATTCGCTCTTCCGTTCTTTCTTTCCTCCCTTCCTTCCTTTCGTTTAAAACCCTTCATTTAGCAAATACTTATTCTCTATTGCCAAGAACTTAAACTACAATGGAGAGCAAAACAGATATGGTTCGTGACTCCTGGTGCTTCCAGACGAACAGGCAGTGAGTGCAATGGCTTGTGACAGATGACGTAATGGGGAAAACAGGGTGCTCGGAGGGAGAGCTCTGCAAAAATGAAAATCTCACGCTGAGTGGGAAACAGTCATGTGGGGCAAGAATGCCTGCCCAGCAGGCAATGTGCTCAGTCACTGGAGAAAGAGCAGGGTGTCCAGGGGAGGGGGCAGGCGTCCATGGAAGGAATGAGCCCTCCTCCCGCTGGGCCTGCAAGTCTGTTGCCTGGGAAGTGCTAGAATCACAGCACTGGAAAACTGCAAGGGACCTTCAAGTTACTCATTCAACAAACTATGTCCCAGGTGTGTACACAGGCTCAGAAGGGACAAGAGCATGAGCATGGCACACACAGGGAGCTGCAAGTGAATCCCTGCGCCTAGATTGCAGAATGGGCTTTGGACATGAGGGAAGGCCATGCAAAGGGACTGGGCTTTATCCTGAGGCAATGCGGGGCCACTGATGGCTTAAGGCAGAACAAGTAACACTCTCAGATTTGGAATTTGCAGGGCACCATTCAGGGAGTGAGATATCAAGGCCGGCACAAAGCTCTGAGTGACTCACTCCAGGCCCTGGGACCTTTACCGGGCCCCATGTTTGTGAGATTCTTAGATTCAGTAAGACCTGGTGGCAGGGAGGGGCAAGGAAAACAGGAATACAGGTATTTAAGTTAAGTAAAAACCCATGGAAACCCTGGTGGCGTAGTGGTTAAGTGCTACGGCTGCTAACCCAAGGGTCTGCAGTTGAAATCCACCAGGCACTCCTTGGAAACTCTATGGGGCAGTTCTACTCTGTCCTATGGGGTTGCTATGAGTCGGAATCGACTCGATGGCACTGGGTTTGGTTTCTTTTTTTGGTTAAGTAAAAACCAAGGGTAGGCTTGCTCCTCAGATCTTAATCATAGTGGAACAGGAAGACTATGAAGATGCAATTCTATTTTCAGTTCCATCTCTAAATAGCTGGGTAACACTGGACAAGTCAACCCTCTTTCTGAGTCTCAGTGTCCTCATCTGTGTGATGGATAGAGAGAGTTAGGTAGCTAACTAAAAATATCAATTACTGGTGTTTAATGAAATATTGCTCTGAGCCAAGCATTTCTATCATTTAATCCCCACAAGCCCCGTATGAAGTAGATCCAATTGTTATCGTCCCCATTTTACAAGGGAAACTGAAATTTAAAGATGTTAAATAGCTTGCTGAAGGTCAGGTATTTAGCAAGTGGTAGAACCAGGATTTGAACCCAGAACTCAAAAGCTTAACCATGAAGATATACTATTTCAAGGACCTTATAAATTTCTTTCACAAGGATTTTCTGAGCTCCTGGGTTATAAGGGTAAAGAGATGAGAAAGCATAGTTTCCTCCCAGTGCAGGGGACAGACACATACTCTCTTTCTGATCAGGAGCCCTGAATTCTGGTCCTGGTTGTATCATTAATTCAATTTGCCTCTGTGTAGAAGAATATGTGTGGGTGGATGAAGAGGAAGGGGTGGGGGGAGTGGTTGTGGTGAAACAATCTCTCTGGGCCTCTCTTCTTCACTTTGGAATCAGCATGTGTCAACAGTATGTCACAAGAGACCCAGAACTGAGACGGTCCACACCTGGCCCCAGCCGTGAAAACAGCATCAGTCCCAGAGAACTAAACCCGCAAACCGAACAGTCACCCAAATAAAGAGTGAAATGGGGAGCTTGGCCTTACCTGGCCTCATCTGACGTGCCACCTTCATCTGGATGAAAACTGCTCCTTTGGCTTTCAGAGTCCTGCCATTCGTGGCAACGTACAGTGACAGAGCCCAAAGGGCCCAGTCCAGGGAGACAGAGAGGCCTATCACTTTGCAGGTCCCCAAATCAACTTGGGCCTGGGGGCCCAAGCAGCCACTGGAGGCACATTTAGATGAGCTGCCCCAGCCCGTGTGGGTAAAATACCATCCAAATAAAGCTAATTAGCGACTGTTGGGCGGCGGAGCAGCAAAGCCAGAGTGAGGCTGAGGGAGGCCTTACCTGCCCCTCGGCCCTCAGCCCCATCTGCACAAGGCAACCCTTCTGAGCAGCCTTCCCACCCTGAGACAACCCACCCTGCTCTGACTAATGAGCCAAGGCCAACAATGAAGGGCACAGCCTGCAGAGAAATGTTTGCTCCCTTCTTCTAATAAACTTTCCAAAAAGGTTCTGAGATCCATGGCTGGATTCTCCCATGAATACAGCCCCAGGTGTCAAGAGGGACAGAGGTGCATGGTAACAGCTCATTTAGCAGGGAGCAAATAAAATATGATGCATTCAGACAGGAGCCGGGCCTGAGATGGGTGTCAATTGAAAATGCATGCAGAGGACCCAGCACCCACTCCCCTGAGAAATCCTGTGACTGCTTCAGGAAATAAACAAAACCCGAAATACAATGTTTCCTTTGAACAAACCAGAAGGCAAAATGCAAAGTGCTGGTTAGAATAAAATATTGAAAACGAGATAGTTATTAACAGTAATGATAGCTTGTGTGTGTGTGTATGGTCTCTTGTCACTCATTATACACTTTCACATGCATTATGTCCTACAAGCATTGCAACAACTTTATGTAGCAGGAAAGGCAACAGATAGATTCCACTTTGTAGAGGAGGGCTCTGGGAGGCTGAGAGCTTAAGCCCAACATCACACAAGTCAAATGTCAATGCCACAGTTTATACCAAGTCTTCTAATTTCAAATCCACTATACTTTCCACATTAGCACAGTATGTCCAAACTTTGTTATGTTCCTTTTACGCTTTTTTGAATCATAATATATAAGGACTAAGAGCCCTGGTGGCATATTGGTTAAAAGCTTGGCTGCTAAGCAAAAAGGCAGCAGCCTGAATTCACCAGCTGCTCCTTGGAAACTCTATGGGACAGTTTTACTCTGTTCTATAGGGTCCTATGAGTTGCAATCAACTCGACAGCAACGGGTTTGGTTTGGTTTTTTTTAAAAAGCCCTGGTGGTACAATGGTTAAGTGCTTGGCTGCTAACCCAAAGGTCAGCAGTTCAAACCTGCCAGTGGTTCCATGGGAGAAAGACCTAGAAATCTGCTTATGCAAAGATTACAGCCTAGGAAATCCTATGAGGGAAGTTCTACTTTGCCATATAGGGTCTCTATGAGTTGGAATTGACTCAACGGCACATCCCGACAACAATGCATATGGACTGGTAAGGGCCTTAATAATCACTGGAAAACTGAAACCCAGAAAAGGTCAACAACATGTTCAGGATCACACATCACTTTAGATCAGGTCCTTGGTCCTATAATGTTCTTCCTATTACACTTGGACTTAGGGCCCCCATAACAAGAAATATTTCTGCAGAAACTGATAATAAAAACTTTTTATATTGCCCCCTTAAAAACAGAGGATGCCAGCAACTAACGTATTTCTTTTTGACAGAGGCTTTTATTTCTAATAAAGCAGTACCATGAATGTGGAGGGAGAAACAAGCTAAGAATGAGAGAATCGGTGCAGCTCCCTGCGCACAGTAGGGGTTCAACAAATGTTTGCTGAATTGAATGCAGTGAAGTAAGTGTGGACCCACAGGGAAAAGAGAAGAAGGCATTTTGCACATACGTAGATGAAAAGGCATATACTCTGTGTAAGACACTGTGCTGAGAGTTTGGCACAAAGAAGACATTTGCCATATTCCAAGCTGGTTTTCGACATCAGCTTGAAGCTCCTACTGTCTGAACATCACACACTCACAGAGAGAATACAGTGGGATGTGTGTTTCCAGGCAATCCCTTGGAAAACGTTTGACCTTCACTGAAGTTTTGACAGTTTTCAGTGTCGCTTCAGGGTCAATTTTTTTTCTTTTTTTAGGGAAAAAAATCTGGAGTAAAGACAGGAGCATGTAAAGGAGGCAGAATTGTTAGTAAAATTCTGGTGACAGTACAATTACTGAAACCTGATGTCAAGAGGCATTTGCTCAGACTGTCACTGAACTGCTCTGTAAATGATTTTGCCTGATGGTGACTTCTGTCAATTTCTGTCTATTTTCACTCTTCCTCTCAAGCCACTGTTGGTTTCAAAGTATTTTGGGGTGGGTTCTACAGGATGTAGGAAATGTCATAGATTACAACTTTATACTTTGGTCTAGAAAGTGTTCTATTAATCACTACCATTTACTGAACATCTGCGATAATAATGCTAATATTATCATAATTAAAATAATAAAAATAATAGCTAGCTTTATCGAGTGTTTACTATAGTGGGTTTTGTGCTAAACACTTTATATGCATTATTTTATTTAACCTTCATACAACAATCCTATGATGTTCAATTAACTTGCCCAAAGCCATACAACTATTTGTTGACAGAGTCAGATTTCAACTTCAAAGTCTGCATTGTACCCTATTATTCATTTGTACAATCACTATTACCAGGCATTGTGCTAGTTACTGGGAAACAAAGATAAAAGATAAAGACCATGCATTCAAGAAGTTCACAGTAACACAAACAGTCAAATAAGCCAAAGATCACAATATTGTTTGCTAAGTGTAGTGACAGAAGTGACTGCTGGGTGTTTGGGGGCACATTCAGGGCAGACATCTAACCTAGTCTAAAAAAAAAAAAAATTTTTTTTTTTTTTTTTTTCCAGGAGAGGTGAAAGAAGGCTTCCCAGAGGAACTGTTGCCTGAGTCCTGAAGTGTAAGTTTGCTAAATGAAGAATGGCATTCTACTCAAGGTAGGGAGACTTGGGAGAAAGCACATGCTTAACTAGCATCACCCTTCAAAGTCCACCCCCTCCCCCATCCTGCAAAGAAAATGAGGTCACACTTGTGTTTTGGAAGCCACAAGGCCGGCTAAAATCAGCAATTTGGCTGGAGATCCCCAATTCCACAGTCAGTCTAGAGTAAAAGAAGAGATGTTTCCTTGTTAATCAGAAAGGCAACAAGAACCCATGGGGTGCAGAAACTTCAGCCAGGAGATGCAATCTGCTGATTACCAAGAGGCCCTTTTTGCATAAGAGGTCATAATATCAAACTTTTAGCCCACTTGTATTATTTACAGGGGGATGATTTTCCCCCATGACTCTCACAGAATTGCCCAACATACCTGTTTCCAGACCCTGTGGTATCCACACTTGAACCTCTTAGAGCTTAAAATGAAGGATGAATAAGAAACTAAACCTAAGTGGAGCTGTGAACTAGACAGGACATGAGCTTAATTGCAGAAAAATAAGCCAAGAAGTCAGGGCTTTCAGTCCCTGGGTCTTGTGTCATCAGCAATCCTTCTTCCTGCATTTTCCCATAACTAAAACAAGGAGAGAAAGATTGCAAATAAAGTTGTCTTTGTTAAGTA
Organism: Loxodonta africana; assembly: GCF_030014295.1. NCBI lineage: Eukaryota > Metazoa > Chordata > Mammalia > Proboscidea > Elephantidae > Loxodonta > Loxodonta africana. Next base: position 97,176,494 of record NC_087344.1, read on the forward strand.
ACTATTTTTCACCCCATTATATTCTTTTGAGAGTCCTAGTGGTACAGTGGTTAAGAGCTTGGCTGCTAACCAAGCTCTTCGGTCTTCCTTGAAAAGATCAACAAAACTGACAAATATTTAACTAGACTGACAAAGAAAAAAGAGAGAAGACACCAGTAACTAAATTTAGAAATGAAAGTGGGAACATTATTACCAACCTCACAGAAATAAAATCCACCAGCAGTTCAAATCCACCAGTCACTCCTTGGAAACCCTATACGGCAGTTTTACTCTGTTCTGTAGGGTCACTATGAGTTGGAATCAACTCAACAGCAACGGGTCTTGGATTTTCTTTTGAGGGGAGCAAAAGAAGTTGACTTCTCCCTTGCACTTATGTGTTGGCAATCTCATAACCAAGCTGAGGAAACACAGGGAACAATGAGAGTTGGCATGGCAGATACTAATTGTGTTCACCAATACCCATACTCCCTATCTTGTAAATTAGGACCATAATTCTGGCACATGACAACCTAAGTAAATACAATATTCCTCAGTCTCCCTTTTATTAGGAGTGGCCAGGTGACCAAGTCCTGGCCACTGGGCATGTGAACAGAAATGGATACAACTTCTGACCATGCCCTTTAAAGAAATGGAAAAGGGAGTGACATTAGCAAAATGGTGAAGTAGGGAACCCTAAGCTCCCATCTCCTCATAGAAACATTAAAAAACAACGCACCAAGGGTAAATTAAGACATTTCCAGGTGACCAAAAGCTGAGGGTATTCATAACCACTAGACCTACCCTACGGGAAATGCTAAAGTAAATCCTTCAGGCTGAAGTGAAAAGACAATAGACAAAAACTCAATGTCATATGAGGAAATAAAACTCTGATGAAGGTATCCATACAGGTAAATATAAAAACTAATGTTATATGTTTGATTTGTGGTTCCTCCTTTTATTTTCTATATGATTTAAATGATAAATGCATAAAAATAAATATAAATCTATGTCAAGGGGCACACATTGTATAAAGATATAATTTCTGACAACAACAACCTAAAGGGGGTTGGGTCAAAGTCGTATAGGGTAGAGTTTTTGTATGCTATTGAAGCTAAGTTGATATGAATTCAAACTAGATTATTCTAAATTTAGGAAATTAAATGTAAACCCCATAGTAACCACAAAGAAAATCTCTTCAAAATATACACAAAAGGGAATGAGAAACGAATCAAAAAGATACACTACAAAACATCAACTAAACATAAAAGAAGGCTGTACTGGAGAAAATGAGGGGGAAAATGTATAAGATATGCAGGAAACAAATCGAAAAATGGCAAATGTAGTCCTTCTTATCAATAATTACTTTAATGTAAATGCATTAAACCCTCTAATCAAAAGACTGAGATGGGCAGGATAGATTTAATTTTTAATGATCAAACTATATGCTGTTTACAAGAGACTCAATTTAGATCCAAATACAAAATAGGTTGAAAGTGAAATAATGGAAAAAAGTATTCCATTCAAATAGTAACCAAAAAGAGAGCAGGAGTGTTATACTAATATCAAGATTAGTATAACCTAATAAAAAAAATTTTTTTTTTAACATATAGCCTAATATCAGAATTTAGACTTTAAGTCAAAAACTGTTATAAGACACAAAGTAAGACATATTACATATTGATGAAATGGTCAATTCATTAATAAAATATGACAAATAATTACAAGCATATATGCACCAAACAACAAAGCTTCAAAATATATGAAGCAAACATTGACAGAATAGAAGCAAGAAATACAGTTCTATACTAGTAGTTGGGGGCTTCTACCTCACTTTCAATGATGAATAGAATATGTGCACAGAAAATCAATAAGGAAATAGAGGATTTGAACAACACTATAAACCAACTGGAGCCCTAGTAGCACAGTGGTTAAGCGTTTGGCTGCAAAGCAAAAGGTCAGCAGTTCAAATTCGCCAGCTGCTCCTTGGAAACCCTATTGGACAGTTCTACTCTGTCCTATAGGGTCTATACGGTAGCTATGAGTGGGAATCAACTCTATGGCAAAGGGTTTTTTTTTTTTTTTTTTAAACCAAGTTGACCAAACAAATATATAGAATACTCTACACAACAACAGCAGAATACACTTTCTTCTCAAGCACACATGGAACATTCTCCAGGACAGACTATATGTTAAGCCAGAAAACAAGTCTCAGTAAATTTTAACAGACTGAAGTCACACAAAATATCTCCCTTAATCAGAAAATAATGAAATTATAAATCAGTAACAGAAGGGAAATTGGAAAATTCACAAATATGTGGAAATTAAGCAATACACTCTTAAACAACCAGCGAGTCTAAGAAGAAATCACAAGGGAAATTAGAAAATATTTAGAGATGTGTGACAATGAAAATACAACATACCAAAACTTATAGAATTCAGTGAAATTTATAGCAGTAAAAGCCTGTAAGAATAAAGATCTCAAATCAGTAACTAAACTGTACACCTTGAGTAACTAGAAAAAAAGCAGGCTAAACCTAAATCAAGCAAAAGGAAGGTAGAGTGGAGATAAATGAAACAGAATAAAAAATAGAGAGAATCAATAAAACAAAAATTTGTTTCCTTGAAAAGATCAACAAAATTGACAAATTTTTAGCTAGACTGACAAAGAAAAAAGAGAGAAGACACCAGTAACCAAATTCAGAAATAAAAGTGGGGACACTACTACCAACCTTACAGAAAATAAATAGGATTACATATTTTTACACAAATAAACATATATCTTCTCCATTTGTTTGCCAGCCATGCCCTTCCCCAGTGAAGTATTTTCGTAAGTGTATGATGCTAATTTTTTCCTACAGCAATACGTGGACAAGGATTGGCATGGTGACACTTGCAAGGGTGCTTCTCAATGGGAGGGCATGGCCAGCAAACAAACGCAGAAGCCGTGTGTTATTTGTGTAAAAATATGGTACAAAAGAACACCATCAACAGTTGTACACCAACAAATCAGATAACATAGATGCAATGGGCCCATACTTAGAAACACACCAATTACCTAACCTGGCTCAAGAAGAAATAGAAAATCTCAACAGACATATAACAAATAAAGAGATTGAATTAGTAATCAAAACCATTCCAACAAAGAAAATCCAGGACCAGATGACTTCGCTGGTGAATTTCACCAAACATTTAAAGAAGAATTAACATCAATTCTTCTCAAACTCTACCAAAAATTAAAGAGGAGGGAACATTTCCTAACTCATTATGTGAGGTCAGCGTTATTCTAATACCAAAGGAAGATAAAGACATCACAAAAAAATGACAGACCATGACACCTTATAAATATTGATCCAAAAATCCTCAACAAAATACTGGCAAACCAAATCCAACAGCATACTAAAAGGATTATATACCATGACCAAGTGGCATTTATCCCAGGAATGCAAGAGTGGTTCAACATTAGAATATCAATCAATGCAATACACCACACTAATAGAATGAAGGAAAAAACTATATGGTTATCCCAGCTGATGCAGAAAAGGCATTTGACAAAATTCAACTCCCTTTCATGATAAAAACACTCAAAAAACTAACAATAGAATTTCTTCAACATAATAAATCACACTTAAAAACTCACAGCTAACATTATACTCCAGTGTGAAAGGCTGAAAACTTCCCTCTTAAGATCAGGAACAAGACAAAGATGCCTGATTTCACTCTGCTATTCAACATTGCACTAGAACTTCTAGCCTAAGCAATCAGACGAGAAAAAAAATAAAAAGCATCCAAATTGGAAATGAAGATGTATCATATAACATGATCCAATATGTAGAAAATCCCAAAGATACCACAATAAAGCTACTACAGCTAATTAACCAATTTAGTAAAAATTACAGGTATAAGATCAACATGCAAAAATCAGTTCTGTTTCTATTCACCAGTAAGAGAAGAATTCAAAAAGGAAATTAAGAAAGCAATTCCATTTATAATAGCATCTAAAAGAGTAAAATATCTAGGAATAAATTTAACCAAGGAGGTGAAAGATTTGTTCACTGAAAACTACAAAGCATTGCTCAAAGAATTAAAGAAGACCTAAGTAAATGAAAATGCATCTCATGTTCCTGGATAGGAGTACTTAATATTGTTAGGATGTCAATACCATCCAAAAATATCTACAGATTCAAAGCAATCTCTATCAAAATGAAAACAGCCTTTTTTGCAGAAATGGAAAAGCTGATCCTCTAATTCAAGTGGAATTTCAAGGGGTCCAGAACAGCCAAAACAATCTCAAAAAAGAACAAAATTAAAAGACTCACGCTTCCCAATTTCAAAACTTGTTACAAATCCGAAGTAATCAGAACAGTCTGGTACTGGCATAAGGATAGACATGTAGACTAATGGCACAGAATTCAGAGTTCAGAAATAAACTCATATTTCTATAGCCAATTGATTTTAGACAAGGGTGCCAAATCCAGTCAATGGGAAACAAGTAGTTTCTTTAACAAATGGTGCTGGGACAACTGGATCACCACATGCAAAAGAATGACACTGGACCTCTACTTCTCACACCATATAAAAAATTAACCAATTCCAGAGCAGAGAGGAGCCCACCACCACCAAGGAAGGAGAGACAGCAGGAGGAACCCCAGCAGTAGAGCCTTAGCAGCAGGAGACAACACAATGAGCTTCCCTGGCCATAGAGAGACAAAGCTGAGTGCATGTGGGCAGAGACACGGGGCCAGAGAGAGGCACTCCTGGAAGCATGGCTGGGGAGAGGCTATCTGGATGAGAGAACTGTATCCTGGAGTGTTCTTGAGCCTGAATTGTTGTAACTGTTACTTCCTTAATAAACCCCATAATTGTGAGTATGGTCTGTGAGTTCTGTGTGGTCACTGCAATCAATTATGGTATCCAGTAGAGACTGCCATGGGAGGGACAGTTGGTGTCAGAATTGGTAGAGATGGCAGAGAGAGGAGGCTCGTGTAGCCTCCACTTCATGGGAGTCAGCCTTGTGATGTTGATCTTGATTTTCCTTTTCCTCTGTGGGGTTGGAGGTCAGACACCTCCCCCAAGCCATTTTTACAATATACAAACTGCCAATGCGCACGTGAAAAGATGTTCAACATCATTAGTCATAGAAATGCAAATCAAAATCACAATGAGATACAACTTCACACCTACTAGAATGAGTATAATAAAAAAATAACAAGTGTTAGTGAAGATGTGGAAAACTTGGAACCCTCATACATTGCTGGTGGGAATGTACAATGATACAGCTTCTGTGGAAAACAGTCTGGCCTTCCTCAAATATTTAAACATAGAATTACCATATGACCCAGTAATTCCACTCCTAGGTGTATACCCAAAAGAATTGAAAACAGGGACTCAAACAGATGTTTGTTTGCCAATGTTCATTGCATCATTATTCACAACAGCCAAAAAGTAGAAACAACCCAAGCGTCCATCAACAGATGAATAGATGCACAAAACATGGTGAGTATATTAGACAATATATATTGGACAATTGTGCAATGGAATATTATTCAGTCATAAAAAAGAATAAAGTTCTGATACATGCTACCACAAGAATGAACCTTGAAAATACGCTAAGTGCAATAAGCCAGACACAGAAGTACAAACACTCTGTGATTCCAGTCATGAAATATCTAGACTAGGCAAATGCATACAGACAGAAAGTAGATCAGTGTCTGGGGGGAAGTGGGAATGAAGAGGTATTGCTTCATGGGTACAGAGTTTCTGTCTGAGTGACGAAAAAGTTTTGGAAACAGTGCTGATGGTTGCACAACATGATGAATGTAATCAATGCCACTGAATTATATACTTAAAATGGTTAAAACGGCAATTTTCTTGTTGTATGTATTTTAGTACAATTTTTAAAATTAAAGAAAAAAGAAATGAGGAGCTCCTCCTCTGACTTCCTTCCTGTCTCCTGACTGTGTAGTTACAATGAGAAGGTAGTGATACATCACCATGGATCACGAAGATGACAAAAATGTCCTAGGCTAGAGGAACAGCGAGCTAGAAGGAGCCTGAAAACTACGCATCACTCCCAGCACAGCACTTTCCTATGCATCCAGACTTGTACAGGACTGATGAATGTGTTTCTGTCATTTTAAAGACACTTTCAAGTTACTTCATTTGGGGTGTTGGTTATTTGCAGTCAGACATATACCCAAACTACCTGTAGCTGAGATAGCATGCCACCACCTCACTTTTCCAGAATACAGTTGCAAACAAAGAGACAAAAGAAATCCCCTAAATAGCCAAGGTGCACTCAGGCCAAGATTTGTTGTTCAATCTCATCATACCCACGTTTCCACAGCAAAAAAAAAAGATGAATATAAAGGGAAGAGGACCATTTTTAGAGCCAGATAAACAAACCGACAATACCAAGACATGGTAATATAATCTGACTGTGAAGGGAGAGACTGAAAAAGTATTAAAAAATAAATATGAGAACTTAAAATCCATGGAAGTCTGGGGGTACTCTACATATAGAGGCAAACAGACTTACACCTCTTAATAGCCCTTAAGGATATTGAGTATATAGCCCAGCACAAAAACTGATGTTCATAATGATATTTCTGAGTCATACTCTATTTTAAAAAACAGGAAAATATGTAATTCACTTATAAATATTTCCAGAACATTAGTCATCTTGAAACTTAGCTTATCTGAAACATCTCTGTCCATGTTATGCCAGATACAGAACTGATTTCATGCAATTCAACATTAAATAAAATATATTTGAATATCACATATGCAGTCAGTGTTACAAGGAGCTGGGGTGGCGCAGTGATTAAGTGCTCACCTGCCAACCGAAAGGTCAGCAGTTTGAACCCACCAACTGCTCCGTGTAAGAAAGATGTGGCAATCTCCTTCCACGATGATTACAGCCTTGGAAACCCTATGGGGCAGTTCTACTCTTTCCCATACCATTGCTACGCGTTGGAATTGACTCAGCGGCAAGGGGTTTGTCAGTGTTACAACTACTTTTATGTTATGAACCTACATTGTTTCAGGCCTTGTCCTAGATAGATATGATGTCCTAGATGGATGGGATATGTCACTGTCCTCAAGTAATTCATGGTCTAGTTTGGATACAGATAAATAAAAGTATCATTAGAACACGAGATCAAATCTCTAGAGGAAGAAAATCATATGCAATGCAGATGAAAGGAAAAAAAAAGATGGCGAACTATAACATAAAAGGGGCCCTTACAAAATGGTAAGAAAAAGTCACAGCTCACAAATGAAAAGTGGGCAAAGATGGTGAATAAGTTGACCGTTGAAAAGCAAATCCAAACGCCCAATAAGCATGAAAAGATGCTGCTTCTTGGCAGACATCAAGAAAATGCAAAGTAAAAATGTCAAGTAAAATATCTACCAGATTAACAAAAGTAAAAAAGAATGATAAAACCTACTGTTGGCAAAGAGATAGGAAATGGTTACACACCCGTGGAAATGTGAACCATTACATTATCTTTGGAGAACAAGAAGGCCCCATCTCCTAAAATTTCAAAAAGTACGTATCGTTTGACTCAGAAGCATTATTGGGAATCTACCCATAAAAGTTAAATCATTAACAATTATAAAGGTACAAGGATTTTTTTTTCAGTATTGCTGATAAGAAAAGAAATTAGTAGAACGAAAGTAAATACCCATCAAACAGGAAATGAAAAGTCTGTGGTATATTCACATCACTGAAAATTATACAGCCATTGAAAAGAACGACTTACGTGTACACCAACTGACTAAGGGAGAGTCAGGGTGGTGAACAGCTTTCCATAACGGATTAAATGAGAAAAGCAACATGCAGAGGGATCCATATATGATCTCATTTTTTTAAATCAATGACAAAAAACCCTACGTATACATATATATGTATATAGGACTATAGGAGTTTAGAGGAAGATAAAGAAAGTATCTAGATTGTTAGATCAGTTTGCAGGGCAGGGGACAGTAAACAAGCAAACAAAAGGCAATATTATAAAACAGGAGTCCATGATAAAAAATACATAGCTTGGATAGATAAGCCACCGTATGTAAAATTATATCTACATATGCTAGCATATATCCCTAAAAAGACAAATGAAGGGATGATCACCAAATCAGAGATAATGCAAAGGGCTGGGATTTCAAGTGAGTTTTAGTATTTTTTTCAGTATTTTTCATTTTTGTAATTAGCTTGTATTATTTCTATGATTTGAAAAAATAGAGAAGTGACAAAAACAACAATTGTCAACACTAGGTAATACTGACCAAGTTGACTAAGAAGATCTCATACAGGACATGAGACCCGGATCTTGGCTTTAAGAGACCATTGGATTTGGATGAGATTTGAACACAAGGGTGTTACAGATAAAAAGAAATTATATAAGCAAAAAATAGAGGTGGAAACAAAATGGGGGACCAACCCTGAGGCAATCTTCCTCACGTGTAGCAGATGATTTTTTTAAAAGTAGGAGCAAACGGCTTAAATTCCTTGACCATAATATAGGACATGGAAGTGGTCACCATAATGTATGCACAAGAATGTGATTTTTATGGTTAAAATTAACAAACTAAAACAGCTTGGTTTCTTCCAGTTCTACAAATTGACAAATATTTTGAGTTCTTAGGACTCTGTCCATGGTGACACCATGTGTTCCGATCGGATGTAAACTTCACTTTGGTAACATTTTCATTTTAAACCCTCCTTCCTGTCACTTTCTAACTCTGCTGTAAATATTTGCTTGGGAAAAAAATGTCACTAAAGATCTAAACTCAAAAAACAACTTCCCAGAAAAGTCATTTCGAAACAAACAGCAGCTATATCTGCATACTAACGAAACAAGAAGTCTCAAGACCTATGGTCCAGGACTCATTTCATAAAATAAAAATGTACGTGTATTAAAAGCCTGTGGATACAAATGAATTCTTAATTTGGTATTCATTCTTGTTTAATTCTGTCCCCTTTGTGATAGGAACCACACAGGCTTTGCTAGATAAATTGAAAGGTTGCCTGATGTCACTGGATCTCCTGTCATCTACACTATGTCTGGTTCATAAGCCCCAAGTGAACAACTATTAATGATACAAAATTCTCGCACTGTCACCAAAAACAGAACAGTTCAGATGTCACCGAATGATAGCCGGTTCCTCAGCCAAACCTGTCATCACCAACAGTGACCCAAAGTGGTTGATTTCAACCTGGGAAACATTCCCGTCTTTCTTTCACAAAGTGCCTCTCCCTTTCTAAGGAGAAGTTAAAAAAAATCACAACAACTTCCACTTTCCTACTTCCATCTCCACATGAGGAGACACAGCACCTAATATTATTACTCCATTTCCAGGGATTTGGAAGAGACACACAGCACCATCAAGTAACTCTTCGTACACCTAGTATGGAGTAGAGGGAAAAACAACTCAGGTACCTGGAATGCAAAGACTATGTCTTTTTTAGACAGTGACCCTCCCGAACATTGGGTTAACAATGAAAAACCGAGATAAGATTTATCACGGCTCCCACTGATTGAGCACTTGCTGTACGTCAAGCACTGTGCTGGCTGCTCTTCTTGTACTCTGCATTTAATTCTTCTGACAACCCTGGAGAGCCCTGATGGCTCAGTGGTTAAGTGCTTGGCTGCTAACCAAAAGGTCAGCTATTCAAACCCACCAGCTGCTCCAAGGGAGAAAGATGTGGCAGTCTGCTCCCATAAAGATTACAGCCTTGGAAACCTATGGGGCAGTTCTACTCTGTTCTATGGGGTCGCTTTGAGTTGAAATCAACTCCACGGCAACAGGTTAACAACCTTGGAAGATAGTAATAGCATTATAATCTTCACTTTAACAGTACCTAGAATAGCGTCTGGCAAAATAAACATTAAAAAAAAAAAAAATTGCCGTTGAGTTAATTCCAACTCACAGTGACCTTACAGGACACAGCAGAACTACCCCATAGGGTTTCCAAGGCTGTAAATTTTTATGGAAGCATATTGCCACATATTTCTCCCACAGAGCAGCTGGTGAATTCAAACTGCTGACCTTTTGTTTAGCAGCCAAGTGCTTAACCACTGCACAACCAGGGCTCCTTTACAATAAAATAGGCATTACAAAAGGACATCATGTTTGGTAAAGTAGAGGTCAGCAAAACACAAGGGACACAATAACCGCAAAAATGGACTCAGCTCTGAAGATGGCACAGGACTGGGCAATGTTTCATTCTGTTACACGTAAGGCTGCTATGAGTCAGAGCTGACTCAATGACAACCAACAACAACAAACCTACCCAGAAGGCAGATGCTGTCAAAACCAAGCGCTAGAAGCCTCCAGCACCCACTGCCTCACAAAGTCTCCCAACACCAAAGTTTTCAAAGGACCCCATCAGGTTTTTTAGCCCAACTACAGATCCAGAAACCATGTCCACACCTGCTCACCAAAGTCTCAAGCAAAGGACTCCCTGTTCCTGGTTCTGGTTTAAAGAAGGTGTCAAACATGCAGATGATCAGGCTGGTGGTGGGAGGGAGGACAGAAGGGTTTTTAATGCAAAATTTCTAGAAAATGCGGTCTCTGCCAGTACTACAATCCCCAGACTTGAGTGCCACCCCTCTCCAGAAAGCAGTCCTACCAGAGAGCCTCTTTCTGCAGAGGCTCTGAGTACTGCAAACAGATAATGTGCACAGCTGCTAACCAAAAGGTTGGAGATTTAAGTTCACCTAGAGGCACCTTAGAAGAAAGGGCTGGTGACCTATATCAGAAAATCAGCCACTGAAAACCCCATGGAGCACAGTTCTACTTTGACACACATGGGGTCACCATGAGTTAGAGGCAACTGGACAGTAAATGGTACTGGTTAATCACTGTACTGAAGTGAAGGCAGAAGGTGCCCAGCCCCTCTCTAGTCAACTCTCACATCTAAAGGTAGGAAATGATTCTTGGGCCCAAAGACTGGGGTTCCATGTCTCCTCCCACTTCTTCCTGGTTCTGGTTCTAGGGACTTGGCCAAGTTTCACATGTGTCTCCATTTCTCATCTGTAAAAAAGGGATAATGGTACTTAATTGGAAGGATTACTGTGAAGATGTGGGAAAGGGCTCTGTATTCTCCTAACCTCTGAACAAATACTGGGCATTTCAAGATCAGTTAGGTGACTTGCTCATGTAGGAGAAGAGTAGAAAGAACAGAGGCAACAAAATGAAGGAGATCTGGGTTTGAATCCAGACTCCACTACTTGTTCCCTTTCTGACTTGGTCAACGAAAATAACCTCTTGGGCCCTGGTTTTCATTATCCTTAAAGTAAGGATTATATCACCAATCTCACAGAGATACTCTGAATATTAGTAAAATAATGTAATTAAAAAAATAAATCCAATTAATTTGTGTTCATTTATGCCACATCTGTTGGGCATTTATGAGATGCACACATTGTGTTAGGCATTATGGGGATATACACAGATATATTTTGCATGGTTCCTACATATAATCTAGTTAGGAAAATATGACATAAAATAAAGGTCAAGAAGTAATTCAAGTGTTTAATAGCAGCATGAAGGTGTACACTAAAATAGTGGGCTTTTAGACAGGGTATGGAAAGGATTTTCACCTTTTACACATTTCTCTATTATCTGAAGTCTTTTTAAAAGCTCGTATTATTTTTATAACAAAAAATAAAAATAATGAGTAGGAGAAAATAATAAGTGTAAAAGACATCATGGATGGCAATCATCCTTTAGAATGTCTTAAAATGACTTTATTAAACATCAGTCCTACACCTTTATGCCAAGCACTGTGGTAAGTCCTAGGACTGAAGAGGTGAATAAATTGTCTCCGGTATGGAGGGAATTTACAGATTATGTGGAAATGCAGGCATATAAATAATTATAACACAGTATTCCAAGAGAGATGTGTAAGGAGTGCTAAGGGAACGTGGACTTTCCAAGGGAACAGGACCCCTGCATGGATGTCTCTTTTGAGATGGATCCTGAAGGACCAGTAGAGTTCACCATGCCAAGGAGTAGGAATGTACTTTGCAGACAGGGAAAAAAGTAAAACCTGCAAAGTAAAAAATAGCACTTGTTCTGACCAATCAATGAAAAGACATTTTACGCGGTGTTAGGTATATGCGTTTATGTACAGCCGGCCCTCTGTACCTGTGGGTTTCGCATTTGGGGATTAAACTAACCGAGGATTGAAAATATTATTAAAAAAAAAAAAATTTTTTTTCTTGTCGTTATTCTGTAGACAATATAACAACTATTTATACAATATTTGCATTGTACTAGGTATTATAAGTGATCTAGAGACAATTTGAGCATTGAAAGATTTTGGTATCCATGAGGGGCCCTGGAACCAATCCCCCTCCCATGCCAAGGGATGACTCTGTGTGTGTGTGTATGTGTATGCATGACAGTGTGTGTGAGGCTGTGTATGTGTGCGAGGGGGATCACACACATTTTAGGAGGGAGCAAGAAGGCCAGACTGTGAAAGACCTTGAAGTCCATGATCAGAGATTTTAGTAACATGCTGTAGGCAATAGGGAGTCCTTGAAGCTTTTTATCTAGGGAGTAATATAATCAAAGCTGTATTTTGGAAAGATCATATGAGTTCCATCACGGAGGCTGGACGATCAGTTGGGAGGCTCTGAGGATGGTCTAGAATGGGGGTAAGCAGGCTGGAGAGGAGAAAATGAATTGGAATTATTTTCCCACCACTTGTTAGTTCTAGGTGACAAGTAAGGGTATTGGTTATACCATACTTCATTTTTCTTTTTTCCCCCAAGTTTCAATAAATTAAAAATAAACTTTTTAAAAGTTACTCATCCTATGGAAGACAAATCTAAAAATAAAAGAACACCTCCAAAGCTGTCCAGACCCACAGCCTGTCCAAATGGAGTGCCCCAATGTGGCTTAAGGTCAACTTGAGGTTCCCCTACCTGCTAGGCAAACACCCCCCCTGAACTCTACCCACACACAAAGACTGGAGTCCCCCCATCAAGAACGCAACAAGGAACACGCAGAGTTAATGGCTTTCTGTGGTACAATGTTTATTTCATAAATAATTCTTCCAGGCAGTAAGTTTATCAGATACTCTGTCCCTGGTTTCTGGGATGAGCCTGCTGCAGTTTGGAGGGTTTCTGTTACATTTTTTCAAGTCAGATGATGAAAATTAGGTCCTTGGTTCACATGCGCTCTGCTCTCTCCCTCTAGACATGAGTCTTTCCCCTCTGTGTTTCCTCCCATACCTATCTTTCTCCTTCTGCTCCCTCTTTCTCTCTCTCTCCTCCCTCCCTTCCTCCCACCCTCTGACTGTATTTGTAATCTTAAGCTAGCTCTCTCTCTCTCTCTCACACTGCTCCCTACTTTTCCTCTTTCCCTCTTTCATCTCTCCCTTCCTCCTTCCCTCAAAGCCCTTCCCTTCCCACTATAGGAGAAAAAAAAAAAAAAAAAGCTTCAGTTTTAGAAAAGGAGCCAGGCCTTTGCTAGCCCAACAGTCTGACCAACACATGTGGTCACTGTAAGCGGACTGGCTGAATCCAGCTTCAAGAGGAAAAAAGAAAAACTGTTTTTGGAAAAGAGAAAGGGTTAAATGGTAGTCCTTTCATTTTGAGGAAGGCGGGTGGATCCTGGGGCTCAACAGTCCTTCCTGGACATCAGTATCACCAGGCAGGCTAGCTGGGCAATTACTATTTGCTAATAAGCCCCGGTCCGCCCCTATCCTTTTCTACCAAGAGTAAGGTGGCATTGCTGCTGCCACATTGCACTGCTCAGCTACTCCTCCTGCTCAGCTCAGAAAGGAAGAAAAGCCATAAAATTCAGAACCATCTAATGTCAGCACTGCAGGAGTTTCAGAGACCACCTGGTCCAGCCCCATAAGGTTACCGGTGTGGAGACTGGGGCCTCAGGTCGCTGAATGCCAGAGGGGTCCACTATTAGGCAGTGCAGATCTACGACCTGTTGCAAAAATCCTTCTGCCCTGGGAACACCTCTAGGTTTTTGCCTTCCAAACAGAAATCTGCCACATAGGGTCCAGATATATAAACAGATGGAGATGCTTAAGATAAAGACAGAAAGGGGTTAAAATTCACACGGTGCATGTCTGAAATCCCCCAGATACTCCCCGGAAAAAAGGATCTGAACAGAGGAGTCTGTTGAAGACGGGGCTGCAGTGGTGGAGGGCTTACAGCTCTGAGGACCTTTTTAACATGGCTGTACTGTAATGCTGCAGTGCCAAACCCCGCCAGTCATTCCAAAAAGAAAAAGAAAGCCCTGCTCCGCAGCAGAACTTCCAAGCCCTCAAAAAAGATCGTCTTCCTTTTGCACCAATTTAATAGCCGCTTAATTTAACACTACCAGGGGAAATGAGCGGCTTCGGAAGGCACAGCACAGAAACCTCCTGTACCGCTGCGGTTCCTTGGACATGAAACTAAAATGCATCCACCCGAACTCAACCTCCCAAAGCAGCAGCGATGCGCCGCGAGGCGATTTACAGGCGAGAGCCCCTCCGAGAAGACGGGGAAGGGGCAGGCAGGCAAGGGACACACCTTTTCTGAGCTGATGAGAACAAGCTGCTTACAAAGTCCACCCAGAGTGTGCAGCCAAGGTTTAATTTCCTCGGCAAAACACTGATACACACACACACACACACGCCCCTACTGCACCCCCACAACCTCCACGACCACTACACACGTGAATTTTTTGTTAATCTGAAATTCCCAGAAATTCCCTGATCAGCCCTATCTTTTCGGCACAGCTCCTCCACCTGGGCTGGATTCCCACCTCATCACCAGTGAAAGCCCAGAGAGTCGGGCATAATTATTTTCCTACAAGGTTATGCCTAATTGGCCACTAACCTAATTGATTAATCATCTCATTTTTCAAGGCAGCATCAAAGAGCCAAGCTGAGGAGGAGAGGGAAAGCAGGCGTCCGGATGGGGAGAGGGAAAAATTACAGGAGGAGACCCCCAGCCAGGTCGCCTGGCTTCTGGTCATAGAAGTAGACAGGAAAAAAAAAAAAGGAAAACCAGGATCGAGGGGAGAAGTGCCCCCAAATTGCAGAATGACAAGCAGGAGCCTTCACGCTGCCCAGCCAGCCCGAGGCCAGCAGCCTCTCGCTCGAATGAAGTTGTTTCTCCCGGGCCGGGAAGGGTTAAATTGCTCCGCTTCAACCCAGCCTCGCCGGGGGTGGCGGGGAGCAAAAGCCACTTCTGCCCGTCTTGGACGAGTCCGCGCGGGGGTCTCCGGGGGTCGCCGTCGCGCTCTGGCTATAACTTCAGCGGCTCTGCGCGGGAGCCCTCGACTGCGCCTTTGCACGCGACCCAAAACTTTGCGCACACTGCAGCTGCCGCCCGCCGGGCTGTTCGCAGCCAGTTCCGCGCGGCCAAGCGCCGCCGACAGCCCCTCCGCAGCCGCTGCTGCCCAGCTGCGGGCTCCAGACTTTTCCCCCGCCGCCTCCGCCTGTTCCCACCCAGGGGGCTCCCTTGCGGCGGCGGGAGCGCGGCGCCGGCCCCGGGCTGGGCAGTGCGAACGAGGCTTGCCAGATGACCACGCCGCCGGGTCCCGGCACTGCCCGCGGAACGGATTGGCCCTATAGCCGCCCCCGCCCCGGCGCGCCCACTCCGAGCCTCCCACGCCGCGGCGGGGCAGCGCAACACCTCCTACCTTCCAGCCGTTGAGGACCACACTCTCCGCTCAGCCTTCTTGACTCATCCTCAGGCTGCAGCAGAGGGCGAACGGGTTCAGCTTTTGTTTCCTGGGCTGGCAGGTCCGTGCGGACCAGGACGCACTGAAGGTACGGTGGAGCTGAGTATCCCGGGAAGGAAATGCTCACTCCCAGCAGCTCTGCCGGCAACAGGAGCGGTAGTGGCGGCGGCGGCGGCAGAAGCAGCAGCGGCAGTAGCAGTAGCAGTACAGATAGTACCGGCTCTCTGCAGGCCACATCTTTCATACCTTATACATCACTACCGCATTCCCCCGAATAGGGGAGCCCCTTAGCATTTCGCCACCTAGCGCAGAACGCAGGCGCCGGCAGCAGTGGAGAGGCCTGACCTGACCGAACTGTGGGCATCAGGAGATAAGGACTTCGGCTCCCACTTGCAGTCCCCTTCCCCGCTGCAGCCACACTGAGAACTATAACTTGTAGCCATTCTGCGGTCCTCACCTTCTGGGGTTGTCTGCTCCCAATGAGATCTGGACTTCGGGTCAAGCGATGACGATTTATGAGGGGGAGCTCTCTCCCAGCGGCTGCCGCTGGTGTCCTCATGCACAAGGAGCTTTGCAGCTGTAGACACGCACACGTGCATGTACATAACCCACAGAGAAACGTATCCACACACCCCACAATCAAGTTCATGGGCACTGGAGTAGGCAGGCCAGGGTTCCAGTCACAGGTGTGTTAAGCAAATTACCAAGTGATTGAGCCTCCATTTCTTCACCTGCAAAACGGGAGTCAGATTTTCTGTCTCATAAGATTGTTGTAAGAATCAAATGAAATAAGCATAGATATAGCTTGACACACATAATAAGTGACAGCAAATGGTAGCGTTTTTTCCTCCTTCACCGTCTGCCTTTCCTGGGATAATATATATCAGTGCCAATTCACTCATTCCATAAGTATTTATTGTGTGCTTCCTATATGACAACCAATATTTTATGAAGTGGGGTGGAATTTTCAACAAGACTGACAAATAACCCCTGTTTTCCTGGAACTTGCTTTCTAGTAAAAGGACACAGACAATAAACAAGTAAATTAACAACAAACTATCAGACAGTAATAACTGCTTTGATAAAAATTCAAACGGCTGGTGAGTTGGGACAGGAAATGACTGGGATTTGACACAAGGCTGGGTGATTGGTAAAGGACAAGCAACCCGAGACCCAGATGATAAAGAGGCCAGAGTGAACCATCTGGAGGAAGAGTGTTACAGCAGAGGGAACAGTTAGTGCAAAAGCCCTGAGGCAGAAATCAATTGGCTGTGTTTGAGGAGTAAAGTTGATGTGTCTGCAATGTAACAAGAGTGGTGAGTTGATGGCACGAAATAAGGTATGGAGGAAATCAGAGAGGGAGGCTGATCTTATGGGAGGAGGTCAGTAAGGAGAATAGATCTTATTCTAAGTCTGGAGTTAAGCCATCATAGGATTGGTACATAATTAGATACAGTACCATTCATATTTGTAAAAACTCACTCTGGCTTCTAGCAAAGAATGCAGCGGAGGAGGTATAGATAAAAGCAGGGGAACCAATAAAAGTTCCTTTCCATTCCCTGGCCTCCTCAACCACAGTGGCCTGCCATCTTCCACCAGGTCAGCTGGGGGAAAAACCTCTCGACAGGAACTCAGGGACCCTGGGTTCTCACCACCACTTGCTATCTCTGTGTTTGATCTTGGGGGAAGTCATTTCATCTCTCCAAGTATCCTTTCTCTCAACTAGAAAATATAAATACTGATAGATATATATATATATCTGGGTTGTTTACTGGGATATATATATGGTTCTATGGTGCAATGAATAGCCCATTGGTGTTCTAGACACTGAAGGCATTCAAAGGTTCCGGGTTCCATTTCCGGCGGAGTCTCGGACATTTGGAGCCCTGGTGATCCAGTGGTTACAGCAGTCGACTGCTAACCAAAAGGTCACCGGTTTGAACCCACCAAGCTGCTCCGTGGAAGAAAGATGTGGCAGTCTGCTTCCGTAAAGATTTACAGCCTTGGAAACCCTATAGGGTCCCTATGAGTTGCAATTGACTCTACAGCAGTGGGTTTGGTGGTTTGGGGAATATATATTCTCATAAAGTAAATGTGAAGATTAAACATAACAAGGAAGGCACATGAGGTGCCAAATGAACATTCATTTCATCCCCACCACAGCCCTCGCTTTCAGGTCTCCGGGAGGCTCTAGAGTGCTCCCACAGCCCTCTGTCACTATCTAGAGGGAGGGAGGGTTGGCCATCCCATCCTGGGAACTGTCTTGTCCAGTGCCAGGCAGGGGAAACCTGTTAAATCCAGGAAGAGCCCCAGCACCCTGGGGAAATGCTTGCATTCTTAATGCTGGCCCATGAACCCATCTGTCATCTTCTCATGCAGGAAACACATTTTCATTTTGTTTAGGTCCTTTTAATTTTTTCCCTGTCTGCCACCCTCATCTAGTTTGAAGCGTTTAGGATATCATCATATGAAGGACTCGAGATATAAAAATAGAAGGGAAACGGGGGGCGTGCAGAGCCAGAGATGGCAGGAAAGGAAAACAGTCCTTTCTCTCTTAGCAACAGGAGGAAAGGTTCTCAGCTGAGACACACAATAATTCCCTTACATCTGTGTAGTATAACAGATACCAGAGGCCTTTACAGTCTTTTCCCACAGCAACCCAATAAGGTGAAACAGGTATGTTTGGATATTGTCCCTCTTTGACAGATAAGGAAACTAAGCCCAGACAGGTAAAGTAGAAGAGCTGACACATGGATCCAGGTGCTCTTGACTTTCTCCCTTCCCATGTCTGAATGCTACAAATGGCTTGTACCTGATGATGTTGCTTAACCCCTGGGACCCTGAAGCATTTATCCACTCTGTGGGCAGATAGAACTGTGAATCTCAAAGACCTTCAGCTCATTCTCTTGCCCCGAGCTCAATGTACTGTGCTCCTCGCCCCCTTTCCTTCAAGCCAGTTTTATTTGGAACCATCGGGACATTGCAGTCCAAACAGGGATCTTAAATGTTAACTGTGGTCTAGAAAGTGATTTAATAGCTCATTACTGCTGAGTTGGAGATCAGGGAAAGAACAGATGCTAATGACTGCATCTTTGCAATGCTGCAAAGGTATCATAGGGAATGTGAGACTGATTTTGAATCCCCACTCTGTAACTTACTGTGTGCTCTTGAGAAAGGTGTGAAACCTCTCTAAATTTTAATTACCTTATCTGTAAAACAGTCAGTATCCGTCCCCAGCATTTGTCGTGAGACTAAAGGGGATGCTATAAGGGATGTGCTCAATACATACCAGTAAACCAGTCGTCGTCGGGTCATTTCTGAGTCAGGGCAACCCCATGTATGTCAGAGTAGAGCTGTGCTCCATAGGGTTTTCAATGACTGACTTTTGGGAAGGAGATCTCCAGGTCTTTCTTCAGAGGTGCCTCTGGGTGGGCTCAAACCTACGACCTTTCAGTTAGCAGCCAAGCACATTAACCCCTTGCACCATCCAGGGACTCCACTCAACTTCACCTTAAATATTAGTATCCATTTTTTTTTTAACTCCTCTTCTATTCCTGCCACCAGTGATGTGCTGGTTGACAATGCATTCTGAAAAATAAAAGCCCTGATTTGTAATATTTGCCCATTTCCTTGGTGTACATATTCCCACTATGGCCAGTTTCAAGTTACCAACATGATGTCACTGAATGTGGGTTGGGAAGAGATAGCCTCAATCAGTTCTTGCAAGCCTATGGTAGCTGGATCCAGGACATCACTGCCCACCATCCATAAAAATCAACCCCAAACAGGTGAGCAGCACTTTATAGATTTCGGAGCCCATCCTCCTATATCATCACCTGTGATATTCACAATGGTCCTGACTGATGGAGAAACATAGAAGGATTGAGTGATTTTTCCCAAAGTCAAACAATTACTGAGTAAAAGAATCAGGATTCAAGTCTGGGCTTTCTGGCTCTGAATCCAGGAACCCTTCTACCCTCCAGACCACCTGTCTGTCACCTGTCAGATCATTTGCCCATGTCTCTGTTTTTTGATGTCAAGATACCAGGGCCTGAGCCTCTGTTTCTCAATCTGACAGGCAGGGATAGATATCCCAGCCCTGCCTTCTTCACAGGATATCCTGAGAACCAAATGAGATAATGTAAATGAAAGTGCTTTGCAAATCACAAAGCCCCTTTTGAAGGTAAAAGTATAAATATAACAATTTGTGGCTGGAGGAAAACTATGGCAGCCACAGATCCCAGGCCCTGGGGGTAGGGAGGACTGAAAAACCACAGGGGAATCAGAGCCACCCTGAACACGCACACTTCAGATCTACACTCAAAAGGAAACATGCAACAAGGTCTACATTTAGCCCCCCTTTAAATGCTTAGTGGTACAAAGACAATTGGAATATGAAACATGAAACAATGTAATTATAATTACAGGTATAGACAATTGCTCTTTAGAAGAATTGCTGCTTTCCCTTTTTTCTGTCTATAGACACATGGCCATTCCTTAGTAGAGCACGGCTCATTCCCCTGCCCATCTCCCTCTGAGAGAGGTCAGGATCATCAGCTTAAGCCAAAATGGAATTTATTGGCTCATGTTGCTTGGCAGTCCAGGGTGAAGCCAGCCTGGGTCTCCATGGAGTCTAATGATGTCATCATGTCTACGATATTTCTCTCTCCCTCCTCTGTTTCCCTTTGTTTCTCGCCCTGTCTGTATTCTCGCCACTGCAGAAAGCTTCTTTCCTATAATGGGTAGATGGAGACATGGCCACAGAGAACTCAATGCTTGAATCACCTCAGTTTAGCAAACTTGGAGGAAAGAGAGATTATCTCTCCCAGTCTCAAACATATGAATCCTTAAAAAAAATGTTCAGCTTGTCCTGAATTGGGTCACATCCCTAATCTCTACTCTGGCCAGGGGTAAGAAGTACTATGATTGGCCAACCCTGACATACACTCAGTCTTGTAGCCAAACCTCCTGAAGTGGTAGGAAGCTCCTGTTACCAGATAAAGGGAAGAAGAATCCTGGGGAGAAAAAATTGACAGGCATGCACTGTGGTGCCAGAGTCAGAAGTCAGACCCTGGCTTCCCTGACTTTGATGCCTTTACCCTTCACAAGACCCCACACTGATTCCAAGCCTAGAACAGAGCAGGATTAAAAACCCAAGATGGCAAGCAGAGTGAGTCTGGAATAATAAAGTCTAAGCTCCATACGTCAAGGACGGTATCTTATTCCGAGGTGCCCCATACAGCTTAGGCCCTCAGTTAATGTTTACTGAAAGCATGGCAACACTAGCTGATTGAAAGGAGATTGAAGTATTCTGAGTCTTTATCAGGGATCAGAGCGGACAGTGGTGGTTCAGTGGTAGAATTCTTGCCTTTCGTGTGGGAGACCTGAGTTTGATTCCCAGCCGATGCGCCTCACGTGCACCCACCACCCATCTGTCAGTGGAGGCTTGCATGTTGCTGTAATGCTGAACAGGTTTCAGCAGAGCTTCTAGAATTAGATTAGGAAGAAAGGCCTGGGAATCTACTTCCAAAAATCAGCCCTTAAAAACCGTATGAAATACAATGGTCCAATCTCACTGTGCATGAGGTTGCCGTGAGTCAGGGGCTGACTCAGCCATGGCTAAAATTGACAACAATAACAGGGATCAATGGAAAAGAGACTGGGCTTGATTACTGGTGAAGACCATGGGAGCCCTTAGTGGTGGCTATATTTGCTACATATTGACCCTGCTCTCTAGCCAAGGCCTAGCATCCTATGAGCTGAACACTACCATGGTAGTGTTGCTACCTAATACTGTCATTCCTTAGAATACCAAACTTCCAACTATGCTAAAGAACATTGTCCAATTCATATTGGCCTAATGACACTGACCCACCATCTTTAGGCTGCCCTTTTGAACCTAGAGTTTACCGTGCACCACACACACACTCTCTCATACTTGATTCCCTTGTGACCAATGGCAAGCACTAGCGTGTAAATACCAAATGAGGGCAAGAAAAATGGGGGCAAAGGAGGATTGCCAAATTGGGTGTCAGAAGACAAGAGTGGTTCTAGTTCTGTTTTGGCTGTTAACTTGGTAAGTGGTCTTAGAAAGTGTCTGGGCCTCCATTTCAGACGCTACTAATGTTCATCAAATGCCTACTCTTCATTTTCATTCGATTTCATAATAAGCCTCTGTGGTAGGAATTATGATGTCCATTTTGCAAATAGGGAAACTGAAACTCAAATAAATTACACTAACATGCCTAAGCTCCCCTGTTCCAAGGTAACAAGGCCAGAATTTGACACTGGGACTGCTTGGTCCCAACTGTGTTCCTGCCTGTAGCCCTAGGGGTCAGCTGTGGGGTCTGTGAGATGAGGGTGTCCCTTCCAGCTTGGCCCTCCTCTGAGAAAGAGAAGGGGCCAAGAGGCATATGCTACCTTCCCAAGAAGGCATGCTTTTCTCTCTCTTCAGTGGAAGTTTAAGAGAACACTCTTCGCTCTCATTGGAATTGTTGCCAAAGAGTCTATGGGTCCACGGTTGCCAGGGTGATTAGAGAGAGTGCAGTGAGGATGGATTCGTCAGGGAAGGCTCCATGAAAGCTCCATGGAGTTCTGAAGGCGGCACGAACCTGCCCTCACAACTGCAAGCCTCTGGTTTCCGGTCTCACATGTCTTCCACCCACTCTCGAGGGGCCAGCAGTTAGACAATGCAGTACCCTCAGAGGCCGTGGGCAGGATTCAGTAAAGAAAATGAGGAGCGAGAGGAAGCTTTAGAGACTTAATAGATGTTGAATTGTGGAGATTTATTCAGAAATGTGTTCAGATGGTAATCAGAGGCATCCATTACAATGCAGCAATTTATTATACACCCACTGTGTGCAATAGCTCACTGAATCTTTCCTCGTTCTCCCATAGTACCTTATTTTAACACCATATTTATATTGTCTATTTGCCGAACTGTCATCCCCCGCTAGTCCGTGAGCTCCTTGAGGTCATGGGCTTGTGCTGATCATCTCTGCATCCCCAGAGTCTAGCAGGCTGGCTGGCATTAAGGTAGGCTTAGAAAACATTTGATGAATGAATGAACGTGACATGTAAGTACATGATCAAGATTCCTGTGCAGGCTTTCTGATTCAAATCCACAGATTGATCTCCCCACCTTTCTGAACTCATATAAATATTATTGTCTGGAAATTAATTGGACACTGATATGCTGACTTGTTCCATCTCTTGAGTTGTTGTATTGGACTATAATTTGAATTTTTTATTGTTATTAAACATTGCACATGGGGATTTACGTCTTGTTTTCACAACTAGACTGTGAGCTCACTCATTCATGCAATAAGTATTCATTGAATTATGTGTTGGGCACTGTTGTCTAGTTTCATCCTCCCCCTCCCCCCATAAACCTATTCGTTCAGAGCCTACTGTGTGTCACAGGCTCTGCACTCCATGTAAGATGTCATTCATCCCCAAAGCACTCAAGATCTTAGTACAGGTTGTAAACTCAAAGGCCTTTAAGAGCTGCATTAATAAGCTCAACAATTGATGCAGCTGACTGTTAAGAGGGAGTGAGCATGTTTGGGCAGGGCTTCTGCGCATGGCTGTACACGTGTGCACCATCCAAAGGGGCCTGGTGGAGGGAGCAAAGCCCTGCGGAAATCCAGCCTCTGCTCAAGGTGTGGGGTTATGTCTACCAGTACCAGTCACCACGGAGGGAATTTTGACTCACGGCAACCACGCGCGTGTCAGAGTAGAACTGTGTTCCACAGAGTTTTCAGTGGCTGATTTTTCAGAAGTAGATTGCAAGGACTTTCTCTGAAGGCACCTCTGGTTGGACTTGAACCTCCAACCTTTTGGTTAGCAGCTGAGAGCGTTAATTGTTTGCGCCACCCAGGGACTGCAAGCAGGAACATATGTTCCTTTGCAGGAAGACACTTTGGCTTGCCAAGCCCTGCACCTAAGGCTGCATCTGGCCAAAAGCGCTAACATTTCTAATATTCACAAAGGTACTGCATGAGCTAAGGGAAAGCCTATTATTTATGGTGTGTACAGGGGCTACATAGGGAATAAACTTCAGGGTGCACACTCCCACCAAAAGCATTCCAATTCAGTTAAACACTTTGCTGTACAAATGAAACACCCCTATAAAGCATTCAGCTTAGAGCCACCTATTTGTAGCTTCTAATTTCTAGTTCATTATTTAAACCACCTGTTATGGATTGAATTGTGTTCCCCCAGAAATATGTGTAGAAGTTCTAACCCCTATACCTATAAATATGTCCTTGTTTGCAAATGGGGTTTCTCTTTTGTTATATTAATGCATAATACTGAAGTAGGGTGAGCCTAAACCATTAATCACTTCTAAGTGGTGTTTTGTAAAAAGAGCCAAATAGACTCAGAGATGCACACACAGGAGGAAGATAGACACCATGTGAGGACCTGTCTACAAGCAAAGGATTACCAAGATTGCCAGGAGAAACCAGAAACTAGGAGAGTGATCCACAGGAGGAAGCAGCATGGCTGTCTTAGGCCGAGTTCTCTAGAGCAGTGAAGCATATAAATATCTACATAGAGATTTATATCAAGGAAATGGCTCACACAGTTGTAGAGGCTGGAACGTTCCAAGTCCCTGGGTCAGGCTGGAAGCTTCTGCTGATTCACATAGCCGTACAGGCTGGTGAACCCAAGATTGACAAGTCAGACATCAGGGCTTTTGCTCACAGGCTGCGAAGATTGATGAATTCCAAGATAGGGAGGCAAGACAGCAGGTAAGCTACTAGCTCAAGTCCCAAGAACCAAAGGCCAGATGAACAGTAGGCAGCTGCAGGATCCAAAGCGAGCAAAATCCCACCAGTCTTGCCAGAAAGTCCACTTATATTCAATGCAGGCCACACGCCCAAGGAAACTCCCTTTCGACTGATTGGCTATTCACAGCAGATCCCATCATGGAGGTGATCACATTGTATCAAATCTCATCATGGAAGTGATCACGTCATCGTACGCCTGCCAAACTACGTCATAACTGCCAAACCACTGAGAATAATAGCCCAGCAAAGATGATACACAACCTTCATGATCACAATGGCGGAGGCCCAGATTTAAACTCTCAGCCTCCAGAACTGTGAGGAAATAAATTTACATTCTTTAAAGTTACCCACATGCGGCATTTTTTTGTTCCAGCAACACTAGGTAACTAAGATACAACCCCTCAAAATAAATATTAGCAATGTAATCTTACAGTTGGAACAGCTAAACCACAGAGAATTTAGGTGACAATTGTGAGGTTACAGTTTATGATGTAAGGCTCAAAGAAGTTAAGTAAGTAATGGAGCTAGGACTGGAACTCGGCTTCTATAAAGTAACAAGTCCTGGGCCCCTTCTACTTTCTTTCTCACGTGGCTTCTCCCAGAACTTTAAGTAGAGAGTGTGGCATTTAGTCAGAGCCAGGGAAGACTTGCTGATTTATATTTTAAATGTGTGTTGTTGTCACATGGGAGGCCTTACCCCACTCCCCCTGCCACACACACACACAGAGATAATGCCCGGTTACCCAGGACAGGCATTTGTCTGCTGCTCTGTCTTGGTGTTGCAAAGGCAGGTCTCTTCATACATCAGAAGTCTGAGAACCACACGTCGGAAGGAGCGGCTGTGTCTGTCAGCCTCACAGGAAGTGAGGAGTTGCTGCAGACAACAGACACGCCAGGGGCACCAGGACCCATTCTGTTTACTTTGCCTCCCTACTGCTCATTTGTTCAGCCCAGTCTGTTTCAGGAGTTCAGTCAGTGAAAAGAGTGAAAAAGAAAATCCTTTTAAACCAACCGGCCAAGGTATTTTGCAGGTCTAGCTGGGGGCTTGCTGGCAAAATGAACAAAACGTGGTTTCCAATGTCATAGGCTAAACAAGGGTTCCACTTCCAGCACTGCCACTAAATCACTGTGTGGCCTTGGGCCAGGCACTTTTCCTCTCCGGGCATTGGACTAGGTGGCCTCTTAGGTTCCTGGCAATTCTGTGAGCTACGGCTTAGTGACCATTGGCAAAACTTGACATGAGGACAACCCTAACTATTGCAAGGGAGGCTGGCTACTGGATGACGAAGCAGCATTGGTAGTAAGGGAACACCTCCCAAACACCTTCAACACTGATGACATTGATTGAATTTCCAGTTTGATACCCTCACGGGGTCCAGAGTATTTTCAAATTATGAAGATTAGTAATTGTTGAAGGTCTATGGAGAATATCATGCCTTCAGTGATCCAACCCTGTAGATAGAGATACAAGTGTCCTGTGTTACAAGGATAAAGACTTTGGAATCAAAGAGCACCGGGTTCAATTCCTGGCTCTGCCACTAACACTCAGTTGATAGTTACTGAATGAATGAGCTCATTGTGTGTCCTTGGGCAAATTGCTTAACTTCCCTGTGCCTCTGTTTCCTCAAGTGTTAAGTGGGACAATAATATTGCCAGTCTTAAAGTATTGTAAAATGCAATGATATTCCTAGACCATAGTAGGCATTTAAAAGTATTAGTCTTCTTTCCCTCTTCTCTTTCCTTGAAGAGGCACTGCCTTAGCTTCCTGGGGCTGCTGTAAAAAATACCACAAAGTGCCTTTAAAAAACAGAACTTTATTATCTCACAGTTCTGGAGGCTAGCAGTCCAAGTCAGGGTATCAGCCATGCTGACTTCTTCTGAGGGCTCTGAGAGAGAAGTTGTCCCATGCCTCTCTTCTAACTACTGATGGATCCCTGCAAGCTTTGACATTCCTTGGTTTGCAGTTGTGCTTGCCCCTTTTGTTACATGCAATTCTTTCTGTCTCACTCTCCAAGTCAGTTCTCTTCTTTTATAAGACATTACTCAGATGGGACTAAGACCTACCCTATCTCCAAACAAAGGCATGTTCACGGACACCGGGGCTTGGGACTCCAACATTTCTTTTTGGGGACATAATTCAATCCATAATAGGCATGATACGAAACTACAGAAAATTTAACAAAACTAGAACACAGACAAAGGACCCAGAGAGGGTGCCCTGTGTGTATATGTGTGTGTATACCTATGTATGATTAGGTGGTTTGGGGAGAGAAGGTAGGACTTCACAAAACTCCCCTTATTCAGACTTCTCCACAGACGCTTAGAAGTTTGGAACGTTGTGCTTGTGTTTCTTTTACCTTTCCATCCCATGCTTAGGTCTTTTGAAATCCTAATCATAGCTGAAGACTCAGTTCACCTCATTTTTTAAGACTTCCATGGTGCCTGAGCTATGGGGCCCCCTAGCCCCTCCTGTGTGCATCTATCCCTTTAAACCTTGTGCTATAGCTATTTGCCTCCAAGTCTTATATCCCCTATAAATCATGAGCTCCTGGAGCTAAAGACCAGGTGGGCCTCACTTATCCCTGTACGGGCCCAAAGAGGCACACAGCAGATTCCAATCAACGTGTGTGGAATAAATTAACAGGCTCTCTAAGAGACTCCAACATTAGAGAGGGGTTGTAAGGGGAACAGTGACTTTAAGGGATTCTTCCAAGCCAAATTTAGGGTTCCTAATTCCCTGTCCAAATCATGAAAGGCTTACAAGATACACCTTTGTCCTCAAAGAATGGTCTAATTAGAAGCAAAGTCAGCCTAGCTGAAAAAATAAAGTGATGATAATGATAGACAACAGTTACATAGCTCTTTTGTAGGGCCAAGCATCATTCTAAGCATTTTATACATATTAATCTATTTAACCCTCACAACAACCCTATGAGGTAGGGACTATAATTAAATCCATTTTGCAGATGAGGAAACTGAAGCTCAGAAACTTCAGTAATATTCCCAGGGACCCCCAGCTAGTAAGTAGTGGAGCTGGGATATGAACCCAGGAAATCTTATTCCAAAATCTATGTGGCACTAAGTAGAGCCAAAAGAGTCCCCGTGATCCAGAAAAATCTGAGGTTACATCCTCTAGGCTCTCAGTAATCATTATTGGGCTCTAATTTCCCCATCAGAAGCTGGTTTCAGAACCACGTGTCTCGTCTTCACTGGGCCTTTTACACAAAGCAAAACATCAGCTGAAGGCATCAGTTTGCAGAAAGAAATAGGAAGAAGACTAGAACTGGGCCTGACTATAGGATGGGTTCTGGACCCTTGCCTATTTCTTTAAGGAAGTCTCATCTGTCTTCTATACACAGAGGCATCTGCTGAACTCTCCCATTATCACCTCTTCTCCCAGCCATTGGACGAATAGTGGTGCAATATACCCATGCCCATGTTATCGAATTCCTCAATATAGTCCTTATTGCCTAACCATAAGCCTAATGTAGAGTCTTTTGTGGGGCTGGCTGTTGTCAACCTCTCCAACCCCTTTTCTGCACAATCTCCAGCCAGCACACTTAGGCCATCCAAACCGAATCCCTGTGATTCTTTGAAAATGTCTTTCTCACACATTATACCTTTGTGCATGCTAGATTTTTTTAGTCATGTATGTCCCTAGGTCATCCATCTCCTCTAGCTCCCAGACATCCTTCAAGAATTAGCTCAGGCATTGCCTCCTCTAAGGTTTCCTTGAAGCCTCACCCCACATCCTTATCTGTCTTCCTGTATCTGTGATGACACAATATTGGCATCACCCCTTTGCTCCTTAGTTTCTCACTGTTCTATGGAGCTCCTAAGAATGGAGACTGTTCTTTTTTCTCTGTTTTCCACAAACCTGGAATAGAGGTATTCAATAACTACTGCTGCATAAAGTACACAATTGCAATGCACACAACACTTTATAGGTTTCTCAGGCTTATGAGGAAAATAGCACAGATATTTGTAGGTATTTCTAACCCCACTTCAGAAATAAAGTTCTAACCCAAGCCACAAAGCCAAGAAATAACAAAGTAGACACCGAAGCCCAGATTTTGTATCCTTAAACTGTCTCCAAGGAAAGCCCGATAAATAGCACCCTTACCCTGCCTGGGTTTTGAACAAGTTGAAATATAAATAATAAAAAAGGGAGCAATCGAAGTGTCAAGTGCATTGCTGCTGCAGGCCAAGTTGGAGAACATGACCTTAGGCACGTTAGTCATGTGGCTTGCAAATATTTGACCACAGAACTGGGCAAACATGCCCACCCAGTCTAAGGAACTAGATCACTGCCTTACCTGGAACACCGCAGAGTAAGTCCATGCTCTCTGTAGATAGGGCCTCTCTCAACAGAGAAAAGGAAGATGGATCTGAGCTGAGCATGCCCAGTCATTGTTCCAAAACTTATCCATCAGAAAAATTACTTTAATTCCCTCAAAGAGGTGTAAGGGACAAAGAAAGGCCAGGAGCATGAGAATATAAAATATCTTTTTGCAGAAACCAGGATTGGAGAAAATGCTTGTCTGACTCAAACAACAACCAAGACAAGCTTTAGACCCAATTTGAAGAAAGGTTACGTTATTTCCCCAAATGAAATTTACCAGATCCATCCACGGACTCATAATTTTCCCAAATACTCTGAGTTTGAGATCCCTACGAGACATCTAAGCAATGATGTCTAAGAGGCAATCGAATCCATGTATTCACAGCTCAGGAGTTAGGTCTCAGTTTAAGTGATCAGTGTAGGAGTCATTCATCTGTAGAGGTAATTAAAGACACAGGAACGATGAGACTCCCCAGAGTGAACGGGTGGAGTGAGAATAGAAAAGAGTCTAAAACTCAGCCCTCTAGAGCGCTACCATTTAAAGAATAAGAAAAGAAGAAAATCCTGTGTAAGACATTGAGGAGCAGTCAGAGATGTCTGGGGAGGAGGAGAGGGGAAGATACAAGGACTGACCATGTGACCCAAGGGAAGAGGAGGTTTAAATATGAGGTAGTAGTCACCAGTGTCGCATGTTGTTCAGAGGTCAGGCTTGAAATAGGATGTAAAAGTAGCGATTAGATCTGAAGTGTACAGGTCAATGAGGAGTTACTGCAATAGAGTAATAAGGGCATAATCCAGAATGCATGGGGTTGAAAAGTGATTGGGAAAGATGAGCAACATTTGTAGACAACACCTTCAAAAAGTCAGGTGGAGAGGGACGACAGAGACATAGGACAGTAGCTGGAGGTACAGGCTGAGTTGAAGAAGATAATTTTTCTTCCATTTCAAATACAAAGATACTTAAGCATGCCGATGGGAAGAACGAGCCAGTAGAGAAGAGAGAGATTAAGATACAGAGAGAGGTGATATCTGGTGAAGCAGGAAGGTGAGAACCAGAGTACAGGTGGAACGTTTGGGAACGTGGATTTGGAATCAGGTAGCTGGAGTTCAAATCCACTTCCTAGTGGCCTGACCTTAAACAAGCTATTTAGTTACTTCATCTGCAAATTGGGTATAATAAAAAATACTTGCCTGAAGTAGTCATTAGGGCTGCTAACAAATATTTCCTTCTCTCATTCTGGTCACCTGTTAGGATCATACTTCCTCACCCCAATTAAGATTAGGTAAGGACACCAGACTTTCTTCGTCCAGTGAAATATGAACAGAAGTGATGTGTCGCACTTCCAGACAGAAGCTTTGGAAGTCTGTGTGTACTTCACCACATTCCCTTTTCCCTCTGTCATGACAGCCTCAATGTTCCAGATAGTGTATGGCCTGTCACTATAAGTTCTAGAATGAAGACAAAGATAATAGAGTAGAGTTACCTGTGGTGGACATGTATCAGGAACAAGAAATAAACTTTTGTTGTTTTAAACCACCTAGACTTTGAGAGTGCTTGTTACTGAAGCATAACCTAACCTATCTTTACTGTACAATTTCTGTAAGAATCACATGAGAAAACATGTAATATAGCACACTGAATAAGTTCAAATGGAAAATAGAAGGCACTTAATAACTTATGATTCCTTTCCCTTATTAGGAGCCATAAACAGGTCTGTTCAGTGGGTAAGAAATATATGAAGTTGTTTATCAGATAGAAAAATAGGATGCAAAAGTTGTTTTAGTAAATGATGATAGCCAACACTTACTGAACATTTAAGCCAGATTCCGGGTAAAGAGAAAGTCCTTGCTCTTGCAGTTTCTTTTCGCTGTCATTTATCTTCTTTCTCCCCTTATCATTTCTGGCTATTCTTGTCAACCAACTAGGTATTGTACTTCTTGACTTTCACTGTAATAGGGAACCCCAGAAACCATCCAGCTCAATGTCTACCTAATGCCAGAGCTTCCTTTACAATTTCCCTGATATGTAGGCATCCAAATTTTGCTGAATCGCTCTCTGTGACATGTTGCACACTGCCTTATGAGACTACTGCTGGGCTGTAAGTTCGAGCATGTCAGGGCCCATATTTGTATTGTCCACCTGGAAATTTCTTGTGGCCAGCACATAGTCATTGTTGTTGTTAGGTGCATTCAAACCGGTTCTGACTCATAGTGACCCTAGATACAACAGAATGAAACACTGCCTGATCCTGTGCCATCCTCACAATTGTTGCTATGTTTAAGCCCATCGTTGCAGCCACTGTGTCAATCCATCTTGTTGAGGGTCTTCCTCTCTTTCGCTGACCCTCTACTTTACCAAGCATGATGTCCTTCTCCAGGGACTGGTTCCTCTTGGTAACACATCTAAAGTATGTGAGACGAAGGCTCACCATCCTGCCTTCTAAGGAGCATTCTGGATGTACTTCTTCCAAGACCAATTTGTTCATTCTTCTGGCAGTCCATGGTATATTCAATATTCTTCATCAACACCATAATTCAAAGGCATCAATTCTTCAGTCTTCCTTATTCATTGTCTGGTTTTCACATGTATATGATGTGATTGAAAATACCATGGTTTGAGTTAGGTGCACCTTAGTCCTCAGAGTGACATCTTTGCTTTTCAACACTTTGAAAAGGCCTTCTGCAGCAGATTTGCCCAATGCAATATGTCATTTGATTTCTTAACTGCTGCTTTCATGGGTGTTGATTGTGGATCCAAGTTAAATGAAATCCTTGACAATTTTGATGTTTTCTTCATTTATCATGAAATTGCTTATTGGTCCAGCTGCGAGGATTTTTGTTTTCTTTATGTTGAGGTATAATCCATACGGAAGTCTCTGATCTTCCTCAGTAAGTGCTTCAAGTCCTCTTCACTTTCAGCAAGCAGGGTTCTGCCATCTGCATACCACAGGTTGTTAATGAGTCTTCCTCCAATCCTGATACTGCATTCTTCATCATATAGTATAGCTTCTCAGATTATTTGCTCAGCATACAGATTGAATAAGTGTGGTGAAAGGATACAGCCTTGATGCACAACTTTCCTGATTTTGAACCATGCAGTAACTCCTTGTTCAGCTCGAACAACTGCCTCATGGTCTGTGTACAGGTTCCTCATGAGCACAATTAAGTGTTCTGGAATTCTCATTCTCCATAATGTTACCCATAATTTGTTATGATGTACACAGTCTTTGTAGTCAATAAAACAGCCTTTGCATAGTCAATAAAACACAGGTAAACATCTTTCTAGTATCGTCTGCTTTCAGCCAAGGTCTATCTGACATCAGTAATGAAATCCCTCATTCTATGTCGTCTTCTGAGTCCAGCATGAATTTCTGGCAGTTCCCTGTTGATGTACTGCTGCAACTACCTTTGAATAATCTTTAGCATAATTTTCCTTGGGTGTGATATTAATGATAAGATATTAATGATATTGTTCAGTAATTTCCATATTCCTTTGGATCCCCTTTCTTTGGAATGGGCAAGAATATGGATCTCTTCCAGTCAGTTGGCCAGATAGCTATCTTCCAACTGATTTGGCATAGGTGAGTGGGTGCTTCCAGCATTGCATTCATTTGTTGAAACATTTCAATTGTTATTGCTTCAATTCCTGGAGCCTGTTCTTCACCAATGCCTTCAGTGCAGCTTGGATTTCTTCCTTCAATACCATCAGTTGTTGATCGTATGCTTGCTATTTCTGAAATGGTTGAACATCAACTAATTCTTTTTGGTACAGTGATATACAATGTGTAGGGAAGGTGAAGGACAGAGTGATAAACAGAGGAAAAGAGAGAAAGTTGTAATTGAGTAGAGCTAGGTGAGGATACTTTATACACAGAATATATCATATAATCCTCAGAAAACCCCTGTAAGATGGAATGACAACATATTTTCTACTCAACAAACAAGTAAACTGAGGCTCAGAGAGATGGAATGGCTTGCCCGAGATCACACAATATGAAACTTCAGAGCTCATACTCAAACCCAGATTGGTCTAACCACAATGCCAAGGCTCTCTCTTTCTCCAGATGTGAACATATGAAGTCTCTTAGTTTAACCCTTCAAATTCTTTCATCTGGCTAGCTCCTTCCTCTAGTTGGTTGTATTCTGTTTCCCCTAGGAATGGTAATCTTGTAAGTGGTTGTAACTCTCACTTCCATTGACATTGCATTACATGTCTCACACACAGGTATAATTATAAGCAGGTCTATTTCTTGCCCATTTTTATTGACTCCTCCGATCAAAACCATTGGTAAATTCCTCCACTTTGCACAAAGGGAAATTAGCAAGCTCTCTTTACAGTAGAGTCTGTGAATATCCTACTTGAAATAGCCCAATATCCCTCTCCCTCTGAGCCAAATCCCATCTACAGTTTGTCAGCAATGTCCCCATCTTTTTGAATGGGAGAGAGGGGTAAGAGCACGATCATTGGGGGTGGAGTATAAATTTCCACATTGGGTTTAGCTTTACCTCTTCAATCCAGCTTGAGTTTCCAGCTTTGTGGGATAATAAAAAAAATTAGCTTCATATGCGGTAAGTGATTTCATCATAAATGATTCATATTTGCCTAATAGCTTGTACCCACCCCTCTCATCCAGGAGGCATGTATCAGCCATGGAGAGCCTACTACTGAATTTGACATTGACAGATGCTTGTTTTTGATCACTCCAATTTATAGGACTCTCTCTATATATCTACACACACATACACACACCACCAAGAATCCAGTACAATTCATAGGGAGAATTAATTAGTGCATATCAAATGTGAGCTTGACAAGGCTATGATTTAAATACAAAGATGCATGAAGAATTATGATTCAATATTTGAGCTCCACACTAGTCTGATGCTACTGTATCCACTTGAACAAATACAGCCTGGTATCCTACCTTCTCTGCAGCTGTTTGACTTTCTCCCTACAGGCTGGTGGGTCTGGAGGGGCCTCTTCTGTGGGGGAAGGAGGTGGGGAAGAATTCCACACATGGTTCAGCAAACTGTAAGGCAGCTGGGGGAAGGGACAGGCTCCTCCATTCGTCTCTTGCTGCCAGGAAATAGCAGTTCTATGAGTAGAACAAGAGCACCCCCTCCCCTGAGTGTCTGCAAGGAGGACTTCACCCATGATCTGACACCTATTATCTGTGGGACATCCGGTAAGTTCCTTTATCCCTTCAGAATCTCATTTCCTCATCTATAAAATAGAGATAATAATTCCTACTTCATAGAGTTATTGTGTTTTAATAACAGTTTACATGATTCAGGCACTCTCTTATGCCAGGCTCTGATCTAGCATTTGAATGCAATTTCTCTTTATCCAGTCCTCAAAAGAAGCCTATGAATTCACGGATGAAAGAGTAAACTGGGGAGCACAGAGTTAGAGGACTTGGCCAGGGTTTCCCAGCAAGTGATGGAGTGGGGATTCAATTAGAGGTCCACTGTTATTATACCTCATCCTTTCAGTTGTCTTTTGGCTTTAAGTAGAAGCTATTCAGTTTAAGGTGATGTAAGTAGAAAAGGAAATTTATTGGCTATCACAAGTAAAAAGTTGAAGGAGTATCTAGCATTGGATCTTTCTGGTTTGAGATGTTCACACAATGTCATCAAGACTCTTTCTTTCTTTGCTCTTCTTCTCTTTGCAGGTTAGTCACAATTTTTCCTACTTCAGGGGCCTTTTCCCATGGAGTCAGAAAAAACAGCCACCAGCATCTCCATCTTACATCATCCTTATAGTTCATGTATAAAAGAAAAACAGTGTCTTTCCCAAAGGATCCCCTGGAAATGTTCCAGGGAGGCTTCACATGGCCTAGCTTGTCCCTCACTATGGTCAAGGAAGGAAGTACTATGATTGGTCCTGTTTAGTCAGGAGGGGGGTTAGGTGGGGTCATACTTTACTGAACCTTGTAGAATAAGGAGGGCTGGTTCTCAAAAGGAAGGTTGCTGAGCAAACCCTGCTGCATATCTACCTCATAAAGATTAAATGAGCCTATAGCAAAAATCCAATATGCAATACCTCTTATTTAATCCAAAAATGAGACAATTTCTAAAACTGACTTTAAAAGAATCTTGTTTCATGTAGTCACATATGACATATTCAAATCATTCAAATTGGAACCCCATCTATTCCACTTTGCCTTAGATCTCTTCTCCAGCTTTCCACCTCCCAAAATCTCCTCCTGCAGTCCTTACCATTCCTGGTTTGTATTAGAGTTACTCATGGCCAAATCTGTCCATCCAACTCCTCAGTTCCAACTAGAGTCTGATCTAGGCAGGAATCCAATTTTATTTACAATAAAGTTGAAAATTTAGACTTTGCAGAGATCTAGATTTGAACCCTAGCTGTGCAACTTAGGAGCTATGTGATCTGTTGAATTACCTATTTATTCTGTTGGCATAGTGGTTCAGTGCTACAGCTGCTAACCAAAGGGTCGGCAGGTTGAATACACCAGGCACTCCTTGGAAACTCTATGGGGCAGTTCTACTCTGTCCTATATGGTCGCTATGAGTCGGAATTGACTCGACAGCACTGGGTTTGTTTTTTTTTTTTTTTGGATTCTGTTCTGCATCCCACTTGGGTGAGTGGTGTCCGGGGTCTTAAAAGTTTCTGAGAGGCCATCTAAGATGCATCAATTGGTCCCAACCCACTTGGGGCAACGGAGAATGAAGAACACCAGAGACACAAGAAAAATATTAGCCCAAGAGTCAAAAGGGCCACATAAACTAGAGACTCCATCAGCCTGAGACCAGAAGAACTAGATGGTGCCTGGCTACTACCTATCTATTCTGAACTTCACTTTCCTCATCTATAAATATGATGATAATAATATATACATGTTATTAAAAAATATATATTTCTTTACAGCCATACTTCAATTCCCAGTGGATTTAAGGCAGCTGATAACAGGGCATCCAATGAAGTATAAAAACAAAAATATTAGGGCCAGAGAAATTATAAATCAGACTAAAGGAAAGTAAGAACACAGATATACAGGCCTTCATAATTATTAGACTATAGTAGAGCATACATAATTATTAAAATTGAGCTATACATTTCCTGGGAGCCAATAGAAAACAGAAACACGAACAGTTAAGTGGCTTCCTTTGTACATGCAGACAAAACATTTTAGGTCCTCATAAAAGGAAAGCTTTTCCTGGCATTTATTTCTGAATACTCGCCCAAGAGGACATTTGAGGTGAATAAGATCTGAAGTAACATATGTAAAACCCCCAGTAGCTGATTCAAAACAGGTGCTTCCTAATGCAAACTCCCTTCTTCTCTGTTCCTAGCAGAGTGCTTTTCACAAAACAAGAATGGATAAAATCAAGTTGGCGAGTTCTGGAAAAGCTACACAGAAAAGACACCTGAATTGCATCAAGAAGGATGAGTAGACATTTGCAAAGCAGAGAACAAGCTGCCTTTGTAATGCATGTGAGGGAGTAGTACATATCTTAACACCTCAGAGTCCAGGCATTTTGGTGTGAGCTGAGTGACAGAGACAGATGGCTGATGAAGCTGGAGAGAAGCAAGGTTTGACCACTCTGCTAAGGAAACTGGAATTTCACCTGGGGGGCGCAGAGAGTCTTATTACTCACAAAATGTATTGGAGTCATCAAAACTGTCACTTCTCAATGATTTGAGAACTGGTTATCAAGTGTGTAAATTATCCAAGTCTTGTCATTCTCTCCGTGTTGCTTTCTTTGTTCATTTCACTGATCACCAACATCATAAATCTCACAGAAATAAGAAATATTAGCGATAATGTAGATCATGAGACCTTGACTTGGGACTGTTACATAGAATGAGTTTTGGTGTGTGAATTCTACTTATTTCATGAGAGTGATTTTGTGCTCTGCCCAGTTTGCAGGCTTCCTGTATATACAGAAAGCATTCTTTGTTAGCTGAATGAGGGAGTGATGCAGAGACCTTTAAAGCCTATTCCTAGTACTTAAACTAGTATCACTTTCCCTGGGCAGAGTGGCTATTCAAATAAAAGCTTAGTTGGGATTTGGGAGTGAGGTTGAACTCAACAGGAACATCCTGACGATGGCAGAAAATTCCTGCACTGAGATGTTCCTATTGCCTCTGATGCACAGTTCCCAAAATATGGCACTAGCAAGGGGATCCTCAGACCCACCCACCTGAATTCAATCCTCCCGTCTGTCATTTACTCATTCAGTCAATCCTTCCTGAGGGTTGGGCATTGCTCTGGGAATTCAGAGACAAACACAGCCTGATCCCTGCTCTGAAGGTACATGGTCTAGAAGAGACAGACAAATAAACTAAAAAATTATGCTCTTCCACCAGTATCACAAAGGTCATAAAAGGTGTGGTTCCAGACCCACCTCCTCTGTGATGTCTTCCTTGACCCTGTAGCCTCTTTTTCCTCCGAGTTTCTGGAGTACTTTATTCTCCACACCACTAACTTGGCTCCTGTCACATTCTGCCCACTTTTACAGTCTTTTGGGTATATTCTGCAACCCATCACCTAGACTATGACCTCCCTGAAGTGACTTTCTCACAGCTACTCTTTCATCTCACATTGTCACATTTCCACACATTTGCTCATGCTGTTCCTTTTGCCTTAACCTTTCCAGCCCTCCCTCTTCTCCTCCAGGTGAATTCCTATTCACTTTTGAAAACTCACCTCAAAGGTCTCCCTCCTATGGGAAGCTTTCCTTGATTTTCCAGGCAATCTTTGTGCCCACAGCAATCTGTTCCTACTTCTGTTGTATCATTTACTGTATTGTTTTGAAATTTATTCATTTACATGTTTTCCATTTCCACCAGGAATAGCCAAAACCATGCTTTCACCCATTACCAGGGATACAGAATCAGGCAATGCACTAGATAAGGTAAAGAAACTACTCTAATAGACAGAACCTTAAATCTCAGTGGTTTGACACATGTGAAGTCCAAACCAGGTTTCCTGATTAGTGACAGAGGGGGTTGGGAGTAAGGAGGCTGTGCTCCATGCTATCATTCAGGGACCAATTTGACTGGAGTCCTGCCATCTTCATGGCTTCCAAGGTCTCCCTAGTGTCCACATCAAGTCAGCATGGGCAAAAAAGGAGTGAAGAAAGCACGGGCCTTCCAACCACTTCAGTTGAAGTGTGATCTCTGCTCATTTAAGAGAGTTGGGCATGTGGCCCCTCCTAGACACAAGAGGGACAGGAAACTCTAGTCCCTGGCCAGGCAGCCAATTCCCAGTGGTAATTCTACACTATGGGGAAGGAGCAGAGATCTTTGGAGGACCTGATAGAGTGGAAAGACTATAGACTCTGGTGCCTCTGTCAAGGGTGACAGAAACAGGCTCTTCAGACACATGACCGACCTAGGCCAGGGATACTAGTGAGCTTTCAACTTGCAGCCTGCAGGGAGGTTAAGCATTTAGACACTGAAGGAGAAATTTAGTATGGGAGAAATTCTCAGATTCCTAAAAGGAATTTGGCAAGGAAAGCCTACAAACAATATGAGACAATAAAAGATAATGCCATTTAATATGGTCCTGTAATTATAGTTACTTCTTCCCAAAGAGCCAAGAATAAACACTCTAATTACTCTACAGGTTATATGAAGATTAATAAACCTGACTCCTTCCAATCTCTCCCTGCAGAAACACACATCTCATGAACACAAAGACCAGGAGTTGTCCTGACCAGTAATTAGAACCATCTCCCTGGGTGGAGAAAGAAAGTGATCATAAATTGAGCACCTAATTTTCTCTATGAATTATAATAAGCACTTCATGTAAGTCATTTAAATTAATCTCAAAGCTAACTTGTGAGCATAGTGTTATATAGTCCATTTGCATATGAGGAGACTAGGTTTTATAGAAATGGAGATATTTTCCCAAAGTGGCATGGGTGAGATTTGAGTCGAAGACACCTGAGTCCGTACTCTTTTCACTGCACCAGGTCATTACAAGGGAAACCTAAAAGGGCTTTAGGAAGGTGCCTACAGCCGAATCCTGCCCAATGGAGGATCAATTGGTTGTAAGTATGCAGTTTCCAGTGCCTAGTTTCCCAAAGGGCAAATGTTGTCACTTCAGGTTTGGGCCCTGAGTTAACACTGTGGCTGTGGTGCAGAGGCTCCCCAGAGAGACTGACCTTCAAATGCCTCCTTCAAGCCCATCAGTCAAAGCCTTTGCTGTGACTTTGTGGATGGGGTCTGCTGAGCTCTCAGAGAAATAAGCACCTGGAATTGGACTCCTTCATGCATTTATATTGGCCTCATCAACGGGATGAATCCGGCAGATCAGGACCAACCGTCTGCACACCCGAGTGGGGGCTCCAGCAAGAAAAGGAATTACCTCAATCCACACTGCAGGAAGCGCGGAACGGGGAGGACAGGAAACATGGCTCAGGTAAGGGCATCTGCAATGTTAGCTCAAGAGAGAGATATCCTCTCTCTGAATGAAGCCTGCCCTCTAATGCAGGTGGAAGCTCACTACTCTTTCCCTTCCATTACGGCCTCCACTAGCTACACTGCATTTGCTTCCTTCGATGAACTCTTGTCTTTTTCTGGGCACTTCGCAGTGGGGCTGCAGCAAGGTGTAGAAATAAGAATAGGGGCAGCAAAGCATGCTGACTGAGAAAACGCACTTTTGCGATGGATAGACCTGTGTTCTAGCTTTGGCTCAGCCACCCGAGACCAGGGCTTTGAACCAGTTTGCTCCAGTTACCCCTGCTGAGAATTTGCATTTCCACCCCAGATATACAGAATCAGAATCTACAGTTTAATAAGATCCACAGGTGATTCTCCTATAGGACAAATTTTGAGAACCACTGCTCTACTAGTGGAAACCCTGGTGTAGTGGTTAAGACTTTGGCTGGTAACCAAAAATTCAGCAGTTCAAATCCACCAGACACTCCTTAGAAACCCTATGGGGCAGTTCTACTCTGTCCTGTAGGGTTGCTATGAGTCAGAATCGACTCCGCAGCAATGGGTTTGGTTTGGTGTGGCTCTACTAGTGGTTCTTAGAATTGGTCCCTAACCAGCAGCATTAGCATCGCCTGGGAACTTGTTAGAAATGCAAAATCTCAGCAGGGGTTCGAACGGGTTCGAAGCCCTGCCTAAGGCTGGAAAAAACCAGATTGTCTGTTTCTATTCGGATGCAGGCCACACACCCAAGGAAAATCCCTCTCAATTGACTGGCTACTCATAGCAGATCCCATCATAGGAGTGATTACATATAAACACTGAGAACGATGGCCCAGCCAAGCTGACACACGATCTTAACCATCACAGATATTATTAGATTGAATTGTGTCTCCCAAAAATGTGTATCAAACTCCAGTGGTCTTACCCCTTTGGGAGCAAGAAAGAATGAAGAAAACTTAAGATACAAGGGAAAGGTTGGTCCAAAGGACTAATGGACCACATCTACCACAGCCTCCACCAGACTGAGTCCAGTAAAACTAGATGGTGCCTGGCTACCACCACTGACTACTCTGACAGGGATCACAACAGAGGGTTCCAGACAGAGCTGGAGAAAAAATGTAGAACAAAATTCTAACTCAAAAAGAAAGACCAGGTTTTCAGGCCTCACAGAGATGGAGAAACCCTGAGAGTATGGCCCCAGGCACCCTTTCAGCTCAGTAATGAGTCATTCCTGAGGTTCACCCTTCAGCTAAAGATTGAACAGGCCCACGGAACAAAACAAGACTAAAGCAGCACACCAGCC
The DNA here is from genome assembly GCF_030014295.1 of Loxodonta africana. NCBI lineage: Eukaryota > Metazoa > Chordata > Mammalia > Proboscidea > Elephantidae > Loxodonta > Loxodonta africana. The sequence continues at coordinate 97,217,020 of NC_087344.1, forward strand.
CCCGGTCAGGGACTGGAAGGCAGGAGGGAACAGGTAAGCTGGTAATAGGGATCCCAGGGTTGAGAAGGGAGAGTGTTGACATGTTGTGGGGTTGTTAACCAATGTCATAGAACAATGTGTGTACTAACTGTTTGATGAGAAACTAGTTTGTTCTGAAAACTTTCATCTAAAGTACAATAAATAAATAAAATAATGTGTATCAAAAAACAAACAAATAAAGCCCTGTCTAAGACCTTGGGCAAATCATTCCATTTCTCTGAGCTTTAGTTTCCTCATCTATAAAATAGGGATAACAGCAATGTCTGCCTGCTTCATGGGATTGTCATAAAGGGATAGATAGATAGATGGGTAGATGGATAGATAGACGGATGGATGGACGGACGGACGGATGGATGGATGACGGATGGATGTCATCGAGTCGACTCTGACTCATGGTAACCTTATGTACCACAGAATGAAACGGTGCCTGGTCCTGTGTCACCCTCACAATTGCCTGCATGTTTGAGTCCATCATTGCACAAATGCATGTAAAATGCTGAGCTTAATGTTTGGCATAAAGTAAGCACCCAATCTCTGATAGGCTTGCTCAGTCCACAAATAAAAAGATGAGGCATTTAGAATTTCTAAATCCTACTTTAGGCACTTACCAGCTATGTCATGTTGGACAAGTCACTTACATACACATGGTCTCAATTTCTTCATTTATAAGAGAGGGTAATAGTAATAATGATAATGATGATGACAATGTCTGCCCTCCTTACAGAATTCATGATGGCTTCAAATGAGGAAACACTGTGAAAGGCTTGGGGACAGTAAGTAGGGGTGGCAGTCAAGGAGCTCACTGTCTCCTTGCAGAATAAAGACCGAGAAAGATTTTATAATCTAATGTTGGGGGCAGAGAAGCTCAGAGACAAGAGATCCATAAGGACTACAAGGAGAGGGGGGAGTGGATAGGATGGGCCATGTCTTTAATGGTACCTCATTTATTGGTGAAACGGGCACAGCTTGTGTGTTGGGAAAGGTTAGCAGAGATGGAACTCCTCTGACTAAATCATTATCAGGCACAAAGGACCATAACTTGATAAAAGTAGGATGGGACCTCACCGTGGAAGGGAATTGGGGAGAGGGCAATGGAAGAAGACAGAAATTTTATTTCTGAGTTTTGACACGGGCATCTGTTGTCTTTGCCTATCTAGCATCCATTTACTCTGATTTTCCTTTAAGGAGTTCCACTTCCCACCTAATTCCAAGGCCTGAAATTGAAGTCTGTCTGACAGTCCACCCTGCAGCCACAGTGGCTTTCCTAAAGTGCAGATGTCCCTGTCCTATTTAATACTTAGAATAGACTATAGACTCTAGAACCAGTCTGCTTACAAGCTTGCTGTATGATCTTGGAGAAGTTATTTAACTTCTCTGTTTCTCAGTTTCTTCATTTGTAAAAATTTCTTCGTTTTTTAAAAATTAAATGAATTAATGTATGTAAAGCACTTAATGCTTGGAATATTCTCATTGTTTTTAATCATTGCCATCATTGCCATCACCATCTCCACAACCACCATCATCTTCATCACCATTGTGTCTCACACTCTTTTCCTCCTACTCTCTGCCTTAGCTATGTACTTCAATTCCTCCTAACCTGCCAAGCACTCTCTCCTCTAGAACTGTGTTATATTCTGACCCATCAACCTGGGAACTGACCCCTGATCCATACACCTTGATCCTTCGGCTTTCATGTTAAGCCTCTCTTCCTCAGAGAAGCCTTCCCTAACCACCTCAGGTGAAGGAAGATGTCCATTATATTCTCCCATTGCACCTTGAGCTCTCCCGCTTTGTAACATTCTTCACAGTGGTAATCACATAGTCAATAGCTCTCTTCCCCGCTGGATATAAGCTCCTTAAGAGCAACAGCCCAGTATATCTCAGCCACCACCCCCTCTACCTGCCCCCTCTCCTCCACTCTACAAACTTCCACATAAAAGCCCTCATTCACCATGCTTCACACCCTTCCTTTCCCTTCCTTTCCCTATCCCCTCTCATTTCATTACTGGGAAGCATTCCTCCTGGTGGAAATAAGTTTTCTTGGCTTTATAGTACTGTTTCATTTGAAATTATTTTAAAACCTAACCAGAACATCGCATTTTAATCCAACTAGCTAAATCACGTGAAATATTTATAAGGGCCATTTTCAGCCTTTGTTTTAAAAAAAAGGGGTGAGGTAGGGAGCAGACTCTATCAACCACACATGATTTAGAACGAACAGAACGGAGGCTCTGAAGGACCATCAAAAAGCTGCCACTCTGCCCACTTGAAAGATGTTTCCCAAAATAAAAGACATGCCATCCACTGACACTTGCACAGTCTTGAAACCATGCGTGTTCAGCCTCGTGCCAAAATAGTTTGGGAGAAGAGAGAGCGGCTGCTCCTAGCTCTGTCGGCAGCCGCTTCTGAAGCTGCCATAGCAACAAATATAGACTAAAAGCGATCCTTCCATATTAAGTGTGAACTGACTCCAGACAAGGAAAATAGCTTGCAGAGAAGAAGCCAACTCTGCTTGGAAACTCGTAGGGAGTAATTTGCAGGTGACCCCTCCCCTCCCCTGCTTTCTACTTTTCGAATACCATGGGAGTACTAGTATTGAGGGTATTTTTGTTTTTGTTTTGTTTTTAACTTTCCATTCCTTCAAACACCCAGTCATACAACCTTGCTTGGTAAAATTGCACTTGCGTTCTCCCCACCCCCCCAAATCCCAGCACCCTCCCCTCTTGTTCTGATTCTTAGCTGCCTCGGTAGCCCATCCATCTGTCAATGCGCATATGGGTAAAAGAGGCAAGCCAGGAAGCAGACAGGGGGAGAAGGATTTGTATTTCATAAGCATGTTCTCAGCAGAGAAGAAGAAAATACCTTCTGCCAAAATTGAGAAAAGGGTGGTGGGGCTGGGATAGTATCTCCTAGCTTGGAATGACCCTTCAGATGTAGATAGTCCATATTGCTTGACTTCACTGTGAACCCATGTGGCTCCCTGCCTTGTGATGTTTCACACTGTTAACGCTACCTTTCTCAGTTCCTCCATCCTGGCTTTTTCAGTTTCACAAAGCCACAATTAGAGCTCTGCCATTTGGGTGCCAATGGCAGAACTGCCACCTTCCCCACAGCATCTCCTTACGCTGACCACTCTACCACTTCCAGCCTCTCTCCCACCCAATAACAAGACCCTGTGTGGTACACTGGGTGGGTCCCAGCCCCTACATATGTCCTTGTCCGGGTTTTCTTCAGCATTGAAACAGCTCAGATTAGAACTTTGACACATGGTGACTGTGCAACCCTGAGCAAGTCACTTCATCTCTGAACATCAGTTTCCTGAGCTTTAAAGCAGGGCTGATAACATCACCAAAGTTGCAGGGGAATTGTAAAGATTAAATGAGATAATGCATGTAAACTTCTTAGCACAATGTCTGGCTCATGATAAATGATCAGTAATTGTTACCTTTTTTCCCACCCACAAACTCTGTCCAGCTCACGTTGGAGTTCTCTACAATTTCTAGTCTTGACAGAATTTGTCCTAGGAGGCAAGGACCTGCTGTTTTATTCATCTTTGTCTCACCAACATCTGTAGGCCCAGCTACCTAACACATAGTATCTGGATCAATGTAGGTATTTTATAAATTTTTTGTGGTAAAAATGCACAAATTGATGGATGGGTAAATGGATGGATGGGTAGATGGGTGGATGCATGAATAATAAGGGGGGAAAACCTACCTTCTTGCAACATAAAATCAGGGACAATCTGGGTCTTTGGCAAGTCACTCAACTGGGCAAGTTGCCCAGCTGGGTTCACAACTTGTCCGGCCTTGAGATCTTTTCTGACCAGAAGCTGCTGCATGGACTTGGCTAAATGCTTCCTTCTCCATCCATATGGAAATTTGGGAATTTGGCTAACGTTCTGGTATTTTGTTTTGTTTCTCTTTCTTGTCTTGACACTAAGGCTTCTTTTCTTTCTCTCCTTGAGTGCCAGCACAGATGCCAGCTGGCCCACTGGCTCTGTTAACCCTTTCCAGCCTGCCCTTGAATGGCTCTGCCAATACTCCATATTGCTTGGCTTTGCTGTGAACCCACATGGCTCCCTGCCTTGTGATGTTCGCACCACTACCCTGCCTCTCTCAGTTCCTCCATCCTGGCTTCTTCAGTTTCACAAAGCCACAATCAGAAGAGCAGAGAGGAAGCACAGACCTGGAAGGAATGTAACTCATAAGGCCGTCAGATACTTTTCTCTCAGGCCAATGGCACCACTAAGACCATTTTATAAATGAGGAATCTGACATTCACTGAGGTTAATAACATCACACAGCTGGGACAATATGGAGCCAGGAATCAAACCCAGGCCTTCTGACAATAGAGCATGTATTAGTTTCACCAAGCCAAAAGCTTCTCATAGTTCTTCCAGTGAGATGGAGGGAGCTTTTCCTATCTCCACAGCTTGTGTTAGGTTCCTTGCCTCTTTATTATCCCTAATTTTACAGATGGAAAAACAGAGACTCAGAAGAAATAACAGATATGTACAATCATAAAATCTTATTATTGGAAAGGAAACAAGGGGCCATCCAGATGAAATCCTGGCCAAACCCACATAAGTAAAAGCATTAAAAGCTGGGCTGACTGCTAGAGACTCAACCTAATGCTATAGCATCCCCTCTGCCTACCACTGCAATAGCACTTACTGTATATACTAAAGTCACCTGCTCATATATCTGCCTTCCAGTCTTTGAGGCTTTCTTTATGACAGTGTTCCTGTTATTTGTTGCTACATGATTAATACCTCAAAACTTACAGGTTTAAAACAACAGCCTTTTTGTTATCTGTCACAGTTCTATGGGCTAACTGGGCTCAGCTGGGCGGTTCTTCTTTCTCAAATGTGGTTCTAGTCAGTGGCCAGAGCCAGAGTCATCTGAAGATTCAGTTGGGCTGCAAGTTCAAGACGGCCTATTCGCATGGCTGAAAGTTAATGCTGGCTGCTGGGTGAGCCTGGGCTGGGGCTATAAACCAGAGCACCCACACAAGACCTAATGATGGGACTGGGGCATTTCTCAGCATGACAACTGGGCTACAAGAACAAGTGCCTGATGAGGTGCAATCAGGAGCTGCAAGCCTTCTTATGAGCTAGCCTCAAAAATCTCAGTTTGCCACATCTGTGACATTCTATTGGTCAAGCAAGTCACTAAATTTAGCCAAGATTCAAAGGGAACGGCAAAGAGTCTTCTGTCATCTTTAATCCACCACAGAAAAAGTGGGTCTTTTAATCATCTCTGTGGTCTCTACACCTTGACTAGCAACTGGCAAACCTAAAGAATAAATATTTGTTGAACAGACTTAACCTGACAGACTGCAGGATGGAAGAGATTGAGCCTGCAACAGCTTTAATGACCTCCACTTACTCTCTTAAGGAGTAGGAGCTTCATCCCAAGTAATCACTTACTGTCTTTTACTCAAAATGACATAAATGCATTTTTATATCTCTTCCAGCTCATCTGAAGTTTCTGTCTGTCTCTGTTTGGTATTCAGGAAGACATCAGCACAGTGGCATCAAGTGCCTGTTAGGAAAAGAAAACTGGTAACAATCCCAAGCCTCCGGGCCCCTTATCACCTAGGCTCTCTAACAATCTGCAGTTTAATACAATGGCTTCTCTAAAATGAGAAGAATCAGCCCTTAAAATACTCTTGTGCAGATAAGGATTTACTTCTTCAGCATTCTTCCACTCATCCATGCATAGTCACATAATATCAGTATGAAAAAGGCAGAGTATCATATTGGTTTAGTATCTGGGCTCTGGAGTCAGGCTGCCTAAGTTTGGTTTTTGCCTTCACCTCTTTCTAACTATGTGGCCTTATATGTGGTTAGGCTAAACTCTCTACGTTTCTATTTCCTCATCTATGTAATGGGGACAACAAAAACACTTACCTCCAGGGTTATTGTGAAAACTTCATCACTTGGGATAGTGCCTGGTACATAGTAAAGGTTCAATAAGTATTAGCTATTATTTCCAGTACATAAGTCACCCCTCTGATTTTTCCTCCCATTATAACTATTTTTACTTCCTATCCAGAAGACCCACTGCGTTTTGGTTCTAGAGAAACAAATTAACCTGAAATCCTGAAACAAAATAATTTTTAGGAATACTTTGCCTTAGCTTATTATAGTGAAAAGGAAATCTTTGTGCTGGTCATATTTTTGTGCCCCTTCAGTAATAACAACATAGAACAATGTAGCCTTATTCAGCCCAAAATAACTTCACGCAAAGACACTCTAAACTGGCTTTATCAGTGCCACTGCCCTCCCCCCGCCCCTACCTTTTAACCAATTTTAGTTTCCTTACCCATCCCTCCCATTAGACATAATAATTCTATGGACTCTGTAGAACTTTCTTTCTCTAGGCTTTCTCTGGGCTTTTTTCTCTTTTCTTACAACTACATCGAACAAACACCTCCTTGGCTTTTGTCATACACTTTTCCTTCCCTTTCATTTTTCAAGTACCATTCTCTGCATTTTCTAGGTATCACCTTTGTTACCATGCCTCGATGTATACAGACCTTTGCACTTTTCAAGATACTTTTGCATCAATTTAGTGTATTCTTTCAGCATTTTTAATAAAGAGAGCAGGATGGTTGTAACTATTCTGATTTTATAGATTCTTGAACAGAGTCTCAGAGACATGAGAGGATTTGTCCAGGAACATTTGTTGTTGTTGTTAGGTGCCATCGAGTTGATTCCCACTCATAGCAACCCGATGTACCACAGAACGAATGTCTATATAATAAATATTCAGACCATGAATAGAATCAGTGTGCCCTGATTTAGATTCTAATTACATTCCCCACTAAACCACAGGGTCTCTAGTGATATCACTGAGAGTCAGATGACACATGACTTCAAAGTCTGAGGGAAATTGTTAGAGTCTGTACTTTTATAGACCTGATTAAAAAAAAAAAAAGGTTAATGGTTAGCCCTACTGACCTATCAAAATGGACTTAAGCTTCCAGAACAATTTGAAAGGTAATTAGTTTTCCTGAAATAAGAGCAGCTGTTCTTGCCAATGGATATTAAATGACAAGTCTTGAGGTGATTTAGAATTTGCTAAGGATTCTTGGAAGCCAGAGCCATGATGATTTTGTAGCTAATTCATGGAGGCAGGTGCCCTCTCCTCTATGGATCTAATCCGTGTCTGTGTGAATTCTCTGGTTTGGAAAGAATCTATTTCAAAAGCATTAAGACAAATAATCTTGATGTGAATCCATCAGGGTCAAAGTATGCCCCCATAGCAAACTGAGTAAGCCTTACGAATATGTGGCGTTAGCAAAAGAAGGCATTCACAACAGTGGCCAACATAAAGGCCTTCCAATAAATTAGAAGTAGCACAATATTGGAAAAGAGCGCTGGACTTGGGAGGAGAAAGGAATTCACACATATTAAGCCTCTATCATGTCAGTTCAAAACAACAAACAATGAACATCCATTTGGTGATTTAAAAAAAAAAAAATTTTTTTTTTTTTTATCATGCCACAGATGAAGACAAATGACCTTTTCTTTCAAATAGCTTGCAGTCTAGTAAGACAGAGACACCAAAAACTTCATGATCTTGTGGTAGGTGTCTTGATGGAGAGGTATATAGAGTGATATGCATAGAGTGACATAGATCACCTGAGGAAGACACCTAACCCACATTGGAGGAGAGAGAGGGAAAAGACTGAGAAGACCTTCTGAAGGAGTTGTCAGCTGATCTAAATCGTGAGCAATGTGCAGGCGTTAAAATGGCAGACAAAGATTTGTAAGGGCACTACAGGCAGAAAAAACAGTACGAGCAAGGCATAAAGCAGCATGATGTGGGAAGAAGGAACTGTAAATTATTCCATATTTCTAAAGCACAACATGTCAGGCAGGAAGCAGCAGGAGATAAGGCTGGTGAAGTAGGCATGAGGCAAACAGCACGCTAAGGACTTCTCACGCAATAGATAATCTATATAGTATAAAAATATATATATAGTATATAGCAGTCATAAAAATGTGCATTTTCCCCCATTTTACAGATGAGGAAAATGAGGTCCCAGGAGGGTAAAGAATTTTCTAAGCTTATCTTTGAAACTCTTAATATGTCTCCAGAAAACCTGGATTCTAACAAAAAATATACACCATCCATAGGGAAACCACTCTGCTCTCTGGGTTCTTAGCCCTCCTTTGTTGAAATAAAGGGAACTAGAGAGAATGCTTTCTCCAGCCACTTCCTGCTGCTGTGTATTAGGAGCCTACAGACTCCCTCAGCGGCCACTGCAGAGCTAGAACCATGTGCTTGTTTTCAGCACCATGGAGAGGTGGCGCATTGCTGAGAACTGCAGACCACAGGGCCAGCCAACGTGGAAGAAACCAGGAGACCCACAAATTTTCCTTTAAACAAGACATCAACAAAGACATAAGGGCAAAGAGAAGGAATATCAGGAGAGGGGAGAGAAAGAGAAATTGTCCATCACCACTGTTTTCTTGAATAGCAGCTGAGTGATATGCTGAGTGAGACAAAGTGAACTAAATAAAGGGAATAAATTGTAGCAGCAACATGTCCTCGACATCATAACACAGATGCTGTAATCATACAAGGCTAATAGTCTGAGTCACTCCACAGCCATCGAGAACAAAAAAAAATTGATGGGAGAAGCCTTGTGGCTGCTCACAAAAACCAATAAATTAAAATTGCTGACCGTGGCCTGGAGACAGGGGGAGGCACAGTAAAATTATGTAGCTGGTATTTTATTTCTTGAATCACACACAGCCTTACCTTGTTCTTTCTCACCTTTCAGACAGCTGCTCTATGGCCTCATGTACCTTCCTGTCACCATCAAAACTTCCTCTCCAGAAAGGATCCACTAACTCATTTATACTAATGTGTCAGTGGATCCTAAACCTTAAAGAGCCATCTCTCATACGGAAATCCAAAGCTGAGGAGTTAATTCACTAAACTGTAAGATCCATGAGAGCAGGGAAGTTGTCGGTTTTTTTTTTTTTTTTTTTATTGTCTCAGCACCTATAATGATGTCTAACACAAAATAACAACAGCAATGATATTAACATTTATTGCGTGTTTACTATGTAGCAAGTGTTCTTTTTTCTGTTAAATTATTTGCTCCTTATAACAACTCTATGAGTTAAGTAATATTAACTACCCCAATTTTCAGATGGGGAGACTTGGATCTGGAGAAGTTATTAACTTCCTAAGGTCACGGACCTAGGGAATGCAGAGGCTGGATTCAAAGCCAAGGAATCTAAATTCAGGACCCACACTCTTAACTGTTGTACTACACTGGTGAGAGAAAAAGAAGGAGAAATGTACAGAGAAACTCAGAAAGAGAAAGAACAATACACACACAATAAATAATGAGAAATAAAATTTAGTCAAAGCTTTTTATAATCTTTTAAGAGCCCATGAGCCTATACTATGAGAATTAAGGGGAAAAAAATTATCAATTCCATTCAGCACACAGGCACTGTGCTAAGCACTGGGGTAGAGAAATAAAAGAGAACCCGTCCTCAACGTGTTCCAACCTAGTGAAGGGCAAGGACAAGTAAATATACAGGATGCCAGAATGGTATGGTGAGTATTTAGATAGAGGTTAGTGCTCGTGCTATGGAAATTCAGGTGAAAGGCACTTTCTTCGGGTTAAGAGGTGGGAGTGTTGTCAGTGATATATGCTGTCTGGGTAGATCCTAGTAACCCCCCAGTTAAGAAGTTAATGAGGAACCTTAGGGGACAGTGAGTTTATGTTAACGAGGGAGGAACAACTCAGAAAAAGGAAGGTGAGAATGGTTGTACAACTCAAAGAATGTAATTAACATCATTAAATTGTACGTGTAGAAACTGTTGAATTGGTGTATGTTTTGCTGTGTATATTCCCAGCCACAACAACAAAATAAATTAAATTTAGGAAAAAAAGAAATTAATGGTATACAGGTCAAGAGGCTGGAGATAATTCTCAGGTGCCTGGACACAAAGAATGATGGATTATGATGGAACTTAACATCATTTAGTCTTACCTAAAACACTGCAGTCTGCTTATTCAACAAATATTTCTGGGCACCTATTAGGGTGTCAGACCTTGTGCTTAGCACTAGGGATGTAAAAGTAAAAGTATGGATATGTTTTCTACCTTCACTGAGATTATATTCCAAAAATATCTATTCGAGTGTGATGAAATTGAAACCCAGAGAGGCAGGGTACGTAAAATGGCACACAGTGAGGCCATGACAAAGCACACAAGGCTCCAGGCTTCTACTGCCCCCCAGAAAATGCTCATTAAATGAATGAGTCAGTAGTAAACAAGAGTGTATGTAAAACTTCTTGGTCAGTATAGAAGAGTCACCTGGTTAGGTAGTTAGGTAGAAGTCATGGCTTGAGTCTGGTTAAACTATACAGATACCTTCACAACATCAGCTGGTGACCAGAGCAGCTTGCCTGAGTCCAAAACCTTTGACTTGGACATCAGCTTTCTCATTTTAGCTTCCCATCAGCCCCTTGTATTCCAAAGAGCCTGTGCTTTTTTTCCATTTGTTTTTTGTTTCTGCAAATCCTCTACCGAACTGAGGAAAATAAAAAATATAACTTACTGAAGCAGCCTCAGAAAGCCCCAGGAGAGATGGCAGCAGTCGTAAGAGGAGAAAATAACTCAGCAGAATATAAATAAAGCCTGCTCAGTGATGAAGAGGCAGAATCTCATAATTCCTCCCTCACTCACCATGGAAAACCATAGGCGAGCCTGGCACTGGCAGGGTAACCTTTCAATGACCAAGATGATGCTACATGGCCCAGATATACAGCGTGCTAGAGAACAGCACCTGGAGCTGGAGCCTGATACAAAGGATGGTTGTTTGGAGGTACCCAATTAGGTAGAGACCATGACCCTTTTTTGAGCTACATCATTTTCCCCCAAAGTGGTCAGTCTTAGAAAGACACAAGACAAATCAACTCAAAAATGCCCCAGTGGGAAGTAATCAATGGACATTTTGATCACATCTGGACAGGACTTTGGATAGCTACACACAGGGAAGACACACTCTAGGTAAAGGAAACAACAAAGACAAAATCTAGAATACTGGATAATGTACACTGGCTCTAAAGCATAAAAGGACAGGCTTTACCTGTAACACCATATGTGTGAAAACGTGTGCATATGTATGTGTGAGTGCACATGTGCAGTGCATGGTGATGACAAAGGTGTAAGACTGTAAGGGAGGACCCATGTCCATACTTGGTACTGTACCCATCAACAAGCACTTTACTGCTGTCGCTACATGTTCAAAGATGTTCTCTGGGAAACCCTCCCTGATCAACAGTTGCTAACTCATGTGCCTCGTCTGGGCAACTACAGCCTCTGCAGTTTTGCACTGTGATTTTCTGTTGTCCTTCGTCTCCTCCCCTAGACTGTGAGACCCGTCAGGACAGTGACTGCCTTATTCACTGCTGAACTCCCATGGCAACAGGGTTTCTGGCACGCACTAGGCACTCAGAAGATATATGTTGAATTATTGAATTGTCCTTGCCTTTTGTGCCTTTGCCACAACTTCTCACACATGTGAGAAGTCTGATGCCTGGAGACATTAAATAATTGGTGTCAGCTGCAAGGCCATCCACAGTAAAGTGTATTCCCAGACCTCCTTGTTTCATGGGGGAATCTTTGTAACCATCTGTCAACTACAAAACTGGAGAGGCCATAATAGCTTTAGGAGTCATTGATCAAAATCTCCCCATCTGAAAGGCCTTTGCTGACCACTATCACTCCCCTCATTTTCTACCTTTTCTTCCTTTATTACTTTGCTCTATATAATTTATACCCCATATTCATTTTTTGTTTACCACTTTTCTTCTTATCTAATAAGAGAGTGGAGAAAAGGTTTTGTCTTTCATTTATTGCTGTATCCCAGCACTGAGAATATACCTTGCGTACAGGAGGGACTCTATAGATAGGTGTTGAATGAGTAAGAAGATGAACGCAACAAAATGTGAGGGATATGGATGCTACAGACAGGAGCGTGGGCATCAAAAGTGAGATAGTCAACAAGCCTTGCAGTGTATTCACAGTGGAACAGAGCCTTCTGATGAACACTTGGTTAGAGAGTAATGGTTAGTTATGGTCCTGGATGAAGGAGCTGGTAGTATGATCAGCCAGCAGAGGCTGTACACAGAAACACCAAGATGGTGAGTGCCATGTGGAGGTAGGCAGCTGCAGGTCGGGGGTGGGGAGGACAAGGACAGCTGAAAAGTAAAGTAGAGGCCATGCAAGTACCAAAAATCAGGAATGCGGTAGAAAGCGTGAGAACCAAAGGGACTGAGGCTATTGCAAACATTAACAATTGAGCACTCAAGGGACATGTTCTGCTGGAGGCTCATGCATACATTGGCTGTCTCCTGCTTCTGTGCTTTTGCTTATGTTGTTCACTTAAGCTGATGTGCTCTCCCCAATGTCTGCCTGCTTAGCACCCAATCAAACCTCAAGAATGTGCTCAGGCATTATCTTTCATGGGAAGCTTCTCCTTCTAGCTCATTTCTACTCTACGTTCCTGCTCTCCTGAAGAGTGAAACCCACATTTGTGAAGCATCTTCTCTGGCTCGAGTACTGTACTAGGACATTTTACGTATGTCAGCTCATCTGTTCCTCTCAACAACCCTGCATGGTAGACAGTATTTTTCACTTCAATAAATTGAAGCTTAATAGGATGAGGAAAAGGTGAGCATTTAAGCTTCTTTATCAGTAAAAGAGGATTAATCAAGCATATCTCAGGGTTGTTTTGAGATTTAAGGGAGAACATATGTAATTTAGTAGTGGAAATGGAAACTAAGAAGAGTGTTCTAAATGACCTGCCACTTTATGTTATCTGAGTAGGTTGCTTCAAATTCAAATCAACATCAGGCCTGGGGATACAACGATGAGGACAAATATTCCCTGCCCTTGAACAGCCCATGGTCTAGTCAGGAAATTGATACATTCTATATACCCTGGCACAAGGTGGATCATAATAAGTGTTAAAATGGTGATGCTAGCAGAGTGATAGAGAAACATGGTGGAGAAGAGAGTAAACCTGGCTAGTTGGACCAGGGAAGGCTTCCTGAGAAGGTGAGAGCTGAACTTGGTCTTGAAGGATGGTTTTGACTTCATGTGGAAGACATCTGAGGAACTAAGAACAGCTTGAACAAAATTTTACAGTTGGGTGAGTACCAGTCTCTTTGGAAATATTCAAGTGCGATTGTGTAGAGTGCTTAGGAGAGGGAAGAGTTGAGAAGGAATATTGCTATAGTGGGAGACTAAGAGAATGACTCTTGTCTCTCAAGGCAGTTTCCCCCACTATCAGGTAGACCAGATGACCCTAAAAAGTCTCTTTAAATATTATGATTAAATAAATATTACATATTGTGCACCTCAATCAGTAAGGCATTTTTTTAGCCTTATAATTTTATTAGAGTTTTAAATAATTCTATGGAATATTAATTACTGCAAGGTTGTTAAGGCTACTATTCACTCTATCACACATTGTCCACTTTATATCTTCATGACAGTTCTAAGAAAAGCTATGCTTTTCCTTGACAACTGGTTTAACTTTCTCAGATGCATGCTATGAATATTATAAAACTAATATTGTTTCCCTGTTTGTTCTGGCTACTGATAAGCTCAAAACCAAATTTATGGCCACTTAAAACAGCTGTACAGGACCACATGTTAGTTTGTTTTCTGATTCTATCATTGACTTCATCTTATTTTCCTACCATTATTGTTCTTTTCCACTTTTGCTCATTGGTCTTATCATTTGACTTGTGTTACTTGTATCTCCAGCAGACACTTCAAATTCTGTCTTGCAGGGAGGAAGGGTATAAATAAATTACCAACACTAAACTCTTTATTGTAGCCCAAGGCCTTCAGCAAAGCAACCATGTGCATGGCCTGCAGAAGGAACCTATTCCTCTTCAGCAGCTCTGTCATCCCTCAAAGCCTACAGCAGATGGTGGGGCAGGCATTCTGCAGGTCCAGGTGAAACTTGTCACTGCACACATGTTGAAGATGGTAAGGAAAGTTGGAAAGAGGGGTACAGTCAGAGGGCTAAGGCTAAACCAAATGAATGCTCTGATAGGGGACGTCATCCAGAGCCAACGCCTGACTCTGAGAATGAGACAAGCCTAGAATAGGCAACAATGCACTACATCACCTTCTCCAGGAAGCTGCCCAGGCTGGAGTAGATGCCCTTGTCTGTGTTCCTAGACCCTTCAGTGTAGAACCTCTCATTACTTTACCCTCCATAATGCTATGTCACTACAATATTCACCAGCCTAATAAACCCTCCTACTTTTGAATGTAATGTTTAAGGTACCATTCTAAAAGATTTTGATCTTATGTCTAGAGTGAGGTTCAAGAATCCCCATTGTCAACCAGCAGCCCAAGTGATCTGAAGATAGTAATACACAGAACCTGGGGAATTCTCTCTGGACTAAACCACTGTATTTTTACACAAATAATACAGGCCTTCTATACTTGTTCCCAGGGTATTTTAGTGAGAACACTATGCTAATCTTTTTACAGCAACACTTATGAAAATTCCTGGGATGGGGTGGGGGGACAGTTGGCAAACAAAGGCAGAAGGCACACATTCTTTGCGTAAAAATACAGTATTGACAAAGAGGTCTATACTGTACTTCTAAATATGGAGCACAAGGTCTGCCGCAGAGAATCATACTCCAAGGCCCAAGAGATTATATCACATACCAAAAATCTCCCAGTCAGAGATTGGGGAGTCCAGGATTAGAATCCAGTCCTACTTCATTCCAAAGCACATGTCCTTTCCACTGTTCCAAGCAAGGAGGTGTTATAGTTTAGCTCAGGGGTGCCTATTGGGATGTGCACTTCCCAAGAGGTGTGCAACAGGATCCACTGGGTGTGGGGAGAGCGTATTAGAGCTTCTATTCATATCTCTTTTAATACATCATTTCTCAGTTTTATTTTCACATGTTTCCCACATGTAAGCATAAGTAGAGAAGTTCATTATACAATGTATGCATAAACAAGCATGCATATTAGGGTACTTGCTCAAAAATGCCTTACTGATAGAGGTACACAGTCAAATCCTTTGGAGACCACCGGTTTAGCTGCCTTATACCTGTGATAGTACCACAGTGGTGCCCAAGCCCATGTACCTTAAAGACACCATGCATGGCATCTGACACACACTGTTGAGATTTCTCAGGGGGCAGAGCAAGAGATGGATGAGCATAATTACAAGAGGATTAAACAACTCTGTTCAGAATTTCTAGGGACTATATATTTGTCTTTTTGCCTCCTGACAACTAATTGTGATGTACTGGGCTTGCAGGGACTGCCTTTATCTGTCAAGTAGCCAGGGCCTGCCCAGCCACATGTTTCCTGGGGGCAGGAGACAAGCAACCCTCTGCAGGGCACAGGGGCATGAGCCCATGGGCCCGAGGATGGGGCAAAAGCCCTCCTGCCTCTCCCCTACGTCCTGCATCATTCATGGCTAAGCTCCATGGGACTCCTGGAAGAAAGGGCCACATTTAAAAAATGAACTTTACTGAAAAGAGAAGGCTAGGTTTAGGCAAAGAAGTGACTACTATGATGACTCATGGTAATGAAGAAAAATGGGTAGTGGCTGGGCATTGTTCAGGATGAGAGGCTGGCCTAGAAGGAAGTGGGGGTCCTGGGATATGTTTCCAAGGGTCTGAATGTAAGCAAGAAGCTTAATTCTTAGAATTGAGGGCTTGGACTGTGGTGCAGCTTTAAGAGAATTAGCAAGGAGAGAAAGCTTGGAAGTAAGGCTGGGGTCATCAAGATGGCAGAGGCAGGGCCAATACACATGGTTGTGCAGTTGTGAACCGCACAAGGAGGATGGTCAAGGGGCAAGAGCAGAGGCTGGAATCCAGCTCACTATACTCCGTTGCCCAAGCTGGGTTTTTGGTGTGGTGCTGTGTTAACAAGGAAGGGGCAGATTTTTCTCATTTGTCTGCCCAGAAGGGGTTCTTTTTTTTTTTTTTTTAATTGTGCTTTAGATGAAGGTTTACAAAGCAAACAAGTTTCTCATTAAATTAATACACATACTGTTTTGTGACATTGGTTGTCAACATGGCAAAACTCTCCCTTCTCGACCTTGGGTTCCCTATTACCAGCTTTCCTGTCTCCTCTTGCCTTCTCATCCTTGTCCCTGGGCTGGTGTGCCCTTTTAGTCTTATTTTGTTTTATGGACCTGTCTAATCTTTGGCTGAAGGGTGAACCTCAGGAGTGACTTCCTTACTGACCTATAAGGGTGTCCAGGGTCATACACTCAGGGTTTCTCCAGTCTCTGTCAGGCCAGTAAGTCTGGTCTTTTTTTGTGAGTTAGAATTTTATTCTACATTTTTCTCCAGCTCTGTCTGGGACCCTCTATTGTGATCCCTGTCACAGCAGTCAGTGGTGGTAGCTGGGCACTATCTAGTTGTACTGGACTCAGTCTGGTGGAGGCTGTGGTAGTCGTGGTCCGTTAGTCCAATGGACTAATCTTTCTCCTGCGTCTTTGGTTTTCTTCTTTCTCCCTTGCTCCCAACGGGGTGAGACCAGTGGAGTATTTTAGATGGCCACTCCCAAGATTTTAAGACCCCAGACACTATTCACCAAAGTAGAATGTAGAACATTTTCTTATAAACTATGCTATTCCAATTAAGCTAGATGTTCTCCTAGACCGTGGTCCCCAGAGCCCTCAGCCCAGTAATTTGGTCCCTCAGAGAGTGTAGATGTGTCTATGGAGCTTCCAGGACCTTGCCTTGGACAAGTCGCACCAGCTTCCAAGAGGATCCTTTTTCTAGTTGGTCCACAGGGGTGGGCAGTACCTTTATCTAATTTGCACAAAGACACAGTGTGAGCTACTGGGGTCCATGGATGGAGGGCCTCACCCTCCATGATGTGACTCCACATCATAACTCAAAAACACTCAGGAAAACTGCAAACATCATGATGTGCAGGGAACTACTGAATTGCCCGTGGAAGCCTACAAAGTGTGCAGTTTTGTGCTCCGGTTGACATGTGTCAGTTTTAAGACTAACAGGAAAGCAGAAACAGAGGGGATCATGAAACAAACTAAGTCAGGAAGTCACAGACTTTCTGGGGAAGGCACTAGACTCTCACAAGCTATAAAACTGGTAGGCTTGAGCCAACCTCCGTCTCCAAGAAGGAGATGTCCATGGGATTTGCAGGTTTCTGTAGAGGCATTTGTTTTCTCCTCTTTTATATAGCACTGAAGTCCAGAGGGACCTCTGCATCTTTGATTCAGGAGCCAGACTGCTTGAGTTTTGAGTCTGAATTCTGACTGTGCCACCTACTAGCTCTGTTAAAAAAAAAAAAAATTGCTGTAGAGTCAATTCTAACTCACAGTGACCCCATGTGTGACACAGCAGAACTGTTCCGTTGAGTTTTCTTGACATTAATCTTTATAGAAGCAGATCACCAGGACCTTCTTCCGTGGTGCTGCTGGGTGGGGTTCAAATGGCCAATGTTTTGGTTATCAGCTGAGTGCAAACCATTTGTACTTCCCAGAGATATATTAGCTCTGCAACCTCGGGCAAATTAATTGATCTGATCGTGCCTCAAGGTCCTCATCTGTAAAATGGGGGTAATAAAATAAACTACATAATAAGGTTGTGTTAAGAATTCAGTGTATATGCCTGGCACATAGTAAGCACTATGGAAATATTAGCTGTTATTATCATTTCCTTCCTATGCTCACCTCAACATAAAACAAAAAACCTCACAACCGGACCAATAAGCAACATCATGATAAATGAAGAAAAGATTGAGGTTATTAAGGATTTCGTTTTACTTGGATCAACAATCAACACCCATGGAAGCAGCAGTCAAGAAATCACAAGATGCATTGCATTGGGCAAATCTGCTGCAAGAGATCTCCTTAAAGTGTTAAAAAGCAAAGATGTCACCTTGAGGACTAAGGTGAGCCTGACCCAAGCCATGGTGTTTTCAATTGCCTCATATGCATTCGAAAGCTGGACAATGAATAAGGAAGACCAAAAAAGAATTGACGCCTTTGAATTATGGTGTTGGTGAAGAATATTAAATATACCATGGACTGGCAAAAGAACAAACAAATCTGTCTTGGAAGAAGTACAACCAGAATGCTCCTTGGAAGCAAGGATGGTGAGACTGCGTCTTACATACTTTGGACATGTCAGGAGGGGTCAGTCCCTGGAGAAGGACATCATGCTTGGAAAAGTAGAGGGTTAGCAAAAAACAGGAAGACCCTCAACGAGGAGGATTGACACAGTAGCTAGAACAATGGGCTCAAGCATAGCAACAATTGTGAGGATGGTGCAGGACTTGGCAGTGTTTCGTTCTGTTGTGCATAGGGTCGCTATGAGTGGAAACTGACTTGAGAGCACCTAACAACAACAACAATGCTCTCATTTAATCTCCCCACCAGCTTGAAGATAGAGATATAGGGTAGGGGGGAGGGGTATTCAGGGAATTCAGGTTCTCTTTGGGAACTAAGGGATAGTTTGAGACTGATGAATATTTAGGCCTTTGATCGGTATAGATAGCATTAAAAATGTCACAAAATTAATCTCTTCTCATTATAAACATTATAGTAAGACACAACGACAAGGGACTAACACATTTTCTCATTACAGCCCAAGGAAATCCAATGGCTCAATAAAGTTGTCTACATTAAGGGGAGAAATGGCCATAACACGCCAGTGAGGGATACTGGATGGTAGTAATGAACCCTAACCCAGGCCCTGGTCCAGGAATGAGGACCCTGAGAGGAGGGAGAGGAATGAGGGGTAGAGGAGAGTGAAGGATGAGCAGGGGGAATCTGAACTCAGGCTCAACTAGAAAACTGCTCATGCAATTTCCCTTTCCAAAGGTGGGAAAAATCAAGTAAAGTGTAAAAATTTCAATACATTTTTAACGTTTTCTATGTACCAGGCAGAAACCCTGGTGGCACAGTGGTTAAGTGCTGTGGCTGCTAAGCAAAAGATTGGCAGTTCGAATCCACCCGGCGCTCCTTGGAAACTCTATGGAGCACTTCTACTCTGTTCTATAGGGTCGCTATGAGTCAGAATCAACTCGATGGTGATGGGTTTGGTTTTTGTTTTGTTTTTTAATGTGCCAGGCATTGTGCTAGCAACCTATATGCATATCTCATTTAACACTCACAACAGTTCAGTAAGATAGGTAGTATTATTCGTTTTTCCAAGGTAAACCAAACCAAACCAAACCAAACGCTTTGCCGTCAAGTCGATTCCAACTCATAGGACCCTATGGGAAGGATTAGAACTGCCCCATAGGGTTTCCAAGGAGCGGCTGATGGGTCCAAACTGCTGACCTTTTGGTTAGCAGTCAAACTCTTAACCACTGCACCGCCAGGACTCCCCTTTCCAAGGTAAAGAAGCTGGCAATTAGAGAAATTTCCAAAATTTTTTTCAAAGCCAACCAGCTACTGGGTAATGGCATGAGGCTTCCAACTTGGTAGGGTAGCTTAATGGTTAAGCACAGGGGCTTGGAAGCCAGGTTGCCCATGTCCAAGTACAAACACTACCACATTCTAGCTGTGTGGTCCAGGGACAATTATTTAACTTCTCTAAGTCTCCACTTCCTCATCTGTAAAAGAGAATATGATAAGAGGAAGTACTTCATAGAGCTGTTGTGAGCAATGGTTGAATTTGTGTAAAGTGCTTAGAACAAAAAGTGACCATAGTAAAAAAAAAAAAAAAAATTTAAGTAACCGATAAATATTAGCTCTTTTAATTATTATTACTGTTTTTTGTTTGTTTATTTGTTTTGGTTTGGCTTTTTACTGATTTTATTCCTGACCCAGAAGGCTTTGCTATCACCCAGTTCTGAGTTCAAATTCCCATTTAATCAATTCCAGTTTCTCATGTGTCATGCTGGTCATGTCCATTTGCATCCAGGTCTGTTCCCTACCTTCCCTCTGCTCTGCTCTTGTCACTGAAGGGCTGAGCCCTGCAGTTATACGGTACTGCTAAGGAGCCCTGGTGGTGCAATGGTCAAGCTCTTGGCTGCTAACTGAAACGTTGGCAGTTGGAACTTACCCAGCAGCTCGACAGGAAAAAGACCTGGTGATCTGCTCCCGCAAAGATTAAAAAAAAAAAAAAAAAAATTGGGGTGGAGTAGATCCTGACTTATAGCCACCCTGGAGGACAGAGTAGAACTGTCCCATAGGGTTTCCAAAGCTGTAAATCTTTTACGAAGCAAACTGTCACCTCTGTCTCCTGAGAAGCTGGTGCGTTCAAACAGCTGATTTTTAAGTTAGCAGCCGAACCCTTTAACCATTGCACCGCCAGGACTTCTACATAAAGATTACAGCCTAGAAAACCCTGTGGGGCAGTTCTATTCTGTCACATGGGGTTGCTATGAGTGGGAAGGCGCTTGACAATAACAACAACGGTACGACTTAGACCCCAGTGTTACAAGTATGAGGAAATGAGCAGAACAGGTAAGAACAAAGCCAGGCCTGATCCTAAAGAGATGAGCAAGACAAGGACTCAGACTCTCCAGAGGCTAAAACAGCAGCCTGATGATCAGGACTGAAACCTAAACGGGGAAGTCCAAACTGGAGCAAGGTGACAGCACACTGACACGTGGAGCACAGACGGAGTCCTATGTCCCACAACAGGACTGAGCCTCCAGGTGGATAGAGACCAAGAAGTTTTAGCAACAAGGAGAAAAGACAGAGAGCTAGACAAGGCCTGAGAAAGAGACTTCAGAGGGATGGGTGGAACCACATTTTGGTTAATTTAATTACATTGTAAATACCGTAGGAGAGCTCACAATTTAAAGGAGCCCAGTGGGGAATTCTTTTGTTCTGCAAATAATTAGCCCTCTAATTTATTTGCTTATGTTTAGATTTTCATATATTGGGTTTGTTTATTTATTTATTTATTTTTACCCAGGAACAATAGGGCCCAGCTCAGCTGGGGATGAGCAGTTGCTTTGAATTAGGCACTGAATAAACCACAATCAGTTTAGGAAAATTCTGATTATATTAGCCTTGCAAATAGGCTTGCCCAGGGAGAGTACCAATGCCTTCTGGGTAAGTAGGGGAGAAAAAAAAAAATCATGATTCCAGGACATATAAAGGCTGAGAAGACCCTACAACTGTCAGGTATAACCCCAAATACCTGATACTCAGATACTATTTAAAACATCTTAGCCAAGTGTTGCAAAGTGTAGCTTTGAAAGCTATCATTTGTCTAATGGCAATTTCCACTCACTGGTCATGGTTTTACCTGCTGGGACCACAGGAAACAAATTTCCTCCCCAAGACTAATTCTGTCTGTTTTTAGGATCTTTTTCTGTTGAACCAAAAAAATCCTGATTTCTTAAGCCATGCCTCCTGTGACTGCTTCTTCCAAAGCAGAGAAATGGTTAATGAGTTACAGTATAGACGCTAGAGAGAATAATACGGGGCCATTAAAATAATCACCATAAAGTATAGAAAAAAACTCTTGATGTGGAAAGACAAGAGCAGATTACAAAATTGGACGGAGGCCATTTCCATATTGCTGAACACTTAAGATTCTTTCGTGCTTTTGCATATTGTAATTGTACAAATAATCTGGCAACGGTACAAAACATTCATGATATAGAAAAAAGATCTCCAAGTTCCCTAACCACCATGGCTGCCCAATGCTGATCTCTGGATAAACTGTATTAGAATAATCAGAAACTTGTTACAATTAGAGATTGCAGGACCCCGCCTACTGGGACCCCTTTTCTCTAAGGGTGAAACCCAGGAACCTGTGTTTTTAACTTGCTCTCTGGGTTCTTCTGATGTGCAGCCGGGTGTAAGCGTTGCTCTATTTATCACACTAACAATGATTATTTCTGTATTCCCTTCCAGTCTTTTTTTTTACATACGTATGTTTACTTAGTTGTAATGAAGGTGATTGTTCAATTTTGAACACAGATACTTTTACTTAGCATTGAAAATTAAGTGTTTTTTGAACTGAAATCTTTGCTTAGTATAAAAATAGAAAAGAGTCAGAAGAAAAAAAGATTTCCGATAATCAGAGCTACCTAAGACAATCACCATTAAAATTTATGTATGAATTTTATCTTTTTTCTAGGCCTCATTTTTATTTTGTTTATTGTAATGGTTCATTTTATGTGTCAACTTGATTAGGCTATAGAGTCCAGGTGTTTGGTCAAACTCTAGATGTTGCTGTGAAGGTATTTACATGTGATTAACATTTAAATCCGTTGACCTTAAGTAAAGCAGGTTGTTCTTCTTCCAATTGGCTCTAACTCATAGCAACCCTATGTGATGTGGGGGGGTCTCATCCAATCAGATGAAGGCATAAAGGGCAAAAACTGAGGTTTATTGAGGGAGAAGGATTCTGCCTCAATTAGACACATATATCCCACTGGAGTTTCCAGCCTGCTGCCTGGCCTGCTGATACTGGACACAAGACTAATGGGCATTTCCAGCCTATCACCTGACCTACAGATTTTGGACTTGCCAGCCCTCAAAACTGTATGAGCCATTTCCTTAAAATCCATATGTATGTGGAGCCATGATGGCACAAAGGAAACCCTGGTGGCGTAGTGGTTAAGAACTACAACTACTAGCCAAAATATCAGTAGTTCAAATCCACCAGGTGCTCCTTGGCAACTCTATGTGGCAGTTCTACTCTGTCCTATAGGCTCGCTATGAGTTGCAATCGACTTGATAGCAACGGCTTTCGTTTTTCGATTTTGGTGGCACAAACAGTTTAGTGCTTCGCTGCTAATGGAAAGGTTGACTCTTTGAACCCACTCAGTGGATCTGTGGGAGAAAGACTTGGCAATGTGCTTCCATAAAGATTACAGTCTAGAAAAGCCTATATGGCAAATTCTACTCTGTCATGTGGGGTTGCTATGAGTTGAAATCGACCCTACAGCCCCTAACAACAACATACACACATATAGATCTAGATATCATATTGGTTCTGTTTCTCTGGAGGCTGCTAAGATATTATTTTCATTGGGGTGATAGAGCTACACATGCAATATTGAAACCTGTAGTTTTTTTTTTTTTAAATAGTTTTTATTGTGCTTTAAGTGAAAGTTTACAAATCAAGTCAGTCTCTCACACAAAAACCCATATACACCTTGCTACACACTCCCAATTACTCTCCCCCTAATGAGAGAGCCTGCTTCCCCCTCCACTCTCCTTTTTCGTCAGCTTCTAACCCCCTCCACCCTCTCATCTCCCCTCCAGGCAGGAGGTGCCAACATAGTCTCAAGTGTCCACCTGATCCTAGAAGCTCACTCCTCACCAGCATCCCTCTCCAACCCATTGTCCAGTCCAATCCCCGTCTGAACAGTTGGCTTCAGGAATGGTTCTTGTCCTGGGCCAACAGAAAGTCTAGGAGCCATGACCACCAGGGTCCTTCCAGTCTCAGTCAGGCCATTAAGTCCAGTCATATGAGAATTTGGGGTCTGCATCCCACTGCTCTCCTGCTCCCTCAGGTGTTCTCTGTTGCGCTCCCTGTCAGGGCAGTCATTGGTTATAGCCAGGCACCATCTAGTTCTTCTGGTCTCAGGATAATGTAGTCCCTGGAAACCTGTAGTTTTTTCGAACATTGTAATGGCACAATTTTTTTTTGCACAATATTACAAACTCTTCATGAGATTTAACAACTGTCCTATTGTTAGCCATTATTATACTTACAAATAATTTCTTGACAAACCTAACTGCATGTAAAGCATTTTCTATTTGGGGTATTTTAGAATAAAACCAAAAAAACCAAACTCGTTGCCATCAAGTCAATTCTAACTCATAGCGACCCTATAGGACAGAGTAGAACTGCATCATATGGTTTCCAAGGAGTACCTGGTGGATTCCAACTGCCGACCATTTGGTTAGCAGCCATACCTCTTAACCACTATGCCACCAGGGTTTCCACTATTTTAGAATACATATCAAGAAATAAAGTTATTGGACCACAACATAAGAACATTAAGGTTTTCTTTTTTTCCAAAAAAAATTGTTCTTGTTGTTGTTAGGTGTCGACGAGTTGGTTCCAACTCATAGCGACCCTATGCACAACAGAATGAAACACTGCCCGGTCCCGTGCCATCTTTACAATCGTTGTTATGCTTGAGTTCGTTGTTGCAGCCACTGTGTCAATCCACCTCGTTAAGGGTCTTCCTCTTTTCTGCTGACCCTGTGCTCTGCCAAGCATGATGCCCTTCTCCAGGGACTGATCCCTCCTGACAACACGTCCAAAATATGTAAGACGCAGTCTCGCCATCCTTGACTTTAAGGACCATTCTGGCCACACTTCTTCCAAGACAGATTTATTCATTGTTTTGGCAGTCCATGGTATATTCAACATTCTTCGCCAGCACCACAATTCAAAGGCGTCAACTCTTCTTCGGTCTTACTTATTCATTGTCCACCTTTCACATGCATATGATGTGATTGAAAATACCATGGCTTGGGTCAGGCACACCTTAGTCTTCAGGGTGACATCTTTGCTCTTCAACACTTTGAAGAGGTCCTTTGCAGAAGATTTGCCCAATGCAATGAGTCTTTTGATTTCTTGACTGCTGCTTCCATGGCTGTTGATTGTGGATCCAAGTAAAATGAAATCCTTATAAACTTCAATCTTTTCTCCGTTTACCATGATGTTGCTCACTGATCCAGTTGTGAGGATTTTTGTTTTCTTTACGTTGACGTGCAATCCATACTGAAGGCTGTGGTCTTTGATCTTCATTAGTAAGTGCTTCAAGTCCTCTTCACTTTCAGCAAGCAAGGTTGTGGCATCTGCATATCACAGGTTGTTAATGAGTCTTCCTCCAATCCTGATGCCCTGGTCTTCTTCATATAGTCCAGCTTCTTGTATTATTTGTTCAGCATACAGATTAAATAGGTATGGTGAAAGAACACAACCCTGATGCACACCTTTCCTGACTTTAAACCAGTCAGTATCCCCTTGTTCTGTCCGAACAACTGCCTCTTGATCTCTGTAAAGGTTCCTCATGAGCACAATTAAGTGTTCTGGAATTCCCATTCTTGGCAATGTTATCCATAGTTTATTATGATCCACACAGTCGAATGCCTTTGCATAGTCAATAAAACACAGGTAAACATCCTCTGGTATTCTCTGCTTTCAGCCAGGATCCACCTGACATCAGCAATGACATCCCTGGTTCCACGTCCTCTTCTGAAACTGGCCTGAATTTCTGGCAGTTCCCTGTCAATATACCGCTTGCAGCCGGTTTTGAATGATCTTCAGCAAAATTTTGCTTGCGTGTGATATTAATAATATTGTTCTATAATTTCCACATTCGGTTGGATCACCTTTCTTGGGAATAGGCATAAATATGGATCTCTTCCAGTCAGTTGGCCAGGAAGCTGTCTTCCATATTTCTTGGCATAGACGAGTGGGCACCTCCAGCGTTGCATCTGTTTGTAGAAACATCTCAGTTTGATATTCCAACAATTCCTGGAGCCTTGTTTTTCACCAATGCCTTCAGAGCAGCTTCAGCTTCTTCCTTCAGTACCATCAGTTCCTGATCATATGCCAGCACTTGAAATGATTGAATATTGACTAATTCTTTTTGGTATAATGACTCTGTGTATTCCTTCCATCTTCTTTTGATGCTTCCTGCGTCGTTTAATATTTTCCCCGTAGAATCCTTCACTATTGCAACTCGAGGCTTGAATTTTTTCTTCAGTTCTTTCAGCTTGAGAAACACTGAGCGTGTTCTTCCCTTTTGGTTTTCCATTTCCAGCTCTTTGCACAAGTCATTATAATACTTTACTTTGTCTTCTCGAGAGGCCCTCTGAAATCTTCTGTTCAGTTCTTTTACTTCATCAATTCTTCCTTTTGCTTTAGCTCCTCGATGCTCAAGAGCAAGTTTCAGAGTCTCCTCTGACATCCATCTTGGTCTTTTCTTTCTTTTCTGTCTTTTCATTGACCTCTTGCTTTCTTCATGGATGATGTCCTTGATGTCATTCCACAACTCATCCGTTCTTCGGTCACTAGTGTTCAATACGTCAACTCTGTTCTTCAGATGGTCTCTATAAATTCAGGTGGGATATACTCAAGGTCATATTTTGGCTCTCGTGGACTGCTCTGATTTTCTTCAGTTTCAGCTTGAACTTGCATATGACCAATTGATGGTCTGTTCCACAGTCAGCCCCTGGCCTTGTTCTGACTGATGAATTGAGCTTTTCCATTGCCTCTTTCCACAGATGTAGTCAATTTGATTTCTGCTTGTTCCATCTGGCGAGTTCCATGTGTATAGTTGCCGTTTATGTTGGTGAAAGAAGGTATTTGCAATGAAGAAGTCGTTGGTCTTGCCAAATTCTATCATTCGATCTCTGGCATTGTTCCTATCACCAAGGCCGTATTTTCCAACTACTGCTCCTTCTTTGTTTCCAACTTTCGCATCCCACTTGCCAATAATTATCAATGCATACTGATTGCATGTTCGATCAATTTCAGGTTGCAGCGACTGATAAAAATCTTCTGTTTCTTCATCTTTGGCCCTAGTAGTTGGTACATAAATTTGAATAATAGTCGTATTAACTGGTCTTCCTTGTAGCTGTGTGGATATTAACCTAACACTCACAGCATTGTACTTCAGGATAGATCTTGAAACGTTCTTTTTTCACAATGAATCCAACACCATTCCTCTTCAAGTTGTCATTCCTAGAATAGTAGACTATATGATTGTCTGATTCAAAATGACCATACCAGTCCATTTCAGCTCACTAATGCCTAGGATATCAATGTTTATGCGTTCCCTTTCATTTTTGATGATTTCCAATTTTCCTAGATTCATACTTTGTACATTCCAGGTTCCAATTATTAATGGATGTTTGCAGCTCTTTCTTTTCATTTTGAGTCATGCCACATCAGCAAATGAAGGTTCCGAAAGCTTTACTCCATCCACGTCATTAAGGTCGACTCTACTTTCAGGAGGCAGCTCTTCCCCAGTCATCTTTTGAGTGCCTTCCAACCTGGGGGGCTCATCTTCCAGCACTATATGAGACAATATTCTGCTGCTATTCATAAGGTTTTCACTGGCTAATGCTTTTCAGAAGTAGACTGCTGGGCCCTTCTTCCTAATCTGTCTTAGTCTGGAAGCTCAGCTGAAACCTGTCCTCCATGTGTGACCCTGCTGGTATCTGAATACCGGTGGCATATCTTCCAGCATCACAGCTACACGCAAGCCCCCACAGTACGTCAAACTGACAGACACGTGGGGGTCAAAAAGATTAGGCCATCATAATCACCTAAAAATTTCTATCAAGTAGGTCAGGCTATTCCCCAAACATCTCTGTTCCTGCAGTATCTAATTTTATGCTACAACATTAAAATTGACTTTGCTAAAATCTTAAAAATCACTTGTGTGCGAAGAATTCCTTGAACAAGCTACACTTAAACCTCATTATGAGGCTGAGTCTGAGGTGTCCTTGCAGTGTATCTGACACAGAGGGAAATGCTTCATAATGAGGGTCTTTCTAGGTTTCCAGCGAATGTCTGGGCAGGGAAGGTCTATGACAGGAGCACCCCACTGTGGTCCTCTCTCCATGAGGAAAGACTCAGCACCCACAGTGCACCAGCACATGGTCAGGACTTGCCTGTGTGGGTCACGGGTGGGAAAGGAGCTGGCCCTTTGATAGAAACAGAACCCCGAGTGAGCACTCATTACTGGAGCTCTCAGATTCTCCTGGAGAAATAATGAGCGACACAGACACTCTGTGGGTTCCTCAAGGATCCTTTATGAGCAAAAGAAGCTGGGTTTGATTAGGCTACTTCAACTACAATAGTCCACCAGGGAGAGAAGGGAGAAAGGAAGGGAGAATTGGAAGGGGGAAGGTGATGTTTTTTGGGGAGGATACTAAAAATTTAAAGAAATATTACATTTTAAATACCTGACATTTAATTGTGTGCCAAGTTGGCAAAGCATCTTCCCTTGTAAATTTGGTTGATATTCCCAAGAATCCTGATAGCTGATAGACCAATGTTGTTCATGCCCTGCCCCATTTGCCCTCAGCCTGTCTCTGAGACAACCTGTACCTATGGTGGCCAGTTTCCCACATACTGTCTTCCCACCTCAAGCCTCTGCATCTCACTGCTTTTGTGCCTGAGGTTTTCTCTAACACCTACTGAGTCTGCTCAACTGCACAACAGAGGAAGTTAATAGCCCAGGGACAACCCTCAGCCAATGGAGGACAAGGGTAAGTGAAGCAATGGTCCAGCTTCTATCTTGTCTGTAGAGTCAGTTCTGAGGAACTTTCTACAGGGTTTCAGAGGGCATCTGGGGCTGGGTGGGGGGTTGAGCCCACGTTGCTTACAGGAGCAACCCATCATTAATTCACATGTTACTGGCTTATCTCCTATAGTAGGCTCAATAATGGCTCCCAAAGATATCAGGTTCTAATTCCTGGAACCTACATAAATATTATATTATTTACAAAAAGGGTCTTTGCAGATGTCACTGAGTTAATTGTCGTGAGGAGATTATTTTGGATTATTTGGTTGAGCCCTAAATGCAATCACATGTATCCTTATAAGGGGGAGGTAGAGGAAGATTTCTCTCTCTCTCATACACACACACAAAAAGACACACACAAGAGAAGGTGATGTGAAGACAGAGCACAGAGAGTTTTGAAGATGACAACCTTAGAAATTGGAGTGATACGGCCACAAGCCAAGGAATGCTGGTAGCCACCAGATGCAGAAAAGGGAAGGAACAGACTTTCTCTAGAGCTTCTGGAGGGAGCACAGCCCTGCTGACACAGTGATTTCAGCCCAGTGGCAGGATTTTGAACTGCTAGCCTCCAGAGCTAAGATAATAGACTTCTGTTGTTTTAAGCCACCAAGTGTTTCACAAAAGAAAAAAAAAAAAAAAGATTTTTATCTTTGTTTTATTGACTATGCTAAGGCATCCTACTGTGTGGATCACGATCATAACAAATTATGGATAACACCGCAGAGAATGGGAATTCCGGAACACTTAATTGTGCTCATGCATAATCTGTACACGGATCTAGAGGCAGTCATTCAAACAGAACAAGAAGATACTGCAAGGTTTAAAGTCAGGAGAGGTATGCATCAGGCTTGTATTCTTTCACCGTACCTATTCAATCTGTATGCTAAGCAAATAATGTGAGAAGCTGGACTATATGAAGAACGCAGCATCAGGATTGGAAGAAGACACATTAACAGCCTGCGTTATGCAAATGACACAATCTTGCTTGCTGAAAGTGAAGAGGACTTGAAGCGCTTACTGATGAAGATCAAAGACTACAGCCTTCGGTATGGATTGCACCTCAACATAAAGAAAATACAAAAATCTTCACAACTGGACCAATAAGCGACATCATGATAAGTGGAGAAAAGTTTGAAATTGTAGAGGATTTCATTTTACTTGGATCCACTATGAACACCCACGGAAGCAGAAGTCAAGAAATCAAAGTACACATTGCACTGGGCAAATCAGCTGCAAAAGACCTCTTTCAAGTGTTGAAAAGCAAAGATGTCACCTTGAGGACTAAGATCAGCCTGACACAAGTCATGGTGTTTCCAACCTCTTCCTATGCATGCGAAAGCTGGACAATGAATAAGAAAGACTGAAGAAGAATTGATGCCTTTGAATTGTGGTGTTGGTGAAGAATAATGAATACACCAGGGTCTGCCAAAGGAACAAACAAATCTGTCTTGGAAGAAATATAACCAGAATGCTCCTTAGCAGCAAGGATGGTGAGATTACATTTCACATACTTTGAACATGTTATCAGGAAGGATCAGTCCCTGGAGGACATCATCCTTGGTAAAGAAGAGGGTTAGTGAAAACGAGGAAGACTGTCAATGAGATGGACTGACACAGTGGCTGCAACAATGGGCTCAAGCATAGCAACAACTGTGAAGATGGTGCAGGACCAGGGAGTGTTTCATTCTGTTGTGCATAGGGTCACTATGAGTTGGAACTGACTTGATGGCACATAACAATAACAACAACAAAGTGGTAATTCATTACAGCAGCCACAGGAGACTAATATGTCGCCTTTCCCGGTCTTACTTTGCCTATTTCCTCATCTGTGCTTCCCAAGACCATGTTCTAAAAAAAAACTATATGTACCCAATGCCTTGTCCTAGACTCTACTTTTGAGAGAATGAAACTGAGATAGTAGAGGGTTGTTATGTCCATTTGGCAGATTAGAAGACTGGGTTTCAAAGAGCTCCAGTGACTTATCCAAGGCCACCAATTGCCATGTTGCAGTATGAGAACCATAAGTTGACTCTTCAACTAGTGTTCCCCCCATTCTACAAAGAAGCCTATTTTAAAAACCAAATTAATAACAGTTTATTGAACATCTGTAAGGCACTGAGTGGGGTACTGGGAGCTTTAAGTCCAGTGAAAGAGAGAAAATTGCTCACCATAATGCCATGTCTTAAGAGTAGCAATCATCTAGTTCAGTTCCATTATTTATTCAGCACTTTTTCCCAGGGCCTACTACATGCTAAGCAATTTGCTAGATACTAGGAGCCTAATTTTTTTTTTAGGAGCCTGAAGATGAATGAAATCCCCCAACCCTGCCCTTTAAAGATTTAGAATCTAGTAGTGGAGATGTGGAAGAAGGAGGAGGTGAGGACTCAGACCCAACACAGACCAGAAGATGCATGTCAGAGAAAATGCTTCCTAGAGACAATTCATTCATGAATGCACGCAACCAGCATTCCCCAAGTTTCTACTACATGCCAGGGGACATGCCAGGAGCTTAGATTACACTGATGAATCATACAGTAGTAGTCTCTGCCTCTGGTCGGAGAACAGTCTTGAAAAATGCCTGAAAGTTAGCCAGAAGTAGAGAGGTGTGGGGAAGTCCTCCCATCTGAAGGGAACAGCACACATAAAGCATGGAAAGCATGAAACAGTATTTGGGGGCAGAGGGTTTTCCCTGTGTGTGAGAAGGGGGGAATAGCACTGTGAGAGCATAAATAAGGAGACTGTGGTACCAGAAATAAGATGCAGAGCTAGCCAGGAACACGTCAGGTGGGGCTTAGGATTACTGTAGGAACACAAAGAAAGAATTGTTGTTGCTGTTGTTGGGTGCTGTAGAGTCAATTCCAATTCATAGCGACCCCACGTGACGAAGTAGAACTGCCCCATGGGGCAGATTTTTTTTTTGTAATTTTATTGTGCTTTAGGTGAAAATTTACAGAGCAAATTAGTTCCTCATTCAATAATTTATACACAGATTTATTCAGCACTCTTTCCCTTTCCACCCTGGGTTCCCCATGTCCATTCATTCAGTTTTCTTGTCCTTTCCTGCCTTCTTGTCTTTGCTTTTGGGCAGATGTTGCCCAACTGGTCTCATATACTCGATCGAACTAAGAAGCACCTTCCTCACATATGTTATTATTTGTTTTATAGGCCTGACTAATCTTTGGGACTTTGGGAGTGGCTTCAGTTCTGAGTTAGCAGGGTGTCAGGGGGCCATAGCCTCAGGGGTTCCTCCAGTCTCTGACAGACCAGTAAGTCTGGTCTTTTTTTTTTTTTGTGAATTTGAATTTTGGTCAACATTTTTCTCCAGCTCTGTCTGGGACCCCCTATTGTGATCCCTGTCAGAGCAGTTGGTGGTGGTAGCTGACAATATCTAGTTCTTCTGGGCTCAAGCGGGTGGAGGCTGTGGTTCATGTGGTCCATTTTGATGAATATTTTGGACTAATATTTTCCTTGTGTCTTTGGTTTTTTATCATTCTCCTTTGCTCCGGACAGCATGGGACCAAGAGATGTGTCTTAGATGACTGCTCCCATGCTTTTAAGATTCTACTTATTAAAGTAGGATGTACATTTTTTTTTATGAACTGTGTTATGCCAATTGACCCAGATGTCCCCTGAGACTATGGTCCCCAGCCCTTAGCCCCAGTAACTTGGCCCCTCAAGGTATTTAGATATGTCTAGGAAGCTTCTATGACTTTGCCTTGGTCAAGTTGTGCTGCCTTCTTCTATGTTGTGTGTTGTCTTTCCCTTCACCACAGTTAATACTTCTCTACTATCTAGTTAGTGATTTCCCCTCCCCACATTCCCCCCGCCCCGTAACCATCAAATGTTTTTTTTTTCTGTGTGTAAAAAACCTTTTCTTGAGTTTTTATAATAGTGGTCTTGTAGAGTATTTGGCTATGTTTTTGTTGGTTTTATCTGTGTTTTCCATGATTTTGTCTATTTTTTCCTTGGTTTTGTCTGTGTTTTCCCTGATCTCTTTCCTAATCTCTTGGACAATCCTAAATATTAGTCTTTTGAATTCCATATCTGGTAGTTCCAAAGTGTTTTGTTTTTCTGGAAGGTTATCTGATTATTTTGGTCACTTGCAAGGGTCATCTTGTCCTAGTTTTTTTTAATATGTTTTAATATTGTCTGCTGTCTCTGAGACATTTAGGTATTATTTTCTTTATTGATTGATTGTTCATTTGTTTTATCCTGCCCTTTTTTTTTTTTTTTTGATACATCAGTGTGAGTAGGCCAGGCATGCTTTGCTGCTTGCTCATCTATGGGTACAAGAACTCTCGTCACCTTGTCCGGTGGGCAGGGCAGCAGCAGGCAGAATGAGCGTGCATTGCTGTATACTGGTTTGGTGAGGTGGCTGAGGGCAGACTGGGCAAGTGCTATCTGCCTGCCTCCTGATGTTGGTCCAGCAGTGTGGGAGTGTTCAGAGCCTCTCACCAGGTGGATGGGGATGTCAGATGGGGAGTGGTATGGGATCATTTCCCACCAATCGGCAACTGTTCCAGTGGCAAGAGGGAAGGGCAACGTGAGCTTGGTGTAGTGGTAGGCCTGAGAGCCAGGGGCACTCTAGTGGAAGCAGTGCGGTAGGAGCCGGTGGGAAGGGAGGGAGGTGGGGTACGAGGCTAGGTGGGAAAAAGAAAGAAAACCAAGAAAGAAAGCAAAAAGACGCCACACAGCAGGAGGGAGAAGGGCAGGTCTGGGGCGTGGGGGATCGAGGCTAAATCTCTGGGAATGGAGGAGGGCATCAGGCAGAGAGCTTCACACAGGCAGTGGCATTGGTGTTGGATTTTGAATAATGTGAGGAATTTAGCAACACGTAGAATGAGAAAAGGACATTCAGGGAAGATCTGGCTCATTCTGCAGTTTAAATCCTGTTCACTGTGTGCATACAGAGTGACATCCCTGTGAATTTTCTTCCAGGAAATAGGTTCTTCCGGGGTGAGATTCAGGGCTGCCATTGATAGATGTGCAGAGCTCCATATACATAGCTAAACAGTGGCCATAGTGTGATTTGGGAATTGCTGGAAAGGCCTGTCCTCAGAGGGTATCTCCCTCATCGTTTTATCCAAGCATCTGAAAAAGAATCCAATTAGATACTGTCATAGATTGAATTGTGCCCCCCCCTCCAAAATATGTGTCAATTTGACTAGGCCGTGATTCCCAGTATTGTGTGTCTGTCTACCATTTTGTCATCTGATGTGATTTTCCTATGTGTTGTAAATCCTACCTGTATGATGTTAATGAGGCAGGATTAGAGGCAGTTATGTTAATGAGGCAGGACTCAAACTACAAGATTAGGTTCTGTCTTAAGTCAATCTCTTTTGAGATATAAAAGAAAGAACCAAGCAGAGAGACATGGGAACCTCATTACCACCAAGCAAGAAGAGCCAGGAGTGTGCATCCTTTGGACCCAGGGTCCCTGGGCTGAGAAGCTCCTAGACCAGGGAAAGATTGATAACAGGACCTTTCCCAAGAGTCAACAAAGAGGGAAAGGCTTCCATTGGAGTTAACACCCTGAATTCAGACTTCTAGCCTCCAAAACTGTGAGAAAATAATTTTTTTTTCATTAAACCCATCCACTTGTGGTATTTCTGTTATAGCAGCATTAGATAGTTAAGACTGATACTCATTCCTTTGGATGGAGCTCCTTCCTCTATGGTGAGGCTTTTTAATTGCAAATGTCCCAGGTGTGTGTGGGGGGTATGGGGGGCAGGGGGTGACACCTGACTTTACAACACTTAAGTGTGAATGATGGTAGTAAATGCCTGGATCAAAAAGGAGACCCAGAGTTAGGGACCCAAATTACCTCCTGATATTCTACTCTCTCCTTCTACAGTTGAGGCCACCTGACTCTCACCTACAGGCCTAAGTATGCACTCAGCTCCCAGAATGTATTTGGGTCTCAAGCAAGAACGATTTTAGCAAATGTACTCAGTACCCAACCACCATAACTGTCTGAAAAGATTCCCTTGCCTGGATTACCAAGCTTCAACTTACTGTGACTACCTGATCCTCAAATTGTCCCCGCCTGGACTCATGGATTATAGGTGTGCCCTACTAGTTAGTCTTGGACCACTCTTGCTGCAAAATTTTCTAGCCTCTGTGCATAAATTTCTAGATTACTTGGCCATGTGTCTTGCCCAATGGGAGATATCCTCCTTTGCCACCTATAGCAAGAACAGGACCTATTTCATACACTGAGTCCCAAGCATTCCACATATTCCAGGGTCTGCCTAGTAAATATCTGGATAGAAAAATAGCACTTATTTCCTCATTTATTTCTCAAGCACCTACTATGTTCACAGCTTCCAAGAGTACCTCAGAGATCTTGCAGTCAGGTAGGTGAGTGAATAATTGTCGTGCAGTGGGAAATGGGAGAGATTAGAACTGAGCTGAATAAGGCAAGAAGGTGATGGTAGGAAAAATCTTAGGCTTAGATTCTTTTTGAGCATTAGTTTAGTTTTTTAGCTGTAAAATTCAGATTATTATATTATTTCCTTGCAGGGTAGTTGTAAGGATTTGGGAGAATGTTATATAACACATCCAGCAGATAGTCAGTGTTCAATAAATGATTGAATCTTGTATTGTTATTACTAGTTATGACCAGTTTGTTGAAGGGTCCTGTGTATCATGTAATAAACTGTAAAAGCTTCCTTTATTGGGCCTGAAATTTTGGTATTTAGCATCTTACTCCTTCCTTGGGGTGCTTGCATCTTAATAGAACAACTATTCCCAACTGATGTACCACAAATGGATTATAGGTGTGTCCAGATATTGAGATTCTCATTCCTGAAGGTGACTGTGAGAGATGTGGGGGAGGGAGGGCAGGAAGAATGTAGACCCCCAGGTAAGTTGTCTCTTGGTGCACTAAATGCTCACCTATTTACTCTTGTGTGCAATTCAAGTATTATCATTTTCTAACTGTGTCAAGACAAGAAAGGTGTTGGGAGGCTCTCTAATAAAAAACCACAAAGAGAAAATGATATTAATTAACATAAAGAAATTAATCACTAAAGGCAGAATCTGATCCAAGGGGCTATGTAAACTCAAAACCATAGTATTTAACCAGGAGGTGGTTCTTCTGTAAGTCAGAGTTTTTATCTGCCAGCAACAGAAGAAATAAAAATATGAAAAGATATTGGTTACCTCACAGAACTGTTGGAAGAACTGGAAAATCAGGCTAAGATTCTAGGAATGTTGTCCCAAGACATACCACAGAAAAGGCCTCAAGGGCAAATTGCTGTAGCTGTTGCTACCTCATTGAGTATTAAACAAGCTACCTCCAGCACCAGCACAACATGCCACTCCACAATACCACTTATACAACAGATACTAGATTACTGCAAACACTACTCACATTGGAAGAAGCATGCTGCAGCCACCACCCTTGCCATATGAACCCTCTTCTCTAGTTGCTGACTTCCAATCCATGTCTCTAGGATAAGTCTGATGGTCAGAGGCAAGGTCACATATCTGTGCCCTAGTTGGGGAACAAACTTCTCAGATTCTACCCTGGGGAGCCTGTATGCCTAAGGCTGAAATATTCCAAATTTTGTAAAAGTGTACAAACTGTGCTGGATTGCCAGAAATCATGACAAATAGCTATCAGAGTTCTTATA
Source organism: Loxodonta africana (assembly GCF_030014295.1). NCBI lineage: Eukaryota > Metazoa > Chordata > Mammalia > Proboscidea > Elephantidae > Loxodonta > Loxodonta africana. The sequence goes on from NC_087344.1 coordinate 97,252,965, forward strand.
CATATCACCTATGTCAATGCTTTTAAACTTTTTAATTTCATTTTCATATATTTGTTCATATTTACAACTGATGACTTTTTTCAGAGATAACTTTACATGAAACCATAGTATATAAAAAAGTGAAAAACAGAGATGCTCAAGTCAAAATAGAAAAGGAGGCCAAGGACCCTTCAAACTTAATGTCTTCCACAATGATCCCTAGGGACTATTTGAGGAACTCTTAGGGTTCCATGGAACAAAGTATGAAAACCATTGTTCTACCGATTTTAGCAGGCAGAATAATCAAGGAACTTGAAGATAGTTATTTTTTTTTTAGTCTGAGGAAAAGAATGAAGAAATATAAACAGAGCCTATGAGATCTGTGGGACACCATCAAGCATACCAACATATGCATAACTGGAGTCTCAAAAGGAGAGGAATGAGAGGAAGAGGCATAGAGAATATTTGAGAAAAATAATGAGTAGAAATTTCCCAAATTTGGTAAAAGACATGAATCTACACATTCAAGATCCTCAATGAACCCCAAGGAGGATAAATTCAAAGAGAAACAAAACGAAACACATTATAACCAAACTGCCTAAAGCCAAGAACAAAAAGAGGCTCTTTAATGTCATCTTTTACATACTGATGTCTCTGTTTCCCCATGTTCAGCGTTTTAGCTTTGATTTATTTGTGACTTCTCTATCTTGGTTGATATGTGGTTGTTTTGTCCTGTGTTCTAGTCTTGGGTTGTTATCTGATGTTATTGATATTCTAACTGGAGGACTCCCTTCAGTATTTCTTGTAATTTTGGTTTGGTTTTTACAAATTCCTTAAGCTTCTGTTTATCTGGAAATGCCCTAATTTCACCATATTTGAGAGACAGTTTTGCTGGATATATAATTCTTGGCAGGCAATTTTTTTCCTCCTTGCCTTCAAGGTTTCTGCTGAGTAGACAGAGTTTAGTCTTTCTGACTTTCCTTTGTAGATGACATTTCATTTATCCCTAGCCACTCTTAAAATTCTCTCTTTATCTTTGGTTTTGGCAAGTTCAATTATAAAATGTCTTGGTGACTTTCTTTTGGGATCTACTTTGTGTGGGGTCCAGTGAGTTTCTTGGATATCTTCTCGTCTTTCACGATATCAGGGAAGTTTTCTGCCAACAAATCTTCAAGAATTCTCTCTGTATTTTCTGTTAACCCCCCCGTTCTGGTACTCCAATCACTCATAGATTATTCCTCTTGATAGAGTCCCACATAATTCTTAGGGTTTCTTGATTTTTTTTTAATTCTTTTATCTAATTTTCCTCCGATAAGTTGGTGTCGAGTGCTTTATTTTCAGTGTCACTAATTCTGACTTCCATTGCCTCTGTTCTGCTCCTATGACTTTCTACTGAGTTGTCTAATTCTGAAATTTTACTGTTAATCTTTTGGATTTCTGTTTGCTGTCTCTCTATGGATTCTTGCAGCCTGTTAAATCTGTCATTTTGCTCTTGTATAACCTTAAATTCCTCTATTGCTTTGTCTGTGTGTTCTTTGACTTGTTCTGCGTTTTGCCTGATCTCTTGAAGAACACTGTATATTAATCTTCTGAATTCTACCTCCAGTAATTCCAAGAAATTCACTTCCTCCGGAAGATTTCTTGATTCTTTGTTTTGGTGGCTTACTGAAGCCATCATGGTCTGCCTCTTTATGTGATTTGATATTGACTGTTGTCTCTGAGCCATCAATAGGTTATTGTATTTATTTATGTTTGCTTACAGTGTCCTAGCTTTTTGATTTGTTTGACATGCCTGAATAGGCTGGTTGTGTGAGCTAATTTGATTACTGGAATCTTTGAAGCTCTCACATCCTGTCACAGGTGGTTAGAGCTGTTACTAGGTATGTGAGCCCAGGAGTCTGTTTACTTTTCTTGTATGGATTCAGCTAATGTATCCAGGTAGTCGGTCACCAAGTGTGTGGTGCAGGCTCTCACCTACAGTCCTAGACAGGCAGCAGTGACTGGAGTAGGCACAGGTATCTGGCTGAAATAGGGGGTCATGAGCTGACCAAGGCAGGGGGCTGAAAGCTGCCCTGGAGTGTCTGGGAGGGAAAAGTGTCCCTGTTCCCTAAAGAACATAGGTGGGTGGGTTTTGCAGCCGGATTATGGGTACCTGATGCTGTTGACTGTAAGGACTGGGAGGCACCACTTAGTCTTGGACCTCTGTTGGTGATGGCTAGGTGGCGTGGGTGGAGCCACCAGTCCTCAGGCCCCTGATGTGGGTAGGTGAGGACCCTGGTTAATGGGCATACCTGTGTCAAATGTCATAAATCTGCCACTCCACCTTATAGCTGATACAGTCGAAAATAGGCTTCAGCTATATACCCTGCTGTACCGTCCTAATGAGAACCTACACTGCTGAAATGGGCCCACACAGGTCTATGCAGTAGTGAGAGGCATTCAAAGTTCGTGAACCCCTTATGCCTGTGCCTAGGCAAAGGGGCTGTGCCTGCCCTGAGTTCCTGACATAGGGGAGCTGGCAGATTATTTTTTCCTGTTTGTTAATTTGTTCCCTCTCCAAAGCCCGGAAAATGGCTGAGGGCACATAACAGGTCCTACTTCCAGCCCAGGGGATGCAGCAATCACTGAAGCCAGGCCAGGACCTGGTGCAGAGCATGGAGAGAGCAGGTAAATGGGTGAGAGACTCTTCCCAAAGGGGCATTTTTTAAAAATTTGTATTGTGCTTTAAGTGAAAGTTTACAAATCAAGTCAGTTTCTCATACAAAAATTTATACACACCTTAATATATACACTCCTAATTGCTCTCCCCCTAATGAGATAGCACACTCCTTGCCTCCACTCTCTCTTTTCATGTCCATTCGGCCAACTTCTGACCCCCTCCGCCCTCCTGTCTCCCCTCCAGATAGGAGATGCCAACATAGTCTCATATGTCTACCCGATCCAAAAAGCTCACTCTTCACCAGTATCATTTTCTATCCCATTGTCCAGTCCTATCCCTGTCTGAAGAGTTGGCTTTGGGAATGGTTCCTGTCTTGGGCTAACAGAAGGTCTGGGGACCATGACCACCGGGGTCCTTCTAGTCTCATCAAAGGGGGTGTTTTTTGATCCAGGCAGTAGGTTAGATGCATGGACTTATCTTTTGCTGATTGAGCACCATTTTTCACTGGTTCTGGAGGCTTGAGTAGACTCTCTGCCCTTCGGTGTCTCCCAACATGGAAAACACGTCCTGAGCACCACTGCTTGCCTCACCATGCACACCAGCCAATCCAGCCTGCAGGGTGCCGGTTCCCACTATGTCAGGTATGGCAACTCCTGGCTGCTTCTGAACCATCTCTCCCTCCCACTGCTGCTCAGTCTGATTCCTCAACTTTGCCTTTGATGCCTAGATTGTCATATATAATCAATTCATTTGTTTTTTCAGGTCTTTTTTGTAAGAGGGGCCACAGGAAGCATCTGACTACTCCACTACCTTGGCTCAACCCCCAAAAAAGAATCTTGAAAGCAGCAATAGAGAAGTGACTTGTCACATACAAGGAATCCTCAATAAGATTAATAGTCAATTTTTTATCAGGAACCATAGAGGCCAAGAGGGAGCGTGATGACATTTTTAAAGTGATGAAAGAAAAACACTGTCAACCAAGATTTTATATCTGTTGAAACTCTCCTTCAAAATGAAGGCTAAATTAAAACATTCCCAGATATACAAAAGCTGAGGGAGTTTATAAACACTAGATCTGCTCTACAGGAAATGCTAAGGGAAGTCCTTGAGGCTGAAATGAAAGGACACTAGACAGTAACTTGAAGCCGAATGAAGAAATAAAGAACTCTGGTAAAGGTAAATACATAGATAAACATAAAAGGCAGCTTAACGTATTTTTGGTTTGTTGCACCTCTTTTTTTTTTTTTGACATGATTTAAAAGATAAACTTAAAAGGTCACACAGTGTATAAAGATATAATTTCTGACAACAATAACATAAGGTAGTTCAGGACAAAGCTCCGCGGGGTAGAGTTTTTATACATTATTGAAGTTAAGGTGGTATCAATTCAGACTAGATTGTCCTAAATTTAGTTTGTATTCCCTATGGTAACCATTAAGAAAATATCTTTAAAATATACACAAAAGGAAATTATAGGGAAAGTAAAATGGTGCATTACAAAAAATCAATTAAACAAAAAAAAGAAGGGTGTAATGGAGGAATAAAAGATGTGTAAGACATACAGAAATCAAATACCAAATATTTTTGGTTTAAAGTTTAAAGATTATCTCAGGGCAATAGTTTCAGGGGTTCATTCAGTCTCCATGGCTCCTGAAAGTCTAGATTCCATGAGAATTTGAAATTCTATTCTGCATTTTTTCCTTTTGATCCTAGAATCTTTGGTCAAAAGCTTTCAGTAACTGTACTTGGGTACTATGCATTTCTTCTGTGTCTCATGGCAAAGAAGGCAGTTGTTCATGGTGGCAATTAGATATATATTCCAGTTCCTTCTCTAATTCCTAGTCTTCTTTCTTCCTCTGCTGCCCCAGGCAAATAGAGACCAATTGTTTTACCTTGGATGGCTTGCTCTCAAGCTTTTAAGACCCCAGGCACTACACAGTGAACTAGGAGGTAGAACAGAAGCACTGTAATCAATATTAGGCCAATTGTTGAGAATATCCCACAAAACCATGACCCTAAACCTCTGCACAAGAAAACAAATTCCATAAAATATTTGATTGTACATAGGCAGTATGAGCAGCAGCCTTTTTTGTAGAAATATAAATACCATGACATTTGCCAATTCAACCTTTTTCAGGTGTATAGCTCAGTGTTATCAATTATATTAATCATGTTGTGCAACCATCTCCCTTAATCGACGCTAAATTTCCCTTCACCATAAACAGAAACTCACTACTTCCCAAACAATCACTCCCTCTCTCTCCCTCTTTCCTGCCCCTGGTAACCACTAATAAACTTTAGTCTCTACATGTTTGCCTATTTTTGTCATTTCATACAAGTGAAATAATACAATATTTGTCCTTTTGTGATTGACTTATTCACTCAGTATAATGCCCTGAAGTTTCATCCATGTTGTAATGTGTATCAGAACTTTATTTCTCTTTATGGCTAAGCAGTATTTCATTGTAAGCATTTGCCACATTTTATCAGTTCATCCATTGACGTACATTTGGGTTGTTTCTACCTTTTGGCTATTGTGAATAGTGCTGCAATAAACACTGGTGCACATATGTTTGTTACTGCTTTTAAGTCCCTGGGGTATATACCTAGGTATTAATGGAGTCTTAGCTAAGGTTCATCTCACAGTGGGTCCAATGGGTCCCTGAACCCCCCAGAATGTATAATTGGAATAAACATACTCAGCAACTGGTAGAACCCCCACAATGAATCCCTGACAAGTGGAGGAAGGGCTGTTATGGTAGGAAAGGCCATGTAGAAGCCAATAGAACTTCCCCTACCTAAGAAAATAGTAAACCAAAAGCAATACTACATTCCTGGAGGGATTGCATAGATTAGTGTCACCATCAAGGACTTGAAAGATGCAAGGGTGGTGATTCTCATTACATTCCCATTTAGCTCAACCATTTGGCCTGTGCAGAAAACAGACAGATCTTGGAAAATGACAGTGGATTATCATAAATTTAACCAGGAGGTGACTCCAATTGGAGCTGCTTTGCAAGATGTGATTTCATCGTGTGAGCAAATTAATACCTCTTCTGGTACTTGGTATGCAGCTATTGATCTAACCAATGCCTTTTTCTTGATTCCTGTTTCTAAAGACCATCAGAAGTAGTTTGTCTTCAGTTGGCAAGGCCAGCAATACACCTTCACTTCCCTGCCTCAGAGGTCAATGCTCAGGAAGATATAATAAGCATATATTTACCAAATAAGCAAACCAAAACAAAACTCGTTGCCGTAGAGTCCATTCCAACTCATAGCAACCCTCTAGTGATGCTATAGGACAGCCACATAGGGTTTCCAAGGAGGACCTGGTGGATTCAAACTGCTGACCTTTTGGTTAGCAGTTGTAGGTCTTAACCACTGTGCCACCAGGGTTTTCTACCAAATAACAGAGCTCCAAAATATATGAAGCAAACATGACAAAACTGAAGGGAGAACTAGAGAGTTCTGCAATAATAGTTGGAGACTTCACTACCCTACTTTCAATAATGTATAGAACATATAGACCAATCAATAAGGAAGTGGAGGATTGAACAACACTATAAGCCAACTAGATCTATCAGACATCTATAGAAAACTTCCCAAACTACAGCAGAATATATAGTCCTCTCAAGTATACATGGAACATTCTCCAGGATCGACCATATGTTAAAAACCAAAAAAACCAAACCCACTGCCATCAAGTCGATTCCGACTCATAGCGACACTATAGGACAGAGTAGAACTGCCCCACAGAGTTCTCAAGGAGCACCTGGTGGATTCGAACTGCCGACATTTTGGTTAGAAGCTGTAGCACTTAACCTCTATGCCACCAGGGGTTTCCCTACCATATGTTAGGCCACAAAAAAATCTCAATAAATTTAAAAAGATTGAAATCACACGAACTATCTTTTCTAGCCTCAAAGGAATGAAGCTAGGAATCAATAACAGAAGCAACACTGAAAAATCCACAAATATGTAGAATTTAAACAACACACTTTTAAACAACCAAGGAATCAAAGAAGAAATCACGAGGGAAATTAGAAGATACTTAGAGAGGAATGAAAATGAAACATAACATACTAAAACCTACGAGATACACTGAAGGCAGTACTCAGAAAGAATTTATAGCAGTAATGGTCTATATTAAGAAAGAAGGAACCTTTCAAATCAATCCCAAATTTTATACTTTAAGGAACCAGGAAAAAAAAAAAAAAAAGAAGAGCAAAGTAAACTCAAAGCTACAAAACAGAAAAAAATAATGAAGAGTAGAGTGAAGATAAATGGAATAGAATAGAGAAAAATAGTAGAATTAATAAAAGCAAAAATGGGTTCATTGAAAAGATCAACAAAATTGGCAAACCTTTAGCTAGAGTGACAAGGAATAAAAAGAGAAGCAAATGGCTACTTTTAGAAATTAAAATGGGGACATTACGACTGACCTTACAGAAATAAAAAGGATTATAAGAAAATGCTGTAAACAATTGTACGCCTACAAAATTTTGCTGTTGCTGTTGCGTGCGATCAAGTTGGTTCCAACTTACAGTGACCCCTATGTACAACAGAATGAAATACTGTCCAGTCCTGCACTGTCCTCAGAATCATTGTTATGTTTGAGCCCACTGTTACAGCCACTGTGTCAATCCATCTCGTTGAGGTTTTTCTCTCTTTTGCTGACCCTCTACTTTACCAAGCATAATGTCCTTCACCAGGGACTGGTCTCTCCTGATACTGTGTCCAAAGTATGTGAGATGAAGTCTTGCCATCCTTGCCTCTAAGGAGCATTCTGGCTGTACTTCTTCCAAGACAGATTTATTTGTTTTTTTTGGCAGTCCACAGTACATTCAATATTCTTCACCAACACCACAGTTCAAAGACATCCGTTCTTCTTCAGTCTTCCTTATTCATTGTCCAGCTTTCACATGCATATGATGCGATTGGAAACACCATGGCTTGGAAAACACTTTAGTCCTTAAAGTAACATCTTTTCTTTTTAACACTTTAAAGAGGTCTTTTTACAGCAGATTTTCCCAATGCAATATGTCATTTGATTTCTTGACTATGCTTCCATGGGTATTGATTGTGGGTCCAAGTAAAATGAAATTCTTGACAACTTCATTCTTTTCTCTGTTTATGATGATGGCACTTATTGGTCCAGTTGTGAGGATTTTTGTTTTCTTTATGTTGAGGTGTCATCCATACTGAAGTCTTTATCCTTGATTTTCATCAGTAAGTGCTTCAGGTCCTCTTCACTGTCAGCAAGCAAGGTTGTGTCATCTGCATAATGCAGGATGTTAATGAGTCTTCCTCCAATCCTGATGTCCTGTCCTTCTTCATACAGTCCAGCTTCTGGGATTATTTGCTCAACATACAGATTGAATAGATATGGTGAAAGGATACAACCCTGATGCACACTGTTCCTGACTACAAACCACTCGGTATCGCCTTGTTCTGTTCAAACGACTGCCTGCAAAATAGATAACCTAAATGAAATGGACTGAAAGCTTTCTCTCCAAGATCAGGAAAAAGACAAGGATGCTGCTTTCAAAACTGGAAATATAGTACACCAGCATACCACATTATATTGGAAGTTCAAGCCAGAGACTAGGCAAGAAAATAAATAAAAGACATCTTAGTTATCTAGTGCTGCTATAACAGAAATACTACAAATGGATGGCTTTAACAAAGACAAATTTATTCTCTCATGGTTTAGGAGGCTAGAAGTCTAAAATCATGGTGCCGGCTCCAGAGGAAGGCTTTCTCTCATTGTTGGCTCTGGGGGAAGGTCCTTGTGATCAATCTTCCCCTTGTTGAGGAGAGCTGGGACCCTGGGGCCAAAGGGTATACTCTTCTCCTAGTGCTAATTTCTTGGTGGAAGGAACTTCCCCTGTATCTCTGCTAGATTCTCTCTTTCACATCTCAAAAGAGATTGACTTAAATCACAACCTAATCTTGTAGATTGAGTCCTGCCTCATCAACATAACTGCCTGTAATCCTGGCTCATTAACATCACAGAGGCAGGATTTACAACACATAGGAAACTCACACCAGATGATGAAATGGTACACAATCACACAATACTGGGAATCAGGGCTTAGCTAAATTGACACATATTTTGGGGGGGGGCACAATTCAATTCATGACAGCATCCAAATTGGAAAGGCAGAAGTAAAATTATCTCTATTCACAGAAGACATAATCCTGTATGTAGAAAATCCTAAAGAATCCACCAATAGAGTTATAGTTAATATACAACTTCAGCAAAGTTGCAGATACAAAATCAACACACAAAAAAGCAGTTGTGTCTCCATATACTAACAATGAACAATCTGGAAAAAAAAAAAGTTATGAAAGCAATTTAATTTACAATATCATCCAAAAGAATAAAATATCTAGGAAGTGGGTTTAACCAAGCAGGAGAAACTTGTACACTGAAAGTATGCTGTAAGAAATTAAAGAAGACTTAAAGAAATGGAAATGTATCATGTATCCACAGATTAGAAGACTTAATACTGTTAAAATGGCAATACTATTCAAAGCTATCTCCAGATTCAATGCAATTCTTACCAAAATTTTAATGGCCTTTTGTACAGAAATGGAAAAGCCAACCTTTAAATTCATATGGAATCTCAAGGGACCCTGAATAGCCACAACAACTTTGAAAAATAAGAACAAAGTCAGAGGACCCACACATCCCAATTTCAAAACTTACTAGTAATCTACAATATCAAAACAGTGTGTTACTGGCATAAGGATCGATATATACAGTAAAGGGATAGAAATCAGAGCCCAGTAATAAAGCCATATATCCATGACCAACTGATTTTTGACAAAGGTGCAAAGTTCATTCAATGGAAAAGGAATAGTCTCTTCAACAAATGGTGCTGGGATAACGGAATAGCCACATTCAAAATAATGAAGTTGGTCCCTAATTCACACTATACACAAAATTAACTCAAAGTGTATCAATCCTAAAGATAGGAGCTAAAACTTGGAAAGTACAAAGTAAGAATCTAGGAAAATTGGAAGTCTTCAAAAATGAAATGGAATGCATAAACATTGATATCCTAGGTATTCCACCACCACCATCACCCACTGCCGTCGAGTCAATTCTGACTCATAGCGACCCTATGGGAGAGAGTAGAACTGCCTATAGAGTTTCCAAGGAGCACCTGGCGATTTGAACTGCTGACCTCTTGGTTAGCAGCCGTAGCACTTAACCACTACGCCACCAGGGTTTCCTTCCTAGGTATTAGTGAGCTGAAATGGACTGGTATTGGCCATTTTGAATGGAACAATCATATGATCTACTATCCTGGCAACAACAACTTGAAGAGGAGTGGCATTGCATTCATTGTCAAAAAGAACCTTTCAAAATCTATCATTAAGTTCAATGCTGTCAGTGATAGGATAATATCCACACACCTACAAGGAAGACCAGTTAATTCGACTATTCAAATTTATGCACCAACCACTAAGGCCAAAGATGAAGAAATCGAAGATTTTTACCACCTTCTACAATCTGAAACTGATCGAACTTGCAATCAGGATGCATTGATAATTACTGGGGATTGGAAACAAAGAAGAAAGATTGGTAGTTGGAAAATATGGCCTTGGTGATAGAAACAATACTGGAGATTGCATAACAGAATTTTACAAGACCAACAACTTCTTTACAGCAAATATCTTTTTTCACCAACATAAATGATGACTATACACATGGATCTCCCCATGTGGAATATACAAGAATCAGATCAACTACATCTGTGGGAAGAAATGATGGAAAAGCTCAATACCATCAGTCAGAACAAGGCCCTGAGTGGACTGGGACATAGACCATCAATTGTTCATATGCACGTTCAAGTTGAAACCGAAGAAAATAAGAACAAGTCGACGAGAGCCAAAGTACAAACTTGAGTATTGTTGTTTTTAGGTGTTGTCAAGAGTTGGTTCCTAATCATAGCGACCCCACGCACAACAGAATGAAACACTGCCTGGCCTGCACCATCGTTACAATCGTTGTTATGCTTGAGTCCATTGTTGCAGCCACTGTGTCAATCCACCTCATTGAGGGTCTTCCTCTTTTCCGCTGACTCGGTACTCTGCCAAGCTTGATGTCCTTCTCCAGGGACTGATCCCTCCTGACAACATGTCCAAGGTATGTAAGACGCAGACTTGCCATCCTTGCCTCTAAGGAGCATTCTGGCTGCACTTCTTCCGAGACAGATTGTTCGTTCTTTTGGCAGCCCGTGCTATAGTCAATATTCTTCGCCAACACAATTCAAAGGCGTCAACTCTTCTTCGGTCTTACTTATTCATTGTCCACTTTTCACATGCATATGATGTGATTGAAAATACCATGGCTTGGGTCAGGCGCACCTTAGTCTTCAAGGTGACATCTTTGCTCTTCAACACTTTGAAGAGGTCCTTTGCAGAAGATTTGCCCAATGCAATGAGTCTTTTGATTTCTTGACTGCTGCTTCCATGGCTATTGATTGTGGAGCCAAGTAAAATGAAATCCTTGACAACTTCAATCTTTTCTCTGTTTACCAGGATGTTGCTCATTGGTCCAGTTGTGAGGATTTTTGTTTTCTTTATGTTGAGGCGTAATCCATAGTGTAGGCTGTGGTCTTTGATCTTCATTAGTAAGTGCTTCAAGTCCTCTTCATTTTCAGCAAGCAAGGTTGTATCGTCTGCATAATGCAGGTTGTTAATGAGTCTTCCTCCAATCCTGATGCCCTGGTCTTCTTCATATAGTCCAGCTTCTTGTATTATTTGTTCAGCATACAGATTAAATAGGTATGGTGAAAGAACACAACCCTGATACACACTTTTCCTGACTTTAAACCAGTCAGTATCCCCTTGTTCTGTCCGAACAACTGCCTCTTGATCTATGTAAAGGATCCTCATGAGCACAATTAAATGTACTGGAATTCCCATTCTTCGCAATGTTATCCATAATTTGTTATGATCCATACAGTCGAATGCCTTTGCATAGTCAATAAAACACAGGTAAACATCCTTCTGGTATTCTCTGCTTTCACCCAGGATCCACCTGACATCAGCAGTGATATTCCTGGTTCCACATCCTCTTCTGAAACCGGCCTGAATTTCTGGCAGTTCCCTGTGGATATACTGCTTGCAGCCGGTTTTGAATGATCTTCAGCAAAATTTTGTTTGTGTGTGATATTAATGATATTGTTCTAGAATTTCCATATTCGGTTGGATCACCTTTCTTGGGAATAGGCATAAATATGGATCTCTTCCAGTCAGTTGGCCAGGAAGCTGTCCTCCACATTTCTTGGCATAGACGAGTGAGCAATTCCAGCGTTGCATCCGTTTGTTGAAACATCTCAATTGATATTCCATCAATTCCTGGAGCCTTGTTTCTCGCCAATGCCTTCAGAGCAGCCTGGACTTCTTCCTTCAGTACCATTGGTTCCTGATCATATGCCACCTCCTGAAATGGTTGAACACCAACTAATTCTTTTTGGTATAATGACTCTGTGTATTCTTCCATCTTCTTTTGATGCTTCCTGTGTCGTTTAATATTTTCCCCATGGAATCCTTCACTATTGCAACTCAAGGCTTGAATTTTTTCTTCAGTTTTTTCAGCTTGAGAAACGCCGAGCGTGTTCTTCCTTTTTGGTTTTCCATTTCCAGCTCTTTGCACATGTCATTATAATACTTTACTTTGTCTTCTCGAGAGGCCCTCTGAAATCTTCCGTTCAGTTCTTTCACTTCATCAATTCTTCCTTTTGCTTTAGCTCCTCGACACTCAAGAGCAAGTTTCAGAGTCTCCTCTGACATCCATCTTGGTCTTTTCTTTCTTTCCTGTCTTTTCAGTGACCTCTTGCTTTCTTCATGGATGATGTCCTTGATGTCATTCCACAACTCATCCGGTCTTAGGTCACTAGTGTTCAATGCATCAAATCTATTCTTGAGATGGTCTCTAAATTCAGGTGGGATATACTCAAGGTCATTTTTTGGCTCTCGTAGACTTGCTCTGATTTTTTTCAGTTTCAGCTTGAACTTGCGTAAGAGCAATTGATGGTCTGTTCCACAGTCGGCCCCTGGCCTTGTTCTGACTGATGATATTGAGCTTTTCCATTGTCTCTTTCCACAGATGTAGTCAATTTGATTTCTGTGTGTTCCATCTGGCGAGGTCCATGTGTATAGTTGCCGTTTATGTTGGTGAAAGAAGGTATTTGCAATGAAGAAGTCATTGGTGTTGCAAAACTCTATCATTCGATTGCTGGCATTTTTTCTATCACCAAGGCCATATTTTCCCACTACTGATCCTTCTTCTTTGTTTCCAACTTTTGCATTCCAATCGCCAGTAATTATCAATGCATCTTGATTGCATGTCCGATCAATTTCAGACTGCAGCAGCTGATAAAAATCTTGTATTTGTTCATCTTTGGCTCTAGTGTTTGGTGCATAAATTTGAATAATAGTTGTATTACCTGGTCTTCCTTGTAGGTGTATGGATATTATCCTACCACTGACAGCGTTGTACTTCAGGATAGATCTTGAAACGTTCTTTTTGACGATGAAGGCAACACCATTCCTCTTCAAGTTGTCATTCACAGCATAGTAGACTATATGATTGTCTGATTCAAAATGGCCAATATCAGTCCATTTCAGCTCACTAAAGCCTAGGATATCGATGTTTATGTGTTCCATTTCATTTTTGACGATTTCCAATTTTCCTAGATTCATACTTCATACATTCCAGGTTCCGATTATTAATGGATGTTTGCAGCTCTTTCTTCTCATTTTGAGTGGTGCCACATCAGCAAATGAAGGTCCCGAAAGCTTGACTCCATCCATGTCATTAAGGCTGACTTTACTTTCAGGAGGCAGCTCTTCCCCAGTCATCTTTTGAGTGCCTTCCAACCTGGGGGTTCATCTTCCAGCAGTATATCAGACAGTGTTCTGCCGCTATTCATAAGGTTTTCACTGGCTAGTACTTTTCAGAAGTAGACTGCCAGGTCCTTCTTCCTAGTCTGTCTTAATCTGGAAGCTCAGCTGAAACCTGTCCTCCATGGGTGACCCTGCTGGTGTCTGAATACCGGTGGCATAGGTTCCAGTATCACAACATCACGCAAGCCCCCACAGTACGACAAACTGACAGACACATGGGGGGACCTTGAGTATATCCCACCTGCATTTAGAGACCGTCTCGAGAATAGATTTGACGCTTTGAACAGATTTGACGCGATAACCAGATGAGTTGTGGAATGACATCAAGGACATCATACATGAACAATGCAAGAGATCATTAAATAGACAGGAGAGAAAGAAAAGACCAAAAGGGATGTCAGAGGAGACTTTGAAACTTGCTCTTGAATGTCGAGTAATTAAAGTAAATGGAAGAAATGATGAAGTAAAAGAGTTGAACAGAAGACTTCAAGGGGTGGTTCCAGACGACAAAGTAAAGTATTATAATGACACGTGCAAAGACCTATCATTAAGGAAGAACACACTCGGCATTTCTCGAGCTGAAAGAACTGAAGAAAAATTCAAGCCTCAAGCTGCAATATTGAAGGATTTTATAGGGAAAATGTTAAATGACTCAGGAAGCATCAAAAGAAGATGCATGGAATACACAGAGTCATTATACCAAAAAGAACCTGTCGACATTCAACCATTTTAAGAGATAGTATATAATCAGGAACTAATGATACTGAAGGAAGAAGCCCAAGGTGCACTGAAAGCATTGGCAATAAACAAGGCTCCAGAAATTGATGGAATACCAACTGAAATGTTTCAACAAACAGATGCTGTACTGGAAGTGTTTACTAGTCTATGCCAAGAAATTGGAAGACAGCTACCTGGCCAACTGACTGGAAGAGATCCATATTTATGCCCATTTCCAAGAAAGGTGATCCAGCCAAGTGTTGAAATTATGCAACAATATTATTAATATCACATGCAAGTAAAATTTTCCTGAAGATCATTCAAAGGAATTTGCAGCAGTACATTGACAGGGAACTTCCAGAAATTCAGCAGAAGAGGATGTGAAACCAGGGATATCATTGCTGATGTCGAATGGACCCTGGCTGAAAGCAAGAAATACCAGAAGGATGTTTACCTGTGTTTTATTGACTATACAAAGGCATTCGACTGTGTGGATCATAACAAATTATGGATAACACTGAGAAGAATGGGAATTCCACAACACTTAATTATGCTCATGAGGAAACTGTACATAGACCAAGAGGCAGTAGTCTGGACAGAACAAGGTGATACTGCATGGTTTAAAGTTAGGAATGATGTGAGTCAGGGTTACATCCTTTCACCATACCCATTCAATTTGCATGCTGAGCAAATAATCTGAGAAGCTGGACTATACGAAGAAGAATGCAGCATCAGGATTAGAAGGAGACTCATTAACAACCTGCATTATACAGATGACAGAACCTTGCTTGCTAAAAGTGAAGAGGGCTTGAAGCACTTATTGATGGAGATCAAAGACCTCAGTCTTCAGCATGGATTACACCTCAACATGAAGAAAACAAAAATCCTTACAAATGGACCAAAAAGCAACATCATGATAAATGGAGAAAATATTTAAGTTGTCAGGGATTTCATTTTACTTGGATCCACAATCAACACCCATGGAAGCAGCAGTCAAGAAACCAAAAGAGGCATCGCATTGGTCAAATCTGCTGCAAAAGACCTCTTCAAAGTGTTAAAAATCAAAGATGTCAGCTTGAAGACTAAGGTACACCTGACCCATGCCATGGTGTTTTCAATCGCCTCATATGCATGCAACAGCTGGACAATGAAGAGGAAGACCGAAGAGAATTAACGCCTTTGAATTACAGTGTTGGTGAAGAATATTGAATATACCATGGACTGCCAAAAGAACAAGCAAATCTGTGTTGGAAGAAGTATAGCCAGTATGTTCCTTAGAGGCAACGATGGCGAGACTTTGTCTCAGATACTTTGGACATGTTATCAGGAGGGATCAGTCCCTGGAGAAGGACGTCATAATTGCTAAAGTAGAGGTTCAGTGAAAAAGAGGAAGACCTTCAATGAGATGGATTGACACAGTGGCTGAAACAATGGGCTCAAATATAACAAGGATCATGAGAATGATGCAGGACTGGCCAGTATTTTGCTCTGTTGTACATAGTTGCTATGAGTTGGAACCCATTTGATGGCACCTAACAGCAACAACATATAGATATTTATACCTTTTACTGGTTTTGCTTCTTTAGAGAACCCAGCATAAGTTGCCAATTAATTTAACTATTATCAAAAAATAACTTGTGTTGGTGAAGATGTGGAGAAATTGGAACCCTTGTGTACTCCGGTTGGGAATGTAAAACGATTCAGACACTGTGGGAAGCCAGTTCAAAAAAAAAAAAAGTTGCTGTTGAGTTGATTCCAATTCATAGCGACCCTAAAGGACAGAGTAGAACTGTCCCATAGTGTTTCCAAGGAGCACCTGGTGGATTCAAACTGCCAAACTTTCGGTTATCAGCCATAGCTCTTAACCACTATGCCACCAGGGTTTCCCTGTGGAAGTTTGGCATTTCTTCAAAACTTAAACATTGAATTAACATATGACCCAGCAATTCCATTCCTAGGTATATACATACCCAAAAGAACTGAAAACAGGTACTCCAACATGCATGTTTATAACAGAACTGTTCATAGAGGCCAAAAGGTGGAAACAGCCTAAATGTCTGTCAATGGATGAATGGATAACAAATTGTAGTATGTACAGCAATGGAATGTTATTCATCCATAAAAAGGAATGAAGTACTGACACATGCTACAATGTAGATAAACCTCAAAAACATTATGCTAAGTGAAAGAAGCCAGACACGACAGGTCACATATTATATGATTGAATATAAATTGAATATATAAATTGAATATATAAATTGAATGTCCAGAATAGGTAAATCCATAGAAAAAGAATACAGATTGGTGGTTGCCAGAGAATTGAGAGGGGGAGGGATGGGGAGCAACTGTTTAATGAGTATAGGATTTCCTTCTGGGGTGATGAAAATGTTTTGGAACTAGATACAGGTGGTGGTTGAATGAAACTGTGGATGTACTAAGTGTCACTGAACTGTTCACTTTAAAATGGTTACTTTTATGGTATGTGAATTTCAACTCAATTAAATAAGTTAATCAAAACATTATTCCAGGATAAGCCACACCCCCCAATCCCTCCTTAGTTTTCATAAATGAGGAATCTAAGGTGCAAACAGGTCCAATAACCTGTCCTGGGCTACATAGCTACTACTATAGCATGTATTCAAACCCAGGTCTTTCAACTACAAGTCCACTCCTTTCTCCTTTTTCCTTGCTGCATCTCTTTTTCTATACAGGTGTAGATATCAATACTGGGTGAAGTGAACATTACCCTGCAATAGGCTTCTTTCCCAGCAATGGTGAAGGCCCTGCGATTGACCCAGGAGTACTGATGACTGCTTTAATAAATGTTCTAAGCCTCTTCAGAGACCTGTATGGAGATGGACAGAAGTAGGCCTGCAACTGACCGGAGAGGTAACGTACTTCAAAGTGACCAACTCAGCAAAAATAGGAAAATGGCAGCTCGCACTAGAGACTAATAAAATAAGGTTGTAGAATAGGCAGAGAGTTGGAGCAATTTCGATCTTGATGATTCCTGTCCAGATCTTGCTTAAATATTTCCAATAGCTTGATTTCAAAAATAATGTGCTTTTGCCCCCTGGGATAATTTTGACCAAGGCAATTAGTCAAATGACTACTTGGCTGATGACTATCAGTCTATTGAAACACACACACACACACACACACACACACACATCAGCCAAAGAGAATGTAGCACCAGGCTGGGGTCAGGAATTTGAAGTCCAATTTCTGATTTTTCTGTGTTCTTACTCTCTGACCCTGAGGAAAACACGTGACCTCTCTGATCTGTTCCTCACTATATGAATTAGAGAGCGAATATATTAAAAATATTTGTTTCAATACAATCTGATACAGAAGAGTATTCAGGATAAAGTTGGAGTGTAATTGATACTATTTAAAGAAATTTATGTTGGGAGGTTAAGCTTGTCCCTACAGGACTACATTATAGGAATGGACAATGTGTGTAAAATTTTCAAAATTCTGAATTGTTTGGAGAAAAGTTAAATTTAGAATTAAAAGGTTAGATGTTAGAGATTTGGACCCTTTTGACCCAACATTTTCTGTAGCTCCTTTGAGCATATTGTATACAATGTGTCTTTTCCAGGCATCCCCACTCAAATGCATATGGTTGCCAGGTTTCTCCTATACGCAGTTGTTCAACACTGAATTCAGGCCCATGGAGACTCAGTTGCAAATCAAGAGAAACTCAAGAGGCACACCTACAGGCTGCCCGCAGATGCTGTCCGGGTACACCATGAGCTGCTCCTGACCATCAGGTTCACTTCAGTAACTCCAAGCCTTACGTGCTGATATTTTACTCATATAATCATTCCATGGAGTCCCTGGGTGGTGCAAACAGTTAATGTCCTTGGCTGCTAACCAAAAGGTTGGAGGTTCAAGTCTACCCAGAGGCACTTTGGAAGAAAGGCCTGGAGATCTACTTCCAAAAAACTACCGAATAAAAAAACCCAGGGAGCATGATTCTACTCTGACAGACGTGGGATCACCACGAATTAGAACCAAGTCAATGATAACTTGTTACTCATTCCGTAAACCCTTCCTGAATCCCTACTGTGCATCAAGCGCTGGGCTCAGGTGGAGGTTGGCTAAAAAGATGACCAAAGCATGGCTGCTACTCCTGAGGAGCTGTTCGTCTAGGAGAGGTGACAGGCATGCTAAATATAGTACAAGGCACAATAACACTAGTTTCCATTTCTTGGGCTCCTAATAAAAGTACTGATGCCAGAAGCTAACATTTATTGAACTGTGCTCAGCACTTTACGGGCCTGGTCATTTCTGCCCAATGCGGGAATCCCCTATGGGCAATATTTCTGTCAGAGTTCCCCGTTGTTCTGGCAGAGCCTTTCTCAGAACTGAGTCGCAGTCTGAGGATCTTCCTACCTAACCCTCCTTCCTTCTTCCTCTCTTTCACATGCGTCAGACCTACATTGCAGTTTGCAGGCTCTCCCTGATCACTCTTGCTCCCTTCTACCTTTATCTTTCACAGGAATTAGCCCCAACAAATCTCTTATACTTCTAATCCCACATCAGCCTCTACTTCTTAGAGGACCTGAACTGACAAGTACACATTACCTGATTTAATCTTTACAAAAACCTTTTTAGATGGATACTAATATTATACCCATTTTATAGATAAAGGAATTGAGACACACAGAGGTTAGGCAATGCCATTAAATACCAAAGCAGGGATTCAAACCAAGTATAATTTACTGTAATAAGAAAATTAACACCTAACCACTGTTGTGACCAATGTGAAATAAAAGAAGCAAGCAAATGCTCCAATCAGACACATTTTCCCTGTGATCACTAGTTGAGAAAGCTAGTGGACTTATGGATGGACTCTAGGAGCTACCACGTAGACATACCTTTGCTCTGGGTGTGGCTGTAAGAAAGAAAGATGGCACAAGAGGGCTGGGAGATACAAAGCATACAGTTCTGATGCTACCACAGTGATGGACTACTTCTAATTCCTAACTGTTTTCACGTCCTCATTTGCCCTACTCACTATCATGGATTTGCCCAACACTGCCTCTTTAAATCCGACTGATCCGCCCCCAGTTTATGCAAACATAACACAATAAGATAGAACTTTGGATATAAGCCCTGGAGCTTCTGTATTAGGGTCCCAGCAGAGAACAGATGGTACATCCAATTAGGGTAATAGAACCATTTACAGAGTTGTGGGCAGAATGTAGAGAAACAACAGGGTAAAGTATGGTACCCTGGGACTAGAAATAGGTGGGGCTCCCTGTCATCTCTAGGTCTGAAGGGCAAAGGGAAAGAATAGTTACCAGAACCTAGAGATAGAAAACGCTGCGTGGAAAGGGCTACCTAACAGAGTCAAAGACCTGAGGTTGAGATGCGGACCTCCCACACTGGCCTGAAGGAGGAACCTGAGGGAACAAATCCCTTGACCTCCCTCTCTTCCATTCCTGCAGTTTCCTGCCTGTCCTCCCATTGGCTGAACCCATCCAGAACCCAGAGATAAGAGATACATTCACTGTTTTGTTAGTCTGTCTCCAGGGACACAGAGCAGGGTGAAGAACAGAGAGTAGATCTAAAACGACAAACAGAAGTTCCCAGCATAAACTGTAACCTCATACCCCAGTTTGTTATTTGCTTCTTGTTTTATTCTTGACTTTTCATGGTTCCTGAACTGTTGGCTTTTTCTGCCAGTTTCAGCCTTAATATCACTTCTTGGACCTAATTACAGATGGGTCCACTGGTTGTATTCTTGGTAATATCTTTTGAATATGGTGTCTGTTCTACCCCATCCTATTTAACTTTGCCTCATGCCTATATCCCAAGCCTCAGTAAGTACTTACAGCAAGCCGCAAGCCATGCTGTCTGTTTTATTCACATTATTATCTGCCTGATCCTAGAAACTTCATTCTGTTCTCTTACTTTGACTTCTGCCTTTAGTACCTTTGATTTGTTCTTTGTTCTGTTCAGTTGGCCATGCATCTGGCTTTAGATATTGGCTACTCAAATGGTCCCAGAGACTGCTGGGGATTCTTCAGCCTTCATGCTCCCCTTTGGTTTACATGGAAACTCTCTGCAATCTTGAAACTCCCAACTGCTGAGATGGAGTCCACAACCCTGGGCAGCCTTTGTATCATCTTCTTTGACCTACATAATCTTTGAGGTGGAGATCAGGTAGGGTTCATATTAGGTTTTTTTTTTTTTTTTTAATATGCTCTTTCTCTTCTTCCCATTCCCTTCTCTTTCCTTCATTTTCCCTCCCTTGCCCTTCCTTTCTCCTCTTCTTCTCTTCTCCTTCTTTCCCACTCTTCCTCTTCTCTTCCCTTTCTTTTCCTTTTTCCTTCCCTCCTTTCTCCTCTTGTTTGATTAGATGCTGTTCTGCCCCCCCTTGACATATTTCTAGAGATCGTACTTTAGAAGAGATACAGACAAACTAAGGAAATACTGAAGAAAAAGCTGAAGCCTCAAGTTGCAATACTGAAGCATTCTATGGGGTAAGATAATGAATGATTCAGGAAGCATCAAAAGAAGATGGAGGGATACACAGAGTCACTGTACCAAAAAGAAGTAGTCAATGTTCAGTCATTTCAGAAGGTAGCATATGATCAAGAACAAATGGCACTAAAGGAAGAAGTCCAAACTGCACTGAAGTCACTGGCAAAAAACAAGACGGAATACCAGTTGAGATGTTTCAACAAACAAATGCAGTCTTGGAGGTGCTCACTAGTCTATGCCAAGAAATTTGGAAGACAGCTACCTGGCCAACTAATTGGAAGAGATCCATATTTATATCTATTCCAAAGAAAGGTAATGTGGAAATCATTGAACAATATCATTAATATCAGATGCAAGTAAAATTTTGCTGAAGATTATTCAAAGGTGGTTGCAGCAGTACATTAGCAGGGAACTGCCAGAAATTCAAGCTGGATTACGAAGAGGAAGTGGAACGAGGAATATCATTGCTGATGTCAGATGGATCCTGGCTGAAAGCAAGGAATACCAGAAAGATGCTTACTTGTGTTTTATTGACTATGCAAAGGCATTCGACTGTGTGGATCATAACGAACTAAGGATAACACTGAGAAGAATGGGAATTCCAGTACAATTAATTGTGCTCATGAGGAAACTGTGCATAGACCAAGATGCAGTCGTCTGGACAGAACAAGGGGATGCTACATTGTTTAAAGTCAGGAAAGGTGTGAACCAGGATTATACCCTTTCACCGTACCTATTTGATTTCCATGCTGAGCAAATAATCTGAGAAGCTGGACTATATGAAGAAGAACGGAGCATCAGGATTGGAAGAAGACTCATTAACAACTTGCATTATGCAGATGACACAACCTTGCTTGCTGAAAGTGAAGACGACTTAAAGCACTTATTGATGAAGATAAAGGATTACAGCTTTTACTATGGATTACACTTCAACATAAAGACAACGAAAATCCTCACGACTGAACCAATAAGCGACATCATGATAAAAACTGAAAAGATGGAAGTTGTCAAAGATTTCATTTTACTTGGATCCACAAACAACATGAAAGCAGAAGTCAAGAGATTAAGTGAGGTACTGCATTGGGCGAATCTGTTACAAAAGACCTCTTGAAAGTGTTAAAAAGTGAAGATGTCATTTTAAGGACTAAGGTGCACCTGACCCAAGTTACGGTCTTTTCAATCACCTCATACGCATGCAATGCTAGACAATGAATAAGGGAAACCGAAGAATTGACACCTTCAAATTATGGTGTTGGAAAAGAATATTGAATATATCGTGGGCTGTCAGAAGAATGAACAAATCTGTCCTGGAAGAAGTACAGCCAGAATGTTCCTTAGAGGCAAGGATGATGAGACTTCATCTCAAATACTTGGGACATATTATCAGGAGGGACCAGTCCCTGGAGAAAGACATCATTCTTGGTAAAGTAGAGGGTCAGCGAAAAAGAGGAAGAACCTCAATGAGATGGGTTGACACAGTGGCTGCAACAATGGGTTCAAGCATAACAACAATTGTGAGGATGGTGCAGAACCAGGCAGTGTTTTCTTCTGTTGTACATAGGGTTGCTATGTACAACACAGGGTTGCAAAGAATGGGAATTCCAGAACACTTAATTGTGCTCATGGGGAAACTGTACATGAACCAAAAGAAAGTCATCCAGACAGAACAAGGGGATACTACATGGTCTAACGTCAGGAAAGGTGTGAGTCAGGGTTATATTCTTTCACCATACCTATTAAATTTGCATGGTGAGCAAATAATCTGAGAAGCTAGAACCGACTAGATGGCACCTAACAACAACAAAAACAACATAGAAAATGTCCAAAAGAGGGGATTCACCTGGGGAGAGGGCTCCTCAGGCACAGGGCAACAAATATCAGAACATTTTAGTTAACAGAATTTTTTTGTTCCATTCAAGTGATGAAGAGAGTCTGGAAGGTACAGATTAGATACAGAAATATTGGAATTTCAGCAGATAATAAACCAAAAAAAAAAAAAAAAACCAAACCCAGTGCCGTCGAGTCAATTCCAACTCATAGCGACCCTACAGGACAGAGTAGAACTGCCCCATAGAGTTCCCAAGAAGCACCTGGCAGATTCGAACTGCCGAACCTTTGGTTAGCAGCCGTAGCACTTAACCACTACGCCACCAGGGTTTCCAGCAGTTAATAAAAAAAAAAAAAATTTTTTTTATAAAAAACTGGAAATTGGATCTGTCTCGATACACATAAAGTTAACTCCACCACCTCATGCTTATTAATTACAAATTGAATCTGAGGTCATATTGGAAGAGATGGGTACTCCTGGCAGATCCACAAGGATCTTTGAGGCATGACTTTTATGCCTTTGCTGAGGTTGCACACTGAGTTAACAATCCACAGATGCTTAGACTTCTGCAATTGCCATGAAGCCTGGGAAAGAATTTCAATTTTATTTGCAGGCCTAGTCAAAGAAACATCCCAGGAAATGAGGGTGTGGTGGCCCTAAGACTATCTTCAGTTGATCATGATCCAGATCCAAGGCCATGCTCCTGGCCCCTGTGTAACATTCAGACACATCGAATCAACAAATGTGAGAACTGGGAGAACTCAGAGACCCTGTAGACCAACTGGCATATTTTACAGAAGAGGAAATTGAGGTACAGAGGGGAGAAATAACTTGCCTCTGCCCAAAGATTAAATTAGTATGAGAGCTAGGTCTATATCCCAGGGCTCTGATCCCAAACTAGCACCTTTCTACCAGTCACTGCCTCCCAGCATCCATTTGATTAATGGCCTCAGGCTCTTACTCCTCCCTTGGTAATCGAGATCTTTACTCACCTCAAAATTTAAGACCTGAAAGGCAAAAAGAATGAATTTTTAGCTAATCCAAGCATGCATTGTAAATCTTTGTCCGCTTTCTGACAGGTTGAATGTGACCCTCTCTGCAGCTAACAGACATTTGGCATCTTTCCATGGTGATAGTGTTGGTGCTAGAAGAACAATACTCTTACAGCCACAGAGCAGGTCACTGAGAGACAACAAATTTGCAAGTAAAGAAGGTTTTGGAGTCAGAGAAAAGTGTGCTGGGTGTTCTTTTGGGTCACAGGCACTTGTGGGGGAATAGGGAAGAGAATGCTTCTAGGATTATTAACCAAAACAAAACAAAACAAAATAGCCCAACAAACTCATTGCCGTTGTGTAGATTCTGACTCATGGCGGCCCCATGTGTTACAAAGTAGAAGTGTTCCATAGGGTATTCTTGGCTGTAATCTTTACTGAAGTAAATTGCCAAGCCTTTCTTCCATGGCACCGCTGGGTAGGTTTGAACCGTCCACTTTTGATTAGCTGAGCACATACCATTTATGCCACCCAAGGACCCTTAGGATTCTCAACTGATTATTAATTTTGAGCTACAAGGGAGACAAAAGAAGAGATGGCACACAATTTATTTAGGTGTCAGCTAGAGCATCTCCATTTAAACACAGTGAAGTTCGTTTGACTTTCTCCAAAACCTTCAAAGACTCTACACTGCCTACTGAATAAAGTCACAAGGCTATATCCTGGCATTCAAGGCTATCAATATTTAAATCTCAAATTATTTCTGCTTCATCTTCCATTTTCACATCCCTTTTGGATTGGGATGTTTCTGTTTGCACATAACAGAAATGAAACTTAAATTAACATAAACTAACCCTTTGCCATCCAGTCAATTACAACTCATAGCAAACCTACAGGACAGAGCACACCTGCCCCATAGGGTTTCGAAGGATACAAATATTTATGGAAGCTGACTTTCTCATCTTTCTACCTCGGAGCAGCTGGTGGAAGCCAACCACTGTCCTTTTGTTTAGCAGCCAAGCCCTTATCCATTGTACCACTGGGGCTCCTCATATAAGCTAAAGGGGGGCTTTATAATAAAACTACTGTCATGATTAAAGGAATCCATGGACAATAAATATGGCAGGGACAATTTGAACTGGGGCCTCAAATACTTTCAGAACCCTTTCTCCCTTCCTCCTCTCCACTCCTCTCTGTACATCTCCTTTTTCTTTTTTTCTTTTCTCTGTTTTGTGATTTCTCTCTAAGTCACAAAGAGGAAAAGGATGGCTGACAGCAGCTTCAGTCACTGGTAAGTGATTGGCTTCTTTTACAAATTCCCTGTTCTAAAATTCCAAGGGGTCAAAACTGATTGGCCACAGTTAGGTCTCATATCCTTCACTGGGGCAATAAACTGAGAACAGGATCCAGGGTCTCTTCATATAAGTGTGGTGGCTGAAGCGGTAACCATTTGGATGGGGGCAGTTTCTAGGAAAGAGATGCTGAGTAGACTTCCAATAAATGGCCATTATCTTTCTCCCAACTTGCTCTAGCCAATTCTAACATTCCATTCATAATTCCACCATCTACTACTGTTCACAGGCTCACTGCATTGTTTGGGATTGGCTTGGAAACCAGGAGAAGATGCCTTTAATGAAGTTGTTGTTGTTGGGTGCCATTGACTTGATTTTTAACTCATAGTGACCCCACATGACAGAGTAGGGCCACCCAATAGGGTTTTCTAGACTGTAATGTTTATGAAAGCAGATTGCCAGGTCTTTTCTTCCACAGAAATTTTGGGGGGGTTCGAACCACCAACCTTTTGGTTAGCAGCTGAGTGCTTTAACCATTGCACCACCAAGACTCCCTCTTTAATGAAGAAGGGCCTGAAAAGGGAAAATTGCCATGATTGGACAAGTTGTTAATCTTACTTTTAGTGAGTGAATGATAGCAATCATTCATTCAACAAGCATTGCTGAGTTTACACTTTGCAAAGCACTATGTCAGGTATGATATGGAGAAAGTGATAGACCTGGTTCCTGCCTGCAAGAAGCACACAGTTTAATGAAGGAAATGGAGTATAAACAAATAATTCTAACATGTACCCTGATGAAGGTACACGTAGAGTGCCTTGGGGACATAGGAAGGGCATCATAGAAAGGCCTCTCATGGCAGTGATGATATTTAAGTTGAATCCTGAAAGGTAGGTAGGCTCTGCTGAAAGGGAGAGCAGTGGGAGTGTGAAGTAGTCACAGACTAAGGTTAATCATCTTCGAGTGAGTGACCAGGGACTGAGCTCTTCACTGAGCTATGCGTTTTACATTCATTTTCTCACTTAATCTTCACAACCACTCTGAGGTAGCAACGACCATTTTAGAGATGGAGAAACTGAGCCTCAGAAAAATGGGAAAACTTGCCCAAGGACTCAGCGTGGCTTAAGTAGCAGTGCTGGGTTTAAACTCAGATCTGTCTGCAACCAAAGCCCATTCTTAAGCACCTTAGAGATCGTCAGAAGCTTAAGGCATTTTCCAGGAATGCCTGTGAAAACGAAGCCAGATGTAGGCCTCTCCAGAAGCCTTCAAAGCCTGACCAAGTTCAGCACAGGTATGCCAGATTGCTATTTTCCCCTGTGTCAGTCCTGGGCCTTTACCTGCAGATCCAGTCCTCATTTTTTTTCCTGCAATTTGCTATATCTCAGGGAGTGCTGAGACTTGAGACTGTATTTCCCAGACTCCTGTATCAGCTAATTTCAAATGGGCTCAGCCAATGGGAAGCCAGAGATTGGAAGGTGGAGAAGGGAAAAGCCTGCTGTATCTTGCCCTCTCTCTCCCCCAGGGCAGCATCTCTGGCAGTGGATGCATCCCCTCCATGGCTTGAGCTCCCACCTGATACGATTCCTGCTCCTCCCAGGGGACCGCAGCTATAGAGACAATTCCCTACAGTAAATAACCTCTGATTTATATATATATATCTGTTTTCCAGGCTGGACACTGACTGATATGGCTACCTCCTCCTTGTTACAGCACTGTGTGCTTTTCAGAGGTCTCTCATAGCCATCGTGCTCCTGCCCTTTGTCACAGTCTGGCGAGGCAGGCATTATAAACATTATGATTCTCTCCCCACCCCACCACCTGGGTTTCTTAAACCAAAACCAATTGCCATTGAGTCAGCTCTGACTCATCGTGGCCACACATATGTCAGAGTACAACTATACCCTACAGGGTTTTCAATGGTTGATTTTTTGGAACCAGTTCACCAGGCCTTTCTTCCAAGGCATTTCTGGGTGGACTCAAACCTCCAACATTTTGATTACTAGCTGAGCATGTTAGCCATTTGCACCAGGAATTATAAGTTGCTATTTCCAAAATACTTAACTGTCTGCATCTATGCCTGTACTCCTTTTAATATTCTGAGTCTTATATTTGTATCTAGGCAGATCACCAGGAAGCTGTATTTGTTGTTGTTAGCTGCCGTCAAGTTGGTCTCCGACTCATGGCATTTCATTGGCTGATTTTTTTTTGGCAATAGATCACTGGGCCTTTCTTCCTGGGCTTTGTCTAGAAGCTTTGCTGAAACCTGTTCAGCATCAGAGCAACATGCAAGCCTTCACAGACAGACAGGTGGTGGCTGTGCTTGAGGTGCATTGACTAGTAACCTAACTTGGGTCTCCTGCATGGAAGGTGGGAATTCTACCACTGAACTACCACTTCCCTCAGAAACTGCAGAGTTGGTATAAATTAGCTTAAAAACGAAAACAAAAAAACAGTTGCTGTTGTGACGATTCCAACTCATAGCGACCCTATCGGACAGAGTAGAACTGCGCCATAGGGTTTCCAAGCAGTGGCTGGTGGGTTCGAACTGCTGACCTTTTGGTTAGCAACTGAACGCTTAACCACTGAGCTACCAGGGCTCCCCTGTTAGCTTAGACACCTACAAAACAGCTTCCCTACGAGAGACTGTAATGCCACTCTATCTTGAACAGCCTCTCTAATCCTCCACATCTGCATCAATCCCTATACAAATGAAATACATTCAACAAGCTCTTTCTTGCACATCTAGTATGTGCCATGCTCTCTACCAGGTGTCAGAGATCCTAAGACGAGTAAGACTCACTCACTACCCTCAGGAAGCTGACTGTCCAAGTTCTTTTGGAAATTAATAACAGTAAAAATGCGTATTTCCAGGCTTTCTTCTTTTTATCTGGCAATGCTAACATGCACCCATTATGATCTCCATTTGTCTTGTCTGCTGGGAAGTTTAGACAGATAATGTCTAATTCTATTTTAGCAGCCTTGTTGTATATGTATCTTTGGTGGTAGGTCCCCTAAATATCTTCAAAATAATTTGAATAGTCTGGGAGAAATAGACTGAAAACATACTATAAACAATACATAATTATCTGTGTAAAAATACCTAGTATATAGGTATATAGTACATGCTCAATAAAGAACTAATTTATTGGCATGTTCAGATGGCAATCTAGACCATAATCTAATGCAATTGCTAACCTATTTATAGCAGCTGCTTTCACCAATATCCACAGGTCTCATAGCTCTTCATTTTTTCTCATCATATTAAAAAAGAGGAGGGGAGGCTCTCATTTCCTGTTGCCAATTAAGCCATCTCAATTGCTTCTTGAGAAGACTAATTGTCTCACTTTTTATGTCCAACATGGTACTCAGCAATTGGACCCCCATCAGGCCATCCCCAGCTGAGTGAGCATAATTTGAATCACCCTCATCATGCTTACAAAAGGAGCCACTCTCTGGCCTCTTAATATTCAATCTGGAAAAAAAAATCCTATCTACTTTTTTTTTTTTTTTTTTAAAGGTTTTATTTTTCTTACTCTGCTTTTCTGTTTCAAGACACCTGTCTATTGGCTGATCATGTCTAAATGTTAAAATGAAGCATCTTAGAATCCCTTGAAGAAAGGGAATGTGGTTAAGTGCTGGGCATGGTGCCTGTGCATGCTGGGGACTCCTACAGAATTCAGTTGTTTCAACCTGAGTCACATTAGACTGTATCCCTGTATACTCATTGCTGTCATCGATTGAATTGTGTCCCCCAAGAATAATCTGTCAACTTGGTTAGGCCATGATTCCCAGTATTGTGTGGTTGTCCTTCATTTTGTGATTGTAATTTTCCCATCCCCCCATGTGTCTGTCAGTTTGTCCTACTGTGGGGCCTTGCATGTTGCTGTGATGCTGGAAGCTATGCCACCGGTATTCAGATACCAGCAGGGTCATCCACGGAGGACAGGTTTCAGCTGAGCTTCCAGACTAAGACAGATTAGGAAGAAGGACCTGGCAGTCTACTTCTGAAAAGTACTAGCCAGTGAAAACCTTATGAATAGTGGCGGAACATTGTCTGATATAGTGTTGGAAGATGAGCCCCCAGGTTGGAAGGCACTCAGAAGATGACTGGGGAAGTGCTGCCTCCTCAAAGTAAAGTCGACCTTAATGACATGGATGGAGTAAAGCTTTCGGGACCTTCATTTGCTGATGTCATACTACTCAAAATGAGAAGAAAGAGCTGCAAACATCCATTAATAATCAGAACCTGTAATGTACGAAGTATGAATCTAGGAAAATTAGAAATCATCAAAAATGAAATGGAACACATAAATATCGATATCCTAAGCATTATTGATGGAAATGGACAGCTATTGGCCATTTTGAATCAGACAATCATATAGTCTACTATGACAGGAATGACAACTTGAAGAGGAATGGTGTCGCATTCATTGTGAAAAAAGAACATTTCAAGATCTATCCTGAAGTACAATGCTATCAGTGATAGGATAATATCCATATGCCTACAAGGAAAACCAGTTAATACGACTATTATTCAAATATATGCACCAACCACCACAGCCAAAGATGAGGAAATAGAAGGTTTTTATCAGCTGCTGCAGCCTGAAATTGACCGAACATGCAATCAGGATACATTGATAATTACTGGTGATTTTAATGTGAAAGTTGGAAACTAAGAAGAGGGATCAGTAGTTGGAAAATATGGCCTTGGGGATAGAAACAATGCCAGAGATCGAATGATAGAATTTTGCAAGACCAACGACTTCTTCATTGCAAATACCTTCTTTCACCAACATAAAGAGTGACTATACATATGGACCTCGCCAGATGGAACACAGAGAAATCAAATTGACTATATCTGTGGAAAGAGACGATGGAAAAGCTCAATATCATCAGTCAGAACAAGGCCAGGGGACAACTGTGGATCAGACCATCAATTGCTCACATGCAAGTTCAAGCTGAAACTGAAGAAAATCAGAGCAAGTCCGGGAGAGCCAAAATATGACCTTCAGTATATTGCACCTGAATTTAGAGACCATCTGAAGAACAGATTTGATGCACTGAACACCGGTGACTGAAGACCAGAAGAGTTGTGGAGTGACATCAAGGACATCATCCATGAAGAAAGCAAGAGGTCACTGAAAAGACAGGAAAGAAAGAAAAGACCAAGATGTATGTCGGAGAAGACTCTGAAACTTGCTCTCAAATGTTGAGCAGCTAAAGCAAAAGGAAGAATTGATGAAGTAAAAGAACTGAACAGAAGGTTTCAAAGGGCGTCTCGAGAAGACAAAGGAAAGTATTATAATGACATGTGCAAAGAGCTGGAAATGGAAAACCAAAAGGGAAGAACACGCTTGGTGTTTCTCAAGCTGAAAGAACTGAAGAAAAAATTCAAGCCTCGAGTTGCAATAGTGAAGGATTCCATGGGGAAAATATTAAATGATGCAGGAAGCATCAAAAGAAGATGGAAGAAATACACAGAGTCATTATACCAAAAAGAACTAGCTGATATTCAACCATTTCAAGAGGTGGCATATGATCAGGAACCAATGGTACTGAAGGAAGAAGTCCAAGCTGCTCTGAAGGCATTGGCGAAAAACAAGGCTCCAGGAATTGATGGAATATCAATTAAGATGTTTCAACAAACAGATGCAATGCTGGAGGTGCTCACTCTTCTATGCCAAGAAATATGGAAGACAGCTTCCTGGCCAACTGACTGGAAGAGATCCATATTTATGCCTATTCCCAAGAAAGGTGATCCAACCGAATGTGGAAATTATAGAATAATATCATTAATATCACACACAAGCAAAATTTTGCTGAAGATCATTCAAAACCGGCTGCAAGCAGTATATCGACAGGGAACTGCCAGAAATTCAGGCCGGTTTCAGAAGAGGATGTGGAACCAGGAATATCACTGCTGATGTCAGGTGGATCCTGGCTGAAAGCAGAGAATACCAGAAGGATGTTTACCTGTGTTTTATTGACTATGCAAAGGCATTCGACTGTGTGGATCATAATAAACTATGGATAACATTGCGAAGAATGGGAATTCCAGAACACTTAATTGTACTCATGAGGAACCTTTGCATATATCAAGAGGCAGTTGTTTGGATAGAACAAGGGGATATTGCATGGTTTAAAGTCAGGAAAGGTGTACGCCAGGGTTGTATTCTTTCACCATACCTATTCAATCTGTATCCCCAGCAAATTATCCGAGAAGCTGGACTATATGAAGAAGAATGGGGCATCAGGATTAGAGGAAGACTCATTAACATCCTGCATTATGCAGATGACACAACCTTGCTTGCTGAAAGTGAAGAGGACTTGAAGCACTTACTAATGAAGATCAAAGACCACAGCCTTCAGTATGGATTGCACCTCAACATAAAGAAAACAAATATCCTCACAACTGGACCAGTGAGTAACATCATGATAAATGGAGAAAAGATTGAAGTTGTCAAGGATTTCATTTTACTTGGATCCACAATCAACAGCCATGGAAGCAACAGTCAAGAAATCAAAAGACACAATGCATTGGGTAAATCTGCTGCAAAGGTCCTCTTTAAAATGTTGAAGAGCAAAGATCTCACTTTGAAGACTAAGGTGCGCCTGACTCAAGGCATGGTATTTTCAGTCGCATCATATGCATGTGAAAGCTGGATAATGAATAAGGAAGACTGAAGAAGAATTGATGCCTTTGAATTGTGGTGTTGGTGAAGAATGTTGAATATAGTATGGATTACCAGAAGAACGAACAAATCTGTCTTGGAAAAAGTACAACCAGAATGCTCCTTAGAAGGATGGCGAGACTGCGTCTTACATACTTTGGACAAGTTGTAAGGAGGAATGAGCCTCTGGAGAAGGATATCATGCTTGGCAGAGTACAGGGTCAGCGGAAAAGAGGAAGACCCTCAATGAGGTGGATTGACACAGTGGCTGCAACAATGGACTCAAGCATAACAAGGATTGTAAGGATGGCTCAGGACCAGGCACTGTTTCGTTCTGTTGTGCATAGGGTCGCTATGAGTCAGAACTAACTCGGCGGCACTTAACAACAACAACAATTTTCCCATGTGTTGTAAATCCTAATTTCTGCCTGTGGCTAATGAGGTAAGATTAGATTAAATTAAAGAGGATTAGGGTGGGATTGTAACACCCTGATTAAGGTCACATCCCTGATCCAAAATAAAGGGAGTTTTCCTGGGGTGTGGCCTGCACTACCTTTCATCTTACAAGAGATAAAAGGAAAGGGAAGTGAGCAGAGTGTGGGACCTCCTACCACCAAGAAAGCAGTACCAGGAGCAGAGCTCGTCATTTGGACCTGGGGATCCTCTGCAGAGAAGCTCCTAGGCCAGGGGAAGATTGATGACAAGAACCTTCCTTCAGAGCTGACAGAGAGAGAAAGCCTTCCCCTAGAGCTGACACCCTGAATTTGGACTTCTAGCCTTCTAGACCGTGAGAGAATAAATATCTCTTTGTTAAAGCCAACCCCTTGTGGTATTTTCTGTTATAGCAGCACTAGATGACTAAGACAATTGCCCCAATAGAAACTAGAGGAGTAGCTGGAATAAACAGAATGTAAAGCAGGCATAGCCAGTACCCGGCATATTTGTCACCGTTCCACCATGGTGTGGCATGCTAGACATCAATAACCAACCTGTCACTCTTTTCTACTAAGCCTTAATGTGGCCTCTTTCTTATCCCAAAACTCCAGGCAGCCACTACCAGTGGGTCATATTTAGCACATGAAAGACACGTGGTGTCTTCTCTCTGCTTGTGGCGCTTAGGCCAGAGTCTCTGATCAGCATCTCAATCCTCAGAGGCACCAGATGACAAATCCCAGGCCTAAGGGAGTCAGTTCAAAGGAGACTGGGGAGCAGGGTGCAGACGCTGCACTTCAACCAAGCCTCCTGCTTAAGGAGGACTATTTATCCCATGGGAGCTATGTGCTCTTTGAATTTCATCATGCTGGTAGGTTTGTCTGTTTTTATCAGAGCTGGTATTTCTTTAGAGTCCTTGGGCGGCACAAATGGTTAAGCACTCAGCTACTAACTTAAAGGGTGGTAGCTCAAATTCACCCAGAGGCAACTCAGGTGAAAGGTCTGGTCATCTACTTCCAAAAACCCACAGCCACAGAAAACCCTGTGGAGCACAGTTCTACCCCGACACTCACGGGCTCACCAGGAGTTAGAATCCACTTGATGGCAGCTGGTAGTATTTCTTTGTAATCATTTTCTCTGTCCTCATTTTACCATTATCTTTGACCTCAGATTGGACCACTCCCCATGTGGTGACCTTGGATGAATCACTTTACCTCTCTAAGCCAGGGCCTCTTCATCTTTAAGAACATGCCATCTTCCATAGGCTTACTGAGATGATTAAACAACATAATCCATGCAAATCAGCATAGTAAAGGAATTAACAGCCTAAACTTTGGAGCTAGGAGTATATCAAGTACATTAAGCTCTGATCTGCCAATTTTTAGCTGTAAGATTTAGGAAAGTTACTTAACCTCTCAGAGCCTCAGTTTCCTCATCCCCCAAAATTGAAATAATAGGACTGACCACAGAGGACCATTCTAAGGATCAATGTGATGCTGTATGTAAAGGGAACACAACCACGTGGAAAGTACTCCATAAATTCAGTTGCTATTATTGTTTTAACACCTGGCTCCTAGCAAGCAGGCACCAAATTTTAGTTCCCCTAACTATTCAATTTCTTTGCGAAATAATCTCATCTCCTTTTTTAACTTTGAGGCTTAAAGGGAGAGGGGAAAGCATCCTTTGAACCAAATGCAAGCAGAAACCTATCAGCCAGAGAAGAGACAGTACCACCAAGGAGGCTGCCAAGCCCTGCCCTCCAAGGTCCCCCTGGTTCCAGCAAGCTTCCGGATTTGTACTCTGCCATTCAGCTGGCCCACCAACGCCCCCCCACCCCCTCCCCCCACCCCCAGGCGGTGGCAGGCTCTTTGGGAAGGGAAACTGCTCCTTCACGTGTCTCCAGGAGACAATGTATTCAGCTCCGTAATTACGTGCTTCTCTCCAATCACGTAGCATTATACACCACATCACCACGCTGCCGAAAAAAGCCCCAAATGCTAATTAGGCCTCAAATTATCATTGATTTGATTTAATGTTGAATAAGCTTTGCCGTTTATATTTAGTTAAGAACTTCAGATTCAAGATGCGCTCTCTTGGTTTGGGTTTTAAATAACTCGATGGGGCCTGTCTTCCCTGTTCAGTGTGTTTATGTCAAGAAATCAGACGGGCTGCTCTCCCTGGCCGCAGATGAATGCCAGGTTGATTGAGTACAAGGCAGGAATTATCCTCTCAGCCAGTGTTCACAGCCTGAAGCCTCTGAAGGCAGAAATCCCCTTTCTTGCAGGAGGGTGGGAGGAGGAGAAAGGTGAAAGGAGAGGAAAGAGAAGAGATTGTCTCAAATTATAAACACCTGAGGACGAAGGAACTCTGTCTCTCATTTACATTCAGCTTACTTCCTCAGGGAAACCCTGGTGGCGTAGCGGTTAAGTGCTACATGGCTGCTAACCTTTGAATCCGCCAGGCGCTCCTTGGAAACTCTATGGGGCAGTTCTACTCTGTCCTACAGGGTCGCTGTGAGTCGGAATCCACTCGACGGCACTGGGTTTGGTTTTTTTGTTTGTTTGTTTACTTCCTGGGAGCACCTATCAAGAGTCAAGAGCTCTCATAGGGAGAATCTTCCTTAATTCTTACAACAACTGCACAACGTGGGCGTTTTTTATTAGTCCCACTGTGTAACTGAAGAACTCAAAACATGAAGTGGAAAAAAAACAAAACGTGAAGTGGTTTCACTGACCACAGAGCAAGGGAGTGAGGAGGGATGCTGAAGTTTACTGACAAGTCCTTTAAAGGGTGTTTCATTGTGAGTAGTCCGGGGTCTGAAGGAAGGATAAAGGCCTGCTTTTTCTCCAGTGGCCTGCACTACAGACCATGCCTCAGCCCACAATGGGGATCTGAGGCCTTTTGCCCAGGAAGCCACGCTCCCTCTGAGCACAAGTCCTTGAACATTTCAGGCACTTCCCACTTTATGATCATTCTCTTGCCTTCTTTTTAGCTAGACCAATTTTTGCTCCTGTTTCAAAGACTAACTCAAACATCACCTCCTCTGAGAGGCCCTACTAGGCAGATATAGTTATTCCCTGTCTGTATAAGCCTTGTCTTTGGATTCAGTAAGTAGTGCTGTGTGTATTTGGTTGTTTTTGGCCTATTTCTTCTATGGCCAACTTCAGGGTCTGGATTATGTCTATTTCTAGAAATATATTATCTTTGTGTATTTGTCTTACTACAAAAGCCATAGAGATTAAATGTAGAAAATTCAGAAAATGCAAATAAGCAAAGCAATAAAATAAAAGTTGCCCATAAACCTCACCATCACTATTAACCACCATTTAAATTTAGCTATGCATCCTTTCAGCCTTTTTGCTCTGCATACATGATCTGTTTTGATTTCTACAATAAAAATTTACCCTCATTTTTTTAAAAACAATAATATTCCAACAGTTTTCATTATTTAAATATTCCTTTTACAATATCATTTTTAGGGCTACTAGTTTTCCATTTGATGGATGTACTATCATTTATTTAATCTTGTTTGTGTTTTATTCATCTTTTTATTCCCAACACCTAACATAGTATCTGAAATATAATACATGCTCGGTAAATGCTTATTGATTTTGTCTCATCCATATGAAGAGGGAAACAAATTAAACCTCTTTTTTAACAAAGAGCAACTACCGACTATAAGTTTATCCTTTGTATTTGCTTTACTGTCAAGTGTCCTAAGAGCACACTCACAGTTCTGGACGTCCTCAGTTCCCGTTCACTCCTGAATCCATGTCAGCTGTTTTCTGCACCCACCGTTCATCTGTACTTGCTGCATACTGAAGTCATCAATGATCTCCTCATAGCTAAATCCAATATACTTTGATCCCCATGTTGCCTAATTCTTTCAGAAGGATTTAATAATACTGTAGACTACATTTTACTTCTCAAAACGCTCCTCTCCAAATCATCTATGACCCACCTCCTCCTGGTTTTCCTCCTACTTCTTCTGTCAGGGTCCTTCTTATCCCTGCCCATCACTGAAATACGTATTTATGTTCCCTAAGGGTTTATTCTTTAGGTCTCTTTTCTTCAAGGACAATATTTTAAGTGCCACTCTGCCAAAGAAGTATTTGGCTGCAAGGAGGAGAAATACAGCTTAAGCTACCTTTGGCCAAGCAAGGGGGAATTTATTATTCACAGAATCCAAGAAAAGGATGAACAATCAAATACAATCAGGACAGAAATATGGCTAGACATCAAGATCAATTGGGTATGGGGTTTACAAACTACTCATAGTGTGTGTGTGTGTGTGTGTGTGTGTGTGTGTGTATGGCTGCATGCAGTCATCTTTTCCCTGTCGGTGTGTTAGCTTGATTTTTCTCTCATTCAGACTGCCCTTCTTCCTTCAGACTAGGAAATGTGGAGATCTAAAACATCTTAGGCTCACATTACCCATTTTTTCTCACAGAGAGGGGACTTGACTAGTTATCCCAATCTCAGTTCTAAAAATCTAAGATAATAGGTCTTATTGGCCAGGCTTAAACCAGTTGCCCACCATGAACCCATCGACAGTGGTCCTGGGTGGACACATATGAGAAAATGATGGTTCTTACAGGCCATGTAGCCAGAGTAGGGGAGAGGGAGGTGGTTCTGGTTCTAGTCCCAGAAAAATGGGAGGGATGTTGTTAATAAATAAATGTACAGGTGTTGACGAAAGCCTTGATAGAGGATGTTAGCTGAAAAGGAGTTATAAATGAAGTCTAGGAGCAAAGATGCAAAAGAGCATGAACATATCCAGGCATCACCAAGACGAGGTATGTGTGTATAGAAGATTACCTACCTACCCACCCACCCACCTACCTACCTACTTACCTACCCACCAACCCACCCACCTACCTACCTACCTGAGAGACATTGAAAGATTGTGTGTGGTTACTGGTTGTAATCATTAAGATTGTGTGTCCACCTGGCTGGGCCATGATTCTCAGTGGTTTGGTAGTTATGATGTAGTCTGGAAGCTGTATGATGATGTGATCACTTCCATGATGAGATTTGATATAACATAATCACCTCTACGATGGGATCTGCTGGGAGTAGCCAATTAGTTGAAAGGAGTTTTCTTGGGCATGTGGCCTGCATCGAATATAAGTGGATTTTCTGGAAAGGCTCCTGAGCTTTTGCTCACTCTGGATCCTGCAGCTGGCTCTGGTTCATCTGACCTCCAGTTCTTGGGACCTGAGCTAGCAGTTTACCTGCTGTCTTGCCTGCCAATCTTGGGATTCATCATCTTCACAGCCTGTAAGCAAAAGCCCAGCTTTCTGACCTGCCCATCTTGGGCTCACCAGCCTCTGTGGCTATGTGAATCAGAAGAAGCCTCTATCTTGACCCACGGACTTGAGCTATTCCAGCCTCTACAATCGCATGAGCCATTTCCTTGATATAAATCTCTCTATTTTTTTTTTTTATATGTGTATTTATATGCTTTGCTGGTTTTGCTTCTCTCGACCCAGCCTAAGACACATGGGAAAGCTGGACAATAAGGAAGACCGAAGAAGAATTGATGTCTTTGAATTACAGTGTTGTCGAAGAATATCGAATATACTATGGACTGCCAAGGGAATGAAAAGTCTGTCTTGGAAGAAATACAGCCAGAGTTCTCCTTGGAAGCATGGATGGTGACACTTCAACTCACATACTTTGGACATGTTATCAGGAGGGACCAGTCCCTGGAGAAGGACATCATGCTTGATAAGATAGAGGGTCAATGAAAAAGAGGAAGACCCTCAATGAAATGGATTGACACAGTGGCTGCAACAATTGTGAGGATGGTGCAGGGCTAGGCCGTGCTTCATTCTGTTGTACATGGGGTCACCGTAAGTCAGAACTGACTTAATGGCACCTAAGAACAACAAGGAGTCCCTAGGTGGCACAAATGGTTAAGTACATGTCTATTAACTGAAAGGTTGGCAGTTTGAACCCACCCAGAGGTGGCTCAAAAGAAAGGCCTGGCAATCTGCTTCCAAAAAGTCACAGCTTTAGAAACCCTATGGAGTGTACTTCTACTCTGTAACACATGGGGTTGCCATGTGTCAGAATCGACTTGAAGCAAATGGTTTGAGTTTTTTTTTTTAATAATGCTGAGCAACTTTTTCCTTCCCCAAATTTTTTAACCTTAAGACCAGATCAACCTCCCTCAAAGAAGTCGAAGTTACAGCAAGAAACTCTGGAGATGTTGGCAGCCATGTTTTCTGCCATGAGAAAAAGCCAGATTGTAGTTAGTGAGAAAGGAGGCTGGCATGTAGAAAGACATTAATGAAGGAAAGAGAAGCCTGATGGAGTTTGAGTTCCTGTTCTAATTCGTACTGAGGACTAGCTTGACCCTTGCCTTTCCTGTGGCTCAGTTGTTCAATCCTTCCTTAGATTCTTTGCACAAAAAAATTATTTTTGTTTAGCCTTCTTCCTTTTGGATCTTGTTATGGATTGAATTGTGTCCCCCCAAAATGTGTGTCAACTTGGCTAGGCCATCATTCCCAGTATTGAGTGGTTGTCCTCCATTTTATGATCTGATGTAATTATCCTATGTGTTGTAAATCCTAACCTCTCTGATGTTAATGAGGCAGGATTAGAGGCAGTTATGTTAATGAGGCAGGACACAATCTACAAGATTAGGTTGTATCTTGAGTCAATCACTTTTGAGATATAAAAGAGAGAAGTGAGCAGAGAGGAGGGGACCTCATTACCACCAAGAAGGAAGAGCCAGGAGCATGTGTCCTTTACACCCAAGATCCTTGTGCCTAAAAGCTCCTAGACCCAGGGAAGATTGATGACAAGGACTTTTCCCCAGAACCAACAGAGAAAGAAAGTCTTCCCCTAGAGATGGTATCCTGAATTTGGACTTCTAGCCTCCTAGACTGTGAGAGAATAAGTATCTCTTTGTTAAAGCCATCCACTTGTGGTATTTCTGTTACAGCAGCTCTAGATAGCTAAGACACCGGTAATCTGCTAATTTAAAATGAAGAGTTAATTGCAGAACAGACAAAGCTTATCAGAGACAAACACAGACACAGCCTGGATAAACACTCTGACAAGATATTTTAACTCTCTTTTTGCTAATGCCTTGCTCACCAAGGCTAATTTGGCTTCCCAAGATGCTATGGAAAAAGATAATCTGGACAGTGTACCCAAGATTTTGGCTGCTAAAATATGTATAGCTCCAATTGCAAACAAATGATCTAACAGCTGGTTTTCACATCAGTGTTATGTAATGTTTATCTCAGTTTCCCCAGTGCCTAGCAAAGAATAAGTTTTCAAAGTCTGCTGACTAAATGCATGAGAATGCATAAATGACGTCCCTCTGAAGCCATCCACTGATGGTAGAAATAATAACATTGCCCATCCAAGTTTTCCAATGGAAAGACAGACCCTAAACCGTGGTGATCCTCTACTGTCAAGATATCCAAAGAGGATTTTATTATTTTTGCCTTATCGACCCCATTTTTTGAAATATGTTATTTTCCACAATAGATTATTTTTCTAACTATTCCCTCCCGCGTTGTAATAGAATTATATATGACATGCCTGTATAAATAAGGGAGGGGTATATATCCCTACCTTATTGACTTTGAGCTTGGCCATGAGTCATACATTGATCAATGAGATACTGGATATATGTGAGACCTGTCATATCCAATCAGAAGCTTTAAATGTGTTTGTGTGGTCTGGAGAACTGGTGGTGTAGTGGTTAACCACTTGGTTGCTAACCAAAAGGTCGGCCGTTTGAATCCACCACTTTCTACTTGGAAACCCTATGGGGCAGTTCTACCCTGTTGTATGGCGTCTCTATGAGTCAGAATCGACTCGGCGGCAATGGGTTCATTTTTTTTTTTTTTTTTTTTTGGTTTGTGTGGTTTGGCTTGATCCCTCTTGCTTCCATGTCTACAACAACATATTTATTTCTTGATCACATCACATGAGGGTTATGGCTCAGCTGGGCTCAATTCAGCTCATGAATCTTCTCATTCTACAACTGGTTTACGGGATGCGAATACACGAGTTGTTAGCTTTTGAGATACTAGGGTTGTTTATTATTGCAGCAAAAGCTAACAAGCTCCCAAAATAAATTCCATGCATTGTCATAATTAAGTCATTTTCCAGTTTTCTAAAAATATCATCAATTGCCAAGTATAGGCACTGACCAGCACGAGTTAAGTAGGTGATAATATGCTAGATTGGAAAGTTAATGTGCTAATTAACTTTACATTAAAATTAATTGGAAAGATAATATGCTAGATTGGAAAGTCAATCAAACTTCAGTGCCTCTTACGTGGGTCTGATTCTTCGTCTCCACAAAACTCTGTTAACTCGTTGTAAAACGGAGATAGCATTATCATGAGGGTGAAAGGAGAGGATGTTTGTGGTGCCACAATGGTTAAGCACTCAGGTGCTAACCAAAAATCATTCACACTAGTTTAGTGAATGATTAGTGAATGGTTGTCCCATGAAGGAAGGAAGAACGGAATACTTGAACAAATGAGTGAATTCCAAATTCCATTCATTCAGCCTCTAAATATTTATTGAACACTTATTATTCACTAGCTCTTCTGGTAACACAGTGGTAAGTAAAATGGACAAATCTCTACCCTCATGAAGATTGCATGCTCATGAAAAAGAAAACCAAATAAACAAGTAAATATGAAACATACTGTAGAATAACTGCTGTAGAGAAAAATAAGGCAGGGTAAGTATGAAAATATCAAATTAAATGATAGGGTAGTCAGGAAAGTCCTCTCTGAGAAAGAACATTTGAGCAAAGGTTTGTCCAAAATGAGGGCACAAGCATACAAATACGTGGGAGGAATAGCATTCCAGGTAAAGGGAACAGCAAGGTCAAAGGCCCCAAGGCAGGAACGTACTTGGGGTGGTTGAAGAAAGGCAAGGAGGCTATTGTGGCTAGGAGAGAGTGCAAGAGAGAAAATGTGATCTGAAGCCAGATCCTGTGGCATCTTATAGGACTTCAATCAAGCGTGCAAGGAAGTACTGGAGAGTTCTGAGCAAAGCGGGTGATGTGCTTTGATTTAAATTTTAAAGTCTGCTGGACCAGAGTAGACTGGGAGAGGAAGTACATCCCAACCCCACGGGTGGTCCTACATTCCAGATAATGTGAATGATGTCCCTGGGGTTGTGGTGTACACAATACGTGTGGTCGTAGGCAGTGGCCTGAGGAAGGGTGGAAGCAGGGGGTCAATCAGGAAGCTAGCACAATGGAATAGGAAAGAGCTTTTGGTGTTTGGGACTAGGGAGATAGTAGAAGGTAGGGGTGGGGGAATGAGAAGTGACAGGATTGGGACTATGTTTTGAAGGTAAAGCTAGTGATATTTGCTGATGAATTGGATTATAGGTTGGTGAAAAAATAAAAACAGAGGTTGTGGATTCCTCCAAATTTGGTCTAAGCAGCTGGATAAAAAATTGTGGTGCCATTTACTGAAATGAGAAACAATGGTGGCAGCATAGGTTTATGGAGGGTGGGAGGGCAGCAAGTCCAGAGGTCCATTTTGACTCTGTTACTTCCAAGGTCTTCACATCTAAGATAACATGGAAAACAGGCAGATGGAGATGAGTCTGAACACCAGAGGACAAGGTGGGTGGAACTGAAGAAATAAATTTGGTAGTCATCAACATGTAGATGTATTAAAAGCCACGGAACTGAATAAAACCCTCCCAGGAATGTGGACAAGAAGTGATCTAAGGACTTCCACCCATGTGTCGTTGTGTTTCCTACAGTTACTCTGCAAGGTCTCCTGACTAGTCCACTGTTGTTGCTATTGTTGTTGGGTGTTGTTGAGTCGATTTCAACTAACAGCTACCCTATGTGACAGAGTAGCACTGCCCCATAGAGTTTCCTAGGCTATAATCTTCATGTGGGAAACCCTGGTCATGTAGTGGTTAAGTGCTATGGCTGCTAATCAAAGGGTCAGCAGTTTGAATCCCCCAGGCGCTCCTCGGAAACTCTATGAGGCAGATCTACTCCATCCTATAGGGTTGCTATGAGTCGGAATCGACTCGACAGCACTGAGGTTTTGACTGGGAATCTTCATGTGAGCAGATCGCCAGGTCTTTTCTCCCATGGAGCTGCTGGTGGGTTCAAACCACTGATCTTTTGGCTAGCAGCTGAATGCTTAACCATTGTGCCACCAGGGCTCCTGACTAATCCACTAATCTGCTGCTAGTATACAGTGGCTAGCACGGGACCAGGCATTTATTGGATGCTCAATAAATGACTGCTAAATTGGATGTAAACGCTTTGGACCAGAAAGGAGAATGAGATGCTGAGGCAAATACAAATGGCCTCGGAATTCTGGGGTCTAGGCTTTTAGACGCATCTTGTTCCTCATCGTTGTCATGTTCCGTTTTACTGTTTGAGGATGATTATCGAGTTCTGACCTTAAAAGAAGTCTACGCCCAGCCAGCATTCACCTCAGGCATTTCATCTGCGTACTTAGATCTCTTAATCTGTGAGGTTAGGATTTTAAATTTTGAAATAATATTTACAGTAATAATAGCAGCTTCTATTTATTGAGCTCTTACTATGTATCAGAAGCTTTATAAATATCCTCAGAAGAAACTAATGAGGTCAATATTATCCTCATTTTGCAACAAGGAAACCAAGCCCATACTGTTAGAAAGCAGCAAAAAGTGGATTGTTACTTAACTATATTTCACATCAAAGTCTGAGCTTTTCTGTGTTTTCAAACTGCAAGAATTATAAAGAGTTATGGTGTCCAACTATATAGCATTGGCTCAAATGAATAAAGTGTTCTTTATTTATATTTAGGCTAATAATAATAATGACAATACCTGCCATTTATGAAGTGTTTGCTACAGGCCAGAGAATATGCTAACCATTTTTGATGAATTATCTCATTTAGTCCTCAATACAACAGTATGTCAGGTCCCTGGTGGTGCAAATGGTTTGCACTCTACTGCTAATCTAAAGGTCCATGGTTTGGTTTGAGTCTTCAGTGCTGCAGAAGAAAGGACTGGCGATCTGCTCACATAAAGATTATAGCCAATAAAACCCTACGGAGCGGTTCTACGCTGTAATACATGGGTCAGCGTGAGCCAAAATCAACGCAACTGAAACAGGTTTGGGTTTTTTTTTTTGTTTTGTTCTGTACAACGGTATGAGGTAGGTACTATCATAATCCCCATTTTACAGATGAGGCCATTAAAACTTAGAGACGCTAAATGACTTCAGCAAGGTCATATAACTAATTTAGTAGAAAATCCAGAATTTAAACTCAAATCTAGCTCCAATATCTTAAAAAAAATATCTTATCTTAGCACTTATCAAATACAACGGCTAAGGCTTGCAAATTAATCATTCTCAGAACAATAAATGAGAACTAAATTAGAAAAAAATAATTTGGATTGGAGGGGTGTAAAGAAAAAAAGCAATTTATGTGGTGAAGTGTATTTTTGTTTTGTTTTGTTTTTGTTTCAATATTTTGAACCAGAGCAGTGGGGTTTACTACGTGAGCATTTTTTTTCTCTTTTCCAAGTAACCCAAGAGAAAGCACTAAAGTCACTCTGCAATGTTATTTGGAATGAATCATTGGTACCATAATACAGTGGTGAAGAGCAGGGACTTTTTAAGCAGAGCATTTGGGTTCAAAAATCGACTTCGAATGTTAGCTCTGCCACTTACTAGTTCTGTGTCCTTGGATAAACCACTTATGTTGCCTTGACCTTGCTTTTCTCATTTGTAAAATGAGAATAATAGTTTGGGAGAGGATCAAATAATGAGATAAAGAGGAAAGAACTTTACA
This sequence comes from Loxodonta africana, assembly GCF_030014295.1. NCBI lineage: Eukaryota > Metazoa > Chordata > Mammalia > Proboscidea > Elephantidae > Loxodonta > Loxodonta africana. The sequence continues at coordinate 97,296,763 of NC_087344.1, forward strand.
AACTGAAAGCATTATAAAAATACATGCATAAATTATTATCATGTATGTAAATGGACACAGTGCCCCAATGCCAGCACAAACGGGCCAATTACCACAGAGACAATGGTTTGCTTTCTTTGTAGGTATTTAATAAATGTTTACTTAAAAATCATGATTAAGTTTTGAAGATGACTCTCCATTTCAAGCATATTTCTAAAAGCCAAAGTCGACCAGAACATCTGGGGAACACCTTCAGAATTCCACACAAAAGAAACTTTTGTTTCAGAAATAAACCTTGATGTTGGAAAATGAAAGACAAAAAGCTGTTTCCTGGGGGCAGAGAGGACTTCTTTCAGCTGCTTGAGACGCATATAACAACCTGAGAGCTACTCTATCCACTTCATCTGAGCCTCCCTGGCTCCCAGCTCACCCTGCCCCAGCCCCTGTATATTCCGCTCCCCTGCTTTCCCACCTCTCTCTGCTGCTTCCTCCTCCTGGGTCCTGACAGAGTCCTTTGTTCCCACCCTCAGGACCTTCCTCTCCCCTACAGCCAGCCTTAATAGGAATTGAGGCACAGATATTCTTTCATATGTGTGGCATTATTGAATTTTTAAAGGCTGTGCTTTCCTTGTTATTTAGGAAATTTCAATCCTGCAACTGTAATTAGAAATTTGAGATTTGAACATTTTATATTCAGTCATTCATTGAACAAACATTTCCTAGACCCCAGCTGGGGCTGGGGATATATCGGTGAACAAGACCAACTCAGTCCCTGACCTCCTGGACCTCATGGTTTTGTTGGGAAGACAGATTAGAAAAGAGGCAATGAAAATATGACCTGAAAAGTACAGTAATATAGGAAGTACGAGATGAGACTTGTTTAGAATAAGTTTTTTGGAGGAAATGCCCTCTACATGTGGAGTCCCTGGGTAGTACACACGGTTAACACAGTCAGCTCCTAGCCAAAAGGTTGGTAGAGTCTACCCAAAGGCACCTTGGAAGAAAGGCCTGGAGATCTTCCTCCAACTCGAATCAACTTGAGTGGCAACTCGTTTTTTCTACATGAGAGGTCCTGTTCTAGGGCTGGGTATACAGTGAAGACGGTTGGCAAAATCCCTGCTCTCACGGACTTTACATTTGGGAGCGGGGAGGAACATGGGGAAAGGTGAGCAAAAATATAATAAAAAATAATTATATTAGAAAGTGATAAGTGTTATGGAAGAAATAGAGTAAGGAGAGCAGCTTAGGCTGACTCAGGAGAGAATGTTAGGATACGCAGAAATTATCCAGACAGAAAGGGAGAGGCAATTATATATTCAAAGGCCCGGGGGAAAAAGACAGCCTGACATTTTCACTAAAACTCATAAAATTTCTTTCTACTTATATATGGACCTCATGTGATTGCTGCTATCCTGAGCCAGCCTAACCTCTCTCTCTTAATCCTTACCTCTGTTAACGTTACCTATCAAGTTAAAAAACTAATGTTAATCTTAGCATGTTCCTGTTCTGTAAGACCTTAAGACAATTTCCCAAACAAATGTTTTAGTTGTTTTTCACTGAAGATTTTTGTGCTATTACTCAGATTAATAATATGCCATCTGAAATTAATATTTAAAATTTAAATACAGGATTTTATAAGACATTCTGCAATCTTAAGAATAATTTTGTTATATCCCGGGCCAATGTTTTTTTCCTCTAGAATACTTCTCCAATTTTATTATTTAAGAGGGAAGAATAAGATTTGCTTTATAGAAATTCCCATCACAGCTAATTTTTCAAGAATATTTCCACTCCATGAAATAAACATTGTTTTTTTTTTTTTTTACGGACTCTGCAGTAAAGGCTGCAAAAAATAAGGAGGGAACTGACCAGTAGAAAAAGACATCTCTGACCAAATACATTTTGATGTTTTCTATAAGGACTGTTTTCCTTTTATGCATTTGTCAGAGAATCTTAACAGAGTTTATCACCCCCTGCTATAACCATTTTCTCTCTGTCCTTTCTCAACCCACCCACAAAGTCCATCTCTCTCTACTGTTCCTTAGTAGGTGCTGGGGACATTCCAGGGCTTCGAACCCGTTCATTCAGGTTCCAACACCTGCTGATAATTTGCAGTTCTAACAAATTCCCAGGTGATGCTAATAGTGCTGGTTAGGGACCAAATATGAGAACCACTAGTATTATACATAAGAATCACCTGGGGATCTTATTAAACTGTAGGTTCTGATTTGGCATATCTGGAGTGGAAGTGCAAATTCTCAGCAGGGGTTCAAACTTGAATGAGCCAGTTTGAAGCCCTGGGACATTCATTCCCACAATTTTCCTAAGACAATAATTTAGAAGATCAGGAATGGGAGTAAACCTGTCACCCTAATGAGCTGAGTCCTTTGAAACAAAGAGCCTTCAGTTCAGGGCCCTCTGGTTCTTAGGTCCAATTGGATTATGCCTCCTCACTCCTACCCCCTGGTATAGGATGCATTTGAAGTCAAAAGAACAATAACAAAATCTGGGGCAGTAGCCATGTTAAGGTGAAGCTCCCCCCCTTCACCTAGAGAAGATACAGACCTGAACTGAAAAGGGCATGGGGCTTCTCAACTTTCCAAATCACAAAATGGTATGAAAAGTGGGTAATTTGCTGGGGTTGTATCTAGCCCAGGTAGAAATACACACATAGGTTCTAGGGCAAGAATGCACTAGAATTTGACACTGGAAGGCCTGAGTTGGAACCCAAATCTGCTCTTACTTCTTGATGTGACCTCAAGCAGGTAACTTCACCTCAAAGGCTTATTTTCCTCATCTGTGAAATGAAACTCCTACTTCTCAGAGTTGTCTTATGTATCTTACAAAAACCAGGCACATACTAGGTGCTGGAAAATGATGAATCTCAACAGATACTTATTGCAATCTTCACCTTTTTTCCCGATTGCAGATTCAGACAGCTGTGTGTTTGAGGGCTATGTTGATAGACAGCTGGGTGGCTGCCAGTATCTTTTTTCTCAATTTCTATCCAGATGTTCTGAGCCCCATGCAGACCCAGCTGATGTCAGAGTATTGCCCACATAAGCAGCATTTACTGGATAAAGGCTATGTTAAGTAATTTGAAGCATAGAAATTAAGGGTTAAGAGAGAAGAGGAAAGTGTATCACATGACAAGTTTAATTTTCACAAGTCTTTTCTTATCATACCCAAAATAAGGCCCACCTTCCTGAGGAGACCTGGTGGGACAATGATTAAGTGCTCAGCTGCTAAACTAGAAAGGCTGGTGGTTCTGACCCACCAGCCACTCTGCAGGAGACAAGACCTGACAATCTGCTCCTGTAAAGAGTTACAGCCTAGGAAACCCTGTGGGGCAGTTCCACTCTGTCTTATAGGGTCACTATGAGTCAGAATCGACTCAATGACACACAACAACAACCCTTATGAAATCTATGAGTTTAAAAGAGAAAGTCTCAGAGATTATCTAACCTGGACCCACAGTCCAGGATGAAGAAGCTGTGGCTCAGAAAACTCGGCTGGTTACCCAACATTGACAGCTACTTAGGAGAACTTGGGCTGAAATTCAGTAATCCTAAGTCCTAGTCACATGCTCTATGACTCCACCCCACCATCTCCCTTAGTAAGAAGTAATCGAATATTATTTTTTAAACTGGAAAGAACTTCAGAATTTATTTAAAACATAATAAAAATTGGTAGACATTTATTGTAACACAGCATTTCTATGATGTAGGTACGTTTATCTGCATTTTGCAGATGACTGTAACCTAATACTTAAATGGGTTGTGTGACTTATTCGAGATCATAAAGTAATGAGTGAGGAATTGAGATCTGAACCCAGGTAGTCCAGCTCTAAAGCCCATGTCCAACCACTCTTCAAACATGATTTTTGCAGCTTCCATGACCTACTAATAAAGAGGGCAGCATGATGTGTTAGAAAGGACTTAGAATTAGGGTCACAGAGACCTGACATCAGGTCCTTCTCTCCTAGATACTAGCTACTTACCAGAAGAGACTGTCTCTATTGTTGTTTGGAGGCGGAAAGGGGGCACTTAATCTTAACTGGCTTGTTACTAGGAAGCCTTCCCTGACCGCAGAGTCTGTATTAATCACCCTCCCCTGTACCTTCTCAATACATTGTGGGGTACACTATATAACTGTCTGGTGTGATGGTTAAAATTGTGTGTCAACTTGGCTGGGCCATGATTCTCAGTAGCTTGGCAGTGGTATGATGTTGTGATCACTTCCATGGTGAGATATGAAAGAATGTAATCACCTCCAGGATGGGATCTGCTATGAGTAGCCAATCAGTTGAAAGGGAGTTCCCTTGGGCATGTGGCTTTCATTGAATCTAAGTGGATATTCTGGCAGGGCTCGGGGGCTTCTGCTGGTTCTGGATCCTGCAGCTGGTCCTGTTCATCTGATCTCCAATTCTTGGTACTTGAGCTAACACCTTACATGTGGTCTTACCTGCTGATCTTGGAATTTGTTGATCTTTGCAGCCTGCAAGCAAGAGCCTAGCTCTCTGATCTGCTGATCTTAGGTTCACCAGCCCCTGCAGCAACGTGAATCAGGAGAAGCCTCTATCCTGACCCAGGAACTTGGGGCATTCCAGCCTCGACACCACATGAGCCATTTCCTTTATATAAATCTCTCTCTACATATACTTGGCAACCCTGGTAGCATAGTGGTTAAGAGCTACGGCTGCTAACCAAAAAGTCAGCAGCTCAAATCCACTGAGTGCTCCTCAGACACCCTATGGGGCAGTTCTATTCTGTCCTTTAGGGTCACCATGAGTTGGAGTCAACAACAACGAGTTTATATGTGTATGTATGTATATATGTGTTCTTGGAAACTCTGGTGGTGTAGTGGTTATGTGCTACAGCTACTAACGAAAAGACTGGCAGTTTGAATCTGCCAGGTGCTCCGTGGAAACTCTATGTGGCAGTTCTACTCTGTCCTATAGGGTCGCTATGAGTCGGAATCGACTTGACGGCACTGGGTTTTATATACATACTTATACCCTTTACCAGCCCTGGTAATGAAGTGGTTAAGAATTCAGGCTGCATGATAGTTAAGATTGTGTGTCAACTCGGCTGGGCCATGATTCTAGTGTTTTTGGCAGTTGTGTAATGTTGTGATCACTTCCCTGTTGAAATTTGATATGTGATCGCCCCCATAATGGAATGTGCTGAGTGGTACCAGTGGGGGCAGAGCTTGTGGCAGCTCACCGTCCCCTCAGCCTTCACCTTTCCGCCCTCTACCGCCTACTTCCTTCCCGTGCAACTTGCCAAGGCTTTTGGCTTGTTCTGGATCCTGCAGCTGCCTCTTGTTCATCTGACATCCGGTTCTTAGGACTTGAGCTAGCAGCTTACCTGATGATCTTGGGTTTGCCAGCCCCTGCAGCTAAGTGAATCAGGAGAAGCCTCTATCCTGACCCATGGACTTGGGGTGTTCTAGCCTCTACAAGTTGTTTCCTTGATATAAATGTCTCTCTCTCTATATACATATGCTTTACTAGCTTCACTTCTCTGGAGAACCCAGCCTAAGACAGGCTGCTAACCAAAAGGTCAGCAGTTTGAATCCACCAGCCTCTCCTCTGAAACCCTATGAGGCAGTTCCACTCTGCCTTATAGGGTCGCTATGAATCAGAATTGACTTGACGGCAGTGGGTTTGTTTTTTTAAATACACTTTACTGTTTTTGCTTTTCCAAAGAACTCAGCCTAAGACGCCTAGTTAGTACTGTTTACCTCCCTACCTGGCAGACCATAAGCTCACTAAAAACATAGCAGGGTCTACATCTTTCAGTTACACCATTGTATTTCCAAATCTAGGAGAGTGCTTTTAAAGAAAACTTTTAAAATATACATTTTGTTGAATGGAGGGTGGCCTCAGCAAGTCATCTTCTCTGTCTTGGTCTTACATCTTCCATTTATTAAATGTGAAAGCTATGCTTAATCTTCAAGACTACTTCCCACTCTGAGATTCTCTGAATATTTTATTCTGTGATGGTAAGAAAGATAATGTGAGTTGCATTTATTTGGAATGCATTCGATAATGTGAGTTGCATTTATTTGGTATATGTAAATCTGCTTAGCATAGCAGTACCTTAGTTTAAAAAAATAGAGTGACAAAATAAGATACAGTAAAACCTACAAAAGCTAGAACCTGTTTAAGACAGAAACCTGTCAGGAAAGAAAAACTCAAATCTTTTCCACTAAAACGAGCAACAGAAAAGTGCTAAGACTGCACCCTGGTCAAAGATGGAAAACCTGCAAGGCCTGGAAAAACAGGCAGTCCTGTCGAGCTCTGGCTCTCACAGTTTTCACTACATTTTCACAAATCAGGTAGAATCTGAGGAACTTTGGAGGTGGCTCATCTTGGAAGACCCAGTAAGAGAGAAAACTAGCCACCAGTGCTAGATGACTCATAAGATTAAAAGGTGTCTCAGGCAATTCGGCAGCTTGGATTTATGACCTCAGGCTGAATGGCTTTACGTTCAGTAGGCAAAGCTCATTAGCTCCAGTGATCGGCAATATCTTAATAAGGATGTGAATGAGTCAATAATTAGGATCTGAGCTAGGTTAGCATAATATAACAACATCAGCTAAAATTCGTTCAGTGTTCATTATATGTAATTCCCTCTTTTGAACTCTAAATGTATATATTTAACTTCTCCCTGGTCATTTCCACATATATGTCCCTCTCAAATATCAAACTCAATATTTCAAAGCTGAATTCACATATTTTAGCTCTCGATTTCATTATTTCTCCAGCAGACCCTATCTCAAAGCCCATAAGCCAAGCCAAAATCTTGGAGGCATCCTTATCTCCCTCAACCCCCTTCCATGAAAAAGCATTGATTCCATCTCCTTATTATATCTTAACCCTCTCGCTTTCTCTCATTCCCACCACATATCCCCAGCTCAGGCCCCACAGCTGTTTGTTTAAACTGTTGCAACTCTTTCTTAACGGATCACTTGGATTCTAACATTGGCTGTTCAAATCTGGTCTCCACACTACACCTAGAGTACTCTTTTCAAGATTAAAATCTGGCCATGTCACTCCCTGCATAAATCTTGTCCATGCCTCCTTTACTTACAGGTACTTAACGCAAGGTTGTTATCTTGCTCATCGTAACCTGACACCTGCCTAACAGTCTAGCTTCATCCTTCAGTAGTTTCCCATTGCCTCCATATGTTCCAGCCCTACCACTTGCCCTTTTCCAGGGGCCTGGCATTACCGAAATGCTGTGGGTGGCTCTAGATAGGGCTGAGTCAGCTAGTACTGGTGGACACAGTTTTCTGTCCTACTGGGTCAGAATCAACTGGATGGCAATAGGTTTTTTTTTTTTTTTTTACAAGGGGGACACTGGACACTCTTGTCCAAATGATGTTAACACTCTAAGTTTTCCTTTGTTTTCATTTTCTATACTTATCAAAAATATATGAAATTTATTATACAGTCCAAAATATACCAGCTTCATATTTACATATTTGGTTTAGGTAATTCTCTTTCTTTCTTTCTCTTTTTTTAGTGATTGGAAAACTAGAAGGGGAAAGGCATTTCTGTGTTTCTGATCAACATGTTTTAGTTGAATTCTATAAACATTTATTAATTTTCTATTAAATTACTGGTAGCATTGGGACAGACATTAGGCAGAAAAAAGGCATAAAGAGTCAATAATTTCAAATAGCTCACAAAGGAAGATCAGATATAGAAATATGTAATTAGAATGTAGTGTAACAGGGATCAAAGAGGTACACAAACTGATTTCATAGGGAAATCCGGGTTGAAGGACATTTATAAAAGTCAAATACTGTGCCAAATTCTTGTTGTCGTTAAGTGCCATTGAGGCGGTTCTAGCTCCATAGTGCCCCTATGTACAACAGAACGAAAAACCGCCCAGCCTGCGCCATCCTCACCACCATTGCTATGCTTGAGCCCACTGTTGCAGCCACTGTGTCAATCTCATTGAGGGTCTTCCTCTTTTTCACTGAACTTTTACTTTACCAAGCATGATATGCTTCTCCAGAGAGGTCCCTCCTGATAACATATCCAAAGTACATGAGACTAAGTCAAATTCTTTGCATACGTTATTTCATTCAACCCTTAGAAACACTACACAGGATAAATGTTATTTTAAAGACAGAAAACTGAAATTCAGGGTGTTGAAATAAACTCTCCAAAGTCACATGGTTCCTACATGCTGTAACAAGAATTTGAACCTACGTCTGATGGCTCCAGAAATATCACTTAACGCTCTCCAAGTCTATCTTGCTTTTGCCCTAGAACATCTAACAATGTCTGAGGATTAGATAATGAAAGACATCACAGGAGAAACTGAGGACTATTGGTGAACTCAATTCTGTTTCAAACCTTCCTTTCAAGGAGTCACAGGATCATAGAATCTTCAAATTGGAAATGACCTTTAGTATCAGTAAGTCTTAAACTCTCCAGATGGATGAACTGAGACCCAAAGAGGTTTGCTATTCAGATATAGAATTGACATCCAGAACCAAGTCTCCTGATTCTGAGTCTGGTATCCTTTCTACCTCACTGCATGGAAGACATATGCAAAAATTGAGGAAAAAAGACTAGATAGTGAGGTCAAAGCAAGAACAAGGGATGGGTAAGATAGAATCATTTTTTTTTTTTTTTCGTCTTTGTATATTCCACATTAGCCCTGCTCCTGGTAATTATTAATATTAATTATTTTAAAAATAAATGAGCAAAAAGTAAACTGGATCAACCAGTCCCATCTGGGATCAAGCTTTAGTTAAATTTTGATAAAGAGTCTATGTTTATTAAAAAAAAAAAATTTGTTTCCTTCCCTCTGTCTATAATATATGTGTTATAGATAGTCCCTATTATAACACATGCTCTGTTTGGGAAAAAATGACTACTGAGAAGTTACCAAATGTTAGTCAATATGTTAAGTGCTTTACATATATTATCATACTTAATTTCTTTAACAATCCTATGAGTTAAGAACGTTTATATATTGTCCCCGCTTTGATGAGGGATTGAAAAGATTAAAGGTCAGTCAGATCAGAAGCTATGATGGGCAGCACTGGGAATTAAATCCACACAGTCTGGCTTCAGAACAATAATTCCTGCCAATGTCACTTCTTTGTCCTCCCTTCACCAAGGATAAAGAGGAGGACCAGTGTAGTAGTGCCAATTTAGAAAATCAGTGAGAGGAAACTGTGTGGGGGCTGGATAAAAGAGGAGAAAACATGAGTAGGAGGGGTCTGGAGAAAGCTCAGTGTGTCCTTACCTCAATGCCTCCCTCTTCCCTCCCAGGTCTGCCTCACAAAGGATCAGAGAGGATCATACATCAAGAATTCCACCTGACCAATCTCAGTGGTCCCAGTGAAGATGGATCTCACCAGCTGACACAGTTTTGCCACTACATGTGTTCTGTCCCCAGTAACACCCCTTTTCTGGGAAATTCATGATTTCTGATGAGAAACAGCTCTGGAATCCCATTTCATTGTGCCAGCTGAAGCCTGCTTCTTCCTATAACCATAATATTTAAGTTTGGAAGAATCTTTAGGACTCCCTTGTACTCAGACTTTCAAACTGTGTCTTATAGAGTCTAGAGTCTCCAGGGAAACACCTGCAGAGAGAAGACAAAAGAGGTGGAGGGTAGCAGGACTCCTGAGCTCTCTCTCTCTCCAACTGCATTCAGGCCACCTACTCCATTGTCCTTCAGGGGAAGGATTATTTTGCAAGGTTTAAGAGCTGGGGCTCTTGAGTCAAATGATCTAGGTCTGAATCCAAATCTACCAGGGAGGTCTGTGGGACTTGGCCAAGTTACTTAACCACCCTGTGCCTTGGCTCCCTTGTCTTTAATATTTAGGTAATAATACTACTGCTCTCCTCTCATAGGGTTATTGTGAAGATTACAAAGTTAATATATGTAAAGCACTTAAAATAATTCCTGGCATATAATGAGCACCTGATAAATCTTAGCCATCATTATTATTTTACCTGTTTTTCTGCATCACTTTAAAATTCTATAACTACTGATTTTTTTTTTTTTTTTAGAAAGCCAAGTGTAACAGGGGAAAAGTCATGTATGTTCACACAACAAATTAGAACCCAGGTTTCCTGACTTCCTGGTCAATGCTCATTCACTTAGATCATGAGGTATTATCTTTGCCACTCCCTAACCTGAGTGTTCATGACTACATTCTCTGAACATCCTGGTCCTCTATCACTTTCTCTATAAACTCGTGTTGGGTCAACAAGAATTCTTGCACTTTTTCCTCTGTTAAGAATATTGGGATGGTTACAGAACCAAGATGGTGGCTTAGTCACATGCACCATAATGTCCTCCTGCACCAAAAACCCAGAAAACCAAGCAAAACAGTATCAGCTAACAATCTGGGAACCCTGAACATGAAAAAAGAAAGTCTAAGGGCTGAACCAAATGTTGATTGGAAGGAATAAGTAAAATCGTGAAAGAAGAGTAACATGGAAAAGAGGAGCTCAGCCAGCCATCCTGGCCTGCTATGGATAACTTAGTATAAAGCCAGCAGTGACCCTGGGTGAAGAAAACAGCAAGGCAACTTCATGACTTTCCCAAAAGGGACAGGCAACCTATATGGGACAGGCAACCTATATAGACACACACGAAAAGAAGCAGAGACAGGAAGGGTGCCAGATCCAGATCTGGAGATACTCAGGAATGGTGGCCCTTGACCTCAGGGGTGAGTGGCACACACAAGGCAGTGGATCTGAGGAGTGCTGGCAGGAGATCTCCCACCCAACCAGCCCCCAGGCAGCTCCCTCTCCTTGCACTCAAGAGAGGACAGGTCCTGCTTACTGGCTACAATGGACATGAGGTCCCCTAGTACCCGCATATCCTAGCCAGAGGAATGCACTCCCCCTCAACCCATCCTCCTGATCAGAGGTGGCAGAGGGTCTCATATCCCAACCAACTTGCCTGACTGGGGGACCATAACAGGAGTCTATCCTCTTCCCCTCTATGCCACCCAACCCCATCCACTACTCCCCCTTGCCCATCCAACGAGCAAGGCTAGGCACACCACCATGCATGTATCTGCTTGCCACCTGCTCCAACAAGGGCCCAGTGAAGGGCAGTGGCAGTGGGATAATGAGAAACCCACCACTCCCTTCTCTCTCTCCCCATCTGGCATGAGGTGGCACCTCTGTGCATACATTTGCCAGGTGCAACTCCATCCTTTAACCCACCCTGCAAGGGGTAGAAGAGTTGTGACTGTATGTGCATCCCCCCCCCCACATAGGCCCTTCCTCCCTCCCCCACCTGATGTGAGGGGGTATCACTGTGCTCACATCCACCAGATGTGACTCTCTCCCTTAACCTACCCAGCAAGGGGCAGAGGAACCATAACTGTGCGCACATCCCACTACAGTCCCTTTCTCTCTCTCCCCACCCACCAACTGATGCAAGGTGGCATCGCTGTGATTGCATTCGCCAGGCATGACCCTCTCCCTTAACCTGCCCAGTGAGGGGCAGGGGAGCTGGGACTGTGTGCATATTCCCCCTCCAGTCCTTTCCTCCCTCCCCCCACCTGATGTGAGGCATCGACACTGTATGAGCATCTACCAGGCATGACTCCAGCCCTTAACCCACCCAACGAGGGGGCAGAGGAAACATGACTATGTGCACATCCCCCAGCAGCCCTTCTTCCCTTCCTTCACCTGAAGTAAGAGAGCACCTCTGTGTACACATCTGCCAGATGTGACTCCATCCTTTCGCACACTCAGTGAGAGGCAGAAGAGCCATGACTATGCACATATACCCATGGAGCCCCTTCTTCCCTCCCCTCACCTGACACGAGGTGGCACCATCGTGCATGCATCTACCAGGCTTGACTCCATCCTTTAATGTGCCCAGCAAGGGGCAAAGGAGATGCAATTGCATGCGCATCCCATGGCAACCCATCCCTCCCTCCCCTTGCCTGACATGAGGCGACCCATTGTGCGTGCATCCTCCAGGTGTGACTCCATCTCTTAACCTGCCCAGCAAAGGGCAGAGGAGCTATGACTATGTGTGTATTCCCCTGAGGCCCTTTCCTTCCTCCCCCTGCCCAGTGCAGGGCAGAAGAAGAGTGAGTGTGCACCTTCCTCCCTCTTCCTACCACTAACAGACAGGTGCAGTGAGACTAAGTGAACATCCACATGCTGTTCCTTCCTCCCACCCCCAGCCCAGGAGGAGGTGGAGGTAGAGCGACTATGTGAACATCCCCCTGCTGCCCCCTTCTATCACCCATACCTCCCCGCCAACCAGTGAGAGGTGACAAGAATGTCCCTACTCACCCATGACACCCTTCACATCAGCCGCTCCACCTGCATGGAGAGCATCATTCCTGGCTCCGGAGCCACCAAACCAAAGACAGACGGAGGCCAAAGCTCAACCAACCCACCTTCAGCACCTCACAAGATCAGTAACAGAGACCCCAGCTCCCCCATCTACCTGCCACTCCACTTACCCAAAGACAGGTAGAGAGTGCTCCAGCATGGCCAGTCCAGTGACCAGAGCACCATTCCAGCCATATCTGCCAAGAATCACAAAAACAAAATAATAGGGTACAGCAAAAAAATTATACAAATAAAAAATAAATACAATTTTTGTACTTTATATTGTCACAGAGACAACAGATAACAGCAAACCACCTAAAGAAGGAGGGGAAGGTAGCCCCAGCAAGTGATCATAATAGAGAACCAGAAATCCCCCCTGAGGAAGAAAAGGTAATGGAGCATCATGATAAGGAATTCAAATGGCTTATATTTAGGGTCCTCAAAGTAATCAAGGAAAACACAGACAAAACTATGGAGAACACAGACAAAACCAAGGAAAGCACATACAAAACAGTAGAAGAAGTGAGGAAAACAATACAAGAACAAAATGACAAAATAGACAATTGGAAATGATACAGAAACAGAAACTAGAAATCCAGATGCTTAACAATAAAATTGCAGAAACTGACGACTCTATGGAAAATTATAGGTGTAGAACTGAAACAATGTAAGACAGGATCAGCAGAGAAGAAGGCCAATCCTTTGACACTAGTCTCTTCAAGGAAGAATTTAAAAAATGGAAAAAGAAAAATGAAGAAAGCCTGAGAGTTATGTAGGACACAATCAAGAGGAAATAACTTACGCATGATTGGAATCCCAGAAGAGGAGGAGTCAACAAAAAGTACAGAGAGAATTGTTTAAGATATGTTGACAGGAAACATCCCTAATATCATGAAAGATGAGAAGATAACCATACAAGAGGCACAATGAACCCCATACAGGGTAGATCCCAATAGAAGAACACTGAGACATATCATAATCGAACTTTCCAAAACCAAAGACTAAGAGACCTGAAAGCAGCTTGGGAGAAACAAAAGATCACCTACAAAGGGGCATCAATAAGATTAAGTTCTGATTACTCAGCAGAAGCCATGCAGGGCAATAGGATGATATATATATAACCTTGAAAGAAAAAAAAAAAAAAAACTGCCAACCAAGAATTATATACCCAGCAAAATTATCCCTCAAATATGATGGCAAAATTAGAAAATTTTCAGATAAACAGAAATTAAAGTAATTTGTAAAAACTGGACCAACTTTACAAGAAGTATTACACGGATTTCTTCAGGCAGAAAACTAACAACACACCAGACAACCTGAAATTAAAACACATGACATCAGACAGATATCGACAGATAAAGGACTCCTGAAAATAAAGCTGAAAGACAGAAAACAGGAAACCAGAGATGTCAATCTGTAACTGATGACCACTTCAAAACATAAAGGGGGAATAAAAGGTATAGGTTTAGAAATTCCACATGGAGGGGAAGTCAAGGTGTTATCAAGACATAAATTACTGCTTTAAATTTAGAAAGATAAAGGTAAATTTCAGGGTAACCACAAAGAAAGTCAACAAATTCATTAAAATATAAAAGAAGAAAATCATAAAGATTGAGCATACATAAAACCAAAAATGACAAAGGAAAGGAAAGGACAAACCACAAATAAAAAACAAAAACAAACAAACAAACAAAAAACTCAGTGCAGAAAATTAAGCGGAATGAAGAAACCATCGGCACCACAAAAAAAAACCCATAAGAAAACGGCAACAATAAATTCTTACCTATCGATAATCACACTGAATGTTAATGTTCTAAATGAACCAGTTAAGGGGCAGGGAGTGGCAGAATGGATTTAAAAAAATGACCCATCAACATGCTGTCTACAAGTGACACACCTTAGACACAAAGATATAAATAAATTAAAACTTAAAGAATATAAAAAGATATATTAAGCAAACAATAACCAAAAAAGAGTAGGTGTGGCAATATTAATCTCTGATAAAATACATTTTAAAGCAAAATCCACTATAAAAGACAAGAAAGGACATTATATAGTGATGTAAAGGGTCAATCCACCAAGAGAACATAACCATAATAAATATATACATATCTAACAACAGAGCTCCAAAATATATAAAACAGATTCTAACAGCACTGAAAAGAGAAACAGACATTTCCACAATAATACTACAAGACTTTAACACACCATTCTCGATGAAGGACAAAACAACTAGAAAAGAACTCAACAAAGACACAGAAGATCTAAATACCACAACAACTTGACCTCATAGACATATACAGAGCACATCACCCAACAGCAGCAAAGTACACATTCTTCTCCAATGCTCATGAATCATTCTCCAGAACAGACCACATTTTCGACCACAAAGCAAGCCTCAACAAATTCAAAGATCAAAATAATACAAAGCATCTTCTCTGATCACAATGCTATAACAATAGAAATCAATAACAAGAAGAGCAAGGAAAAAATATATATACTGGATGGAAACTAACACCCTGCTTAAAAACAACGTGGTAATAGAAGAAATCAAAAAAGAAACTTAAAAATTTCTAGAATCAAATAAGAATGAAAACACAATATACCAAAACCTGTGGGACACAGCAAATGCAGTCCTCAGAGGTTAGTTTATAGCAATAAACACACACAGTGAAAAAAGAATGAAAAAAAAAAAAAATCAAAACATTAACCCTACAACTCAGATAATTAGAAAGAGAGCAGCAAAAGATGCCCATGGTCATCAGAAGAAACAAAATAATGAAAATTAGAGAAGAAATAAATGAAACAGAGAACAGAAAAACAATAGAATCAACAACACTAAAAGCCGGTTTTTTTTTAAAGGATTAATAAAATTGACAAGCTACTGGCCAAACTGACAAAAGAAAAACAGGAGAAGATGCAAATAACCCAAATAAGAAACGAGATGAGTGACATTACAACAGAAACTACTGACATAACAAGGATCATAACAGAGTACAATGAAATGATGTACTCCAACAAATTTGAAAACCTAGAGGAAATGGACCAGCTTCTAGGAATACACCACCTACCTAAACTAACACAAACTGAGGTAGAAAATTTGAATAGACCCATAACAAAAGAAGAAATTAAAGGGGGTCATAAAAAAAAACTCCCAACAAAAAATAGCCCCAGTCCAAACAGCTTTTGAATGCGAGAGCAGGACAATGAATAAGGAAGACTGAAGAAGAATTGATGCCTTTGAATGATGGTGTTGGAGAAGAATATTGAATATACCATGGACTGCCAGAAGAACAAACAAGTCTGTCTTGGAAGAAATACAGCCAGAGTGCTCCTTGGAAATGAGGACCAGACTTCGTCTCATGTATGTTGGATATGTTATCAGGAGGTATCAACCCTTGAAGAAGGACATCATGCTCGATAAAGTAGAAGATCAGTGAAAAAGAGGAGGACCCTCAATGAGATGGATTGACACAGGGGCTGCAACAATGGGCTCCAGCATGGCAATGATTGGCAGGATGGCACAGGACCAGGCAGTGTTTTGTTCTGTTGTACACAGAATGGAACTGATTCAATGGTATCTAACAACAACAGACGACTTCACTGGAGAATTCTACCAAACATTCAGAGAAGAGTTGACAACAATTCTACTCAAACTATTCCAGAAAATGGAAATGGAAGGAATACTCCTGAATTCACTCTATGAAGTTAGCATAACCCTAATACCAAAGCCAGACAAGGACACCACTAAAAGAGAAAACTACAGGCCAATATCCCTCATGAATAAAAATATGCAAAATTCTCAGCAAAACCCTAGCCAATAGAATAAAACAGCATATCAAAAAAGTAATATATCATAACCAAGTGGGATTTATACCAGGCATGTAAGGTTGGCTCAACATTAGAAAATCAATCAACATAATCAACCACATAAATAAAACAAAGGAAAAGAATCACATGATCATATCAGTTGATGCAGAAAAAGCATTTGATGAAGTCCAACACTTGTTCCTGATTTAAAAAAAGAAAAAAACTCTCAGCAAAATAGAAATAGAAGGGAAACTCCTCAGGATAATAAAGGGAATTTATAGAAAACCAATAGCCAACATTATCCTCAATGGGGAGAACCTGAAAGTATTACCCTTTATCACCACTCTTATTCAACATTTTATTGGAAGTCCTAGTGAGAGCAATAAGGCAAGAAAAGGAAATAAAGGGCATTCACATTGGTAAGGTAGAAGTAAAACTATCCCTATTCACAGATGATATGATTCTATACACAGGAAATCCTAAAGACTCCACAAGAAAGCTATTGGAACTAATAGAAGCATACAACAAAGTACCAGGATACAAGATTAACATACAAAAACCAGGTGGATTCCTCTACATCTACAGAGAGAACTACGAAAAGGAAATCAGGAAAAAAAAATCCATTTACAATAGCTCCGCAAAAGATAAAATACTCTGGAAAAAATCTAACCAGAGATGTAAAAGACAAAGAAAACTACAGAACACTACTGCAAGAAACCAAAAGAGGCCTGCATAAGTGGAAAAACATACCATGCTCCTGGATAGGAAGACTTCACATTGTGAAAATGTCAACACTACCCAAAGCGATATGTAGATATAATGCAAGTCTGATCCAAATCCCAACAGCATTCTTCACTGAGATGGAAAAATTAATCACTAACTTAATATGGAAGAAAAAGAGGCCCTGAATAAGTAAAGCTTTATTAAAAAAGAACAAAGTAGGATGCCTCACACAACCTTATTTCAGAACCTACTGTAGAGCCACAGTAGTCAGGATAGCCTGTTACTGATATAAAAACAGGCACACAGACCAATGGAACAGAATCGAGAACCCAGATGTAAGACCATCCACCTATGGATAGCTGATCTTTGACAATGGACCAAATGCTATTGAATGCGACAGAGACAGTCTCTTCAATAAATGGTGCTGGCAGAATTGGATATCTGTAGAAAAATGACAGGATCCAAACTTCACATCATGCACAAAAACTAACTCAAAATGGATCAAATATAAACCTAAAGATATAAAAGAAAATGGAGGAAAAATTAGGGACAATGCTAATATATGGCATAGATTACCAAACATAACTAAAAATGCACACACAGAAGATAAACTGGATAAAAGAGACCTCCCAAAAATTGAGGAGCCCTGGTGGCACAGTGGTAAAGAGCTTGGCTGCTAACCAAAAGGTTGGCAGTTCATATCCACCATCTGCTTCTTGGAAACCCTACGGGGCAGTTCTACTCTGTCCTATACGATTGTTATGTGTCAAAATCAACTCGACAGCAATGGGTTTTTGGTTCCCTATCTTTTTTTTTTTATCTTAATATCTGTAAGAACAGGAACCTTGTATGTCTTGATTTCTGCTGTGTTCCCAATGCTTAGAACAATGTCTGATACATAGATTCTTAATACATATCTGAGTGGCTGAATGGATTGATAGTTGGATGGGAAGATGGATGGATGGATAGACAGGCGGATGAATGAAGAAAAGGAGAATGAGGGAAGAAGTGATGATGAAAGACCTGGAATCTATGTTGTGCAGTGTGAAGAGAAGGAGGTAAGGAGTCAGACTGTACTACCGGCTATATGTCTCACAGAAGTCCCTCTACATCTCTGAGTCTGCGTGAGCTGCTCACTGTTCAAGTGAAAATGTTTATGCTGTTTCCACTAAATGGGAAGAGAGGGACAGAAACTATATGCCTCCCATGGTGGTTGTGTGAGTGAAATAAGATAACGAATGTGGAGTGTTTTTTGAACTGTGGAATATTATAGATAACATGGATTCCGACCATTGTTAAGGACAGGGGAATAGAAACATTGCTGTTTAACCTCTTTTCTTCTTATTAGGGTCTCAATGAGGGCAGGGGTGAATTTCTCACCTTTGGGGGAGGTCTCCAGTGCTTATTACACTGCCAGACAAATAATGGGCACTCAAATATGCTTCCTTAATAATAAAATGGCATAGACAAGAGGAGGGCTCCTTTTTATGAGGGAGGCTTTGGAATGAGATCTACCTAAATAAGTATGAATCCTACTGCGTCATGTCCTATCTGTATGACCTTAGGCGAGTTATTTAACGTGAGTCCCAGTTTTCTCAAACATCAAAGCAGCCAATGCTACTCAGCTCATAACGTTGTTGTATTAAATTCATTGGTGTTATATCAGGAAGCTCCTGAGCACATAGTAGGTGATTTAGAGAAAGTCACTCTTGTGATGAAGATCAAGGAAGATCGCTGAACACCAGAGATAAAGGGGGTGAAGGGCGAAATTAGTGGCACAGTGGGAGAAAACGTAATGGGAGCCCTAATGATCATTTCATTTCTTACTGTGCCAGGAATATAACTGGTTTAACTCAGTCTCCTAGCTGTTGGGTCTGGTGTGAGCTTCAGATGAGATGAGGGCTCATATTGACAACTGAGACTCGGAGACCCTATGGCAAAATGAAAAGAACATAGGTCTGAGCTGTCTCTGCCTCCACCCCCTGCCTCTTCTCTATGACCTCAGTCTTCTCTTCTGTAAAATGGGAAATAAAGACTAGATAATCCGAAAAGCCCTCCCGAATATAAAACTGCATATCTCAATAGAAAAAAAACACAGCAGGCTGAGCTCAGTGGACTGAAAAGATTTTTTTCTTCTCCTTCAGGATGAAACAACGTGTCAGTGTCATGGATTGAATTGTGTTCCTCAAAAATATGCATCAACTTGACTAGGCCATGATTCTCGGTATTGTGTGATTGCCCATTTTGTCATCTGATGTGATTTTTCTGTGTTGTAAATCCTACCTCTATGATGTTAACAAGGCAGGATTAGAAGCAGTTATGTTAATGAGGCAGGACTCAATCTACAAGATTAAGCTGTGCCTTAAAGCAATCTCTTTTGATATATAAAAGAAAGAAGTGAGCAGAGAGACAGCGGGACCTCATACCACGAAGAAACGAGAGCCAGGAGAATAGTGTGTTCTTTGGACCTGGGGTCCCTGTGCTGAGATACTCCTCAACCAGGGAAGATTGATGACTAAGACCTTTCCCCAGAGGCTACAGAGATAGAAAGCCTTCCCCTGGAGCTGGCACCCTGAATTCAGAGTTCTAGCCTCCTAGACTGTAAGAGAATAAATTTCTCTTTGTTTAAGCGATCCATTTGTGGCACTTCTGTTGTAGCAACACTAGATGACTAAGACAGCTGATTAAAGTTATGTTGAGAGGTTAATTAACATCTGTAACCAGGGAGTACTAACATCTCTTAGATGAGGTGATATATGTGTGGTGCCAGGCACAAGATAAAAAAGAAGAAAAAAAGTTGTCTTGGAGTTGACTCCAACTCATGGTGACCCCATGTGTATCAGAGTAGAGCTGTGCTCCATAGGGTTTTCAGTGGCTGATTCTTCAGAATTAGACAGCCAAGTCTTTCTTTTGACTCAAAGTTACAACCTTTTGGTTAGCAGCCAAGTGCTTAAGCATTTGCACCACCCAGGGACTCCAAGCACAAGATTCAAAAAAAAAAAAAAAAATTGAGTCAAAATTCAACTCATAGTGACCCTATAGGAAAGGGGAGAACTGCCCCACAAGGTTTCCAAGACTGTAAATCTTTAAGGATGCAGACTGCCATGTCTTTCTCCTTGAAGTGTCTGATGGGTTTGAACAACCAACCTTTTGGTTAGCAGCAAAACGCTTAACCACTGTGCCACCCTCTCTACCCACTGCCATCAAATCAGTTCTGACTTGTAGTGACCCTATAGGACAGAGTAGAATTGTCCCATAGGGTTTCCAAGGTTGTAAATCATTATGGAAGCAGATAGCCATATCTTTCTCCCTCAGAGTAACCGGTGGGTTCAAGAACCACTGACCTTTTTGTTAGGAGCCAAGCGCTTCAACCACTGCGCCAACAGGGTTCCTTAAATTTAGCACAAGATAGGCTCTCATTAAATATTCAAATTTTATAATTCTCTACCACTCCTTTGGCCCCCTCCCACAATGCAGCTGAGTCTCTCAACTTCTCAGCTATCCTACTACTGTGACAAGCTTCTAACTGGCCTCCCTGCCTGCTATCCAATAGATGCATTTGCTAATCAGTGAAGTAATAGAGGAAAAAGCCCCATCTGGCCCCTTCAGTCCGCCCTTCACTAAGTTGTCAGAACTATCCTCAAAAGCCCAGTTTTGATCTTGTCACTCCCCTGCTCAACAGACTTTCCTCGGTCTCCACCATTCTGAAACAATACCACATCTCTTAGCCTAGAATTTAAGTCCCTCTGTAGGCTTATTTCATTCCTACTTGGTACAACCCATTTCCCAGCTGAACTAAACTTCACTGCAGGCTCCTGCTTTTTCCACCACCCCCACATGACCCACAGCATCCTGCAAAGGGACAAAAAGTAGGTCTGTTTTTGGATACTGAGAGCCATGCAGCAATGTCCTGTCCTGGTGCAGCCCAGATCAGAATCTGTTGCATCGAAGTGGGGGAATGTCAGTATTATTTATTTTTCTCATGAAAACACTACTCCCTCAATAAAGAATTCAGCAGGGGCTCCTCCATTCCCCAGTCTCAGGGGCTCCCCTAACAGAACAATACTTAATTTCTTTCATTTCTCCTTCTCTAATGGGGGCTGTCAAATACCCTCCCCCTCCCGGCAACCTGGAAAGGAGGCATAAATCCACCCGGAGGCTTCACACAACTGTCACATTTCCATTCTAATCAGCAGTCCCTTCCCCACCTCCTCTTTACCCAAGGGACCAGGGTTACTCCAATGCCCCCTGCTGAGCTCCCCCATGCAGCAGTGGGCCTCTGGCCTCCCCTTCCCCCTCCACCCCATCCCAGGAGATGGCAGCCCCTCATTATCCAAGGAGGCTCCACTCCTAGGTTCATTGCATCTATTAGTTCTGTGCTTCACCTCTGACCTTAGCCTTCCTGAGGGGGGCAATCTGCCCTTCCTCCCTCCTCTCTCCAGTCAATCCCATAGATTTTTGCTGCTGCCAAGAGCAGCTTCTTTGGAGCTGAGGAGTGGGGTCGGGAGAGATTGCATGTCTCAGCCCTGGGTGAGGCACTGAGGAGAAATGGGCCTTTCAACAACTGCAGTTCAGTGATGAGAAAGCAATGAGGCCCACCACCATCACTCAGACCCTCCTCCAAGCCCTTTGCACTTACCAGGTGAGACTGAAAACATTTTGATTAGGCCTAACCGGATGATAAATACAGGAGTCCAGCCCATCCGGATGCTAAATCCATTTTCTGCCGCAGATGAATGGGCAGGCGGCCCACAGCCTGATCAAAATTTTCCTTGACTGGAAGCAGAAATGAACGCCTCTGTGCCATCACCCACTGAACTCCTTACAAGAGCTGTTTTTTCAGCCTTTATGAAAGGATCCTGCCTCAGCATAGGGCACCCATATTGCAGTTTCAACAGCAGTGTGTATTGGCGTTTGTTATTTAGAAATATTGTAGAATCTGAGCTGAAGAAAAGACGTTGAAGGTCATTTAGCAAATAGAGTTCAAACTTGCTATTGTTTCATAGCACTGGAGCCACGTTTCTTGCAAATAACATCTTACGTGGTAGCTCCATACAGGAAATAGACAGAAACTGAGCTTCTTTGGATAAATAGGACTCCTTGGGTGGTGCAAACAATTAATGCATTTGGCTGCTAACCAAAAGGTTGGAGGTTTGAGTCCATGAAGAGGCACACCCAGAAGAAAGGCCTGGTAATCTACTTCTAAAAAATCAGCCATTGAAAACGCTATTTAGCACAGTTCTACTCTGACACACATGGGTTGCCGTGAGTCAGGATCAACTCAACAGCAACTGGTTTTAGACAAATAAACTTCTTTAGAAATTTAGGGTACCAGAGAACGGATTTTGATATGCAATGATTCATTCCAGTCATCAAGCATATGTAGGCATCCACTCTGCCATACCCAGGCATATGATCACTAGCTGATTAGCTCTAGTGATGAGGAGCTCAGTGGGCTACAAATAATTTCAATCCCTTACCAGCACCTCTTAATAATAAGCTATGTAACACTGGACATGTCATCTAACCTCACTGGACATCTGTACCCTCACCTAGAAATGAAGAGAAATATTAGCAAGTGCCTATTAGAAGAAAAAGATGAAATAATATGTGTGAAAACTTTTAAAACTCATGAATTCAGTGGCCAACACTGGTGGAGGAGGCAACAACCTATAGGTGAAAGGACTAAACTTAGAGTCAGATTTCAGTTCAAACTAAGCTCTGCCATCCACTCTGCCACTCTGTTGACGCTGGGCACCTTGCCTAACCTCTCTGTGCCTCGGTTTCATCATCTATTTCATCATCTGACTCACTGGGTTGTTTAAAGATGAAATAGTTCATACTAAAACAAAACAAAACAAAAAACCAAACCCAAGCAATGCAACTTATAGCAACTGTATACGACAGAGTAGAACTGCCCCATAAGGTTTCCAAGGAGTGGCTGGTGGATTCAAACTGCCAACCTTTCAGTTAGCAGCCAAGCTCTTAACCACTGCACCAACAGGGCTCCAAAATACTGCATAGAACGGTACTTTATAAAGCATAGGGAATAATGACAATGACATGATTATTATGATTAGAGGACACATAAGAAGCCAGACCCAGCTACCTTGTCCTTGGTGGGGGGTGGGAGGAAGGGGAAGGGGGAGTTGCTGGTGGCAACCACTCCCATCTAGACTAAATAATTTCTGAGCCAACTACTAATAACTGTCCTCTAAGGTTGATTCAGATGTCCTGGAGCATAGAAATTGTGTCACAAGTAGGAGGAGAACCACTATTTGTACATAATGCTAGGTGCTTTGTACGCAGGAAATCATTTAACTCCTGTCAGCTCTCAAATCAGTTTTTACCCTCTGTAGTCCACTCTCTGTCACAGGGTGGCCAGCCCCTGAAAACCACATTTCCCACGATCTCTTGTCAAAAGGTTTCACCTCAGTTCAGCTAATAGCAGGCACTGGAGAGAGAGGAGAGAGAGATCTAAGGCTGTTGACAAAAAGGTCAGCAGTTCGAATCCACCAGGTGTGTCTTGGAAACCCTATGTGTTGCTATGAGTCAGAATTGACTCAATGGTAACACGTTTGGGTTTTTGGTTTTTGGAGACAGCTTGGAAGAGGGAGAGAGAAGTCAGGGTACTTCTCACTTCACCTCCTTTGCTTTGGACAGAGCCTCCAACAGTGGCAGCCCCTGATCCAGCCCCCAGCTCCCACCTGCCAGTTCCACCAACCATGACCCAAGTTACTACCAGCCAGTTACTCCTCAAACCATAATCCAAGCTCCTACCAGGCTGCCTCACCAAAGCTCTAGGTCCTAACTGCACCTGGGATTGACCATCCTCCAAGGAACGAGCTCCCACTAGGTGGCTTTTTCTTCTAGGTTCTGATAACACACTGCCTCCTCTCTTTGTCCCTCCATCTTTAGGGAAGGTAGTTGTTGTTGTTGTTAGGTGCCCTGGAGTCAGTTCCAACTCATAGCAACCCTATGTACACAGAGCAAAACACTGCCCGGTCCTGTGCCATGCTCACAATCATTGTTATGCTTGAGCCCATTGTTGCAGCCACTGTGTCAATCCGTCTCATTGAGGGTCTTCCTCGTTTTCGCTGACCTTCCACCAAGCATGATGTCCTTCTCCAGGGACTGATCCCTCCTGACAACATGTCCAAATTATGTAAGAAGCAGTCTTGCCATCCTTGCTTCTAAGGAGCATTCTGGTTGCACTTCTTCCAAGACAGATTTGTTTGTTCTTTTGGCAGTCCATGGTATATTCAACATTCTTCACCAACACCATAATTCAAAGGCATCAATTCTTCTTTGGCCTTCCTTATTCATTGTTCTGATTTCCTACACATATGATGTGACTGAAAATACCATGGCTTTGGTCACCTTAGTCTTCAGGGTGACATCTTTGCTTTTCAATACTTTAAAGAGGTCCTGTGCAGCAGATTTGCCCAATGCAATGCCTCTTTTGATTTCTTGACTGCTGCTTCCATGGCTGTTGATTGTGGATCCAAGTAAAATGAAGTCCTTGACAACTTCAACCTTTTCTCTGTTTATCATGATGTTGCTTATTGGTCCAGCTGTGGAGATTTTTGTTTTCTTTATGTTGAGGTGTAATCCATGCTGAAGGCTGTGGTCTTTGATCTTCATCAGTAAGTGCTTCAAGTCCTCTTCACTTTCAGCAAGCAAGGTCCTGTCATTTGCATAACGCAGGTTGTTAATGAGTCTTCCTCTAATCCTGATGCCCCATTCTTCTTCATATAGTCCAGCTTCTCAGATAATTTGCTGAGGATACAGATTGAATAGGTATGGTGAAAGGATACAAGCCTGACACACACCTTTCCTGATATTAAACCATGCAGTATCCCCTTGTTCTTTCCAAACAACTGCCTGTTGATCTGTGTAAAGGTTCCTCATGAGTACAATTAAGTGTTCTGGAATTCCCATTCTTTGCAATGTTATCCATAATTTGTGATCCACACAGTCGAATGCCTTTGCACAGTCAATAAAACACAGGTAAACATCCTTCTGGTATTCTCTGCTTTCAGCCAGGATCCATCTGACATCAGCGATGATATCCCTGGTTCCAAGTCCTCTTCTAAATCTGGTTTGAATTTCTGGCAGTTCCCTGTTGATATACTGCTACAACTGCTTTTGAATAATCTTCAGCAAAATTTTACTTTTGTGTGATATTAGTGATATTGTTCAGTAACTCCTTCCCCATTTTGCTGAATCACCTTTCTTGCAAATAGGCATAAATATGGACCTCTTCCAGTTGGTTGGCCAGGTAGTGGTCTTCTAAATTTCTTGGAATAGATGAGTAAGCACTTCCACGCTGCATCCATTTGTTGAAACATCTCAATTGATATTCCATCAATTCCTGGAGGCTTGTTTTTCACCAATGCCTTCTGTGCAGCTTGGACTTCTTCCTTCAGTACCATTGGTCCCTGATTATATGCTACCTCTTGAAATGGTTGAATGTCGACTCATTCTTTTTGGTATAATGACTCTCTATATTCCTTCCATCTTTTTTTTTTTTTAATTTTATTCTATTTTAAGTGAAAGTTTACCAATCAAGTCAATCTCTCACACAAAAATTTATATATACCTTGCTATATACTCCTAGTTGCTCTCCCCCTAATGAGACAGCACACTCCTTCTCTCCATCGTGTGTTCTGTTTCCATGCAGCCAGTTTCTGTCCCCCTCTGCCTTCTCATCTGCCCTCCAGAGAGGAGCTGCCTACACAGTGTCATGTGTCTACTTGATCCAAGAAGCTCACTCCTCATCACTATAATTTTCTATCCCATTTTTTTTTTCCATAGTCCAGTTTAATCCTTGTCTGAAGAGTTGGTTTTGGGAATGGTTACTGTATTAGGCTAACAGAAGATCTGGTGACCATGACCTCTGGGGTCCTTCTAGTCTCAGTAGACCATTAAGTCTGGTCTTTTTACAAGAATTCGAGGTCTGCATCCCACTGCTGTCCTGCTCCATCAGGGATTCTCTGTTGTGTTCCCTGTCAGGGCAGTCATTGGTTGTAGCAGGCACCATATAGTTCTTCTGGTCTCAGGCTGATGCAGTCTCTGGTTTATGTGGCCCTTTCTGTGTCTTGGGCTCATAATTACCTTGTGTCTATGGTGTTCTTCATTCACCTTTGCTCCAGGTGGGTTGAGACCAATTGATGCATCTTAGATGGCCACTTGCTAGCGTTTAAGACTCCAGACATCACTCTCCAAAGTGGGATGCAGAATGTTTTCTTAATAGATGTTAATATGCCAGTTGACCTAGTTGTCCCCTGAAACCATGGTCCCCAAACCCCTGCCTCTGCTACCCTGGCCTTCAAAGCATTCAGTTTATTCAGGAAACTTCTTTGCTTTTGGTTTAGTCCAGTTGTGCTGACCTCCCCTGTATTGTGTGTTGTCTTTCCCTTCACCTAAAATAGTACTTGTCTACTATCTAATGAGTGAATACCCCGCTCCCTCCCTCCGTCCCCACTGTCCTAACCATCAAAGAATATTTTCTTCTCTGTTTAAACTATTTCTCAATTTCTTATAATAGTGGTCCTTTTGCAACTGACTAATTTCACTCGGCATAATGCCTTCCAGATTCCTCCACGTTATGAAATGGTTCACGGATTCATCATTGTTCTTTATTGATGTGTAGTATTCCGTTGTGTGAATATACCATAATTTATTTATCTATTCATCCATCAATGGGCGCCTTGGTTGCTTCCATCTTTTTGCTATTGTAAACAGTGCTGCAATGAACATGGGTGTGCATATATCTGTTCATGTAAAGGCTCTTATTTCTCTAGGATATATTCCAAGGAGTGGAATTGCCCTTCCCTCTTCTTTTGATGCTTTCTGTGTCATTTAATATTTTCCCCATAAAATCCTTCACTATTGCAACTCAAGCCTTTAATTTTTTCTTCAGTTCTTTAAGCTTGAGAAAAGCAGAGTGTGTTCTTCCCTTTTGGTTTTCTATCTACAGCTCTTTGCACATGTCATTATAATACTTTACTTTGTATTCTCGAGATGCCCTTCGAAATCTTCTGTTCAGTTCTTTAACTTCATCATTTCTTCCTTTTGCTTTAGTTTTTCAACATTCAAGAGCAAGTTTCAGAGTCTCTTCTGACATCCATTTGGGTCTTTTCTTTCTTTCCTGTCTTTTTAATGACCTCTTGCTTTCTTCATGTATGGTGTCCTTGATGTCATTCCACAACTTGTGTGGTCTTCAGTCATTAGTCTTCAACACATCAGATCTATTCATGAGATGGTCCCTTAATTCAGGAGGTATATACTCAAGGTTGTGCTTTGGGTCTTGTGGACTTATTCTAATTTTCTTCACTTTCGACCTGAACTTGCATATAAGTAACTGATGGTCTGTTCCACAGTTGGCCCCTGGCCTTGTTCTAACTGATAATATGGAGCTTTTCCATCATCTCTTTTCAAAGATGTAGTTGATTTGATTCCTGTGTATTCCGTCTGGTGAGGTCCATATGTATAGTTGCCATTTATGTTGGTGAAAAAAGGTATTTGCAATGAAGAAGTCCTTGGTCTTGTAAAATTCTACTACGCGATCTCCGGCATCATTTCTATCACCAAGGCCATATTTTACAACTACCGATCCTTTTTCTATGTTTCCAACTTTTGAATTCTAATCACCAGTAATTATCAATGCATCCTGATCGCATGTTCGAACAATTTCAGACTGTAGAAGCTGGTAAAAATCTTCAGTTTCTTCATCTTTGGCCTAAGTGGTTGGTGCATAAATTTGAGTAATAGTCATATTAACTGGTCTTCCTTGTATATGTATGGATATAACCCTATCACTGACAGCATTGTACTTCAGGATAGATCTTGAAATGTTCTTTTTTCACAATGAATGCAACAGCATTCCTCTTAAAGTTGTCATTCCCTGCAAAGTAGACCATATGATTGTCCAATTCAAAATGGCCAATACCAGTCCATTTCAGTTCACTAATGCCTGGATATCGATGTTTATGTGTTCCATTTCATTTTTGATGATTTCCAATTCTCCTAGATTCATAGTTGGCACATTCCACGTTCTGATTATTAATGGATGTTTGCAGCTGTTTCTTTTCATTTTGAGTCTTGCCACATCAGCAAATGAAGGTCCTGAAAGCTTGACTCCACCCACGTCATTACAGTTGACTCTAGTTTGAGGAGGCAGCTCTTCCCCAGTCATCTTTTGAGTGCCTTCCAACCTGGAGGACTCATATTCCAGCAATGTATCAGACAATGTTCCACTGCTATTCATAAGGTTTTCACTAGCTAATTCTTTTCAGCAGTAGACTCCTGGGTCCTTCTTCCTAGTCTGGAAGCTCAGCTGAAACGTGTCTGCCATCATGGGTGACCCTGCTGGTATCTGAATACCAGTGGTATAGCTTCCAGCATCACAACAACACAGAAGCAACCACAGTTGACTACTGCTTCCACAGGCATTGATTATGGATCCAAGTAAAATGAAAGCTTTGACAACTTCAATCTTTTTTCCATTTATCATGATTCTGCTTATTGGTCCAGTTGTGAAGATTTTTGTTTTCTTTATGTCGTGGTGTAACACATACTGAGGGCTGTGGTCTTTGATCTTCATCAGTAAATGCTTCAAGCCCTCTTCACTTTCAGCAAGCAAGGTTGTGTCATCTGCATTTTGCAGATTGTTAATGAGTCTTCCTCAAATCTTGATGCCCTGTTCTTCATATAGTCCAGTTCTCAGATTATTTGCTTAGCAAACAGACTGAATAGGTATGGTGAAAGGATACAACCCTGACACATGCCTTTCCTGACTTTAAACCACACAGTGTCCCCTTGTTCTTTCTGAACAACTGCCTCTTGACCTATGTACAGGTTCCTCATGACAACAATTAAGTGTTCAGATAATGTTCCACTGCTATTCATAAGGTTTCCACTGGCTAGTTCTTTTCAGAAGTATACTGCCGATCCTTCTTCCTAGTCTGTCCACCATGGGTGACCCTGCTGGCATCTGAATACCAGTGGCACAGCTTCCAGCATCACAGCAACACAAAAGCCCCTACAGTACAACAAACTGACAGACACAGGGGAGCTAGTGGTTTCCTGCACTTGCTAACCTTCGATTGTCTCATCTTCCCCTATTTGCTCTGTTAGTCCTAGCACTCTGTGACCAGTTCTCTACACTAAATTCCATTTACTGAACCACCCAACAGGGGTTCTGTTTCCTAAAACACTCTGATGAACACAACCTCTGACAACTCCACATGGTTATTACTTTTCCCAATTCAGCTTTGAATAAACTGAATCTCAGAGAAGTTAAATAATTTATTCAAGATTACAAAATTGAGAGGCTGAACCAAATTCAAACCCAATCTTTGAGACTTCTAAGTCTATGCTCTTTCCAGCAAACCACAAGTCCTCCCTTGAGATTAGTTAAATATCGTGAAGTTAAAAGTCTCTAAATCATTGGAGAAATCCATGTCTATCGCTAAAAAAAACTGCCGATTTTGTTTCAGATTTCAGCTATCTCAAAATGGGTAGCATATGCTCTATGTTGGAGGCTCAAATTTGCTGTAAGGAAACAGACAGTGATATAATAAGAAAATTGAATATTAACTGGGCTCTATTTTGGTTCTTTCCCTAACTTAGCTACGAGACCTCAGGTAACTCCCTTGTCCTCTTGTGGCCCCCATTAATTTATGTTTAAAATGAGGTCTTTGGGATCAATAATCTGTCATTCTGATTCTAAGATTTTAATTGTGTGGTTTTATAGTGATTTTTATTTTACCCCACAGTGACGCATGTTGGAATGTATGCTTGGCACCAAAACCAAAAAACCCACTGCCGTCAGGTTTATTCCGACTCATAGCAACCCTATAGGACAGAGTAGAACTGCCCCACAGAGCTTCCAATGAGCACCTGGCGGATTCGAACTGCTGACCTTTTATTTTATTTTTTTTAAGTTAGCATCCGTAGTACTTAACCACTACTCCACCAGGGTTTCCATTCTTGGCACACGAAACTCTAAATTAGAGTGAATAAATGAAGTCTTTGACATGCCACTCCTGAAAGATTTTCAGAAACCAAATGAGAACGAACAGAGGATACCTGGCAGGATACTTTAGAAAGGTGTCTGACCCTGATTTAGATTGTCAAGCTTGGAGTTCTTGGGTTTGGCTGCAGTCTCTGGGGTAGTTCACGGAAAGGGTGAGCCCAGAACAGAATTTCGAGTCAGAACAGTGTCTGGCTCCCTGCTCCCATAGTCCTCCTCACCTGGTACCCTATCTGCAGTCCCAACCCTACACAAGTCTTTGGAAACTCACCTTGTCCCTAGTTAGGAGAAATCTGTGAGCCCAGGGACCTAACAACACATGACCTTATGATGCTGGTCATGCTAGGACCTTTAGTCTTGAGTATCTGAGCTGCTCCTGGGTTGCTCCATAGCCTGAGCCCCTGCTTTTCTTTTAGTTCCACAAAGTGGTATCCAGTTTCGCTTCCTCAGTGCCTGAGTCATTGCAGTGGTACCTGTACCAGAAACACTTCCCACACCCCTAAATCATAAGAAGAGATACATAGCTCTTGCCAGACTGCTGGTCATTGATTGGTCCTGGGCAACTGTCCACTGGGGAAAAGTGTTGTCAGCAGCAAAGATTGGTACAATCTGTTCAAACCCTGTACAAAAGAAAAGTTCTCTAGCTCAAGGTTTGGACCCGACCCCTTCAAGACAACAGGTATCCTTTTTTTTTTTCCTCTGTTGATATGATTTTTGTGTTGGTATTTTTTTTTTAATTTTTATTGAGCTTCAAGTGAATGTTTACAAATCAAGTCAGACTGTCACATATAAGTTTATATACACCTTACTCCATACTCCCACTTGCTTTCCCCCTAATGAGTCAGCCCTTCCAGTCTCTCCTTATGTGCCAATTTTGCCAACTTCCAACCCTCTCTACCCTCCCATCCCCCCTCCAGACACGAGATGCCAACACAGTCTCAAGTGTCCACCTGATACAAATAGCTCACTCTTTGTCAGCATCTCTCTCCTACCCACTGCCCAGTCCCTTCCATGTCTGATGAGTTGTCTTCGGGAATGGTTCCTGTCCTGGGCCAATAGAAGGTTTGGGGACCATGACCACCGGGATTCCTCTAGTCTCAGTCAGACCATTAAGTCTGGTCTTTTTGTGAGAATTTGGGGTCTGCATCCCACTGATCTCCTGCTTCCTCAGGGGTTCTCTGTTGTGCTCCCTGTCAGGGCAGTCATCGGTTGTGGCCGGGCACCAACTAGTTCTTCTGGTCTCAGGATGATGTAAGTCTCTGGTTCATGTGGCCCTTTCTGTCTCTTGGGCTCATAGTTATCGTGTGACCTTGGTGTTCTTCATCCTCCTTTGCTCCAGGTGGGTTGAGACCAATTGATGCATCTTAGATGGCCACTTGTTAGCATTTAAGACCCCAGACACCACACTTCAAAGTGGGATGCAGAATGTTTTCATAATAGAATTATTTTGCCAATTGACTTAGAAGTCCCCTTAAGCCATAGTCCCCAAAACCCAGCCCTTGCTCCTCTGACCTTTGAAGCATTCAGTTTATCCTGGAACCTTCTTTGCTTTTGGTCCAGTCCAGTTGAGCTGACCTTCCATGTATTGAGTATTGTCCTTCCCTTCACCTAAAGTAGTTCTTATCTACTAACTAATCAGTAAAAAACCCTCTCCCACCCTCCCTCCCTCCCCTCCTCGTAACCACAAAAGTATGTGTTCTTCTCAGTTTATACTATTTCTCAAGATCTTATAATAGTGGTCTTATACAATATTTGTCCTTTTGCCTCTGACTAATTTCGCTCAGCATAATGCCTTCCAGGTTCCTCCATGTTATGAAATGTTTCACAGATTTGTCACTGTTCTTTATCGATGCGTAGTATTCCATTGTGTGAATATACCACAATTTATTTAACCATTCATCCGTTGATGGACACCTTGGTTGCTTCCAGCTTTTTGCTATTGTAAACAGAGCTGCAATAAACATGGGTGTGCATATACCTGTTTGTGTGAAGGCTCTTATTTCTCTAGAGTATATTCTGAGGAGTGGGATTTCTAGGTTGTACGGTAGTTCTATTTCTAACTGTTTAAGATAACGCCAGATAGATTTCCAAAGTGGTTGTAGATAACAGGTATCCTTTTTTAAAATGAGCTCATACCTTAGGCTTAAGCAGGCTCTTGCCACAAACTCATTCATAACTATGGCCCTGTCTTCAAAGAGCCAAATCAGAGAAACAGCTCAGAAAGATCAAAGGAGGTTTATAGGCTGAAATAGCTCTTGGCCTTCTCACCCTCATTTGTAGCAACTCTGAGATCAGGGGCCATGCTAGACAACAGTAAAGACCCATTCTAGCCCTAAGAGTCTAGGTCTCTCCATTTTACAGCTTGATGATCAGTAGGAGTGCAAGAGGTGTAGAGGGAAAAAACAGACTTACACTCACTGAATTGCATTTGAACCGTGGCTGAATGGATGACAAGAAGGTGACCTAGGGGAAGCTTCTTATCTTAGCTGAGTCTCAGTTCCCTCATCAGTAAAATGATGACAGAGCCGGACAGATACCCATGCCAATCTATAAGAGATGGCAAGAGCTGCCTCATTACTGGCGGTGGGGAGCAAGAATACCACTGGGATGTAACAAGAAGGAGAATTTTAAATTCACAAGAAACCCTGTAAAGTAGAGCTCAGTACAAGGCTGAAAGATCAATTTTGACTTCCTTAGGAGAGGAAGTTGTTGAGGCTCTTAAGGAGCCTGCTAGAGTCATACTAGATAAACTTTCTTCTAAGGAGGTGAGCGTGAGTAACCGCAAGGCTGATGTTTTTCTGCAGGTGAGAATAGGGTGGGTATGTAAGTTAAGAGCCAGAGTGGAACTGCTGAATTGCTCTGGACAAATGAAGACCCATAGACCACCCCTGTCACTGATTCTCCTCTACTCCTCCCCTTTGTAGCATTAGCTCCTCCTTTAAACCCATGAGTTTGAAGAATTGCCACACTGTCAGCCTGCCCAGAGTACCCACTGATCTCAGACATGTCTCAGTCTGGCCTGATTTGCAGAGTTATTATGATAACACATGAGGCACCTCCTCCAGTGGCTGCCCCTAGGAAGCACTGATTTCCTCCTCAGAAATCCTCATTTTTTCCCTTGTCCCCAGATACTTCCTGAGCCTCCTCTAAATTCATCTGAGTTAGGGGTACTATGTAGGGAAATGGCCATCAGAGTGTACATGCCAATCAATGTTTTCTTCAAAGTGCTATACCTAGAATTAAGTCTGCAATTCAACCTTACTATTTGCAAAACAGTGAGTCATTGATGGTTCAGTGGTAGAATTCTCATCTTCCATGTGGGAGACTTGGGTTTGATTCCTGGCCCAGGCACCTCATCCACAGCCACCATTCTTCTGTCAGTGGAGGCTTGCATGTTGCTAGGATGCTGAACAGGTTTCAGCAGAGCTTCCAGACTAAAATGGACTGGGAGAAACCCTGGTAATCTATTTCCAAAAATCAGCCAGTGAAAACCCTATGGATCAGAATAGACTAATTGTAATTGATCATGGGAATGGCACAGAACCAGGGAGAGTTTTTTCTATTGTACATGGGATCACCATAAGTCGGGGGCAGACTTAGCAACAGCTAATTTTTTTAAATAACATTAGCAATACTAATAAAGGTTTGTTAGTATTGAGAAATGCTGATGAACTAGAATTAGTTACCCATCAATGTGCTCACACTGTGAATTTGCAGATATGAGGCATACTTCCAACAACTGCAGAGAAAGGAACTACTGTCTCATGATGAATAAACTGAGACTCAGACTTCAATGACTTGATCAATGCAAAAGGCTAATGGGTGCAAGATCTAATTCTCCAAACTCTGCTCTTTCCACCTCATCCCAGCAGGCTACTTTCAGAAAAGTAGCTCTAAGACAAATACATTGCACAATTCCAAAGGATGCCATTCACACTGTAGTCTACATACACGTCACTGCCTGGAGTTATTCAGTGTTACATAACTGGACCAACACTAGAGAACTTTAGGGCCTCTTTCTCCAAAAACCTTTTATTAATCACACCCCCTTTCATGAATTCCATGTTTTGAAATACTTAGTTTATCAAATAAGTTTCATATTTAAGATAAAATTCAGTTATGCTCCTACAGTTTCAATGAATCAAAATATACGAAATAACCAATAGAAGGTTTGCTCACCAGGAGATAATCAGTGTTACACCTTTCATTAATTTCATTACATCCAAACACAAAAGATTTTATATTTGAGTTAGCATATGAAACCTTAAAACAGGTAAAGGTTTCATGTTCCTTAGGCTTTATGACATATTAAAAATAACTAGATAATCCTACTGCTAGAACAACATTAGTCCCTTTATGCTACCAGGGTTTGCTTACATTTAGTAGTCTGTTATATCTTGGTTTGGGAACTGCAGACTTCACAATACCAAAATAACAAGGCTAGTCAATTGTTTATTGAGTTTGAAATTTGGGGTGGGGTGGGGGGAGTCAAAGACTTTGTAGAAAATATTGTAAAACACATACACAAAGGTTTTCTATATTTTCATTAGGTTTGTTCACATGGACAGAATCAAATGAAAAAACAGGAAAATACAAACAATTTCCCTTCTTTCTTGGTCAAAAAAAAGTGGAGAGAAATGGAATTATAATGTATTATATCTACTATGTGCCAGGAATTGTAAAAGGATAATCAACATAGATATCTTCCTTGTTTAATAACAAAGGACGCCGAAGTTCATTTAGCTAAAAAAATTGCCACAATCTATTAAGTGATAAAACTAGGATTTGAATTCACGATTTCCTGGCTTAAAGTCTAACGGCATTTTTCCTTCATGTAATCGACTCGACGGCAGTGGGTTATGCCATTCTACCTCCCCAAGAGGAAACCAATTCAATGAACAATTACCAAGCTCTTGCCTTGTATCAGGCATTCATTTTCATTCATTCAACGAATATTTATTGAGCCTCTAGTATATGCCAGACGCTGTGCTTGTTATCTAGTAGCTCATGGTCTAAGGGGAGAGACAAACAGGTAGCTCAAAAGAGACTCCAATAGGAATGCAGTGACGGTGTGAACAAAGTGACATCAGGTCTCAGAAGAGAGAGATTTCTTTGTTTACCCCCCTTAATGTGGCTATTCAGTGCTCTCAGAGTACATGCCATCAACGTCTTCTTCAAAGTGCTATACCTGAAGTTAAGTCTGCAATTTAACCTCTTATTAGCAATACTAGAGCCCTGGTGGTGCAGTGGTTAGGTGCTATGGCTGCTAGCCAAAAGGTTGGCAGTTAAAATACACCAGCCACTCCTTGGAAACCCTATGGGGCAGTTCTACTCTGTCCTCTAGAGTCACTATGAGTCAAAATCAACTCCATGGCAACAGGTTCGGTATTTTTTTGGTTTACTAGCAATACTGAGTCCCTGAGTGGTGCAAACAGTTAATGTGCTTGGCTATTAACCGAAGCTAGAAAGTTTGAGTCCACCCAGAGACACCTTGGAAGAAAGGCTTAGCAATCTATTTCTAAAAACTCAGCCACTGAAAACACTATGGAGCACAGTTTTACTCTGACACACGTAGGGTCATCAAGAATCGGAGTCAACTCAATAATAACTTTTTTTTTTTAATTAGCAATACTAATAAAGGTCTACTGAGTATTGAAAAATACCGGTGAAGAAGTAAAATTAGTCACTTCTGTAAGATGAGGCTTCTACAAGAAAAGACGGTCGAGGCATGAGACTTATTCAAATTCAACCAAAGGATGACACTTAAGACACATTAACATAGGCATAGATCCCTCTCCTTGAAACACATTATAAAACATGGAGCATGTAAACTTGCCCCATCAAGGGAACCAGTGTAATTGGTGCACCATCCCTCGTAGCATTTAAGGTGTTATCTCTATAAATATAGTGCATTTTGCTTTAATAAAAAATGAATTTTCCAGAACAGTGACAATATTGACCTTACATATTATCCAAATAGAAATTGTAATGAAACAAGTCGAACAGTGAGTAGTTATAATAGATATGCAAATATTGGTCTTTTCTTAAAGGTCTTTCGGCCTACTCACACGTGTCTCTTATGTGTCTGAGAGGGTGTATTCAACCTGCATTTATAATCTAGGAGGACATAGAGGAAGAGGAAAAAAGAGGGAGGAGGGGAAATTCATCTAACAATTTTGGAGGGGAGAATTCAACAATATTCTGTTTAAGTCCACAGCTTCAAAAGCACATTTTGGGATAACTGCTGTATGTTCAGTGCCTTCATATGTTCTGTCTCACTTGATACACACCATAACCTGTGATGCAGGTATGGCCAGTGCCATTTTATGGATGAGAAGACCCAGTCTCAGAAAAATATCTGACTTGCCCAAATTCACATTTCTGGCAGAGAGCAACACTGGAATTTGAGCTCTAATCTTCCCACCCTAAGTTAGTTAATTTTTCAGCTAATATTCAACTGGTCAAGATCTAGCTATAACAATCAAACTGAATCACTAAATTTTCTGATTAACTCAATGGATAGTAATTGAGTATCCCCTGTTTGCCAGATCCTGTCCTAGGTGTTAAGAGAAATGAAAAAATATGAGAAATGGCCTTTGCTCTAAAGAATTCACAAGTTTTGGGGGCAATGTGATACAGACTTCAAAGAGACTTAAAAATGAAAGTGAGAGGTGGAGCCAACATGGCACCCTAGTCAGACAAATCGTGTGGTTCTTCTGTAGCAAAGGCCTGAAAAACTAGTTAAAATAGATACAACCGTCTATCCTGGAACCCTAAGCATCAAACGAAACGATAAAGAACTCGATAAAACACCAAAAGGAAGAAGAAACTGACAGAAACAGAGAACAAGGAAAGATACAGAGCGGAGGTCCCCTGCCAACTAACAAGGCACAGCAACACCATCTTAAAGCACAGCCAGCAAAGACCCTGGACAGGAACCACATGCAGGAAGGCAACTTCACAGAGCTCCCAACAGGAGACAGAGCACCCAGTAAACAGAGAAACATGCTTTCATACTTCTCACTCTTCTGGTGAGAAGAAGAAAGAATCCCCCCAACCCAGCAGCCCCCACTGCCAGGGCTGACAATACAAGCTGACCCCCACCAGGGCCCATCCCACCCCCTCCCACCCCACATGGCTTTTTTTCTCTTTCTTCCTTTTCTTTCTCCTCCCATTTAGCCCTGTACACCACCACCCCTCTTACCGCCAACCCCCATCGCACTGCAGGGGTTAGAGAGTCCCCGGCAGGCAGCAATCCTGGGTCTGCCCCACCCCCACCCACCGGCTCTCACCAAACAGCCATTTTTTTGTTTGTTTTGCTTTTTTTTCTTTCTTTTCCTTATCTCTCCCCCCTAACCTAGTATTTCATCTCCCTACCCTTCTCACTGGTCCTTAGATGTGCCAGGCACCCACTTGCTGGCCCCCACTGTGCTGACAGTTTTTTTCTTTTCTTTTTTTTGGTATGCCACCTCTCACCCCTTCTTGTGGGCCACTGCTGTGCTGCCGCTACTAGACAGCCACTGCCCCACTGCCACCTCAGGTCTGCCCTAACCCCACCTGCCAGCTCCTGCTGTGCCATCATTTTGTTTTTTCTTTCTCTTCTTTCTTTTCTTTCTCACTCCCACCTAGCCCCATACATCACCTTCCCCTGCTTCCTACTGGCCCTCAAGTCCACCCCACCCCCACTCATGGGCCCCCATTGCCTGCCAGTTCTATTTTCATTAATTTTTTTCTCTGTCTTCCTTTCCTTTCTCCCTCCTACCTAGCCCCATACACCACCTCCCCACCTTTCTGCCAGCCCCTGCTGTGCTGCACAGGCTAGAGAGCCACTGGAACACCTGCCCACTGCTTGCCTCGGTTGGCCCCGCCCCCACATGCTGGCTTCCGCAGAGCCATTTTTTTCTTAATTTCTTTTCCTTCTTTTCTTATTTCCTCCTATCTAGCCCCATAAACCACATCCACTACCTTCCCATTGGCCCCCGGGTCCACCCTATCCCATTTGTTGGCCCCTGCTTCATTGCCATTATATTTTCTCTTTATTCTTTTCTTATTTTTCTTTCTGTCTCATACCAAGCCCCATACACCACCAGCCCCCACCACACCAGCACAGATAACAGTGCAACCAACATACAGGCCAAGTGCTTACCCACTTTCGCCCAGCCCCAAACCACCAGCCCTCACAGCACTGTCATTTATTTTCTTTTTTCTTTCTACCTCCTATCTAGCCCCATACACCACTTTTCCCTCCCTTATGCCAGC
Organism: Loxodonta africana; assembly: GCF_030014295.1. NCBI lineage: Eukaryota > Metazoa > Chordata > Mammalia > Proboscidea > Elephantidae > Loxodonta > Loxodonta africana. The sequence goes on from NC_087344.1 coordinate 97,334,922, forward strand.
CCCCACATCCACCTCACCCTCACTTGCTGGCTACCACTTTTCTTACCTTTGTTGTTGGTTTTTTTTTCTTTTTCTTTCTCTTCTTTACTTTCTCCCTGCCACCTAGCCCTGAATATCACCTCCCCCACTTCCTGTTGGTCCCTACCATGTCACCGTGGCTGGAAATCCACTAGCCTACAGCTGCCCCAGGTCTACCAGCCCTCACCCCCCAGCTCCTCTATACTGCCATGTTTTTTTTCTTTCTTTTCCTACTCCCTCCAACCTAAGCCACCTCCCCCCTCTTCCTGCTGGTCCCCAGGTCTGTCCTGCCCCCCCATGTAAACCACTGCCATGCCACCATTCTTTTCCTTTTTTGGTTTCTTACTTTTCTTTCTACCTCCCACCTAGCCCCATACACCACCTTCCCCCCTTCATACCAACCCACAGGTCCATTTTTTTTTTCCTTTTTTTGTTTTTATTTTCTTATCTTTCTCCTTCCCACACAGCCCTGTATAACACATCGCCCCAGTGCTGCTGGCCCTGGCTGCGTTGCTATGGCTACAGCATCCCTGGAGCTCAGGCCTGCCATCACAGCAGGCCCACAACATCCACCCCCTCCACCACTCAACTAGCTGCTGAATGGTGGGACATGATCCTGAACCACTCCCTGTCTGACACCCCTACCCATCTGGCAAGGGGCTGTGAATGCTACCACACCACTGGACCAACATCAGGAGGCAGACAGTGCCCACCCAGTCTACCCTCAGCCACCTTGCCAAACCAGTGTACAGTGAAATGGGTTTGCCCTGCCAGCTGCTACCCTGCCCACTTGGACAAGGTGTTGAGAGCTATCATGCCCACAGATGAGCAACCAGCAAAGCATGCCCAGCCCTCTTACCCTGACATATCAAAACAAAAGAAAAAACAGGACAAAACAAATGAACATACAATCAATAAATAAAGAAAATAACACCTTAGTGTCTCAGAGACATCAGGCAATATCAATCTATCTATCTGTCTATCTATCATCTATCTATCTGTCTATCTATCATCTATCTATCTATCTTCTATCTATCTATCTATCTATCTATCTATCTATCTATCTATCTATCTATCTATCTATCTATCTATCTATCTAAAGCAGGACATGATGGCTCCAGCCAATGACCAAAATACAGAACCAGATAACCTTCCAGTAGAAGAAAAGGCAGTGCACCTACCTGATATGGAATTCAAAAGACAAATATTTAGGTCTTGCCAAGAAATTAGGAAAGAAAGCAAGGAAAACACAGATAGAATCAAGGGAAAAACAGACACAACCATGTAGAACACAGATAAAACCAACAAAAACATAGCCAAAATCAAGGAAAACACAGACAAAGCAATAAAAAAAATACAGGAAAATAATACAAGAACAAAACATAAATAAAACAATAGAATTCATACAAAAACAGTAACTAGAAATCCTAAAGATAAACCACATAATTTCAGAAACGGACAACTCAGCAGAAAGTTTTAGGAGCAAATTTGAAACAATGGAAGATAGAACCAGCAAGATTAAAGACAAATTCATGGATGCCACACTGTCTGAAGAAAAATGAGAGAAAAAAATGAAGAAAACCTGAGAATTAAAGTGGGATACAATCGAGAGCAAAAATTTGTGTGTGATCAGAGTTCCAGAACAGGGGGAGAAAATGGAAAACATAGAGAAGATTGTTGAAGATTTGCTGCCAGAAAACTTCCCAAATATCATGAAAGACGAAAATCTGAACATCTAAGAAGCTCAGTGAACCCCATATAGGATAGACCTCAAAAGAAAGTCATCAAGACATATCACAATCACATTCGCCAAGACCAAAGACAAAGAAAGAATCTGGAGAGCAGCTTAAGAAAAATGATGTTACTTACAAATGGGAAACAATAAGACAAAATTCTGATTACATGGCAGAAACTATGCAGGCAAGAAGGCAATGGAATGACATATATAAAACCTTGAAAGAAAACTGCCAACCAAGAATAACATATCCTGCAAAAATCTCTCTTAAACATGATGGCACAATCAAGACATTTCCATCTAAACAGAAATTAAAGGAATTTGTAAAAACCAAATCACACTTACAAACAATATTAAAGGGAGTCCTTCACTTAGAGAACCAACAACTTCAGGCAATAATTGCAGTCTATCACACAGTACATCATCAGCCAGATACCAACCTAGCAAAAGAACTCTCAAAAATGAAACAAAGCTAAAGGACTTAAAACCAGGAAACAGAGACTTCACTCTGTAAATGACGATAATGTCAAAGCAATGAAAGAGAGAATAAATGGTGTAGGTATAGAATTTTCAAATGGAGAGGAAGTCAAGACTATATCAAGTTATAAAACACTGGTTCGAACTTAGGAAGATAAGGGTAAATTTCAAGGTAACCACAAAGAAAAAAAGCAAATCTATTCAACAAAATAAGAAAAGAAAAACAAAGACTCAGTAAACACAAAATCTATAATAATGAAAGAAAATCCACAAGCAAAAGGAACTCATCACAGGAAATTAAGATAAAGAAAATGTCACCACCACACACACACACACACACACACAAAAGCACAACAATATGACAATAAACACATGCCTAACAATAATCGCACTGACTGTAAATGGCTTAAATGCACCCCTAAAGAGATAGAGTGGCAAAATGGATTAAAAAAAAAAAAAAACACAACCCATCAATATGCTGTCTAAAAGAGACACAAAGACATAAATCCATTAAAAATCAAAGAATGGCAAAAAATATATACAACCAACAAACAGTATATACAAAAGCAGGAGTAGCAATACTAAGCTCAGCTAAAATACACGTAAGGAAAAATCAACCATAAGAGACAGGGAAGGACATTATATAATGATTAAAGGGACAAGTCACCAAGATATAACCTTAATAAATATCTATGCACCCAATGACAGAGATCCAAAATAGATGAAACAAACTCTAACAGCACTGTTAAGAGAAATAGATAGTTCCACAATAATAGCAGGAGAAACCCTGGTGGCGTAGTGGTTAAGTGCTACGGCTGCTGACCAAACGGTCAGCAGTTTGAATCCGCCAGGCGCTCCTTGGAACCTCTATGGGGCAGTTCTACTCTGTCCTCTAGAGTCGCCATGAGTCGGAATCGACTTGACGGCACTGGGTGGGTTCAACACACCACTCTCAGTAAAGGGCAAAATATTTAGAAAGAAACTCATGAAAGATACTAACTTGACCTCATAGACATATATGGAACATTCCACCCTACAGCAGCCAAGTATATTCTTTTCCAACACATATGGAACATTCTCCAGAATAGACCATAGTTTATGTCACAAAGCAACCCTCAATAAAATCCGAAATATTGAAATAATACAAAACATTCTCTGACTGCAATGACATAAAAGTAGAAATCAATAACAGAAAGAGCAAGGAAAAAAAAAAAAAACACATAGAAACTGAATAAAGCCTTGCCTAAAAACAAATGGGTAAAAGAAGAAATCAAGACAGAATTTAAAAATTCCTAAAATCAAAGGAGAATGAATACACATCATACCTAAGCCTTTGGGGCACAGCAATGGCAGTGCTCAGAGATCAATTTACAGCAGTAAATGCACACATCAAAAAAGAACAGACCAAAATCAAAACTTTAACCTTACAACTTGAACAAATAGAAAGAGAACAGAAAAAGAAGCCCATGGCCTCCGGAAAAAAAGGAAATAATAAAGATTAGAGCACAAATAAATGAAATAGAAATCTGAAAAACAATAGAAAGAATCAATGAGATAAAAAATTAGTTCTTTGGAAAGATCAAAAAAAATCGACAAACCATTGGTCAAACTTAGAAAAGAAAAACAGAAGAGGAAGCAAATAACCCAAATAAGAAATGAGATAGAGGGTATTACAACAGACCCAACTTAAATAAAAAGGATCATAACAGAATACTATGAAAAACTACACTCCAAATTTGAGAACCTAGAGGAAATGGACAAACTTCTAGAAACACACTACCTATCTAAAAAAAAAAAAAAATTTTTTTTTTTTATTAGGTAAACTAACACAAATTGAGATAGAAAATCTGAACAGACTCATAAGAAGAGAAAAAATTGAAGAAGTTAAAAAAAAAAAAAACCTCCCAACAACAACAACAACAAAAAGCCCTATTCAGATGTCTTCACTGGAGAATTCTACAAAATATTCAGAGAAGAGCTCTCACCAGTACTATTCAAACTATATCAGAACATAGAAAAGGAAGGAATACTCCTAAATTCATTCTACGAAGCCAGCAAAACCCTGATACCAAAGACAGGCAAAGACACAACAAAAAAAAAGAAAATTACAGACCATATCTCTCATGAATGTAGACGCAAAACTTCTCAATAAAATTCTAGCCAATAGAATTCAGCATCAATCTTACAGACTGAATTGTGTCCCCCCAAAATATGTGTAAATTTGGTTAGGCTATGATTCCCAGTATTGTGTGGTTGTCTTCCATTTCGTGATTGATGTAATTTTCCTGTGTTGTAAATGCTACTCTCTGCAAGATTGGGTTATGTTAAAGAGGAGTAGGGTGGGATGTAACACCCTTACTCAGGTCACATCCCTAAACCAATGTAAAAGGAGTTTCCCTGGGGTGTGGTCTGCATCACGTTTTATTTCACAAGAGATAAAAGGAAAGAGAAGTGAGCAGAGAGTGGGGGAACTCATACCACCAAGACAGCACTGACGGAAGCAAAGCATGTCCTTCAGACCTGAGGTTCGTGCAAGAAGAAGCTCCTATATCAAGGGAAGATTGATGACAAGGAACTTCCTCCAGAACCAACACACAGAGAGTCCCCTGGAGCTGATGCCTTGAATTTGGACTTGTAGCCTACTAGACTATGAGAGAATAAATTTCTCTTTGTTAAAGCCATCCACTTGTGATATTTCTGTTAGAGCAGTACTAGATAACTAAGACAATCATATAAAAAATAATAATATACCACAACCAAATCAGATTCATACCATGTATACAAGGACAGTTCAACATTAGAAAATCAAGCAACATAATCTACCATATAAACAGAACAAGAAAAAGAATCACATGATCATCTCAATGCAGAAAAGGCATTTATTTGATAAAGTTCAACACCTATTCCTGATAAAAACTCTCAATAAAATAGGACTGGAAGGGAAATTTTTCAACACAGTAAAGGGCACCTATACAAAACCAACATCCAACATCATTCTCAACAGACAGAGACTGAAAGCATCCCCTCTGAGAACAGGAAAAAGACAAGGATTCCCTTTATCACTACTCCTATTTAACACTGTGCTGGAAGTCCTAGCCAGAGCAATGAGGCAAGAAAAAGAAACAAAGGGCATCCAAATAGGAAAAGAAGAAGTACAACTATCCCTATTCACAGATGATATGCTCCTATACGTAGAGAACCCCAAGATTTCATAAGAAAACTACTGGAACTAATAGACTCAGTAGAGTAGCAGGATACAAGATCGACATATGAATATCACCTGGATTCCTGTACACCAACCAGAAGAACTTTCAAAAGGAAATTAGAACAAACAATACCATTTATAATAGCCACTAAAAAGATAAAACACTTAGAAATAAATCTAACCAGGGACATCAAAGACCTACACAAAGGAAACTACAAAACACTACTGAAAGAAACCAAAAGAGGCCTACATGCTCATGGAAAGGAAAACTCAACATTGTGAAAATGTCCATTCTACCCAAAGTGATCTACAGATATAATGGAATCCCAATCTAAATACCAACAGGATTCTTTAACTTGATGGAAAAACTAATCACCAACTTTATATGGAAAGGAAAGAAGTCCCAGATAAACAAAGCACTATTGAAGAAAAAGGACAAAGTAGGAGGCTTAACACTACGTGATCAGAACCTACTATACAGCCATGTTAGTCAAAATGGCCTGGTACTGGTACAAGGGCAGACACATAGACCCATGGATTACGATTCAGAACCCAGACGTAAATCCATCCACCTATGGTCAGCTGATTTTTGACAAAGAACTGAAGTCCATCAAACGGGAGAAAAAAAAACAGTCTTTTTAACAAATGGTGCTGTCAAAACAGGAAGTCCATCTATAAAAAAATGAGACAGGACCCATATCTCAGACCATACACAAAAACAAACACGAAATGGATCAAAGACCTAAATATAAAACCTTACACAATAAAGATTATGAAAGAAAAAATAAGGACAACACTAGGGACCCTAAAACATGGTATAAACACAATATGAACCACATCTAACAATATACAAACACCAGAAGATAAACTAGATAACTGGGAGCTCCTAAAAATCAAACATGCTCATCAAAAAATATCACCAAAGGAGTAAAAAGAGAACCTACAGACTGGGAAAAAAATTTTGGCTATGACATATCCAACAAGGGTCTAATCTCTAAAATCTATAGGAAACTCCAACACCTCAACAACAAAAAGACTATCCAATTAAAAAATGGGCTAAGGTCGGATAAGTAAAGCATTACTGAAAAAGAAGAATAAAGTGGGAGACCTCACTCTACCTGATTTCAGAACCTATTATACAGCCACAGTAGTCAAAACAGCCTGGTACTGGTACAACAACAGGCACACAGACCAATGGAACAGAATTGAGAACCCAGATAGAAATCCATCCACATATGAGCAGCTGATATTTGACAAAGGCCCAATGTCAGTTAATTGGGGAAAAGATAGTCTTTTTAACAAATGGTGCTGGCATAACTGGATATCCATTTGCAAAAAAATGAAACAGAACCCATACCTCACACCATGCACAAAAACTAACTCCAAGTGGATCAAAGACCTAAACATAAAGACTAAAACGATAAAGATCATGGAAGAAAAAGTAGGGATAACGTTAGGAGCCCTAATACAAGGCATAAACAGAATACAGAACATTACCAAAAATGATGAAGAGAAACCAGATAACTGGGAGCTCCTAAAAATCAAACACCTATGCTTATCTAAAGACTTCACCAAAAGAGTAAAAAGACCACCTACAGATTGGGAAAGAATTTTCAGCTATGACATCTCCGACCAGCGCCTGATCTCTAAAATCTATATGATTCTGTTAAAACTCAACCACAAAAAGACAAACAACCCAATCAAGAAGTGGGCAAAGGATATGAACACGCACTTCACTAAAGAAGATATTCAGGCAGCTAACAGATACATGAGAAAATGCTCTCGATCATTAACCATTAGAGAAATGCAAATTAAAACTACGATGAGATTCCATCTCACTCCAACAAGGCTGGCATTAATCCAAAAAACACAAAATAATAAATGTTGGAGAGGCTGCGGAGAGATTGGAACTCTTGTACACTGCTGGTGGGAATGTAAAATGGTACAACCACTTTGGAAATCTATCTGGCATTTTCTTAAAAAGTTAGAAATCCAACTACCATACAACCCAGAAATTCCACTCCTCGGAATATACCCTAGAGAAACAAGAGCCTCCACACAAACAGATATATGCACACCCATGTTTGTTGCAGCTCTGTTTACAATAGCAAAAAGCTGGAAGCAACCAAGGTGTCCATCAACGGATGAATGGGAAATAAATTGTGGTATATTCACACAATGGAATACTACGCATCGAAAAAGAACAGTGACAAATCTGTGAAACATTTCATAACATGGAGGAACCTGGAAGGTGTTATGCTGAGTGAAATTAGTCAGAGGCAAAAGGACAAATATTGTATAAGACCACTATTATAAGATCTTGAGAAATAGTATAAACTGAGAAGAACACATACTTTTGTGGTTACAAGGGGGGGAGAGAGGGAGGGTGGGAGAGGGTTATTTCCTGATTAGTTAGTAGATAAGAACTACTTTAGGTGAAGGGAAGGACAATACCCAATACATGGAAGGTCAGCTCAATTGGACTGGACCAAAAGCAAAGAAGTTTCTGGGATAAAATGAATGCTTCAAAGGTCAGAGGAGCAAGGGCTGGGTTTTGGGGACTATGGCTTAAGGGGACTTCTAAGTCAATTGGCAAAATAATTCTATTATGAAAACATTCTGCATCCCACTTTGAAGTGTGGTGTCTGGGGTCTTAAATGCTAACAAGCGGCCATCTAAGATGCATCAATTGGTCTCAACCCACCTGGAGCAAAGGAGAATGAAGAACACCAAGGTCACATGATAACTATGAGCCCAAGAGACAGAAAGGGCCACATGAACCAGAGACTTACATCATCCTGAGACCAGAAGAACTAGATGGTGCCCGGCCACAACCGATGACTGCCCTGACAGGGAGCACAACAGAGAACCCCTGAGGGAGCAGGAGATCAGTGGGATGCAGACCCCAAATTCTCACAAAAAGACCAGACTTAATGGTCTGACTGAGACTAGAGGAATCCCGGCGGTCATGGTCCCCAAACCTTCTGTTGGCCCAGGACAGGAACCATTCCCGAAGACAACTCATCAGACATGGAAGGGACTGGACAATGGGTAGGAGAGAGATGCTGATGAAGAGTGAGCTATTTGTATCGGGTGGACACTTGAGACTGTGTTGGCATCTCCTGTCTGGAGGGGAGATAGGAGGGTAGAGAGGGTTAGAAACTGGCAAAATTGTCACGAAAGGAGAGACTGGAAGGAGGGAGCGGGCTGACTCATTAGGGGGAGAGTAAGTGGGAGTATGGAGTAAGGTGTATATAAGCTTATATGTGACAGACTGACTTGATTTGTAAACGTTCACTTAAAGCTCAGTAAAAATTATTAAAAAAAAATTTAATAAAAAAAAAATGGGCTAAGGATATGAACAGACACATCACCAAAGAAGACATTCAGGCAGCTGAAAGGTATATAAGGAATGCTCATGATCACTAGCCATTAGAGAAATGCAAATCAAAACTACAATAAGACATCATTTTACCTCGACATTACTGGCACTAATCAAAAAAAAAGCAGAAGATGACAAATGTCGAAGAGGTTGTGAGGAGACTGGAACTCTTATGCACTGCTAGTGGGAATGTCAAATGGTACAGCCACTATGGAAAACAGTATGGCTCCTCCTTAAAAAGCTAGAAACAGAAATACCATACCATCCAGCAATCCTCTAACTAGGAATATATCCTAGAGAAATAAGATCCATCACACGAATAGACATATGCACATCCATGTTCATTGCAACACTATTCACAATAGCAAAATGATGGAAATAACCTGTGTCCTTCAGGAAATGAATGGATAAACAAATTATGGTGTATACACATAATGGAATGGAATACTGTGCAACAATAAAGAACAATGATGAATCTGCGAAACATCTCACAAAATGCATGAATCTGGAAGGCATTATACTGAGCAAAATAAGTGAATCACAAAAAGACAAATATTGTATGAGACCACGACTATAAAAACCCAAGAAAATGTTTACACATAGGAAAAAACAGTCTTTGATGGTTACAAGGGAGGGGAGTGGTGGGGAGGGGAAATCACTAACTAGATAGTAAAAAAGTAGGCAAGTGTTAACTCTGGTGAAGTGAAAGACAACACACAATATAGGGGAAGTCAACATAACTTGACCAAGGCAAAGTCGTAGAAGCTTCCTAGACACACCCAAATACCTTGAGGGGTTGAGTTAATGGGGCTAAGGGCTGGGTAGCACGGTCTCAGAGGCATCTAGGTCAATTGGCATAACCCAATTCATAAACAAAATGCTCTACATCCTACTTCAGTGAGTAGTGCCAGGGGTCTTAAAAGCTTACAAGGAGCCATCTAGGACACATCTATCGGTCCCATCCTTCCAGAGCAAAAGAGAATGAAGAGAACCGATGACACAAGGGAAATATTAGTCCAAAGGACTAATGGGCCACATGAACCCACAGCCTCCACCTGCCTGAGCCCAGAAGAATTACATGGTGCCCAGCTACCACTACCAACAACTCTGACAGGGATCACAAAAGAGGGTCTCGGAGAGAGCTGGAGAACAATGTTGAATAAAACTCAAATTCACAAAAAAGACCAGGCTTACTGGTCTGACAGAAACTGGAGGAACTCCCAAGGCTACGGCCCCCTGATACCCTGCTAACTCAGAACTGAAGCCACTCCCAAAGTCCACCTTTCAGCCAAAGACTAGACAGGTCTATAAAATAAACAATAACACATGTGAGGCACATGTTTCTTAGTTCTATCAAATACATGAGACCAAATGGGCAACACCTGCCCAAAAGCAAAGATGAGAAGGCAGGAAGGGACAGAAAAACTAAACAAAAATGGACACAGGGAACCTGGGGTGTAAAGGGAAAAGGGGAGAGTGCTGACACATTGAAGGGATTGCAACCAATGTCACAAAAAAAATTGTGTATACATTTTTGTATGAGAAACTAATTTGTGCTGTAAACTTTCACCTAAAGCACAAGAATATTAAAAAAAAAAAAAAGAAAGTGAAGTAAATGAACAACTCAACTCGTTTTAATAACACCCTACTAAGAGCCATTAGTCAAACTCATCAGCCAGTCTCCATCTGTAAAGTGGGGCAGTTCTATTTCAGAATTTTCATACAACGGCAAATGTGAATTAGAAGCTACATCTCTCGGTGGAAATGTGTAGCTGGTTTATTGACCAGACTAAACTTGATGGGATGCAAACATGGGAGTTTTACTTTTCTCCCCATCATTGTTCTATCCCAAGCTCTGCAGAATCTATCCCTTAGTAACATGGCTGGCAGACTCCTGAGCTTTCTGGTCACTTTCATGAATAAAAATATCCAGCCCAAACAGATCCAGTTTAAAACTTCAATCTTATCCCAGTTTGATGCTAATTTCTTCCTCTCACTCCTGCCCTAGCTTGGCCTAGGTTTGAGGAAGTTGTGGGTGGGGTGAAGACATGTGTGCTCCCTGGACCCCTCTTCTTCCCCATCATTTTCTTCCTTTTCTGGTATAGTGGGGTATGGGAGAGATGGTTTGGGATTAGAATCTCTTATCTAAGCCTGTTTTCCTCTTCTCTTGACTAACACTACTTGGCCATTAATAACCTGCTATAAGAATCCAAATGATGCGTGTATCATAGGCAAATGTGATCTTGTAAGGGCACCCTGATTGGATAGGCATGGGTCAGGTCTGCCCGTTCACTGTATTAATAGACAGCACTCCCCAAAATGAGATGTCAATTTTCCCTTTGTGAAAGCACTCCAATATGTGTAACTAATTCTCTTGGAAGACCCCTCATCTACCTGAAGAAAAAACCTAAGTACTCCTCCCAAGGCACCAACTTCTGACCCTGACCATCTTCCTCTCTTGTCAGTCTTCTTTTTATAGAAGCGTTGGAGACCGGGAAAAACTGGGATGATGGCTGAGGGTTCCAGAGTCCTCAAAGTAGTGTCTTTTCCTCATTCACTTTGTACTTAATTTCCCTTTGTCCTCAGCTTTGGGTTCTGGATGCTAATCCTAGGTAACTGGAAAAGTTCTATTCAACAGTCTATATGTAAAATGATGCCCTTCATGTCATTCCACAACTCATCTGGTCTTCAGTCATTAGTGTTCAATGCTTTAAATCTACTCTTGTGATGGTCTATATATTCAGGTACTATATACTCAAGGTCATACTTTCACTCTCAGAGACTTTTTCTAATTTTCCTCAACTTCACCTTGAACTTGCATATGAGCAACTGATGGTCTGTTCCACAGTCAGCCCCTGGCCTTGTTCTGACTGATGATATTGAGCTCTTCTATCCTCTCTTTCCACAGATGTAGTCAATTTGATTCCTGTGTATTCCATCTGGGGAGGTCTACATGTATAGCTGTTGTTTAAGTTGTTGAAAAAAAGTATTTGCAACGAAGAAGTCTTGGTCTTGCAAAATTCTGTCACGCGATCTCTGGCATCATTTCTATAGTCAAAGCCATATTTTCCAACTACTGATCCTTCGTCTTTGTTTCCAGCTTTCACATTCCAATCACCAGTAATTATCAATGCATCTTGTTTGCATGTTTGATCAACTTCAGACTGCAGACGATGGTAAAAATCTTTAGTTTCTTCATCTTTGGCCTTAGTGGTTAGTGAATAAATTTGAATAATAGTCATATTAACTGGTCTTCGTTATAGACATATGGATATTATCCTATCACTGACAGCGTTGTACTTCAGGATAGATCTTGAAATCTTCTTTTTAATAATGACGAGGCACCATTCCTCTTCAATTTGTCATTCCCAGCATAGTAGACAATATAGATTGTCTGATTCAAAATGGCCAACACCAGTCCATTTTCACTCACTAACGCCTAGGATACTGATGTTTATGCGTTCCATTTCACTTTTGACGACTTCCATTTTTCCTAGGTTAATACTTCTTACATTTCACATTGCAATTATTAATGGATGTTTGCAGCTGTTTCTTCTCATTTTGAGTCATGCCTCCTCAGCAAATGTAGGTCCCAAAAGCTTGACTCCATCCGCATCATGAAGGTCGACTCTACTTTGAGGAGGCAGCTCTTCTCCAGTCATATTTTGAGCGCCTTCCAACCTGAGGGGCTCATCTTCTGGCACTATATCAGACAATGTTTTGCTGCTATTCATAAGGTTTTCACTGGCCAGTTTTTTTCAGAAGTGGACTGCCAGGTCCTTCTGCCTAGTCTGTCTTAGTGTGGAAGCTCAGCTGAAACATATCCACCAAGGGTGATCCTACTGGTATTTGAAATACTGATGACAAAGCTTCCAGTATCACAGCAGCACACAAGCCACCACAGTATGACAAACTGACATCAAGGATATCATACATGAGGAAAGTAACAGATCATTAAAAAGAAAGAAAAGACCAAAGTGTATGTCAGAAGAGACTCTGAAACTTGCTCTTGAATGTAGAGTAGCTAAAGCAAAAGGGAGAAATGATCAAGTGAAAGAGCTGAACAAAAATTTCAAAGGGCAGCTTGAGAACACAAAGTAAAGCATTATAATGAAATGTGCAAGACCTGGAGATAGAAAACCAAAAGGAAAGAACACACTTGGCATTTCACAAGCTGAAATAACTGAAGAAAAAATTCAAGCCTCTAGTTGCAATATTGAAGGATTCTACTAGGAAAATATTAAATGACTCAGAAAGCATCAAAAGAAGATGGAAGAAATACAGCAGAATCATTGTTCCAAAAAGAATTGGTTTACATTCAACCATTTCAAGAGGTAACATACGATCAATAATCAATGATACGGAAGGCATATCATTGCTGGTGTCAGATGGACCCAAGCTACACTGAAGGCACTGACGAAAAACAAAGCTCCAGGAATTAACAAATAGCAATTGAGATGTTTCAACAAACGGATGCAGTGCTGGAAGCGCTCACTCATCTATGCCAAGAAATTCAGAAGACAACTACCTGGTCAGCCGACTGGAAGAGATCCATATTTGTACTCATTCCAAAGAAAGGAGATCCAAGAGAATATGGAAATTATTGAACAATATCATTAATATCACAAACAAGTAAAATTTTGCTGAAGACCATTCAAAAGCAGCTAGAGCAGTACATGGACAGTGGACAGGGAACTGGCAGAAACTCAAGCTGGATTCAGAAGAGGATGTGGAACCTGGCATAACATTGCTGATGTCAGATGGATCTTGGCTGAAAACAGAGAATACCAGAAAGATGTTTACCTGTATTTTATTGACTATGCAAAGGTATCTGACTGTGTGGATCATAACAAATTATGGACAACATTGTGAAGAATGGGAATTCCAGAACACTTAGGAACCTATACATAGACCAAGAGGCAGCCATTGGAACAGAACAAGTGGATACTGCATGGTTTAAAGTCAGGAAAGGTATGCATCAGGGTTGTATCCTTTCATCATACGTATTCAGTCTGTATGCTGAGCAAATAATCTGAGAAGCTGGACCATATGAAGAAAAATGCAACATCAGGATTGGAGGAAGATTCATAACAATCTGCAAAATGCAGATGACACAACTTTGCTTGCTGAAAGTGAAGAGAATTTGAAGCACTTACTGATGAAGAGGAAACCCTGGTGGCGTAATAGTTAAGTACTATGGCTGCTAACCAAGAGGTCGGCAGTTCAAGTCCGCCAGGCACTCCCTGGAAACTCTATGGGACAGTTCTACCCTGTCCTATAGGGTTACTATGAGTTGGAATCGACTCGACGGCAGTGGGTTTGGTTTTTGGGTTTACTGATGAAGACCAGAGACTACATCCTTCAGTATGGACTACACCACCTCAATGTAAAGAAAACAAAAATCCTCACCACTGGACCAGCAGGCAACATCATGATAAACAGAGAAAGGATTGAAGTTGTCACGGATTTCATTTTACTTGGATCCCCAATCAATGGCCATGGAAGCAGCAGTCAAGAAATTAGATGACACATTGCATTAGGCAAATCTACTGTCAAAGATCTCTTTGAAGTGTTAAAAAGCAAAGATATCACTTTAAGGACTAAGGTGTGCTTGACCCAGGCCATGGTGTTTTCAATTGTCTCATTGCATATGAAAGCGGGACAGTGAATAAGGAAGACCAAAGAAAAATTGATGGCTTTGAATTATGGTGTTGGCAAAGAATATTTAATATACAACAACTGCCAGAAGAATGAAGAAATCTGTCTTGGAGGAAGTACACCCAGGATGCTCACTGGAGGCAAGGATGGGGAGACTTCATCTCACACACTTTGGACATGTTATCAGGAGAACCAGTCCCTGGAGAAGGACATCATGCTCGGTAAAGCACAGGATCAGTGAGGAAGAAGAAGACCCTTGACGAGATGGATTGACACAGTGGCTGCAACAGTGGGCTCAAACACAGCAACTACTGGGAGGATGGCTCAGGACCAGGCAGTATTTCATTCTGTCGTACACAGGGTCACTATGAGTTGGAACAGACTCAATGGCACCTAACAAGAACTAAAAAAAAAACACGTAAAATTATAGTATTGGCTACATGTTATCTAAAATCAGCAGGGTCCTTGCCTGTTTACTCACGGCTTTGACACTATACCTAAATCACCATAGCAGGTATAAGACAGGCAAGGTTTGCTCACAAGGAGTTTATATTTTATGGGAGAGAGACAAAAAATATGCAATCATAAATAACAAATAATACAAAATCAGTGACATGTGCTACACAGATTATTATCATAGAAAGTAACCGGAGCAAATTTTAATCATGTGATCAGAAAAGGCTGTTCCAAGGCGATGCATACTGTGTGGTTTAAAACAAGAAAAGGTGTGTGTCAGGATTGTGTCTGTTCACTATACTTATTCAATCTGTATGTTGAACAAATATGAGTCGGAATCGACTCCACGGCAGTGGAGAAGAACATGGCATCAGGATTGGAGGAAGTCTCATTAACAACCTGTGATATGCAGATGACACAAACTTACTTGCTGAATGTGAAGAGGACTTGAAGAACTTACTGCCAAAGATCAAAGACTACAGCCTGCAGTATGGATTACACCTCAATATCAAGAAAGGAAAAATACCCACTACTGGACCAGTAAGCAACATACGACAAACAGAGAAAAGATTGAGGTTGTCAAGGATTTCATTTTACTTGGATCCACATGCAACAGCTATGGAAGCAGCAGTCAAGAAATCAAACAACTTATTGCATTGGGTAAATCTGCTGCAAAAGACTGCTTTAAAATGCTAAAAAGCAAAGATGCTACTTGTGTCAAGTTTTCCTTGACCCAAGCCATAGTATTTTCAATTGCTTCACATGCATGACAAAAGTGGACAATGAATAAGGAAGACTGAAGGAGAACTGAATTAGGGATTGCTGAAGAATACTGTACATACCATGGACTGCCAGAAGAACAAACAAATTTGTCTTGGAGAAGTATAGCCAGAATGCTCCTTAGAAGCATACTTTAGACATGTTATCAGGAGGGACCAGTTCCTGGAGAAGGATATTATGATTGATAAAGTAGACGGTCAGCAAAAGAGAGGAAGATCCTCAAGGAAATGGATTGACACAACTGCTGCAATGATGGGATCAAACATAGCAAGGATTGTGAGGAAGGTGCAGGACCAGGCAGTGTTTTACTCTGTTGTACATATGGTTGCTATGAGTTGGAACCAACTGGAAGGCACCTGATAACAACAACAAGGCGGTGGCATTTTACCTGAGATTTAATTAAGAAGGAAAACAATTAGCATGCTAATATCAGGAAAGAGCATTCTAGACAGAGAATAGCTGGTACAAAAGTCTTTAGGTGAAGACCCACATGGGTACAGCAGGGTAAAAAAGTGATACTTTTAGGTCAGAGAAGTAGGTAGGATGTAGATCCTGTAGAATGTTTCCCCTAAGGTAAGTATTTTTTATTATATTCTAGATGAAATATGAAGACACTGGAGAATTTTAAGCAGGGAAGTGACATGATGCATGTTTTAAAAAGATTTCCTATCAACTGTTTGGCAAATGAATTGTATAGGGCAAATGTGGAAGTGAATAGTAATTAAAATAAAAAATGTTGGTGGCTTTGGCTAAGTCTATAGCAGCGAATACAAAGAGAAGCAGAACAATTTGATATATATTCAGAAGAAGAATGTACAGGACTAGCTGATAAACTGAATGCTGAGAATGAGGAAGAGAGAAATATCAAAAATAACACATATTTTTGGCTTGAAGAGCTTTGTGGGGAGTGGTACCATTTATGGGAAAGAGAAAAAAACAGAGATGAAGTAGTTTGGCTCATCAAGAATTAGTTGTCTTTTAATCATGTGAAGAATGAGATGCCTGTTGACTTCCAAGTGAGGAAGTCTAGTAGGCAGTGGATGATTAGATACATGAACCTAAAGTTCCTGGGACGTACCATGGCTAAAGATTATTTAGGAGTCATTAGCATTTAGATGTCATTTGAAGCTTCAAGACTAGATAAGACTGTCTAACTCAGTTCATTAATGGGCATTCAAATCATCTGGGAATCTTGTTCAAATGCAGATTCTGAATTAGTGGGTCTGGAGCAGAGCCTGACAGTGTGCATATCTAACACACCCCTAGGTCATGCGGCTGCTGCTAGTCCATGGGCCGATACCAAGAGTCTAGAAAGAATGGGTAGACAGAGAAGGGGGCCCAGGACAGGAAACTGTGAAATCCAACATGTACAGCTGGCGAGGAAGAGCCCATAAAGGAGATATTCCTCCTCTCCTTCCCTTCTTTCCATCCTACCTCTCTTCCTTCTACACATAAACATTTCTGAGACCAATTAGGTGTCAGGAGCTGTGTTGAATGGTTTCTTATGTTCCTCTATTAAGTGAAGACTGCCAAACTTTAATTCAATCTTTTATTCTGTAGGTAAATTTCTTACTCCCTGCTGCTAAGACCTTTCTGCTGAACTCAATGGCTCTGTTTACCTGTTTCCAGAAATATCCAGATTAGAAATTTAAGAATGTAAACACCTGTTTGATAGGGCCTCCTCGGGAGCCTTAACTGTCTCTATGCAGATGGGGCAAGGAGTCAGGAAAATGTGAGGGTACAAGCTTTGGCTAAATTTGACCTTGAGAATGAGAACAGCTGGGAACTTAGAAGTTCCAGAGTAAAGCCCATACATCTGGAAAATCAGTTGAATTTTTTATCTATTCAACCATCATCCAAATGCAGCCGAGTGTGAAGTGCCCCTTCTAACTTCAGGAAAGAAGAGGACTGTTTTCCCTCAAAGCCAGGCCTATCTTCCAACAGAGCAATACTGATGGTACTTGGCAAGGGAAAAAAAAAAAAAGAAATAAACGCAACAAGAAAATAATCACAATTTCTAGTTAAGGGAAAACAACTGAGTCTGAAAATGACTCATCCAAAAGCAAACAAGTCAATTAAAGCAACGATGTCTCTAAAGCAACCCAGTCTCCCTCAAGCCCAGTCACTAAATGGCATCGTGCTTACTTCTCAGCTCTAAGACAGAAAGGAAACAGAAGGTGGGAATGCAGCCTGGATTTATGCATGAAGAAAACGACAGTGATAAAAGACAGGGCTTTGGAAAGCAATCAGAGCTGCCTGCCTCCTAACTGAGAACTGTTTAAAACAGCACCATCAAATAAGGGCTTCACATACATGGGTCAAATCCAAAGATTCCCCTTTGAACATGCTTTCCAGAATTCCAGAATAATGTGGCTATGTCTCCTTGCCCCCCCACTTTCACACACACATACATGTCATAGGATGCTGGGTGCTAGGATGCTGGGTGCTAGGATCTGGGAGACTGAAGAGAGAGGTAAGTAAGCTTGAAATCTGTGATTTAGCAAAAATTGAGTAGAATGGGCAAAGGAGAGGACATGACATCTCATTAGCCATGACTCCATTCCCCCTACTTTTAATAGCATGAATGGCTTCTCCATGTAGACAACTTTCCTGAGGGAAAAGCGATTTCACACCAATAACCTTAGATAAGCCTTCATACCACACCTGTAAAGGAAGTCAGAAATATTAGCCCTCCGGTTTTCATATATGAAGAAACTAAGAGACCCAGAGGTATAGTAGGATTTGTCCAAAGTTACTTAGCAAGTCAATGAATAAGTCAGAACGCAAACCAAGGGCTTTTCACTATACCACACTAACTTTAACCTTTTGGTTGTTGTTGTTGTTAGGTGCCATCGAGTCAGTTCTGACCCATAGCGATCCCATACACAACAGAATGAAACATTGTCCGGTCCTGCATCATCCTCACAGCTGTTGTTATGCTTGAGCTCATTGTTGCAGCCACTATGTCAATCCACCTCGTTGAGGGTTTTCCTCTTCTCCACTGACCCTGTACTTTGCCAAGCATGATGTCCTTCTCCAGGGACTGACGCCTCCTGACATGTCCAAAGTGTATAAGATGCAGACTCGCCATCCTTGTTTCTAAGGAGCATTCTGGCTGTACTTCTTCCAAGACAGATTTGTTCGTTCTTTTGGCAGTCCATGGTATATTCAATATTCTTCACAAACACCACGATTCAAAGGCGTCAATTCTTCTTCGGTCTTCCTTATTCATTGCCCAGCTTTCACATGCATATCATGCAATTGAAAACATCATGGCTTGTATCAGGTGCACCTTAGTCTTCAAGGCGACATCTTTGCTTTTCAACACTTTAAAGAGGTCCTTTGCAGCAGACTTGCCCAATGCAATGTGTCGTTTGATTTCTTGACTGCTGCTTCCATGGCTGTTGATTGTGGATCCAAGGAAAATGAAATCCTTGACAACTTCAATCTTTTCTCCGTTTATCATGATGTTACTCCTTGGTCCAGTTGTGAGGATTTTTGTTTTCTTTATGTTGAAGTGCAACCCATACTGAAGGCTGTGGTCTTTGATCTTCATTAGTAAGTGCTTCAAGTCCTTTTCACTTTCAGCTAGCAAGGTTGTATCATCTGCATGACCCATGGACTTGGGACTTTCTAGCCTCTACCACTGCATGAACCATTTCCTTGATATAAGTCTCTCTCTCTCTCTATATATACATACTTATGCGCGTATATATACATGTGTGTATATATATAAATACACACACACACACATATATATATATACATCCATACATATATACATATATATTCGCTTCACTGTTTTTGCTTCTTTAGAGGACCCAGTCTAAGACATCCTCTATCCCAGCACAGTTCTGTGGAGAGCACCAAGATCTCTGCAGGCCTGGAAAGGAGACAAGAGCTACCTCTGAGGGTCCCCAGTGTAGCCAAATGAAAAGAACAAAAGGGCAGGAGGATGGATGCTATTATCCTTAACACAAAGTCTGAGACAAGGGAGTGAGGCGACCACCCATGCTGACCTTTCTTTCTAGGCCTCTCTCAGGCTTTCTCTCACAAAATGAAACTTTCCACAGTATCTATCTTAATTATGCGTGGACACAGTTGATTTGCAATGTCCAAATACTGTGGGCCTGGAGCAAACGAATAATTGCTGCCCAGTGGTTGGCTACAGTGATATAAAAAAGGGCAAGGCTGGCAAATTCCTCCAGCCTGTATAATAACGTGTGCTGACCAACCTCCCTCTAATGTAATGGTGAGGTGTGCAAAACTGCCTGAGTTCAGTTGTTGTTATTTCTTTTCCATTACCCTTCCCCTATTACCAAAGCATATCAGTAGCCTTGGTGTAGCTTCACACATTTCTTGCTGTCCCTGGATTTTTTTCAGGACTTCAAGCCGGTTCCTCAGTTTTGAATCCCTGCTGATAATTTGCATTTCCACCCCAAATATTCGGAATCAGAATCTACACTTTAACAAGATCCCCAGGTGATTCTTCTGTATAACTTTCTGAGAACTTGTTAGAAATGTAAATTCTCAGCAGGGGTTCAAAATGGATCAAACCTGTTTCAAGCCCTGAATTTTTTGGCTGATCAGAGAATAATCTGCCATGTAAAAGCCACTACTAGGTCATTATAAAAAAATTTTTTTTTTTTATTTTTATAATGACCTAATTATAGGGCTTGGAAAATCTGTGTATCTCCTTGGACCTCAGTTTCTCCACTTGCAAATGAGGAATTTGTACTACCTGATTTTTAAAGTCATTTCTAGCTCTATAAATTCTAAAGCCGTAGCTCTGCCTTTTCCCACATAGTGATCTGGTCAAGGCTCGTCCTTTCCTTGGACTGCAGTTTTCTCGCTAGTAAAGGAGGTGGTAGGAGTAGGTTCGATTAGATTTCAGGTCCTTTCTATATTTGAAATTCCCTACTCTACTCTAAGATGTCACTGATGGAATGCATTTCCAATCTAGGGGTTGAAATGTTCAGTCTCATGTATTAAAATAATAGTGTCTGTGTCTGTCTGTCTGTCTCTTTTTTTTTTTTTTGGCTACAAGTGATAGGAAGCAAACCTGAATGTAAGCAGGGAAGGGAATTTGGTGAGCCAGGGAATCCAAGGATAGTCTCACTACCAGCCTTCAGGAAGGCTAGAGATACAGCTGAGCCTCAGAAACATGTAGGACATAGACTCAAAAACTGCCATGATCTATCATTTCTCCTTATTTCCTTTGTTAACTTAATTCCTTCTAACCATAGGTCAGCTTTTTCACAGCATGGGAAACATTATGTGAAGTTTTGGAGTTTTACATCTTTAGAGCATCTGCCAGGAGGGACAAACCTTGACATTCTGGGTTTAAATTTCAAAAATCCCAATCAGCTGTGGCCAGGGGTCAGGGGGAATTGAAAAACCAAAGCTTATGTAGTATCCATGGAGACTGGGGGCGGGGCAATTTCCAGGGAAAGGGAATATGTATGTGGTGGTTCAAAATGAATATGATTATGTATTATAAAGGAATAGATTTTTATTGGTGGCATTGTAGGCTACAACAAAGCATTCATGAGAGTGGAGCTGTTTTCCTCAAAGACAAAGACAGAGAAAAGGACAGTTAGGAACTGATTTTATCCATTTTGTTAATGAAGAACCTGGGACTTGGAGAGTAAAATAAGTAAATGGTAGAGCTGAGATTGAAACCCAGAGATTCTGATTTTTAGAGTCCATATTCTTAACCACAGGCTATCACACCCTTCTTTCACGAGGACTTACCAGGGACCATGACAGTTGCTGGGATGAACAAGAAAGAAAAGGTCCCTGACCTGCAAAAAACAATCTGACTGGGGTACAAACAAGCACGTGGGCCATTGCACTGTAGTAGAATTTCCTGGACACAGTGAAATACTTTCCTTAGTGACTTGCAGGAGAGCAGAGAGCACCTAGCTTGTCAGGGTGAGCCATAGAGTTATTTTCTCTACAACCACATAATTTGACCCTGTGCCAGCCTGAGAGCCTCCCAATACTGCAGAAGCAGCCAGGGCCCAGGAGACCAAATGAAGGGCTGAGGCTGAGGTCAGTCAGACAGGACCATGGCCTGCCTCCTTGCAGCTCAGCAGCCACAACAATGAAGATGGACACCAAGGATTCAACAGTGTCTGCAAGGTGCCATTTCTTAGGCTGGATGGTGGGTACTTGGGCATTCATTATGTTAATTTCTAAATTCTTTCTTATATTTGAAATATTTCATAATTTAAAAGACATGCTGAGAGGATCTTCGTGGCATTAGAAAATGCTCACAAAACAGTATTAATTGAATAAAGTTGATTATGAAACAATTTCTTTAGAATAATTATAATTTTGCAAAAATAAAAATATCGAAGTTATTTATCTAAGTGATAAGATTTTGAACATTCTTTATATTTTTCTGTATTTCCAAATAAGTTATAAGGAATATATATGTGATATATATATAACTTTTATATTCAGAAAATAATTTATTATAGGCCCTTATGGAGACCTGGTGGCAGAGTGGTTAATGCTGGCAGTTCAAATCCACCAGCTTCTCCTTGGAAACCCTATGGGGCAGTTCTATTCTGTCCTATAGGGTCGCTATGAGTCAGAACTGACTCAACAGCACCTAACAACAGAAACAATGTGATTATGGAGTACTTGGGTGGAGCGAACGGTCCCATACTTGGCTGCTAACTGAAAGGTTGGAGGTTTGTGTTCAACCAGAGGCAACTTGAAAGAAAGGCCTAGAAATCTACTTCCGAAAAATCAGCCATTGGAAACACTATGGAGCACAGTTCTACTGTGACGCAGATGAGGTTGCTATGAGAGTCAGAATCTACTGGACAGCAACTGGTTTGGTTTTAATGTGATTACTCCTAAACAGAAGGTCCCCTCTTTAGTGCAAGAGTTGACGTTCCACAACTGCACTTGATTGTTCCTCGTGGCCACTTGAGCAGGCCACCTTCTTGCAGTATGTCTCTGAGTGATTTCTCTGCACTGTTTGACAAAATCTTATGCTCTCTGTCTTCTCTGCTTGAAGGAATCCAGCCTCTGTGTTCTTCCTGAAACTGCAGTGAAGAGCAAGCCAAAGGCAGATATAAAGATGAACAGACTGCAAGATGGGACTTAGCTTCAGTGCTGCGTGCTGGTTGTGGATCCATATAAATGCAATGTGTCCCTGAGCATGTGACAATGGTGTTTTATGGCCTTCCCATCTACAAACTCGTTTTATAGTCACCACAACAGCTTTCTGTTCCCACAATAAGCCATTATTTCAATTTCCTATGTCTTTGCATTCAATGTTCTCATTCCTTTACCTCTAAAAATCCTACGTGGTTCATCTCAAGTCCCTCCTTCTTCAAGTATTCCCTTGAATTCAGGCAGAATTAATCGCATCTTCCCCTGGGTCCCTGAGCACATTGTCTGTACCTACCATTTTCCACAGGTAGCAGGAATAAGGCTTCTGATACCTCCTGTCCTCAAGGACAGGAATGGTGTCTTATTCATGTCCTTGTACTCAGCACTTATCACCATGCCTGGAACGTAGTAGGTGCTCAATTTGATTGAGATGTGGTAAACAACCCAGTAAAAAGAAAGCAAAGCAGTTAATATCACCACCATTTGAGAGAGGAGTAAACTGAATCTCAAGGAAGGGTGAGTCACCTTACTTAAAATCCCTCAGCTAGTAAGTGATGAAGTTGGGATTTGACCCTAGGTTGGCTGAGTCTGATTCCTAAACTGTGTCTTTCAGAACCATAATTGGCAGTCACCACCATCACTGTCATTGTCATAATTTTCCCATTGCCAGCGTTGGGCCAGGAACATAAAAAAATGTTGCTTGAATGAATATATGCACTATTCTCATCATTGTTATCATCACTCTCCCCTTCTTTCTTCTTAATATAACTCCCTCCACAAGCATGTGCTAGCTACTGAAGCATGCCAGGTATGTGCTAGTTACATGTTCCTCTGTATTCCCTGTGGCAGTTAGCACAGTTCTGGTATATCAGTACTTAAAATAGACTTATTGACTTGTTGAACTTAGAGTCTTAGAATGAAGAAATAGTCAACAACTGAGAACTCAACACACTTCAGGGAACTGGATACACAAGTTTGGTTGTATTCAGAGGACAAAGCTATCAACCACTCTTTGAACCTCTCCAACCAAAAGGTCCCCATGTGTCTGTCAGTTTGTCATACTGTGGGGGCTTGCATGTTGCTGTGATGCTGGAAGCTATGCCACCGGTATTCAGATACCAGCAGGGTCACACATGGAGGACAGGTTTCAGCTGAGCTTCCAGACTAAGATAGACCAGGAAGAAGAACCCGGCAGTCTACTTCTGAAAAGCATTAGCCAGTGAAAACCTTATGAATAGCGGCTGAACATTGTCTGATATGGTGCCGGAAGATGAGCCCTGCAGGTTGGAGGGCACTCAAAAGACGACTAGGGAAGAGCTGCCTCCTCAAAGTAGAGTCAACCTTCATGATGTAGAGAGAGTAAAGCTTTCAGGACCTTCATTGGCTAATGTGGCACGACTCAAAATGAGAAGAAAGAGTTGCAAACATCCATTAATAATCGGAACCTGGAATGTTTGAAGTATGAATCTAGGAAAATTGGAAATTGTCAAAAATGAAATGGAACACATAAACATCAATATCCTAGGCATTAGTGAGCTGAAATGGACTGGCATTGGCCATTTTGAATCAGACAATCATATAGCCTACTATGCTGGGAATGACAACTTGAAAAGGAATGGTGTTGCATTCATCATCAAAAAGAACATTTTGATATCTCTCCTGAAGTACAACACTGTCAGTGATAGGATAATATCCATATGCCTACAAGGAAGACCAGTTAATAAGACTGTTCTTCAAATTTACACACCAACTACTAAAACCAAAGATGAAGACACTGAAGATTTTTACCAACCTGTGCAGTCTGAAATTGATCAAACATGCAACCAGGATGCATTGGTAATTACTAGTGATTTTTGGAATGAGAAAGTTGAAAACAAAGAAGGATAAGTAGTTGGAAAATAGAGCCTTGGTGACAGAAACAATGCCGGAGATCCAATGATAGAATTTTGCAAGACCAATGACTTCTTCATTGCAAATACCTTCTGTCACCAATATAAACGGTGACTATACACCTGGACCTTGCCAGATGGAACACACAGGAATCAAATCAACTACATCTGTGGAAAGAGACAATGGAAAAGCTCAATATCATCAGTCAGAACAAGGCCAGGGGATGACTGTGGAACAGACCATCAATTGCTCATATGCAAGTTTAAGTTGAAACTGAAGAAAATCAGAGCAAGTCCATGAAAGCCAAAATACCACCTTGAGTATATCCCACCTGAATTTAGAGATCATCTCAAGAATAGATTTGACGTGTTGAACACTAATGACTGAAGACCAGATGAGTGTGCAAGGACATCAAGGACATCATATATGAAGAAAGCAAGAGGTCACTGAAAAGACAGGAAAGAAAGAAATGACCAAGATGGATGTCAGAGGAGACTCTGAAACTTGCTCTTGGACGTCGAGCAGCTAAAGCAAAGGAGGAATTGATGAAGTAAAGGAACTGAACAGAAGATTTTAAAGGGTGTCTCAAGAAGACAAAGTGAAGTATTATAATGACACGTGCAAAAAGCTGGAGATGGAAAACCAAAAGGGAAGAACACGCTCTGCGTTTCTCAAGCTGAAAGAACTCAAGAAAAAATTCAAGCCTCGAATTGCAATAGTGAAGGATTCTATGGGGAAAATATTAAATGACACAAGAAGCGTCAAAAGAAGATGAAAGGAATACACAGAGTCAGTATACCAAAAAGAATTAGTTGATGTTCAACCATTTCAAGAGGTGGCATATGATCAGGAATTGATGGTACTGAAGGAAGAAGTCCAAGCTGCACTGAAGGCACTGGCGAAAAACAAGGCTCCAGGAATTGATGGAATACCAATTGAGATGTTTCAACAAACAGATGCAGTGCTGGAAGTGTTCACTCCTCTTTGCCAAGAAATTTGGAAGATAGCTACCTGGCCAACCACTGGAATAGACTCGTATTTATGCCTATTCCCAAGAAAGGTGATCCAAATGAATGCCAAAATTATTGAACAATATCATTAATATCACAGGCAAGCAAAATTTTGCTGAAGATCATTCAAAAGTGGCTGCAGCAGTATATCAGCAGGGATCTGCCAGAAATTCAAGCCAGATTTAGAAGAGGATGTGGAACCAGGGATGTCATTGCTGATGTCAGATGGATCCTGGCTGAAAGCAGAGCATACCAGAAAGATGTTACCTGTATAATATTGACTGTGTTAAGGCATTTGACTGTATGCATCCTAACAAATTATGGATAAAATTGTGGAGAATGGGAATTACAGAACACTTAATTGTGTTCATGAGGAATCTGTACATGGATCAAGAGGTAGTTGTTTGAAAAGAACAAGGGAATACTGCATGGTTTAAAGTCAAGAAAGGTGTGTGTCAGGGTTGTTGTATCCTTTCACCATACTTATTCAATCTGTACGGTGAGCAAATAATTCAAGAAGCTGTACTATATGAAGAAAAACGAGGCATTAGGATTGGAGGTTAGGTAAATGACACAACCTTGCTTGCTGAAAGTGAAGAGAACTTGAAGTACTTACTGATGAAGATCAAGGACCACAGCCTTCAGTATGGATTACACCTCAACATAAAGAAAACAAAAATCCTCACAACTGGACTAATAAGCCATATCATAATAAATGGAGAAAAGATTGAAGTTGTCAAGGATTTCATTTTACTTGGATCCACAATCAACACCCATGGAAGCAGCAGTCAAGAAATCAAAAGACTCATTGCACTAGGCAAATCTGCTGCAAACGACCTCTTTAAAGTGTTGAAAAGCAAAGATGTCACCTTGAAGACTAAGGTGCGCCTGACCCAATCCATGGTATTTTCAATCACATCATATGCGTGCAAAAGCTGGACAATGAATAAGGAAGACCAAAGAAGAACTGACGCCTTTGAATCATGGTATTGGTGAAGAATATTGAATATACCATGGACTGCCAAAAGAACAAACAAATCTATCTTGGAGAAGCAAGGATGGCAAGACTGCATCTTACATACTTTGGACATGTTGTCAGGAGGGATCAGTCCCTGGAGAAAGACATCATGCTTGGTAAAGTACAGGGTCAATGAAAAAGAGGAAGACCCTCAACAACATGGATTGACACAGTGACTGCAACAATGAGCTCAAGTATAACAAGGAGTATAATGACAGCACAAGACTGGGCAGTGTTTCGTTATGTGGTACATAGGGTTGCGCGCTATGAGTCGGAACTGACTCGACGGCACCTAACAACAACAACAACAATCCCTCCATCACACAATGGGCCAGAAAAAAAAAAAAAAAAAGGCACGTTTGGAGCTAAGAGACAATGACTAAAGAAATGGCATAGTCCACCATTGGGCTACGCAGCATCAACACACCTTCCTACATATATCTGAACTTACTTCTTAAATTCAGCTACTCCTGACTATTCTGTAAATTAAAGACTACGTTGTAATGTTAACTAACAACATCAATCCTTACCTAAATAATAAGAGGAAAGGATGTGAGAGCAAAAAAAAAGTGTGCGTGTATGCACGTGCATGTGTGTATGTATATGTGTTTCTATAACAAACAAGGAAGAGAATCCTCATAGCTGTTACCATCCTTGTTTCTGTAACTCGTGTTGTACAGAAAAGACTCTTCAACTCTACTAAAGTAAAATCAAAGATTTTTACTGAAGCTAATATATCATTTGAATAAGGGAATCATGAAAACCTCAGGGTCTGAAGCTCACAGATTCCAAAGGGAGGAGTACAAATCGACCAGTTATACTGCCATATAAGGAACTATAAATGTAATGTTCTGGTTGGTTTACAGTGATTTAGGTCAGTCAAAGGTGGAACGAGAGAAAACGTGACTTTTAATATTATCGGTTATGTTAAAACAACTCACATACATTGATTGGCTAAAAGACATAATTACAAGTTGCGTGTTTGTAGAGGGGGTTTCATGACCAGTCACAAACAATGACATGACAATGGCATAATGGCTGTTGTTGGGAACAGGTTGTTAAGATTTCTAACATGAAGAGTTTTTGGTAAGGTTTGGTTGCTGATTCACAGTCTTAGCCTAACCACAAAGTCTTAATAATAGGGTTGGTTTCTAAGCAGCAGAGTTTTAATCTGTGTGATAAGGTACACTGAGCCTTTTAGCATTAGTTCAGTCGTTTTATTTTAGGCCAGAAGCCTCTTTTGATTTATATTCCATATTGCTGGTCAAAGGCCAATATTAGTATTTATAACTTTTTTCTTCTCTATTATTCCTTTTTCCTTTGCCCTCAAACAGGACCTCAACCTGTTGGGTTCTTGACCTGATAGTCTGAGCTAAACTGTCATTTTTGAGAGGTCAGAATCACTGGTCCTATCTCACTTGTTTTTGTTGTCTTTTTCCATGAACGTTTACTATTGGCAGTGCAATTACCAAGAGATAGTCCAGATAATTCTCTGGTTCTAGACATAGTTTTCCCTGCCCTCATTGTGTAAGAACCACCCCATTTATCTTGGGAATCCAGTTCAATCACCCCAATTCATCCATTAACTCCCTTCTTTTCCTGGTCCAGTGGCATGAGAAAGCTAAAATAGCCAAGTAGTAGTCTCAACTTTCAAATCACTGAGATTACTGTTTTGCCCCCTGGAGAAAGCATTTCTTCAATGAGAACTGAGACATAAAACAAGCAGAAATCACAGTTACAAAGACAAGAAGCAAAAACCCCATGAGAGAGTTGTGGCAGAATGGAGATGTGCTCTCTTCAAGGAAGACTTGCTGCCCAGCTGGGAGGAGTGTGGTCTACAGAGAGCCTCAAACTGTCAGCTCCTCCAGGGTCCACTTCAGCAGCAGACAGTTCCTTCACCAAGCTGAGGTGCTTCATGGGGCAGCCTGTATCTGGTGACTCAGTGAGGTAGGAGTATAAAACCGGGCCATTTCTGCCCAACGCAGGACAACTCCAAGGGGCAATATTTGGTCCTATGCTCCCTGTCTGATTGGCCAAGGCTTTTCCAAGCCTGCACTAAACTTTACATTCTCCCTCTGTCCAATCCTTCCTTCTCCTTACTTCTTTTCATAGGTGTTGATCCTGCAACCAAACTCCATCTCAACATCACCTTTTGGAGAACTCAACTTGCCAGAACAGGACAAGGAGGACAAGGATAAGACAAGGAAAGCACCTAGGGTACAAAATTTAAAGAGGTTTTCAGTTTCAGGTGCAGACCCTGTACTTGCGCAAACCAGAAAGCAACTACCTCATTAAATTTTGTACCCTAGGTACTTCACTTACCTCACTCTAGTCCCGATCCTGCAACTTGTAACAGTTGATACTGAGAGTGGTCTGAGAGAGTAGGGGATAAGATGGGTTTTTGGAGCGGGATCACTCACTGTCCAGCAATGAAGACCCCATCATTGGTCGTAGGTGAAGCAGACAGTTTCTGGCAAAAGGTAATTGTCCAATTATTTAAACCTTCACTGGTGGTGAATTGGAATGGTATATCATGGAATAAAATATACTAGCAGGTGAGGTGTGTAAGGTGTTGAGAGATACGGAAGAATTAGTATCTATAAAGATAACAGTACTGAACAGCTACTGCTAATTGAACTACAAGATGAAAGTACATAGCTAAGGGTGAGTGTCTTAGTCATCTAGTGCTGCTATAACAGAAATACCATAAATGGATGGCTTTAACAAAGAGAAACTATTCTCTCATAGTCTACTAGGCTAGAAGTCCAAATTCAGGGCACCAGCTCCAGGGGAAGGCTTTTTCTCTCTGCTGGCCCTGGGTGAAGGTCCTTGTCATCAATCTACACCTGGTGGAGGAGCTTCTTAGTGCAGGGACCCCAGGTCCAAAGGACATGTGATGCTTCTGGTTCTTCTTTCTTTGTGGTATGAGGTCCCCTGTCTATCAGTTTGCTTCTCTCTTCTATATCTCAAAAGAGATTGACTTAAAACACAGCCTAATCTTGTAAATTGAGTCCTGCCTCATTAACATAACTGCCTCTAATCCTGCCTCATTAACATCATAGAGGTAGGATTTACAACACATAGGAAAATTACATCAGATGACAAAATGGTGAACAATACTGGCAATCATGGCATGGCCAAGTTGATAGATATTTTGGGGGGACACAACTCAATCGATGACATTCTACCCTTCGCCCCCCAAATTCACGTCATTGTCACATGTAAAACACATTCACCCATCATGTCATACCAAACGTCTTAAATCAACTCCAAGTGTGAATTCTCATCTTCTGCAAAATTCCTCTTCATCTGTGAGATCTAGAATACAAGTTATCTGTTTCCAAAGTACAATGGTGGAACAGGCATAATATAGACATTTCCATTACAAATGAGAGAAATTGCAGGAAAAGAAGGCATAACAGGCACCAAACAAGTCAGCAGAAGACATTACATTAGTCCTCAAGGCTTGAAAATAACCCTCTCCTCTCTGAAACCATTTAGACAATGGCCCTGGCCTCCAGACTCTAGGTATTGGCCACACTCTCCAGATTCTGAGTAGGGGACCCTCGGCCCTGGGCTTCAGCTCTGCCTTCTAGGCCACTGGAACGGCAACCCTGCTCTCTCAAATTTGGGTGGCCCCATTCTCCTAGTCCATCTGAGTGGCGACTCCACCCGTTGAGACCCCAGAGGTCATGACCCCACCTTTTGAGACTAAGGCAGCTCTGCTTCGTGTGTTCCTTGTCTCCTCGGCTTCTGTTTCCTGGTTCCTTGGCCTCTCAGCCCCTCGGGCCTTATTGCCCTCGTCTGTGCTGCTGGGGCAAGTGTTCCAAAGCACTTTAGCTCCACTGATAAGTGCCTGGAGGCACCCCACTCTGCCAGTAAACTTTGGCCAGTAGGCACTCAGCTCTCTTGCTCCACTGGTCAGCAAGCCCAGCTCCACCGACAAGTGCTCAGAGGCACCCCACTCTGCCCGGAAGCCTCTTGTGCAAAGGCACTCAGCTGTCTCACTCCATGCATTGGCTCCAGTGCTTCCATGCTGGTCTTGTGGTTCTGCTGGTACCATTTCTCTGCTGTTGCTGCTGCTGCTGTGTAGTTTCTCTGCTACTGCTTCTCACCATCTGCACCATCTCCATCGTAATAGGTCTCCTCACTTCTGAGTCGTCACCAAAATTGTCATTGATGTCCATAATTCCACCAATAGTCTCTTGAAGGGAATCTAGGCTTTTACCGTTAGGCAGTTTAAAATTCAGCCTGTGTCCATTCACAGTTTCAAAACTGCTTCCACATTTTAGGTATCTGTTAGAGCAGCACCCCACTCTTCCAGTGCCAAATTCTGTCTTAGACATCTAGTACTGCTATAACAGGAACACCACAATTGGATGGCTTTAGCAAAGAGAAATCTATTCTCTCTCAGTCTAGGGGGCTAGAAGTCTGAATTCAGGGCACCAGCTCCAGAGGAAGACTTTCTCTCTGTGTCAGGTCTGGAGGAAGGTCCTTATCATCAATCTTCCCCTGGTCGAGGAGTTTCTCAGTACAGGGATCCCATTTACAAAGGATGCACTATGTTCTTGGTGCTTCTTCTTGGTGGTATGAGGTCCCCTGTCTATCGGCTTCTCTCTTTTATATCTCAAAAGAGATTGACTTGAGATACAACCTAAACTTGTAAATTGAGTCTTCCCTCATTAACATAACTGCCTCTAATCCCACCTCATAAACATCATAGAAGCAGGATTTACAACACATAGGAAAATCACAACAGATGACAAAATGGTGGATAATCACACAATACTAGCAATCACAGTGTAACCAAGTTGATAGATACTTTTGGGAGATACAATTCAATCCATGACAGTGAGTAAATAGCAACTTAAAGCCAGGTGTAAAATCCAAAGAGCCTCTTTGGCTACACACAAGGAAGCCCTCATTTCCTACAGCAAAGGGGAGAGAGCCAAGGATTAAGTCAAGGTTTAATAGTCAAGTGAACTGAATACAAAGTAAGTTAAATGCCTAACCAAAGCAACACTATTATACTACGGTCAGAGTTCCGGTTTGAAAAAACTGGGACCCTGACATATGGGAAAGAAGTATCAGCGGGGATTTCAAAAAATATTCTGACACTCCATAATCCCCTTAGCCTTTCAAGCCTGCAGAAGTGGCCCACTCCTCCCTAGTAAGAGCTAGAAACCTCCCTTTCCTGAAGACAATGCAGATACCTCTCCCCAACAAAGCAATAGGTGTTCCCCTCGGGATATGCTCCCATCATCCCTCCTGGTCACTAGGCCTAAAACTACTATAAGTCACAGCATAATCTAACAGGAGATGACTTAACCTGATAAGGGAGGAAAGGGACCATACCTCAAAGTAACTGCAAGACCTAGATAGAACATACAGGAGTCAGGAGAAAAAAAGTAAAAAAAATTAGTCAGGAGAGGATGCATCAAATTAGATTTTGAGGGTATTTGATCAAGTCTGTCTAGCAGATAAAACTGAGTGGGGAAGACTTTATTGACTCCAGAAGATGATAAAAACTAGCAGAGAAAAAGTGAAGGCCTATGCCGAGTAAGCCCTACACGTCTGTCAGTTTGTCATACTGTGGGGGCTTGCATGTTGCTGTGATGCTAGAAGCTATGCCACCGGTATTCAGATACCAGCATGGTCACCCATGGAGGACAGGTTTCAGCTAAGCTTCCAGACTAATAGAGACTAGGAAGAAGGACCCAGCAGTCTACTTCTGAAAAGAATTAGCCAGTGAAAACTTTATGAATAGCAATGGAACATTGTCTGATATAGTGCTGGAAGATGACTCCCTCAGATTGGAAGGCACTCAAAATACTACTGGGAAGGAGCTGTCTCCTCAAAGTAGAGTCAACCTTAATGACATGGATGGAGTTAAGTTTTCTGGACCTTCATTTGCTAACGTGGCATAGCTCAAAATGAGGAGAAACAGCTGAAAATATCCATTAATAACTGGAACCTGGAATGTATGAAGTATGAATCTAGGAAAATAGGAATCGTCAAAAATGAAAGGGAATGCATAAACATCGATATCCCAAGCATTAGTGAGCTGAAATGGACTGGTATTGGCCATTTTGAATCAGACAATGATATGGTCTACTATGCCAGGAACAACTTTAAAGGCAATGGCATTACATTTATTGTTAAAAAGAACATTTCAAGATCTATCATGAAGTACAATGCTGTCAGTGATAGGACAATATCCACAAGCCTACAAGGAAGACCAGTTAATACAAATACTATTTAAATTTACACACCAACCACTAAGGCCAAAGATGAAGACACTGAAGATTTTTACCAACTTCTGCAGTCTGAAATTGATTCAACATGCAATCAGGATGTACGGACAATTACTGGTGATTAGAGTGAGAAAGTTGGAAACAAAGAGGATCAGTAGTTGGAAAATATGGTCTTGGTGATGGAAATGATGCCAGAGATCACATGACAGAATTTTGCAAGACCAACAGCTTCTTCATCGCAAATACCTTTTCTCACCAACATAAATGGTGACTATACACATAGACCTCACCAGATGGAATACACCAGAATCAAATTGACTACATCTGCGGAAAGAGAAAATGGAAAAGCTCAATATCATCAGTCAGAACAAGGCCAGGGGCTAACTGAGGATCAGACCATCAATTATTCATATACAAATTCAAGTTGAAACTGAAGAAAATTAGAACAAGTCGGCAAGAGCCAAAGTACAACCTTGAGTATATCCCATTTGAATTTAGAGACCATCTCAAGAATAGATTTGACAGATTAGACACTAATGACCAAACACCAGATGAGTTATGGAAGGACATCATATATGAAGAAAGCAAGAGTTCATTGAAAAGACAGGAGAGAAAGAAAAGACCTAAATGGATGTCAGAAGAGACTCTGAAACTTGCTCTTGAACGTCAAATAGTGAAAGCAAAATAAAAAATGATGAAGTAAAAGAACTGAACAGAAGACTTTAAAGTGCAGCTCAAGAAGACAAAGTAAAGTATTGTGATGATATGTGCAAAGACCTGGAGATAGAAAACCAAAGGAGAAGAACACGTTCAGCATTTCTCAAGTTGAAATAACTGAAGAAAAAATTCGAGCCTCAAGATGCAATAGTGAAGGATTCTATGGGGAAAATATTAAACAATGCAGGAAGCATCAAAAGAAGATGGAAGGAACACACAGAGTCATTACACCAAAAAGAATTGGTTGACATCCAACCGTTTCAAGAGGTAACATATGATCAGGAACTGATGGTGCTGAAGGAAGAAGTCCAAGCTGCACTGAAGGCACTGGCGAAAAACAAGGCTCCAGGAATTGATGGAATACCAATTGAGATGTTTCAACAAATGCATGGAGTGCTGGAAGTGTTCACTTGTCTATGCCAAGAAATTTGGACGATAGCTACCTGGCCAACCAACTAGAAGAGATCCATATTTATGCCTATTCCCAAGAAAGGTGATCCAAATGAATGCCAAAATTATTGAACAATATCATTAATATCACAGGCAAGCAAAATTTTGCTGAACATCATTCAAAAGTGGCTGCAGCAGTATATAAGCAGGGATCTGCCAGAAATTCAAGCCAGATTTAGAAGAGGATGTGGAACCAGGGATATCATTGCTGATGTCAGATGGATCCTGGCTGAAAGAAATGCATACCAGAAAGATGTTTACCTGTATATTACTGACTATGTTAAGGCATTTGTATGGATCCTAACAAATTATGGATAAAATTGTGGAGAATGGGAATTCCGGAACACTTAATTGTGCTCATGAGGAATCTGTCTCACATACTTTGGACATGTTATCAGGAGGGATCAGTCCCTGGAAGACATCATGCTTGGTAAAGTAGAGAGTCAGCAAAAAAAGAGGAAGACTCTCAGTGAGATGGATTGACACAGTGGCTGCAACAATGGGCTCAAGCACAGCAACAATTGTGAGGATGGCACAGGACTGGGCAGTGTTTCGTTCTGTTGTGCATAGTGTTGCTATGAGTAGGAACTGACTCAACAACAACAATGCTGGCAGGAGTGACAGACTGATTATAATATGGAGATTAGTGCTACATATTAGTGCATGGAAGAATATATTTGGAACTCAGAGAATTTACTGGGACATCTCTTAGTACTTTCATCCCCATAGCAGCAAATATGAACAAGCAATTTCAGCAACCCAAGACTAAGAAAAGCATGGTAACCAGGAGTTCTGACCCCTGAAGGATGAGAGTCTGGGTTAGCGCACTGGGCAAGCAACCTAGACCAACAAAAGTGCTCACCAAGGGTATGTGAAATTTAGAATGAGTAGAGAGAGAGAAGACGATGAGCATCAGTTATGCCTCAATACCAACGACAGTAGCACTACCCTTTATCTTTTAGGATTTTTTTGTATGTTTAATTTTGTTTCGTTATAGAATTATGACTGGCCACAATCTTGAAGAATCAATGAGATGATGCAGTAAAACTTGGGATGTGGTAGCTCTAAGCAGCCCAAGAAGAGGACTGTAGCAAACAGTTTTAGTGTTCTACTCATATTGCCTCAGCCTTGCCATTTCTACTTATGCCATTCCAATTTCCAACCGCCAGCACCTGCAGCTCGGCTTTAGGGTTCTGTTTTAGCCACTAGAAACTCTTCTATCCACACACAGAAGGTCAGAAATGTCAAGGCTCCCAAGAGCAGCCCTCAACCAAGGACTAGCGGAATTTGGTACGTAAATAGACCAGCACCCTTGCACCTTGGGCAGAATCATTCTGACATATTCAACACTGGCTTCTAGATTTTTCCAGTTGAATTGTGCTCCATTTTCCAACAAAGGTAATTTGTCTCATAAAGCACCCTTTATTGGCTTCCATGCCTCCTCACCTACCAGCGTGTCCTGGTATCACCTCC
Organism: Loxodonta africana; assembly: GCF_030014295.1. Taxonomy (NCBI): domain Eukaryota; kingdom Metazoa; phylum Chordata; class Mammalia; order Proboscidea; family Elephantidae; genus Loxodonta; species Loxodonta africana. The sequence continues at coordinate 97,370,576 of NC_087344.1, forward strand.
CAAATAACCTATTAACATACGAATCTTTGTCTAAGGGTTTATTTCTAGAAGAACCAAAACAAAGACAATACAATAGTTGATTGATTATAAAAGATATATTTTTAAATCACATTTTAACTTCTCTGAAACCTGGATGAGCCTTACAATTAATGGCATTTGACAGTTTAATGGGGATCATTTCTCTTTCTTAAAGGTACAAAAAGAAGTGGTTCATCTTATAATCCATGACATCTTAGAATCAATGAATTACATATGTTCCAAAAACTTCCTATTATCTAGAAAGTTTTATGAAGAAAACAAATATTTATCCTGCCACATGTCAAGCACAGGCCAGGTTATTTTGCATTTCATTTAGTTTTCAAAACAACCTTCCAGGGACATTAATATTCCTATTTTACAAAAACAAAAACTGAGGCAAATTAAGTTACTTATCTAAGACTTGATGATCTCAAAGTTCTTTCCACTGTACTACAAAACTTTACATTATTTAGCAAAACAATTTGTATAGAAAGAGCACTGATAAAAGGAATTAGAGAATTTTCTGTATTACTTTTTTTTCCCTTCAGTTAAGCAGAATTAAGAATATTAATAGCAAATGGCAAAAATATTCAAGTCTTCTCATGTAAAGCATTATAAGGATGTGGGAAAAGAGGTACTTTCATACACTGCTAATGAAAGTACAAACTGTACAGCCCCTTTGGAAATCAGTTGGAAGCATTCAGTAAAGTAAGAAAAAACTCACATACTGTAGGACCCAGGGATTCTGCTTTTAGGGATATGGTCCAGGTTAATATTGGCACAGAGTCCCTGGGTGGTACAAATGCTTAATACATTCAGCTGCTGGCCAAAAGGCCGGAGGTTAGAGCCCACCAAAGATGCATGGTGGGAAAGGCCTAGAAATCCGCCTCTGGAAATCAGCCATTGAAAACCCCGTAGAGCACAGTTCTACCTGGGGCCACCGATGAGTCAGAGTCAGTTCGACAGCAACTGGTTAAACACTGGCATATATGCACAGGAATGCTCACTCTGGCACCATCTACAAAAGCAAACAAGAAGTCCTCAAAAGGCCATTAATAAGGTGTTCGCATAGTCCAAAATACGATAGTGTATTAAAATTAAAAATAATTTTAAAATTCCATACAGATCAATCTTTACAGGTCCCCAAAGTATAATGATGGATGAAAAAAGAAAATTACAGTATGATAATGAAAGCACTATTGCTATTCAATCATTTCAGCAGGTAGCATGTGATCACAAACTGCTTGTATTGAAGGAAAAAGTCCAAGCTGCACTGAAGGAATTGGCAAAAAACCAAGGCTCCAGGAACTGACAGAACACCAGCTGAGATGCTTAAACTGAATGCAAGGCTTGAAATGCTCACTTGTCTATGCCGAGAAATTTGGAAGACAGCTACCTGGCCAACTGACTGGAAGAGATCTGTATTTGTGACCATTCCAAAGAAAAGTAATCCAACTGAATACAGAATTTATTGAACAATATCATTAATATCACATCACACACAAGTAAAATTTTGCTGAAGATAATTAAAAAACAGTTACAGTTAGACATCAACCGGAACCTGCCAGAAATTCAAGCCAGATTCAGAAGAGAACAGGGAGTGAGGGATATCATTGCTGATGTCAGATAGATCTTGGCTGAACTCAGAGAATACCAGAAAGATGTTTACCTGTGTTTTATTGACTAGGCAATGGCATCTGGCTGTGTGGATCATAACAAATTATGGATAACATTGCAAAGAATGGGAATTCCAGGACAATCAAGTGTGCTCATGCAGAATCTATACATAGGCCGGCTAATAGCAGTCATTTGAACAAAACAAGGGGATACAGGGTGGTTTAAAATTGAAAAACATATGTGCAAAGTTATGTAAAAAGGTTGTATCCTTTCACATTATTTACTCAGCATACAGATTACACTCTTATTCAAGCTCATTAACAACCTGTAATATGTAGATGACACAACTTTGCTTGCTGAAAGTGAAGAGGATTTGAAGCACTTACTAATGAAGAACGAACACTACATCCTTCAGTATGGATTATACCTCAACATAAAGAAAACACAACTCTTTACAACTAGACCAAAAAGCAACATTATGATGAACAAGAAAAAATTGAAATGGACAAGGATTTTATTTTACTTGGATCAACAATCAACGCCCATGAAAGCAGTAGTTAAGAAATCAAACGACGTACTGCATTGAGAAAATCTGCTGCAAAAGACCTCTTTAAGGTGTTGAAAAGCAAAGATGTCACTTTGAAGCCTAATGTGCGCCTGACCCAAGCCATGGTATTTTCAATCGGCTCATATGCATGTGAAAGAATATGAGTAAAGAAGACCAAAGAACAATTGATGCCTTTGAATTATGGTATTGGAGAAGAATACTGAATATACCATGGACTGCCAGAAGAACAAATCTGTCTTGGAAGAAATACAAAAGGAATACTCCTTAGAAGTGAAGATGGTGAGACTTTGTCTCACTTACTTTGGACATGTTATCAACAGGGACCAATCCCTGGAGAAGGATATCACAGTTGGTAAAGAAGAGGGTCAGCGAAAAAAACGAAGACCCTCAATGACACGGTTTGACAGAGTGGCTGCAACAATGGGCTCAAGCATAGCAATGACTGTGAGGATGGCACAGGACTGGGCAGCGTTTTGTTCTGTTATACATAAGGTCGCTATGAGTTGGAGCCGATTCGTCCACACCTAATAACAACAAGGAAAGCACTAATTAAATAAAAGTTTACCACATAAAACGTTCTGTATTTTATTTATCAATAGAGAAATACGTACATGAATAAAATGGACTGGCAGTGTCTATACCAGTCTTATGACAATGACTGGAGAGAAATGGAAGAGAATAGGGCTGGTGAGAAAAGTCACATAGGATATTAGCGTTATCTGTTGTGGTTTCCCATTTTTTTTTTTTTTTTGCAATGATAATCTATGCAGATATTATTTGTGGAAGTACACACATGCACACAAGGAATAAAACTAAAAGCAAGTATAAAAAATATTAATAATTCTTAATTCCCTATGGAAGGAATAGGGGTATTTAATTTTTGTAGTTCTCAGTATTTTTAAGTTTCTTAAAATAATAAAAAATTAATAAAGTTTACGAATGCTTTTCCAACTGAAAGTATCAACTTAATATTTTCTGCCAGGGCCATGGCTATCTTGGAAGTAGCAGTAACACATTATGTTATGCATGAAATGTAATAAACACTTAGAATATTTAAATAATTTTGAAATCATCTAGTACGTGCAGCAATTTGACACTCTTTGACTAACAGCTTTGTGAAATGTAACACTGATTTGGTACAAGAATCCACTTTCTATGTCCTCTAGTCATAGACTACAATCCACCACAATGTATTAACATGTACTGCTGGTATTGCTATTAGAAACTTTAATTAGCTAACCCTTTGTTTTAAGATAACACGTTGAACTATAATTCCAAGTTCAACATTATTTCTAATAACTACCTATTATGCCAAATTAGATGAAAATCAGCCAGTGCTTTACTGTTTATTCAATTAACAAATATATTTTGAACACCTGTTATATGCCAGTCACTCTCCTAGGCTCTAGAGGTTCAGTGGTAAACAAGGCAGTCCCTTTACATTGGATCAGGGATGTAGCCTTAGTAAGGGTTGTTACAATCCCATCCTAATCCTCTTTAAACATAAAATTACGATCACAAAATAGAAGACAACCACACAAAACTGGGAATCATGGCCTAACCAAGTTGCACATATTTGGGGGGGGGACACAATTCAACCCATGACCTCATTAAACAAGCAGAAGGGGGGAAAGTTTGGAGGGAGGGAGGGAGAAATTACTTCTCCTTCCATAGGGTGGAACAAGTAAGGGGTAAACAGGCTAAAAACATGATTCAAATACGCTTTCCTCCTAAGAAAAATGGACTGAAAATACGTCACTGAAACATGAGTCCTAAGAAATATGTTCTCCCAAAACATGTTCTCAGGGACTTCTCAGTTTGATGGGGAAGACGGACAAATACTGTGGTAAGTTGTATACTCAGAGTTTAATGAGAAATGCTAAGTCAGAGCAAAGGTACTGATTTGATTTGGAGATGATCAGGAAAGGTGAACTTGAGTCCACAAAATGTTAACTGTCACTTTTACTGAGCACTTAAGATACACAGGCACTTGCTATTCGATAGGTGATATAATAAGCAGAGAGGTTAAGTGACTTATCCAAAGTCATAGTGGGTCTAAGAATACTGAATTCCACTTCAGGTTTTACCACTTACTGGTTCTATGACTTTAAGAAAGCCACTTAATATGTTTGAGCCTCAGTTTCCTCTTTTATAAAATGGGGCATACGATGGCAGACCTGCATGACCCCTAGGTAATCCATACCCTACCTACTTTAAAAGGTTGTCATGGAGATTAAAAGGGGTAATGAACATGAAAATGTTCTGGAAAATTAAAAGCCTGGATCAATGTAAGGTATTACTAAGGTCATTACTACACAACCCAGCTGACACTGCTAGCTCCTGCCCAATATCCATTCTCCTTTCTTTATTATATTAACAGAACTCTAGTTTTGTTTCAGGAGGCAATGTGCATAGTTAAAAATACATCCCAGGTTCCCTTATAACCAAAGGCAACCAAGTGGCTATTTTCAGCCAATAAAATGTAAGCAAAAGCCTATGGGGTAAAGAAGTTTCCAGAAAAGCTATTATTTCTCTGACAAAACAAGGACACACTCCACTGTCATGTGCCTTCTATTCTTCACCATTCTTCCTACCTGCAGTACAGACTTGGTGCTTAGAGACGAGACGGCCATCCTGCAATCATAAAGACAAAAGTCACATGTTTAGAATCTCAGCATAATAAGCTAAAAGAAGCTGGTCCTTGAGTAGTTGTCCGGGCAGTAGCACTAGCTCTAGGTCAACCATCTGACTTCTTGTTTACTACAAAAAATAAAGTTCTTTTTAGTTAAGCCACTGTGGTCAGGTTTCTTTTGTTGTTTTAGGTGCCATGGAGTCAGTTCTGACTCATAGCTACACAATGTACAACAGAACGAAATACTGCCCAGTTCCGTGCCATTCTCACAATTGTTGTTATGCTTGAGTCTATTGTTCCAGCCACTGTGTCAATCCGTCTCGCTGAGGGTCTTCCTCTTTTTTGCTGACCTTCTACTTTAGCAAGCACGACGTCCTTCTCCAGGGACTGATCCCTCCTGACAACATGTCCAACATATGTGAAGTGAAGTCTTGTCATCCTCACTTCTAAGGAGCATTCTGGCTGTACTTCTTCCAAAGTAGCCAAATACAATCCTAGATGACAACAGGTGTTACCAAAGCAACAAGAGAAGTTGGACTTCATTCTCAGGCTTTTTACTACAATTTTTCCCTTCAGAGTCGTGGGCTGAATTGTACCCTCAACAAAACATAATTAAGTCCTAACCTGTGTGACCTTATTTGGCCATAGAGTCTTTGCAGATGTAATCAAGTTAAGACGAGGTATACTGAGTTAGGGTGGCTCTAAATGCAGTTGACTGGTGTCCTTATAAGTAGGGAAAGATTTGGAGACACACAGGAAAGAAGGCCATGTGAATACGGAGGCAGAGATGGGCATGATCTATACGGCAAGTAACACCAAGGGTTGCCGGTAACCATCAGGAGCTGGGAGAGAGGCATGGAACAGATTCTCCCTCAGAGCCTCCTGAAAAAAAAAACCTTGACAACACCTTGATTTTGGACTTCTGGTCTCCCACACTGAGAGAGTAAATTTCTGTTGTTTTAAGCCACTGAGTTTATGGTCATTTGTTATGGCAGCTTCAGGAAACCAATACAAGAGTTATTAAAGCAGGAGATACAGGGTGGCACAGCAGTGAGAAGCAGATACTTCTGAAATAACTTTTAGACCTACAGAAGCCCAACTGTGAATTCTGCAATTGCTTTTTATTAGCCATGTAATCTTAAACAAGATCTTAACTATAAAATGACGACAGTATTATCCATTCATTTCACAATGAGTTCTAAATGAAAACAAGGCATGGCACATCTTAAGCACTCAACTGATGCTTATGATGCTTTTGATGGGGGCAGGGAGACCCTATCGGCAGTCTAAGGTTCTGATCTGAGCAGGAGGGTCAAGAGTCCTTAATGAAAGCATATGCCTTCTGGTTGTTTGATCAAACCTGTTTTGACGCTGTACTGTAGAACAGTAAGAACTGTCTATTAAGCCAACAGGTCAGAACTTTAACATCCAAATTAGCATTGACCACTTCAGAGGCAGCATGGCGTGGGATTAAGAGTTCTAGCTTTGGAGCCAGACAACTCTGAGTGTAAACCCTAGTCCCACCACTTTCTACTTAAATAACCTGGGTCAGTTACTTCATCACTCTGAGGCTCCATTTCCTCCTTGTCTGGTACACATAATTCACAGAGATTGTCAAGAGGCTCCCATGAGATAACAGGTGTGAGTATGCTCAGCCCGCACAGGCTCATTATTACTAATATGTGGGTTCTCCACTATGTCTGGCAGAGTAGTGAGGCCAGTGCTGGCAGCAGAGGGAGGGAAGGGAAGGGCTGCTGACAGCTATAAACTGAGTTCCAAAGATATAGAATCACTGATCTGCAAAGAACCATGGAGGAGGTTGTTTAGGTCAATGGCAGCCTTGAAGCAGACCTGACCACCAAGCAGGTGAGGTGGGTAGTTACCTGCCAGGCAGTGGCATCTGGGAGAATGGGGAGCAGGTGTGAGAAGAGGGGTTCAAAGTTCTGTGTAGCTCCCTGGTTCTTCTCCATGGCAGCATTTCCCTAAGGGCCCCAGCAGGGCTGAAAATATACTTCCCCTCCAACACAGCTCAATATATTTTGGGCTGAGGAGGGAGTAGGGAAAGGAAGAGCAAGCTGAGCGCTGCTTATTGGTAAGAAAAGCCTCTGGGATGCACACAGCTCCTCTTGAGGCAGAATGGAGGAAAACTGCCTAGGCAGGGGTCACCCCCTGGCCAGCAGCTGCTCTCCTCTGTGAACCCCCATCTGCCCCTCCACTAGCTCAAGCCTCTCAGGACACATATTAAGTCCACGGTGTTCTTAGAGCCCAGCATTGGTTTGGCTGTGTTTAAATACAGAACCTATATTTAATACATGAAAAAAATTAAAAAAAACAAACATACTATATATTATACATATAGCAGGGGTAAGGGGAGCAGGAAACCCTGGTGGTGTAGTGGTTAAGTGCTACGGCTGCTAACCAGGAGGTCAGCAGTTCTAACCCACCAGGCGCTCCTTGAAAACTCTATCGGGAAGTTCTACTCTGTCCTATAGGGTCACTATGAATCGGAATCGACTCGATGGCAGTAGGTTTGGTTTTGGTTTTGGTACAGGGAGCAAAGAAGCCAAGAGCTGCTGGAAGCAGCAGATGCTGCTGCTGTGGCCCTGTGTCTGTACAACCGAGTACCCCCTACATTGGCAAGGAGGCAGTAGAGAGAGTACAATATGGGAGTCAAGGGGCCTGGGATAAATACTATAACTTACTGATTCTAAGATTGAGAAAATCACATAATTTTACTGATCCTCAGTTTCCTCAAGTTTTTTTTTGTGAAATAATAATACAAAAAAGCAAAAATACAGCTAAATTAGTAATAATTATAAAAAGCTACCACTTACTGAGCAGTTAATATGTGCCAGGCCCTGTTCTAAGTCCTTTACGTGCATTCTCCCAATAGCCCCGTAAGGTAGGCAGTCTACTGTACGTATTTTATAGATTAGTAAACTGAGGCTCAGAGAGGTGAAATAAGTCACCCAGGGTCCCACAGATAGTGAGAATAATGTATAACAAATGGAAAGCATCTAGCATGCTGTGGGATTCACTCAGTGATAGCTATCCCAGTACAGTGCACTTAAGTTCATCAAACAGCTCTTAGTTGCACGGTCTCCTCTTCATCCCTTCTCCCCATAAGCTCACTGTATCAATGCCATAATGATATATCCATCATGTCACAATAACCTGGGAAATAGGTAATGTCAGTCTCTCTGTACAGATGAGTATATCAGTCAAGAAAACAAAATCTCCTCCAGTATTTCAAAGAGAGGGAAAGAACCAAAGGACAGGAAAGAGAAAGGACAATCTAAAGTATGAGTGCCCTGAAGTGACAGGAGAGATGTCTGCATCCAGATGACACGTAGGGGGATCAGCCTGGGGCGGGGATGAGGGAGTGACTTTCTTCTGTGTCAGCCTGGCTAAGCTGGAGCAATGCATTCCTTTATAGTTGTGGGTTAGAGTTGGCCAAAGGAGAAATTTACGTGAAATTTGAGAGGTGGAAGTCACACCGTAGCTGTTACTTTCTGAAGGTCATTGTGGTTAAACGTGCTGAGAGGTATATACAGAAGTTCAGTTAGACTCCAGCTTGTCTTCACTCTCTTTTGTAATGAGAAATAATTGGAGAAATGCCAGCAAATTTCAGCTTTTCTTGACTGTCTTCCGCTCAGGGCTTACCAATTCTTCCTGCCTGCCCACCCTGTTGTCTTGTTGTATGCTGTCAGTTCTGACACATAGCAACCCTATGGGACAGAGTAGAACTGTGCCATAGGGTTTCCAAGGCTGTAATCTTTGTGGGAGCAGATCACCAGGTCTTTTCTCTCACATAGCTGCTGGTGGGTTCAAACCACTGACACTTAAGTTAGCAGCTGAGTGCTTAACGTTGCACCACCAGGACTCCTTGTCTACCCTGCTAACCAACATTGATATCAGGCCCACAACCAAACACAACCACAATGATCTTCCAAAGACTTCTCCATCAGGTTTCTTTTGCAGACTCACTCCAGCAGCTGGATGTGCCTGGCTACCCATGGTCCTTTGCAAGCTCCAGCTTGACCATTCATTCCAGTATTTCAGGAGGAGTAGTTCGTGACTTTTATTTGATTCTTAAACTCCCCTTTTGGGTCTCTTATTTCCCCCAGTTTCTCCTACAATTATGTAACGTGTTATTCCTATAATAAAATCTTCATTCAATCATATTCATAGAGTTTCAGCCTCCCTGATTGAATCCTGACCGATAAGGGGTGAGAGGGGGACACTTTCATTCAAAATTGGGAGAAGGCAAGAAGAGAGAGTGCAGAAAAGGAACAAAAGGGTGGGTATCAAAAGAATTTAGGTCACATGGTCTTGAGGTCATATGAAGACACAGGAACCAGTTCACCTGCAGAAAGAGGCTAGGGTTAGAGTAGGGTTTGAGGCTTGAAAAGATTGGAAAAGCTGTAGAAAATATGCTATAATAAGAAGAATTAAGAATTGAGAGAATCTTTGTTGGACTAAGAGAAAGAACTGGAAGGGAGACTGGGGGAGTGGAAAACGCAGGAGGCCTGAATTCAAGTCCTGACTCTATCTATCATTAGCTCTATGACCTTGGATAAATCACATGTTTTCCTCTCTGTGTCAGTCACTTGGCTACATGTCTCACCCCTCCTCTGAATCATACTACAGTCTCTCACTTACTAAAAAAAAAAAAAAAAAAAAAATTCCTTCACAATTAATACTCTGTAAAGAAAGCTACCAGCTTCTCTCTCCCCTTGCCATTTCCGCCAATATTTGAAGGAAAAAAAATGGAGCATACACTTGCCGCTTCCAAACTTTGATCAAATGCTTGCTTTTTAACCCCCCACCCAGGTGGCACAGTGGTTAAGAGCTCAGGCTATTAACCAAAAGGTTGGCTGTTCAAATCCACCGGCTGCTCCTTGGAAACACTATGGCACAGTTCTACCCTGGCCTATAGGGTTGCTGTGAGTCACAATCAACTTGACAACAATGGGTTCGGTTTTGGTTTTGTTTACCCAGAATGGGAGGAGCCATGGTAGGCTGCTATAGTCTTTTGGAATCTTAAAAAATGTATAGACATGAGCCAGGCAAAAAACAGTTCCCCATGGCTAGTTCTTCAAGACTGAGGGTCCCTATTTGTCCCTGTTAGCCAAGGGCTGGAAACGGACCCCATCATGAGATGAGTACATTTAGGAGGATGGTAGAGGTTTGCTGAGTTCCATTCCTAAAACTAAAAAAGAGAATGGGATCTGCAGGACTTGTACTTGTCAATGCCCCAGAGTGTACAGAAATAGCAACCAAGGGTGATATTTTGTAGTAACTCTGAGAGATTGCAGAACCCTTGTCAATCTTGGTTTGTTGCTTTGTTACTGTACTCTGAGAGTAACAATGAGATACCTGAAAATGCAAAGGCCATGTGGGGATGGAAATCATGACTAGGTCTCAGCTCTGGTCCCAGGGAAATGCAAGCTGGCCTGCATTCAGTGGGAGGGCTATCCTGCGACCCTACAGCTTCATCCTCCAGTGAGCATGGACTGGGAATCAGGAGGGACAGTGTGAAGAATCTTACCCAGAAGGGGCCAGGCAGAGAGGTTCCAAAAGAACAGTTTACAATTCAGGTCAGCAAAATTAAGAGGACAGATTCAGGAGGGGTGAAGGCCTATGACCCTGGCACATAGAAAATGGTACCTAGCCTCCAAGATAGCCCTAAAGACTTTGCCTCCTGGTATTCACTCTCTTATGTAGTCCCCTCCCACATCATATGAGAGTTGTTCTACGTAACTAATAAGAATATAGCAGAAGTGATGGTGTGTTGACTTCTGAGGCCAGGTCACAAAAGACATTACCACTTCCACCTTGCTTGCTTGGATCATTTGCTTTTGGGGGAAGCCAGCCACCATGTCACGAGGATACTCAAGCAGCCCTGTGGAGAGGTCCACGTGGTAAAGAACTGAGGCCTCCTGCCAACAACCAGCATCAACTACCCATTTGAGTGAGCCACCATGGAAGCAGATCTGTCAGCCTCAGGCAGGCCTTTAGGTGACTGGGGTCCCATTGGACATCTTGACTGTATTGGCGTCAGAAATGCCCAAGTTAGAGCCACCCAACTAAGCCACATCTGGATACCTGGCCACACAAACGGTGTGAGGTAATCAATGTTTAGTGTTGTTTTAAGCATTACATTTTAGGTAATTTGCAACACAGAAATAGGTTACTAACACCCAGGGAGAGGAACTTTTTTACGGAGGTCTGTGATTTTATGCAGCGGTGGGGAAGAGCTATTGTGATGTTTAGCAGGACCATCTGCCTGATTAGATATTTTTCTACCCCTGTATGCAATCAGAGTCCCTGGGTAGTACAAACAGTTAATGCACTCAGCTGCTAACTGAAAGTTTGGAAATTCGGGTCCACCCTACCCAGAGAAACCTTGGAAGAAACGTCTGGCAATCTACTTGTGAAAAATCAGCCACTGAAAACCCTATGGAGCACAGTTCTATTCTCATACACAAAGGCTCACTATGAGTCGGAATCAACTGGAAGGCAACTGGTTTTTACATACAACAAAGCACACCAAAATCTCTAACATCTCTATACAGCAAAGATTGGCCTTCTGTTCTTTTTCTTCTCTGCTGTAGTTCAGCCTTCCTAACTCTTCATCTGAATTCTTGATATTACCTCTTAACTGACCTCCTGACTTGTCCCAGCTTCTCCATTCCATCTTTCTCTCTGGTTTCCAAACTAATTTTTCTAACATAAAAATTTGAATATTGTATTAAAGTTTCATACCCTTAAATGTCTCCTGTCCCTGACATACACGGTCTCCATGTCCCAGACCCTATCCGTTCTCCAGGTCAAGCACCACCCCACACCCATCATCACTTCCGTGTATTCAGTGCTCCAAGCTGCTCACCATTGCCTAAACCCCCTTACCCTTCCATACCTCTCGGCTTCTGCTCATGCTGCTCCCTCTCCTTGGAATGCCATTTTTTGCCTAGTAAAATTGATCTGTTATAAATCCCAGATCTAATGTTTGCTGCCACCACAAAAGAAGAGTTTTTGCTTCATTCAGTAGCAATAGAGTTCTTTTAACAATCTTTTCCACCACTGTCTGATTCTGGGATTGTAGTGAAAACTTTACAGAGAATCCATCACTCACAGCCTGATGGTCCTTATTTAAGGCAAGGTCAGGGTCATAAGAATCTGGAGACTTGACTCTAGCTCATCTCTGCGACAGGAACATGCTATCGTACTTTGGGTGCTCCCTTCCTCTGGGCACAGTTTGATCATTTGCAAATGGATGGGGGATTTGATGACCTCTGTCACAGATTGAACTGTGTCCCCCAGAAATATGTGCATCAAGTTGACTAGGCCATGATTCCCAGAATTGTGTGATTGTCCACCATTTTGTCATCTGATATGCTTTTCCTATATGTTATAAATCCTGTCTCTATGATGTTAATGAGGTGGGATAGGTGGCAGTTATGTTAATAAAATGGGACTCAATCTACAAGACTGGATTGTGTCTTGAGCCAATCTCTTTTGAGATATAGAAGAGAAGCAAGCAGAGAAACAGGGGGAGATCATACCACCAAGAAAGCAGCACCGGGAAGAAAGTGTGTCCTTTGGACACGGGGCTCCTGAGCAGAGAAACTCATAGTCCAGGGGAAGATAGATGACAAAGACCTTCCTCCAGAGTCAACAGAGAGAAAGCCTTTCCCTGGAGCTGATGCTCTGAATTTGCCTTCTAGTCTACTAGACTGTGAGAGAATAAACTTTTGTTTGTTGAAGCCATCCATTTGTGGTATTTCTGTTACAGCAGCACTAGATAACCAGGACACCCTCTAAGGTCTCTTCTTTCTTCAACTTTCCATCATTATGGACATTCTTATGCTGGTTTTGTTACGTCCAAGAGGCCAATGTTCTGAGTTCCTGTCTACGTGACTCCGCATGTTTTTATCCTCATAATATCAGAGGGTTACATGTAGGGCAAAGGAAAAAAAAAAAAAGCAAAGAAAAGAGGACAGAGATCTAGAGTCCAACCTGAAGCTCAAGTTTGGGAAGTCAAAGAAGGAAAGGAAAAGCTAGCCAGGTACTACAGGTCCAGAAAGGAAGTAGGTCCATTCATTTGAGAAGAATTTGTGGAGTTCTTATTGTATACAATACCACATACACTCATTAAGCATCTCCTATGTGCTCGCCTTGGAGTCTCTGGATGGTGCAGTTAATGTACTTGGCTGCTAAACAAAAGCTGGAATTTCAACTCAACCCAGAGGTGGCTTGGAAGAAAAACTTCACATATTTCTTCAAAAAAAAAAAAAAAAAAAAAACAGCCTTTGAAGACACTATGGAACACAGCTCTTCACTTAAACGCATGGGGTCACTATGAGTCGATGCTAACAGGTAATAACTGGTATGCTTGGCTCAGTGCTAGCTGCTGGGTATTTGGCAGTGACAAATGCAAACATGACCCATGGCTCAGGGGTTTAAGTGGGGGAGGCACTGATCAGATTTACTCATTAAAAGAAAACTAACTGCCTTTCCTAGAATGGATCACCGTTATTATTCTCCCTAATTTACACATAAGGAAATTGAGGCTTAAAAAGATTAAGATTTTTGCTCCAGCCCAAAACCCCAGTTCATAGCCAACCCACAACCTATGCACACTACAATCTAAGCCCTTGGCCATTACCTTGTCTCTTTCCATTCATAATATTCATGAAGTAGAACCAAGAGGGACGAAGGGGAGGAGGGAGAGGGAGGTAATGGAAATGAGGTGCCCTGGGGTCAGGCTGTGCCTGGGCTCGAGCTTGAAGTCCGCTCCTCTGTGATACACTCTGAGCCTGGTCAAGGGGCCAGCCATTCCCAGGGGCTCTGGTCAGAGGAAACTGTCAGCTGCTGCTGCCCAACAAAGATATCTTGCTGCATCTTGTTCCTATTGATTACCCACCAAAGTGTCTCTCATTGTTAGGCATTCCCAGGGGCAGGCAGGAGAAAAGGAGTCCTTTTTCCTTTTTTGTGTTTAATGACATCCAATCCTACCCAGTGATCTCTGCCCTCTTCCTAGAGGCAGGGGAGGGGAGTGAGGAGGGAAAGGAGAGAAAGAAAACACAGAGGTGGTGAGACTGGGGGTGTGGGCCACAAAAACAAGACATCCAGAAACAGAAAACCAGAGACAGAGATAGAGATAAAGAGAGAGACAAAGAAAGCAGGCAGAGAGAGAAGAGAAACAGGTAGAGAAAAGCAGGCAGAGAGACTCAGAGACAGAGAAGGAGGGGAAGCAAACAGAGACAAAAAAAGAGTCAGGGACAGGAAGATACGGTGAGAGAGAAGCAGACCCAGACAGAGAGAGGGGTGGGGGTGAAGAGACAGAATGACAGTAAGACAGAGACAGGGAGAAACGAAGGACCAGGAGAAGAAAGAAACAGATGAAGACAGAAACAGATAAAGAAAGAGGAAGGGAGGGAGAAGGAGATGATGAAGAAGGTAGTCGTACTCCCAAGGCTTTCCCTCCTTACTCAGGTGTCCCTGTGCTAAGAGGACTCACTGAGGGACCTGTATCTGCCCCAGACACAGCCCAGGCACAGGTTCCCATTCCTAAATGTGTGGAGGTTGGTTGTTTTGCCCTTTCATGTGTGAAGCCATGGTAATCCCGTAAGTGGAAATAAGAGCTTCCAACAGGCACGTACCCTTCCTTGCACTTGTAGTCTGGCCCCAGAAGACAGTCTGTGAGGGTTGGTGTGCTCTGGACTCCAGGGCTCTGGCCTTACCCTCTTCATTACTCTTCAGAATTTTCCGGAGAAAGTTCACCTATCCCTCAACCTTCATGACTCAAAATAACGTTCAAGCCCAAACCTCGTTGGGAAAGCCTTCTCCCTCCTGAGCTTCAGACATATCTACCCAACACACCAGTGCACCTGGGTGTCTCAGGGCCTTTCCCCCAAGCCCCTGATGCCTTCAACATGGTCAAAGCTCAAGTCATCATCTTCCTGGCCCCCATTCTGCTCCTTCTGTTGGGTGCCTGGCCCCCCATTCCAACATTGTAGCCACAAACCTGAGAGTCACTTGCTCCTTCACCCCCCACATTCAATCAATCATTTGCCATGTCCTGTGGGTTTTATCGCCTTATCAATTCTTAGCCTCTCTGGGCCTCAACATTCTTATCTGTAACATAGGAGTAATAATAGTACCTACCTTATAGGGTTGTTAATACAATTAAATGCAAAGAATGGAAATTCCGTAACACTTCATTGTACTCATGCGGAACCTGTATATGGATCCAGAGGCAGTTGTTTGAATAGAACAAGGGGATACTGTGTGGTTTAAAATTGGAAAAGGTATGTGTCAGGGTTGTATTCTTTCATGTCATTATTCCAATCTATATGCTGAACAAATAATCTGAGAAGCTGAATTATTTGAAGAACACAGCATCAGGATTGAAGGAAGACCCATTAACAACCTGACATATGCAGATGATACAACCTTGCTTGCTGAAACTGCAGACAACTTGAAGCACTCACTGATAAAGGTAAAAGACTACAGCCTTCAGTATGGATTATACCTGAACACAAGGAAAACAAAAATCATTACAACTGGACCAACAAATAACATCATGATAAATGGCAAAGAAAGTTGTCAAAGATTTCATTCTTTTTGGATCAACAATCAATGCCCGTGGAAGCAGCAGTCAAGAAATGAAACAACAGATTGCACTAGGCAAATCTGCTGCAAAAGACCTCTTTAAAGTGTTAAAAAGCAAAATGTCACCTTGAGAACTAAGGAGCACCTGACCCAAGCCATGGTATTTTCAATCGCCTCATATGCATGTGACAGCTGGGCAGTGAAAAAGAAAAACCAAAGAAGAATTGAAGCATCTGAATTATGGCACTGGCAAAGAATACTGAATATCCCATGGAATGACAGAAGAATGAACAAATCTGTCTTGGAGGAAGTACAACCAGAATGTGCCTTAGAAGCGAGGACGGTGAGACTTTTTGTCTCATATACTTTGGAGGAGTCGTCAGGAGGGCCCAAATGCTGAAGAAGAACATCATGCTTAGTAAAGTAGAAGGTCAGTGAAAAAGAGGAGACCCTCAATGAGATGGACTGACATAGTGTCTGCAACAATGGAGTCAAACATAGCAATGACTGTGAGAATGGTGCCAGACCGGGTAACATTTTGTACTATGAGAACAAAAGGTTGCTTTGAGTCAGAGAGGACTCCATGGCAACTGACAACAACCCTATAGTGTTGTTAAGATAATTAAATGAGCGAGTATATGTTTGTAATATGATTAATTACTTTTGTGTGTGGCTTTTCTAGCCATGATTTTCTAACTCCCACCCAGGTTACTGGGCATGACTCTGTGACAGGATAATTGTGGCCCACCAAGGGGATTCGTTAGTTTGCCTTAAATGAGAGTCAATTCCAGAGCAGAAAGGAGGACCCCACCACCACCACAGAAGGAGAGACCCAGCAGCAGAGACCAGTAGCAGATATCAGGCAGCAGGAGATGGTGTGTTGGGCTTCGCAGCCCGCGAAGGGAGAACGCTGCGTGTCTTTGGACAGAGACTGAGGGCCAGGAGAGGCCTGTTTCTGAGCACAGCTGCGGAGAGACTATCCTGATGGAAGAACTGTATCCTGAGTGTTCTTGAGCCTGAATTGTAAATGTTACTTCCCTAATAAACCCCATAATTATGAGGATGGTCTGTGAGTTCTGTGTGGTCAGTCATTGCAACGAATTTTCAAACCCAGTAGAGAGTGCTATGAGAGGGACAGTTGGTGTCAGGATTGGTAGAGATGGCGGAGAGAGGAGGCACGTCTGACCTCCGCCTCGAAAGAATCAGCCATGGGCTGTTGATCTTGGTTCTCCTTCCCCCTTGTGGGGTTGAAGGAGGCCAGACACCACCCACAAGACGTTTTTACAATGTTAAACACTTAGAACAGTGAATTCTAATATACAGTAACCCCTCAATAAATACAAGCCCGCAGTTGGTGGCTGAAGAAGCCATATCCATCTCTCTATCCCACTGCCCTCCTTCAGACCACTATCAGCTCCCATCCAGCAAACCCCTAACTGAACCCCTACCTCCAGGTTCACAGATCCCAATCCAACAACTACAGTGCTCAGGATGATCTCTCAATAGAGTAACTCTTTTCCCACATTCCCTGCTTAAAGCAGTCAATGAGTCCACACGGATGCCAGGACAAGGCTGAAGCTCCTCAGCTCACGTAAAACACCTCCATGATATGGACTTTGTCCCATCTCCAGTCTCAGCTCCTGCTTCTCCTTGCCCCTCGTGCCTGAGCACACCAGACTGTTCCCATCCCAACCTCCCCGCTGTTGTTTCTCATCTATCCCAGAAAACTCTTCCTCCTCTCAACTCGCTATCTTGCTACAGTTAGTAAGAATCTACATGTGTGAAACATAGAGACAGAGGGCTGTTGTTAGTTGCTATAGACTCGATTCCTACTCACTGCAACCCTACGTGTCCAGAGTAGAACTGTAAACCATAGGGTTTGCATGGCTGTGACCTTTTGGAAGCAGATCTCCAGGCCTGTTTACTGAGGCATCTCTGGTTGGATTCAAACTGCCAATCTTTTGGCTAGTAGTTGAATGCTTAACTGTTTGTGCCATCCAGGGACTCACAATAAGTGTTAGCTTTTATTATAATGAATGAAGAAGCTATCCTTTAAGCAGTGGCTTCCAATGTACAATTATACAGCTGTTTATAACTCAGGAACTTGACTCAGGAAATGCTGAAGTTATGGAACAGCAAGAGTCAAAGGTACCGATAAACCAAGCCAAATGGGAAACAGGGATAATATCTGACGGTATCCTTCCACCTTCTCATACTGTTCGCATTTCCTAAAGAACCTTTATAGTTCTAATTTGAAATACGCTGGAAATAATTTTTAGTTTGCACATTGCTTTATGTAAAATTGCTATTTTATTACAGTAAAAAGTGGGCTTTTTACTTACTGTAGTGCAACATGCTGCGAAGGGAAGCACATGGGCTTTGGAATCATGGAGTCTTAGGAGGTCAAGTCTGATCATACCAGTTTACCAGTTGCCATGGAGTTGACTCCAACTCATGGTGACCCCAACTCATGGCAACCCCATGTGCGTCAGAGCATAACTGAGCTCCAGAGGATTTTCTATAGCTGAGTTTTTTGGAAGTGAATAGCCAGACCTTTCTTCCAAGTTACCTCTGGGTGGACTCAAACCTCCAACCTTTCCATTAGCAGCCGAGTACATTAACTGCTTGCACCAACCGGGGACTTCAAGTGTAAATAACATATTTGGATATGTTATCAGGAGGGACTTGTCCCTGGTAAAGTAGAGGATCGGAGAAAAAGAGGAAGACCTTCAACGAGATGGATTGACACAGTGGCTCTAACAATGGGCTCAAGCATAACGATTGTGAGGACGGTGCAGGACTGGGCAGTGTTTCCTTCTGCTGTACACAGGATTGCTGTGAGTCAGAATAATTTCTAATATATATATAATTTCTAGTTTATAATAAATTAGAAATTTCTAATATATGTGCAATTTCCATATATATATATAGAATTTCTAAGTATCTCTTCCCAAAATAGGCATTGTCATCTCCACTTCCCAGAAGGAAGGGAGGCTCCATGGGTTGCCCAAGTCACACAGTTGTAAGAGGCACAGCCAGATTTAATCCCAAGGCCCTCTACTCCCATGTCCATGCCTACTATGCTGCCTCCTAGCTCTTCACAAGTAGTGAAAAATAACAACCAACATTTAAGGAACAGCTACCACGTTTTAGGCACATGCTAAGCATTACACGCATTACCTCATTTAATCCTTCCAACCACCCTATGAAGTTGGTACTCTTTCAAAGGGATAATTATACCCAATCTTGTAGATGAAGAAACTGAGGCACAGAGAGGTTGAGTAACTTGCCCAAATTACCAATCTAGTAAGAGAGCAGCTCGGATAGTAACCGCAGGCAGGCTGGCTCCAGAACAGACTTCCTTGCCTAGTGTGAAGGGTAAATGGGAACAGGTTTCTAGTTCTATCTCCACTAATGCTGTGCAATTTTGGCCAAGTCAGTTAATACCTCATAGCCTCAACCTTCTCATCTATGAAATGGGGATAATACCATACAAACCTACCTCTGATACCAAGATGAAGCTAAGGACCAAATTTAAAAGAAAAAGAAAAAAAAAGATAGTGGGACTGTTTTACAAAATCTGAAGGAGAAAGGAAGACCACTGCGTACAGGGCTACCACCAAGCGGCAGGCATTGGAATTGCATTTCACATATTACCTCAATTCATCTTCATTGCAACCATGCAATGTTGACATTAGTCCCGTTTTAAAAACAAGGAAAATAAGGTCAGGGTGGGACAGATACAAATCTGAATATCAAAAGAGTATTTAGTTAACACTCCATCAATGCTTCACCCACCACGTATCCGTCATTTGTTGTACTGTGGGGGCTTGCATGTTGCTGTAACACTGGAAGCTTTGCCACCAGTATTTCAAATACCAGCAGGGTTACCCTTGGTGGACAGGTTTCAGCTGAGCTTCCAGGCTAAGACAGACTAGGAAGAAGGACCAGGCAGTCTACTTCTGAAAAAAAATTGCCAGTGAAAACCTTGTAAGTAGCAGTGAAACACTGTCTGATATAGTGGCAGATGATGAGCCGCTCAGGTTGGAAGGCACTCCAAATACGACTGGGGAAGAGCTGCCTCCTCAAAGTAGAGTCGACCTTAATGACATAGATGGAATCCAGCTTTCAGGACCTTCATTTGCTGATGTGGCACAACTCAAAATGAGAAGAAACAGCTGAAAACATTCATTACTAATAGAAATGTGAAATGTATGATGTATGAATCTAGGAAAATCAGAAGTCTTCAAAAATGAAATGGAAAGCATAAAGATTGATATCCTAGGCATCGGTGAGCTGAAATGGACTGGTCTTTGACATTTTGAATCAGATAATCATATGGTCTACTATGCTGGAAATGACAACTTGAAGAGGAATGGTGTTGCATTCATCATCAAAAAGAATATTTCAAGATATATCCTGAAGTATACTGTTGGTGATAGGATAATATCCATATGCTTACAAGGAAGACCAGTTAATACGACTATTATTCAAATTTACACACCAACCGCTAAGGCTAAAGATGAAGAAATTAAAGATTTTTACCAACTTCTACACCCTGAAATTGATCAAATACACAATCAAGATGCACTGATAATTACTGGTGATTCAAATGCAAAAGTTGGAAACAAAGAAGAAGGATCAGTAGTTGGAAAATATGGTCTTGGGGATAGAAATGATGCTGGAGATCACATGGTAGAATTTTGCAAGACCAACAACTTCTTTATTGCAAATACTTTTTTTCAACAACATAAAAGGCTACTATACACATGGACTTTACCAGATAGAATACACAGGAATCAAATCAACTACATCTGTGGAAAGAGATGACAGAAAAGCTCAGTATTATCAGTTAGAACAAGGCCAGGGACTGACCAACAGACAGTCAACTGCTCATAAGGAAATTCAAGTTGAAGCTGAAGAAAATTAGAGTAAGTCCGCCAGAGCCAAAATACGACCTTCAGTACATCCCACCTGAATTTAGAGATCACCTCAGGAATAGATTTGACACACTGAACACAAATGACCGAAGACCAGATGAGTTGTGGAAGGACATCATACATGAAGAAAGCAAGAGGTCATTAAAAAGGCAGGAAAGAATGAAAAGACCAAAATAGATGTCAGAAGAGATTCTGAATCCTCGTCTTAAACATCAAGTAGCTAAAGCAAAAGAAAGAAATGATGAAGCAAAAGAGCTGAACAGAAGATTTCAAATGGCAGCTCAGTAAGACAAAGTAAAGTATTATAAGGGCATGTGCAAAGCCTTGGGGTCTGAAAACCACGCTTGACATGTCTCAAGCTGAAAGAACTGAAGAAAAAATTCAAGCCTCGAGTTGCAATACTGAAGCATTCTACAGGGAAAATACTGGCTGATACAGGAAGCATCAAAAGAAGATGGAAGGAAAACACAGAGTCACTGCACCAGAAAGAACTAATCAACATTCAACCATTTCAGGAGGTAGCATATGATCAAGAACCACTGGTTTTGAAGGAAGAAATCCAAATTGCAAAGGCATTGGTGAAAAACAAGTCTCCAGGAATTGACGGAATACCAATTGACATGTTTTAACAAACAGATGCAGCACTGAAGGTACTCACTCTTCTATGCCAAGAAATTTGGAGGACAGCTGCCTGGCCTACTGACTGGAAAAGATCCATATCTGTGCCCATTTCAAAGCAAGGTGATCCAACAGAATGTGGGAATTATCAAACAATACCATTAATATCACATAAAAGCAAAATTATGCTGAAAATCACTCAAAAGCGATTCAGTAGTATATTGACGTAGAACTGCCAGAAATTCAAGCCAGATTCCGAAGAGGACATGCAACGATGGATATCATTGCTAATGTCAAACGGATCTTGGCTGAAAGCAGAGAATACCAGGAAGATGTTTACCTGTGGTTTACTGTCTATTTACTGTCTATGCAAACGCATTCGACTGTGTGGATCATATCAAATTATGGACAACACTGCAAAGAATGGGAATCCCAGAGCACTTAATTGTGCTCATGGGGAGCCTGTACATAGACCAAGAGGCAGTCATTCAAATAGAACAAGGGGATACTGCATGGTTTAAAGTTAGGAAAGGTACGTGTCAGGGTTGTATCCTTTCACCATACTTATTCAACCTGTATGCTGAACAAATAATCCAAGGAACAGGGCTGTATGCTGAACAAATAATCCAAGGAACAGGGCTATATGAAGAAGAATGCTGCATCAAGACTGGTGGAAGACTCATTAACAGCCTGAGTTATGCAGATGACACAACCTTGCTTGCTGAAAATAAAGACTTGAAGCACTAACTGATGAAGATCAAAGACTACAGTCTTCAGTATGTATTGCACCTAAACATAGAGAAAACAAAAATCCTCAAAACTGGACCAATAAACTACGTCATGATAAACGGAGAAAAGATTGAAATAGTCAAGGATTTCATTTTACTTGGATCCATAATCAACGCCCATGGAAGCAGCAGTCAAGAAATCAAAATACGCATTGCATTGGGCAAATCTGCTGCAAAAGACCTCTTTAAAGTGTTAAAAAGCAAAGATATCACTTTAAGGACTAAGGTGCACCTGACCCAACCCATGGTGTTTTCAATCACCTCATATGCTTGTGAAAGCTGGACAATGAATAAGGAAGACTGAAGAGGAATTGATGTCTTTGAATTATGGTATTGGTGAAGAATATCGAATATACCATGGACTGCCAGAAGAACTAACAAATCTCTCTTGGAAGAAGTACAACCAGAATGCTCCTTGGAAGCAAAGGTGGTGAGGCTTCATCCCACATACTTTGGACATGTTATCAGGAGGGACCAGTTCCTGGCAAAGGACATCATGCTTGGTGCACGGTCAGCAAAAAAGAGGAAGACCTGCAAAAGAGATGG
This sequence comes from Loxodonta africana, assembly GCF_030014295.1. Taxonomy (NCBI): domain Eukaryota; kingdom Metazoa; phylum Chordata; class Mammalia; order Proboscidea; family Elephantidae; genus Loxodonta; species Loxodonta africana. The sequence continues at coordinate 97,392,923 of NC_087344.1, forward strand.
ACTGACACAAGGGCTACAACGATGGGCTCACGCATAACAAGGATTGTGAGGATGGTGCAGGACTGGGCAGTGTTTAGTTCTGTTGTACACAGTGCTGCTGTGAGTGGGAACTGACTGGACGGCACTTAACAACAACAAGTGCTTTACAGCCATAACACAGCTTACGGTGAACAAAATGGTGCCTCATCTCTTTTTGGTCAAAGATAACATTGTGAAGCAGCCAGAGCAGAGATTCGATCTGTTTTGCAAATGAGCACTTTCCTAACTCTTAGGTCTACAGAGATTTTGGGACTGACTCAAGGCTATGCAGCCAGTGAGAGAACCAGGGTTGGATCCAAGCCTTTCACTTCTTAGGCCAACTTGGCTATTGGAGAATCAGAATGAGCTAAAATCTATGTGCTTGTAGTGTTAAAGATGGGGAAAGTGTCATTGTCTCCATTTTTACATTGGGAAACCAAGTCTTTTTATAGATCAAGCCATTTGTCTAGGCTCAATAGCTAGTAAATGGTGAGTCTGGGAACTAAACCTCTTGCAATATGACTTCAGAGCCCAGAATTATCTATCCTTTCATTGATTCTATGATGTGCACATATAATAATTAAAAAAAAAAAAGAAAACACCCTCCTATGGAGTCAATTCTGACTCACAGCAACCCTACAGCGACTACCAATTACTGAGCAACTAATACATGCCAGGCCATTTAGCACTAATCCTACAACAATCTTCTGAAGCCAAGACTTGAACTCAGGTCTATATAAAATGCCAAAACCCAAGAACTGTCCATGTGTGAGATACTGTCCTAGGACTTAAAAAAAAACTTAGGGTTATTAAAATGAACTAGACATAAGATTGCTTAGGACTCTTCAGTTGCATGTAACAGAGTCCACTCAAGCTAGCTTAAGTAAAAAAGAGGTATATATTATAAGGATATAGCATGTTTCAGGGACCCTGTTAGGACTGCTGTGTCCCCCCAAAATATGTGCATCAATTTGGCTAGGCCATGATTCCCGGTATTGCGTGGTTGTCCTCCGTTTTGTGATCTGATGCAATTACCTATGTGCTGTAAATCCTAACCTCTACCTGGTGGTACAGTGGTTAGGAGCTTGGCTGCTAACCAAAAGGTCAGCAGTTTGAATCTACCAGTCACTCTTTGGAACTGCCCTATGGGGCAGTTCTACTCTATCCTCTGGGGTGACTATGAGTCGGAATGACTTGACAAAAACAGGTTTGGTTTTAGTTTTATGATGTTAATGAGGCAGGATTAGAGGCAGTTATGTTAATGAGGCAGAACACAATCTACAGAATTAGGCTGTATCTTGAGTCAACCTCTTTTGAGATACAAAAGAGAGAATCGAGCAGAGAGGCGTGGGACCTCACTACCACCAAGCAAGAAGAACCAGGAGGGGAGCGTGTCCTTTGGACCCAGGATCCCTGTGTTGAGAAGCCCCTAGATCAAAGGGAAGATTGATGTCAAGAACCTCCCCCCAGAGCCAACAGAGACAGAAAGCCTTCCCCTGGAGCTGGCATCCTGAATTCAAACCTCTAGCTTCCTAAACTGTGAGAGAATAAACTTCTGTTTGGTTAAGCCATCCACTTGTGGTATTTCAGCAGCACTAGACAGACCCCAAAGGCCAGAGTGCAGCCAGCCCTTCAAAAGGCTGAACCAAGTACCTGGGTATCTGACGGCATCCCAGACAGAGCTTTCTCCAGATTCTGGTCTCTGCCTTTCTCTGTACCTTGTTTCTCTCTCTACCAACCAGCTTTCTATGTTTCCAGATCATATGTCAGACAGAAGATGGTCATACAAATGCTCCTGAGTTTATATCACCTTTGACTAAAGCCACCTCCAAGTTCCAGGAGATTATGTGAATGGCTCAGCTTGGGTGAGGCACCCATCCCTGGTCCAAGGACCAGTGGCCATTGGGATGGGGTTGGATTATTCGAATACAATAGTTGATGGGGAGTAGTTCCTCCACAGAGCCATAAGGAGTCATTAGGTCATGGGCTGACAAAGTATCCCCCACGGGTGCTTATTACTGATGTGCTCCCTGCCCCTCAGGACCCAGAGTTTAGTGAGGGAAACAGGCAGATACACACATCACAGCCCAGCCTTTTAAAGGCCCAAAGAGAGGTATGTGTAAGTACTGCGAGAACCCAGAGGGGAGATCAGTTTTGCCAAGGAAAATCAAGGAAGGCAAATGTTTTAACCATTGTGCAAAAGAAAAAATTATCAGAACCTCAGAGGTATTAAGTTTTAAATGATGCGTGTGTGTATAAGAAAGGCTATAAAGCAAATTTTATTATAATTGCCATCTTAGGTTATGAAATACATACGTACACTTCTTTGAAATTCACAGTTGAAGGTTGTTTAGGTATTTTTTAGATAATTGCATTAATGTTTTGCTGTACTGAAACTTTAATATATAAAATTTAAAATGAAGAGAGATAAATATTTTAATTTTTAACCATGTCAAAATAAGTATGCAAGGTCTTTGGGAGGCAGTGTGGTCTAAAGGAAAGAGCATTGCTATAAAAAATATCTGCTTCTGAAACACACTTCAGAACTGTGCTAGCAGTGTGATGCTGGGGAAGTACTATACCCTCTCTAATCCAGATTCCTCATGACAAACTGGGGCCAATAACACCAGATTCTTGGGACCTTGAGAATACTGAATGGTATAATCTGTATGAATCAAATCATGTCACTCCTTTGCTCAAAAGCCTCCAAGTATAGGCAAAAGTCCTTCCTATGTCCTACAAGGCCTGGCATGATCTGCTCTGCCCTTGTGCCCATGACATATCTGACCTCATCTGCTGCTCCCCCCTTGTCCCTTCACTGATTCCACTTCAGCCACACTGGCTTTATTGTCTGACTGACAGGTAGGTAGGTAGGTGGGTAGGTAGATAGGTAGATAGCTGCTATCCAGTTCATTTCAACTTGTAGCAAATTTATGTACAACAAAATCGAACACTGCCCAGTCCTGCATCATCCTCACAATCACCAGCATGTTCAAGTCCACTATCATGGCTATTGTGCCAATACATCTCACTGGCCCTCTGCTTCGCCAAATGTGATGTCCTCCTCCAGTGATTGATCACTCCCGATGAACAGTCCAAAGCAAGCAAATTGGACAACGTTCTGTTGTGATGCAGAAGGTTTTCATTGGCTAATTTTCAGAAGTAGATTGCTAGGTCTTTCTTCCTATTCTGTCTTAGTCAGGAAGCTCTGCTGAAACCAGTCCACCATAGGTGACCCTACTGGTATTTGAAATACTGGTGGCATAGCTTCCAGCATCATAGCAACACAAAAGCCACCACAGTATGGCACACTGGCAGACGGGCGGTGAACTGGCTTCCTTACTGTTACTCCTGTACCAGCGGTTTACACCTGCTGTTCCCTCTGCCTGGAAAGCTCTTCTCCCAACATCTTTAAGGCTCGCCTCTCACCTCCTTCAAGTCTTTGCTCAAATGTCATCTTCCCTGACCCCCTGTTTAAGACTACAACCCTTCTCCCCAGCACATCCTATCCCCCTCTCCTGTTTCTCCTCTGTTAGGCTTATCACCTTTAATGGACTATGTAATTTATCTTTTTTTACTACCTATTTTCCCCACCCAGAATGTAGCCTTCATAAGGACAGGGATTTTTACCTCTTTAATTCACTGCTGAATCTCAGCACCTAAAACAATGCCTAGCACATAGTAGGCAACTCAACAAATATTTATGGAATGAATGAAAACATGAAAGCATCTAGAAAAAAATTAAGCACGTAAGAGGTACTCAATATATATCACTTCTTTCCTTCCGGGCCCTGGAGGTGAAGTGGTTAAGAGCTACGGCTGCTAACCAAAAGGTTGGCAGTTCAAATCTACCAGCCACTCCTTGGAAACCCTATATGACAGTTCTACTCTGTTCTATAGTGTCATGCAACGGGTTTAGTGTTTTTTTTTTTTTTTTTACTTCTTTCCACACCTTCTGAAACAATTGCTTTTCCTTATGTCTAAGTTATGTTTTAGTTGTAACTGATGTTTTCTTTAAATACATAGTGATTCCCACATTCAGGTTACCTGAACGTCAGGTTTTTTGTTTTTTTTCCTCTTGTTCCTATCTGTGCTTTATTACAAGTTATATATACATAGCAAGTGTTCCATAAATATTGGCTGAATTGACTTACTTATCCAAGCTCCAGGAAAGCAAATAAATGTTCTGCACACAGCTGGCAATACTTGTAATGATCGATTCTTGATAGAGTCTTGATTACACTGAGGAATCTACGCATGGAGGCAGAGTGAAAATGAGAGCACAATCTGGCATTAGGCCTGAGAAAAGCCCTGCATTCATATGCTCCTGAAGGGGACATCTGTTGCTTTTGTCTGTCCAGCTCTCTCAGAAGGGCTACTACCCTCCACTCCAGTTGTGTTATTCTAGCGGGGCCGCCATCTTAGCACCAACCCTGCCCCCTCTCCACAGCTATGTACCCAGGCCAGCCAATCAGTGTCCCTTTCCTCTGGCCACAGTGATTGGGCCACAGTGGTCCGATCAAAAACCTTCTTCCTCTCCTCCCCACCCCACCCCGCAACTGCTTTTTTTTTTGTTTGTTTGCTTTTAACTTGGCAGAGCAAGGTTTTTTCCTTTTTTAAAAATTTTTTTTATTGTGCTTTAAGTGAAAGTTTACAAACCAAGTCAGTCTCTCATACAAAAACTTATATACACCTTGCTATATACTCCTACTTGCTCTCCCTCTGATGAAACTACACACTCCTTCCCCCTACTCTCTATTTTTGTGTCCATTTGGCCCGCTTCTGACCCCCTCTGCCCTCTCATCTGTTGTCCAGACAGAGCTACCGGCTTAGTTTCATGTGTCTACTTAATACAAGAAGCTCTCCTTTCACCAGTGTCATTTTCTATCCCATAGTCCAGTCCAATCCATGTCTGAAGAGTTGGCTTTGGGAATGGTTCCTGTCTTGCATTAACAAAGATTGGGGACCATGACTTCTGGAGTCCCTCTAGTCTCAGTCAGACCATTAAGTCTGGTCTTTTTTACAAGAATTTGGGGTGTCTGCATCCCACTGCTCTCCTGCTTGCTCAGGGGTTCTCTGTTGTGTTCCCTGTGAGAGCAGCCATGGGTTGTAGCCGGGCACCATCTAGTTCTTTTGGCCTCAGGCTGATGTAGTCTCTGGTTTATGCAGCCCTTTCTGTCTCTTGGGCTCATAATTACCTTGTGTCTTTAGTGTTCTTCAATCTCCTTTCTCCAGGCGGGTTGAGACCAATTGATGCATCTTAGATGGCTGCTTGCTAACATTTAAGACTCCAGATGCCACTCTCCAAAGTGGGATGCAGAGTGTTTTCTTAACAGATTTTATTATGCCAATTGACTTAGATGTCCCTGAAACCAGGGTCCCAAACCCCTGCACCTGCTACACTGGCCTTCGAAGCATTCAGTTTATTCAGGAAACTTCTTTGCTTTCGGTTTAGTCCAGTTGTGCTGACCTCTCCTGTATTGTGTGTTGTCTTTCCCTTCACCTAAATAGATCTTATCTACCATCTAATTAGTGAAAATCCCTCTCCCTCCTCCCTCCCTGCTCTTGTAACCATCAAAGAATATTTTCTTCTCTATGTAAAGTATTTTTCGGGTTCTCATAATAGTGGTCTCATACAATATTTGTCCTTTTACAACTGGCTAATTTTACTCAGCATAATGGCTTCCAGATTCCTCCATGTTATGAAATGTTTCAGATTCATCATTGTTCTTTATCGATGCATAGTATTCCACTGTGTGAATATACCATAATTTATTTATCCATTCATCCATCGATGGGCACTTTGGTTGCTCCCATCTTTTTGCTATTGTAAACAATGCTGCAATGAACATGGGTGTGCATATATCTGTTCATGTGAAGGCTCTTATTTCTCTTGGATATATTCCGAGGAGTGGGACTGCTGGGTCGTATATGGTAGTTCTATTTCTAGCTTTTTAAGGAAGCACCAAATCGTTTTCCAAAGTGGTTGTACCATTTTACATTCCCACCAGCAGTGTATAAGTGTTCCAGTCTCTCCACAACCTCTCCAACATTTATTATTTTGTGTTTTTTGGATTAATGCCAGACTTGTTGGAGTGAGATGGAATTTCATCGTAGTTTTGATTTGCATTTCTCTAATGGCTAATGATCCTGAGCATTTCCATATGTATCTGTTAGCTACCTGAATGTCTTCTTTGGTGAAGTGCCTATTCATGTCCTTTGCCCCTTTTTTAATTGGGTTATTTGTCTTTTTGTAGTTGAGTTTTTGCAGTATCATGTAAATATTAGGGATCAGATGCTGATCAGAAATGTCATAGCTAAAAACTTTTTCCCAATCTGTAGGTAATCTTTTTATTCTTTTGGTGAAGTCTTTGGATGAGCAAAGGTGTTTGATTTTTAGAGGTATCTAGTTTCTTTTCTTCATTGTTAGTAATGTTTTGTATACTGTTTATGCCATGTATTAGGGCTCCTAACGTTGTCCCTATTTTTTCCTCCATGATCTTTATTGTTTTATATTTTGTATTTAGGTGTTTGATCCATTTTGAGTTAGTTTTTGTGCATGGTGTGAGGTATGGGTCTTGTTTCATTTTTTTGCAGATGAATATCCAGTTATGCCAGTACCATTTGTTAAATGGACTATCTTTTCCCCATTTTAACTGACTTTGGGCCTTTGTCAAATAACAGCTGCTCATTGGTGGATGGATTTATGTCTGGATTCTCAATTCTGTTTCATTGGTCTATATATCTGTTGTTGTACCAGTACCAGGCTGTTTTGACTACTATGGCAGTATAATAGGTTCTAAAATCAGGTAGAGTGAGGCCTCCCACTTTGTTCTTCTTTTTCAGTAGTGCTTTACGTTTTTTTTTTTTTTCACTTACCCAGGGCCTCCTTTCCTTCCATATGAAGTTGGTGATTTGTTTCTCCATGATTCTTCAATCATTAAAAAATGTTATTGGGCAAATCTGTGAAACATTTCATAACATGGGGGAACCTGGAAGGCATTATGCTGAGTGAAATTAGTCAGAGGCAAAAGGACAAATATTGTATAAGACCACTATTATAAGATCTTGAGAAATAGCATAAACTGAGAAGAACACATACTTTTGTGGTTACAAGGGGGGAAGGGAGGGAGGGTGGGAGAGGGTTATTTACTGATTAGTTAGTAGATAAGAACTGCTTTAGGTGAAGGGAAGGACAATACTCAATACACAGAAGGTCAGCTCAACTGGACTGGACCAAAAGCAAAGAAGTTTCCGGGATAAACTGAATGCTTCAAAGGTCAGAGGAGCAAGGGCAGGGGTTTGGGAACTATGGCTTAAGGGGACTTCCAAAATAATTCTATTATGAAAACAGTCTGCATCCCACTTTGAAGTGTGGCGTCTGGGGTCTTAAACGCTAACAAGTGGCCATCTAAGATGCATCAATTGGTCTCAACCCACCTGGAGCAAAGGAGAATGAAGAACACCAAGGTCACACGATAACTATGAGCCCAAGAGACAGAAAGGGCCACATGAACTAGAGACTTACATCATCCTGAGACCAGAAGAACTAGATGGTGCCCGGCCACAACCGATGACTGCCCTGACAGGGAGCACAACAGAGAACCCCTGAGGGAGCAGGAGAACAGTGGGATGCAGACCCCAAATTCTCACAAAAAGACCAGACTTAATGGTCTGACTGAGACTAGAAGAATCCCGGCAGTCATGGTCCCCAAACCTTCTGTTGGCCCAGGACAGGAACCATTCCCGAAGACAACTCATCAGACATGGAAGGGACTGGACAATGGGTTGGAGAGAGATGCTGACGAAGAGTGAGCTACTTGTAGCAGGTGGACTGTTGAGACTGTGTTGGCATCTCCTGTCTGGAGGGGAGATAGGAGGGTAGAGAGGGTTAGAAACTGGCAAAATTGTCACGAAAGGAGAGACTGGAAGGAGGGAGCGGGCTGACTCATTAGGGGGAGAGTAAGTGGGAGTATGGAGTAAGGTGTATATAAGCTTATATGTGACTGACTTGATTTGTAAACTTTCACTAAAAGCACAATAAAAATTATTTAAAAAAATGTCATTAGAATTTGGATCAGAATTGCATTGTGTCTATAGATGGCTTTTGGTAGAATAGACATTTTTGCAATGTTAAGTCTTCCTACCCATGAGCAAGGTATGTTTTTCCGCTTACGTAGATCTCTTTCAGTTTCTTGCAGTAGTGTCTTATAGTTTTCTTTGAATACGTCTTTTACATCTCTGGTAAGATTTATTCCTACTTTATCTTCTTGGGGGCTACTGTAAATGGTATTGACTTGGTGATTTCCTCTTCGGTGTTCTTTTTGTTGCTGTAGAGGAATCCAACTGATTTTTGTATATTTACCTTCTATGCTGATATGCTGCTGAACTCTTCTATTAATTTCAGTCGTTTTCTTGAGGATTCTTTAGGGTTTTCTGTGTATAAGATCATGTCATCTGCAAATAGAGATACTTTTACTTCTTTCTTACCAATTTGGATGCCCTTTATTTCATTATCTACCCTAATTGCTCTGTCTAGGACCTCCAGCACAATGTTGAATAAGAGTGGTGATGAAGGGCATCCTTGTCTGGTTCCCGACATCAAGGGGAATGCTTTCAGACTCTCTCCATTTAGGATGATGTTGGCTGTTGGCTTTGTATAAATGCTCTTTATTATGTTTTTTACATTTTTTATATTTATTATATTTTCCTTCTATTCCTATTTTTTTTTTTTTATTAAGCTTCCAGTGAACATTTACCATTCCAATCAGTCTGTCACATGTAGGTTTACATACATCTTACTCCCTTCTCCCACTTGCTCTCCCCCTATTGAGTCAGCCCTTACAGTCTCTCGTTTCGTGCCAATTTTACCATCTTCCCTCTCTCTCTATCTTCCCATCCCCCCTCCAGTCAAAAGTTGCCAACACACTCTCCCGTGTCCACCTGATTTAATTAGCTCACTCTTCATCAGTATCTCTCTCCCCCCCACTGACCAGTCCTTTTCATGCCTGATGATTTCTCTTCGGGGTTGGTTCCTGTCCTGTGCCATCAGAAGTTCTGGGGAGCATTGTCTCTGGGATTCCTCTAGTCACAATCTTACCATTAGGTGTGGTCTTTTAATGAGAATTTGGGGTCTGTATCCCATTGGTCTCCTGCTCCCTCAGGAGTTGTCTGTTGTGTTCCCTGACAGGGCAGACATCAATTGTGGCCGGGCACCAACTAGTTCTTCTGGTCTCAGGATAATGTAGGTCTCTGGTTCAAGTGGCCCTTTCTGTCTCTTGGGTTCTTAGTTGTCGTGTGACCTTGGTGTTCTTCCTTTGCCTTTGCTCCCGGTGGGTTGACACCAATTAATGTATTTTAGATGGCCGCTTGTTGGCATTTAGGACCCCAGGCGCCACAATTCAAAGTGGGATGCAGAGTGTTTTCATAATAGAATTGTTTTGCCCATTGACTTAGAAGTCCCCTCAAACCAAGTTCCCCAGACTCCAGCCCCTGCTTCGCTGACCTTTGAAACTTTCATTTTATCTCGGAAACCTCTTTACTTTTAATCCAGTCCAATTAGGCTGACCTTCCTTGTTTTGAGTGTTGTCTTTCCCTTCACCCAAAGCAGTTCCCATCTACAGATTGATCAATAAAAAGCCCTCTCCCTCCCTCCCTCCCTCCCCCCTTTGTAACCACATAAGTATGTGTTCTTCTCCGTTTTTTCTATTTCTCAAGATCTTATAATAGTGGTCTTATACAATATTTGTCCTTTTGCAACTGACTCATTTCGCTCAGCATAATGCCTTCCAGATTCCTCCATGTTATGAAATGTTCCAGAGATTCGTCACTGTTCTTTATCGATGCGTAGTATTCCATTGTGTGAATATACCACAATTTATTTAACCATTCGTCCGTTGATGGACATCTTGGTTGCTTCCAGCTTTTTGCTATTGTAAACAGAGCTGCAATAAACATGGGTGTGCATATATCTGTTTGTGTGAAGGCTCTTGTATCTTTAGGGTATATTCCGAGGAGTGGGATTTCTGGGTTGTATGGTAGTTCTATTTCTAACTGTTTAAGATAACGCCAGATGGATTTCCAAAGTGGTTGTACCATTTTACAATCCCACCAGCAGTGTATGAGAGTTCCAATCTCTCCACAGCCTCTCCGACATTTATTATTTTGTGTTTTTTGAATTAATGCCAGTCTAGTTGGTGTCACATGGAATCTCATCATAGTTTTAATTTGCATTTCTCTAATGGCTAATGATCGAGAGCATTTTCTCATGTATCTGTTGGCTGCCTGAATATCTTCCTTAGTGAAATGTGTGTTCATATCCTTTGCCCACTTCTTGATTGGGTTGTTTGTCTTTTTGTGGTTGAGTTTTGACAGAGTCATGTAGATTTTAGAGATCAGGCGCTGGTCGGAGATGTCATAGCTGAAAATTCTTTCCCAGTCTGTAGGTGGTCTTTTTACTCTTTTGGTGAAGTCTTTAGATGAGCATAGGTGTTTGATTTTTAGGAGCTCCCAGTTATCTGGTTTCTCTTCACCATTTTTGGTAATGTTTTGTATTCTGTTTATGCCCTGTATTAGGGCTCCTAGGGTAGATCCTATTTTTTCTTCCATGATTTTTATCGTTTTAGTCTTTATGTTTAGGTCTTTGATCCACTTGGAGTTAGTTTTTGTGCATGGTGTGAGGTATGGGTCTTGTTTCATTCTTTTGCAAATGGATATCCAGGTATGCCAGCACCATTTGTTAAAAAGACTATTATTTCCCCAATTGACTGACACTGGTCCTTTGTCAAATATCAGCTGCTCATACATGGATGGATTTATATCTGGATTCTCAATTCTGTTCCATTGGTCTATGTGCCTGTTGTTGTACCAGTACCAGGCTGTTTTGACTACTGTAGCTATATAATAGGTTCTGAAATCAGGTAGGGTGAGGCCTCCCACTTTCTTCTTCTTTTTCAGTAATGTTTTGCTTATCTGGGGGTTCTTTCCTTTCCATATGAAATTAGTGATTTGTTTCTCTATTCCCTTAAAGTATGACATTGGTATTTGGATTGGAAGTGCGTTATATGTATAAATGGCTTTTGGTAGAATAGACATTTTTACTATGTTAAGTCTTCCTACCCATGAGCAGGGTATGTTTTTCCACTTAAGTGTGTCCTTTTGAATTTCTTGTAGCAGAGTTTTATAGTTTTCTTTGTATAGGTCTTTTACATGCTTGGTAAGATTTATTCCTAAGTATTTTATCTTCTTGGGGGCTACTGTGAATGGTATTGATTTGGTTATTTCCTCTTCGGTGTTCTTTTTGTTGATGTAGAGGAATCCAAGTGATTTTTGTATGTTTATTTTATATCCTGAGACTCTTCCAAACTCTTCTATTAGTTTCAGTAGTTTTCTGGAGGATTTCTTAGGGTTTTCCATGTATACGATCATGTCATCTGCAAATAGTGATAGCTTTACTTCCTCCTTACCAATCTGGATACCCTTTATTTCTTTGTCTAGCCTAATTGCCCTGGCTAGGACTTCAAGTACGATGTTGAATAAGAGCGGTGATAAAGGGTATCCTTGTCTGGTTCCCGTTCTCAAGGGAAATGCTTTCAGGTTCTCTCCATTTAGAGTGATATCGGCCGTTGGCTTTGCATATATGCCCTTTATTATGTTGAGGAATTTTCCTTCAATTCCTATTTTGGTTAGAGTTTTTATCATAAATGGGTGTTGAACTTTGTCAAATGCCTTTTCTGCATCTATTGATAAGATCATGTGGTTTTTATCTTTTGTTTTATTTATGTGATGGATTACATTAATGGTTTTTCTGATATTAAACCAGCCTTGCATACCTGGTATAAATCCCACTTGATCAGGGTGTATTATTTTTTTGATGTGTTGTTGGATTCTATTGGCTAGAATTTTGTTGAGGATTTTTGCATCTATGTTCATGAGGGATATAGGTCTAAAATTTTCTTTTTTTGTAATGTCTTTACCTGGTTTTGGTATCAGGGAGATGGTAGCTTCATAGAATGAGTTGGGTAGTATTCCGTCTTTTTCTATACTTTGAAATACCTTCAATAGTAATGGTATTAAGTCTTCTCTGAAGGTTTGGTAGAACTCTGCAGTGAAGCCATCTGGGCCAGGACTTTTTTTTGTTGGGAGTTTTTTGATTACCATTTCAATCTCTTTTTTTGTTATGGGTCTATTTAGTTGTTCTACTTCTGAATGTGTTAGTTTAGGTAAGTAGTATTGTTCCAAGAATTTATCCATTTCTTCTAGGTTTTCAAATTTATTAGAGTACAATTTTATGTAGTAATCTGATATGATTCTTTTGATTTCATTTGGTTCTGTTGTGATGTGGTCCTTCTCATTTCTTATTCGGGTTATTTGTTTCCTTTCCTGTTTTTCTTTAGTCAGTCTAGCCAGTGGTTTATCAATTTTGTTAATTTTTTCAAAGAACCAGCTTTTGGCTTTGTTAATTCTTTCAATTGTTTTTCTGTTCTCTAATTCATTTAGTTCAGCTCTAATTTTTATTATTTGTTTTCTTCGGGTGCCTGATGGATTCTTTTGTTGCTCACTTTCTATTTGTTCAAGTCGTAGGGACAGTTCTCTGATTTTGGCTCTTTCTTCTTTTTGTATGTGTGCATTTATCGATATAAATTGGCCTCTGAGCACTGCTTTTGCTGTGTCCCAGAGGTTTTGATAGGAAGTATTTTCATTCTCGTTGCTTTCTAAGAATTTCCTTATTCCCTCCTTGATGTCTTCTATAACCCAGTCTTTTTTTCAGGAGGGTATTGTTCATTTTCCAAGTATTTGATTTCTTTTCCCTAGTTTTTCTGTTATTGATTTCTAGCTTCATTGCCTTGTGGTCTGAGAAGATGCTTTGTAAAATTTCGATGTTTTGGATTCTGGAAAGATTTGTTTTATGACCTAATATGTGGTCTATTCTAGAGAATGTTCCATGTGCGCTAGAAAAAAAAGTATATTTTGCAGCAGTTGGGTGGAGAGTTCTGTATAAGTCAATGAGGTCAAGTTGTTTGATTGTTGTAAGTAGGTCTTCCGTGTCTCTATTGAGCTTCTTACTGGATGTCCTGTCCTTCTCCGAAAGTGGTGTGTTGAAGTCTCCTACTATATATGTGGAGGTGTCTATCTCACTTTTCAATTCTGTTAAAATTTGATTTATGTATCTTGCAGCCCTGTCATTAGGTGTGTAAATATTTAATATGGTTATGTCTTCCTGATCGATTGTCCCTTTTATCATTATATAGTGTCCTTCTTTATCCTTTGTGGCGGATTTAAGTCTAAAGTCTATTTTGTCAGAAATTAATATTGCTACTCCTCTTCTTTTTTGCTTATTGTTTGCTTGATATATTTTTTTCCATCCTTTGAGTTTTAGTTTGTTTGTGTCTCTAAGTCTAAGGTGTGTCTCTTGTAGGCAGCATATAGATGGATCGTGTTTTTTTATCCAGTCCGTGACTCTCTGTCTCTTTATTGGTGCATTTAGTCCATTTACATTCAGCGTAATTATAGATAAGTAAGTTTTTAGTGCTGTCATTTTGATGCCTTTTCATGTGTGTTGTTGGCCATTTCATTTTTCCACATGCTTTTCTGTGCTGAGACGTTTTTCTTAGTAGCTTGTGAGATCCTCATTTTCATAATGTTTAACTTTGTGTTTATTGAGTCGTTACGTTTTTCTTGGCTTTTTTCTTGAGTTATGGGATTGATATTCCTTTTTGTGGTTACCTTTTTATTTACCCCTATTTTTCTAAGTAAAAACCTAACTTGTATCCTTCTATTTCGCCTTGTATCACTCTCCATCTGGCAGTTCAATGCCTCCTATATTTAGTCCCTCTTTTTGATTATTTTGATCGTTTATCTATTGATTTCCATGATTTCCTGTTGTGTGTATTATTTTGTTTATTTATTTATTTTTTAGAATTAGTCTTAATTTGTTTGTTTTTGTGCTTTTCCTATTTGAGTTGCATTGATATCAGGACATTCTGTTTTGTGACCTTGTATTGTGCTGGTACCTGATATTATTGGTCATCAGGCCAAACAATCTCCTTAAGCATTTCTTGCAGTCTTGGTTTAGTTTTTGCAAATTCTCTAAACTTGTGTTTATCTGTAAATATCTTAATTTCTCCTTCATATTTCAGAGAGAGTTTTGCTGGATATATGATCCTTGGTTGGCAGTTTTTCTCCTTCAGTGCTCTGTATACGTCGTCCCATTCCCTTCTTGCCTGCATGGTTTCTGCTGAGTAGTCTGAACTTATTCTTATTGATTCTCCCTTGAAGGAAACCTTTCTTTTCTCCCTGGCTGCTTTTAAAATTTTCTGTTTGTCTTTGGTTTTGGCAAGTTTGATAATAATATGTCTTGGTGTTTCTCTTTTTGGATCAATCTTAAATGGGGTTCGATGAGCATCTTGGATAGATATCCTTTCGTCTTTCATGATGTCAGGGAAGTTTTGTGTCAGGAGTTCTTCAACTATTTTCTCTGTGTTTTCTGTCCCCCCTCCCTGTTCTGGGACTCCAATCACTCGCAAGTTATCCTTCTTGATAGAGTCCCACATGATTCTTAGGGTTTCTTCATTTTTTTAATTCTTTTATCTGATTTTTTTTTTCAGCTATGTTGGTGTTGTTTCCCTGGTCCTCCAGAAGTCCCAGTCTACATTTTAATTGCTCGAGTCTGCTCCTCTGACTTTCTATTGCGTTGTCAAATTCTGTAATTTTATTGTTAATCTTTTGGATTTCTACATGCTGTCTCTCTATGGATTCTTGCAACTTGTTAATTTTTCCACTATGTTCTTGAATAATCTTTTTGAGTTCTTCAACAGTTTTATCAGTGTGTTCCTTGGCTTTTTCTGCAGTTATCCTAATTTCATTTGTGATATCTTTAAGCATTCTGTAAATTAGTTTTTTATATTCTGTATCTGATAATTCCAGGATTGTATCTTCATTTGGGAAAGATTTTGATTCTTTTGTTTGGGGGGTTGGAGAAGCTGTCATGGTCTGTTTCTTTACGTGGTTTGATATGGACTGCTGTCTCCGAGCCATCACTGGGAAACTAGATTTTCCAAGTAGTCAGCTAAAAAAAAATGCAGTCAGATCCCTATCTGAATTCTCCCTCTGGCTCTGGGTATTCGGATGTTAATGGGGTCGCCTGGGGAGGGTGGGGGAGGGATCTGAGAGCTAGGAGTGTAGCACCACAGAATATAGAGCTGAACACCACGTTCATGCTCTGCCTCCGTTCGCCAAAATCCGGGCTGGATGGGTCCCTGGCTAGGACACTGCTTTCCTTGCTCGGAAACCAGTCACTTCCTCCTGGGGGCTTCCTCCGGTGCGCGGCACCGCTCGTGGGCACTGGGTGGGCGTTTCCCGCACGAACGGGTGGGCCCGCCCCCAGGGTCTATTCAGGCGATTATAATTGGGTCCCGTGGTCACGCCCCGCCCGTGCGCTCGCCCAAATCCCAGCGGGATGACTTCCGGGTTGAGACGCTGCTTTCCCCGTTCCGGAACCAGTCACTTCCTCCCGGGGACTTCTCCTTCCGGTGCGCCACACCTCTCGCGCGAACTGGGTTGGCGTCACCTGCACGGCCAGGTGGGCCCGCCCCCTGGGTCAATTCAGGGTAATAAAAATGGACCCCGCGCTCACGCCCCGCTCGTGCGCGCGCCCACGTCCCAGCAGGACGGCACCCCGTCTGGGACGCTACTTTCCCCGCTTTGGGACCAATCACTTCCTCCCAGGGGCTTCTCCCTCCGGTGTGCCACACCTCTCGCGCAAACTGGGAGGGCGTCACTCGCACGACCAGGTGGGCCCGCCCCCTGGGTCAATTCAGGGTAATAAAAATGGACCCCGCGCTCACGCCCCGCCCACGCGTGCGCCCAGATCCCAGCGGAATGGCTCCCTGTCTGGGATGCTGCTTTCCCTGCTTTGAGACCAGACACTTCCGGGGATTTCTCCCTCTGGTGTGCTGTGCCACACGCGTGGACTGGGTGTGCGCCCTCCTGCACGAACGTGTGGGCCCCACCCTGGGGTCACTTTAGGGAAATATAGTTGACTCCCCCCCCACCCCGCTCGCGCCCCGTCGGCTTCTCGCCTAACTCCCAGCGGGACGGCACCCCAGCTGGGACGCTGTTCTCCCCCCTCCCAGATCAGTCACTGCCTCCCGGGTGCTTCTCCCTCCGGCTGCGCCTCTACGCCGCCCACGCCAACCTGCTAGACTTCCTCCCGGGATGGGTTCGGGGGGGAAGGGGTGGGCCCCCTTTCTGTGCCGTCTGCCCCCCTGGGCTCTGCCCCAGATCGGGCTCCGAAGGTCACCTGCCTGGTGCGCTGGCTCCTGGTTCTGAAAACAGTCGCTATCTGCCCGTATTTGTTCGTTTTCCGTCTCTAAGTCTGTGCTTGTTGTTCAGAGTTCGTAGATTGTTATGTATGTGATCGATTCCCTTGTTTTTCCGAGTCTTTGTTGCAAGAGGGATCCGCGGTAGCGTCCACCTAGTCCACCATCTTGGCCCCCGTCTCCCTCTATTCCTATTTTGCTGAGAGTTTTTATCATGAATGGGTGTCGAACTTTGGCAAATGCCTTTTCCACATCAATTGATAAGATCATGTGGTTCTTGTCTTTTATTTTATTTATATGATGGCTTCCATTAATTGTTTTTCTAATGTCGAACCATTCCTGCATACCTGGTATGAATCCCACTTGGTCATGGTGAATTACTTTTTTGATATGTTGTTGAATTCTATTGGCTAGAACTTTTTGAGGATTTATGCATCTAAGTTCATGAGGGATACAGGTCTGTCATTTTCTTTTTTGTGTGCTGTCTTTACCCGGTTTTGATATCAGGGATATGCTGGCTTCATAGAATGAGTTTGGGAGTATTCCGTCCTTTTCTGTGTTCTGAAATACCTTTAGTAATAGTGGTGTTAACTCTTCTCTGAAAGTTTGCTAGGACTCTGCAGTGAAGCCATCCAAGCCAGGGCTTTTTTTTGTTGGGAGTGTTTAATTACCTTTTCAATCTCTTCTTTTGTCATGAATTTATTTAGTTGTTCTACCTCTGTTTGCATCAGTTTAGGTAGGTAGTGTGTTTCTAGAAATTCATCCATTTCTTCTAGGTTTTCAAATTTGTTGGAGTACAATTTTTTGTGGTAATTTCATATGATTCTTTTAATTTCAGTTGGGTCTGTAGTGATATCGCCCATCTCATTTCTTATTTGGGGTTATTTGTTTCCTCTCTTGTTTTTCTTTTGTCAGTTTGCCCAATGGTTTATAAATTTTGTTGATTTTTTCAAAGAACCAGCTTTTGGTCTTAACTCTTTCAATTGTTTTCCTGTTCCCTATTTCATTTAATTCTGCTCTAATTTTTATTATTTGCTTTCTTTTGGTGCCTGAGGGTTTCTGTTGTTGCTCTCTATTTGTTCAAGTTGTAGGGATAATTCTTTGATTTTGGCCCTTTCTTCTTTTTGGATGTGTGCATTTATTGATATAAATTGACCGCTGAGCACTGCTTTAGCTGTCCCAAAGGTTCTGATAGGAAGTGTTTTCATTCTCATTGGATTCTATGAATTTCTTTATTCCACTCTTGATATCTTCTATCATCCAGTCTTTTCTGAGCAGGGTATTGTTCAATTTCCAAGTGTTTGATGTCTTTTCCCTGCTTTTTCTGTTATTGACTTCTACTTTTATGGCCTTATGATCAGAGAAGATGCTTTGTAATATTTCAATGGTTTGGATTCTGCTAAGGCTTGCTTTATGACCTAATATGTGGTGTATTCTAGAGAATGTTCCATGTGCACTAGAAAAGAAAGTATACTTGTTTTCTGTTGGGTGGAGCATTCTGTATATGTCCATGAGGTCAGGTTGGTTGATCATGGCTTTTAGATCTTCCATGTCTTTATTGAGCTTCTTTCTGGATGTCCCGTCCTTCACTGAAAGTAGTGTGTTGAAGTCTCCTACTATAATTGTGGCGCTATCTCACTTTTCAGTGCTGTTAGAGTTTGTTTTATGTATCTTGCAGCCCTGTCATTGGGTGCATAAATATTTAATACGGTTATATCCTCCTGGTATATTGTCCCTTTAATTATTATATAGCGTCTTTCCTTACCGTTTGTGGTGGATTTAACTTTAAAGTCTATCTTGTCAGAAATTAATATTGTCACTCCTGCTCTTTTTTGATTGTTTGCTTGATATATTTTTTTCCATCCTTTGAGTTTTAGTTTGTTTGTGTCCCTAAGTCTAAGGTGTGTCTCTTGTAGGAGGCATATAGAGGGATCATGTTTTTTATCCATTCTGCCACTCTGTCTCTTTATTGGTGCATTTAGTCCTTTTACATTCAGCATACTTATGGATAAGTATGAGTTTAGTGTTGTCATTTTAATGTGTTTTTTGTGTGTTGTTGACAGTTTCTTTTTCCCACTTAAATTTATGTGCTCAGTAGTTTATCTCTATATTGTCTTCCTCTTATTCATTATAGTTGATTTTGATTCTGCAAAGTCTCTACTTTTTTCTTGTATTTTATTTTGATAACTAGGATTGTTAATCTCCTTTGTGGTTACCTTAATATTTACCCCTATTTTTCTAAATTTAAACCTAACTTTTGCTTCTTTATATCACCTTGTCTTCCTCTCCATATTAAAGCTCTGTGACTACATTTCTTAGTCCGTCTTTATTGTTTTAATGTTTTCTTCTTTTACATAATGACATCACTGTTTCCCTGTTTTGATTCATTTTTGTGATTTCCCTATCTGGGTTGACATCTGATTGCTGTCCAATGTTCTAGCATTGGGTCAATATCTGATATTTTTGATTTTCTAACCAGTGAACTCCCTTTAGTATTTCTTGTAGTTTTATTTTGGTTTTTACGAATTCTCCAAACTTCTGTTTATCTGGAAATGTCCTAATTTCACCCTCATATTTGAGAAACAGTTTTGCTGGATATATGATTCTTGGTTGGCAATTTTTTCCTGCAATGCTTTATGAAGTCATCCCACTGCCTTCTTTCCTGCATGGTTTCTGCTGAGTAGTCTGAGTTTATTCTTATTGGCTCTCCTATGTAAGTGACTTTTCATTTATCCCTAGCTGCTCTTATCTTCGGTTTTGGCAAATTTGATTATGTCTTGGTGACTTTTTTTTTAAGATCTACCTTATGTGGAGTTCAATGAGCATCTCGGTTAGATATCTTCTCATCTTTCACGATAACAGGGAAGTTTTCTGCCAACAAATCTTCAACAATTCTCTCTGTATTTTCTGTTACCCCTCCCGTTCTGGTACTCCAATCACTCAGAGGTTATTTCTCTTGATAGAGTCCCACATGATTCTTAGGGTTTCTTCATTTTTTTTAATTCTTTTATCTGATTTATCTTCAAATATATTGTTGCCACGTGCTTTATCTTCAAGCTCACCAATTCTGCCTTCCACCTGCTCAATTCTTCTCCTCTGACTTTCTACTGAGCTGTCTACTTCAGTAATTTTATTGTTAATCTTCGGAATTTCTGATCGATGTCTCTCTATGGATTCTTGTAGCTTATGAAATTTTTCATTATGTTCTTGAATAACCTTTTCAATTTCTTCCACTGCTTTATCTGTATGTTCCTTGGCTTGTTCTGTGAATTGTCTGATCTCCTTCCTGATGTCTTGAAGAGTTCGTATATTAATCTTTTGTATTCTGCATCTGATAATTCCAGGAAGATGCCTTCATCCAGAAGATTCCTTGATTCTTTGCTTTGAGAGCTTGTTGAAGCTATCATGGTCTGCTTCTTTATGTGATTTGATAGTTGACTGTTGTCTCTGTGCCATCTATAAGTTATTTTATTAGTTTATTTTGTTTGCTTACTATATCCTAGCTTCTTGCTTTGTTTCGTTTTGATATGTCCAGATAGGGTGCTTGAGTGAGTTAGCTTGATTATTTTCGCCTTTGAAGCTCTAACGTTCTGTCACCAGATGGCTAGAGCTGTTACCAGGTATATCAGCCTAGGAGTCCATTCACTTTTCTTGTATGGATTCAGCTCAGGTGTCCAGTTAGTTGTCCATCACGTGTTTGGTACAGGCTCTGTCCTACAGTCTTAGAGGGGCAGGGGTGATTGGCATAGGTACCAGTATCTGGTTGCAGCAGGGGGTCATGCTCTGAACAAGGCAGGGGGTTGACAACCGTCCCCCAACTGTCTGTGAGGAAAGCACGCCCCTGTTCCCTAAAGCACACAGGTAGGTGGGTTCTGCAGAAAGACCTTCGGCACCCAATAGTTTTGGTTGTAAGGACTGGGAGGTACCAGTTATCCTTGGACAGGATGGCTGGGTGACCAGAGTGGAACCATCAGTACTTAGGCCCCTGATGTGGGTAGGTGAGGACCTTGTTTAGTAGGCAAAGTGGTGTCAAACATCAAACACCCATTTCTTCACCACACAGTTGAAACAGTTGCAGTCTGCCAAGAAGGGCCTATTATCTTGAAATAGGCCCACCCAGGTCCATGCAGTGGGGAAAGGTATTCAAAGTCCACAGACCATTTATGGCTGGACAGGAGCCACTTACATCCCGAGCACCTCAGATTAGTTTAGCTAGTAGATTATCTTTTCCTCAATTGTGAATTTATTCCTTCTCTATGACTGGGAGAATGGCTCAGAGCACACAATAGGACCTGTCTCAGGCCCAGGGAAATCGACAGCCACTGAAGCTGGCTTCAGGCCTGGGAGCACAGTAAAATATACGCAAGTACTTAGCTTTTGCCAAGAGTACTGTTCTCCTCTGGTTCTGGAGGTGTGAGTAGGCTGTGCAGCTGGCTGTTTCTCCCTGAGGAAACTGCAGCCGAACGCTACCAGCAGTCCACCGTAGCCACTCCCAGGAATGGTGCCGAAAGGATCCCGACGATTCAGGTTTGGCAGCTTCTCTTCACTTCTGAACTGTCTCTCCCTCCCCCTGCCACTCAGTCCATTTTCTCACTTGGTTTTTGATGTTCAGGTCTTCTAGCTTGTCATAAATGTAATTGTTTCACTCGTTTTTTCAGTTCTTTGTTGTGAGAGGGTTCACTGGAAGCACCTAACTACTCTGCCATCTTGGCCCCACCTCCAGGCTCTTGCTTTTTAAATAGTGAAGATGGAAGGATTTGTATCAGTGGCTAAGGGTAGCCCTCTTTTCTGCTCCATGGTGGAAATCTGTCTGTAGTGCAAGAGAAAGAAACACAGAGAGAAGCAGAAACAAAGATGGAGACAAGGAGGGGGAGAGGATGAGGGAGAGAAAGAGCGCTAATGTGCATGGAAGCGAAATCTGCTGTATCCCCAATACCGGAAACAGTTGCTGACACGTAGTAGGCACTCAGTAAATATTTGTTGAATAAATTTGTTGAAGGTGAGAGAGAGAGAACTAGCAACTTCATTTGTGTCTGAATGCAAGCACGTGTTTTTGTTTTCTGCATTTATTTATGGAGGTAGTGCCATATGCAAGGCACTGGTAGGAGCTGATGCTGTAATGGTGAACAAGACCACCAGGCTTTCTGCTCTAAGGGAGCTTACATGCTAGTGGAGAAGGTAAACAACAAACAAAATAACTATGGCTCACAGTAAATCAAACACTTTCTTGAGGAATGCCCTTGAAGGCTATAGGACTACCCACCTACTGGAGTGGACCCCTCTGGGACCAACAGCCCAGCTCACAATAATGTCCCTGCCCAGAGACCTGTCTCGGTTCTCAGGGCTGTGCTCACAGTGGCCTGTCTACACCATGTTACTCCATGCCTTGGGTCAGGCATCTTTTTAGCAGGAACTGGGAATTTTGACGTGAGAGACACAGACACTGGGATTCATTGCACTTGAGATGTGTTAAAGTCAAACTTTTAGAATAAATTTAGAAATTATTGCTGTGGAAGTCCAAAGCCTGTGCCTGGTCCTTGCCCATCCTGAGGCTTGGCTGGTTGATTCTTTCAGTTCTATAAGCTTCCCTGGGATTCTTAAGTAAATTCCTTTTTTTTGCTTAAGCTAACCAAACTTGAGATCTATTTTTCTTGCAACCAAAAGAAACTTTATTAGCACAAAAACATTTCCTTAGTTCTCTGGAGAATGGAGACAAACAGAAGGAAAAGAAAATAAGTCAAATTTGTAGTGTGCTTTGGAACTTTTGTAAAACTTTCCCCTGCACCATGTCCTTTTAATGTCCCAGCCTCCTGAGAAGGCATAATTATTTACGCCCATTCACAGAGGCAGAATCTGGCCCTCAATGGTGCTGACTTTTAATTTAGAGCTTCGTGGGATCAGAGAAACCTTATTTTAAATACATGCTGTCACTTACTAGCTGTTTGATTTGGGCAAGTTGTTTAACTTCTCTGAGCCCTAATTTTCTCATGTGTAAAATTGGTGGGGGGCAGCTATATCACTCTCATAGGTGGTGAGGATGAAATAAGGTCTTGGATGTGAAGCTCTGAGCTTAAACTTGGCCATTGGTAACTGTCCAGGTACTCAGGATCCCCTGATGCTCCACCCACCGCCTACATATATTAACATACATGTGCGTGCATACACACACACACACACACAGGAAACCAGAACAGGGTTAAGTGACTGAGCAGAGTTTTGAAACTTAGCCTTCTGACTACAGAACCTGCCCTGTTTAAGCAGCCCCAAGCTGCAAATGTTCTGTTGCAATCCATAAGGTTTTCACTGGCTAATTTTCAGAAGTAGATTGCCAGGTCTTTCTTCCTAGTCTGTATTGCTCTAGAAGCTCTGCTGAAACTTGTCCTCCATGGGTGATCCTGCTGGTATTTGAAATACTGGTAGTGTAGCTTCCTGCAGCATAGCAACACTCAAGCCACCATAGTACAACAAACTGAGAAATGGGTGGCAGATCAGCTCCTTAGAAGCAAGGATGGCAATACTTCATCTTGATTATTTTGGACATGTCATCAGGAAACGCTAATCACTAGAAAAGAACATCAAGTTTGGTTAAATAGAGGGTCAGCAAAAATGAGGAAAATGCTCAGTAAGACAGACTGACACAATCCTTAACAATGGGCTTGAAAATATCAAAGATCATGGAAATAGCACAGGACCAGCAATGTTTTGTTCTGTTATACATAAGTCAGAACCAACTAAAGACAACAAGAACAACTACAAATGGGATGGTGGGAAGATTCAAATCCCCATTATGGAGAAACCTGGATTTATTTGCTCTGGAGAAGATTCCAAGAAACCTTTGAAGGGTTATCACTGGAAAGAGAGAACAGGCTTACTCTGTGAGTTCTCAGGGTCAGAACTAAGGCCAACAGTCAGCAGTTGCCAGGATTCAGATTTCTGCTTCATATGAAGAACTTTCTCAGGGCCACCATGTGCACCCTTTCAGAGAGAGGTGAGATCCCTGTCACTGGCCCTGGACAGGCAGATTGTGTGACCTACTTGGAAGACATGTCAAAGGAATGTGGGCATGAGATGTCTGTTCCCCCAGTTCTGGGATTCTGAGAGCTTCTTTGGGCACAAGATGCACACTTCAGATTGCCTAAGGAGATACTGCACCTTGGGGATCAGGTTTCATAAGCATTAAATTGAATTGATGCCTCTAAACTATGAAAAGAATACTTAATATAGTGCAGACTGCCAGAAGAAAGAACAAATCAGTCTTAGAAGAAACACAACCAGAATGCTCCTTAGAAGCAAGGATGGCGAGACTTCCACTTGCTTCCTTTGGACACATTATCAGGAAAGACAAATCGCTAGAAAATGACATGATGTTTGGTAAAGCAGAGGGCTAGTGAAAATGAGGGAAATATTCAGTGAAATGGGTTGACGCAGTGACTGCAACAGTGGACTCAAACATACCAGTGATCATGAAGATGGCACAGGACCGGGCAATGTTTCGTTCTGTTATACACAAGGTCACCATGAGGCAGAGCCGACTCAACGGCACCTCACAATAACAAAGTTCCTATGGAAAGGCCAAGGCCTTAGTAAACTGTTGCATAATGAAGGGCGAGGCCAGGCCATTTTTTATGTTTGATATGAGTCTTAGATTCTTCACGTCTCATAGGACCAATCATATGAGCAGATCTCTCCCCTGAAGCCCTGCACCCCCAGCAGCCATGGACGGCGAGGCCAGCATGCCTTGTCAGCCTGAAGGCTGCCTGGATGAAGTTTTTCTCCTTCACAGGCATCCTAGAAGAGCACCTGGCCCAGAAGAGAAAGTCGGGAGAAGTCAGTTCCCCCTTGACCTGGAGCCCTGACTTTGAAGTAAAGAACAGTATGTCATAAAAGTTTCAGCGCCCTCTCCGGGATTCTAAGTAACTAGGTTTAAACTGAACTTTTTCTGTGACCTACACAAGTCACCAAGCCTCTCCACGTTTCAAGTTCCACATATCAAATTTCTAGAAAGATAAATTGAGAAGAAACCCTCTTAGCACAGTGCCTGGGAACTAGCAAGTGTCCAATAAGTAGTAGCTGATGCTGTTATTGAAATCTGTGCACTTTCCCTCATACCCCCTCCCTGCTTGCTTTTCCTCCCTCTCCAAGTTTCCAAGACCCTTCTACTCATTAATTTTCTGATCAAGCTGGAGGTCCCCATCTGGCCCTAGGAAGCTCTTACTCGAGATTGATCATCCTAACTCCCTTCGGTTAAGTGCTTCACAGCTTGCAAATCTCTGTTCACACCCGTCATCTCATTTAATCCTGTGGAATCATTTCACGCTACCGCCTCTTCTCCTCATGTACTTAACCAGTTGCTGTCAAGTTGACTCCAACTCATGGTGACCCCATGTGTGTCAGAGTAGAACTGTGCTCCACAGGGTTTTCAATGGCTGAATTTTTGGAAGTAGATCGCCAGGCCTTTCTTCCAAGTCATCTTTGGGTTGGACATAAAGCTCCAATGTTTGGTTAGTTTTCTGTTAACTGTTTGTACCACCCAGGGACACTCCTCACTCACTACACTCCCAGAAACACAACCACCATCTATTCCTCAAACACACTGAGCCCTTTATGCACTCAGGCCTTTGCACCTGCCATTCCCTGTGCCTGGAACGCTATCCCTAAAACCACTCTGCTCAGAGCTGGCTCCTCCTCCGCCTCAGGGTCTCACTTAAAGAGGCCTTCCCTCTCCACCCAGATTCCTCCCAGTTACTCTTTGTCCCATCATCCTACTTTAATTCTTTCAAAGCACTCATTATAATCTATAAATATATTCTGTGTTCATTCGTTTAACTGTTTATTGGAAGGTTGCCGTTTTAGAGTGTAACTCCAGGCGGGAAGGGCTATCATCTCCCTTTTTCATTCCTGCATCCCAGACAGAGTGTGAGCACTCAATACATGATGTACGAGTAAGTGGGTGAATGAACAAATGAATTATCATCCCATTTTATGGATAAGGAAACTGTGGTTCAGGGGAGACAGGCCCCATCTCTCACAGTGACTGTGTGGCTCTATTTGAATACTCCCCATGGGCCCTGGGGACTGACCACAACCCAGGGAAAAGAATAGGCCAGATCACAGGACAGCATCCCTAGCCCAGAGCCTCATGAACACAGAATCTTTGAATGCTACCACGTGACAGGTACTGTGCTATGTGCCTGACTTGCATGACATCATTCCATCCCCACAGTAACCCTCTGTTCCTCTCAGAGAAGAAACTGAGACACCGAGAGTTTAAGTGTCTTGCTTGACCAGAGGCGAAGCGAGGGGAGATTAGAGGGACACATTTGCCCCTGGGCCCAAGTCCAAGGGCACCCAGATGAGGTTGGCTAGAGAAATCACCACTGCTGCTCCACCCTCCCCGACCCCCCACCCACTTACACAAAGTGGGAGGCACAAACTTAGAGATTGCTCTTGGGTGCTCGTTAGGCTCCCAAGCCTCTGTGCTTCATGTCATGGCTGTGCAGGACTGCAAACCCAAGACCACCCGACCCCCAAGTCAGTTGGTGTAACACTAGTACCACATGTACAACCCACTGCCTAATCTCCAAATGCCTCCTCCTCCTTTCTCCTCTCCCAGCTCTTGCTCTTGTGACCTGGCAGCCTGCGACAAATCTTATGAGACGCAGGATTGCCTTTGAGTTTAAATGGAACCAGAAATCTTAAAATCTCTGAAAGCAAAAAAGAAAGACCTCTTTTGTGAGGCGCCCACCTGTAATAGGCATGGCCTGGTGGCATCTCCCTCAGTTTGTAACAAGGCAGAAGAATTTCTGTTGAAGTGCCTGGAAGGTCGGCCCTGCTTAACGAGTACAGGATCCAGCCCTGGGCGGTTCCGGCTGCTTTCAAAGCCACGGCCCAGAGCCAGTTTTAATGATCACGGAAGGGACTTCTGAGAGAGTTGTAAGAGGAGGACGGGATAATTGCACTAGAAATATATGCCACCAACAACAGTGGTCTGTCGGCCCCGGGCTCTCAAGGAGATGTGGCCTTCGAGGTCAGCTCCTCTGGCACTGTCTCTGACACCCACTCTCTGACTCCCTGCTCTAAGATAATTATGAAAGAAGGATGGGATAATCCCTCCCCCATCACCGCTCTCACAAACCTCCCATTCTGATGAAGCTGTAAAAAAGAATGATTCTCAGTGGTGAACTTCAATGAAAATACCACAGGTTTGGGGGCAGGAAATTTACTCTGCCCCTTACTGACTGTGTGACCTTGAACAAGTTACTTAACCTTTCTGAACCCGTATTCTCAGCTGGAGAAGACATATCAAATATCAGCTACCTGATGGGATATATAGAGTGAATGTGACTGTGCCTGATACTTGGTGGGAGTGCTAATGTTACCAATGGTAGTAGAAGAGAAACAGAGATGTGGCATTTTGACCTAGTGTTATTATATATTTCTGGTCTCCAGAAATTCATTTAAGCCTGTATGGCAAAATTATTAATGTGTAAATGATCCTGGTCTTCTCCTTCTTCTTCCCTCCCACCTTCCCTACATCCCCTACCTGCTAAAGAGGATTTGATCTCTACGTTCAAGTTCTCCTAGGCTCCACCCTCCAGGGAGACTTCTGGCTTTGTTAGATTTTGTGCTGCAGATCTGAGAGAATGGCCAGTGCTCAAACACCACGACATCCAGAGGTCTTTAGTCACTCCCCACCCCGAAACCTGCTGCCCCAACCCCCTTTCCCTGTGTTATTTTTCTCCACAGGACTTATTTCCCACACAAACGCCATATATGTACTTGTTCGCTTGTTTACTGCTTTTCTGTCTCTACTAGAAATGCAAACTCCATGATAAGGGTTTGTCTCTTTTGTTCACAAACATATTTCAACACCCACAACAATTCCAGCACATAGTAGGTAATCGGTAAATGTTTGCTGAATAAATAAAAGAAAGATGAATGGAAGCTTCTCAACTAGAGGTAATATCCACTTCCCACCAGGACATTTGGCAATGTCTGGAAACCTTTTTGAGTGTCACAACTGAGAGGGGGTGCTGCTGGCATTTGGTAGGTAGTGCCAGGTATGCTGTTAAACATCCTATAGCGCACATGACAGCTATCCACAACAAAGAATTACCCAGTCCAAAAGGTCTGTAATGGTGAGGATGAGGAACTCTGCCCCAGCCCAAGTCCAGTAGCTCCACCCCTGACACTGCCCTGGGGCCATCTTGATTCAAGACGCTGTCATTTCTTACCTGTTATGTTGCAACATCCTATCAGATTGCCCTGATGTTTATATTCTTGTCCCTTGAAATCCACTGTCCATGAAGCAGCCAATGTAATGTAAAAAATCCAGTCAGTTCCCTGCTAAAAACCTATGGCTTCCCATTGGCCTTCCCGACTCCCTACAAAGCCGTCCACCTACTTCTCCTTCCATGTGCCTCTTCACTGACTCAACTCCAACCACAGACTTTCTCTGTTTCTCTCACATGGTGATTCTCAAAGCATGGTCCTCAGGCCAGCAGCATTGGCATCACCTGAAACTGATTGTTGTTCTTGCGTACCGTCCAGTTGATTTCGACTCGTAGCAACCCTATAGGACAAAATAGAACTGCCCCATAGAGCTTCCAAGGCTGTAATCTTTATGGGAGCAGATTGCCACATCTTTCTCCAGTGGAGAGGATGGTGGGCTTGAACTGTTAACGTTAGGATTAGTAGCCCAGTGCTTTAACCACTGCACCACCAGCTCCTTTGAAACTAATTCGGCATGCAAATTTTCCAGCTCACCCCAGGCCTTCACGAACGGAAACTAAGGAGGGGGCAGCACTCTGTGTTTTAACAAGCTGGTGGCAAGTGGTTAAGAGCTCAGCTGCTAACCAAAAGGTCTGCAGTTTGAATACACCAGCTACTCCTTGGAAACCCTGTGGGGCAGTTCTACTTTGTCCTATAGTGTCACTATGAGTTGGAATGGACTCAACAGCAAAGAGTTTATTTATTTATTCATTTATTTTTGGAAACCCTAGTGGCATAGTGGTTAAGTGCTACGGCTGCTAACCAAAGGGTCGGCAGTTCGAATCTGCCAGGTGCTCCTTGGAAACTCTATGGGGCAGTTCTACTCTGTCCTTATAGGGTCGCTATGAGTTGGAATCAACTCGACAGCAGTGGGTTTATATTTATTTTTGGACAGATGATTCTGATCACACTTCAGTTTGAGAACTAATGACCTAGTAGAAGCTCATTCCTACCTGCGAGCCTTTGCAATTTCTCTTCTCTTGACCTAGAATGTTCTTCCCCCAGGTCTTCGTGTCATTAAATTCTTATCATCCAAATCTCAACTCAATTGATACCTCCTCAGACCAGCTTTCCCTGAACGTGGTATATAGAGTTGGCCTCTGTGTTGAACTGCTATCACATTACTTCATAACAGATATCATTTTCTTAAATTATATTATTCATTTATTTTTTAATTGTTGTAGTGATATATATATATAAAACAAAACATTTGTCATTTCAAACAATTTTAACATGTACAGTCCAGTGACATTAATTACATTCATCCTATGGTACAACCATCACCACTATCTTTTCTAGATTTTTCTATCACCCTTAACAGAAACTTATTGCCCCCTAAGCAAAGGCTTATTTGCCCATTCTAGATATTTCATAGAAGTGAAGTTATATAATATTTATCCTTCAGCATAAGCTTCATCTATGCCCTAGCATTAATTTATATTTGTTCATTTTCTCTCTCCTCCATTACAATATAAGCTCCACTGAGAGCAGACCTTGACTGTCTTATTCATCACTCTGTCCCTGGGGCCCAGAATGGTATCTGTCAAAGTATTCATTGAATGAATGAATAAATGGGTAGAAAATCTGTTTAATGGGGAAACAGAACAGAAACTAAAAGAAAAACCAGAAAGGCTATTAATTTACATTATAACAAAAAGACTTTTCTTTCACCATACCTATTCAACCTGTATGCTGAGCAAATAATATGAGAAGCTGGACTGTGTGAAGAAGAACGGGGCATCAAGATTGGAGGAAGACTCATTAACAACCTGTGTTATACAGATGATATGACCTTGCTTGCTGAAAGTGAAGAAGACTTGAAGCACTTACTAATGAAGATCAAAGACCACAGCCTTCATTATGGATTGCACCTGAACATAAAGAAAACAAATATCCTCACAACTGGACCAGGGAGTAATATCATCATAAACGGAGAAAAGATTGAAGTTGTCAAGGATTCCATTTGACTTGGATCCACAATCAACAGCCATGGAAGCAGCAGTCAAGAAATCAAAAGACACACTGCATGGGGTAAATCTGCTACAAAGGTCCTCTTTAAAGTGTTGAAGAGCAAAGATCTCACCTTGAAGACTAAGATGTGCCTGACTCAAGGCATGGTATTTTCAATCGTATCATATGCATGAGAAAGCTGGACAATGAATAAGGAAGACTGAAGAAGAGTTGACGCCTTTGAATTGTGTTATCGAAGAATGTTGAATATACCACGGAGTGCCAAAAGAATGAACAAATCTGTCTTAGAAGAAGTACAGCCAGAACGCTCCTTAGAGGCAAGCATGGCAAGACTGCATCTTATGTACTTTGGACTTGTTGTCAGGAGGGATCAGTCCCTGGAGAAGGACATCATGCTTGGCAGAGTGCGGAGTCAGCGGAAAAGAGGAAGACCCTCAATGAGGTGGATTGACACAGTGGCTGCAACAATGAACTCAAGCATAACAACAATTGTGAGGATGGGTCAGGACCGGTCAGTGTTTCGTTCTGCTGTGCATAGGGTCTCTATGAGTCAGAACTGACTCGATGGCACCTAACAACAACAACAACATAATGAAAAGTCAGAGCAGGGGAAGAAAGAAAGAAAAATAAAATACTTAAACTGAGATATTTGAAAAAACCTCTGGAGAGACGAAAGAAGTAGAAAACTGAGACGGAGAGGAAAGGGGATTTTGAGAAGTGTTACGGTGGGTGCTACAAGAGCCTCAAGCAGAGACTGAAATTCCCCACAGGCTAACCGAACTGTGTGCTGTGTTGGGTGCGGCCTTAGGCAAAGGTGACATTCCACACTATAGGACTTCAGGGGTTTACCCATGAATTTTCCGCAATCACTCAACACACATGGAAATCCAACTCCTGTGAGGGATACAGAGATGAATTAGGTATAGACCCTGTCTTCAGGAAGCTTAAAGTTTAACAGGGGAGATAAGGTATGCACAGAGATGATCATGTGAAAGACAATGACAAGAGAGGCAGCACCTTTATCAGTTACCTCCTCTAGATGGAGCATCTCCTCCATGTTTTACATAAAGCATCTCATTGGATACCCACAAAAACTGTGTTAAGTAAGTATTCCTGTTCTACGGGTGGTGATAAGAATAGTAACATTTGCTAAGCATTTGGTCTGATTTATGCTAAATGCTTTCAAAGAATTCTCATAACACTCCTAGGAGGCATTTACAATCATAGTCCTGTTTGCACAAAAGAGAAAATTGAGCCATAGAGAGGAAGTAAAGTGATTTGTACAAGGTCATAGAGCACTCGTGGTGGTAGGGGCATGACATATCCAGCAAACCCTAACCTTGAGATAATGACCTACCAGAAGATCCCAAAGCTGCATCTGGGAGATGTCTTGGGCCTCTTTCTTCTACCATTTCTTGACTCTATTAGCTGGATTTTCCAACAGCGAGGAGAAGGAGATGGCAGAGCAATTGGCATGGGGATTTTGGAAGTTCCCTGCCAACTCCTATATCTCAACCAAGGAACTTGACTGATTCCGCCTTCAGCACAAGCCTCCACCTAGTGACTGCCATTGTATCCCAACGATCACAGTATCACCAAAACCAAAAGAAAACCAAACCCATCACCAAGACACACTGTAAATACTCATAAAATATTGTCAGCTCCCTGATTTCTGCTCCAAAAAAGACTAGGGATCCTGCTCCGTTCCACTATGCCACACTTCCCACTGGATATTACATAGAGACCATTTTGAGCCCTATATAAGGAAGAACTTTCTCACCAGCATGGCTGTCTGACAAGGCAATGGCTGTCTCATGAGGTGGTGAGCTCTCTGTTGCTATATGCATCCAAACAGAGGCCAAATTCTCATTTGTTTGGGATAATGTAGTGATTTCTGTAAAGAGAGAGATATTAGACTGATGAGTTCTAAGTTTCTGGCCATAGATTCCATAATTATATTCCTTGTTACATGGCATTGGGAAAATCCTACTCCTCTCTGGAGCTCATTTTTATTTCATAGGATTATATGATCACTACAGTCCCTCCAATGAGGCACTGATGGTTCAGTAGTAAAATTCTCTCTTTCCATGTGGGACACCTGGCATTGATCCCAGCCAATGCACCTCATACATACCCACCACCTGTCTATCAGGGGAGGCTTATTTGTTATTATGACGCTGTATAGTTTTCAAAGGAACGTCAAGAGTAAGATGGACTAGGAAGAAAGGCCTGGCAATCTGTTTCCAAAAATGAGCTAATGAAAACTCTGTGGATCACTATGGTCTGAGCAACAACTGCAACCAATCGTGGGGATCGTGCAGTGCTTTGTTCTGTTGTGCGTGGGGTCCCTATGAGTTGGGGACCGACCTGACAGCTGGCAACAACAAGAGACTTTGTATTCCAAGATTTTCGGATTTAGAGAGCAAACATCAAAGCCAGGGATGCTGGGCACTGACCAAGATTTCGGCAACCCTCAGTGAGAATCCTGTTCAACCAAGGGACCTGGGAGCTTTGCAACTTTACTTCCTTTCCAAGCTTGCCTCAAGCTGGCCACAAACGAACCTGTACTGTGGAAAACTCCGGGCAGTAAAATACTGTCTAAAGACAAGGTCTTTTGGAGCCATTCTCATTGTGAGCTTGGGAACCTGTACTTCTACATAACACCACCTGCAGCCTCCCCACCCGCCCCCCCCCAAAAAAAAACCTCATTTTATTAGAATTCCAATTATGCTCCAGTGATTTCAAATCCCCAGAATTCCTTTATCCCAGAGCAAGAGTAATTGGATTTTTCTCCTTCTAAGCCTCAGCTGGCCCTCCACTTCATCAGCATGCTGGGCTCTGGGCCCATCCGGCCCCATGAAGGAATTGACGAGATGCCATGCAGCTTTATGAAATCATATATGAGATCTTTAAGGATGTTTTCTGCAGTGGAGGGGGAGTTTTTATATTCCGATAAATCACTTCCAGTCTTCAGATAACAGCTTTACAGTCTGTTAAGGTCTTGAGAGGAGCCCTCAGCTGTTAATCGAAAGGTCGGTGGTTCAAACCCACCAGCTGCTCTGCTCTGAAAAAGCTATGGGGCAGTTCTACTCTGTCCTCTAGGGTTGCTGTGAATCAGAATTGACTCAATGGCAATGGGGTAAAGTCCTGAGATAGAATTTGTGACTCTGGGGAATTGCTCCTTCTTGATAATGGGGCCCTTTCTTTTGCTCAACCTGCGCCTCAGCCCCCACCCCCACCCTCTTCTTTGGGGAGCCAGGAAAGGGGGGAGAAGACAGGGAGCTAAACTGATTAATCTGCTACCCAATACATACAATCATGCAACCTGTCCACGTGCAGTGCACTTTGTCTTTTCGAAGCAACTTAACAGCCACCATCATTTCATCCTCTGGGATGAAGCCTGGTCATAGAGGCAGGTATTACTCGCCCCATATTCCAGGTGAAAAAACAGAGGCTCCTAATAGAGGCAGGATTGCCACCACACACCATGATGCTCCTTATTTACTGTCCTGAACCCAGCAGGGAGCCCGACTTTGAAGGGCTGATCTTCTCAAATTGTAGCCCAAGAACTGAAAGATACTTGCCTTGTGACGATGCAGGAGAACTTCTGTCCTCTTTTACAATCTCACAGCCACTGGATTGACAGGAGCCAGTGGACTGAGCTGGTAAACCTGTTAGCCAAATGTTTGCAATCCACTTCAATCCACCTTACACAGCACTGCCAGAGCTATTTCCCCCCAAGGACTAATATGACTGGGTCACTTGCCTGCTCAAAAACCTTCAGCATCTCGTTTGCCTAAAGGGGAAAATTACAGAGTTGGAAGAAAACGTGGAGACCCTCTAATCCAACACAACGATGCAATAATGTGCTCTACCACATTGATATCCCTCAGGTCTCTGCTTGAATAACTCCAGGGATAGGGATCTCATTACCCTTTCTTATTCCACTCATTCTTTCATTCACTCACTTTCTTTTATCTGCACAATAGATATTTACTGGGCAGCCACGATGCTAAGCCTGGGAATGCAATGCTGAATAACACGTACAAACAGCAGTGGTTTAGAGAAAGTTCTAACACCTGACTGCCTGGGTTCAAATTCCAGCTCCACGCCTTAGTTGCTGCATAACCTTGGGAAATTATTTAGCCTCCGTTTTCCTCAGTTTCCCCATATTTCAAAAGGGGTGTCATGGATTGAATTGTGTCCCCCCAAAATATCTGTCAACTTGCTAGGTCATGATTCCCAGTATTGTATGATTGTCTACCATTTTGTCATCTGATGTGATTTTCCTGTGTGTTATAAATTCTATCATATCATGTAATGAGATGGATTAGTGGCAGTTATATTGATGAGGTCTACAAGATTAGATAGTGTCTTAAACCAATCTCTTTTGAGATATAAAAGAGAGAAGCGAGCAGAGAGACATGGGGACCTCGTATCACCAGGAAAGCAGTGCTGGGAGAAGAGCACATCCTTTGGACCTGAGGTTCCTGCGCTGAGATGCCCCAGACCAAGGGAAGACTGATGCATCACAAGGACCTTCCTCCAGAGCCAACAGAAAGAGAAAGCCTTCCCCTGGAGTCAGTGCCCTGAATTCAGACTTCTAGCCTAATGGACTGTGAGAAAATAAACTTCTCTTTGTTAAAGCCATCTACCTGTGGTATTTCTGTCATAGCAGCACTAGATGACTAAGACAAGGGGATAAGCATACTACCAACCTGGTACATTGTAAGCACTAAATACATATGAGTTAATAAGGAGCCCTATTGGCACAACGGTTTAGACTTGCTGCTAACTGAAAGGTTAATGGCCCTGGGGGAGAAAGACTTGGTAATCTGCTTCCATAAAGATTACAGCCTAGAAGACCCTATGTGACAGTTCTACTTGGTCATGTGGGGTCACTATGAGTAAAAATCAACTCCACAGTACCTAACAACCATAACAATGATACGGATAAATAAACAGGCATTTACAGTACAATGAAGTATGTGTACAGATTTCTGTGGGAGCATCTAATCCACTTGAGGAAGAGATGTGGTCAGGGAGGGCTTCCTGGAGGCAGTGACCTCTAAGTGAGACAATAAAGCCATGTAGTTGTTGAAGCAAATAGGGAAAAAACTATTTCAGAGGAAATTGAATTGCAGACACTGTTTTGGAATAAAGACAATGCATAGAGCAGTCAAAGAATTCTAAGAATTCAATGTAGCTGGAGGAGAGAGGGCAGAGCAAGATGATGAGCTAGCTGTTTTCTTTTCAGAGAGCTTGATCATGGGAAAATCTTTTCTATGTCTGGATTCCCAGAATGGCAATTATAGACCTCTGCATTTGGCCCCAACTTACTTTTGCAAATTTCTCTCAGTTCTGCACTATTCACGTGTCTATCAACAAGATGATACTTTCCCACATCCAGGCCTTTGTTTATGCTGGTCCCCCTCTGAGAACATTTGAGGTTGGGTTTTTTTCAGGAGCCATTTGCAGCATTTCTTTGATAAAAGGATCTCTCTTTCATATGGGTGATGATGTAATTCAGGTGGGCTCACCTTGACCTAACCCCCTTCCAGGCCATGCCCCACCAAGGATAACCCATGCTGTAGCCATAGTAATGGGTTCAGGAATGGGCATGTAGCCCTAGGCATGCCATTCAGAGTCCTCTTGGCTTTTCATAGTGGAGCTATCATTTCCTTGGTGTTGCTCAGCTGAGAAGACATGAGTTTGGTGCTGCCAGGCCATCTTGCCTTCCCCACAAAAGGAGCTGTTCTGAGGAACACCACCACTTAGGGAAAGCAGAGCCATGAGATGGCAAGAAAGACACAAGCAAAAGGACATCATTTGAGCCCCTGGATGGAGACCTGCCTAGAACCATGTGCATTCCTGGACTTATCAGCTATGTGAGCCAATAAATTCTCTCTCCTTTTCTCTCTTTCATAAACTGTTTTGAATTAGGATTTTGTCACTTCGCACCAAAAATGTCTAATTCACCTTCTGACACCTTTTTCACCTGTTATGACTTAGCACAATTACCAACTCTTCCATGACCATCTCAGCCAGATACAGCCCCTGGTCCAGCCCCTTGCTGCATTCTTGTTGCTCTGGGACCCTCAGGCTTGCAGTGACCAGCTGGCATCTATCATATCCTACCTTCTTTGTTGAATGTGGTACCTGTGTCTTATCTAGCATCTGAGAGGAAAACCCCTTGCAGGCAGTCAGCCTTATACACTCCCCCCACACCCCGCACTGTGGTGTACCCACTACAAAGCAGTTGCTCAATAAATGTTAATGGAATAAGAGAGAATATGAAGGGAGAGCATGGGACATGGGAATTCAAACCCCAGATGTAATATTTCCTGCAGCCTCCTTAAGACTCTGTTTCTTTACCTACAAAATATGGATAACATTAATCAGTCACTTCAGGATGGAGTAATAGAATGCATGTTATCTGTTTTGTAACATGTAGAGAGACCTACATATGTAACTTAAACCTTAGTCCCCAGCATTGGTCAGGGAGTGAGAAGACCTAGATTTTGAGTTCAGGACATCTATGAGACCAATGGTCTACGTGACAAGTCAGTTATCCTTTCTGGGCCTCAGTTTACTTATTTACAAAATGACGACAAGAAAGAGAGGATTAGGTGAGTTTTAGGACATTCTATGATCCTGTAACAACATTATTACATTTGGCATATTTGAATCTCCTCCACGTCAACGAAGGCAAGATGTCAGTCCTGGAATCTGGAGAGGGGCCAGGTCCTATATACATAAAAGTATAATCTTTTATTAAGGGCTTAAATCTGGCAGGCACTATGTTAGGTAATCAGCACCCACTATCTCGTTTATTCTTAAAAACAATGCTCACTTAGGGGACTCTGAGCTTCTATTAAGGTGATGGAAAATTTGGGAACAGTTAATGGTGACAGTTGGACCATGTGATGAACATGTCGAATGTCACTGAACAGTACACGTGAAGACTTTGAAATGGGCAAGTGTTTTGTCATCCATATATGTACTACAATAAAAAAAAAAAAAAACCTATGAGGTAGTGCCTACTATTCCCTTTATAAAACAGGGAAGCTGAGGCACAGAAACATTAAATAACTTGCCTAATCTCCACAGTTAATGAGAGGTATATCATTCAAACCTGGGCAGTCTAGTGCCAAAGCCCATGTTCTTAACCATTAAGCCACAATGCCTCCCTATGACTCCCACTGTCTCACCTGACAAAGGCTAGGAAAGGGAGACCTTTGCCAGCTTCAGCTGGCCTCCACAGTCCCAACCATGCTAGCAGTCCGGGTGCTGGGGGCCTGCGTTGAGTGGGAATGCCATACTGCTAATGGAAGAAAATGTAATTATAGAGCATAATTACAGTGTATCGTATTCTGTAATTACACTGACAGTATTTAATATAGAACATATTCTGAAGCTAAATGGAATGGAAACACCACCCTCCCCCCCAGCAAACAGAACAGAATCAGAGCTGCGAAGAACCTGTTCTCCCTACAATGCAGAATCATAGGACCTC
Source organism: Loxodonta africana (assembly GCF_030014295.1). Classification (NCBI taxonomy): domain Eukaryota; kingdom Metazoa; phylum Chordata; class Mammalia; order Proboscidea; family Elephantidae; genus Loxodonta; species Loxodonta africana. The sequence goes on from NC_087344.1 coordinate 97,430,018, forward strand.
TATATTATGTCCCCCATCTTAATGGATGATATAGTCGTCCACCCAATTGTCCAAGCCCCAGACTTGCTTCTCTCTAGCCCCTCATCCCCACATCCCACAGACCTAGCCCCTCATTTCTGGCCTCTTCTCTCTAGATCTACTGCTTTTTTCCTAGTTCAGGACCTATCATCTCTTCCCTAGATAATTTTTACAACTTTCCTACAGGTCTTTTTGCTTCCAGAGATACCCTATGGGTCATCCTCCATACTGTATGAGAGGGAATCATTCCAGGGTACAAATCTGACCACGTCACTTCTGTGGCTGTCACTGCAGAATCCAGACGTCTTTTCCCAGCACACTGGGTCCTTTGCGATCTGGTTCCGGCTTGCCTTCCTAGCCTCTCCTCCTGCTGCTTGCCCCCACACTCCTGTGCTCCAGCCATTCTGAACTCTTCATGTGGATTCTAGAATCTCTCCTTTCTTCCCATGTTTGCACATGTTTTTCTCTGCCTGAAATACCCTCTGTCTTACATCTTCCTGAGCTCAGACTCATCCTTGAGGAGCTGCTCATGTGCAGTCACCACCTCCAAAGACTTCCCTGACCCCCAGACTGGGCTAGGTACACTGATCTGGGCTCCTTTAGCATCTTCTAGCACAGAACTCACCCTACGGTGCCATAATTGTCTGTTTTCTTCTCAGTCTCCTCATCTAGACTGGGAACAGCTTCAGGGCAAGGACTGTGTTTTGTTTTGTTTTTATTTCTATATCCCCAATACCTAGAATAGGTTTGCTACTAACCTAAAAGTTGGCATTCACACCTACCTAGCAGTGCCATGGAAGAAAGTCCTAATGATCTGCTTCTATAAAGATTACAGCCAAGAAAACCCTAAGAAGTAGTTCTACTCTGTAATATACGGAGTCGCCATGTGTTGGAATCAACTCAACCGCAAAAGGTCAATGCCTAGAAGAAAACCTGGCATAGGGTAAGTGTTCCATGGTTTGAAATGAATGAATGGAAAACATATTCTGAGGATTAAGTGCAAGCATTAAGATTTTATTACTGCGACTACCTATAAGGAAAAACATGGAATTATAGAGGGTCACAGATTGAGAACCCTCTTAGCCCTCCCTTTTGTTTTGAAAATGAGAACAAAACACAACCTGAGAAGTGAAGAAACTTGCCCAAGGTCATACAGCGAGTGTGTGGCAGAGTTTAGGAAAAAAAAAGAGGTTTTCAATACCAAGTTTAGTGCTCTTCCATAGTATGGAAAAGTATATACCAATTTTTTTTTTTTTATCTAGGCTAAGTGGAAGAGGTGTCTGAAAAAACATTTTTTTAATATTAATAACAAAGTATTCAGGTAGCAAATTTGTGACACAAGGTTGTGTGGACTGAAAAACATGGCTTCACAACTTTCATGATTTTCCTTATCTAGGCTTTGGTAAAAGAAAAGAAATCCATTTTCCATTAGGTACAGGCTCCTCTGGGCATTTTCACAGTCAGTGGCTGCCCTTGAGGTCACATGCACGTGCTAGGAAGGGACAGAAAAGGATGAAGCTGACTCAGAAGTCATATCTTCACTTCATCCAAAGATGTGAACTCATTCAGAAATTTATTTATTTGGAATACCAAATGCCTACAATTGTGAAATGCCCCAGAGACCAAAAAATTCAACCACTAAATCTGAACTGAATGTTAGACTCTTTTCCTCCATCTTCAGTCATTCAAAAAAAAAGCTATTATTAATTGAGCACCAACTTTGTGCCAGGCACTAGGATCATAGCCGTGAACAAAACAGATAGAGGTCCTGGCCTCACTGAATCTCCATTCCAGCAGCCTGGTCGTCTACTGATAAAGCACCTACTTCTGCAGCCAGGCTTCCTGGGCTCTAGTGTCGGCCCTGCCAACAACTGGCTTTTGAACTAGGGCAAGCCTCTGTGCTTCAGCTTTTCCATCTATTTCATGGGACAGAATTAGATTCCACCTCACAGTGTAATTGTGAGGATTAAATGAGATGATACAAGGGAAGTGCTTTGAACCTTGCTTGGCACTTGGTGAGCCTCAACAAACAATAGCTTGTATCACATGGTTTTCCGGCTATATCCCTTAGAGAAAGGTAGAATGCTAGAGCTTCAAGGGATCTTGGGGAAGACGCAGGCCCACCCTCTTGTTTTACAGATAAGGAAATGGTGTCCTAGAGAAGACAAACAGTGAGTCCTAGGTCACACGGTGTATTAGTGTCAGAGCCTATGTGGATAACTAGAGAGCCCCTGGCCGGGCATTGCTAGCCACACAGACCTGGGTTCAAGCTCTGATCCTACTCCTTCCCAGCTGTCTTGCCCTGGGCAGGTTATTTAACCTCTTTGAAGCTCCATTTTCCCATTTGAAGAATAGGTATGATGTGTACCTGCTGATGACAATGATTCTAGCATTAATAATAGCAATAATTCTTCCCTCACAGTCGGCAGGTTGACCTGAGATATCAGATGTGGTAGAGGGGCGGTAACTGTGCAGGTCTGTGCAGCCTAATACAGTAGCCACCAACCACAGGCCGCTATGAGCACTTGAAATGTGGCTAGTATGAGCCAGGAACTAAATTTTTCATTTTATTTCATTTAAATTTAAAAACCAATACTCAATTCAGTTATTGGAAAAGTTCCAAGTATTCACAATTTGGGTACGTGAATCTACTGTTTCAACTGCCCTTTTTATGAAACCTTAATACGGATCAAGTGTTTCTGATGAAAATCTAGTACCCAAACTGAAACGTAAAAATTGTAAAATACATATGAGATTTCAAAGATTCAGTGTAAAAAAGAAATGTAAAATATCTCATTAATATTTTTATACTGGTTACACGTGGAAATTATAATATTTTGGATACATTGGGTCAAATAAAATTTACTTTTAAAGTTAATCTTATTTGTTTCTTTTTACTTTTTTAGTACAGTGACTAGAACATTTAAAATGCCCTATTGGTTCACGCAGTCTATCTACTGGAGAGCACTAGTAAAAGGCCATACTCACAGGAGAGGCTACCCTTCTTCCTCTCCTTACCTCTGGTTATTCTAAGGGTGCTGGTTGGGAGAGCAGGCCATTTACAGTTCTTTGGTCACAACCAGTAAAAAGCAACATTGTTTATCTTCACCAAAATGCTAAAGGAAATGAGAACATTCACGAGCTCTAAGGAAAAGGCAGCTGCTGTGAGATAATTCTGACTCATGGTGATCCTATGTGTGCAGAGTAGAACTGTGCTCCACAGAGTTTTCAGACGTAGATCGCCCAGCCTTTCTTCCAAGGCACCTCTGGGCGGATTTGAACTGCCAAACTTTCAGTCAGTAGCCAAGCTCTTAACTGTCTGCATCATCCAGGGACTCCATTCACAACACTCCAAATTCCAGGGAAAGAAAATCTTATCACCCAGCTTGACTCACTCGCTGGCCTCTTGGCTGGGGGTGGTTGGGGTGGGAGGGCCCTTTGACCGACAGACCCACTAAGACTTGTACACAGTGCGGAAAGATCAGTCCCCCAGAGAAGAATCAGGGTAATGCTGCTGGAGAAAAGAGAATGAATCCTGAGTGCAGTGGCCTGGTGCAGGTCAATGCTGAAGAGGTATAACAATAAACGGGCAAAATCTCCACCCTGGTACTGACTCACCGTGCCCTTCAATGAGTTCCCTGCCCCTCTCGGCCTCTCTTTCCTTGACTAGAAAATTGGAGAAAGCTCTACGATGTGCAGGATTTGTTCCCACAATTTCTTAAAATTTTGCCCTTCTCAGGGCTTGACCCCACCTAGAGAAATTAGGTGGGCTCTCTCCCTGTTGGAAGGGGAAGATTTGGTTCTAACAAACTGAGCTCAGCTGCTGCCCACCTTCCATGCCCACTCCCAGCTCCCTGTCCCCGCCCTGGCACCACGCAATTCCGCAATTCTCCCCTGTGTGCCTGATACCTTCTGCCGCTTCCTTGCTCTCTCACCCTCTCTCGTGGCTTGACTGCAAAATAAGAATCAAGAGCTGGCATGCTCAGAGAAAGCCCTTTAGTCTGATTGATCAGGAATTGCTAATTCAGCAAAACTCAAGTCCCGGGAAGAGAACTTAATTCCCTGCATGATCTCTCCTGTTAAAAGGGAAAGAAAAAAAATGGCTTAGAGCTTTACATAAACCCATTACGCCAGCCCCAGTTACAGTCTTTGGTCAACAGCTTCTTCTGTTTGCGGAAGTGCTGCTTCAGTACAGAGACTAATGACAAGGAGGACCCAGGAGGGAAGAGGAACCAACTAACTCATCCTGAGAAAGTTCTTTGAGGGAGGACATTCTAGGCAGAGGAAAGAGCAAACGCAAAGTCATGGTGGGCACTATTTCTTTGGAGAGTGGAAATAAGTTTGGCAGAAGCGTAAGTTGCATGACAGGACAGTATGTGATGACCCAGAAAAAGTTACTTCAGCTTTCTCAGCCTGTTTCACCACCTGTCAAAAAGGGACAATAGTCCCAAACCTCTCTGCCTCTAGGGGTGGTTGGAAAAATGAAATGCAGTTGTGTGAACGTTCTTTGTAAATTGCAGTACATTGTGAAGACAGAGACTAGGGTGAGTTCCTGAGAACTGGTATATAGGCTCAGGAGCCCCCAGCTCCCTGGAGGCCCCAAGAAGATGAGAGAAGCACCTTGGCCATGCAGGGAATTTCTTTTGGCAGAATGGCATGTGATTCCAGCCCTAGTTTCTGAAAATTCAAGAATTTTCAAAGGCTTTCTCCTCCATCCTTTCCTTCAGCTCCTTAGATATGGAGTAAGATACATTGGGGGTCAAATCTTGCCTCTGCTACTTACCCAAAAAACCAAACCCACTGCTATCGAGTTGATTCTGACTCACTGACCCTATAGGACAGAGTAGAACTGCCCCCACAGGGTTTCCAAGGCTATACATCTTTATGGAAGTAGACTAGTGCACCTTTCTTCCATAGAGTAGCTGGTGAGCTTGAACTGCTGACCTTTTGGTTAGCAGCCAAGAGCTTTAGCCACTGTACCACCTGGGCTCCCTTCTCTGCTACTTACCTTTTCTTAGCTTCCATTTCCTTATTTATAAAATGAACTAACATTGTCTATCTCACAAGGATTATAAGGATTAAATATTTTGTGTGAAGGTTCTTGGTAAAATGTACAGACGTATGCATATATAAGCCAGGGTCATTATCATCACCACCATCATTTTTTTTTTCTCATTCTTCTTAATGAGAAGCCCTCATAACATATTAACTATACTCTAGATGCTTCCGGCTCTTCATAACCAGGCTGCTAGTATCTACCTCACAGGGCTGTTGTAAGCAGAGATGAAACTGATAGCCATTTCATTTCCTTCCCCCTTCCCTGGACCCTGCCCTTCTTGCAGACTTGTCCTTGGCCTTGCCCTCAGCCCCTTTCCTGTGTTGATGGTTTAGAGCTGGGTCCTCTCCTCTGCTATGATCTGGGACTCACCACCCCAGGTGTACCAAGCACCTTTCCGGTGGCTCCCAGCTCGACACCTCATTTCTACTGAATTTACCCTAATCCATTAAAAAAAAAAAAACAGTAACTCTCTCTCTCGGGCTACAAATTGAGCTCCGGTGGTATTAACTCTTTTTTCCAGACACAAAATCCCCAGGCCACTTCTAACCTATCCATAGTCAGGTCAGTCAGTCAGATTTCAGAGACAATGACATCTCTCTCCACAGTTTGCAAGCAAAGCAATAATGCTCTAATTATGTGTCTATTATCGTCATCATCATAATGCACCCACATGGATGGTGGCGGCAAAGCTGGGTTAATGTATTCATTAGGAACAAGCACGAGCAACATGACATTAATATCGCTAATAATACCTAATTGAGCTTAATTACAATGTGGTGCCTAATATATTGTGATGAATTTATTCTCAAAGTATTTACATATTTGTAGTTAAGTAATTAGCATTCTGCCCAGAAATAACTCCTCAAAAGTCCACTTCAGCTCTGGAGCAGAAGGGGGACTGAACACACCCTCCTACTTGGAATGGCCTGGCAAAAAAAGCTCATAATTTGTGAGGAAATATATATGTCACGTCTTCCTTATAGGCAAAGTGAATGAGCCCTCTGGGAAGGGAGTTGGGGGAAGGTGGTGGGCGAAGAGAGATTTGTTCCTCTCTACTTCAAGGATCTGACAGGGGCTACGAGCTTTCATGCTGGGGGTTTGCTGTGCTTGTTAGGCGGCACAGAGTGTTCTGTGATCTATCCTGGGTGACAGATTGAAGAGTGACATTCACAAACTGGGGCAGGGTGCCTCAGGTGGAGAGGGGACTCACAGAGAAGCAGCTGAAAGAACTCAGAGTGTTTAACTTGCATAGGAGGAGAGCTACGGAGACATGAGAGCTGTCTTTACAGGTTTGAAGGGCTGTCAAGGGCCAGAAGGAACAGACTGTGAAGTGGACAGAAGCAAAGCTTTTGAAGTCAAGGAGGCGTGTTTGAATCCCAGATCTGCCATTTACTACCTGCATGACCTTGGGCCAGTTACACTGTCTGTTTCCTTTTTGTTTTATGTTAATTCTAGCTCCAAAAAGAGATGACTCTGGAGATCTGGCATCCCAGAATCCTCAGCCTACCAGCATCAGGAAGAGGGTTAAATAGCCAGGGCACTAGAACCAGGCTGCATTTAATGCCTATTCCCACTGGTATGATTAATTTGTGCCCCCAAAGAGATATGTTGAAGTTCTAACCCCCAGTACCTATGAACGTGACCTTGTTTGGAAATAGTATCTTTGAAGGTGTTATTAGTTAACATGTGGTCATTCTGGTGTAAGGTCAGTCCTACTCCAACCTGAGTGGTGTCTTTATAAAAAAGAGACTCAAAGGGACACACAGAGGGGAGAATGCCATGTGACCACAGAGGCAGAGATTGCTGCAGCTGTAAGCCAGGGAACACCTGGGGCTCGGGGAAGCTGGGAAAGACAGAAAGGCTCTTCCCCTAGAGCGAACAGAGAAAGCATGGCTCAGACAGCATGGTGGTTTGGACTTCTAGCCTCCAGAACCATGAGGCAATAAATTTCTGCCCTTATGAGCCACTCAGTTAGGGGTACTATGTTACAGCAGCCCTATGTTACAGTACTACGTTACGCTAGAAACTAACATGCCCACCATAGAAAATCTGGCCAACGTCGGACAAGTTATTTAATCTCCATAGATCTCAGATTCCTCACCTATAAAATGAGGATTAATATCATACCTAACTCAGAGGGTTATTGTGAAAATGGAATAAAATAATCAATGCAAAGCACTTACAGTGCTTAGCACATAGTAAGCACTTAGTATTAGCTAGTATAATTGTTACTTTGACCACCTCTTTTGTTTAAGGTTCAGCTGCAGAGAAAAAAAATTCACCTAAGCTTTTTGAGGCAGAAATGGAATTCATTACAGTGATTACTACATTTTTTGCAAATAATGTGCCCACGTAAATAACGTACACGCATATAATGCACAGAAGTGAAATTATGTTTAAAAGTTCTGGCATAGCACACCCATGCATACACTGTACATGTCTCATGACATTTCCAGAAGTGAATTTCAGCCTCACTCACCCTCATTCAATAGTCCAAAAACGTTACTTTTGATCGTATTTGTATAATAAAGGTATAAACTATGGCCAAGAAGTCATGGATCGAGTTTGGTAATATTCCAGTAATCAGAAAGTAAACAATTGAAACTGTACATTTCTTTCTACTAATTTAAGTTGATAATTATATCCCCATCACTATTGAGTCATCAATCGGAACTTTGAAACTACTGTCCATAAATCAAGTACTATCAATTGGAAGTGTGACCAAAGCAAAGCCTACACTGGCATAAACGCCATCGAGTAGCTGTCAATAGGAATCTCAGTTTGATCTGCAGTGATACAATTACCTCAGTCATCTTCCAACTCTGGCTTTCAATTGGAAGAATGAACAGAGCAAAACTGATACACAACTGCTCTTGGCTCAACATTTGAATGTGAAAACTTAATCAGATCATCTTAAGCAAAACCACTAAGCTATGTTAAATTTCATAGTCTAATTATGTCTTGTTAGTGTCAATGTCTTTGATCAATGAGCGTAAGGGACCTTAGTCATGGGCTTGCAAGCATATAAAAAGACCTTCACTTTTTGTACACCTCACATTTGAATTTTGCGCTGTCTTTACTAGAACCAGCCAGTTATTGATTATATCGCGCACATTTTTTTCAGCTTATAAATCAGAATCTCGGAATGATTTAGGATCATGGCAGGAATTAAATGCAAGTCCTACATGGCCAAAGTCGTCATGTGGGCAGAAGAAACACTTAACAGAGTGGCAGTGAGAGAGTTCGAGGTTGGAGAGTCGTCCGTTTGTGAATGGAGAAAGGAGGAAAAGGAGCTGAAGAAAATGAATTCATGAAAATGCACGATTGAAATTGAGGTCAGCAACATATTAAAAAAAGTATTGGTATAGTATGCTTACGAAAACAACATGCGGGGAATTTCACAGTTTGCAAAAATATGGTGTGTGCATTAAAAAAAAAAAAATGCATTATTTGCATAAAAATACAGGAAATGACCAAGAGCATCATTGAGTGCTGAGGACAAGCTTGAGGTTGAGTTTTCACGTACAGTTTCCCAAAGCCATGCCACAGAAGCCGGTCCCAAGAAAGCTGCTGCCTCATCTGCAACCAGGAAGCCACCAGCTCTAAATCCATGCTTCATGACCACAGTCAGGAAGCCACTAAGATCAGAAAACTGACTACCATTGCCACCAGCTGCAGAGCCACGTCCTGCCTACTACTGGCTGTACCAACAGAATCCCTGCCCAACAGCCTGCTTCTCAACACCCTTGATTCTGGTTCCTGGAAAGTGAGGCCTCTGCCAATGCTGCTGCAGAAGAATATCAAGCTTCTGGGCTGTGCTTTCCAGCAAAAGTAGCAGAAGCAAGGCCTCTCCTCACTTCCAGATCTCACACAAGTGAATCTCATTGGCCTCACCCAAACTTCAAACACATCTAGAACTGCAATTGCAAAGGAATCTGGGCAAGGTGAGTTTTACCTTTCCAGATTCTTCAGTACCAAAAAGCACACTAGAAGGAGGTTAGAGTGGATATCGAACTCTAATTCACCTTATCTGTCATGCCACCTCTGCTCTGTTCCAGAAGTGAATACATAGCACCCAGGGAAAGCTTAACTAGCCAGGACTTCAGCCCCAGATCCCTATCTGGTTGTCCATACAAGCCTGAAAACCCCTTTTGCTCTGTTAGCTAAAGATCCAGATGAGAATTCCAGCAAATGAACTGCTTCTTAGGCCTTGCCTTTGACCACATTCAATCTGGGGCCTCTAGGTCTTATCATTTCTACTGCAGGAAGGACCTTTCAAAATCCAGCCCCAAAAGAGACAGTTACTGAAGAGCATCCATTAGATTTGATCAGACTGGCATATTGGTGGGAGGAGAAGCACTCTTGCCCCAAGTCTAAGGATGAGTAGGAAGTGAGGAATAAGAGGCAGGAACTGAGAGGTATAGGATGATAGCTGGGGTGGTGGGGTGTGGAGTTAGGAAAGATCTTCAAAACAATAAGAGAGCCTGGAGCTTGTTTGCATGCTAATGGAACTTGGGTAGAGGGCTCAGTGGCTAGAGTTGAGTCCTTATGAGGAGCAAAGAGGATCCAAAGCAGGGGAAGAAATTGAAGTTTGCAAAGAACTTTCACATATCTTTTCTGTTTCCCTCAATACATCTGTGGGGTTGTTACTGATGAGATTACTATCAACCCATTTTGCAATGATAACACTGAGGCTTAGAGAAGTTGCAACTTAACTAACACCCCCTGATTAAGTGGTAGACCTTGGTCTCAGAGAGGCCTTTTGCCCTGATGTCCAGTGCTCTCCCTTCTACCCCACATTTTTCTGACTTCTCAGACCTGGCCTAACCTATGCCCTGGATTTAGACCAAGAAATTTAGGAAGTAGAGAAGAAAACCAATCCATATTGGGAACACCTCCCATGTACCAACAATATGCCAGGCACTGGGAACCATCCAGCACACATTAAGTACCTACTGTCTGTGAGGCATAGGAGCTGGGAATATAAAAGGAAATGGAATCCATGAAATATCCAGAAAACAGACAAATCCCTGCCCTTGTGAAGATTACATTTCACCAGATGAAAGAAGAGAAATGAGATGCCTTCTTGTATTCCTTTATTCAACAAGTTTTTATTGAGTGCAGACTGTGTGCCAGACACTGTTTAGTACCTTGAGATACAGCAAGTACAACAAAATTCAAAACAAATATGAAACAAAAACACAAGTGAATAAAATACATGCTTTTTTACATGGGGATAAGTGCTACTGAGAAAAATAAAGTCAGGTATGAAGATAGGAACTGCTGGAGTAGGAGGAATGCAATTTTAAAAAGGATGGTTACAGAAGGCCTTATTGAGAAGAAAACATATGAGCAAGACTCTGCAACGGGTGACGGAGGAGACTGTGGGATATCTGCAGGAAGAGAAACAGCAGGTAAAAGGCCCTGATTGAAGTGCATGCCAGGAGTGTTTAAGGAACATCAGTGTAGCCAGTGTGCATGGAGTGGGGGAGGATATAGTACAGTGGAGTAGAGCAGGGTGGGGTGGGGTGGAGTAGAGTGGGGTAGGGTAGAATGGAATACAGTAGGGTGGAATGTAGTAAAATGGAGTAGAGTGGAGTGAGGTGGGGGAGTAGGGTGGAGTAAAGTGGCTTAGAGTAGGATGGGGTGGGGTGGGTTTGAGCAGGGGACAGCCAAGTGAACTAGAGTCAGTGAGTTAAGTGGATTGAGGTGTGGTAGAGTAGCATGGAGTGGAATGAGTAGAGCTGTGGTAGAGTGTGGCCAGGTGAATCGGAGCGGGGTAGGGTGGAATGGATTAGAGTGACGTGGAATGGGGTGGAGTTAAGTGAGAGGGTTGGTTGTAGTGTAGATACCCAAGACAGAGGTAGTGAGGTGAGGTGGAGTTGGATTAAACATTAAGGACTTTCAGACGTTTATAAGGACTTTATTCCAAATAAGTTGGGGAGACTTGGAGAGTGTTGACACACATTAAATATGTTTAAATATCCACACATTCACAAGGATATTGAAAAAATCATTGTAAATAACCCACCCATCATTCTGAAAACTGGTAAATAAAAGAATCAAGCATTTAAACTGACTTTTTCTTATGAATTGCACTTCCAGGGAATCAAACGGCTGATGAAGGAAAGTTTCTCTTCGTAGAAGTATTCTAATAAGTTAAGAAGGAATAATAGAGTAAGGTTATCACCATTATGCAAACCCCTGATGAAGTATTGATCTCAGGCAATAATCATCAATAGCTTCTAGCATCATGAAGCTGGACACTACCTATGATGTATTCTTGCCAAAAAATGAAAACTGACTCTAATAAAACCTCCAGATCTATTTATTAGTCTACAGGAAATACAGGAAACAGTGGGATATGTTTAAAGATAACACGAAGATGCAAAGACCTGCACTTGGAAAACCAAAAGGGAATAACACACTCAGCATTTCTCAAGCTGAAAGGCCTGAAGAAAATTCAAGCCTAGAGTTGCAATATTGAGTGATTCTACAGGCAAAATATTGGATGACACAGGAAGCATCACAAGAAGATAGAAGGAATACAGTCACTGTACCAAAAAGAATCGATGGATGTTCAACCATTTTAGGGGGTAGCATACAATCAAGAATCGATGGTACTGAAGGAAGAAGTCCAAGCTGCACTGAAGTCAATAGCAAAAAAAAAAGGCTCCAGAAATTGACCAAACATCAACTGAGATGTTTCAACAAAAGGATGCACCGCTGGAAGCACTTACTTGTCTATGCCAAGAAATTTAGAAGATAGCTACCCGGCCAACCAACTGGAAGAGATCCATATACGTGCCCATTCCAAAGAAAGGTGATGCAACAGAATGTGGAAATTATCAAACAATATCATTAATATCACACACAAGTAAAATTTTGCTGAAGATAATTCAAAAACGGTTGCAGCAATATATCCACAGGGGACTGCCAGAAGTTCAAGAGGATTCAGAAGAGGACGTGGAACGAGGGATATGACTGCTGTCAGATAGATCTTGGCTGAAAGCAGAGAATACCAGAAAGATGTTTACCTGTGTTTCATTGACTATGCAAAGGCATTTGACTTTATGGATCATAACAAATTATGGATAACATTTTGAAGAATGAGAATTCCAGAACACTTCATAATGCTCATGCAGAAACTGTACATAGACCAAGAAGCAGTTGTTCTAATAGAACAAAGGGATAGTGCTGTGTTTTAAAATCAGAAAAGGTGGGTGTCAGGGTTGTATCCTTCCACCATACTTATTCAATCTGTATGCTGAGCAAATAACCCAAGAAGATGGACTATATGAAGAAGAAGGCAGCATCAGAATTAGAGGAAGACTCATTTAACAACCTGCAATATGCAGATGACACAACCTTACTTGCTGAAAGTGAAGAGGACTTGGAGCACTTACTGATGAAGATCAAAGACTACAGCCTTCAGTATACCTCAACATAAAACAAAAATCCTCACAACTGGACCAATAGGGTTTCCAAGGCAGTAATTTTTACAGAAGCAGACCGCCACATCATGATAAACAGAGAAAATATTAAAGTTGACAAGATTTCATTTTACTTGGACCCACACTCAACACCCATAGAAGCAGGCAGCAGTCAGAAAATCAAAAGACATATTGCATTGGGCAGACCTGCTACAAAAGACCACAACACAAACAAACCAATCTCTTCACAAATTACAATAAAATAAAAGATGGAACCCATTGCCGTTGAGTTGATTACAACTCATAGTGACCCTATAGAACAGAGTACAGTGCCCCATAGGGTTTCCAAGGCTGTAATCTTTATGGAAGCAGACCGACACATCCCTCTCCCGTGGAGCGGCTGTTGGGTTCAATCCGCCAATCTTCTGTTTAGCAGCCAAGCACTTTAACCACTGTACCACCAAGGTTCCTTAAAAGAAGATGGAGCTATCTATAAATTAAGAGACCAAAGGGCTATATGTCAAATCTTGTGTATGAACATTGTTTGGATCCCTATTCAAACAAACTACCAATTTAACATTTCATAATATTAAGGTCACTATGAGTCGTATTTGACTTGACTGCAATGGGTTTGATTTTTGGCTTTTTTTAATATCAAGGAACTAATCTTATTTTTAAGTGTGATATTGTGATTATGTTTAAAAAAAAAAGAATCCTAATCTTTAAAATACGTATATACATTAAAATATTTACAGTTCAAATGGTGTGATGACTGGTATTTTTTTCCAAATCTATCGGAAAGGGGAGAAAGCATATGGAGGTAGGGTATGGAACACAGGCATCCATTATACCATTCTCTTTACTCTTGTTTACATTTAAAGCATTCCATAATTTAAAAAAAAAAAAAAAAAAGACTTAATATGAAGAGTTAAGCGTTCTGCTGCTAACTGAAAGATTGGCAGTTCAAACCCACTCAGTGCCTACACTGGAGGAAAGACCTGGCAATCTGCACTGATAAAGATTACAGCCTAGAAAGCCGTATGGGGCAGTTCTACTTTGTCATATGGGCTTGCTGAGTCGAAATGGATTGGATGGAACCTAACAGCTACAACAAACATTAGCATAGTAGATGATATGTTTGAAATTTTCTGTAATAAGTCAGACGCAAGAGTATTTACTGCCTGATTCCATTTATAAGAAATTCAAAGATAGGCAAAACTCATCTACGGTAAAGTGGTTCCATATGGGAGAGTGTACTGACTGCAAAGGGGTGCAAGGAAACTTTCTGGAGTGATGGAACTGTTCTAGATCTTGATCTGGGCAGTAGTTACTCATGTGTCTGTGATTAAAAAAAGTCATAAAGCTATAATATTTGCACATTTTACTGTATGTGAAATTATACCTCTATTTAAGCAATGAAAAAAAAATCACTAGCACATAAATGGCACCCAAATATATGAGACTAGATGAGATTACCAAGAGAGCAAGTGGAAATAGTCAAGGGGGCCAAGGACTGAGTTTGGGGCACTTCAACCCCCGGAGGTCTTGAAGACAAGAAGAAATCAGCAAAAGAGATTGAGAGGGAGCAGTCAGTAGGTAGGAGAATAGCAAGATAGTGAGATACCTAAAAGCCACCTGAAGAAATGATTTCCACTCTGTTAAATGTTGCTGTTGGATCAAGTCAGATGAACACTGAGAATGCTCCTCATTGTACCTCTCAAGGAGCTTCCAGTAGAGTGAGGGAGACAGACAAAAAAGAGTTTAGTATGGAGGTAATTCATAGATGCTAAATAGGAAGACTGCATGGAGGAGTGGAAAGAGACTGACCTTTCCAGGTGGCTCAATCCAGGTGCTGTTATTTACAAGTCCTGTGACCAGGGGCAAGCAACCCAACTTCTCTGAGCATCAGCTTCCTCGCCTATAAAGCCAGTATAGTAAGGATGTCTATCTTGACACAACTAGTTGATTTCTACTCATGGCGACCCCATGTGTACAAGAGTATACCTGCACTCCATAGCGTTTTACAATGGCTGATTTTTTTTCAGAAGTAGATTGCCAGGCTTTTATTCCGAGATGCTTCTAGGTGGGCTTGAACCTCTAACCTGTCGGTTAGCAGCCAAACATATTAATTGTTTTCACCACTATCATGGATTGAATTGTGTCCCCTAAAAATATGTGTATCAATTTGGCTAGGCTGTGATTTCCAGTATTGTATGATTGTCCACCATTTTGTCATCTGATGTGATTTTCCTATGTCTTATAAATCCTATCTGTATGTTGTTAATGAAGTAGAATAGTCAGCAGTTATGTTAATGAGGCAGGGATCAGTCTACAAGATTGGATTGTGTCTTGAGCCAATCTATTCGAGATATAAAAGAGAAAAACGAGCAAAGAGACATGGGAACCTCATACCACCAAGAAAACAGCACCAGGATCAGACTGCATCCTTTGGACCCAGGGTTCCTCTGTGGAGAAGCTCCTAGTCCAGGGGAAGATTGATGACAAGGACCTTCCTCCAGAGCTGACAGAGAAAGCCTCCCCCTAGAGCTGACGCCCTGAATTTGGACTTGTAGCCTAACAGACTATGAGAGAACGAACTTCTGCTTCTGTTTGTTAAAGCCATTCACTTGTGGTCTTTCTGTTACAGCTGCACTAGATAACTGAGACACACTCCTAGAGACCTCAGGCTAAGGAGGGACTGGATGATTTTAACCAGAGAGAATAAACCTTTTCAACTGGGTTTGAAGGATATGTTGGATTCAGAACCAGGGATGTTAATTTTTAGGAACTCTCTGGCTCCAGAAGCACCCTGGGGCAGTGGAGAGTGGGAGTTAAGAGACACCGGAGAGAGCCAGGCATGGACCAGACCTCTGTGAACTCTCCTCTCCAGAGAAGGGGTCTGAAGAAGCAGCCTGCCCTGTACACTCAGGCTGTAGCTGTGGCCTTGCTGGGCCCTGAAGAGTGACAGGAACAAAGCCCGTAATTATTAACCTTGCCACTTGTTTCTATAGTTTATTGTGACAAGACAATGCAATAAGGAGGGAGGTAATGAAAAAGCAATTTTGTAGCAGTAAGCTTAAAGTGACAAACCTCGCTTTTCCTAAATAAATCACCATTATTCCCATATGGCTCCGGACTGACAACTTGGGTTTCCTTAGTAACGAGTATTTAGCTAAACCTGTGGTCCAGTGTGAGCGAGAATGAGTGGCATCTGGAGAGAGGGACTAGTTGCCAGGTCTTTCCCAGAGGCCCCCTCGTACCTTACAGGTGAGAGCATAGGCCATTAGCATTCCTGGCTTTAATGGGCTCGGTTTGCACTATTTTCTGGGGATCCCTGAGGTCTGTGACACGTAGTAATTTGTCATTTTGCAGCATCATTAATTTGGTTTTTGAGAGCCATTTGCTTTGCTAGTGAGTGGGTCTGGGAACCCCCAGTATCCACCTCTCAGTATGGCTTCTGTGATTTACAAGGTAATGCTTATGAAGTGATTTATAAAAATGCACAGAAATGGTTTCTTCATGAATCATCATCCTAAAAAAGAAATCCAAGAGCTAATGATGGTGATGGAAGGGAAGAAAAAGACTAGTAGGAAACCAATGGCTCAGTCAGAAAGTAAAAGTTTTGCTGCAAAAATAATATATTCTATATTGATATTTGCAAATATCTGGATTTGCAAGAGTTTCTGAATATTTCTTTTGTGAATGTTAAATACCTGCACTTTTTTAAAAAGTGAGCTCCTTTCTTCCTCCCTGCCTCTCTCCTTTCCTCCCTCCCTTTTTTTTTGTGGTTAGGTTCCTTGATGTGGATTCCAACTCATAGTAAACCCATGTGACAGAATAGAACTCCCTCATAGAGCTGGGGTTTTTTTTTTTTTTAGCTACAATCTTTATGGAAGCAGATCGCCAGGTCTTTCTCCTGCAGAGTGCCTACCCTGGTCTGAGCCATGGGCTCTGGATGAAGAGGCTACACGGTCCCAGCTCTCAGGCCTGACAGCCCAGCTGAGGAGACAGACATGTGAAAAGATGAGCTGCAACTCCAGGCTGAGAACTCAGAAGAGCGTGACCATTTCCACCCGCGGGCTGTAGGGGAGGGTCCGTGGAGGGGGTGCTATGGGAGCACAGCTCTGCAGGATGAGTGGGATTGACCAGGGGCTTTCCAGACTGGAGGAATGGCACAGACCAATGGCATGAGGAGTGGTTGAAGCGCAGCTGGCTGGAACAGAGACTCCACAGAGGCTCTAGAGGGATGGGTTTGGAACAGATGTGGAAGTGCCTGGATACCACACTCAGAACCCTGTCAACTCAAGCTAACTCTGGCTGAAAATCCTCTGACATCAGATAAAAGTCCAGTCTTCAGATGGAGCCCTCTGCCTGAAGGCTCTCCTCCACGCCATTCTTGGAGCGTCATGCACATCCTATAGCTTCACTTTAAACCTCTCTTCCTTGGTGATGGAAGAGAGCCTCCACTAGACACTTCATCGAAAGTCCTTATTATCTTCCTTCATGGCACGTAACAAAAAAAAAAAAGTTTAATTTTACAATTATTTGTTACATCTGTCTTCTCTCCTAGACTCTAAACTCCTTGAAGTTAGGGAAAATTTTTTTTGGTTTATGACTATCCCTAGCACGTGACACAGTGCCTGGTCACACATACTCGGCTGGCCCTCTGTAAACAGTGGAAGAATGAATGTTCCATCCAAGTCTAGGTGGAACAGGAGCCCCTTTTCTATGTGTGTTTCCAGAGTACCTGTAGTTATAGATTGAATTATGTCCCCCTAAAATATGTATTGGAATCCTAACCTCTATACCTATGGATGTAATCCTGTTTAGAAATAAGTCTTCTTTGTTATGTTAATAAGGCCATACCAGAGTAGGGTGTGTCCTAAACCTAATCACCTCTGAGTTATAAAAACAGCAGATTAGATGCAAGCATGAGCATTCTGGGCAAGATGAATGCCATGCGAGGATCACCAAGAATCAAGAACTGCCCAGGGCTACCGACAAGGAAGGAATCAACAAGGCTGAGACCCTGGCTTGGACTTCTAGTCTCCAGACTGTGAGAAAATAAATTTCTGTTCTTTAAAGCCACCCAGTTGTGGTATTTGTGTTACAGCAGCACTAGGAAAACAACATACTGTACTTACTTGACCATGTTGTTGTTGTATGCCGTCAAGTTGTTTCTGACTCATAGCTACACTAGGACATTGTAGAGCTGCCCCCATGGGGTTTTCTAGGCTATAATCTTTAAGGGAGCAGATCACAGGTCTTTTCTCCAGCAGAGCAGCTGGTGGTTTCCAAATGCCAACCTTTGGTAAGCAGCTGAGCGCATTAATATTGCTCCACCAGGGCTTCTTTACCTGGTCGTAGTACCTAGTAATAACACAAAAAATTGAGAGCATTTACTTGCCTGGTCCCACTCCTTCCCCCACTCCCCAACCAATAGCTTTCTAAAGGCAAGGACCACATGGAGGACAGAGAACTACCCCTCCCGTACCTGGCACAAATGTTTGTTGAACTGACACTTTGCCCAATAACAGGCACATTCTCCAGGGTGGTAGGAAGAAGCCGGGCACTTTCTGTAAGCTCTGCATCACCCACTGGCACCTCGTGGTTGGAGGGGGCTAGATGAGCTGGGCCTCCCTGGTGGGGTTCCTGCGTGCACTGTGGCACCTCCCCAGCTCCCTTGTGTTGATGATATCAGGGAAGCCTGGCTGGCCCTTCTTGCTGGCTGCCAGCTTTGCCTCCACATCCTGTCTGCCTCACAATCACTGCTCTTTACAAGCTGACTTGTACCCCGAGGCAGTAGCCTGTGCTCCTGTGAGTAGATAACGAGATTGTAGGCTGCATGAGAAAGCAGAGCTAGCAGCCAAGAGGGGCCTCCCACCCCCTCTCCCCTCTTCTCAGTTTTACCCATGGCGCCAGCCAGACCATAGGGCTTCTCTCAACAAAGTGACAGGATTGCACATTTGCTGGGTACTTTTTTTTTTTTTTTACATGAGTGGGCTCAACTACTCCACTTAGCAAATAGCCCTAGGAGAGAAATGAAGGAAGAGTAAGGCATATCAGGAATGTGGGAAAGGGGAAGAGTGGATAGGCTGCTGTCTTAGATAGGGTGGTTAGGGTAAGCCTCACTGAGAAGGCCTCAAGGGATTGAGGGGGTTAACTACAAGAATACCTGGGTAAAACCTTCCAGGCGGAAGGGGTAGCCAGTGCAAAGCCCCAAGGTGGGAGCTTTCTGGAGTTTAGGAAGGATAAGCACTCAGCTGCTAACTGAAAGGTTGGCAGTTCTAGTCCACCCAGGGAGAAAGACCTGGAGATCTGTTTCCATAAAGATTACAACCAAGAAAACCCTAGGGAGCAGTTCTACATGGGGTTGCTATGAGTCAAGATTGACTCTACAGCACCTAACAAAAAAGACAACAACAAGTGAGGTCAGAATGGAGTGAGTATGGGCGAGAGTCATAGGAGGTCATATCAGAGAGGTACATGGTGGGAGGCAGACCACTGAAGGGCTTTGCTCCAGCTGGGATGGTGCCATTAGATGTATCTTAGATGGCCACTCGCAGGCTTTTCTGACCCCAGTTGCTACTCACCAAAGTAGGATATAGAACATTTTCTTTATAGACTATGTTATGCCAATTGAGCTAGATGTCCTCTGAGACCATGGTCCCCAGCCCTCAGCCCAGGAGCTAGGTCCCTCAGGGCATTTGACTATGTCTGTGTTGGTTGGTGAAGCTTCTATGACTTGGCGCTGGTCAAGTTATGTGGACTTCTCCAGTATTGTTTACTGTGTTACCCTTCACCAAAGATACCACTTATCTACTATCTAAAAAAGTCCCTTGCCATCGAGTTGATTCTGACTCATAGCGACCCTATAGGACAGAGTAGAACTGCCCCATAGAGTTTCCAAAGAGCACCTGGTGGATTCAAATTGCCATCCTTTTTGTTAGTAGCCATAGCACATAACTACTGCAACACCAGAGTTTCCATCTTTTTTTTTATCTAGTTAGTGTATATAAAACCACACTAAATATTACAGCTATAGCTCTTTCCCATATCTTACCACTGAAGTGGTTACCATGTGTTCAGCTATTCACTGGACACTTCCACCAATGTACCACAGAGGCCTCTAAGTCATTATGTCCACCACTGTACCAAAGTCCAGCCTCCACAAAGCCCTTCCTCTTCCTGAGGGCCTGTTTTCCTTTGACCTGTCATTCCTTTTGCCTGGAATTCCCTCCTATCTAGCCCTCTTCTCCTCCTTTTCCCTCCAGTCCCTCCTCCCTGTAAGCCTTCTCCTAAATAGGGCAGATGGTTGTCTTTTCTTCCACCACTCTTGTGTTTTTGCTGCCTCTAGCCTCATGTACTGTCACTGGGTGGAGAGTCTCCATTATTTATGCTTTAGGCCTAACATACTTAATCTGTTCCATAATTTATGAGACAGCTAACCTTAACATGGAAAACCTGGTGGCATAGTGGTTAAGTGCTATGGCTGCTAACCAAAGGGTCGGCAATTCGAATCCACCAGGCGCTCCTTGGAAACTCTATGGGACAGTTCTACTCTGTCCTATAGGGTCGCTATGAGTTGGATTTGACTCGACGGCACTGGGTTTGTTTGTTTTTTTATTTTTTAACCTTAGCATCGCTATAAGTCAGAATTGACTCCACGGCAATGGGTTTGGTTTTTTATTTTAACCTCATATGTCTGAGCTATTGAACAAATATCTGTGAGAATTTAGACTTGGTTCCTGATGAGCACAGGATCTGCAGTATGTGGTCTGGCCAGGGCCAACATGGGGAAAGCACCAGACTGCTACCTCTGTTTCTCAGACTAGTCATGATCTTCCTCACTGAAACAGAAGTGCATCCTTGATGCCAGCCTTTTTAACTGCACTCCTGATGCCCTGGCCAGCCCTCATCAGCCCAATGGTGAGAAATACACAACCTTTGAAATCCACTGTCCAGGATTTGAATCCACATCTTCAGTTTGGCTATGTGATCTCAGGCAAGTCACTTCACTTCTCCAAGTGTGTAAAATAAGGCAAATAATACCTGCCCAGCCTCCTCCATTGGGAAAATCCATAGATTATACTAATTGCCAGGAATTTTACATGCGTTCCTTCATTCATTCCTCACACCCAATTTATCAGGTAGTTATACTTTTTTTTTTTTTTTTTTTTAATACTTAGGACAGATCCTCTGGAGTATGGGGTGTAAGTATGCCGAAGTAAAGGAAGGCAAGGGAATGTTATAAAGGGTTTCAAATTCCCAACGAACCTTTATAGGAATCTGCACAAGTGTAAGGAAAGAGAAACCATCCCCCAAAAGAGCAGCCAGCTTCATCCCAGACGTTCAGTTGGAAGAACCATAAATTCTGGCCACCATGTTCTTAATCCTTCTAGTCTCTTAACTCTTCAGTATCATTCACCATCTCTCAGTCCTAGGTCACAGACATGAAGCTAGCTCCTTCTTAACGTACTCCCTTTGGCAGATAAAACATACCAAAGACAAGTAGTTAATGCCAATCCCTTTCAGCCAAAGTTCCAGAAAGTCAAAAGAAGCAATAGAGGAGGAAAAAAAGAAATAATTAAGGATTTTTTAAATCTGTTCAATGTAATCAAATGATACCATTGTAATATGTGACTGTAAGATCACTCCTTAGATGTAGAGTATTTGAAGAAATGCAATGTTGCTGATGACAACACTTCCTGTTTGTATGAATGCTACCCCTACCCTCCAGGCAACCAAGTCAGGGCACAGGAAGCCTTTGAACAGCTCCTTCTCCTTCACCCCCACACACAATCACTGACCAAGTCCTGCCAATTCTTCCACCTAAAACTTCTCTTCTGTTCCACCACCTCCTGCTACAGGTTCTCTGTGTCTAAGACCTCTGCAAGGCCCAGTGTCTGGTCCTCCAGTCCATCCTCCGTGTCTTCTTCAGAGCTATATTTCTAAAATCTCTGTTGAGAGCAGTTCTTGTCTCTACTGCCCCAGACAGTAGTTTTCAAATTTGAATGTGCAGAAGAATCACCTGGAGAGTTTGTTAAAGATACAGGTTCTTAGGTCTCACTCCAGAGATTCTGAATCTCTGGGTCTTGGGAGAGGTCTGAATGCTGTTTTCAGTCATCTTCAAGTCAGCTCCAACTCACAGAGACCTTATGCATAACAGAATGAAGTGTTGTCTGATCCTGCACTACCTTCACGATCTCTGATATGCCTGAGTCCATTGTTGCAGCTATTGTGTCAGGCCATTTCATTGAGAGTTTCCCTCATTGACTCTACTTTGCCAAACATGATCTCCTTTTCTAAAAATTGGTCTTTCCTGATGACATGCCCAAACTGTGTGAGCCAAAGTCTCGCTATCCTTGCTTCTAACAAGCATCCTGGTTGTATTTCTTCTAAAACTGACTTGTTTTTTCTTCGTTCAGTCCATGGTATATTCAATAACCTTTGCTGACATCACAGATCAACTGTAACAATTCTTCTTCTTCTTTTTTTTTTTTTCCACTGTCTAGTTTCCACAAGCATATGAGGTGATTAAAATGACCACGCCTTGAGTCAGGCACACCTTAGTCACCAAAGGGACAAAAACTGCATTTTTTAACAGGTACCCTCTCCACTTTCCCCCTACTGGACATTCTGATACATACATGCTAAGAATTACATTTTAAGAAAACTGTGAAGGGAGGGAGGGAGGGAGGGAGGGAGGGAGGGAGGGAGGGAGGGAGGGAGGGAGGGAGGAAGGGAGGAAGGGAGGAAGGGAGGAAGGGAGGAAGGGAGGAAGGGAGGAAGGAAGGAAGGAAGGAAGGAAGGAAGGAAGGAGGAACTTTCTACCTTCTGTATCCTGCTTTGTTTTTCTCCAGAGCCCATATCACCACCTGGCCCTTTTTTTTTTTTTTAACTTGCTGATTTTTTTGTCTTCCCCCATTACAGTATAACCTCTAGTGTAAGCACTGGACTTAATATATTTTGTTTACTTTTATATCCCTTATCACCTAGAACTGTAGCTGGCACATAGCAATCTCTGTAAATACATGTTGGGGATATAGCATAAAACAAGACAGAACTTTTGTTTTTGTGTCCAGCTCCTTCTCCCGTACTTCCTTTGAGGAGTAGCACTGTCCCTTCAAGTCATGTGACTCTAGGAAATCTATCAATGGCAGTACCCTGCCTTCTGTAGGGTGAGCACATGATCAAGGAGCAGCCAATCACAGTAGTCCATCTCCACGTCTTACCCAGATAGTTCTTGAGGGTGGACTTGTTACCCAGACAGATCAATTGGTGTTCTTCCAATAGCTTTGACATATAATCTCTGGGAGACACTCTCTTTGCCCTCGGATCTTGAGTTATGAGGATGTGAAGCTGGAGATGTCAGTGACCACACCCCCTGCCGCCCCAAATCTGCAGTAGCGTAAAAGTAAGCTAAGCAGAAACACACTGAGTTAAGAGATAACGACAGAGAGGCTGGCTGTGTTGAGGTCTCAGTCGAATACCTGAGGCCCTGGTGGCTGCCGTCAGTTTATTCATTCTTGAGTCATATCTCATACCCTTTCCACCTACAGGGGCCACTGCATTCCCCTTTAGTGCTTCAGCTAGTTTAACTTGTATTTCCAACATTTGCAAATGACAAAGTTCTGCCTAATACACAGGGGTTAATTACATACATAACTACATATGTAATTAATATGCAATTAATTACAATTTGGTAAATGCTAGGAAGGAAAAAGATTCCTAGGTGGCGCAAATGGCTTGTGCTCTACTACTAACTTAAAAGTTGGTGGTTTGAACCCACCCAGCAGTATCATAGAAGAAAGGTCTGGCAATCTGCTTCCATTAAGATTATAGTCAAGAAAACCCTATGGAGCACAGTTCTACTCTGTAACACATGGGGTCGCCATGATTCGGAATTGACGTGATGGCAACTAACAACAACAGAAAGAAAAACGTAGGGTGCACTGAGAGTAAACAATAAGTGTGTCTATCCCAGTCTTGAGGGTCAGATTGCATCTCTGAGAAAATTACATTTAGCTGCGATCTAAAGGTTGAGAGGGGTTACCAGATGAATTAGGAGAGAGAGGGTTCCAGGCAGTGAAGCAGCAGCTATGAAGGACTTCGGGTAGGAAGAGGGGCGCTGGGAGCATTCAGGATATGAAAAGGCCAGTGTAGCAGGCATTGTTGGTCCCCCCATCCCCACTATCTTCTGGGATCCCTTCTGTTTCTGTGTAATTTGCTGCTAGTAGCTTACCTTACACCTGTGTGATCTTCAGAGGCTTGCCCTTGGTCACTGGAAACATGGAGAGTCAGAAGCACCTGTGAGTTTACATCCACCTCAGGTGCCCAGGTGGGGGAGAATAAAGCAGGGCAACCCCTGAGGTGCAATTTATATTCCGCACTCCCTGTGGGAGCAGGCTAAGAGTGGAACCGTACCTGAACTTGCCCTATTACTTGGCTTTTTCCAGTTCCCTATCTTGTTTTTCCCTTTCCCCTATTGGGTACATGTCAAGAAGAAACCACTGTCTCTGAATCTTTGTCTCAGTCTGCTTTTGGGAGAACCCCACCTTCAGTAGCAGTGTGGCTAAAGCAGAGTGAGGTAAGGGAGGGTGGCATGAGGTAAGATTGAGAGGGGGATAGGGGCCAGGGCCTGGAACTTTAATGGGTTATGCATAGGATTTCGGTCTATATCCCAAGAGTGATGGGATACCCCTGAGAAATTTTAAGTAGCAGAGCAGCCATTACCCACTCACTCA
Organism: Loxodonta africana; assembly: GCF_030014295.1. Lineage (NCBI taxonomy): Eukaryota > Metazoa > Chordata > Mammalia > Proboscidea > Elephantidae > Loxodonta > Loxodonta africana. The sequence continues at coordinate 97,454,275 of NC_087344.1, forward strand.
ATGCCATAGCCACACCAAACTTCTCAACATTCCTCAAATGGCCTTTTCTCAATCCATATGTCAGCTTTGGCCCAGGGTGTTCCTTCTTTCTGGAAATTCCCTTTCTGTCTTCTCTAATCAGTTAACTCTGATGTCTCCCACAAGATCCACTTTAAGGATTACCTTCTCCAGGAAGCCTATCCTGACTTCCACCAGTCCCAACTCCCTCCCAGGGCTGAGCAAGATGCTTCTTCTCTATACTACCCCAGCATCTTCTTAGTTTTATTATTCATTGCACTTCAATAAGTATACATTTCCTAGGGGAACATGTTCAACCGTTTTATTACAGAGGGAGTAAGTGATCGAAAAAGGTTAGTGACCACGATCCTAGATTCTGAACTTCTCAAGAGCAAGAATTGTCTTATTCTGCCCCTTTCCTTAAAGACTTATTTAGTTCCTAGTAAAAATACCAATTGTTTAATTGTTCACTGTCTTTGTCATCTAGTGCTGCCATAACAGAAATACTGCAAGTGGATGGCTTTAACAAAGAGAAATTTATTTTCTGACAGTCTAGTAGGTTACAAGTCCAAATTCAGAGCATTGCCTCCAGGGGAGGGCTTTCTCTCTCTGTCAGCTCTGGAGGAAGGTCCTTGTCCTCAAACTTCCCCTGGTCAAGGAGCTTCTCAGGTGCAGCGACCCTGTGTCCAAAGGATGTGCTATGCTCCCAGTGCTGCTTTCTTGGTGGTATGAGGTCTTCAACTTTCTGCCTGCTTCCCTTTCCTTTAATTTCTTGAGAGATAAAAGGTGGTGGAGGCCACACCCCAGAGAAACTCCCTTTACCTTGGATCAGGGAGGTGATCTGAGTAAGGGTGGTGTTACAATCCCACCCTAATCCTTTTAACATAAAATTACATTCACAAAATGGAGGACAACCACACATGGCCTAACCAAGTTGATACACAGATTTTGGGGGGGATATAATTCAATCTATGACACTTACTATGTGGTAGGTCATTGTCCTAAGCACTTTACATGTTATTTTATTTACGGTCATCCTTTTTTTTGTGAGGAAGGTACATATTACCCCTATTTTGCAAATAAGACAACCGAGACACAGAGAGATTTAATAATTCTCCCAAGATCACACAGCTAGTAATTGACAGAGGAAAATTCAAATGCAGAGAGTATTGACCCTAAACTACCAAATATCATGAAGATGGCACAGGACTGAGCAACACTTCATTTTGTTATACCTAAGGTCACCATGAGTTGGAGCCAACTTGATGGCAACTAACAACAAAAACATTGACTCCAGAACCTGGATTCTTCAACAATAGTTGAAGCTAATAGGTTGTGTAGGTGCTCAAAAGGGGTAGGTATGATTATGATGATGGTTTTCTTTATAATATCCATGTAAGGGGTTCAGAGCCAGCATTTCTGACCTGATTTTGGCCTCCTCCTTCCCTGTTGGACACCATTCCATTTGCACAGACCCACGGTCCATCTCTGGCCTCCTTTTTCTCATAGTCCTTATAGCCCCTGAAAATTTCTGTTGCTTCAGCATGACCTCATGCATGGAGCAATTACTGTGATTAGATTCTCACTTATCTCTATGTGGTAACATGTGAGATCCTTGTCTTCCTGACAAGACTTTAAGGAGGACTAGGCTTCTTGATGAAATTTTGGAATCCCCAAGAGGCCCATCAACCACACTGACAAATCCTCTCTGCAGCAGGAATATAAGGAGAAGAGCTCACCCTGGGAAGATTTCAAAGATGCCTCCAGTTGAAATCTGGGGACCGTGAGGCCTATACACAGACTAACACTCTGGGCTTTACCTTGGCTCCTCCTCTCCGACTTCTCTCAGGTATCTCTCTAAGTATGACATCTAGCTCAGCGCCCAGCATACAGTAGGCTTCTAGTGAGTGGTGAATAAATAAGCAAGATTGGAAGTATCAGGGAAAACCTCCTGGCAAGGACATAAGTGGAATGAACTTGAAGATAGATTTGTGTTTGAATCTTGAACTAATTCCTTATTATTAAGCTGCATGAGTTTAGGGAAATTATTTATCCTAAGCTTGAATTATCTTATATAATGGGAGTAATAGTGTATATAGCATGAAATCAATGAGCTAAGTATGCATCAAGCACATAATAATAGCAAACATTTCTTGAATTCTCACTAAGGGTCAGGCACTGTTCTTTGCAACCTTTGTCCATTTAACCGTCACAACAACTCTTTGATATAGGAACTATCACTACCACCACATTATAGATGAGAAAGCTGAGACAAGCTTAGATCAACCAACCAGAGGCAGACTTTGAGCCAAGGATCCAGATGTAGTTTATGCAGATGTACAAAGAACACAGGTAGAAGTAGAAGAAAGGGAAGGCAGCCTAGTAGAAGCCAGTTGCTTATCTCGATCCTAAACTACCACAGTGGGTGACTGGAGTTTAGTCCTGCAGGGAAACTCTGGAAACTGGTGCAAAATCAACGTCTTGAATTATCCCAGCCAACAGGCAAGGAAGCTGGGGTATTTATTCTCCTGAATCCATCAGTTGAGCCCTGGTCACCCAGTGGTTAAGTGCTTGGCTGCTAACTGAAAGGTCAGTGGTTTGAACCCACTGGGTACTGCACAGGAGAAACAGGTAGCAGTCTGCTTCCATTAAGACTGGCAGCATTGGCAGCATTGGAAACCCTATGGAGCAGTTCTATCTGTCCTATAGGGTTGCTGTGAGTCAGAATCCACTTGGTGGCAATGGGTTAATTCATTATGCATTGGCTAACAGCTGCCTCAAGGAGACAGTAATTCCTAGGCACTTTGGGCCTACAATTCGCATGGACAAGTGAGTTCTGGCAGCCCAAGGGTAGCTCTTCAGCAAAGGGGCAGGTACTGACTATGGAGAGTTAGGCTGGAATGCATGGAAATGTGAGGGGATACCGAACCAAGAACTGACAATGTCTACTAGAGGCCCCAAAGGTTAAGTAACTTGCCCAAGGTCACATGGCTGTTAAGTGGAAGAAGTGGGATTTGAGCCCAGGCAGCCTGACTCCAGAGCCCACACTATTAATGCCATGTTATGCTGCCTCTCTTATAGTGCCAGTCACATAAAGGGTAGCTCTTATTTTTGTGGTTGTCGTTGTCATCATGATTATTGCTGTTTGGCCCCATCTCTAGATTTAGACCCAGGGGCTAGTCAAACCATTTATTTTAACTTGTGCTGTATTGGAAAGAGCAAGACAGGGAATTGGAGTGCCTCAGTTCAAGCTCTAACTCTGCCCTGCCTAGCTAGACAGATCATTTCTCCTGTCTCAGATTTTCTCATTTGGAAAAAAAGGTGTCAAGTTAGATGATCACTAAACAAGTTTCCCTGTCTGCCATTCTTGGATGCGCTCATATCGTTTTTCTACCACAGTCAGGGTGCCCTCCTGGAATGCCAGGGCCAGTGGGTGTCTATGGCTGGCCATCTCCACCCCTTCAGGCGGCAGAATCCTGATTAACCAGGACTGACGATAATTTATGTATTTACAAAATCCTCCTCATTGGGAACAAGAGGAAATTAAATTGCTCACTGGAGTTGGTAACAGATGGTTGGCTCCATCTTCTTTCTGGCTAGGACCCCCCCAGAGAGAGTAATTGAGGGCATCCTGTCACACAAAAGGGATCAAGGGGGCGAAGGAAGCTGAAGGATGGTTGGGAGTCCTCTCTTTGGCACATAAGTCATTCTGATGTCTCCCCACTTCTCAGTGAAGGAGAAAATCAAATAAAACCTGGAACGAACTGAAGCGATTTGTAAATAGGGCACGCTGGGGTGCCTCCAGCTTTTTTATTCCACTTTATTTTGCTTTGGCGTGTGTGTATGAATGAGTGTGTGTGTGTGTGTGTGTGTGTCCTACCCCAAAGCCAAGTTGGAAGTTTCACAAGCATCTGGCCCAGGAAACTCAACTTGGCCTGTCCCAAGGGAACTCCTGGATATATCTGGAGGGCTGACTGGGCCCTGCTCACCCATGCAAATGTTGGCACCCCCTCAAAGTCTCCAAAATGCTAGTTTTAACCAAGGATGACACATTATTGCTATCCTTATCCGAGGCATCCTTGTTATTGCTTAACTGAGGAAGAGAGGAGGGAGAAGTTGAAACTTCTAGTTTAGGCAAATGGTTTGCCCCCCCAGCTTCCCCACTGAAAAACATCCACACACAAAACTCAGTTGTGCCTCCTGAAGCCTCCTTATTTTCTCCCTGGGTATCCCTTCAGGCCCCTGAACCAAAACCTCAGCAGAATATCAGGGTTCTCCTCTGATGCCAAATTCTAAAAGGGCATTTTTTAGAGGAAATGTCAAAGGAGTACAATTTGGATCATAAAAGACAATAGAGTCAGGTAGGCCGTGGTTCTAATCCTTGCTCTGCAACTGACAAGCTGTGTGTTCTTGGGCATGTCTCTTGGCCTTTCTGATCTTGCTCTTTAAAAAGGGAATTCTGACACCTTATTTTGAGGATAACAGAGACAACATATGTAAGGCAGCTGGAAGAAGGCCTGCCACATTATAGAAGATTAATAAATGCTTGCTCTTAGAGTCACAGAAGCTCAGATTTAGGAAAAAACTTTCAAGTCACTCTTCTAGATTTGTCAACCACTAGATTATCGATCCGCGAAGCAGAATTTAAGTACATCCAGCCTCTCTCTCTTCATGTTGCCTGTTTAGTGACAATGACCATGGCTTAACTTCCACCACCACTGGCCTCCCTACAAAACACACTAACACAGTCTTCTCCTTCATTCGGTGGATTGAGTAGATAATTTAGGAAATTTTCCAATCTACGACCTAGTAAGGTGGACAATGCCAGACTCTTGTAGTACAGAAGTCTTCTCTGTAATAACATTTCTCAAATAGTTAATGTAACAAGAGTGTTAAAGTTTTGAACACAGAAAAAATATATCACCTATAAATCTATTGTTGTTTTTAGGGTTTTCTGTAATCTTTGCTGGAACAGATTCCACGTCTTTTTCCCATGGAGCCCCTGGGAGGGATTGAACCACCAAAATTTCAAATAGCAGTTGGGCACTTAACCTTTGCACCAGCAGGGCTCTTTTTACCTATAATTCTACTGCCCTAGTATCGAATCCACCACTAGTCTCTCAGTTTGTCATACTGTGGTAGCTTGAGTGTTGCTGTGATGCTAGGAGCTATGCCACCAGTATTTTGAATACCACTAGGAAGAGCAACATGACAATCTACCTCTAAAGAAAATTGGCCAGTGAAAACCTTAAGAATAGCAGCTGAACACTGCCTGATATAGTGCTGGAAGATGAGCCCCTCAAGTTGGAAGGTACTCAAGATACAACTGGGGAAAGAGCTGCCTCCTCAAAGTAGAGTCGACATTAATGATGTGGATGCAGTAAAATGTTCAAGACCTTCATTTGCTGATGTGGCACAGTTTAAAATGAAAAGAAACACTGCAAACAACCACTAATAATCAGAACATGGAATGTACAAAGTATGAATCTAGGAAAACTGGAAGTTGTCAAAAATGAGATGGAATGCATAAACATTGATATAGTAGGCATTAGTGAGCTGAAATGGATTAGTATTGGCCGTATTGAATCAGATAATCATATGGTCTACTATGCTGGGAATGACAAACTGAAGAGGAATGGTTTTGCATTCATCATTAAAAACAACATTTCAAGATCTATCCTGAAGTACAATGCTGTCAGTGATAGGATAATATCACTATAAGGAAGACCAGTAAATACGATTATTATTCAAATTTACACATGAAGCACTAATGCCAAAGATAAAGAAATTGAAGATTTTACCAACTTCTGCAGTCTGAAATTGGTCACACATGCAATCAAGGTGCATTGATAATTACTTGTGATTGGAATGCAAAAGCTGGAAACAAAGAATACTTGGTAGTTGGAAAGTATGGCCTTGGTGATAGAAACAATGCAGGAGATCACATGATAGAATTTTGCAAGGCCAACAACTTATTCACTGCAAATATATTTTTCAACAACATAAACAGCGACTATACACATGGACCTCGCCAGATGGAATACACAGGAATAAAACCAACTACACCTGTGAAAAGAGATGATGGAGGAGCCCAATATCATCAGTCAGAACAAGGTCAGGGGGCTGACTGCAGAACAGACTCTCAATTACTTGTCTGCAAGTTCAAGTTGAAGCTGAAGAAAATTAAAACAAGTCCATGAAAGCAAAAACATGACCTTGAGTATATATTCCATCTGTATTTAGAGAGCATCTCAAAAATAGATTTCACACAAAAAAGATCAGACTTGCTGGTCTAACAGAGACGAGAAACTCCAAGAGTATGACCCCCAGACACTTCTTTTAACTCAATACTGAAATCACTCCTGAGGTTCACCTTTCAACCAAAGATTAGACAGTCCCATAAAACAAACAATAATAAGCGTAGCTCAACTATGTATACAAGACTAAAGGACACACCAGCCCAGGGGCAAGGACAAGAAGGTAGGAGGGAATAGAAAAGCTGGTTGAAAGTCGAGAAGGGAAGGGTGTTGATATGTCACTGGGTTGGCAACCAAAGTCACAAAATGATATGTGTATTAATTGTTTAATGAGAAACTAACTTGCTCTGTACACCTTCATCTAACCAAAACCAAAAACCAAACCCTGTGCCGTCGAGTCGATTCTGACTCATAGCGACCCTGGAGAACAGAGTAGAACTGCCCTATAGAGTTTCCAAGGAGCGCCTGGCAGATTCGAACTGCCAACCCTTTGGTTAGCAGCCATAGCACTTAACCACTATGCCACCAGGGTTTTCCCTTCATCTAAAGCACAATAAAAAAAAAAAGAAAAGAATAGGTTTGACCCATTGAACACTAATGACTAAAGACCAAATAAGCTGTGGGATGACATCAAGGGCAGTGTATGGGAAGAAAGCAAAAAAGTGATTAAAAAGACAGGAAAGAAAGAAAGGTCCAAAACAGATGCCAGAAGAGACTCTGAAACTTACTTTTGAATGTAGAGTAGCTAAAGCGAAAGGAAGAAATGATAAAATAAAAGTGCTGAGCAGAAGATCTTAAAGGGCAGCTCAAGAAGTCAAAGTATTATAATGAAATGTGCAAAGATCTGGAGTTAGAAAATCAAAAGGGAAGAACATGCTTGGTAGTTCTCAAGCTGAAAGACCTAAAGAAAAAACTCAAATCCTGAATTGCAATATTGAATGATTCTATAGACAAAAAAAATTGAACGACACAGGAAGCATCAAAAGCAGATGAAAAGAATAGAGTTACTGTACCAAAAAGAATTGGTCGATGTTCAACCATTTCAGGAGGTAGCAAATGATCAAGTGAATGAAAAACAAGACTCCAGAAATTGATGGAATACCAAATGAGATGTGTTATGAATTATGTCCCCCCAAAATATGTGTGGCAAATCCTAACTCTATGCCTGCAATTATAACAGAACTTCGAAACAACTTGGAACAGGTCAGTAATTGCCAGCATAAAGGAGGGGAAAGTACATGTTGCATAGCAACCAAATCTGTTGTCCGTGGGATTTTGACCAGAGTAGGAAACAAACAGTGGTGCCTTTATCCAAGATGACTTCTGACTGCGTTGTTTTGAATGTGTGTTGCTCGCCACAGTCCTGCCAATAATCTAATCTGGATCGGGTTATTGGCAGGACTGTGGCGAGCAACACACATTCAAAGCTGTGTGGTCGGTGGCCGTCTTTGAGTGGAGCACTGCTGTTTGTTTCCAACTCTGGTCAAAATCCCATGAACTACAGATTTGGTTGCTGTGCAACACCTACACTGCCCTCGTTTGTTTCGGCCATTATTGAACCATTCTGAACTGGTTCCAAGCCCTGGGTTATAATTCCATTTGGAATAGGTTGTCTTTGTTACATGAATGATGCAGGATTAGAGTAGGATGTCTCTTGAGTCAATTTCCTTTGAGATATAAAAAGAGATTAAACAAGTGAGCAGAGAGAGAAATGGGGAAGAGAGATGCCAAGCCACATGAAGACCACCCAGGAGCAGAAGCTCAAAAGAGACAAGGACTTTACCACAGAGCTGCCAACAGAGAGAGAAAGCCTTCCCCTATAGCCAGCACTCCGAATTTGGACTTCCAGCCTCCTAAACTGTGAGAAAATTAATTTCTCTTTGTTAAAGCCATCCACTTGTGGTATTTCTGCTATAGCAACACTAGATATCTAAGACAAGATGTTTCAACAAACAGATGCAACACTGGAAGCCCTAATTCCTGTACACCATGAGATTTGGAAGACAGCTACCTGGCCAATTGACTAGAGGAGACCCATAGACGTGCCCATTCCAAAGAAAGGTGATACAACAGAATGCGGAAATTATCAAATAATATCATTAATATCACCCACAAGTAAAATTTTGCTGAAGACAATTCAAAACGGTTGCAGAAGTACATCAACAGGGAACTTCCAGAAACTCAAGTCGGATTCAGAAGAGGACATGGAACGAGTGATATCATTGCTGATGTCCGATGGATCTTGGCTGAAAGCAGAGAATACCAGAGACATTTGCCTTTGTTTTATTGACTATGCAAAGGCATTCAACTGTGTGGATCATAACAAATTATGGATAATGTTGCAAAGAATGGGAATTCCAGAACATTTAATTGTGCTCATGTGGAGCCTGTACATAGAACAAGAGGCAGTCATTCGAACAGATCAAGGGAATAATGGGTGGTTTAAAATCAGGAAAGGTGTGCATCAGGATTGTATCCTTTCACCATATCTATTCAATCTGTATGCTGAGCAAATAGTCTGAGAGGCTGGACTATATGAAGAAGAGCTCAACATCAGGATTGAAGGAAGACTCATAAACAACGTGTGACATGCAGATGGCACAACCTTGCTTGCTGAAAGTGAAGAGGACTTAAAACACTGATGAAGATCAAAGACTATAGCCTTCTGTATGAATGACACCTCAGTATAAAGAAAAAAAAAATCCTCACAACTGGACTAATAAGCAACATCATGACAAATGGAAAATATATTGAAGTTGTCAAGGATTTCATTTTACTTGGATCCACAATCGACACCCATGGAAGCAGTAGTCAAAAAATCAGACTTGCTGCATTGATAAATCTGCAGCAAAATACATCTTTAAAAAGTGTTAAAAAGCAAAGATGTCACCTTGAGGACTAAGGTACGCCTGATCCAAACTGTGGTATCTTCAGTGGCCTGATAGGCATGCGAAAGCTGTACAATGAATAAGGAAGACTGAAGAAGAATTGATGCCTTTGAATTATGGTGTTGGTGAAGAATATTAAACATACCATGGACTGCCAGAAGAACCAACAAATCTGTCTTGGAAGAGAACAGCCAGAATGCTCCTTAGAAGGAAGAATGGCAAGACTGTGTTTCACATATTGTGGCCATGTTATCAGGAGGGACCAGTCCCTGGAGAAGGACATCATGCTTAATAAAGTAGAGGGCCATTGAAAAAGAGGAAGACCCTCAACAAGATGGATTGACACAGTGGCTGCAACAATGGGCTCAAACATAATAATGGTTGTAAAGATGGCGCAGCACCAGGCAGCGTTTTGTTCTGCTATTGTACATAGGGTCGCAATGAGTTGGAACTGATTCGATAGCACCTAACAACAATATCAACTACACATTCCCTTAGTAAACAAGGTTTTACATCATTACCAAGACTTTTTTTCTCTTAAAATTGAAAAACCCTAGATTAAATCCTGGAATAGGTGAAGTATATTGGTGGAAAACTGGTGAATACTGAATACAGTTTGGAGTTTAGTTAATAGGATTGTACCAGTGTTCATTGCTTAGTTTTGCCAAATGTAATGTAAGATGTTAGTCTCAAGGGAAACTGGGTGAAGAGTATATAGGAACTCCCTGTACTATCTTTGCAATTTTTCTGCAATTCCAAAATTATTCCAGCATAAAAATTCACCTTTTAAAGAAGCAAGGTAGAAAGTGTTTGTATGTAACACTTGTGTAAATAAACAAATAAACATTGGTTGCTGTTCTAAAAAGAAGTTCAATAACCAATGCTTTTCATTATTTAAACTTAGTAATCATAGTTCAGGGTAGATCACGGTTACCCTTTTCATTGCTAAATAATAGTTCACCCTAAAATATCTAGTTTCTATTCTTTTCTAACTCCCCTACACATTACTAGTCATGCTACTTCACCTCCCCTGCCTCTATTTCCATGTCTGTAAAATCAGGATTATAATAATTTCCAAGTCAGCTGCTATGTGAAGATTAAATGAGATAATGCAGTGCCTGCCAAATAGTGTGTGTTGACCCAGTGTTATTACCATCTTCTTGCCTTGGTTCTGATTTCAACTCCAGCATGAAGTCTTGTGTGACACTGAAAATACTGCTCAGCATCTCTGGACTTTGGTTCCTCATCTGTCGCTCAAAAACCACCTTTTGTGACCACTTTAGGACCCTTTTGTGGGCTGTTATGCTACACAAGGGTGAAGCAGAAGAAATCAAAATAGCTAAACTGAGACTTACTATGTGCCAGACACTGTTATAAGAGCCTTACATGCACACTCTTTAATCCTCGCAGAACTCTCCCTTATAGAGTTAAGAAAACTAGGGCTCGGAGAAGGTAACTTGCTCAGGCACATCCAGTATTCATGGCAGAGTTGTTTTGAACCTAGGTGGTCTGGCTCCAGATTGTGTGCTCTCAGCCCTGCTAAGTAGGGACAGCTGAGAGCTGGTATCAGCCCAACTCTCACAGCAGCTGGGGGACGCATACGCCAGACAAGAGAATGGCTGGGAGAAGCACCACCAGCATCCACTCCAAGGAAGAGGGAGAAGTGCACATGCTTCTGCCCTGTAGTGAGGCATGTCATTTCTACTCACATTTCATTGGCCAAAACAAGTCAGATGACCCAGCCTACCATCAAAGTTCCAGAAAGGACATTCCGAACGTGCCCAGGAGGAAAACTAGAAATACTGGTGAGCAGCACTGAAGTCTGGTGGGCTTTTTAATGGAAAAGGGTCTTATTGGAAGGCTAGAGGTGCTTGCTTTATACTGAAATAGAAGTTAATGTAATAATGATTATTATATAAACCCAGTGCCGATAATAAAATATAATAATTATATTGATATTATCATTTTGATAATTTATTAACAATTTTATTATGATAATCCTCCGCCTCAAATATATAACAGTTTACCTGTTACTAGTTGCGTGACCCACTAGGATGACCAATCATCCTGGGTTGTCCGGGGCCAAGGGGTTTTCTAGGACGTGGGACTTTCAGTGCCAAAATCTGAACAGTACTGGGCATACAGGATGGTTGTTCACTCTACCTTTGACAAGTCTCTTAACCTCTCTCAGCCCACTTTATTGCATTTGTAAGATGAAAGATACAGCAAAAGCTGTGAGAAGTAGAACTCGATGGGACTGCCTTGTTTTTTCTGGGTCCCTCAACTGTTTTGCCTTTGACAGGGTGCAGTCTTACCACTTTTCTGTCACTCCTTTTAGTGGAAAATATTTTAGTTTTTCTTCTCTGGCAAGTTTATGCTTTACACAGGTTCCAGCTTTCATAGGTTTTACTGTAATAATAAAATCTACTTTTTTGTTGGGATTAAATGTATGTGTCAACAGATGGCATACATGCACACACACACACACACACATTTATCTCAAGGAAATGGCTCATGCAGCTGTAGAGGCTGACAAGTTCCAAGCCCATGGGCCAGGCATCAAGCTGGAGGATTCTCCTGACTCAAGTAGCCTCAGGGGCTGATGAGCCCAAGTTGGCAGGTAAGATGGCAGCAGGCTGCTGGCTCACAGGCTGTGGAGGCTGATATATCCCAAGATCGGTAGACAATATGGCAAGCCGCTGGCTCAAGTCCCAAGAACCAGAGGTCAGATGATGACAGGCTGGATGCAGAATCCAGAGCAAGAAAGTGAGCTTTGCCAGAATGTCCACATATACATTGGATGCAGGCCACACCCCCAAGGAAATGCCCCTAACAACCAACTGGCTGATCACATTAGATCACATCACAGAGGATGACTACGTCATTATATAACTGTCAAACTACTGAGAATCATGGCTTAACCAAGTTAGCACACAACATGAACCATCACAGCTGGTTTTTGGAAGTAGATCTCCAGGCCTTTCTTCCTAGTCTTTCTTAGTCTGGAAGCTATGCTGAAATAGGTTTACCATCATAGAAACACACAAACCACCGCTGACAAACAGGTGGTGACTTCACATGAGGTGCATTGGAGAGGAACTGAACCTAGGTCTTCCACACGGAAGGGGAGAATTCTACCACTTAACCATCAATGCCCCTTTTGTGCGTGATAAAATCATTCAATTTGGTGATCTTTATGTTGTTATTGTTATTAACATTAAGCTTCCAATAACTGGATGAAATAAATGTCAGTATCCCCACGTTATACATGAAGATGCTGAACTCCAACAGGTAATGAGACTCACCCCAAGTGCAGCCTGCTCCTGGGGGCTGCAGAGACCATGCATGGTCATCTGAGCCCACCCTGCCCGAGGGCCTGGCAACAGGAACATGCTATTGGGCTGAGGCCCTTCTCAGGCAGGGAAAAGTGTTTCCGGTAGCATCCCGACGGTTTCCTGCCTCCCTGATTTACACCTCCCAAGGTGAGCCTATGCCTGCACTCCTGTTCTTGCATCTGTGGAAAAAGCAGCTTGCTGGAAGATTTAAAAATATGGATGTTTGCCAAGAGATGTTCTCAGAAAACTCTCTCCTGGAGGAACAAGGACTCTTCCTTCAGGGAATGATGAACTGCAATTCCTCCACAGGAATAGCAATCCCTTGCACTTACATAGCACAAGTTACCTGGCAAAGGCCTTTCATGGCAACCACTCCTCTTGTTATTCCCAACAATCGGGGGTGGGGGGGGGTGCGGCAGAGGAGCCAGGGCACTTCCGTTCCCGTTTCCCTGAGATAGGGAAACTCAGGCCCCGAGACATGAAACAACTCCACAAAACAAGTCTGCAGATGACCCACGATTCTCTGCCATAATAAGGGTCCTCAGATGTAATCCCAGAAGTCACTTTCTTCTAGGGTGACCCACCATCCCAGTTTGCCTGGAACTGGCTTTAGCACTGAAAGTCTCACTTCCTGGGAAACTCTCCAGTCCCATGCAAATTAGAACGGCTGGTCAACCTATGGCTTCCCTGATTGTCCTCCCAAACCACCTTCCTTATCCTGTTATTTAAATTTACATGTATCCTGTGCTTCTTTTTTGTAGCACTCATCACAACTATGATTAAACAATCAATTGGGAAATTTTTTATTTAATTTTGTATTGCCCACCGTACTATAAGCTTCATACCAGCCTTAATCAAATCCATATCCCTTGCTCCTAGCACATTACATTCTGCAGAGTAGTCACTCAAAAGACCTTTGTTGAATGAATGAATGAACAAATTGCCTAGTACCTATTTGTTATATAACAATAACTAATAACCACCTGTGCTCAGAACCACATTACCCAAACTGTCTTCCTTCCAGGAGTTGTTAATACTAGTTACAAAAAGCAAGGGTTTCTGGCATAGCAGTTAAAAGCTTGGCTGCCAACCAAAAGATCAGCAGTTGGAATCCACCAGCTGCTGTCCGAAAACCCCATGGGGCTATTCTACTCTGTCCTGTAGGGTCACTATGAGTCAGAATTGACTCAGTGGCAACGGGTTTGGTGAAATAAGCACCAGAACTCTGAGTGAAGCAAAGTTAATCAGATTTCTTTATTTTTCTGGTGACTTTTTATGTTACTGAGCAAAGTGCAGTCAAAAAGGCTTGGGGTTGAAGAGGGGTGGGGGGCGTGGGCAGTAAGTGCATGTTGTGTTTTCCAAACATTTTGACCTTGGACCCTTTAGCCACGAGCACTTGGGGGATTTAAGAAATGCTGGACTAGATAACCAACCATGTCTACTTGCTGCCAACTCCATTTCCAGTCTCCCCAGGATCTGTGATTATTAGTTATTGATACCATTGTTGTTATTCCTTGTCAATGAATAAGGGAAAGCTGAGGATAAGCTCTGCCTCTCTCACTACCAGCTCCAACTCTCCAAACCCCCATGCTTTCACCCACCATGGGAAACAAAGCTTCATAAAAATAAATCACCTCGCTATGTTGGCTTTTCCCCCAAAATACTCTTGAGGCATGATAAAGCTATTCCAGCTTGTCCTTCCCAAAGTCCCCATATCACCCATCCTTCCTGAGTCCCCCATGACCCCCACTGGATCGTGAAAGGCAGCTCTTTGGGCATCCGAGAGGATGGCGTTGGTGGTAAAACTGCTCTCATTTCATTAACTAAGAGCTGAATGCTCAGAGGCAAAGTAGCCAGATTCCTACGTGATCCAGCAGCCTCCTTGGTCATTATTCACAAGTAATGACTGATTAGTCACACAGAGCCTGCAGAGGAAGAAAAATCAAAGAAAGGGTTTGCTTAGCTGCCATGAATGCTTAAAAGAACAGGACAGTAGCAAGCAAGGGAAATAGCACCTGCTCCTAAGAGGATAGAATGATGGTGCATTTCAAAGTAAATTTAAAACTGTTTTGCAATACATCAGCCAATGAATGAGTGCAAAGTCGTTTGTCAAAAAGAAAAAAATAGATTTGATAGAGTTTGCAGTCTGAGAAAGGACATGAAGTTAAATTTCATTGAATGCCCTGCTATGTGATAATTTGTTTCTACATACATACATGTATTAATTCACTCTTTCAATGAACGTTTATTGAGGGCCGATTATGGTAGTGCAACATTTGCTAGACCGCTAACCAAAAGGTTGGCAGTTTGAACCCCCCCTCCCAGCAGCTCCATGGGAGAAAGACCTGGTGATCGCCCATAAAGATTGTTGTTGTTAGGTGCCATTGAGTCGGTTAGGACCTATAGCAACCCTGTGTACTACAGAACGAAACATTGCCCGGTTCTCCACCATCTTCACAATGGTTGCTACATTTGAGCCCATCGTTGCAGCCACCACATCAGTCCATCTTATGGAGGGTCTTCCTCTTTTAGCTGATCCTCTACCGTACCAAGCGTGATATCCTTCTCCAGGGACTGGTCCTTCCTGATAACATGCCCAAAGTATGTGAGACAAAGTCTCGCCATCCTCACTTCTAATGAGCATTCTGGCTGTATTTTTTCCAAGGTAGATTCGTTCGTTCCTCTGGCAGTCCATAACATATTCAATATTCTTCGTCAACACCATAATTCAAAGGTGTCAATTCTTCTTCAGTCTTCCTTATTCATTGTCCAGCTTTTACATGCATATGAGATGATTGAAAATATCATGGCTTGGATCAGGGGCACCTTAGTCCTCAAAGTGACATCTTTGCTTTTCAACACTTTAAATAGGTCTTTTGCAGCAGATTTGCCCAATGCAATAGTTGTTTGATTTCTTGACTGCTGCTTCCATGGGCGTTGATTATGGATTCAAGTAAAATGAAATCTTTGACAACTTCAATCTTTTCTTCATTCAGCTGATGTTGCTTACTGGTCCAGCTGTGAGGATTTTTGTTTTATGTTAAGGTGTAATCCATACTGAAGACTACAGTCTTTCATCTTCATCAGTAAGTGCTTCAAGTCCTCTTCACTAGCTTTTTCCCCCAAAAGATGGGGGAGAGAGAGGAGGGAGGTTTGACTACAAAGGGGCACAAGGAAGTTTTGTGCTAGAACTGTCCCGATTGTAATGGTGGTTACATAAATCTATACATGTGTTAAAACACAGAGAACTGTACACCAAGAAAAAGAAAGTCAATTTTACCATTTGTAAATTTATATAATAATAATGAGTGAATGAATTTATTCATACTCTCATGTCTTTGACCACAGCGTCCCCACCTTAAAAGGATTTTCTTCCCTCCTCTCAGCCTATGTTATGTTCACCTTGAGCAATCTCTATTACCTGGAATCCTACCTCTGAAGATACCTGGCTCCTTTCACACCTCCACTGTTCCTTGCAACCTGAGGCATGCAGCAAAGACTTCCCTAAGATCTGGTACAATAAGCACTTGGAGTTCATTTCTCTCGTATGCTCACAGGAATTCATCCTCACCTCTACAGACACACTCCTCATCTCGCTCAGGTTGCTCTCCAAGTGGCTGCATCGTGGCAGTGTAGCAGGCTACCACTGGGCTCTGCTTCCATCAAGACTCTTTCAATTGTACAGAAGAGAAACCCACTCAAGCTAGCTTAAGTAGAAGGTATTTACTGTAGGGCTTCAAAGATAGAAATGATAGAAAACTAAGTAGACCGAGGCCTCGGGGTAGCTGAGAACCACCTCCATAGCACTGGGTGGAGGTGGTTCTCTCTGTGGGGCTGCTCCATTCTCCACCATCTCCCTCATACCTATTCTCTTCTGCCTGAACATCAACCTGTACATGGCCCCAAAGACCAGCTCCTAGTTCCCATAAACTTCCTGCTCCAGGCCCATCACAGATCAGGCACAGTCTCTTAACATTTCTGATTTCAAATTTTAGAGATAGAAATCAATTGGCTTAGCCCAACTTTCTATGTTTGGCCACACAATTCTGAGATTGGATTAAGTGTCCATCTCTGGCCCAATCAGCAACTGGGTGAAGTACAGGATCAAATGGCCTACAAGCTGCTCCTTTCTAGGTGCTCTGGGAAGGGCAACAAACCCATTGCCATCAAGTCAATACAGACTCATGGTGACCCCATGTGTTGCAAAGTAGAGCTGCTCCATAGGGTTTTCTCAACTGTAATCTTTTTGGAAGCAGATCCCCAGGACTTTTTACGTGGCGCTGCTTGGTAGGTTCAAACCACTAACCTTTCGTTTAGTAAAAAAAAAAAAAAAACCAAAAACCCAAACCTGCTGCCATCGAATAGATTCTAACTCATAGCGACCCTATAGGACAGAGTAGAACTGCCCCATA
The DNA here is from genome assembly GCF_030014295.1 of Loxodonta africana. Classification (NCBI taxonomy): domain Eukaryota; kingdom Metazoa; phylum Chordata; class Mammalia; order Proboscidea; family Elephantidae; genus Loxodonta; species Loxodonta africana. The sequence goes on from NC_087344.1 coordinate 97,471,164, forward strand.
GGGTTTCCAAGGAGTGCCTGGTGGATTCGAACTGCCGACCTTTTGGTTAGCAGCCAAGTTCTTCCAAGTGCAAACTATTTGCACCACCCAGGAACCTTGTGGCAAGGGCAGGTGCTGCAAAAGTTCCTCTCGATTTACTTCACTGATAAGTCAGGCTACAGTTTCAAAACTCCCCCTTGGGGCAAAGTCAGGAGCATATACCCAGCTTCAGTAGTAACTGCAGCTTGAGGGCAGCCAAAGAAGCCCTCAGCCTTAAGACATGCTGTCCAGCTGCTTACCTGGTAACCAGAAATTCTTTTCAGACTAAAAGACTCAGAGAGGCAAGATGAGAAGGCTGACTGGTGCCAGAGGCTTGGAGGAGTTACTGACCCAGACTCAGAGTTCACCTTGAGCAAGAGAAAGCCCCAGCAACACAGAACAGCTTTGCCAACAGATGAAGGGGCTGGCTCCAGAGGAGGCAGGAGGCATAGCTGTGAAGGGCAAGCAGACGCAAAGGCGCTTGAGGAGGGCAGGAAAGGAAAAGAGCATCCAAGGGGCATACCTCCTTGCTTTCAAAGTGCCAGCCTCTTCTTCCTCCCCACTAATCAGGACCCCTCCCTCCTCAAACAAGTCTTGATGGAGAGACTGCATCTTGGCCTCTCTCTTACATACCTTTCTGAGACTCCGTGAGTTCTGCCTGCTCCCAGGACAAAACATGCCTCCAGACCCGGTTTGTGACATTAAAGTGCTTTTCTCCTTTCTGAGGAGAGAAAATATTTTGTCACACACCCTTCCTACCTTCAAATATTTACTTGCTCTGTAAAGCTCAGATCCACTCTCCTCCCCCTGTTGTTGGTTACTGTTGAGTCGATTCTGGCTCATGGCAACTGCACATGTGCAAAATAGAACTGTTCCACAGGGTCTTCAAGGCTGGAACCCTCCAGAAGCGGATCACCATGCCTGTCTTCTGAGGCGCCTCTGGGTGGGTTCAAATTGCCAACCTTTTGGCTAGCAGTGCTTAACCGATTGTGCCACCTAGAAGTCCTCTCTTTCTCCTACCACCCCAAAAGCAGAGCTAACCAGGCCTGCTCTTGTGCTGTCTTCAAGCCACATCTCAACAGTGACTTGTACCATACAAAACTGCATCTGTGTGTTTCCTTCTCTGTCACCCTTACAAAACCATGGGCTCATTGAAGATCATGTGTCCTCCCCACCTGTTTCCCCACCACCTAGCACAATTCTGAGCAAGGGTCTGCATTTGGGTTCCTCCAGAAGCTTCTTTAAGACATGAATTCCAGGGCAAGTAGTTTATTTGGGAGGTGATCCCAGGAAACACCTATAGGGGAATGGGAACATGACAGACGGAAAGGACAGCAGCTAAAACAGGGTGCATTATCAAGCTAGCTATCAGTGTGGGCACCTGGAGCTTAATCCCACTGGGAAAACTCTAAGGGTGTGGAAGATACTCCTCGGAGTTATCCTACCAGAGGGGCGAGGGGGCTGTGGGAGTTACATACCAACAGTATCAGTCACTGGTTGTGGACTGTTTCTAGGAGGTCTTAGAAGCCACCCAGAGGTTCCTCAGAAAGCAGGCCTGGTAATCCCTTCTGAAAGGTCTCAGCCTTAAAACCCTTACGGAGCTCTATTCTGCACACATAGGGTCACCATGAATCAGAATCAACAGGACAGCCACCATCAACAGGGGAAGGAGAGAGGATTTGAGTTTTTCAGAACACGTAAATACCTCCCTGGGATTGCAAGCCTACCATTTGGGTAGACCAAGCAGATGTTGGCAGCTAGAAAAATCCCTCAGCCGAGAAACATAGGCAATGGCTGAGAGAACTTGGTGCAGCTGAAGATGAAGTAATAAGGAGGTGGGAGATGGGTGCGGCAGCACAGTTTAGAAAATGTCTAAGGAATTACATCCAGTTAAAGTCAATCAGACCTCTTTGGGGATTGGCTCTATAACTTTTGTATCACTACAAAATGGTACACAAAAGAAGGAATTAATACTATTACATTTACTTCTTCATTAATTTGCTGAGGAATCTCAGACTGGTTACTTAAGTGCTTTATTTCTTCCTAGATATCCTTCCCTCAAAAAAAAAAAAAATATATATATATATTTATATATGGAAACCCTGGTGGCGTAGTGGTTAAGAGCTACGGCTGCTAACCAAGAGGCTGGCAGTTCGAATCTGCCAGGTGCTCCTCAGAAACTCTATCAGGCAGTTCTACTCTGACCTATAGGGTTTCTATGAGTTGGAATCAACTCGACGGCAGTGGGTTTTGGAGATACATATATATACACCCTATTTGATATCTGTCACCCCAGTCAGTATTTAATTCAGAAGCTGTGGTTGGGCCAGTGGGTGGGTATCTCCTTCTGCCCCCTCTCCTTGCCCCCAGCATACCTCCCAAAGCTGTGAGGTGAATGAAAGCAGCAGAATACCCCTAAAGGGATGGCCCTTCATCAGTCAGAGGCACAGACAACAGTACAAACTTGGGTCAGACAGCCTTGGGTGAAACCCTGGCTCTCTTTCTACTTACTTCATGACTTTGGGCAAGTTAAATAACCTCTCTGTGCCTCACTTTGTCATCTATAAAATGGACATATCTACCTCACTTAGTTTTGTGGGGTGAGATGACAGAAGATATGGAAAGCATTCAGCATTGAGCTCAATACTTCTAATTTCTCAACATTTTCCCCTTCCTGTAATGCAGGGTAATGCCGTAAGAGTGGGTCAAAGATTGAGATTTTGAGGGTATCCCATTAAACAGAAGAGGGAACTGAAAGAGGGGAGTTAAGAAAATCATCCAAGAACACACAGCTAGTAAGTGGCACAGTCAGGATTTGGACCCAGACAGGCTGGCTCTGGAGTCTATGTTCCCGATCAGTATGGTTTACTGACTCATCAGAGAGAGGCGTGTGTTGAGTTGAATACTGGAAGCAGGAAGATAATGTAACAGGCTATTGAAATAATCCAGAAGTGCAAGAATGATGGTCCAAAGCAGAACAGGTGTGGATAGGAGTGGAATGGAGGTGGAGATGGGCGAGGTGAGATGTGGCAATGGAGGAATATGAGGACTTGTCAACCACTGCAGTCAGGGGAAGGGTGAGGGCGGCTGGGGAAAGGAAAAAGGAGGAGGATCAGTGGTGGTTTGTATTCTGCAAGCCTGAGGCGGGCTTGTTAATTTTTTCCCCGTGTGTAACTTAGGACCAGAGAGTCCGGTCTGGGGGAAGATGATGGCACAAATAATCTTAAAAATATCCATTGAGTCAACAAATACTTATTAAGCTCCTGCTATATACGAAGCCTCCCATTAGGCCTTAAATGTAATTCAAAAGCACCTGAGAAGCTTGTTTTTAAAATTGCAGTTCTCAGAACTCACCACAGAAAATTAAATCAAAATCTCTGGGGGTGAGGCTGTGGGCAATGGTAAGTCTTAAAAGTGCCCCAGGTGATTCTAATATGCAGCCAGGGTTGGAATTCATTCTCTCATTTAATCCTCACAGCATCCATATGCGGTTCTATTATTACTGTCTCAGAGAGGCTAAGTAAGGGCTAAGAAGGAGCAGAACCAGGACTCAAACTTCAGTTATGTAGCTGCAAAGTCAATACTTAGAGCTTTTATGCTAGCTTAGAGCTGAGAGGGATCCTGAAGATTACTAAGTCCAGTCCCCTGCCCCTTTGCAGAGTAGAAAACAGAGGTTCAAAGGTGGGAGGTGGATGGCCGGAGGTTACCCACACCAGTAGTGCCAGAGTCCAGACCCCAAGCTGGATCTCCTGACCCCCAGTCCAGAATTCATTGCTTCAAGCCAAGCTAGACTGTTTGGGGCTGGAATATTGAGCTAGAGAAGTTGCGAGGAGACCCTTCCGAGTGCTAGGTCAGTGTCAGACGGTGCTCCCTCGCTTCCAAACCTGGATAGTCAGACTCCACATCACAGGAACGTAGCGAGGAAGGAAGCTCCGGCAGGCAGCCCTCACCCCACCACCCCCTCAGGTCCGCACAATAGCTCCGGCTCTGTGACAGCCAGACCCTTATTAATCGGCCCGTGCCATCTCGCTTCCTGCCCTCGCTGCACTTACACAGCACCTGTAGTAGGGATTAAGCGAAAAAAATCCCTCCGCCCCGAGGCACAACAATAACAACATGGAAGCCCACTGGGAAGGAAGCTCGCTGTGCTGGCTTGAAAAATAACGAAGGTGACATTTAGGGGGTTGCTCTGGCCTCCCTGTCACTGAGTCTCATCATTAATTGAACCGTCTTTGTTACAGACAAACTTTCTAGTGAGTCTTGGAGCGGCGGGGAGGGGTCTTCCTGTCCTCTGTGGCCTATTAGAGATGTAGGAGGCTTCTTTCCCTCTGTCCCCCCAGTCACCTGAAATCTAGCCCCTGTCCAATTCCTGGAGCTCAAATGCCATTTCTGCAGAAGCATAATTGGCTGCTGTTGACGACGGGAGAAAAGGCAAGAAGCATACTGTGACGGGAAGGGGTCTGCTAAACATCAGTGCTCTGCCTAGCTGATAGAAGCTATTTATTGAATGCCCACATGGGTCATTCATTCATTCATACATACATTCATTCATTCAACGATTAATTATAGGTGCCTATTTTTATTTTATGTATCAGATATTGTACTAAGTGCTGAATATGCCATGATGAATCAAATAGGCACGGCCCCTGCCTTCCTGGAGTGTATAGTCCAGAGCTGCGCTGTCCAAGATGGTGCCTACTAGCTACATGTGGCTATTGAAATTTAAATTGATCTAAATTAAATATAATAAAAAATTCAGTTCCTTATTCATGCTAGCCACATTTCAAGTGCTCCATGGCCACATATGGCCAGTGGCTACCATATTGGACAGGCAGGGAACATTTCCATCATTGCAGAAAGTTCTATTACACAACACCAATCTAGGGGGGCAGGAAGATTCTTTCTTTCTATTCTTGCATCCACTCCTCATAAAACCTTTCGAGGTGAGTGTTGTTTTCCTTATTTTAAATAGGTGATCAGCTCATCTATTATGGAGCCTGAAGAGAGGGCTAAGGATTTTAAGTGTTGCATTAGTAAATGAGGGAGAAAGATGTGGCAGTCTGCTTCCGTAAAGATTTACAACCTTGGAAACCCTATGGGGCAGTTCTGTTCTGTCCTATAGGGTCTCTATGAGTCAGAATCAACTGGATGGCAATAGGTTTGGTTTCGGTTTATTAGTTACCTATTGCTGTGTAAAAATCACTCCAAAACTTATTAGTGTCTTAAAACATCTGTGATCTCATATTTTCTGGAGCCAGGAATCTGGGAGCAGTTTAGCTAGGTGGTTCTGGCTTAGGGCCTCATATAAGGTTGTAGTTAAGCTGTTGGCTGGGGCTGCATCATCTAAAGGCTTGACTTAGGCTGTAGGATTTGCTTCCAAGAGGACTTACAAGGCTGCTGGCAGGAAGCCTCCATTTCTTGATTGTTGACTGTGTCAGATCTTCACCACATGGCCCTCTCCACAAGGCCTCTTAAGTGCTCTCAAGATGTAAGAACTGCCCCGCCCCCTACAGGTAATACAAGAAAGAGGTGAGGGAAAGGGGAAGAGAAACAGAGAGATCCCAAGACAGAATCCAAAGTTGTTTCATAGCCTAATCTCACAAATGACACACCAGCATTTCTACCATATTCTATTCACTAGAAGCAAGTCACGAAGTCCAGCCCACACTCGACTGAGAGAGGAATTAAGCTCCATATCTCAAAAGGAGGAGTATCGAAGGATTTGTGGATATAAGTTAAAGCAACCATAAGCATGAGCTGGGCTGAGTGCCTAGGGCTGCCTTTGAGCAGAGTGCATGGATGGGTCAACCAGAGTTAAAGGCACATAAACATCATTCGACCATCCAGGAGCTCTGGGACAAACTCAGAAGAGCAGCAGCAGGCCTGACCTTATCAGATAAAGACACTGGTACCAGCGGAACATATCAGCAGTGTGGAGATGTGTAGGGAGGAGACAGGTAAGGAAGGGCCCATTGTCTGTAATAAAATTGGATATGAACTCAGTCTGCATAAAGCATTTCTCCTAAACAGGTTGTACATGGGGAAGATACCAAACCAAAAAAAGAAAAAAAAGTTGCCGTTGAGTTGATTCCGATTCATAGCAACCCTGTAGGACAGAGTAGAACTGCCCCCATAGAGTTTCCAAGGAGTGCCTGGTGGATTCTAACTGCTGACCTTTTGGTTAGCAGCCATAGCACTTAACCACTACACCACCAGGGTTTCCATGGGGGCAGATAAACACTTCCAAAATTGCGTTGTTTTATTTCTGGGCAGAGCATCTTCCATGAGTCCCTGTCTAAACATGAGTCCTCACTCAGTCTTTGGCTTTGACATATTGCGGCTTCTTGTAGTTGATGTCTGCATGACTAAGTGGATTTGCAGGTTTATATTATCTGAAATACTAGAGTTGGGAGAAGGTGATGGAAATCTTCTGTACCAGTAGAGGTCCACTGGTTATCCCAGGGTCAGGTACTTGAAAGAGTTGCCTAAAATAAAGGTGAGATATGCAATTGTCTTTTAGAAAAAGACAAGGGTTACCAATTTCCTGACCTTTTCTGTAATGAAATTATTTTTTGGTAGTCTCTTACAGTTAAGACAATGACTAAATTCAAGTTCTGAAATAAATTGAACTTTGGACTAGATTTTTGAATAACTACTTCAGAAAGTATTAAATCAGAGATTTCAAAACATAATATTTCTTTGAGCAAAATTTTTACCCATTAAATAAATAGGATAATTTTTTTTTTCTTTTTGAAAAACTCCGTGGTGAGCTGGAAACTGAAGCTATTAATTTGAGCTAATTTGTCTTAAGCTGGAAGTGTTTTATTTTACTTTTTAGGGGTGCGGGAGGTATGAGTACTGAACTTTTGAGTTTGTTTAAGGGCCATGCCAGGCATCTAACGAAGTATTCCCTTGGCTCCTGACTGTTGTCAGGCTTTTTTTGAACATTCTTTGAGCTATCTAGTACCCTTCTAATAAATTCCTGTTCTGGTTAAGTTATTCAGAGTTGCTTTCTGTTACTTGCATCCAAAACCTAATACAGAAAGACCATCCTGAAACTAGATGATGAAATGCATGAAGGTTTTCTAGAGCAAGAGCAACATGGTGCTGTACAGATGGCCAATTGCCTCTCAATAGCTTTCCTGTTCCCTCCTGCCTTCCAGTCCCTGCCCCAGGGCTTATGCGCCACTTTAGTTGTGTTTTATTCCGTGGGCCTGTCCAATCTTTGGCTAAAGGGTGAACCTCAGGAGTGGCCTCATTACTGAGCTGAAAGGGTGTCTGAGGGCCATACTCTCATGGTTTCTCCAGTCTCTGTCAGGCCAGCAAGTCTGGTCTTTCTTTTTGAGTTAGAATTTTGTTCTACATTTTTCTCCAGCTGTGTCCAGGACCCTCCACTGTGATCCCTGTCAGAGCAGTCAATGGTGGTAGCTGGGCACCATTTAGTTGTAGTGGACTCAGTCTGGTGGAGGCTGTGGTAGATGTGGTCCGTTAGTCCTTTAGACTAATATTTCCCTTGTGTCTTTAGCTTTCTTCATTCTTCCTTGCTCCCGAAGGTGTGAGACCAATGGAGTATCCGAGATGGCTGCTCACAGGCTTTTGAGATCCCAGACACTACTCACCAAAGTAGAATGTAGAATGTTTTCTTTATAAACTATGTTATGCCAATTGAGCTAGAATGTTCCTGGAGATATGCAGTCAATCTTAATATAGATAATGGAGAAAAAGAATGTGGGATTCTGGGGATTAAAAAGTGGTTTCCTAGGGTTTAAAAGAAAGCATAATTCATTTCCAGCCTCTATGCTTATGAGTTGCAATCCAGTTGGTGTCAGTGGGTTTAGTTTTGGTATGCTTTTCTCTAAAGCAAAATTATGGTGTCTATTTATTAGACCCGTCACTAAATCTTGTTACTTACTGTGCTAAGAAAGATATATATATATATATATATATATATATATATATATATATATGAATTTTGTTGTGCTTTAGGTGAATGTTTACAGCACAAATCAGTTTCTCATTCAAAAGCTTATATACAAATTGTTTTGTGACATTGGTTGCAATTCCCTCAATAAGTCAGCATTCTCCCCTTTCCTTTTCCACCCTGAGTTCTCTGTGTCCATTTGTCCAGTTTTCATATCCCTTTATGCCTTCTTGTCTTTGCTTTTGGACAAGTGTTGCCCATTTGGTCTCGTATACTTGATTGAACTAAGAAGCATGTTCCTCATGTGTGTTATTGCTTTACTTCAAGTGAGAAAATATTTTAAAAATATTGCTTATTTTTACATCATTTTTTATTTCCATTAAAAAATCCATTTATATGTGTTTTATACTTAAATATTAGTATAAAATACAGTATATAATTTATAAATAAGGAAATATGCATACATTGACACTAGATGCTCAAAATTTTCTTTTCCAGTCCAGACATGTGATCAAAATGTATGAAAACCACAGTTATCTCTCCTAACATGGTTGGAATTTGTGTTCAGTCTCTCGAAGAAATTCTAAGTAAGGAAAATGCAGAGATGGAGAGTGTCATGGGTGGAATTATGTTCCCCCGAAATATATGTTGTAAATACTAACCCCATTAAAAAAAAAAAACCTTGCCATCAAGTTAATTCTGACTCATAGTGACCCAATAGGACAGAGTAGAACAGCCCCATAGGGTTTCCAAGGAGCAGCTGATGGATTCGAACTGCTGAGCTTTTTGATTAGCAGCCAAGCCCTTAACCACTGCACCATCAGGGTTCCCCTAACCCCTATGCCTGGTTGTAATACCACTTGGGAATGTTTTTTCTTTGTTATGTTAAGAGGCTACATGAGTATAGGGTGTGTTTTAAGCCAATCACTTTTGAGATAGAAAAAGAGCAGATTAGGCAAGCAGAGATGGGGGAAGATAGATGCCATAACACATGGAGATCTTCAAGGAGCCAAGGAATAGAAGCCAAAAAGAGACAAGGACCTTACTCAAGAGCTGGAAGAGAAAGCCTTTCCCTAGAGCTAGCACCCTGAATTCAGACTTCTAGCCCCCTAAATTGTGAGAAAATAAATTTCTGTTTGTTAATGCCACCCACTTACCAAAACAAAAACAAAAACAAAACCACTGCTGTTGAGTCAATTCCCACTCATAGGACAGAGTAGAACTGCCCCATAGAGCTTCCAAAGAGGGCCTGTTGGATTCGAACTGCTGACCTTTTGGTTAGCAGCCATAGCACTTAATCACTATGCAGCCAGGGTTTCCACCCACTCACAGTATTTCTGTTATATAGCAGCACTAGATGACTAAGACAGGGAGAAAGGAGAGAGCAAAATGGAGATACACGAGAGATGGAGGCTTTGAAGAGCAAGAGCTCTTCAGGCATCACCAAGCAGAAAGAAAGAGAGTAATTTTTTTCTGAAGTTGTTTTCACATAATCACAGTAACTAAGGAAGAAACTACAAGTGACCCAGCCAAATTATTAAAAAAGAAAAAGAGAGAGAAGAGGAAGGTGTATGTCAAAAGATACAGAGCCAGGCTAGTGTCAAAATGAACAGCGGTGGTCCTGTGGGTGCCCCAGCAGGATGCCAGTGAAGGGATGGAGCTCTCACTGTGGCTGAGTTATTCCAAAGGGCTCCTGGTTTCTCTCTGTTTTCATTTTCTATCTCGATGAGAAATGTGCTGATTTTCACCCTGTCTCAGGACAAATAGAACTTTGACATACAGTTCACAATTTACCTAACTGATTTCATCTACTTCTGCCACTTATCATGTTTCTGACAATTACAAATACTCCTTCCTCCCTCTGAGGAGCTGTGGGGCATCCATGATCCCACTGGTGTCCCCTTGATGCTATAGTCGTGGGTGTTACATTTCCATTTCGAAATGCAGATAAACAAACGGAGGCTTGAAGGGGTAATGCTACTTGCCCAATGGCTCATAAGAGGTAAGTGGCAGAGCCAGGATTTGGACCCAGGTTAATCTGAAGAGGTTTCTTAACTAAATTCTTTTCTTTGACCATACCCCAAGGGTCTTCAGCCTGGATCCCCTCTATCCCAAGGTACCTCAACCAGTAGCAATTTTTTGGAGGTTAAGGGTACCCTCAAGCTATTCTCATAATTAAGAAGCCTCATAAAAATGGCATAAACAGGTTATTTCTTAGAGGATACAGTGTATTATTGGATAAAACCTTTCAAAGGTGAAATCAATGATGCATATACATCATAAATGGGGTCACTGGTGGTCAGAATATGGGGAGCTGTTGCTTTAGATTTTTATAAGATAAGATCAATGTCCTGTATCAAGTCCGTTAAAGTTCATATAGCATGAGATCAGGGCAGACTGCTTACTAGGTATGTGTTATGGATTGAATTGTGTCCCCCCAAAATGTGTGGAAATTCTAATTCCTGTACCTGTAAATATGGACCTATTTGGAAACAGGAGGTTTCTTTTGTTTTGTTAATGACGTTATACCAGTGTAGGGTGGATCCTGAACCTAATCACTTCTGAGTTATAAAGAGACCAGAAGAGACACTGAGACTCACAAGGGGAAGACAGACACTATCTGACTGTGGAGGTGGGTGCAATCTCCAAGCCCAGGAATTTCAAGGATTGCCAGCAGCTACTAGAAGCTGAAATAGACCACGAAGGGCCTCCCTTTGGAGCCACCTCCTGAATCTGGACTTCTAGCTGCATGAATTGTGAGAAAATAAATGCCTCTTCTTTAAAGCCAACCACTTGTGGTATTCCTGTTACGTCAGCACTGGACAACTAAAACAGATGAGACCTCAGGGTACTAATTTGACCTTATTGTGCTTCAGTTTCTACATTTGTAAAATAGAGATAAAAATAGTACCTACTTCCTAGGGTTATTGTAAGGATTAAATAAATTGAAACATGTAAAGCACTTGAAACAGTTTTTTGCACACAGTAGAAAGTCAATGACAGCCATCATTGTTATTGTTGACCTCAGTTTCCTCATCTGTAAAATGGGGATAATTCATGTACTACCTTTCTCATAGGCTTATTGTGAGGCTCACATAAAATGGTGCAAAAGTGCTTTATAAACTGTAACTTGCTCTGAAGATGAGAGAGTGTGCTGTAATTTTTACTCTTATGACTCCTATATGAAACTAGTCTATGAACAGCATATTCCAGCTGAGAAGCTAAAAGCTTTGTTCCTTTGGAGCTACGGTGTGTCCCCGTAAAGATCAACGTTGGTAGTAGGAAAAGAGGAAGATTTAATTACCTCAAGCCTTAGCACCTTCCCCACTGAGAACAGAGGGCTCTTGGTGAGAGGAGTGGCTGGGTGTAGAAGTGGCAGGCCATTGTGTGAACACCTGGGGAATCCCAGACCACAAGCTCTGGCACCTTCCTAGGGCCAGATAACTCGACAGAGGCAGAGCTAGCCCTTAAGGGGAAGGTGTGAACCTGTGTCTTTGAAGAGGCCATGGGCTGTGATAGAATTTGTTGAAGTGTGGCACCATAGGGAGAAGGCTAGGGCTGCCTTTCCTGCCCTTGCACGCGTGTGTCTTCATGCACAGAGCATGTGATGCTGTGTATGCACAACTAGTACCCACGAACTAATGGGTGTGTGCACCCACATCCTGAGTCTGATATGCACGCAGTCATTTGCACATTCGTGAGTGTATGTGCATGTTCCTGGCACATCCTACATACAATGCAAAACGTGAATGAGTTTGCATGTGGCCGCTGTAACTGCATCCATAGGCCCAAGTGTCTGTCTCCACAGTGGATGCAGATCTGTATGGCCATGTGGACTCAACTGCGTAAGTCCACAGGCTCACAGACATGCACTTGTCATGAGTCTCAGTAGTGTCCAAGAGGCTGAGATAGAGCAAGCTGTGGGCATGCCCCCTGGGACCATGTGTGGAGCTGGGTCTCTCTGAGACTGTGGGTGAATGCCCCAAAGCTAGGAAGAGAGAAAAATTTGGTTGGGGGAAGCTGAGCTCACAGCCACAAGCAAATGGAGCCTGCGTCTAGCCAGAGGGGTCAAGGAGGATCAGAATATTAAATGACAGAAGATGTAGAGCCTGGGCTGGGAAAGAGGGGAAGGGGAGAATATAGGGAAGGGGAGAATATAGGGAAGAGCACAGTGCAGACGTGGGGAAGCAGAGCATTCTGGCTAACAGATATACAACTAACTGCCAGGCAGGTACAGGCAGGGTAGCTTTTTTTTTTTCTTTTTTAACCAGGCATGTCTTCTGAAGGGTGCCACACCTGCTGCACCATGTATATGCATCAGGTTGGTTGTGTGTTGGAGTGTGGTCGTGCATACATGGGGTCTGTATTTGTATGAGTCTTTTCTGGGGTTTGGCATGTGATATGATTGCATCTTCAGGATACTGGCTTTTACCCAAACAGCATTTAGACAGCACCTACTGTATGCATGAGGTGTTTAGGAGGGACCAGAATGAAGTGGGATCATGTCCTGTATTCTTGAGGCTCTTTCATTCTAAACTGGGGAAGGAAACATGAGAACATGCAGTGCACAGCCAATTAAAAAAAAAAAAAGCAGTTGTGGAGTTGATTTCCACTCACGGCAACCCCATGTGTGTCAGAGTAGAACTGTGCTCCACAGGGTTTTTTAAAAGATGATTTTTCTGAAGTAGATCATCAGGCCTTTCTTCCAAGGTGCCTTTGGGTGGACTTGAACCTCCAGCCTTTTGGGTAACAGCTGAGCACATTAACCATTTACACCACCCAGAGAAAAATTACAAGTTGCATAAAAAAGGTGGGAAGGAACTCTACCATCTAGATTTGTGTTCAAGTCTAGACTCTGCCATTTACTAGCTGTACGGACTTGGATGGAAACCCTGGTGGCATAATGGTTAAGTGCTATGGCTGCTAACCAAAAAGTCGGCAGTTCGAATCCACCAGGCGCTCCTTGGAAACTCTATGGGGCAGTTGTACTCTGTCCTATAGGGTCGCTATGAGTTGGAATCGACTCGACGGCACTGGCTTTGGTTTGGTTTTGGTATGGACTTGAATACCTTATTTTACCTCTCTGAGTTTCATTTCCCTCATCTGTAAAATAAGATAATAACACCAATATCACAAGGTTGTTGTGAGACTAAAAGGAAGTAATATATATGAAGTCACCTTAAAAAAAAAAAAAAAGGAACCAAACCCATTGCCGTCGAGTTGATTCCGACTCATAGCGACCGTATAGAACAGAGTAGAACTGCCCCATAGAGTTTCCAAGGAGCTCCTGGTGGGTTCAAATTGCCAACGTTTTGGTTAGCAACCATAGCACCATAAAGTACAAAGCAAATATAGTGGATGTGGGCTTGGTCAAAGCAGCCTTCTTGGAGGAGGACATGAGACTGACCAGTGTGATGGGGAAAGGAAAGAATGCAGACCACCCTGAACTCCACATGGGTCAGCCTTAACCTTGTACCTCAGTGGTACCCAAACCCCTGGCTCCATGGAGTCAGGGCAGAAGAGGACCTTATGTTACTGAGGCAGAAAGAGATTTAGAAGGGACTGATCCAAAGCTTTTCCAGAAGGTTGTGAAAGGCGCTGCTAACACAGAGCACCTACTCTGTGAAGCACACATTCCAAACATTGTTTACTGGCAGAGCTGCCGTTCGTATACACAGCACATTCTTCAAATAAGAAACAGACACAGCCTCTGGGCAGATGCAGCACCACGGTGCCCAGCTTGGTGAGCTGTTAGCAACTCGGTGTGAACGCAAAATAGAGAACTGTGCCTCCTCCAGGCAGACAGCTCCCTGAGTACGAAGCTTGGCCAACAGAGCACGAGCTAGGCTGCAGCCCCCACTTCCCCCCCTCCCCCAGGCAGATGCCTGCATCACCATACTGAGGGGCCCTGTGTTTTCAGCCTTGCCAGGGTAGGGGCAAGGAGCCTTGGCGATGCAATGTGAAGTGCTCAGCTGCTAACTGAAAGGCTGGCGGTTTGAACCCCCCACCAGTTCTGTGGGAGAAAAGACCTGGTGATCTGCTCCAGTAAAGCTAACAGCCTAGGAAACTCTATGGGCAGGTCTACTATGTCACATAGGGTCGCTATGAGTTGGAATTGACTCAATGGCACACAACAACAACAGAGTAAGGGCAGCCCTCATGCCAGGCACAAAAGATGCAGCAACGAACAGGACACTGTCCCCACCTCCAAAGGAACTCACAATTTAGCAGACGAAACAACAAGTGCACAGTCAATCACTATGAACAATTCCATTGGAAAGGGAGGCTGTAGGGTCAAGGGACGAACCAAACCAAGCATAGAAGTCAGGTGGTTCCCAGAAAGATGTGAGAAGGATCCGGTATAGAGTGCAGTTCAGGTACATCTGTGGCACCCAGCCATGGTAGGGGTGCAGGGTTTTTACATGTTGATGCCGTCCTGTCAAGCTGATGTATTAAAATGGCTCCTGAATCAAAATGGCTCCATTAAAATAATAATGTTGTTGTTATTTGCCATTGAGTCAATTCTGACTCATGGAGACCCCCACGGGTACAGAGTGGAACTGCTCCATAGGGTTTTCAAGGCTATGACATTTCAGAAGTAGATCACCAGGCCTGTCCTCCAAGGTGCCTCTGGGTGAGTTCAAGCGGCCAACCTTTTAGTTAGTAGTCAAGCGCTTAACTATTTCTGCTACCCAGTGAATCCTAAAATAATAATAGATAACTTTTTGGGCACTTACCCTGTGTTTTAATTAATTTGATCCCACAACAACCTTATATAGAGGAAGCTTTATTATCCACATTTTCAGATGAAGAAACTAGAGTGTTAAATAACTTGCCTAAGGTTACTCAGCTAGTTACTTCTGAGATGAACAAATCTAAGGCAGTGTGGTGGCCATGAGATTGTGCCTGTGAGGTCTCCAACTTTAGGGAATGTAATTGACCCACAGACCCAACTGCTGCTCGCTGAAATTCAATCACTGACTTTGTGCTATTACCAGCAGGGCAGGAATACTCAGGCAGCCATTCCTAGGAAATACATGATTCCTCTCATGGCAACTTTGGCTCAAGGACTCCCAGACAGCCTTGACAGACTTTCCTTAGAATTGTACTGCAGTCTAAGACACCTCCCCAGCTTCCTCATTTCCTCTCACAGGCATTTTCCTTAATAGTTGTCTTGAATGTTTAACCCCATCTTAGTTTCCACTTTCTCAGATTTCAGCTCTCACAGATGAGGTGGGTAGATTGGAGTAGAAGCAATGTGGGTGACCAGAGGAGGTCCCCAAAGCATAGGATTCTGAGTCTGGGAGGCAGATAAAAGGGACATTCAGGGAGGAAGCAGAAGTTGTTGTCACCTGAAGCCCTGTCTCAGATCTTTATTCCTCATCTTCAGGCCTCTGAGATGCTGTTCTTTCTCAAAGGACAATCTCCCTCCCCTGCTCACCCTTCCTCTCTTCCCCCCACCTGGCTTTTACTTGGGTTTCATTTGGAGGACCCTCCTTCCAGGAAGCCTTGACACCACTGGCTGGGTGATGTGCCATCTCTTTGTGCTGCCCCAGCCCTTTTGGCCTCCACCCATCACAGAACTTACCACACTGCACTGGCAACCCTGTTTATGAATCTGTACTCCTAGTGGTACAATGGTTAAGCAGTGTGCTAAGTGAATGGTCGATGGTTTGAACCCACCACAAGGCTCCATGAGAGAAAGACCTGGCAATCTCTTTCCATAAAGATTAAACACAAAACCAAACACAAACCCACTGCCATTGAGCTGATTCCAACTCATAGCAACCCCACAGTGTTTCCAGGGCTGTAAATCTCTACAGAAGCAGCCTGCCACATCAGTGCTCCATTCAGAAAAGATTGTTGTTGTTAGGTGCCATCAAGTTGGTTCCGACTCATAGCGACCCTAGGTACCACAGAACGAAACACTACCCGGTCCTGTGCCATCCTGAAAATCGTTGCTGTGCTTGAGCCCATTGTTGCAGCCACCATGTCAATCCACCTCATTGAGGGTCTTCCTCGTTTCCGCTGACCCTGTACTTTACCAAGCATGAGGTTCTTCTCCAGGGACTGATCCCTCCTAACAACATGTCCAAAGAATGTAAGATGTAGTCTCGCCATCCTTGCTTCTAAGGAGCATCCTGGTTGTACTTCTTCCAAGACAGATTTGTTCGTTCTTTTGGCAGTCCATGGTATATTCAATATTTTTTGCCAACACCACAATTCGAAGGTGTCAATTATTCTTTGGTATTCCTTATGCATTGTCCAGTTTTCACATGCATATGATGTGATTGAAAATACCATGGTTTGGGTCAGGCACACCTTAGTCTTCAAAGTGACATTTTTGCTTTTCAACACTTTAAAGAGGTCCTTTGCAGCAGATTTGCCCAATGCAATGCATGTTTTGATTTCTTGACTCCTGCTTCCATGGATGTTGACTATGGATCCAAGTAAAATGAAATCTTTGACAACTTCAATCTTTTCTCTGTTTATCATGATGTGGCTTATTGGTCCAGTTGTGAGGATTTTCGCTTTCTTTATGTTGAAATGTAATCCATACTGAAGGCTGTGGTCTTTGATCTTCATTAGTAAGTGCTTCAAGTCCTCTTCACTTTCAGCAAGCAAGGTTGTGTCATCTACATAACACAAGTTCTTAATAAGGCTTCCTCCAATCCTGATTCTGCATTCTTCTTCATATAGTCCAGCTTCTCAGATTATTTGCTGAGCATACAGATTGAGTAGGTATGGTGAAAGGATACAACCCCGATGTACACCTTTCCTGACTTTAAACCAGTCAGTATCCCCTTGTTCTGTCCAAACAACTGCCTCTATGTACATATGTACAGGTTCCTCATGAGCACAATTAAGTGTTCTGGAATTCCCATTCTTTGCAACATTATCCATAATTTGTTATGATCCAAACAGTTGAATGCCTTTGCATAGTCAATAAAACACAGGTAAACATCCTCCTGGTATTCTCTGGTTTCACTCAGGATCCATCTGACATCAGCAATCATATCCCTGGTTCCACGTCCTCTTCTGGATCCGGCCTGAATTTCTGGCAGTTCCCTGTTGATATACTGCTGTAGCCACTTTTGAATGATCTTCAGCAAAATTTTGCTTATGTGTGATATTAATGATGTTGTTCAATAATTTCCACATTCGGTTGGATCACCTTTCTTGGGAATAGGCATAAATATGGATCTCTTCCAGTCAGTTGGCCAGGAAGCTGTCTTCCAAATTTCTTGGCATAGACGAGTGAGCACCTCCAGCGCTGCACCTGTTTGTTGAAACATCTCAGTTGATATTCCGTCAATTCCTGGAGCCTTGTTTTTCACTAATGCCTTCAGTGCAGCTTGGACTACTTCCTTTAGTGCCATCGGTTCCTGATCATATGCTACCCAGAAAGGACTACAGCCTAGCAAATCTGTACATCACTTGCCTTGTGTAAAATAGATACAATACCCAGAGGCAGTGCCCCATAGTAGAAAGAACACAACTGGGACCAGAGACATGCTGGTGTGAACCTGGCTCTGCTTGTGAGCAGCTGGGTGGCTGCGGCTGTTCTTATCTTTGCTGAGCCTCAGCTTCCTTATCTGTAAAAAGAGGTGACAATGCCCAGCTTTCAAAGTTGCTGTGAAGATTAAAAATAAAATACATGAAGCATATAACAAAGTGGCTGGCACAGTAGTAGAAACTCAAATATGTCAGACCCCCTCAGCCACCCGACTGCAGACCTATCACCCACGTGTAACTGTGCTCTGACAGAAGCAGACCCTCTGCCCTTCTATTTCTAGCTTAATGAAAATAGTTACTGATGCTCTGCCATCTCTTCTACCTGCCTTCTCTCTTCTCAGTCCTCAGTTTTCTCATCTCCTTCTTATTAAAAACGTAATAAACACATATTGCTCCCCAGCTACTGTCATACCCACTAGGATTCAGAAATAAGGAGGTGAGAGTCTTCTTACTAAGAGCTCATGGTCCACTGAGGCTCGGCGAAAGAAAGAGGGTAGGAACAGGCATAAAAATAAGTAATTGTGACTCAGTGCAGTGAAAGCCATTGCATTAAGGCTCGTCCAACTGCTAACACGCGGCTACATCCAGCCCAGGTTTTGTAAAACACAGCCGATTTCAAATCATTTTGTTACTTTGTAATAGAGGCAATGTGTTAGCTATGATTCAACATGTTTTAATTTTTAATTATGAAATACTTTAGGCATGTGAAAAGCACAGGTACGATGAACACTCAATGACTCAGTTTAAAATACCAAACCTGAATGTATTCCACTCTCTCTTGCCCCAGCAGTAACCTTGCTCATTCACTAGTATATTTTTGTTCTTTTACTACATATGTATGTGTCTACAAATGATATATTGTGACATTATACATGTTGAATAACTTTATATAAGTGTCATATACTGTAAGTATCACTCAGCAACTTTGTTTTGCTTAACAGTATGTTTTTGAGGCATTTCTGTGTTGATGCCTTGGTCTCTAATTCCATTCATTTTTCACTGCCCTATAGTTTTCCATTGCATGACAATATCATAAAATTGATCTATTTTCCTAATAGACATTTAGATTGTTTCCAAGCTTTTGATATTTCAAATAGTGCTGCAGTGAACATTCTTGACCACGTGTTTCTGGCACATATGCCAGAGTTTCCTTAGGGTGCATGCATGTCATTGGTGGCTGCAGGGTGCTTCTTCAACTTTATTAGGTAATGCCAAGTTACTCTCCAGAGTGGTTCTACTAATTGTTTCTCCTATGATTGAGTTTTTATACTCTTTTTTTTTTTTTTTTTCAGAAAAACAATCACATATCAGTTTTTTTTTCTTTTTAGACCAGTTTTGGGTTGAGAAAATAGAATCACTCTGTCCATTAGAGTCCTCCAAGAAGCAAACAACAAGATGGGATTGGATGTGTAAAAGATTTACTGGGGTGGGAGTGGGAAGGTGGGATACCTATGCAGGATAAAGGGGGAAGGGAGCAGGAGAAGTCAGGGAAAACCTTCAAACCATGATGCATATCTGATACCTGTGAAAAGAGAGCAGGAAGGAAGGAGAATCGAGTAGGAACAGCTTCTGACTGCAGTAAAGTTCTAAGAAGGTCTCAGCCAGGCCAACAGAGAGTCCCCAGACAAAGGTTGTCCATTAGAGGAGCCCCATGTCCATCAGGAATGGCCTAGGTCAAGCACTCCTGCCTTGCTCAGTCAATGGCTGGGGGCAGCCCAGGTGAAGCACTGCAGTGGTTCTGAAGATGTGGCAGCTGGAACATTAGTCAACCATGCTCCTTACAATGGATTTTTTTGAAAAGTACCCCTCAAGGGGGATCTGAGTGGTACCCCTCTCTTGTGGATTGAATTATGTCCTCCAAAATATGTGTTGAAATCCTAACCCCGGCACTTACAAATATGACTGTTTGGAAAGAGGGATTTTCTTATGTTAATGACATCATACTACAGTAGGGTGGGTCCTAAACCTAATCACTTCTGAGTTATAAAGAGAGCAGAATAGATACAGAGACATTCACGGGGGAAAGGAAGACTGATGATAGAGACAGGTAACATCTACAAGCCCAAGAACACCAAGGATTGCTGGCAGCTACCAGAAATTGAAATAGATAAGAAAGAACCTCCTCCTAGAACTATGTCCTGAATTCGAGCTTCTAGCCTCCTGAACCATGAAAAAATAAATTTCTGTTCTTTACCCATTTGTGGCATTTGTGTTATGGCAACATTCAGAAAGTAAGACACCTTCCATGGCCACCACACTGTGGAGGAAGAAACTCACTGCCAGGTGGACTTTCATTCATTTGTTCATCCACCCTCTATCTCCTTCAAAAAAAAGTGAGATGTTTGGGAAGGTCATTACAGAACATCATTAAATCTGGGTCCAAAGGACTGTCATGGACATCACTGTTGGGGCCAGTAGTCACAACAAGCCACTTCCATTTATTTCTTGGTGTGTACATTGATCTCTGCCACCAGAAATCCACAGTCAAGATTCCAACAGGCTGCATGGTAGGATTCTGGAGTCCCATGGATCTGCATTTCAGTCTTAACTCTGCCCCTTGGTCATTACATAACCTTGTGCAAGTCATTTCACTTTTATCATCTGCACAATGAGGACAAACAGTCCTATCTCATGGACTTTTTGTGGGGATTATATAATTTGACATAAGTATAGTGCCTGGGCCACATAGTAGGTGCTTCATGAAACATTAGTTCCTTTTCTTGTCCCTCTAGACCATTGTCAGGTATAAAGAAATTTATTCTTGAATGCATTGCCTTGCCTCAAACCAAGGTGTTAAAAAACTTACAGCCCTAGTTTGGCAATCTCAAGCTATCTACAGGAAGAGGGTGAATCAGAATGATCTCCACTGAACCTTCTTATTCACATCCATCACTCTTTCTAAAGCAGCATTTGTGATTAATCTCACTCTAGGGCTAAATCGGTCCCAAGCACTTCCAAGGCACTTGATAAAGAAGCTCTCTGATTTACAGCAAACACCATTATTGAGCGGTGGCAGGGAGAGGCCATTGGAGATTTGTCTTGCGGGAAACTCTGTGCATTGGAGCCATTTCTTCTATTTTCCTAGATAAGAGCTCAATTTATTTCAAAATAGATGGATGGGATCCTGTTTTGTTCCTTTGGTGGGGTAAGAGGGAAACAGGAGTTGGATAATTTTAAAAAGAAAAAATACTCAATTATTTTAAATTTGGGAAGCTTTTTATAGCTTACACAAATATCAGAACTCAGCAGAAGGATAGGCACATAGTAGGTCCTCAATAAATGTTTGTGGACATGTATAATCATCTCAATTTAATCCTCACGGTGGCCCTGTGAAGTACACTGAGGACATTCTTCCCAAATGACAAAGGGGGAAGGTGAGGTTCACAGGTAAAAATGGAGAGCTAGGAGTCTGATGCAGACCCAGGTCTGACCTTTCCCTTCACCACACCACCTCCTTCTGCAGTCCAACAGTAGTTGTAGAATCCATTCCCTGAGCTCAGATGCCTGAGACACTGCTCTATCAGAGTGAAAACGTTGTTAGCCAAGATTGCAGCTTTTCCCCCCGATTCTTTGTGTCCATTTGGTTCTATTCCAGGATATACTTATAGAACATTTGACTCTCACTCCCAGTGTATTTTCCTCAGTTCTGCCTGCTACTTAGAATCTCCTCTCCAACAACTCAAGATGATGGCCATCTTCCCTCTGCTGAACTTCTTCATTAATGGAGAGCTCCCTACCTGGCAAAGCTGCCCACTGTTGAGAGCTCTCCTTACTTGATTGGGCCAGCACATTCCCCTGGAAAATGTAACTCCCCTGGATAGTAGACCTTGGCCTCCAGGCAAAACAGTAGCAGTGAAAAGCTCAGACTCAGGAGACCTGGTTTGAATCCTGGCCCTCCCACTTACTAGCAGCATGACAGTGGGAAAGTTATTTAACTTAGCCTCAGTTTTCTTATTTGTGAGATGGAGATAACAACATTTTATCTGTAGGAGTACTCTTGGGTGCAAGTAAGAGAATATCCAATTAATAGTAGCATAAACAATATAGGTATTTAAAGACCCCATTTCACAAAAAAGTGATAGGATAATATCCATACGCCTACAAGGAAGACCAGTTAATATAACTATTATTCAAACTTATGCACCAACCACTAGGGTCAAAGATGAAGAAATTGAAGATTTTTACCAGCTTCTGTGGTCTGAAATCAATCGAACATGCAATCACGATGAACTGATAATTATTGATGATTGGAATTCAAAAGCTGGAAACAAAGAAGAAGGATCAGTAGTTGGAAAACATGGACTTGGTGATAGAAGTGATGCCGGAGATCCCATGATTGAATTTTGCAAGACCAATGAACTTGCAAATACCTTTTTTCATTAACATAAATGGTGACTATACACATGGACCTGGCCAGATGGAGTACACAGGAATCAAATCAACTACATCCATGGAAAGAGACAAAGGAAAAGCTCAGTATCAGTCAGAACAAGGCCAGGGGCCAACTGAGGATCAGACCATCAATTACTCATATGCAAGTTCAAGTTGCAACAGAAGAAAATTAGAAAAAGTCCACAAGAGCCAAAATATAACCTTCAGTATATCTCACCTGAATTTAGAGACCATCTCAAGAATACACTTGATGCATTGAACACTAAAGACCAAAGACCAGATGAGTTTGGAATTACATGAAGGACATTTATCACATATGCAGAAAGCAAGAGGTCATTAAGAAGACAGGAGAGAAAGAAAAGACCTAAATGGATGTCAGAAGAGACTCTGAAAGTTGCTCTTAAACATCAAGTAGCTAAAGCAAAAGGAAAAAAAATGATGAAGTACAAGAACTGAACAGAAGATTTCAAAGGATGGCTCAAGAAGACAAAGTAAAGTATCATTATGGCATGTACAAAGATCTGGAGATAGAAAACCAAAAGGGAAGAACTTGCCCAACATTTCTCAAGCTGAAAGAATTGAAGAAAAAATTCAAGCCTCAAGATGCAATACTGAAGGATCTATGGGGAAAATATTAAACGAAGCAGGAGGCATCAAAAGAACATGGAAGGAATACACTGAATTACTATACTGAAAAGAATTGGTTGATGTTCAACCATTTCAGAAGCTAACATACGATCAGGAACTGATGGTACAGAAGGAAGAAGTCCAAGCTGCACTGAAGGCATTGGTGAAAAACAGAATACCAACTGAGAAGTTTTGACAAATGGATGCAGCGCTGGAAGTGCTCACTCATCTATGCCAAGAAATTTGGAAGACAGCCGCCTGGCCAACCGACTGGAAGAGATCCATATTTATGCCTATTCCCAAAAAGGTGATCCAACTGAGTGTGGAAATTATTGAAAAATATCATTATCACTTACAAGCAAAATTTTGCTGAAGATCATTCATAAGTGGCTACAGCAGTATATGAACAAGGAACTGCCAGAAATTCAGGCTGGATTTAGAACAGGACATAGAACCAGGGATATCATTGCTGATGTCAGATGGATCCTGGGTGAAAACAGAGAATACCAGGAAGATGTTTACCTCCGTTTTACTGACTATGCTAAGGCATTTGACTGTGTGGATCATAACAAATTATGGATAACACTGCAAAGAATGGGAATTCTGGAACACTTAATTGTGCTCATGAGGAATCTGTACATGGATCAAGAGGCAGTTGTTCGGACAGAACAAGGGCATAGTGCATGGTTTAAAGTCAGGAAAGGTGTGTCTCAGGAATGTATCCTTTCACCATGCCTCTTCAATCTGCATGCTGAGCAAATAATCTGCGAAGCTGGACTATATGAAGAAGAACGGGACATCAGGATTGGAGGAAGACTCATTAACAACCTGCATTATACAGATGACTCAACCTTGCTTGCTGAAAGTAAAGAGGACTTGAAGCACTTAGCAATGAAGATCAAAGACCACAGCCTTCAGTATGGATTACACCTCAACACAAAGAAAACAAAAATCCTTACAACTGGACCGTTAAGCAACATCATGATAAATAGAGAAAAAATTGAGGTTGTCAAGGATTTCATTTTACTTGGATCCACAGTCAACACCATGGAAGCAGCAATCAAGAAATCAAAAGACATTGCATTGGGCAAATCGGCTGCAAGAAATCTCTTCAAAGTGTTAAAAAGCAAAGATGTTACTTTGAAGCCTAAGGTGCGCCTGACCCAAGCCATGGTACTTTTAATTGCCTTATGTGCATGTGAAAGCTGGGCAGTGAATAAGGAAGACTGAAGAACTGATGCCTTTGAATTGTGATGTTTGCAAAGAATATTGAATATACCATGGACTGCCAAAAGAACGAATAAATCTGTCTTGGAAGAAGTACAACCAGAATGCTCCTTAGAAGCAAGGCTGGGGACACTATGTCTCACATACTTTGGACATGTTATCAGAAGGGATGAGTCCCTGGAAAAGGACATCATGGTTGGTAAAGTAGAGGGTCAGGGAAAAAGAGATGGATCCTCAACAAGATAGACTGACACAGTGGCTGCAACAATGGGCTCAAGCATAGCAACAATCGTGAGGATGGGGCAGACCGGCAGTGTTTTGTTCTGTTGCATGGAATCCCTAAGAGTCGGAACAGACTCGATGGTACTTAACAACACCGCGTGAACTACTGGCTTAGGAGAATAGAATTGCCTTGACTGACTTAAACAGTCATGATTTATTCTTTACAGCAGGGCACGCTGTCACCTAAACAAAACGAAAGTTTACTGAGAAGGAAGTATGGCTGTTTGTTGGGCAACAGCAGTATTACAGTTAGGGTAAAACGGGATAAAAACTTGTTGCCATCAAGTCGACTCTGACTCAGAGTGACCCTATAGGACAGAGTAGAACTGTCCTATAGGGTTTCCAAGGAGCGGCTGGTGGATTCAAACTGCCAACCTTTTGGTTAGCAGCTGTAGCTCTTAACCACTATGCCACCAGGACTCCCTATTATATTATAAAATGGGATAATAGATGAAAAATGCTTAGTAGAGGCCCTAATACAGTTTACTCCATAAGTGTTAACTGTTATGATTAACTATCATTATTATAAACATTATGAAATAGGCAGGGTCTCGCTGACCATCTCTTCTCCCATCCTGAGATTCAGGTCACACTGGTGTTCTACCTTAAGGATCATGTCCCTTTCTGAAAAGACGAAGTCACATTTGGCAGGGTCTTGTTGCATAGCTCGACAGGTGTTATTCACATTACAGTCTGGGTGAATGGTGCCCTCTGGAGGTGTGCAGGGTACAATTTGTGACCATTAGCCTCAGTCCTGAATAGAAGTAACACAGTTCTTTCTGTGCCATCTGTCCTTACGATACCATCTTCTCTGAGAAGTGACCACCTCCTATCCAAGGTATCTTCGATCCTACTAACTTTAGTTTTTGTTGTTGGGTTTTTTGTTTTGTTTTTTTGTCTCTCGTCCTTAGCTCTTTTCACAAGCCTCACTTAGAGACCTAGCCTGCCAATATCTTGGGTAAAAAGAGGGACAAGACGTTCCTCTCAAGGGACAGAGTCAGTGACTAGTTGTAGCCATTGAACTTGACCATGGCAGACTGCCCTCCCTAAGTCAAGAGGGCTGGGGGTAAGAAGGGCTCACTAGTTCTGTTGGGACATTTAAAACAGTCCTTTACTCATCAGTAAAGGGCTCAGAAACCAGGGAAGGCAATACCTGATTATTACTTAATGTGATTTTGAGTAGCAAATAAAAGAGTTTGTTGAAAAATCCTTCTTACATTTGACTCTTGGAGTTCTCTGTCTTAAAAAGGAATCTTTTAATTAATATGAGGCCTGGCAAGAAGCGAATCTCCTCTCAAGGCTTAGCTCCAAACTTACCCTTGTAAATTGTCCTTGGAAGTGGGTTGAGAGGGAAGGAGAAGTGGCATGTGGTGATGATGCAGCAGGTGCCAAGCAAACACTGAGCCAGGCACCTACACGTATAAGCCCGTTACCTTCTCACGGACATTCTCTGGCACAGGTATTACTGATTAGTTGATAGGAGAGGAAGCAGTCCCAGGAAAGTGAAGTCATTTGTCTAAGATCTACCTGATTTGATATTTTCTCATATCACACAGTATTTTCATGCGTTATAAACTAACTAGCCAGCTAAAGAGCCAACCTACAAACACCTAACACCTCCAAGTGGTGTTAAGCCTGAGGCCCGCAAGCTCCAAAGTGTGAGGTAGTCTGACCTGTGAAGTCTGGATCAAGTCACTTAGGCTCTCTGGGCTCCAATTTCTTCATTCATAAATGAACTAGGACAAGCATATTCGCTAACAGAATGTTGTAGGAATCACATCAGCTACTGCATGTCAAGGGCTTATAAGAGGTCGCAGTAACGAATAGGGGCTATTATTATTGCTCCTGTTACTGCCCTTTTTGTTAGTGGCTTGATCTTACTGAGCTATAACAACCTCATCTCCAGAACCATCCAACTGGAGTGCCCTCTGCAGAGTAAGTCTGAGCACTGCTAAGCAGGTCTGCCCAAGGCTGGCTTGTCTCCCCAGCCTGCATTTCCTTCACCTGGGCTTCCGTCAGATTTCTGTGTTCGGATGAGGCCGTTCAGCGTTACTCTGCAATCTGTTCTGAATATTAAATAAACTTCTCCCGCTCCTGGGTGAGCTGTCACGTGTGGAAATACCACTTTATGCCTGGACTATTTTTTTTTTATGGGTGGCTAGTAGGGTCACTCCAGACCCAGATCCTATGAATCACAGGTAACAGGTTCAAACTGTGAGGCTGCTCTGGGGACTGATCGTGTGGAATGATCAGCTGTTGTACTTGGACGTGTTTATGGCCACTCTGAGCACCACACAGGATCAGCTTCCATGTCATCATCATTGGGCGGGGGGGACAGCACTATGAAGGGACAATGAGCAACATGTGAACAATACTACGGTTTACAAAGCCCACTTCTACCTGATGGTTGGCTCATTACATCCTCAAAACAACCCTAAAAGGTAAGGATTATTAAAAATATTTGCCGTGAGACCACGGGCAAGTGACTTCACCTCTCTGAACTTTAGTTTCTTCAATCTGTAAAATGGGGATGTTGTGGGGATTCAATAAAAAGGAGAAAGGGGAAAAGGAGGAGAAAAAAAGGAAGATTGATAGTTAACTGTCATAGTATGATCTTCCCCCAACAGCAGGCTCTGAGAGAGGGACTAGTGTACAGGTAGTTTGCGTGGGAGGTGATTATGGGAAGCACAAGTGAGGGAGTGGAGAAAGTGAGACTGGGAAGAGACAAAAGCCACATAAAGCATGCATTAACGGGTGGGTTACAGCAATGGCCAACTGGGACTTGGTCCTACAGGGGACTCTCTGAGAAAACTATGGAATACACCCCAGAATCATTCCATCAGAGGATGGGGAAGCTGATGTACTGTGTGCACTGTCCGTGCTATCTGTGTGAGCGTGGGCAAGTTACACAGTCCTGTGAGTCCCCATTTCCTTGTCTATAAACTGGGGAGAATAACCTATGCCTCATGGAGCTGCTGTGAGGATTAAGAGACTAAGAAAGGTTGTGAAATCTTGCCTTAATATGGCTCAATAAACATTAGTTCCCATTCTCCCAGCTCGTCATCTGGAGAATGGGTTGGTGATTCCAGTTCAAGGCTGGTACTATTTCTCTAGACTTAAGTATCAGAATATAGAAATGATAGAAATAAGGAATTCTCTCTAGACCAGGGTCATAATGCCATATGCTTCAATTAGATAATAACACACACACATACACTCATAAGTCAGACCAAAACATGCTCCAAATAAAAGTTTCCCTTTTTCTCACACTTGAGAGAAAACAAATCATCCTCAGTTCTGGGTTGTATCAGATCAGGCAAATCACTCTTTTAGGAAATAACCTCTCTTTAATAATCTTATAGTCCAGACTAAGACGATGCTAAAATATAAGAATCAACATGGGTACAGCATTTTGGATGCTCTACAAAGCATATTCATGCTACTTTATCTAAAAGCCACAGTAACCCTTGGATGTAGGCAGTGTAAATATTATTATCCCATCTTCTCAAAGAGAAAATAAGACTAGTGATGTTGTTCTACAACATCACAGGGGAACAGTCATGGAAAAAATTAAAATCAACGTGTTTGTTTCTGTACAAAACCATTTTACTTTAAAAAATATATTTCCATCAACAGAATCCTTAAATAGAACACTCATCATCTCCAACCTACAAAAACATGATTATGCTTCATAAAAAATACTGGTCAAAACTAATAAGTGGTTTTACTTTCTTTATATCCTTAAAAAAAAAAAAGGAAATTTGATTTTAGACTAGTGCTGCCCAAGGATGATGTCCCAGGCCCCTTGGAGTCTGTGAAGATGGCACTGGGAGTCCACCAACAATACTATTTCAAAGAGCAAAACTAAAACTTTTCTATTTTCTCTCACATAATAAGGCCATCCAGACTAATTAAAATCACAAATTACTTTTATTTTGGCAATGCCAGAAATCACATGATGATCAGAGGCCCTGATTTGTCTTTGATGATATCACAGAAATTCTGAGACCTGGAAACAGGACCACACTGACTTAGACCCAGGCCCGGTGATCCCAACCCCTAAGCAGCCAGCACAGAGATGGACCCTGATCGTGAGTGAAGAGACACTCCAGCTTGAAGACAGAGAGAACTTTGTTGTGTAAAACTCCTTGTGCACAGATCCAGGTAGTGTGAAAGGAGTCCTTGGTGATGTAATGGCTGGGAATCACTGGCCTAATTTTGAAGGTTGTGGTTTTCTGATGGAAGTTAAGGGGCAAGGTGTAAAGGGGGTAGAAAAAACACAGATAGGGTTTTCTTTCCAGTAATGAAGTGGGAGGTATTTCTCACCACAGATTAAATAACTCTCTGTTGTTGTTATTGTTAGTTGTCAAGGAGTCGATTCTGACTCATGGCGACCCCATATGTGCCGAGTAGAACTACTCCAAAGGACTTTCAAGGCTATGACCTCTCAGAAGCAGATAGCCAGGCCTGTCTTCTGAGTCACCTCTGGGTGGATTTGAACCACCGTCCTTTCAGCTAGTAGCCCAATGCTTAACAGTTTGCTCCACCCAAAAATATACTTTGAGGTGATTAACAGGAATTTTATTCTTCACGTGTGTGAATATGCTTAAAATGCTTTTAAATAAGGAAAAAGAGGGCATTGGGTTTGCCGTTCACAAGTGAGGGGTGAGGGGAAATCAGTACTTCTCATTTCCTTTATGAGACTTGTCAACTGAAATGGCGGTAAAGAGATGAAGAGCACAGGCTTTGGAGTTAAAAGACGAGGGTTTGAATTCAGTTCTGCCATTAAGAGGTCAGCTGCGCTGGACACACATGTAATATCTTTAAGCTTCCACTTCCAGATAAAAAATGGAGATAATATCTCTCCCTCTCCAAACAATGTGCTATTGCAGAAAGAGCACTAAATTACAAATCAATAAATCCTTCAGTTCTAATCCCAGTTCAGCCAGTTGCTTGAAGTGCATACTTGGGTAACTTGCTTAATTCCTCCAAGCTTTAGTTTTCTCCCCTATGAATAACACCACTTGCCAATCTCTAGGTTGGTTTTGAGGATACGAGATTCATTCAAGTTAAAAAATACCTTATAAATGATAAAGCAATGATGTTAATGGAAATTTAGTATCACACCAACTTAAAACTTATGCTATATTATTTTTGCTCAAATGAAGCCTCATTTCCGATCATATCTTCAAGGAATTATCTTGTTTCTTTGCCCACTGAAAGAGGGTAAATGTAATGAGTTTTAATTCCAGGTCTGGTACTTATTGTGATAGACCCTACCATCATGCGGTAGCCATCCTCGCTTATGCTGGGTCCTGAGAAGTCCAAGCCAATCAAGATCTTTCCATCCCCTGTCATAGTGTTGCTTCAAGGGTACTCATTACATGGTACAATTAGTGTTGAGGGTTCAATAGTTGTGAGGTAAGTCACTTTTCCCACCTGGATGCGGATCAAGTAACACGTAACTCACAAGCTACTGGCTGCCTTCTCAGTATCATCAGGGAAGAGGGAAGCCAGAGCTAAGAAAATTACAGAGGAAAGGAGCCATTGCTCTGATGATAACCACGATCCTTTGGATTAAATTATACCCTAAGCTAACACAATTTTCTCTTAGGTGGGGCCGTTAAGTTCTCTTGACTGAGTTTGGGGTTTTCTGTTCTTCCAAGCGAAACAATCTTAATAAACATACTGTGTAACCTTGGGCAAGTTTCATTACCCTTCTAAACTTCAGTTCCTGATCTATAATATGGAGATAACAATACCTATCATATTACAGGGCTGCAGTGAGGTTCGATAACACTAGAAAAATGCTTAGCATAGTGCCTGGTACAAAGTAAGCATTCAATAAATGGTAGCTATTTTTGTTGTTTGGAGCTCTAGACATTGTGCTAAATGCTTTAAATATATCATTTTACTTAATCATTGCATCAAACTCTGAGGTAGAATTTGTTACCACTTTACAAAGGAAAAAATGAGGGTTAGAGAATTTAAGTGACTTTTCTAAGGTCCTACAGCTATCAAGAAGCAGAAATTTCATAAAGTATGATTGTCTTTTTAATTGTTTGATCCTTTGACCAGATGATTGATGTTGAGTGTGGGGTGTCAGTAAAATATTAATTGAATGCCTACAGTGTGCCAAGAACTGCTAGATACTAGGGATATAGCAATAAATACACACAGTCCCTACTCTCTGAGCTTAGTTTGAGTATACAGTCTTACAATTATCTGGATTATAGAAGAGATTAGATTGAGTTTCTGCCTTGTCTTTATTACTACATGCTCGTAACAACTGAGCCCAGCCAACATCTAAATCTTACCGGCACAGAGAAAAACTGACAATACAGAACATACAGAGAGGTTGTTTCCATATAAGATGTAAATACATGTATATGTACTGCTTTGGAACTGCCATTTCATTTCTAAAACCTTGCGCTGAAATGTAACATTTCTTTTGGTGTTATTGATTCCATGGGTTAAGGAAAAAAATCACCACCACCACCCAAAAAAACAAAAAAACTTTTTCATACCTACTATAAAGATATTATTTCTGTATTATCTCTGCTCTTTCTGACATGATGTCAACTGGTATGTTTTCCAGTAAGTCTCAACAACACAATTAGATGTGACAATGGGATGGAAGGGAAAATAGACTAGGGTTTCCACTTTGCCATTTTACTAGGAAATCTGCAGGGAAGTCTAACGGTGCATTTTACTGTTTACCTCCAGGTGACATTCTCAAAGTGTCTTTACATGTTGTCGAGTGCCTCTTACAAAACTCGTCACTAGGAATGTAAAGAATGACTGTGTGGAGAACAGTTAATCTGAACCTTCTCCTTGCAAGTGTTGTCTTGCACACCGATCAAGAAATACCTTACAAGCAATCTATGTAGTAAGTCCTGAAATACATAAAAAGGCTCTGAACCCATCTTCTTAACAACTAGGTAAATATTTTGTCTAAGGAAATTCAACAGTGCCAGGACACATTCCAGATGAGAGCTCACAGGCTCTCACAGGTAGGGAGAGACTCTAACCCTGCCTGGCCCCAGGTTTTTCATGTCAATTTTGATAGAAGCATCGGAGCGAGAAGGGGCCCTAGAAAATCATCCTCAGGGATGGATTACCCAGGAAGCAAGGTAAGCACATGCTTAGGGCATCAACAAAGCAGGGGCACCAGTTGTCCAAGCGAAGAACCCGAGATGCCAAGCAGGACACAAGGAAAAGCAAGCACACAACAATGATTCAAGAGGCTCCATTCATTATCCTTATAATGCGTGGAAGTAGGTATTGTTTGGCAGCTTGTGATGACATCATTGAAAAATTTGTAAGAGCACAGAATAAAAAGAAATGTTTTTAATTATAACATGTTAAAGATGAAAGATCTAAAAATAATTTATTGTAATATTTGTTTTCTGATGATTAAATTTTCTTTTATGACATCTTTTCATTTGCAATTATAGCATTTATTACAAAACAAGCATCAAAACTGAAGTATGAGCTATTTAAAGCAAAATTGGTAAAGTCAATTTTTCATTGCAGGAGATCAACAGAATTTTACACTGATTGTTGAAACAGTTCAGTTCACGGACTCATTTTCTTTGCTGTAGAATATGTGGAACATTCTTTTTATAGAAAATGTGGTATATAGTAAAAATCTTAGTACCTCATAACCACTAAAAAATTTATAATCCAGTTCATCTCATTCCACTAACATGGCATACACCACTTTTGAGTTCAATTGCTAATATTATAGTTGCATTTAAAAAGAAGTTACATCATGGGTAGCTAAGACACACGCTACACCAATCCTGCCTCATCAATATGTAGAGGTCAGAATTCACAACACACAAAATGGAGGACAACCAAACAATAATGGGAATCACGGCTTAGACAAACTGACACACAACCCCAACCATCACAGGTTCCATATACCTTCTCTGCACAGTCTCACTCAATCATTGTGTGTGAGTCACAAAGATCATGGCTAGAAGGGCCACATTAAGGAATTCATTACACTGAACCTGCCTTAACCTGGAACTGATCATCCTGCAGACAACACAAGTGGTCTCCAATTTTATGAGACTTCTACTTGTATTGAAGCCATACATGAAGAAGCTAACAAATAGTTGATAAGCCTTTGTTCCTTTTAATAGCTTAGACTTAGATACGTGACAGTAATGAAAAACGGGCAGCTTCGTAGTCTAATAGACCTCATATTGCTCTTTCTAAGAGACCCTGGGTATATTATTTAACCGCTCTAAGTCTGTTTCTCATTGCAAAATGAGAATAACACCTATCTCATAAGGTTGTGGGATAAATGAAACCAACACAGGGTCCAGCTTATAGTAGCAACTCTATAAAAGGTAGTTTCCTTCCTGTTTAATTCTCTAAGAAAATATTTACTTAATGTAATGGTTTCAAGAAAAGCGTCCCTCTTAGGAATGTAGCCTAAACATCACTAGGCCTCACCAGTTTTGGAATACAAATATTATTACTATACATAACACAGTAGTAATTTCTGGATGTCCCTGGGAATGTTCCCTGTGCCACTTCTCTCATCTTCCTCCTGCTCCTCTGCTGATGTCTGCTGCCCAAGGAGAACATGGGGGCAGCATCTTGCCCCTGCCTCTCTGGTGGTACTCTCGACAAAAACAGGGTGTTTTCTTCCATGAGAATCCCTGAGATTTCCAAACTGCAAAAAACCTTGAAGAAGCCAAGATGACCCGGCCTTCTGTTAAGAGTTCACTACACCAGAACCATACTGTGTTTACATGGAAATGCCCGTCCCCCTATTTTCTTACTTTGTCACTTGGGCCACAAACAGCACTACTTGTGCTTCCCCATGAAAACAACTTCTTCAGCTTCTACCTGTCACATTTTTCCTTCATAATCCATGGGTGAGGACTGGGGAATTCTCTATTCCAAGGGTCCCCTTTCACAGAACCCCACCCAATGCAAACCAAATCCTGCAAACAGATGCCTTCAGACTGTCGGTTTTCCAGTTCATCGTAGCCACCTAGACTCTGAAAAGCAGTTTAGATGGGACCATCTCTACAATGATAATTACTGTACCTTCTTATTTCTCATCCACTAGGGGCTGTCTTCCAAATCAAAAGCAAGTATGAGACAGAGTAAAATGTATAATATAAATTTATTCTGTGATATTTCCCTCATTGAAGATATTTTAAAACATTAAAATACATCAATATTTCATGAAAAAATACATAGTAAAAGAATTAAGATAATATCTATAATATACATGATTTGACCCTGAGTATCTTTTTTTTTTTTTCATTTCAAACACCATTTTTTAAAAAGTAACATAACATGACAAGGATTGCTGCATTCTTCATATACCCTGTGTCTCATAAAATGTAATTCAGTTGCTAGTTCTTTTCTCAACTATGTGTGTCAATGGTATTTGCTCCTGCTTTTCAACAGGAAGAGTATTCGTTTTCTGTTTCTTAACAGTGATATTTAAGTCTTCTTTCTGTGATTCTTCAAGAAAATGCTTCATGCTGAGTCTGAATAGTAATCGAGGGTCTGGTTCAGAAAGTGGTGGGCAATTACAGATCTCTCTAATTTTAAGAACCTATAAAGAATACAATTTAAAAAATACAAATGTGTTAAGAATATTTCAGTAATTCATAATATGGTCTATGTAAAACAAATATAATACAATCTGTGGTTTTAAAATACATGGTACCTTAGTTACAACACATAAAAGAGAACCAGAGACAAATTCATGGTAAATAATTATATTTTCATGATTTGCTCACATATATTTAAAAAACAACAAGTATATCTGCAGTGACTGCCCAAATACTCTGCTGGGGATAAACAAGCCTTCTTGCAGATCCTGCCATGGTTTCAAACTCAAGCAGAACCTGAGAACCACCATCCACATTAGAAAAGATCTGAAGATTCTGTGAGATATTTTTTCAAGAAAAGCAAAACAATGGAATATAGATATCTGAGCTCACTAAAAGAAGACACACATAATAACTGGGACGGTTTGAGGCGGACCTTACGCAAATAACCTAGAAGGGTAAACAAATCAAAACCATGATAATTTTTACCTCCAGGTAAAAGAAAGTGCTGCATGGAAAGAAAAAGTAATCACAGTAGACTACACGGCTCGCTTGTGACTAGTGTTTACGGCTCTGAAAACAATGCATCCTGTAACGAAAATCACAACTATATTCGGAAGGGGGATAGCAAGATGTGTGTGCGTAAGTTGTGATAGTGATGAGAGAGCTTAGTTCTCATCCTCTACAATGGAAGATAGATAATGCCTAAGACTGAAAACCTGGAAAGCAGTAATGTAAGCACATTATGTAGACAGAGTAGGAAATACCAAAAGAGTCATGTAAAAGAGTTGAAAATGGTTATCTCTGGGAAGTAGGAAAATAGAGGGCAGGGTAGGAAGACTGATACTTTAAGATCAGTCTTAAATAACAATGGAGAGCAGCTGTCAGGAAGGCCTACCAGATCTTCCGTCGCCCAAAGTTCGGAGACACGCACCCCAGCTAGGTACACATTGATCAGTAGCCAGGGTCCCTGCCCTCGTGCAATTTACTTTTGTATTTCCCTATTATTGGGTATTTGAATTGCTTCCATAGCTTTGTTTTATTTGGCTTTTATAAATTACCCTACTGTGAAAATCTTTGTCTAAAATAAAAAGATCTTAATTTTTAACTTCTGTTTGGGTTTACCTGAAGTATATTCTCTAAAATGAATGACCTAACCAAAGAGTAAGAACAGGTGTATAATTTTTATTACATAGAAACAGACTGCTTACTACCTGAAAAGGCTTTACCAATTTATATGGCCATCAGCAATACAGACATACCTGAGTTATTCACAACCAGGTAACACAAGATTTCATAATTTTTATCGAGACAACCACAGAATTTCAAAGCTCAGACTCCATAGAAATCATCAGCTAAAATTTACAGATGAGGAAATTGAGCCCAAGAGAGGTTAAGTGACTGGCAGAGTACAAAGAGCTGTCTCGGACATCAAAAAGCTGGGATTAGAAACCGCATTTGTTAATGCTTTCTGCACAACATGCTTTCTGCTCTAATGATTTTTCGCACCACATGATACGGTTCTGGGATAAATCTTTTACTATATAAATGTACTTTGGAAATGTTTGAGCTATGTTTCTTTACTTGTTAGAAAAACTATACTTTCTTCATGAAGGGTTTCTATCAATATTTCTTCATATGTAAACTGTTTCTCTCCTTTATCTAGCAAGAG
The DNA here is from genome assembly GCF_030014295.1 of Loxodonta africana. Classification (NCBI taxonomy): domain Eukaryota; kingdom Metazoa; phylum Chordata; class Mammalia; order Proboscidea; family Elephantidae; genus Loxodonta; species Loxodonta africana. Next base: position 97,506,406 of record NC_087344.1, read on the forward strand.
GAATCCTGTTACAAGTCATATGTGTTTCTATCAAAGGTTCACCTATTTTGCCCAGTAAGCTTTTATTAAATATCCTGGTTAAATTTTTTTTTCTGCTTTTTTGCTTAACTTTCCATATTGATTTTGTTACATTTTAGGGTGCCAACGTGTTTTTATTTTTATAAATTCAAGCCTATCTTACTGAACGTATCTTCACTGAACAAAAGTAAGCAAAATTTTTCTATTGTACAGCTAGAGTACATCTTTCCATTTCCTTTGACTTTCCTATTAAACTTTGTGCACTGCACATAATAGGCACTGAGTAAATGCATGCTGAATTTTAAACAAATATTTATAGAATAGCTATGAATAAATCATTACGGTAAATGTCACTGGAAAAACACTCTTAAGAGTTTACAGTCTAATAGAAAGCAGGCACGCACTCTCAACAGCAAGAATATGTGGTTCTGAGAATCCAAAGGAAGATTTGGGGTTAAATATGGAATTTGCCAGCCACGTAGCATGTAACAATTCCAAAGGATTCGAACTAGAAGTGAAAGGAACTAACATGTACTGTTCACTTTCTACGTGCCTTGTTCTGGGCCAGGTATTTTACGTGTTATCTAAAGTTATGATGTGAACCACTTTTGAAATTCTGAGCCTGGTATAGAATTTTTACCATTAAAGTGTCTCACAAGAAAAGGAAGGAAAGAAAGAAGAGAGGGAGGTAAGGAGGGAAGGACAGGAAGGCAGGTGAGGGAAGGAGAAAGGATTGATTTTACTCACACAAATACATAAAACACCTAGGAGATATTAACCAGTTGCTGTCAAGTCAGTTTTGACTCATGGCAACTCCATGTGTGTCCGAGTAGAATTGTACCACATAGGGTTTTCGATCGCTGATTTTTTGGAAGTAGATCCCCAAGACTTTCTTCCAAGGCATCTCTGGGTAGGCTTGAACTTCCAACCTTTCAGTTAGCAGCTGAGTGTTAACCATTTGTACCACCCAGGGACTCCCAGGAGATATCACCATCTCAAGTATCCCAATTTTACAGATGAAGAAAAGTGAAGGTTAGATTAGGCGAATTCCTCAAAATTAAGTGCCTGGGTAAAAATTAGAACCCAAGACTCCTAACTAACCCCCTGCTGTTTTTACTATACTACTGCCTATGGGCATCCCTTTCCCGTTATCAATTGATAACGCGCTAAATATCTGTAAGGGAGTAGGATTGCTATCCAACTTCATTGCCCAATTCCTCTATTTTTAACCAAGTATTACCTTACTTACCATTCCTATTACTACACATCATGCAATTATTTAACTAATATTCACTAAGCATCTCAGTAACTGTCATAGTTCCTAGGCATACAGCAGTGAACAAGGTCCTTATATTCTAGGGGAGCAGAGAGACAATAAGATACCTAGTTAAGTACATGAAGAAACTAAACAGTAAACTGTTAGAGAATGGCGGCATGGAATGAAGCCTATATGATTCTGGGGGATCAGAGAAAACCTCCTAAGGGAGGTGATATTTGTGTAAAGAACTGACTGAAGAACATTCCAGGAAAAGAAACCAGCAAGAAGAGGAAATGTAAAGAGGAAACAAGCTCAACATGAAAGACCAACAGACAGCCTGTGTGGTTGGACCCAATGAAAACCAGGGGACAGTGATACATTATAAAGTCGAAGAGGTAGGCAGTAGCGAAATTATGTGACTTCTTACGGCTGCTAACCAAGAGGTCGGCAGTTCGAATCCACCAGGCGCTCCTTGGAAACTCAATGGGGCAGCTCTACTCTGTCCTATAGGGTTGCTATGAGTTGGAATCGACTTAACGGCAGTAGGTTTGGTTTGATTTTTGGAAGATCATAGTAAGGAGTTTGGGTTTTTAATCTAAGTTAGTTAAGCAATCACTGGAAGTTTTAAGCAAAGGAACGACCTTAAAAAGGTCATTCTGGCTACTGTACTGAAAATGGACTGAGAGGGTTTGAGGTAAAAAATGAAAGCAGGAAGATTAAAACAGGAAATGACTACAGTAATCTAGGGGAGAGATGATGATGACTTTTACTAGGGTAGTCACAGTGGTGATAGGAGAAGCGAGCAGATTCCTAGTGCACTGTGGAGACACCTGACAGTATTTCTCATGGGTAGAATATGGAGGGAATAGAAAGAGGAATTAGAGTTGTAACTTTCCTCATCTATTACTTTTGTTATGCTACCCATGCACCTGAGGATAAGGTACCTGCTCATAGTGAATGATTACTGTAAAGTAGTATTGTACTGTTTACTGGTTAATGACCCCGGTCTGTAAGTTCTTTTAAAGGTGTTGCTCTTATCAAACTGTCAAGACAAAATCATTTATGCTCATAAAATGAATTATATAATTAACAATGTCCCTTTCTATATTTTGAACCTAGAATTAATTTTTCACTGAACAACTGTTTTTTGAACTTTTGAAAAAAATTCTCTGCAGTAGATCCCCATCGGGGCTAGATGTCTTTTTCTTTGCTAATTTGTTATGACCCTTTGGGTTTCTAACAGCGTTGTTTTCATTTATTTACATCTTACCTCTTTCCAAAATAAATCTGAGGAGGTTCCTTCTAGTTATAATTTCTACTTCTAGCTGGAGCCACTTTGGCAATTCACAAATACAAGCACGCTTTAAGTACTTCTCATTCTGACCTGGACTACTGTTGTTGGGTGCCATCGAGTCGATTCTAACTCACAGCAACCCCATGGAACAATGTTGAAGTGCCCCATAGGGTTTTCTTGGTGGTGATCTTTATGGAAGCAGATTGCCAAGTCTTTCTCCCATGGAGCTGCTGCCTGAGTTTGAACCGCCAATGCTCCAGATAGCAGCCAAGTGCTTAACCACTGCACCATCAGGGCTCCTTTAACACCATCTAATTAAAAATAACATTCTTGCAAGTATTTTGGTTTTCTTGTAAGTTAGTTATTGTAGTTCTTCTCCTGATCCTATTTCCATTTTATTCTTTGTGTTATTAACTGATCCAATGATCATCACTTTGACTAAATTTCGCGAAGAATCAACTATTGTCATTTTGCTTATTTCTACTTAGTTTTATTATTTATATTTTCCCTGTTCGGGGCACTTGTTATACTTCTCTAATTTCTTTTCTCATTTTCTTTTTAGACAATTAAATTGATAAAATTTGCTTTAAGTATAGGCGTGGCAGGAACTCATGAAAATATAACTATTATAAAATTTACTGATTTTTAAGATATTTTCTTATTGTTTATAGATTTCTCTCTTGCCTTATATGTACAGAATTTACTTTTCACGTGGCTGACCATCTTTTAATTTTTGTTATATTAATTTGACTGTGTTCTGACAACTTGAACTACATTTTTATTTTTGTCCAAGTTTTATGACCAATATTTTTATGAGATGCTTATGTGCATTTTAAATGAAAATATACACTTTTTTCCTAGTGTTTCATTTTGATGTCAGTTAAATTTTATTTTTCATTTTATTCATCTCTGTTTTTTGTTAATTTCTTACTTGATCTGTGGTTTTCTAAGAACGGCACAGTGCAAGCTATAATTCACAAATATATACGAACAACTAACTATCCATTTTATGTAATTCCTGATCTTCAATGGCTTTTGGCTACTGAGTACTTCACTGACAAACTGTTCTATGTGTTCCATTTATTAAGGGATCTTTCCATCTTAAAAGAAAAAAAAGTTGATTTGACTAGATACCATACAGATACCATACCTAAGAATATTTGTTCCATTGTTTTTCAATTTGTTTGGTTTCTTTCCCCCTAAACTCTTACACTTCTCCCAAGTTCGAAAAGGTCCAAAATCATTTTTATTCTTGTGTTCTTTAAATTTTCTCTTTTAACCCTGGCAACTTGTAAGAACCTGTTTTTGCAAAGAAGATTAAACGTGATAAGTTTAAATATCCAGGTATCACCATTTCAGGGCTTCTCATGCAGGATGCTCTGGGAATCTTCTTAAGAAATCCATCTTGAAATTTGTCATCTAAACGAAAAAACTTCATAAAAAAACCATCGTCAAGGAAATGAAGATTATGAATAAATAAGCGAAGTTACTGGTCTTATCACTGTCACATGCAGCTTTATTTCCCTTTATCTCTTCAATAGTCTTCCATTTTTTAGACTGTATTTTGTTGTGTAGTATTTTAATCTGGCTATGCTATGTTCTCTATCTTCAGCATCAATGAGCCTTTGCTTTTTATGGCCTCCACTGAAAGTTTTACTGCGTCTCTGTGTATTTACAAGTTTAGCAATTTTCCAAAATGGATATTTTTACATTTTTAAAGTCATTCTTTTTTCTTTTACCACTTTCAGTGTAGTTAAATCAGACTAATCATGCAAGCTTCAGGTGGCACTATTTCAGTACAAGTTCTTGCCAGCTAGGCTGTCCTTATCAATGAAATAAAACTTATAAATTAGACCTCAGATTTGAGATTTTTTTTTAAGCCTTTTCTACTTTTTAAAGTCTATTTTACTGGGAGACAATGAGCATTTCAGAGGCTCTGTTTTTGATTCTTATTGTTGAATTTAGTTTGGATGAGGGTTGTTGGGCTGTTACTAATTAAGGACAGCGCCCAGAACACAGCAGTCAATAAACCTTTTTAATAAAATTACTAGCATCTTTCTTTTCAGCTCTTTTTCCAACTCTTGTATACTTATATCATTCTGATTTTTAAAAATTCTCTTACCTACCTCTTAAATCTACTCATGAATAGGAGAAAAATCTGGCTGTAATGTCTTTTACTCCAGTAGGGTTGATTTGGCTGCTCTGAGCTCCTTCTTCATAGTTCTATATATGTTCCTCATATGATGCACATTCAGGTTAGCTTTTTGAGACAGAGGAGGAAGACAGTCCCTCGATCAAAACAAGTTCTCAGGTTGCTGAACTGAGTATTTGCAAGGTGCTAAATTACCACCCCATTATCATTTGGTGGCCATAAAAGGGAAAGCCACCTCTACAAAGGAGTCAGATTGTCACCACCTGAACCCACTGATCGACTCTGGCATCACTAAATGTGAAGCAACCAGATATTCAGAGCATCCTGAAGCAAAGCAGTATGAAGCATAGTTGCACAACCTGGAAAATACTCTTGACAAAATTTCAGTTCTGTCAAAGAACATAATTGTACTGGATAATCTTACAACATGCAAGGACAACGTGTATTCAAAGGACTCCTGTACAGGAAAAGAAAGGACTAACAGAAGGGAGTAACACATGAAAGAGATCAGCTCCTATTCTGCTAAGACAAAGGACTGAGCTTTTTAAAGGAAAGTTAAGGGAGGCTGGTTATCGGGATGGGTAAGTGATTTACCAGGTTTGTGATTTAGGGCCATTTTGTTCAGAATGTTTTCTTTTCTTACAATAAGGCCACATGGATCCTTGAAGACCCAGAGGGAGACAAAAGGTTGGGTGCCCAGAGATTGTAAAGAATGAGGGAGAAAAAGCTTGGGGAGATGAGGGAAACACTTATACTCAGATAAACAGATAATTAAGTCCATCGAATCAGTGGTTTACAGTAAGCCTCCAGATACACATGAGTGAGGGGTTTCTTTAAGAAAGGGCTCAGTAAAATTCAACTTTGTCAGTTCGATTTACAGGAATAAAACAAGTTAGAGGACATCACAAAGAAGCAATCAGATAAATTCAAAATGTGGAACCAGATTTGTTCAGCAAGACAAAGACAAGTGCAAAAACAGATAAAACAAAGGAAAGGGGGCACTGTTCTGAGGTCAAACGTAACAACTGACCAAATGACATGCACATGTGGATCTTGATGGATTCTGATTTGAACAAATCAATCATAAAAATATACTTTGAGACAGGGAAATTTGAATACGGACAGAATATTTAATTTTATTAAGGAATTACTACAAATTTTCTTAGGCATGATAATGGTATGATCATGGAAGAAAATGGCACTACTTTCAGAAATGTTTACAGATGGGGTGAAATGCCTGATGTCTGGGATTTGCATTAAAATACTTCTTTAAAAAAAAAAGGGACAGATGAAGCAAGTGTGACAAAAGTGTTGACACTGCGAATGTGAATGAGTGGGAAATGGAGGTTCATTAAATCACTCTCCACCTTTGCATGTGTTTAAAAACACTCATAATAAAAAATCAAATGTAAAGAAAAAATCTTCCTCCGTGTTCCCTTTTCCTGTCATTTTTGAATTTCCATGATTTTACCCTTGATTTTACATTTATGTCTTTAATTCTAAATACCAATGGCTCACGAGAGATCTAAGTATTTCCTAAAAATGAAACTAATTCCTATATCATGCAGTCTATTTCCAATTCCCTCCATCTAAATTTCTATAGGCAAGCATATACTTTCCAAAAAAGCCTAAGGATTTTAGCATCACTAATCTCAATGCAGAAACTCACTAGCAAAAAATTTAACAGAAATGAATGAAAATAGTAGGATGCTACTTTAAGAGACAGACTAGAAATACAACAAAAATAGCGCTTATGTGACTACTTAACAATAACAAAACACTTAAACGTTTATATATTAACTTGATAGGATGATTTTATTTGGTATTTTCCTCTTCAAAGACGAATGATAACAGAAATAAAAACAAGAAAAATTGTGCAACACTTTGAAATTGCAAAAAGTGTACCATTTGGGGTTATTGCTGCATTTCATGCTCTTTGAGCTACTTTAACCGAAAAAATTTACAACTCTGTAAATTATGGAAAACTGATGGTAATGCAGATGATACTTACCCATGGAAGTGAACTGTGTTTGCTGGAATGTAACTGACTACTGCCATATGAATAGATCAGCTTTGCATCTATTTATAGATTAATTTCAGCATTCCTTATTGCCAATACACGTAGTCCCCAGGTTACAAATGAGTTCCATTCCTAAATTTGTCTTTAAATCGAATTTATTCACAAGTCAAAACAGTTAAGTATGGTTCCTATGTAATGTTAACCAAATATTTGTCTTAGTGTATAGCATACAATGTACCTTTCTATGCATAAAAACCAGTAAAGAAACGCTTCCAAACACACCTTTAACGTAATAATACAGTAATAATAATAATAATGTTTTGATGCATGTTGCAAAGTAGTGCCCATTTGTTATTACAAACCATTGTACACACCTCACATTTTTAATATAATAGGCTTTACGGGGATTGGTTTGTAACTGAGGGTTGACTGTAAGTCAGGTGTTTGTAACCTGAGGACTGGCTGCATACTTGCGGCTCTTCGAATTCTGTGAACTCGTCGTAACATACCATTGATCCCCTAATCAATTAATGAGGTAAATAAAATTTTAGATGCGTTCATTTTATATTTGTAGGGGTCATAATTTTACCTTAAAAAATTTTATCCTTTATCGCATTTCTTTTCAAAAACTGCAATGGAAATTAGAGTCTGGCTAATTTCTGAAGTGGTCTAAAGTAAACATACATAAATAATTGAAAATTTAAATACATATAAATAATTTAAAAATTAAGCCCACTTTTACACAGCTCAATTGTTCTCTGGATTGATAAGGTAGTACAGAAAGGTTTTCAAACAAAAAAACATTTTATAATCAACCATTCCTAACGTATGAGAATGATGCATTAAAAAATGGCTATATTATTCCCAATAACAACAAATGTATTTATTAAACAACTGCTCACATACATCAGGATTCTATGCACTATGCACTGAGTATAACAGCAATTACTTATTCATAAAAAATAAACTATAATAACATTTAAAAAACAAAAGGAAGGAAAAAAAAACCTAATGCCTGAGAGGCTTTGTGATTGACATAGAAGCTTCCTTTGAAAATAGAAACCAAGACATTTCAAGGGGAAAAAAATCACCTCCATTTTTTTTTAACGTGCTTTTCTAAAAATATCATTACTTTTTTCCCCTTTCCCCCCAAAAGCAATTTTTTCTAATAGCCCATTCATTTCAACCTCAAGTATACACATCACATGCACCATAATGTTTTGTTAAGGTTTTAGACAACGTTACTGTCAGGCTTTCTGGCTTTATATGATTCAGAGGCCAATTCGATTACAGCAGCTGCTATGATATTTGCCTTTTCCTCAACACTCTCCATGTCAGACGAAATGAAATTCTGTAAGGTGAACAGTGTATGTCTGTGTACACTGGCCAACAACGACATTTCACTTCAATGTTAAACACAAGCATTATTTTCTACTCATGAGATGTCTAATATTAATGATTTATGAATTTACTTTGTCCAATTATAAATGCGTAAGGAATGATTTACACATAAGTTCAAACCCTCAGCTTCCTGAGAGTTTAAAGGACTCGGATTAAAATGCAAGCATTTACAGCCTCCCACTGAGTTATCCTGATAATCTAAAAACTGAATGTAGTAAATCTGAGCACTGAGATTTTTAAGTTTACAAAGAAAGCTGGCATTGAGAGTTCTAAGAACATTAAAAATGAATCCTATTCAAAATTATAATTATAATAACATACCCCCAAACAACTGATAAATCCAAATTAAATGTTTTTCCTATATAGTCTATCATCCTCCATCCCTCTTATCCCTCATGGAGGGGAGGGACAGCAGAGAGAGGGACCTGGGGAGAGAAAACCAAAAAACCAAACTCGTTGCCATCGTGTCGATTTCGACTCATAGCGACCCTATAGTTCAGATTAGAACTGCCCCATAAGTTTCCAAGAAGTAGACTGCCACATTTTTCTCCCACAGAGCTGCTGGTAGGTTTGAACCACTAACCTTTGGGTTAGCAGCTGAGCACTTAACCATTTAATCTAAATGCTTGCCATTTTAAATAAATCTTTCAAGTAAGTTTCAACCCTGGGTTATATACAATTTTCCTTATTCATATTTATCCATATTGTATAAAAATTCTTATAGGAAAAAAAGTTAAATACGGTATCTCTTTGAAGGACAAATTATGGCAAAATATATAAATGTAAAGTCTGAAGAGTGTAACTACAGAGTATAATTTTAAAACCGTCATACTATTAAACATCAACAGGTTGATACAACATCTGTTCTTCAATTTTTTCACCCAAGTTGTTATGGTAACCAAAATATGTGGTATATGTGTTTCCTAAATTTACCCAATTATTTCAAGTAAATAAAATTATAACATACCAGCTTATTAACTACAAATATTATTATGACTACAAACTTATATTATCCTTTTTAAATATTAATAGATGATATTATACTTAGGATTATATTTAACTAGGTACTTATACATGCTTTATCTTGGAATCCACATTAAAAAAACAGCAAGGGTATATATTCTAATTTGGGGGTGTTTTCTTGATTTAGAAACGAAACAAAAACGGAAGTAGTATATTTTCTGAACAATATACACCTACTCCTCACTATCAACATGGTTAGGTTCCAAAGACCACGTCGTTACGTGAAAACTGGTGTTACATGAAAATGGAGGATGACCAGATCAGATCACGAAATGGAGGATAACTATATCATTATATTACTGTCAAATTACATCATTACATTACTGCTAAATTACATCATTACATAATTGCCAAGCCACTGAGAATTACTGCCCATACAAGTTGACACATAACCTTAACCATCACAGCCAGAATTACTCTTGCCTCACACCTGGGTGTTCGTTACTGCCAGATGTATGCCATTAATGAGCAAAATAGTCGGGTAGCAGATTTTTTACTATTGTCATAAATGGGAAATGTCAGATAACGAGACAGTCGATAAGTGAGGAGTAGGTGTACTATATTAAACACTCCAAAATTATATGACTGTACTGCTTTGTAGGAGCTGTCAATCATGTTCTTTTAAAACATAAGTCAGATCCTGTCACTCTACCCCTCTGTTCAAAACCCTCACTGGCAACCCATTCCTGAGCAAAAGCCAAAGTCCTTAGAGTGGCTATGAGGTCTCCCTTGCCCCCCTCCCCCTCTGCTCCTCTTGCTCACCCCACTCTAGCCACTAGGATTTCCTTGCTGTTCCTTTAATATGCCAGCTTCACTCCTACCATAGGGTCTTGTACGTAATATTCCCTCTGTCTGGAAGGCTCTTTCTTCAGATAGCCATATAGCTTATGCCTTCATTTATTTCAAGTCTTTGTTCAAATATCATTTTCTCAGTGAAATCTTCTCTGACCAACCCTATTTTAAACTGCTATTCTGGCACCCCTTCCCCATCTTTGCTTGCACATTACCTGTCCTTCTTAGCTCCTCCTTTTTCTCCCTAATACTTATTACTTACTATTACACTATATATTAGTGATCTATTCTGTATATTACTAATTTATTGTAATTATTGTCTGTCTCCCTTTCAGAGTAAGCTCCAGGAGGGCAAAGGTTTCCTCTATTTTGTTCATGGCACCTACAACACCTGCAACCTAACACAGAACAGGTGATCAATAAGTATTTGTTGAATGTATAAAGTGTAAATGAAAAACATCTTAAGTGTTGACATGCTATGGTAATAAAGAATATATTTTGTGATGACAGTCAAGGAATCCAGTAAGAAGTAAAGATATGCAATCTTCGTAAGTCAAATTAAAACGCTGAATTTATCAAAATTTGTGTTCTTATCATAGAACCACAGAATCTTCATTTTTTGGTTCTCCTATGAACCTGATTCACCTACAGGCTCTGTCTTTCTCGTATCAATTAAATGTGGAAACCAACTAATACTGTTACGCTGTCCTGGATCGAGTTCTGTACTATTTCCTGGGTAAATGCACCCGCTCTCATCTTATTACCTCTTTTTGAGTAACTCTGAAATCCTCATCTCTGGCCTAGACTTTTTTGTGCTCTGGTGCTATATTTCCGACTACCTTTGTGATATACATCACTTCGGGCATATTGTCAAGGCAGTCAAAGAACAAGAGCCTTAGGTGGAATATAACATTGTACTCTTTTCAGTTTAAAAAAAAAAAAATTAGTCTTTAGTAGTAAAAAGACTCCCACAATTCTATATATTGCCTAAGGACTCACTTTCTTTCATTATAGAAAGTAGACCTATGATAGGGAATTCCAATCTCTGAGTTATGACTATGTATTCTAATTAACAATATCAGTTTCACTTCAACCACTGAATTATTCCCAATATTGTAATAGAGTTTTATCACTTTCAAATTGAATTTAATCACTTGGGGGGAGAAATGTAAGGAATTATATGAGGTTTTGAAATTAAGTTTTTGAACTAGTAAAGTTTATTTTTAGAAGAAAAATATCTTCAATAATTTTCATCAACTCCCAAATAACATGTTTCTCCAATCATTTTTCTTCATACTCACTAATCAATTATTTTAAAGACTTCCTGAAAGAACTTTTTTTTTTTTAAACCTTCTGAAGAGTCTCAGTAACTTGATGATGAAATGACAATTCAGAATTTAGGAAAGACTTCTGATGAAAGTT